>NC_141716.1:7905308-9344429 GCF_971803275.1 Cyanistes caeruleus | reverse complement strand
TCACGCTTCAGACCCTCACAAATATCCCAGCTTCACACCAAGCCCACAAAAGCAGCTGGAGAGCTCTGCTCCATCCATGTGCTCTGGAAAAAGGTGCTCCCTGGGGTGCTGCGTGCACTGCCAGCTTTCTTCATTCCTGGAACAAGGTTTATGAGAGCCCCATTAAAACAAACACAGAACCTTCATGCCAAGAAGACCAGGACAGTTCAGAGGAGTTCAAAATGAGGTGTCAGCATGAGCTCCACCTGCCAGATTTCTCATATTGACTTTACCATGTCCAGAATTGATGGGATGCTGCCCGTTCTGTCTGAGGGCTTGCATGACTCGATGATGGGAAGGTTTCAGTAGGTGAGATGACTCATGTCTGTCTGCTGCCAAATACCTTCACCTGGCACCACAGTGGCATCACAGCTATTGCTGGCAGAGAGGGATTGTAGGGAGGATGGTGCAGCTGGAGGACATGGGGGTGCCTGTGTGTGCAAGGGGTCAGAAGCATCCCAGTGATGGTCTGTTATTGCCTCTCATTGCTTCTTGCAAATCAGGCAGGTATATCATCTGTGTTATCCACTGGAGACACTGCAGATGGGGATCTCTGGGTGGCACAGAGCAGGTTTTCCAAAATCCTTGTCCTGGTGTGCACAGCTGCACGTGGTCCCTGCCAACTGGAAAGGGATTTTTGGTCAGCTTTTCTGAATCTGTTTGTGTTCTCTCATGTGTGAGGCTGGTTGCACTAATTTTTCAGCATGACTTATTTTTCTTTCATTGTCTTGGTGCTGCACTGGCTGAGCAGATGAATCAGATCATGCTGTTAAACCAGCTGAGAATCAGCGCTATTTCAAGGTATTGCCTTATAGCCTGGTCCTGAGCTCATTCTCCATCCAGCTGGCCCCTTGCCTTACACAGAGCTGCATATGATACCAGGCAATATTTATCTGATCAAGGAGAATCAGTCTATGATTGACTTATTTATAGCTCCCTGATGCCCAGCTTGGGTTAGGAGGGCTGTGATCTGTGCTCATATCTCAAGTGAGCTGCTTTCACAGAGGGCTCTATAAAGTTCCATCATGACAGGGTTTTCCTTGTGCTGTCTAGATTGGTTTCCTGCCATGCACAGCTGGACCCAGCAAGATCCACAACAATGGCTTTGGGTTAATTGCAAGAGGCAGCAGAAATTTCTAAAAACCCTTGGGGCTCTGTTGGGTGCACCCAGCTTAGGAGTTCTGCAATAGCATAAATAGAGCAGCATTTCTGCCGCTGGGATTTCCTGTCCCAGCTTCAGTCAAAACCTTCCTGTCTTCCCAGGACCCAGAAAGGTCATTTTTGGAGCTTCTCCACCAGGCTCCACAGGTTCTCCCTCTGGTTCATGCAGCTGCTTCTGCAGCAGAAATGTCTGTGATCCTCGCTGCTGCCTGGATGAAGATGCTACGGACTGACAGGACCCAGAGTTGTTTGGAGCCAGTTTTGCATCCATCCCTGTTGGTGTTGCAGTGTGTGTTTGAGCTGGCAGTGGTGGGCTCTGTTCTCATGGTCATTTTTTCAGTAGGGCTGTCACACATGTAAAGCTCTGCACATGCCAAGGGGGCTCTGGCTGTAGGTCTGTGCTCCCCACAGCCCCAGAGCTGCCCCCAGGGTATCAGTGGCATTCAAAGTCTAAACATACTGCCTGTGTGACAACATTCCTCAGAGGAATTTCACTTTACAGCTAGTATCAATAACGATTTGGCACAACAGATGACAAATTTGATTTGCAAAATGAACAGATTTTTTTTTTTAGAGTATCTCTTAGTTTGTCCCTAGAACCTTCCCAGTTTCTCCCCATCTCTCCTCCCTGCCACAGCAAGTGCTGTGGCAGCATCCACTGGCTCCCAAACCAGAGGTCTGCAACACTCAGTACCTCCCACAGATCTCCACATTAGCAATGAGCAGTGGGTAGCTCTCAGTTTGTCCTCTAAAGCCAAGCCCACACCAGTGCAAGCCTGATGGAATCTACAGCCAGCTACGAGCTGCCACAGGCACCCTCAGCATCTGGAGCTGCCAGATTTTGGAATCACATCCAAGCAGGTCCACCCTCCCCACTGCCTCTGGGTGAAGAATCTCACTCCAGCTACTCTTATTACAGTGCCAATCCTTCGCTGACAAAGGACACAGAGTTAGGATCCTGAAGCAATTTCCAGGTATTGATTTCCTCTCAGCTTTACCTCCCTTGGTCTCCGTGCCAGGCTTTAAAAAATCACCCCAGACTGTTCCAGGTGCACGACATAACAGCTTCAGATGAGCTGAGCAGCATGTGAAATGGGGCTCAGCCTCGTGGGGTTGAACCTAGTGACAGTCAGAAGTAACTCATCAAATGGCAAAAAACCATCCTGTGTTCTCAGCTGTCAAAAGCTTTTCTGCACTTCTCCAAAATGTCACACAGGGTGGCTTCTCCACCCTCTACTGCTTCCAGGAGAGCCCTGGGGACAGAGCTGCTCCCTCTGGTTTGTTTTCACTTGAGTGAGAGCTGGGGTGGCGACTAACTTGTGGCAAATGCCCTAATGGTGAATCAAACAGAACTACCTAAGACTAAAAGTTATGGGGTTTTGCCTGGGTTTGCCACCATAGAGGTAGGATGGAGCCCATTTGGGTTTCAGTATCTTATCCCAAGTGGCAGAATCTGGACACATTATAATAAATTCATAATCATTTAATTGCAGCGTTCATTACTGCTGTGTTCAAATTAATTTTCATTTCTAAGCTCCTTGTAAAAATCCAGTAATTTCTGTGGAAGGCAAGCAAACTAAACTGAGATGAGAAAGACAAGATTTAGCCTGTGCTACCAGTTCCTTCTAAGGAAAAAGCAAAAAACACCAAAACTCCAACCCAGCGGGTGTGGTGAGACTTGCCATTAGAAAATCATACAAGACTTGGTTTCTTCTTCTTGGAAGGATAAAGTGTTGAGACTTGGATCTTCAGATCCTCCAGACTCAACCCTTTGAACATCAATATATTTCCTGAGGAGAATTTTCCCTGGAGGAATTCAAATTGGTAGGAATCTGAGTACAAACATTTATCAAAATAATCTCAAGGAAGGAGACATTCTGCATGAGAGCACTGTTTGCACGCTGAGAATGAGTCTGAAGCAGGAGATCAGATTAAAAACAGACAAAATAAACCAGAAATTCAAAATGTGCAAAGAAGTGCTGTCAGGAAGGACTGTGTCATGGTGTTAAAAGCCTGCCTGAAAAGCCTACTTAATCTTCAAACATTAACTATCCCTGAGGCTGTAGAATAGAGCAAATGGCAGCAGCCTGTGGGATGTGCATCTGTCAGGAGGCCCATGGGCTCTGCAGGTGGGATCCATTTATAGAGCCTGTACCTGTCTGCCTCTGTTTATTTCCTAGCAGAGCTCTGGAGCATTTCAGCATCGCCCAAGTGAACTGCCAAGAGTTTCAGCCAGGCATCAGCACGTTACACTCAGCTGTAGGCTTGAGAGTTACTGATTCCTGAATTTCTGGCTCTCTAAATACCATCTTCATCCTCCTCCAACCCTGGCAGACAGAGCTGAGATGCCAGCAGTGAATGTCAGTAATTAAGGAGCTCATCTTTGGTCTTATCACTCTCATTTCAGTTTGGAAAGGAGCCTTGGCTAGAAGGTTACACAGCAGGTTTCAGCCAGAATCAGTGAACAGGGAGAGGCAGCTTTAATCCTTTGAAAAGCCTCTGATAAAAACCAGAATAAGAGTGAGATGTTACTGGCATCGAGAAGGCAAAATGTGGTTTATGGAGAGGGGCTGTGTTTCCAGAAAGGGATGAGAAATAAGAACAGTTGTAATTTTTTGCCTGGCTGAATACGAATGTGCAGCCTAAGGATGACAAGACCTTGGAGCACAAGGATCACACGTACAGTGAGTGGTAATAAAGAGCTTTCACTGCAAAGACAAGTGGGAAATAACACAAAGAGATGCAGAAAGGACTAAGAAAAGCCAAGGATTGTTTGGATTTGGAGAAAGACTTCTTGCCTGAGCATTGTCCCTACTTAGAGTGCTGATAAAATTGCCATGTCCACTTGTTGAATCCATTTTAGCTTTGAAACCTGTTTGCACCCGGTAGGCTTTGGGAAAACCTTCCCTTTTTTTTTTTAATAAATCACTTCATTTTTTTTTTGTCATTTCCCAGTCAGGTGCAAGGAGTGGGTCAGGGTGATGCTGCTGGAAGGTGGGGAGCCACAGTGGGCTGATGGCACCACCTGCTTGTGGCTCCCAGGCTGGGGCACTCCTGACCTGGCCTGGAGGGTTTGGTGGCCTTGGGGTGAAATAGAGAGGGAGAGAAGGGGCAGGAGCTGCCTGAAAACTGCACATTTCACCTGCCTAATTCTACTTGGAGTGAGTAGTGCTGTTTCTGTTGGGGAGAGAAGAAAAAGAATAAAATAGGCAATAAGGAGTGTCTTTTCCCCTTTGGCTGCAAACTCCATCTCTGAGGACCGGAGCCTGTGAGGTGTGTGGACAGCAGCACCAGCATATTCAGTGTACTGGTAATACTTGGAAGAATTTAATCTGTCTGTTAATCCATCCTGATAAGATCCTTCCTGACATTTTCAATAATTATTTCTTCCTCTTCAGTGAGGTTTTTTTTTTCATCCTAAAAATTCAGAGTTTGGGAGGTAATAAGGTGAAAGGGCAGAATTTACTGCTTTCCTGAGCTCTGGAATTATCCCTTAGTTGCTCACCAGGGGCAGGGGAAGCTCCATTTAAGAGTAATTTTCTCTTAGGATTATAATGCCAGAAGAATTTCTGTGTATAAGTGTCTCTGGCTTCTGCCACTCATCCAGCAGTGTTCTCCAGTTGTCTGTAATATCTTCTGCACTAAAAAACATTAAAGATTTCTAATCCAATTGCTAAAAATCTTTGACATTGTTATCATTAATATCCACTTAATTCAAATGCTCAGTAACAGCCTAGAAAATCCTTTTATTACAAATGCCATACCCTACTTCCTCAGTAGATAAGTAATGTATTAGATTTTCTCCAAAACATTTAAGCTCTCTGGTAATAAAGCTCTACAGAAAACCAGCCTGGCACTTCTGATAGTTTAGGGTTAGGAAAAGGGCAAAACAAATCAGATTCTTTAAATGCCACAAATGAGCAAATGAGAGCCCAAGCCATTTCCCCCTTTTTAGGCCATCTTATCTCCAGTTCAGAGCTGGAAACTGGACAGAACATTAAAAATAAAGACCCTGTTAAGAGCAAAGCCAGAAGCATATCTTAATGGTTGCTGCCAGAGTATGTCAAGGGAGCAGAGGAAAACCCACCAGGTCTGAAAGGCCACATAATTGATGGTGGGATTAAAACACTCCCAGGGATTAAGGGGTGAATACGTTAAGCCTGAGGTGTAAAGGCCTGGGGTGCTTCTGCACCCAGCCAGGATGAGAGGACATAGCTTAACCAGCACCAGGGGAGGTTTAGGTTGGACATTAGAAGGAATTTCTTCACAGAAAGGGTAATTAGACATTGGAATGGGCTGCCCTGGGATGTGGTGGAGACACCATCCCTGGAGCTGTTTCAGCAAAGACTGGACACAGCACTTAGGGCTCTGGTTTTGTTGACAAACTGGTGTTGGGTCACAGGTTGGACTTGGTGGCCTCAGGGATCTTTTCCAACCTTATTGATTCAGGGATTCTGTGACCCACCAGGGGGTTGGCACCCACAGGGGTGGTTGCCAGGGGTGGTTGCCAGGGGCAGTTGCTAGAGATGGTTTCCAGGGATGGTTGCTGGGATGGTTGCTGGGGTGGTTGCTAGGGACAGTTGCTGGGATGGTTGCTGGGATGGTTGCCAGGGTGGTTGCTAGGGACAGTTGCTGGGATAGTTGCCAGGGCAGTTGCTATGGACAGTTTCCAGGGGTGGTTTCTGGGCCGGTTGCTAAGGCCGGTTGCCAAGGCCGGTTTCCAAGGCCGGTTGCCAAGGCCGGTTGCCAAGGCCGGTTGCTAAGGCCGGTTGCCAAGGAAGGTGGCCGGGCTGCCACCGGAAGTGGTTCCACGGGCGGGAAGCACTTCCGGGGCGGCGCGGCCAGGGAGCGGAGCGGAGCGGGCGGTGAGCGGGGCCGTGCAGGGTTCTGCGGGCAAGGGGCGCTGGCCAGGGGCAGCGGTGGCTTCAGCACCGCCCCGGGAGGCGAGTGCAGAGCCAGGGGGGCCTCGCTGGTCCTGCCGAGGCCGGGCGGCACCGCGAGGGCGGGCCCGGGATGGACGGAGGCCCGGGAGGGATGGAGGGAGGAGGACGCCGGTGTCCCCGCCCTGGGGCTGCACAGCTGCTTCTCCCACAGCCCGGGCACGGCTGGCCGGCCCCCGGGCCCTTGGCCCACAGCCGGGCTCCTCGGCCGCGCTGATGGCCCTGGGTTCAGCCGTGCCCATAGGAACAGCCAGCAGAAACTGCCCGGGCTGCTCCCGACACCTGCTAAACCACTGAAAAATTCCAGCTTAAGCGTTTTTTGCCTCGTCCTTTGACGGAATCTTTCATTGCGCTTTATTTCCACCCCAAAAAGAAACCAATATATATTATTTGAGCTGTTTCCATGGCTTTGTCCTCCCAATTATTTACGTAGTGCCGGGTGTTGAGGATGTCAGCTGGGAAACACAGTGCAGCAGGAAGAGAGGCTTGAGTCTCTGCTGGCTGGTGCATGGCCCTGAGCCTGGAAATATGTTATTTATCCCAGGGCCTGGTCCTGAGGCACGAGGAATAGACACAACCTCTTCGGTGCTGTCACTGAGCAAAGCAGGAGCTGCAGTCCCGAGGAGCCCCTGGCTGGTCCTGTGGGGAGGGGAGGGAGCCTCCCACTCCTCCACCTTATTCATTGGGTATCAGACCTCATGAATAAGCTGGAGGGGTCAAGGGCAGCTTTCTCTCAGGGTCTGACATAGGAGTATTGATCTTCAAATGCAATTTAAGAACTACTTTAGGTGTGGGCGTGGTGAGGTGGTCTAAGGAGAAAAGCAGTTGACAACCTGTGGAGAAGAGATGTTATCCAAGGAGTAAGTGGTGAAACTGAGCTTCTTGGGAACAGGGAGGAAGGCTCCATCACCCAGGGACCTGTTGGCTTAGGTGTGAGGCAGAGGCTTTGGGCATTGTGTGAACCACTGGAGTTCTTTAAAACTGAGGAATTTTGCTCAGAACTTGGCTCCACTGAGGGCAGGAAAACCAATGGCCCGGGTGTGGGTTGCCTGAGGAAGCAAGGATGATGCTGTAATTAGTTGGAGCACAATGCCAGGTCTTCTCTGAATATATTTCATGGGATATTCCTTCAAATGATGGTGGCAGCTTCTGCCAGCCTGCAAGAGAGCTCTTGGTGCTGGCCACATCACCTGGATTTGTTAGAGAAGTACTAAGGCCCTCAGGGGAGGTAAGCTAGAAAAGGGCAAAGGAGGGGAAATCTGTAGAAGATGGGAACAGATATTTTTTTGTTTTCCTTATATCTGTTTCCTTTTCTTGTTGATCTCTCTGTGTTGTGTTTCAGGTGTGTGAATTGAGATTATCAATAGGAGTTTGTCCCGAGAAAACTCCAGGTGAGGAACAAAGGAACATCTCTCCCTGCTGTGTTTGAGGACAGGGGCAGGCAACAATAATGTTTTCAAAAGATATCCAGATGAGATAAATGCAACTCAGAGGTGATTCTGTTTCTTGCTTAGGAGCTGCTGCCTTAGTGGGTTGGGAGAGGGGGTGATTTAAAAGGCAAAAGCAATTGGGATGAGCCACATGTGTCCAGGCTTTGTTCACAGCCTTTAGGACTGGCTGAGCCTGAGTGGATCAGTGTGTGTCCTGACTTCAGGTACAGGTCCCACACAGCCCTTGCTGACTGAGTTTAAATCAGAATTTAAAACATTTTCTTTCACTGAAGTACAGACCTGGACAAGACCTAAAGAGGTCAAATGTTCTTATCTCCTGGTTCAAAGGCAGAATTATATATGGCCACACCTCACCCCTGGCCAGTGCTTATCTGATCTGCTCTTCTGAATCACCCGTAGCAGGGATTCCACACTCTCTATTTCAGTGGCTGGCAGTCTGTGCAGTTGGAAATGTTTTCCTGTCTTAAAATTCAAAATAACATTCTGTACTTCAGCTGAATGAAAACTAAATAATTAATTTTTGTAATATAAATCACTCTTCTTTTAGTATGTCACCAAGTGATAGTTGCCTCTTGTGCAATGGCATTGAGTTGATTCTCAAATTTATCAACTATAACTTTACTGGAATTACACGCCACATTTACCACCCTTCTGGCCTTGGTCACATCTGCAGATTGTAACAATCTCCTCCCAGCCTGGGAAATGCAGAGCCTGTTTTGAAGATCATTTCTAGGAGGCAAACTCGGTGTACAAACTCAGTCACACCCAAGCTTTAGTGGTACAGAGCTGTAGCTATCAGTGAGCAATGCTGATGCAGGGAATGCACACTGGGATCATCCAGGTCAGGAAAACTGAGTGGGGCAGTAATCACAGCTGAGTGTGATGGCATCTCAGACTAATTGGATTTCCCTTTGGGGACTTCCTGAGGCACACTCTAGCAATCGTGGCAGGAGAATTCTCCCTCGTTGTAAAAAGCCATTACTCATTCATAGAATAAATTGACAACTCCATTAGCAAAAGATAAAGGGAAGAAGGAAGGATGGTCTCATGGCTCAGAAGCTTGGGACCCAGGAGATCAATATTTAACTCTGCCACAAACTACCTGTGTGACTGTTTTAAGTTATATGGGGCTTAGTGTAACCATCCACTAAAGCCACACTTAAATTTATACACATAAACTCATTCCTCTGCCTTCAACAGCTCTGCTTCTGTGTGGTTTAACAGTTGTGTTTGTACAGCATCTAAAACAAGAAGGCTGTGACCACATAGACAATATAAGTAAAAATAAATAGTAATCACATTACATGTGTGATCAACTTAAGGAAGAAATGTATTTTTGCTTACTAAGCTTTTCCGTTATTTTTTCATGAACATGGTTCATATTTTGTCTGTCTGCTCCTCACCCACAAATGGCCCAATACCAAGAGTTGAGGGCTTTTTTTGTAGGCAAAAAAAGACAAACACCCAAATTAAACACAACATTCATTTTCCTTTTTGTTATTGCTCCAGTAGATCAAGAGTATCTTCAAAACTCCCTGAGGGAGTCTGTCATTTTTGGATAACAAAAAGGAAATACCAGAAACGATGATGCAAAAAATTGCTGTGTATTTTCCCCCTTGCAGTAACCAGTCTTGAGAGCAGCAGAAGAGAAGAGTACACTGACAATGGCTGCAGAGTTGGATTTCTCCCCACCTGAAATCCCTGAGCCCACGTTCATGGAGAATGTTCTACGCTATGGACTTTTCTTTGGAGCCATCTTCCAGCTGATCTGTGTGCTTGCCATAATCCTGCCCGTGTCCAAGTCCCACAGGACAGTGAGTAGTGCTCTTTAACTTTGATGTAAATGGGCAAAGTCAGAGAAAACAGGATGGGAGAGAATGCTGAGTAGCTAAGGGAGACACAGCTGCCCCTGGGATTGATGACAGTTTCCTTGCTCATTCTCCTTCATTCCCTCTGGCTTTCCCACCTTCAGCTTCTGTCTTGTGATTTACCACCAGATAGGAAAGTCAGGAACAAATATCTGAGCCAGGATCCATCATAATATCAGTGAAAAAAGCAACCTGAAGCACTGACAAGGTGCAAAATGCATGTGCAGTTCCTGGCTGCAAGTGAAGGCTTTGTCCCAACCAATATTGTGATCCTGCTGCTGATTTGCTTCATTAATTGCCAGGCAGGGCATCCCCTTTGCAGGACCTGCCTTTCAGGAAATGACTCTGGGCTCAAGTTTGTGAGTGACTTCTGGAAGCAAGATGCAGGGGAAATTTCCTGTATATCCTAAAGGTGAGGAAAGCAGTTTTCAGGACTGACATCCCATCCAACATACAAGGGTCCTTTGATGCAGTTGGAACAGGAGAATGTGAAAAGAAAAGGTTGAGGTGAGCTGTTCCTCTAGATTGAGGGATGTCCTGCATCTCCCTGGATTTTTTCATTAAACAGAAAAATGTCTTTGGTGCTGGGGACAGTGCTGCAAGGTCATCAGGCTGCAAGTTTGGTGCTTTGATACAGATGTTGTCTGAAGGCATATAGTATATTTTCAGTAACAACTCAGCATGGGGAGTTTTGTTTTCAGACTCTTTATTTCCATATTTGCTCCCTCCTGTGCAGAGGAAGCATGGAAATTTTCAACCTGTTGGGGGAAGGGAGTGCCTCAGGATGAGTTACAGAGTGAAGGATAAAGTTCATGACCCAATTTTTCCACCTTTAACTGCTGGTGTGATGTGGTGCTGTCCTGCCATGGGTCATGCTCCCTCCTGCTTGTCCTGCCACAGGAGCTGCAGCTCCCAGCAGGGAGATGAACAAGCAGTTGCTGGATCCCATGCAGTGGCATTGCAAGTCTTAGACTCTTATAATCATCAGGTTGGAAAAGACCTCCAGGATCATCAAGTCCAACCTTTGCACTGTTATTCTGCAGCCACCAGCACCTGTCTGTCAGAGTTCATCATTTCCCCAGTACATTTTTGAGAAATACCAAGTAACCCCATTTTTGAAAGTTGAAAAGAGTGAGAGCTTCTGTCTGGAGTGAGAGACTGGAGACCAGCCCCCAATTAAAATTATAAGGCTCAAGGACCTTTTACTGATTACATTTGTAGTATGCCTTGTTGTTTGCATACTCTAGTTTTTATTTTCTCCATATATGAACTGTCCTCTTGATGTGCTGTCCATATATAACTTGTTTACAAGACCATAAATACCACAGGCTAACCCCTCCAGATCTTGAGAATAATGTTTGAGTCTGGGTAGGATGTTGGGGAACTTTGCTGTTTAGGAGTCTCAAACTTTGAAGTCTACCTTGGTTTGGACATTAGAAGGCAGCAGTGCTCACTTTATGGCAGCAGCATTCTGCATCCCTGAGTAATAACCAGCTCCCTGTGCACTGCTCACAGCCTTTGGAGAGCCAGCCAAGTCTCCTTCCTTGGAAAGCCACACAGATGTGAGATTTAATAGCCCAGTAACTTGAGAGACGTTTGAACCAAGCTCTTTGATTAAAAGGACACTGTCAGATGCTGCCTCCCCCTCCATTATCTGGAGTTCTGGCTTGGAAGCTTGGAAATCACACGTCTTGCTCAGCCATTTTTTGTGTGTCCTTTTCCAGTTGGCACACTCAGGCTGAGAGAACCCAAGATGCTAAAGCAATATTTATACTCAAATGCATTTAATGAAAGGAGGCAATCTGCATGTGTGTTCTTTCTCAGAGGAGACTGGCGCAGTTCCCTTGTGTTTTCACAGGATAACTAGATTTTATTTCCCATGTCTGCAATATTATCTCTCATCCCCTCTGAAGGAAACAAGCATCACATCTCAGCATTCTGTTAGTCCAGGTTGAGAAAGCTTTGCCTGCAATTCCCTCCTTGGATTTTGGGCTTGGTTTAGAGGCTCTGATCTTTATATTCTTACTGCTCCTTTGGGGAATATTTTTTTGTCTTGCACATGATAGTGATTAATGTTTGGCAGAAATGCCTGCTGACTGTTTCCATGCACCCTGGTGATTATATGTTATCTTTTCCTAATTCAAATAGTTTTCATTTAGTGTTGATTTTCTTCTTGCCTTCAAAGTTTTTCTTCTCCAAAGCCTGTTTTAGATACTTAAGCTTTTAATGGCAACAAGCTGTTTCTGTGCAGAAACTCACACTCATCAAAAAGCACATGCAGAAGGAGTAGAGATGATGCTGCTTGAGTCTCATTAAATGTGGCCTCAGTTTGACATTAGTGTGTTCCAACAGAGATACTCAGCACTTGTTTCCTCAGACTTATACTTGAGTCCCCAAAGCAACCTGTTAGCAAATGGTAAAAAAATAGTTACTGACTGTTTCTTAATCAATTCTTGCAGGACTCGGACAGTTTTGAGCCTAAGAATTCAGACATGGTGAAGAAGCCAAAGGCAACTGCTCCACAGATAAGCAAGAAACCTAAGAAGGAAACCAAAAAGAAACGATAGAGGTGTGACTGATGAGCCTCCAAAGACCAAATAACCACTTATAATCATGATTCCTCAGAGACAACATCAAAGGCAACTAACTCTGTTAATGGTTTTCTGGCATTGCCATCTTTTACTTTTCAGGGGCAAGGGAGAAGAAACTTAGAAGAATGGAAGGGTTGGGGTTCTGCCATAGATTTCTTACAAGCAAAGAGAACTTCTCATGTTCAGGACTTCATTTGACTTGATTAATGTGTCAGTCACTATTAAAGTGACTTACTCCAGTTCTGGTGGGTAGAGAGGGCTGCTGGCCTGTCTCCTCCATGCTAGCTGGGGTTTGTAGTAAAGTCCCTGTGCAAAATGGAGCGTGGGTTTGCCACTTTGGATACTGGTTTGTGTTGTGTTTTTTGAAGGAAGAAGGATCAAATGGATCAAGAATCCCACACTACACAGCTTTGTATTCATCTCTGTTGTCATCTAGTCTGAAATACATAGCTATATTTTATGGCTTAATCATAATGCCTTTGTCATATTCTTTAATTCTTTAGGTAATAACTCACCAGATTCCAGACTGCTGCAGATGAAAGCTTTCATTTCCCCAGCGTCGCTGTCTCTTGTTCCCCACCCATGCACTCTTCCTTTCTCTTCCCACCTTTGAAAGCACCTACATTTCAGGGAACTGAGGCTGTGGTGGGGATTGTAATGCCTACAAGAATCAGGAAACAATTTTACTCTGGAAGGTGCAGAATTTAATGCGTGTGCTAGTGGAGTTGTTCTTGGAAGCTTGGGAAGACCAGGCACTGTGTGCTGGGGAAGAGCTGCTGAGGTGGGAGTCTGGGGATGGTGCAGTGGTGGCATATCAGCACTGCCTCACTGTGCTGTGGATAAACCCCTTCTGCCAGCTGGCTGATCCCTGACCATGGGCCCTCTTTCAACACAGCTGGGGATCATTGCACTTGCAAATTCCCTCCCAGCCTTCCCTGCCACAGTCTGCTCCATCTCCTCTGGCTGAATTCCTCCTGAGGAAGAATACGTTCTCAGCCTGAGGAGATGTGGTATTTTAAGACCCAAGGGGTGGCAGGCCAGCTGTGTACCATGGCTGCATGGCAGGAGACAGACACTGTGTTCCTTCAGGCTCTGGCTCTCCAGGCCCAGGGACAATCCAGGACTGGATTTAAATATGGCTAGACAGGACTGGAAGGAGATAGGTGGTGACGTAGCCACAGAGTCTCTAGAGCAGCTCGAGCTTCCAGATGCCAGCTCACATCTTGGTTTGTTTGATCAGGAGTGAGTCAATGGGAGGAGAACCTGCTCTCTGAGGCGCACCCAGGGTTCAGAGCAGCTTTGAAGGAAGGGTTCTCCCTGGCAGGGCTGCAAGTCTATGATCCTCTTTGCATACACAGACTCCCATCCTCGAGTCACAAGTGCCTGGTGAGCCCAGGTGTGTGTTCTGTAACAGCAGGTGAACGACACGTTTACAGAAACCGTCAGTGCTGAGAACAGCCACGTCCTCTGCTCACTCTTGCTTTTGGTTGGGGTGACAGATGGATCCCAGTACCAGTGTGACTCTGACTTTGCTCCAGGCTCTCTGATGCTCTTAGCCAGAATGCTGGCACCAAGCTCTACTTCTCAAAATCCATCTTGGAGCTCTGCTTTAAATTCTGCTTTTTAATATTTTATTTTTTTTGGAGCTACATGAAGGCAGTACCAGGAGGACAGAACAAAGCATAGGAGATATAAGCACTCTAAAGTTGCTTTAAGTTCTTAGTACAAAGAAGTATTACAAAAAGTTCCCACACAAATAACAAAGAACAGTGTTGTGCCATGAGTTTCCATGATGGACCTGTGCTCTGTCTCTAATCTGCAGGGCAAAGAAAAGCCCTGAGTAGGTACTGCAGATCACTCTTTCCATTTGAATGCATGAGAATGGTTTTATGTAAATTCCAGTTTTCTGCAGGTTACCTAAAGCAGGGGGTTAGTGCTTTAATGGAATCACACATTATCCAAAATACAGAGTCACTTCTGCAGCTCAGAACCAGTTAGCAGTGGGCACTGTGTAGCTGTTAGCTGAAATAGCAGCTACTCCATCAATGTTCACCTCCAGCTCGCTCACTCATTGCTCAGTAGAAATCATGGATGTTGGGGTTTGGTTTTGTTGGGGGAAGAAGGATGAAGATAAATTCCCCAGTCTGCTCCTGACAGCTTTATACCTATTTGAATGCTCTTGTTTGCTGAACTTAGAGTATGTAGAGATTACCAATAACCCATGTATTTTACTTTATCTTGAAATGTGTAATAAATACCATCTGAATTTTTTTTTTAAAAGGAAATCTGTGTTTAAAGTTTTGCTGCCTGTTCCCTCACATTAACTGTGAAAGCTGCCAGAACTCCCAGACTATAGGAACACAGGGACATAAATAACCTATTCATGAAAATGATCCATTAAGGGAAATCCTTTCAGATCCTTTAATCTGTGAGAAATTGGTTAGTTAATACTGTCAGGCATGTGTGCATCTGTATCTGTGTTTGCTTGGAAGTAGCAAACTGTCTCTCAACACCATTTCACCTTCCTGGAAGGAAGGAGAAAACCATGCAGTGACTAAATCAATTTGCCCCCCATGAGAGGTTTTTGGCTCTGAGAGCCCCCATGAAGGTAGCCCTAGTAAAGGCATCATTTGTTAATAACACAAGCAGGGGATTAAATGGGGATTCAGTAGGCTGGTAAAAGGGATTTTCAGGAGCCCAGGTTTGCATGGCTGGAGTATGGGGCTATCTGGTGGCCCTTCTTGGCTGCAATGAGAACAATATGGTAGCCAAGCTCTGGCAAGTGTTTGTTGGTTCTTGGTAGCCAAGCTCTGGCAAGTGTCTGCTGGTTCTCTCACCAGAAAACCAAAACAGAAAGGACTAGTGTGGCAACTCCTTTAATTCCCAAGCACTTTTCTTCAGGCTGTTTTGTAATTAACATCCCACAGGGAGCTGAGGACCTCATTAAATCAATTTTATTGAAGGGGAAATTTTCAAAGGTCTGTCTCCAGGTACCTGCCAGTAGGCAGCACCTCTGCAGCCACACCTTGCTCTGCCACCCAAAGCCAGGAGCTGGCTGAGGGCTGGATTTCCTCTGCTAGTGTGTGTCACAGAGTTCCTGTCCCTCAGCAGGACATGCCTCAGCTCTGGAGAAACATGGCTGGGAGTTGGGAGTTCTTTCCCCTGTTTCTGATCACGTTCAAGCAGCTCTGCCTCTCTGGCCATGCTCATCTCGAGGGCTGTGGCCGTGGCTGTCCCCTGGAGCTGTCCCCTGGAGCTGTCCCACGCTCACAATGCATCCTTGTGCTCCCCCAGCACAATCCCTTGAGACAGGCTAATAAGTAGCTCGTGACTGGAGTTCCAGTTCACATAGTTCAATTAAATCCCTGTTAATCTCGTTCAGACCTAATTTACTTTCATTCTCACACACACGCCTCTCTCTGCCTCAGAGAGATTCTGTGAGCTTCCCTGCCGACAGGACTGGAGAGCCTGAGGCCCGAGGCCCCACCAGGCTCTGATGTTTGCAGAGCAGCCCCCTTGTCGAGTCAATAAACTCAGATTATTTCCCAGCTTGTCATGGAGAATGAAAATACTCCTTCAGTGCCTGGGTTTAGGGAGGCTCAGGCTGGCTGGCAGTGCTTGAGGAGACTATAAGGAAGCTGTAGAAAGGAAGGACCTGCTCAGTATCTGTTTGCCAGGTATCTGATGCTCAACCATCCCCCTGTGTGTGTGTGTTAATTTTTGGACAGCTGGAGCTGGGATGCTGGACCTCTCTCCTGGGAGCATCTCTTCCACACTGACACTTCTTTCAGGCAGGAGTTGTGTTGTTCACAGCCTGTGGCCTGCAGGGACTGAGATGACTGTATTGATTTAGTTGTTTGTTTATTAATCTCATGAGGCATCAGAGACTGACTGCAGTAAGAAAATGGGATGATGAATGGAGAGTGCTGGAGTACAGAGCATTGTTGTGTGTTTGATGATCAGCTTGATTGCTGGCCTTGGCACTGGGAAGAGGTCTGGCCCTCCTCTTCCTCATGCATCCATGAGGGATGATTTGTTTGGGAAGCATTCCCTTTCTCCCTGCCACAGACGTGGGCTGTAATCAGTGTTTCCATTCCTCCTCCAGCTGACAGTCACTGCAGGTCCAAGGTCCAGCTCTTCTCTGGCAGTTTGTGGCTTTAGAGCAGTGGTTTGTGGGGGTGTTTTCTGGCTTTTGGTACCCAGGCCACTGTGCAATAGCTGCTCCAAGTGTCTCTTGCTTGGGGCTGACAATTGCAGGGCAACGAAATCACCTTCCTGCCTCTCCCTTGAAATTCAGCTGATTTTCCCATTTCATGATGCTTCTTCCCAATTTGTGGCTTTTCTGTCACTACAAATCACTCCCATGACCCCTTGTGTTGCTTCCAGCCTGTGGACTCATGTCCACTGCAGTTGTTCTGTCCTTGAGACACATTTTACCTGCCAGTGGCAGTGGACATTACCCACTGTTATCAAGGACTGACACAGAGCAGGAACAGGTGCAGGAGCATCCAGGATGGAAAACAGTGCCCCTTTGTAATTTTTGGCAATGATTTTTTCAGCCAGCAGATGTAACAGCCAGGGAAGGAATTCTCCCTGCCTTGGGAGCCCCAGGTACACCCAGAGAACTGTGCCAAGCACATCATCCCTCAAAGCCATGAGGATCCAAACCCATCACACCACACTTCCGAGCTCGTGATGCGTGAGTGCTGTGGTGCTGCGTGTGCTCCACACCACCCGCTCAGATCTGCTCCACACCAGCACACACAAGATTTGTCTTGTGCAATCCCAAACCTCTTGCAGTGCCCACTTCCCTCCTGCCAGCTTCCCTGGTTTCATTTCCTGCCTGGAGGCGCCAGTGTGGCTTTGATGCCCCTTGCACTCTGCTTGCCAGTCCAGGTGAGGACTCAGTGATGCAGAGCAGGGGGTTGGAGCCTCAGAGAGGCTGATGGGCTCTTCCATGGTTTCAGTCCAGCCTTTCTGGCTGGTGGGTACAAGGTAAACCTGCTTTGGGTCACATCTGCTCTGCTTTTTAAAAACACCTGTTGCCTGGTTAATGTCTCTTGTATGAGAGGAGTTCAGCTGTGGGTGGAGGGGTTGAAGGGCTCTCACTTCCCTCAATCTGCAGCTCCAAGCAAGGAGCTGTGTCTTTAGCACCATGCTCTACTGGAAGTCCTGTTTGCACAGGATTCCTTTTGTGTGAAATCTGCATTCAGGACATCTCCCTATTTCTTGCCAGAGGCTGTCCCAGCCTCTGAGCTGCCACCCCTGTCAAGTTCAGCCAGTCCCAGTGCATGGAAGGCATCAGCAATGGCCTGAGACATCTCATATCTCACCCAAGCTACGACCCAGCTGTCCCTGACTCCAAGGCGTGTTCCTGCTGCCTTCCCTTTGGCTGCTGCTTCTGCAAAAGCCATCCCAAGCTTGTAAATTCACCTTGCCATCAGCCAAAGTCCAGAGTACAACAGACACTGTCGAGCTCTCACAGGCAAAGCCACTCCCACGGCTCCAGGAATCGGCTCCAGACGTTCCTGCTGTTATTTGTGCCTCAACTCTGGCTGCACAGGCAGGATCCATGCTGGAGCTGTGCTGCTGGTGTGGAGCTTGTGGGATCACATCCCTGTTGCTCCCTGAGGGCAGCTCTTGCCCATGGCTGGGAGAGCCCCCGCTGTAGCCGAAGGGCTGGGCTGCAGCTGCTGGGGTGTGCAGGAGAGCGTCCTCATGGCTGTGGTTCCCACGGAGCAGCTGCTTGTGATGCTGTGCTGGCTCCTCTGGTGAAGCAGATATCCCCCAGTGTCAGGCCTGGGCAGGAGGAGCAGAACTTGAGAAAAGCTGCAAGCAGATCTCGCCCCTACTTCCCCCCTCACTTGTTTTAAACTGAGCTCAGATCCAAACGTCATATGGTTTAAGTTTCTCAGATTCAGACTTTGGCCTCCTTTGCCCATCCCTCACTCAAAGGACCAAGACTGGATGATTAAGGGGGAACACCCTCGTGTCTGCTCCGGCTCTGCCTGCTCAGGCTGCAGGCAGGCCAGCAAGCAGCTGGGTGCTGGCAGGGAGGGAACGTCCCAGCCCTGGGGCAGGGTCTCCTGGATGTGGCTACCAGAGCTCTGCACCAGCCAGCCATCCTCTACTGCTCTGCTACCAAATCAAGCCACGAGAAGGGCTATAAATCTCATCTGGATGAGCTTCCCTGAATTTTTCTGAATTGCTCTTTTCTATGGATACTAAGACTGGCCAAAAAGCTGAATTTCCATGCTGGGACATGCCAACATCTTGTGTGTGGCTTTCATGCTGAGCTGAGGCAAGAAGTAAAACGTGTCGGATTTTTGCCCAAATGAGCTATTCCAAGATATTTAATTCAGATTATATCAAAGCATATTTTATCAGTCAGAGACCTGACAGGAAATGTTGTGCCTTTATTGACCATGCAGATAATTTCAGCCCACAGCTGTTGAACTCAGTGCCTCCTTATTAAATATTTGCATGTCACCGAGTCAGTGGTTTCCCTCCCCACAGCCCTTTCCCCCAGGGAATTTTGCAATGACACTTCCTGGCCAGGGCTAAAAGCCCCTTTTGCACAGCAGATTGTCACCACACTGAGGGACACAACAGGTCCTGAGCCCTCCTGGTAATTTGTTCTCAGCTGCCCCTTTTTATCCTATAACCTACAGGATGCTGGTGATTGCTGTTCAGCTCCTGCAGCCCTGATGCTCAGTGTGGAAGAGAATGGCCAGAATGAGCATTTCTAGCATGAAATATTGCCAAATGGCTCGTGCTGCAGGGTTATTCTGGTCAATCCCCCTTTGTAAATCAGCTGCTGAACTTGAAACTGCAGCTTCCCTTACAGGGCTGATGGTGCTGATCATTTCCCATCTCACACTCACTATTTGCAGGGCTGTAAAGCCCAATGATCGTAAAATCTCAGCGCAAGAGCCGTGGCTGCCTCTCTCTCTCTGTCCAGCATCTCAAACACAACCATTACATTATTAACAGTAATAATTCCTGCAACCGTGCTTGAAACTTGCAGTGAACAAAGTGCAGCCTCAGGAAGAGAATCCAATAGACAAAACTTATTCACGCGTGCCAAGGGGACGCTTAAAAATAAAGCTGGCAGGAGATTAATAGATGTTTTGTTGTAAATCCACAGTTACTTTGGGGAGGTCAGGGCTCAGATCAAACACTGGACCCAACAAGCACTCTCTTACCTGGCAGGAGGATTTCAGGAGCCCTGTGGAGCAGTTTGATCTGCACACCTGGAGGGGAAGGAGCCACGTACTTATTTACTTACTCATGAGCATGACAGCATCTGCCCACAGTAACTCTCATTCTTCTTGTTCCTGATGAAACTCGCATAAAGGTCAGCAAGAAAACACAGAAATACCTGAGCATGTCTTCATTTCTTTTTAAAGCATCATTTCAAGATGTCCTAACCGAGCCGCTGGAAATACTCAGTGCTACTTTTGTTCAAATTGAAAGTACCTGGTTTTCAGTTTCTGTGAGCTTCTTCCTCTCTTTGGGGTGGGTTTTATCAGCGCTATTTAAAAGTGAAGAATCATATCAAGAAAATAAGTTTCGGACGAGAGACTGAAATCCCTGGTTGGGTGAAAAAAAGTAGCAATTTGCATCAGACTGCTTAAAGATAAATATTTGGAGTGAGGCAGGAGGCAAAGGGAAGTGGGTGGTCAGGGGCTGTCAGGCTCTGGACCTCATGTCTGACCCAGGAGTGTCCTGAGGTGTTCTGGGTTGCTTAAATGGTCTTAATCACAGCATCCCCAGCACTGCATGTTTAATGTCAGCCCTGTGAGGGCACATTCCAGCATCTGAGGCCAAAAGATAAGAGTCTGGGTTTAGAGAGTGTCTGTTTGTAATTTTAGATTTGCACATTGGCATCATCTTAGAAGAGGTTGTGTCGTGGACTCGGTCTGGCGTGTTGAAAGGCACAGTGCTGTCGGTGTTTGCCTTCCAGCCATGGGCTGGCACCGCCAGAGATGGGAACCCCGATTGGGAGGACAGCCTGGAGAAAAGAAGTTGATTGCAAAAGAGAAAAACAAAATACAAATATTTATAAGTCATAATTGCATCTTAGATTTGAGTCTGGATCCAGTAGGGGCTGAGTCATCCTCGCCAGCTCAGCCGGGGGCTGGAGCCAGCTCCCCACTCCCCCGGGGTGCTCTCCCCTCCGGCAGCGCCCCAGGCCTGCAGAGTGGGGTAGGGAGGGACAGGGGAGTGTCCCTGTGTCCCTGTGTCCCTGTGTCCCTGTGTCCCTGTGTCCCTGTGCAGCACAGCAGGAGAAGGTGTGGGGCTCCCCAGGCATTGGTGAGACCCCACTTTCCCCTCCGTTACATCCACACCGGTGAGCAGAGCAGTACCCGGGACTGCCCCACACCACCGGCTTAATTCCTTCATCCCACATCGCGTGAAGAATCCTTCCCTGCACAGCCCCACGCCAGCTGAACGGCAGAGGGGGTGGGCTAAGAATGAACCGGGCTGCGCTTGGATGCTCCGGCACGGAGCCCCCCAGACCACACACGAGTGGCCGGGGGGCCCGGCCGGCCTCGCCCAGCCCTGGGAGGGAACCGAGAGGGAGGGAAAGCATCTCCTGCCCCGCTGGAGGGACCTTATCAGCCACAGCTCCTCCCAGGGAAGGGCCCCTCACATTGTGCTGGCCACGGGTGATGGATCGGCGCGTGCATGACTCCCTGTTCCTGGTGACTCATGGATTCGCTGGCCTTCTCCAGTGTCATGGGAAATATTTTTTTAATAACTCAAAAGGCGGGGGGGGAGTGGGAAACAGAAAGAAAAACTCCACCACATAGTTCTTTAAAATTTGTTCACTTCCCAAATCGTTTCTGAAGAGTCAGATCTTGCTCAGGGCGAGGAGGGATTTTGGAAAACCCCCGCGGAGTGGCCGCAGGGTTGGTCAGAGGGGTGGGCAAGGATGGCAGAGGTGGCGCTGGCCGTGGAAATGCAAGGGTCACTGGAGCTGGCCAGCAGCCCAGCGTGCCGGATAAAAGACCTAAATGGAGCTTTAAGGAGTGGACTGCTTCATCCCCTCTCTTCCTGGAGGATAACGTGACGGGGAACACTTCAATGGATCGCCGGTGGGGGAGGTGGGAGGGCTGCCAGCGCCGCCGAGCTGGTCGGGCAGCCCCGACGGGCTGGGTGCAGGCATCGGGACACCCGGCTGAGCCCTGAGCCCGTGTGTGCACCCCGGCACTGCTCGGTGCCAGGGCAAAGCTGGGCATTTCCCACCTCCCGCTGCTGCTGGAACGGGAGGGTGCTGAGGAGCACCGAGTGGAACTCAGGGACACACACACACCTGGTGGGGTGATGCTGCCAGCCGGGGATTGTGCCCCCAGGAACAGCCGCAGCTCCGCTTTGCCTTGTGTTGGAGGCCGGCACCGGCTTCAGGGGCCACCGGGGCTGGGGGATGCTAACCCAAAAACGGGAGATGCCCCGGCGGAGCACGGACACCGCTGTGTGCCTGTGCTGCCTCCAAAGGGCCCCACAAAGCTCCCCGGCTTCCCAGGGAGGCCCAGGACATTTATCTTTGCCTGCTTTTCCATCTGAAGTTTTGCCTCCTTCTGACTTCAGAGAAGGGGGAATGTGGGTTGCAGCCCTCTGGGAAGGCGAGGTGTCCCTCCTGGGGATGGGCAGGAACAGAACCTGACAAAACAGCATTTCCCCTGCAATTCGCCGTGTGTTAGGGCTGTTGAATAAAGCAACCCAGCCGGCTTTCAGCCTCCTGAAAATCACTTTTGTGTTACCAGCTCCGGCTTCCAGGTAACACAGCAAGCCAGCCCGGCGGGGCGGGCAGCGCTGGGCTGGGGTGGGAGCACCCCCAGCCCCTCACCCGCGGGGTGTCGCGCCCCGAGGAGCGCGGCCGCCGCTCCCACGCGTGTCCCCGGCTCAAGCAGGCGGTTCCCCCGCCGCGGGCCGGGACGCGCCGGCAGCGCCGGCGGCGGGGGCGGCCCCTGGCCCGTGCGCGCCCCGCGGAGCCCGGCTGCCCGGAGCCTTCTCCCTGGAAAAAAAAAAAAGCCACGGAGGGAGGGGAGGGGCTGCTGCTGCCTTTTCCCCCATCCTCCGTTTCCGGTTTGCTGCCATATTACTCTCTTTTTTTTTTTTTTTTAATTTTTTTTTTTTTTATTTTCCCCTCCCCGCGGTGCCCCCCCCGCCCCGCAGAAGGGGTGAGCGGGGGCGGGCGAGGCACCAGCGCGCCGGGGCCGCGGCGCTGCGCGATGCTGCTGCCGCCGGCGCAGCCCTGAGCCCGGCCCGGTGCGGGGCGGTGCGGGCACCGAGCGCCGAGAAGGCGGCGGGGGGCGGCGGCCGCGCCCCCGGCGCGGAGACAAAGCCGGGGCCGAGCGCTGGAGGCGAGCGGCGGGGGCGGCCCCGCTGCGCGGACCGGCGGGAGGTGAGTGGCGGCGGCGGCGGGGCTGCCCCGCTGTGGGGCAGCCGGGGGGTCCCGCGGTCCGGCGGGGGTGCCCGGGGTCCGGCAGTGGGGTCCGGCGGGGGGATGCCCGCAGTGGGGTCCGGCGGGGGGATGCCCGCAGTGGGGTCCGGCGGGGGGATGCCCGCAGTGGGGTCCGGCGGGGGATGCCCGCAGTGGGGTCCGCCGGGGGGATGCCCGCAGTGGGGACCGCCGGGGGGATGCCCGCAGTGGGGACCGCCGGGGGGATGCCCGCAGTGGGGTCCGGCGGGGGGATGCCCGCAGTGGGATGCCGGCAGAGAAGTCCGGAGGGTCGGCGGGGAGATGCCCGCGGTGGCGCCAGCCGGTTGTGGGTCCGATCGGGGATGCTGGCAGCTCGGCAAGGAGGCGGTGGGTCCGGCCGAGGATGCCCAGGCTGCCGTGGGGTAGCTGTGGCTCCAGAAGCGTGGGATACCCGCAGCCTGCAGAGCTCGCTGCGGGTCCCCACAAGGATGCTGGCGGTCTGGTGGCGGGTGTCGGTGGGGCGGCTGTGGGTCCAGCGGGATGCACATGGTGTGGTGGGTCAGCCGTGGGTCCGGCCGGGGGTGTCACTGCCTGGCGGGGCAGAGCGGGGGACGCGGGGGGTCCGGCGGGGCGGCCCCGCCTGCCTGACTCCCCTTTGTTGTGCTCAGGGGCTGTGGGGGACCCCCGGGAGCGCAGGGCGGGGACAGCCGGGCTGTATGTAGGCCAGGACATGAAATATTCATCGCCCCCCTGCTTTGATGTCTCGTGATCTGCTTCCCTTGTCGTGTTTGTTCACCGGTGATTCTGGGGCCGGTGTCCAGCCCTGGCGGACCCGGCAAGTCGTGTCCCTGGCCGTGTCCCTCGCTTGCCCCTTGCCGTGCCCGGCTGGCTCAGCTGCTGGGGGGCTGCAGAGCCCCGGCTTCTCCGATTTAAGACTTCATCCAGTCAGGAAGTTCCCCATTAGCAGCCTGGGCGATCCAACCCGCATGTGTGGCTGCAAGTGGTGGCAGTGGCGTGTCCCCACTGTCACAGCCCCCAGCGCCCTGCAAGAGCATCGTGGTTTTTGCCCTGAGCCACACGGGGGTCAGGATGAGGTTTTATCCTGCTCACTGCCGAGACAGGCTGTGCTGCATCCTGGGGGCGCTTGGGATGGACACAGGATGGACACATCCCCTGCGGGGATGGGGACACTGCACAGGGCTGTGTGCCTGGGGGAAGGTGTGGGGGGGGCTGGCATCTTGTGGCACCGATCCTGGCATGGTCCTCTCTGGTGCTGGGCATCACATCAGGGAGCTGTGCAGCCTCGTGTGAGACCTGCTGGACTGAGTGGGGATCTGCTCCATGTCCCTGTGTGTCGCTGGCCCTGCACAGGGCACTCTTCCCTGGCACTTTCTCACCCTGGTGGCTGCTGTGCTGTGCCACGGCTCAGCCCTGGCCATGGTGCCAGGAAGTGACTCTGGTCCTGGTCCTGCTCCCAGAGATGCTGAGCAGCAGTGAGGGCTGGCAGGGAGCAGGTTGTGCTGCCCTGTGGGTGCCGTGGCCCATCCTCCTGGCTCCCCAGAAGTGATGCAGTGGAAGGGATGTGATGTGACGGGCAGCCAGGGGGTCCCTCAAGACAGGTTCCACCACACTGTGTCATTAGGAGCTGGGGACAGTGGAGGGCACAGAGCACAGGGTTTCCTGAGGTGAGCTCCTGCCTGTGCAGCAGGGACAGGGACAGGACAGCACATATCCAGCAGTTCTCTATGAAACTGCATGAAGGTAGCAACAAAAGACTTGATTTTCCTTTCTCCTGCCCAGCTGGTGGCCCCAGAGGAGGGGTGCTGGGGATCTTTGTTGCTTTCCTCTCAGCTGAGGAGATCCCCACTGCCAGCATGAGCGGTGCAAGAAGGGAGTCATGACAAACCTTCCCGAGACCCAGCCATTAGTGATGGAAGCCCTTTTGTCCCTGCCAGCTTGGACACCCCCCCTCAGAGCACAGTGGCTCAGCGTGTGCCCAGGCCCCCCAAGCAGCAGGTGTTGGTCAGACAGTCACAGGGCTGCCCAGGAAGGCGTGAGGAAGGGGATGTGCAGGAAGACATCAGCAATCTTCCACTTTAAAACAATATCCTTTCTGTTATTTTCACTGTTGGACTGCTCCTGACACCTTTGCTGTAGAGTTTGATCCTGGCTTACCTGTGCTAAGCCATCAGCTTCGGCTGGCTCTGGATCCAGCCAGAGCAAAACCGTGGCACTCGGTGTCTGAGCCGAGGCTGGTGTGCCGGCTTCCCGGGGGAGCTGTCTCTGTAATCATTAGCCAGTTAATGCTTATATATCAGGAAGGAACACCTTTGCTTAGGAGATCGAGGGTCAATTCTCACTTCCAAGCTTTGACCTGGGAGCAGCAGGGCAGGAGCTCCTCTAAACACCTCCTGGCTTTGCCAAAACAGCCCAAGACAGGGTTATTTATGGGCTGTGCAGCTGCAGGGAAGGGAAGTCCAATGTTCCCTGTCTCGATCGTTAGTGGCCTTGCAGTGCTCCCTGTGTGATGGAGATGCCCTAATGATAGCTCTGCCCTTTAATGACTTTGTGCCAGAGTGATGGAAAATCATGGAGGTTCCGCGGGGAGGCAGAAAGGGCCATCCCAGCCCCTGCTGGGGAGCAGGGGGATGAGACACGGAGAGCGCTGCAGTGACCAACCCATCTGGAGGCTCTGCTGCAGAGACAAGAGGGTCTTTCTCTGCCTTGGTGGCGTGGAGGGGACATCAGCCATCCTGAGGCAGGGATGGCCTTTAGCAGCATGGGCAGCTCCTGTGAAGCAGCATCATTTCACTGAACACACTGAGGCAAGCAGAGGATGGGGCTGCCGCGCCTCCAAAATCCCGTCTGCCTCTCCCTGTCACTGGTGCGGGATCATGCCTGGCCTTTGAAGTCATCACAGAGCTAAACTCCTATCTAATGAGACCTGAAGGACTTGGTCCCCAACCTCTCATTTAAACAACCAGCAAGTGCCTGTAAGATCTTGAAAGAGACGAGGTAGGAGGGAGCAAGCAGCCTGCACCTCCTCCCAGCATGTCTAAGCAGGGGGAACCCGCAAGCATCCCTGGGACAAAGCACTGGACTCCTGGCATGGCTGTGGGAAATTGGAAAGCCTATCTGAAGTGCTATTGTTTCCTGTGCTGTCTATTTTGCAGCTCGGTTTCCAACTTGTTTCTTTATCTCTTGGAACAATTTCCCATCTGAGCTCACTTCCGCAGTGCTCCGCATCGCGCTCCGAAGCCCGCCTGGAGATGTGTCCAGTGTGCATCCCATCAGAAACAGCCTTGTCAGACAGCAGCACACCCCTGTACCTCCCTGCAGAAGGGAGCCCTTCAGTCCCATGCCTGGAGAGGAGCTCGGACCTCTGGATGGAAATAACCATCCGTGCATAGCTGTTCCTGGGACAGGAGCACGGGCTGTCACTGTTTCCAGTCCAAGCTCCTCTTCCTGACCGCCTGTAGCTGTGGGTGGTGCAGTCCAGCTCCCCAGGGCTTGTGTCTTGCTGAAGTTTCCACCCATCAGCAAAAAACATGCCGTGTGTCATGGGGCTGTTTTAAAGCCTTTGGTTCCTCATCGCTTAAATGGGCAGCAAACTGGGAGATAGTCCAGCATATCACAGAATCGTGGGGTGGTTTGGGTTGTAAGGGACCATAAAGCTCATCTAGTTCCAGTTCCCTGATCATCTAGTTCCAGACTTGCTCAGAGTGTGCTTAGGAGGGGCAGCCAGGCCCCAGCTCGGTCCCAGGTTGGCAGAGTGACCTTGGCACGGTCCGTGTTGGGAAGCGGTGCCGCCGTGCACATGGCTCTGCACACACGCGCTCTGCAAAGAAAACCCTGAAACAGATTTCAGGAACAAATGCGGTTTGAACCTGGGCCAGGAACCAGGACCTGCAAATCTGCGTGTTGCACTGACTTCCCTCAGGCTATGGATCTGCTGGCTGCTCTCACTGGGGAGCTGGGAGGGGTTTTTGAGGGCTGGGGGCTGGCTGGGCTGCCGAGGGCATCGGCTGCTGGGGAAGGTGGGACTGGTCATTGATTTTAACTCAGCCCTTAAAAAAATCTGCCCGAGCCTCTTGACTCCACGTAGTCTCAGTGGAGAAGCAGTGTTTGAAATATCCATAGGCTGGCATGTGGGATTGGTGGGCTTGTCTGGAGAAATGTGGAGAACTGAACTGCCTGGGAGTTTAAGGCAAAAAATAAGAAATGGGGGACTGTGTGTAGTGAGCCTGCCCTCACCTCACAGCCGTGGGCCCCATGCCAGGAGGGCAGTGGGATGGCTTTGGGGTCTGCAGCCAAGGAGGACATGTGATGCAGGGACATGTGTGACTTGGGCTGTGCTGTGGTTCTCTCCCTATGCTGAAAGACTCAGAGACTGGCCCCGAGTTTCCCAGCCCATGCTTGACCTGTTGTGGTCTCACTCCTGTGACCGTGAGGTTTCGGCTGGCCCTGAGCTCCCTGTGCTGAGGATGGATGGATGGATGGATGGATGGATGGATGGATGGATGGATGGATGATGGATGGATGGATGATGGATGGATGATGGATGGATGGATGATGGATGGATGGATGGATGGATGGATGGATGGATGGATGATGGATGGATGGATGATGGATGGATGATGGATGGATGGATGATGGATGGATGATGGATGGATGGATGATGGATGGATGATGGATGGATGATGGATGGATGGATGGATGGATGGATGGATGATGGATGGATGGATGGATGGATGGATGATGGATGGATGATGGATGGATGGATGGATGGATGGATGATGGATGGATGGATGGATGGATGGATGATGGATGGATGATGGATGGATGGATGGATGGATGGATGGATGGATGATGGATGGATGGATGATGGATGGATGGATGGATGGATGGATGATGGATGGATGGATGGATGATGGATGGATGGAAGGATGGATGGATGGATGATGGATGGATGGATGGATGGATGGATGGATAATGGATGATGGATGGATGATGGATGGATGGATGGATGGATGGATGGATGGATAGATGGATGGATGGATGGATGATGGATGGATGGATGATGGATGGATGGATGGATGGATGGATGGATGGATGATGGATGGATGGATGATGGATGGATGGATGATGGATGGATGATGGATGGATGGATGGATGGATGGATGATGGATGGATGATGGATGGATGGATGAATGGATGAATGGATGGATGGAAACCTGACTGCACGTTGTGAAAATAGTTTCCACCCAGTACAGCTGCTCCCATCCTTCCTGACTGTGCTTGGCAACCTTGGCCACCAGAAGCCTGGGCAATGAGGGTAAAAGCCCATTGCTACATTGCCCTTCCACCATGGGAGAGGTTAACAAGTCCAGCCTGTCCTGAGCAATGTGTCCCCCTCCCATGCCACACCCCAATCTAGGGGCATCATGAGAGGGTCAGGTCACTGCTAAATTGGTCCTAAAAATATCTCACCTTGGGGCACCCTTTTGCGGTAATCTGGGGTTGGAGGTGTAGCACTGTGTCTGGGTTTCACTTCTCCACCTTGCTTTCCCACTGCCTTCCTCAGTTTCCCCCAGGAGCACCTGAGAGGCTGTCACTGGAGTTGGGTGAGATTCTAGAGTGTGTGCCTCAGTTTCCCCCTCTCCCAGTCCCAGCTGCACTGTCCTACCCCACGCACACCCCACGGGTAAAGCCTCCCCTTAGGCAAGGCAAGTAGAAATGTGATTTCCATGAAGCACAAGCACCTTCCTCATCCTCCTCCTCAGCTGCAGCCAGTGCCAGCAGCAGTGGGGTCAGGCAGTGCTCTCCCTGGGCTTCTGATGTTCCTGGATGGAAGCGTGTGCTTGCTGACTTATGCAAAATAACTTCACAAAAAGGCTGTTGGAGTCACTGCCTGCTCAGACGGGCCCTTTCCTTCCCCTGCCCATCAGGCAAGTGCTGGTGGGGCCCTGCTGTGCTGGGAAGGGGATTGGGAATCCTTGGAACGGTGTGAAGGGAGCTTCCAGTGAGCACCCTGCTGCAGCAGGCAGGGAGGGTGACATGGGATCAGGAATGGTGCAGATGGAGCTGCAGAAGTCACTGTGACCAGGATGAGTTCCATACTCCAGTGCCATGAACAGCTGAGGTCAGAAGTGTGTGGGGTGGGAAGGCTCAGGCTGCTGGGACTGCTGTGTGTGGCTGGGGCTGGGCAAGGAGGGCAGCTGCCTGTTCACCTGGCCTCCTGCACAGGTGCAGGTGTGTGGGGGTGTGCACGTGTGTGTACACACTCACCTGAGCCCTCTGGGTGATCTGGGGATGGGCACAGCTCTCGTGCTCCCGTGCTGTGGTCCAGGGGGCTGCCCTGAAGGCACCGTGAGCCACAGGTGATGGGAAGCAGAGGAGATGCCCTTCATCCCTTTGTCCCTGCATCCCTTCATCCTGTCCCTGTAGGATGAGCAGCACAAGCGAGGGCTGCAGAGGTGCCATGGGAGCGTGCAAGGTCCACGTGTCACTGGTCTCATCCATCTCTGTTCCCCACCACGACTGCAGTGAGCAGTGCCAGGGGTGTGCACAGCCCAGCTCTCTGCTCCAGGAGTGACAGGGATAAGACACCAGCTCAGCAATTTTCTTTGTTTTTCATCTGCTCAGGTTGTTGATAGTGAGCACCGTCGGGGGCTGCACCTCCCAGCTGGATCCTCTCTGGTGTGAGCATCCCACTCACCCCAGGAGCAGCTGGCAATCCAACGCAGCATTTTGGGCTTGGAACAGCTTTTTGGGGCTGGCTGATCTCTGTTTACCCCTCAAGACCCTCCCTGGTTGCTTCCTCTGACACATCCTGAGCAATGCTTTGTTTTGGTGGTGCGGATGGGAGTGGCTGTGGGGACCAGCATGGCTCAGGGCTCTGTTGCCAGTGATGTTCTGGGTGTTCCAAGGCCAGAGCCACAGTCCCATGCTGTGATCACTGGTGTGGGACCTGCTCCCACAGCTATCTGTGCCCATGGAGGTGAAATGAGTGGAGTGTGCACTGCTGGAGGCTGACCCTGCTCACCCAGCCCTGACCTGCAGCCACACATAGCATCTGTGCTTTAGGGCTGGTGGCCCCACGGTTCCCTAGAGCATGAGGCTTGTGTTGGGCATTTGCCACAAAGTAACCCAGGAAAATAATCAGCATAAATTTTGCTATGTGAGATCCTGCTTATTTATTTGAAAATGTTCAGGGGTCTGCAAAGTGGGAAGTGTTTGAAATCTGTGACAGAAGAGCCTTGGCCTCTGCTTGGCTTGTCCTTCATCCCCTCCCATTGCAGTGAACCCCAGAAGGTGTCCTGCCATGTCCCTGTGGTTCCAGCTGGGAGAGGGGTAATTCCCAGCTCCATGGGTCTGTGTCAAGGGTGCACATACCCACATACCCTCCCCACATCGTCCCCTTTTTTCCCCATGAGTGTTTCAGTTCCTGTTCCATGTCAGGAAGGCTGTGGGGTGGTTTTTCTCCACGGGGATCCTACAGGACCCCTCAGCAGGGCTGTTGGGGCTGTGGCTCTGGTCCTGGAGGGCCAATGGGGCCCCAGGAGCTCCTTTCCTGGCTGGACTGGATGGGCTGGTTTCTCTGAAAGTGGAAATGTTTTAGCAGTGACGCCAGCGTGGCCAGGGGTGGTTGCAACTTGCTCAGATCTGGAGCTTTTCTGCCTCCTGCGTTCCTTGCCCCCTTCCTCCCCCTGCCCTGGAGATTTGCCGCCTGCCTGCGCTGCTGTCTCGCCCGGGTCAGAATGGGTGTGTGAGCCCTGGAGCCACAGCAGACACAGGTGGCACCAGTGTTTTGTCCGGATCTGAGACACCTGTGAGTCACATCAGCTCCCTGCTGCCACCTGCCCCTTCCCCAGGAGCCGGGCAGGGCACGGGGTGCGCTGGGTGCTGCCACAGCCATCCCCAGAGAGCACCCGGGGTTCATACTCACTTCCAGAAAGCAGAAGGAAACCACATTTCCTGGAGCCTGAGGCTGCCTGTGCTGGGAGAGGCGCTGCAGAAATGGGGAACAGAAATCACCCCTCCTCCTCCAAGGGCCAGCTTGTGTCACCAGGTCTCCATCACCCCCTCCAGTGGGGCCAGTCCCTTGTCCTGGTTCTTTGCCTGGAGGAGAGTGGGAACATCAGGGCAGTGATGGGCCATGGAAAGCTGGAGAATGAAGTGACAGGCAGTGGGAGCTCAGAGGTGCCAGCATGCCCAGGGGCCAGTGTTAAAAGGGCACATTTTGAGGAGTGCTGAGCCATGGGGCTGTTTTGGGGAAGCACTGTCCCGTGGCTCCAGGCAGTCCTGGTGGCCAAGAGTTCCAGTTCCTAGTGCCATCCCAGCTCAACATCAGAGTTTCCCTGCCCAGCATTGTCTCTTCCCAGCCCCACGGGCACTCCTGTCCTTGGAAACATTTCCTTTCAGTTTCCTTCTCCTGGACTTGGCAGGAGGAGAGCGATGCCCTCATCACCTGCCTGGGAGAAGCCAGTTCAGGTTAATGCAGGCCAAAGGCTTTGTGTGCCTTGGAAAGCATTTGCTGGAGCTGGTTGGGCAATTCCTGGCTTTGGCTGGTGTCCTGATGGGAATGCTGGAAGTGCAGGCTTGAGTCAGGCTGGGAGGTACTGGGAGGCATCCCTGCTCCAGCCCGGAGCAGCACCAGCACAGTCAGGCTGCTCAGCACCCAGCCAGTTCCAGCATCTCCTGCTGGGGATCCCAGCACCACTCCGGTCCCTGTTCCTGTGCTGGACCACCCTCAGGGTGAAAAGGCTTTATTTTCCCTTCTCTAACTGGTGGAGAGCCTTACAGTGCAGGAAGGATGCACCCACATGCTGACAGATCCAAAGATGTGGATCCCCCTGTGGGTCCCCAGGGCTGCTGCAGTGCAGTGACAGCGATGTGACAAGGTGTGGCAATGGCCACCTTCCCTTCTCACATCTCTCAGTGGAGAACAGGCTTAAAACTGAGTGCTCAGCTCAGCACCAGCAAGCACAACTTGCAGCACATTCTGCTTGCCCCATTCAGCTGCTTGCATTGTTTCAGGGAGATAAGGCTTGTGGCTTTCTCCTGCCAGCCTTATGCAGGATGGTGCTTGGGGGTGCCCAGTGTCAGAATGCCTCTGCCCTGCCTGGTTTTGGGGTTCTGTGGGGGTAGGGGGGGGCACAGCCTGCAGCTCTCTGTGGCCACTAATGTTGGCAGAGCCACTGCCCATCATCCCAGCAAGCCAAAATCTGCCTGTGGAGGGGCTGACCCTGTGATGGCTAGGAGAACTCAAGCTCCCTACATGCTCCCAGTGTGCATGCTTGGAGTTTCCCAATTTCTTGGTCACATGAACATCCAGAATGTGCTTGTGTGCTTCTCAGGGTTTGTTTTGGTCTTTTAAAGTCCCTGTTTTGACATGTCTTTTCGGAGGCGTTTCGCATCGCTCCTGACCATGACTCTCCCCCATGCTCAGGGGGAGTGAATTTGGATGGCTGATCTAATTATCCTTTCCCTTCTTGTGATGCAATGGCCTCTGCTGTCTTGGGCTGTGGAGCTTTAATTAAGATGGTCTTAATTTTAACGGGAGTTGACAGGGTCAGAGAGGAAGGGTTGGGACTTTTATCTGAGGGGAGTGTGTAGCTGGGCCCCTGCACAGCAGCTGCACTGCCCTCCCTACTCCAGCCATTCCTTCATCTGGAAGGGCTCTCCATCAGCTGGGGGGAGCCAGGGGATGGCTTTGGCTCAGATGCCTTCAACATGCTGTTACTGGGTGAAGCAGAGATCCCAGACAGGCACTGGGGCCACCTGCCTGTGGCTTCTGCTGTCCCCAGATTGGAGCTGAGAGATGAAGTGAGCATCCCTGCATTGTTCCTTCTGTTTTAGGAATCGGTGCAGGTGAGAAATGAGTGTCCTTGTGGAGGAGAAGGGCCGCAGGCACAAGCCAGACGTGCCCTCACTGAGTAGGCCGGGCAGGGAGAGGGTCTGCAGCATCCCACCCCACTTGTGGGGCTGGGGCAGCAGCTCCCCCTCTTCACAGCTCCCGGGACTCATGGCACTGAGGCTGCTCCCAGCCTGGCAGAGACGAGCAGTGTTCCCTGGCTTGTACTGAGCAAAGCCTGGTGGCTCGGGGCAGGGGACAGGAGTTGTCCCTGGCTGTATTGGGGGCAGAGGGGGTGCTGGGCTGAGCCGGGGCAGCCAGGCTGTCCCCAAAGCTCCAGTGGCTGTGCTGCTGCTCGCTGGCCCCCAGCTGTGATGTTTGTCGTGGGAAAGGGCAAAACCAGGAGCATCCCCTGGGACAGAGGGGGAAACTGTTCTGTGAGCATATCCGGGGCTGTGTGTCCTACTGAAATGTGGGGAGGGAGCAGAGAGGGAAGTGGGGAAGGGGACAGGATGCCACCTTAAGATGACTGAAAGACCACCTCGATGTGGTTATGTCGGCACTCACCAAGCTGGGGGTTCACCCCCAGCACTGTCCCAGCTCTCTGGGGCCAAGCTGGCAGGGACAGCACTGCTGCCACTTCGTGCCACCCAAGCAGGGGGTGACACGGGGGATGGCAAAGTGCCCTTTGGCCGCCTCCAGCCTGGGACCTCTGGTTTAATGGCACCCCTTGCATCCTTCGATCCTGCCCCGGCTGGGAGGGCTGTGCCAAGGGCATGGAGGGGCTGGCTGTGTCTGGGGCCGCTGCTCTGTGCCTGTCCCTGTCCCCGCTGCCGGCTGCCATGGGCTGGGTGCCGCCAGGCTGCTTTGTCTCGCCCGCCGTCCCGCACGCTTCATTTTTCAGTCTGGTGTGAGACAGTTGCCGTGATTAATGTCACCGGGGCTCTGCGAGCTGAGGACACGGCTGAGCTCGTCTCTCTCCATCGTGGGTGGGTGCTGGTGCTCCCAGCCCCTCTCCCCCATCATCCCCAGCCCGCCTGCCGGCAGTGCTGCTGGGCACCCCCGGCTCTGGAGCCGCTCCAAGGACAGCGCCTGCCTGGCCAGAGATGTTCCCTCCCCAGAGCTCGCTGGCTGCTGTTGGGCCCCAGCCTGCCGCGGCATTTCCCAAGGTTTCTGCCTCTGCTGTGTTTTGTCTGCTCGCAATCAGTGTCTTTTGTTAGTGTCTTCGCACAGACGATAAGATCGCTTCCCCTCTGGGCCAGCCCGCAGCACCACGGCCATTGTGTCCCTGAGCGATCCGGGCGCAGCGGGACTCGCCGGGAGCCGCCGCTTCCCTCGCTGCTGCCTTTGCCAGAGCATCTCTCCGCAGGGAGGTAGGGCAGAGGATGGAGCCTTTTCCTGCCACCCAATTTACCGATTAATTTTTCGGGGGGGACAGCCCGGAGCGTGGGTGTTGGAGGCGTGGGGATGCTGGGCGGTGCAGGTGGCATTTCCAGCGCCGGCAGTGGAGGACGGGCGTGCCGCTCTCTCTCGTAGCGTGATCTGATCCGAGCCGAGGTGTGCAGCCGAGTGTGCTTCATTTTTTAATTGCTTTTGGAGAGGGGAGGATGGGGTTGGCCTCTCCTTGCTGCGGCCTCTGCCCCGGGCGAGTTGCGTGGCTGAGCTCAGCCCTGGCACCCTCCCCTCTGTCCTCCCCTCTGTCTCGGGAGGAATGGAGGCCGGGAAGATCCCAGATGCAGAGCCAGCAGCACACGGAGACAGGTGGGAATGGCAGACAGTGAGCCTGGCTATGGCCGTGCCAGTGGTGTGCTGGTGAGGATGGCAGCCCCGCTGCCAAGCGAGCAGCAGGACTGTGCCAGATGTGCCAGATGTGCCAGGGAGTGCCAGGCTGCTGCCACCTTCAGCCACCAAACAGTCAAATCTCCCAGCGTGAGGCTGATAGTGCATCCATCCACACAGGGACTTGCCCTTCCCCATCAGCAGACCTGGCACCCCACTGCTCCAGCACATGGCTGACCCCAGGCTGAGGCATATTTGGATTTTCCTCGTGGCTTTTTTGTCTCTTTTTGTTCTAATCATTGTTGTGGCCTGGCAGCGTGAGCCCGTGCCACAGCGTGCCCGGGTGGCAGGGGCGCGGGCACCGCGTGTGTACGCGGCACAGCTTTATTTGTATGTGCTGCAGCCTGGAGTTGGGGCTGCAGCTTCCCCCCTCCATCCCGCTGTGCAATCATTACCAGCCAGTATTTGTCAAGTACAAATTACAAACCATTCAACGTCTTAAAGAGCTGTCAGTCAGCTCCCACTCATTATCCTAATCAAATGCACTAAAAATAGTGACAAAACTTATTAGTTGGGGGAAGGGGAGGCCGTGAAAACAAACCTGCGGTGGGGCACGGCCCGGCATACAGACACTGGGATATTCCCTTTATATGAGGTGTAAAACCAAGGATGCTGCCCTTGGATGAGGTGTGAGACGTGGGCTCCAGCTGGGACAGGAGCATGTTGGGATACTGGGCCTTGAAGTGGGGTCTGAATCCCCTCTGTGCCGGAACGGGAGCCTCTGCCCAGTGCTGGGTGAGCAGGGCTGGTTGGAGAGAGAATTTCCTTTCTGTAGGAGAAGAAGGAGCAGTTCCTGCAGGAGCAGGGACTGGGAAAGGGTGGCAAAGCCAGGTGAGAGGCTGCCCTGGCTCTGCAGGGCCATGTCCTGCTCTGCTTTCCACCTGAGGCTCTGCCCCAAGCTGCTGCTGCTGCTGCTGCTGAGAAGGGTCTTCCCATCACGCACAACTGGGACAGAAAACAGTCCTTTTTGAAAAATTTAGCTAAAGTATGCTTTTCTGGATGAGTAAGGCCTTGAGCAGCACAGGTTGCTCCGGTGCCTTGTGCAGGCTTTGTGCCGTACATTTGTCTCTGCCGGTGGGGATGGAGCAGATGACACATCCCGGGGGACCAGGTCTCTGCTTGGTGGCCGGCCATGCCTACCGCGGGTCGGGGCTGTCCGGAGATGGAGCAACAGGGCTGGAAATGCTGGTGTGTCTGGAGGAACTGGCTCTGCTTTTCCCCTGAAAGATCTCTTGCTGGGCTGGGGGTGCCTGCGCTCCCCTTCCACTCTGGGACATGGCTTGGGGCGGCTCCAGCCGCCTCCTCTCCCATCCCCAGTGGGGTTGATGAAGTGGAGCAGGAATCATCCCCTCTTCACACATGAGAGATCAGAGCCGGCGGGTGTGAGCTGCCGGCCCCACGCCGGAGGGATGGCGAGGAGGAGGAGGAGGAGGACGAAGGCAGCCCTGGGCACTGAACCGTGCCGTGGGGAGATGGTGTCGGGGCACGGGGGCTGCCGCGGGTGCTGACACTGCTCTCCTCGCAGGCTGCAGCGGGAGCTGAGCTGAGTCCGCCGGCAGCACCTCCCCAGCCCGCGGCGAGGCTGTAGCCGAAAGCAGCGGTAAGGCACGGCCGGGGAGCGGGGAGCGGGCTGCTGTACCTGCCGGGGACCCGCAGCATCCCCGGCTGCGCTGGCTGCGGGAGCACAGCCCTCCGTGCGTGTTCCCCGCGGCCCGGCCGGCCCAGCTGAGGCCTCGCAAGTCGTGCCGGCGGTGGATGCTGGTGTGCCGCTGGTGGATGCTGGTGTGCCGCTGGTGGATGCTGATGTGCTGGTGGATGCTGGTGTGCCGCTGGTGGATGCTGATGTGCCGCTGGTGGATGCTGATGTGCTGGTGGATGCTGATGTGCCGCTGGCGGATGCTGATGTGCCGGTGGTGGATGCTGATGTGTTGGTGGATGCTGATGTGCCGGTGGTGGATGCTGATGTGCTGGTGGTGGATGCTGATGTGCCGGTGGTGGATGCTGATGTGCCGCTGGTGGATGCTGATGTGCCGGTGGTGGATGCTGATGTGCCGCTGGTGGATGTTGATGTGCCGGCGGTGGATGCTGATGTGCCGCTGGTGGATGCTGATGTGCTGGTGGATGCTGATGTGCCGCTGGCGGATGCTGATGTGCCGCTGGTGGATGCTGATGTGCTGGTGGATGCTGATGTGCCGGTGGTGGATGCTGATGTGCTGGTGGTGGATGCTGATGTGCCGGTGGCGATGCTGATGTGCTGGTGGTGGATGCTGATGTGCCGCTGGTGGATGCTGATGTGCTGGTGGTGGATGCTGATGTGCCGCTGGTGGATGCTGATGTGCCGGTGGTGGATGTTGATGTGCCGCTGGTGGATGCTGATGTGCTGCTGGTGGATGCTGATGTGCCGCTGGTGGATGCTGATGTGCCGCTGGTGGATGTTGATGTGCCGGCGGTGGATGCTGATGTGCCGCTGGTGGATGCTGATGTGCCGGTGGTGGATGCTGATGTGCTGGTGGATGCTGATGTGCTGGTGGATGCTGATGTGCCGCTGGTGGATGCTGATGTGCCGCTGGTGGATGCTGATGTGCTGGTGGATGCTGATGTGCCGCTGGTGGATGCTGATGTGCCGCTGGCGCTGCCCCCCGGGCGGGGAGCGGGGAGCTCCTGCAGGCTGCGACGTGCCCGGGGTGTTAATCCCCGCTGCAGAAAGCTGCCTGCCCGCCGCCCCGCATCGCTCCCAGCCCAGCGCTGGCCGTGCTCCAGCCCTCTGCACAAGGCTTGGGAAGGGGAGAGGGGCGGTGCTGCTGAAAAGCGAGGCACTGGCCGGGATGGGGAGCGATGCTGAGCCCCCCGTCCCAGCATTGTCAGCTGTGAAAAGCTCGGCAGCAGGGCGATATCCCTCTGGGCATCAGCCAGGCTGCCCTGGTGGATGTTGGTGGTGCTGAGCATCCCTGCAGCCTGCTGCATGTGGAAATGCTGTATTTATTAGACATAAATTTATTAGACACATACACAGCATAGCTCCTGGCAATGGGTATTTTTTGCAGTCTGGCTGCTGCCATGCTGTCCCACAGCTCCCAGGTGATGCTGCTGGGGGGTGCTGGAGCCACCAGCTTCCTTCTCTGCCCTTTGACTCCGGGGGGTTTCATTGGTGACTGTGCCAGAGGCAGGGGGGTCTCTCCCTGGTGCCTCCCGAGGACCTGAGTGCACAGCACATTCCTGCTGTCATTAATCACTCCTTTGCCAGGCTCTTGCACAACCCTGCATTCTCCCAGAGAAATCTGCACCCTTTCCTTTCCAGCTGCCAAGGGGGTGTGGGAGCTGTAAGGGTTTTCTCAGGCCCCTCTCCTCCCTGGGGACAGGTGGAGAGCCACAGGGCTAAAGTCACTTGGTCGTGTTGGCTGAGTTACCTGGGACTCAGGTGTGGGGATGGTGTGAGGCTGCCGGTGCCTCTGGGCAGTTTGGGGTTGCCAGCCTGCATTTTACACTGGCCAGATTGAAGCCAGAGTGTGCAGGTATTTAGATGCAAAGCAACAGGAGAGCTTGGAGTGGGGCTCTGCATCCCCTTCCTCAGAGAGCTGTGGGCTCATCCTCCTCCTCCTCCTTCCCCATCTTTGGCTCTTCAGCCAAGGTCCTGACAGCTGGATTGGGCCCTGGCAGAGCATCATGTCCCAGTGACCAGCACACCCTGGAAGCTGCACCTCCTGTGCCCACAGGCTCAGAGGTGTGAAGGTGAGGACCCCCCTGCTTTAGGGAAGTGCCTGGAGGATCCCCTGTCCCTTCCCCGTGCTCTACTCCTGGCTAGTCTCTGAACATATTGATTACTCTATACCTTGATTTCCTCAGCACACTGATAAATCCTTTTCTAACTCAGGCTCAGAAAATGTGCTTGCAGGACACTCGTGTCCCCAAAGTGCTGCTAACCCCACCACCCTGGCTGGGGTGCTTTCCTGCCTGGGGAAGTGCTGCTTCCAGGGGAAACTCTGAGCAGCTTTACGCTTGCTCACGGTCCCGTGGGGAGTCACAAGCCACACGATCACAGCTCTGCCATGCTCCCACTTTTCTCCCTGCACTGCCACTGGCATCCTGGGAGCCCCAGCGGGTGCCAGAGCCCCGGGCAAAGGTGAGCAAGGGGCTGGCTGGGGACAGGGAGGTGGGGGCTCCTTGTCATCACTCCTCAGGTCTTGCTCTCCCCTGCAGTTCTGCTTCTACTGCAACAAGCTTTTAAAGTGCATTTTTTTATGGGACAGACTCCTTCCCCCTGGCTGCAGGCTCTGCCTCTGGATTGCCAGAAGTGACCATTTGCAAGTCACTTACCTGATCCTTATGTGCTCTGTGACCCCCAAAGCCTGGCACAGCTATGGGTGGACTGAGTCCTGTGGTAGATAGAGGCATGGTCCCTCCTCATCAGCTGCATCCACAGGAGGAAGGACAGCTCTGCTGCCCACTGGAGTGGCTGCTGGGGTCATACCCAGCACAAAAAAATCAGTTTATTACGTTTCCCAAACCACGTCAGGGTCTGAGCCTGCCAGCAGGGTCACACAAGGACACTGCTGGTCCTCTGTGCAGTGTGGGAGCTGGAAAACAGTAGATGGAAATTGTGTCTTTTGGGAAATAAGCCCTGATCGTCAGTCAAAGCCCTTGCTGTGGGAGGGGAGCTGAGGGGGACAGGGGGCAGCTTGTCCCTGGCACCCCTAAGCTTTCCCACAGCAAGAGCCAAGGGCTTCACTGGGGCTGTGCAGGCTGCTGGGGCTGCCCATGGCTCTGGGGGGCTTGGCCCGAGCTTCTCTCCAAAGCTAGAAAAATCCTCTGCTGGATGAGGCTGAGCCCTCCCCAAGCCTCACAGATGGCTGTGTCCAGGTCTGCCCTGTGGGCAGCAGCTGCCTCCTCTGCTGCTTCCCTGCTTGTTTTCTTATCAGAGAAACTCTCCTCCCTGCTTGTCTCCACCTCCCTTTTCCCTCCTGCCATGCGTGATCTAGCCTAAATATTTCCTTCCATAGCTTCAGGACACTGCTGGGTATCCTGCCATCTTTGGAGACTGCAAATAATTCCCTGCCTTCATTTGTGTCATTACCTTGAAGGTATTTATAGAGTGTGGTCTTGAGTGGAAAGGAAGGCTATATATAAACTATCTGACTATATATAAAGGAGAGATCCCTTGGTCCTTAGCTGCAAACTGCCTGAAACTGCACCTAATTTAAAGTTTTATTCTGTTGGCTGCATGTTTTGGACTTCAAAGGTCTGTCTTCAGTACTTAAATCCCCATCGCAGTAGAAACTCGTGTAGGAGGAAACATGTGGGGACTGAGTTGTGTCCCATGGCAGATGCCTGGCCCCAGAGCTGCCACAGTCTCAGCACAGGTCCAGGTTCCATGCTCAGCAGCTTTGCTCTGCGCTCCCACAGCTCAGCCAGCTTCCCTCTGCTCCCAGAGCACGTCCTGGCAGTTTCACTGGCTGCTGCAGCCACACAGGAGGTGTCTTGGTGTTAATGAGGGGCGATGGTATCTGAGGGCAAGGGCAGGATGGCCAGACTGCCCAGCAGCTGCTGCTTGAACAGACTCCAGAGGTTGTTTCATTTCCTGGTGGGCAGGCATCTGTCACTCGAGCCCTGGGAAACAACTCCTTATTAACAATAATAACTACAATAATAATAATAATAATAATAATAATAATAATAATAATAATAAAAGCCCTCTGTATGTCTGTGTGTCCTCCAGCCCGGGACCATGGGGAGCAGCAAGAGCAAGCCCAAAGACCCGAGCCAGCGCCGGCGCAGCCTGGAGCCCACGGAAAACACCCACCATGGGGGGTACCCAGCCTCGCAGACACCCAGCAAGGCGGCTGCTCCCGACGCCCACCGCACTCCCAGCCGCTCCTTCGGGACCATGGCTGCTGAATCCAAGCTCTTTGGAGGCTTCAACACCTCGGACACGGTCACCTCGCCGCAGCGTGCCGGGGCGCTGGCTGGTCCGTGTGCGCTGGGCTCGGAGGGGTGGGGAGGCTCCCGGGCTGGTCGTGGTGGGTTTGTGTCCAGCTCCTTGGGGTCTCGGGCTTTTGGGGGACTCTGGGCTCGGGGGAGAAGCAGGTCTGTGTTATCAGGCAGTGGGAGGGGATGTCCCTGGGGAGGGGACCCGGCACTGTTCCGTGGTGGCAGCTGTGCCCGTCCTGAGTGCTGTTTGTCACAGGGGGAGTCACCACCTTCGTAGCCCTCTACGACTACGAGTCCCGGACGGAAACAGACTTGTCCTTCAAGAAAGGAGAGCGCCTGCAAATCGTCAACAACACGTGAGTGTCCCTGTCCCTGCAGCCCAGCCCACGTGGTGAGCTGTCACCTCTGTCCCTCCCGTGGAACCCCCAGCCCAGCCTGGCAGGACCAGCTGTCCCAGGGATGGGAGCCCAGAGAGATGTGCCAAAATGCACACGGTGACTTGTCCAAGGACACTGACACTGAAAGCTGTCCTTTGCCTGATTCCTCATCCTCCTGGCCCTGCTGCTGGTCACTGTGGCCTCACAGCCTTGTCACCAAGCCACGTCCTCTCTTTGCTGGCCGTTCTGTGCCCTCCAACACAGAGCCATGTCCCCACCAGTCCCATCCCCATCCATGCTCGGCTCCCTCTCGTTAGCCTGGACACATCTCTCAGCTTCATGGGTGCTTTTCCCTGTGCTTGCACACTGTCTCTGGTCTCACGTTCTCTCTTGACTCTTCTTTCTCTCCCTCCATGCTGTCGTTTAGGAGAAAAGTGGATGTCAGGTGTGTATCGCACATTCTTACTGTTATTATAAATGACCTAAAGCCTGTCTGCTTCCCACTCTAAAGGCAGGTTGGATGGAGCAGGGCTGGGAGGAGATGGTTTCCAGATGGTTTTGTGGTTGGTTGCATTTGTCCTCTCTGAGTGACCAGAACGGAGCAGGGAGTCCCTTCCCATGCTGGGGAAATGTTCCATCCAGAGCTGTGTCTGCACCTGGGAGCTCTGAACCCGTCCCCTTTCCTTGTCCATGTGTGGCTCCCCTCTGCACTCTCTTTCCAGTTGGCTCTCCACTCCCCCCTGCCCTTTGCATTTTTCTTTTGCTTTTTTTTAATCTTTACTTTTATATTTCATGAGTGGCTCTGGTGATTCAAGTATTTCCTTAGGTTTGCTCCTCATCCTGGTCACCACAGCACATCCATCACGTGCAAGGCAGCATGGCCAGCTGGAAGATGCTCCTAAAAATGATCCTGTATTAACCCCATGTGTGGTCTGTCCTGACAGGAGGCACACACAGTCCAGAGCCTGGCTGGCAGAGCCAATGTCCCCAGTGTCCCCAGCTATGGAGCTGCCACAAGGTCCCGAGGGTGTGCAGCTCCTGCTCCCCCTCCACTGCTGCCTTCCAACATGGGCACCCAAAACAGCAAAGTCAAAGGGTGGAAAGATGAGGGAACATCCCAGGAGTGAAGTTTCTCCTGCAGTGCTTGGGCAATGTGGCACAAACATGTTTTCAATCTGATCCTTGTTGTTTCAATGCTGTTTGTTAATGGTGATTTGTTTCATCTATGAAGTCTGGGATGTGCAGCGTTTCAATGTTGTGGAAAAAGCCTGGATTTGGGAGTTTTGGTGTTTCTTACTTTCAGTCTTAGCAGTGTGTGAGCTCCATGCTTGAGTTCTGCAGCTGTTGCAAAGTGAGCTCTGCCCATGGGGATCCAGATCAGGCCATGTATGAGGGGTTTTTCTTTACACCTTTTATCAATTCTGGGGTTTCCACACTTTTTTTTTCCTCTACTGCTACTTGTCAAGGGCTCAGTCAGAGGGAAGGCTCAGTCTGTGATGGGCTCTGCAGCATCCTGAGGAGAAAAAGAGCTTTTTTTGGTGATGCAGTCCTTTGGTGGAGAGTGCAGGATGCAGCTGCCAACCTTCCCAGTGTCTGTATGGGTGAGATGTCCACAGGGAGAGAGGTGGTGGAGGAAGCTGGACAGTTTGTGCAGTGCTCAGGGGTGAATCACTCTTCTCAATGACCTCCCAGAGATGCTCATACAGTCTGGGAACAGCTCAGCTGCTGCACTTTGGGGACAGCAACAGACAGATGTGTGATGTCCCCTTCCTCTGGTCTCCCTGGCAGGACAGTCAGTGCCCTGGAGCTGCAGGGAGGGCACTTGGGTTCAGTCCAGGAAGGGCTGGGGGGTGCTGGGCACAGCAGGAGCCCATGGCCAGGGTGACTTTGCAGGGTGGCACCAGGTTTTGGCTGCTCTGACAGGGCTGGGGCTGCTCAGGGTGAGACAAGAAGCCTCCACATTGCTCACCTCCCTGCTCTGGGTCATCCTACCAATCCACCCAGTGTAGAAAAGCTCTTGTGGTACCATTTCCAGTAGGAAGAAGTCTCCTCCCAGTCAGCAGGCAGCCAGCTGGAATGTGGCGGGATATTTTGGGTAAGACTGTGCAGGGAATTGTTGAAATGCTTTGTTTTGATGATGATGATTATTATTATTTTTTTCCCCACTGAGACATTTTTGGAATAGTTTGTTTTGCTGAATTCCCAGCTTGCAGCCTTGCAGCCCAAGCTGGAATAAAGCCACAAGTCAAAAGCTGGGCATTTTTCAAGCAGATGTTTACTCTGGTCCTGTGGGAAAGGAGCCCAACCAGCCTCCTGTCCCTTCAGAGCCACCTCAGTGAAGGTGACTGGACAACAGCCCTGGCTGAGGAGCACAAGCTGCCTACCGAGAGATGTGCTGGGGCTGGAAGAAGCTAAAATGTCATGCAGGGCTGCTGTGAGGCTGTTCCAGGGGCAGAGCCCAGCTCTATGAGTAGGAAGAGGTACCTGGAAGGTCCCCACCATCCCCACCACACTGACAGCATTGCAGGGGGCTGTGGGCCATGGCTGGGTTGTGCCAGTGCTTTGAAGCATCACTGGTTTAGCTGGGAAAAGCACAGGTCACAAGCAGCTGGTGAGTCTGGAGCAAGGATGGAGGTTTACACGTCTGCAGGGTCAGGGATGGGTCTGGATGTGGTTTGGTGATCCTTGTAGTGGTGAGTGAGGTTGTTGGTGTTTTTTCTGTAGCATGTTTGCGGAGATTGTCCTGCCAAGTTCTTGTATCCTTACGGTGCCGTTCCCACGAATCTGCACTTTTCCCATAGCCTCGTCTCCCTTGTGGTCAGGATGAATTCTGTGACTGTCTTTGATGGGCAAGAAGATGCAGGTGGTGGGAGGAAAAGCCCTGCTGTCTGCAGGAAGGGGAAGCCACCTCCTGCCGTCCTCTTGTTGTTCTCTGTTTGTTGTCCTTTCCAGCCCTGTCCGGAGTGGGAGCCGGAGGGAAGGAGGGCAGAGCACCCTCCAGCTCCTGGGGGCACACCTGGGGCCGCTGTGCCTGGGGCAGGAGGACAGATGGTGGCTCAGCCACGGGTTTTTAGGGACAAGGAGCCTCACTCGTGGCTGTGCCCTCGCTGGGGCAGCAGGAGGCTCCTGGCTGGGGCCACAGCCTTTCAGGGGCCGTGAATGGGACACCCGGGCTGGACAGATCCCACTGCAGCCAGGCTGGACACCACGGATGGGCAGGGCTCAGCCCCTGCCCAAACCTCAGCCCTGTCCTGCAGCTTTTCTGCAGCCTGTGTTTAACTAACTCCCTTGGGTTTTCCTGGTTCTTTTCCATTGCTGCCATCGTTCTGTCGCTTCTCCACGTTTCCTGTCCCTCCCTTTGCCTGCTGCTCCCTGCTGCCAGGACCCCCAGAGTCTCCCAGCCTCCAGCCAGATACCCTTCCCATTCAGGTGGCTCCAAGTTATTTTGGCTTGCTGGCTGCCCTGCCTGGCTCAGGTTTAAAACTTTCTGTACGTGGATGGGTGGTCCCAGTAACGAGAGCTCACCCAGACAGAGCCATGGGCAGGGGCTGGCAGCAGGAGCACTCCTGGCTGGGGTCTGGCTGTGGGGCTGGGGGCTGTGGGGCTGCACCTTTTCCCCGTGGGGCTCTGTGCTGGCTCATCCTCCCCCGGTGCCTGTGGGCGGGCGAGGGGCTGGCTGGGGGACTCCTGGCTTCACACTGAGTGTGTTTTGGTTCTCTTGCAGGGAAGGTGACTGGTGGCTGGCTCATTCCCTCACTACAGGACAGACGGGCTACATCCCCAGTAACTATGTCGCGCCCTCAGACTCCATCCAGGCTGAAGAGTAATTGCCATCTTTTAGACAGTTTATAGACAAGTGATAGCAAACACACCCTGAGTGCTCCCCCTCCACCCCTGCCCTGCTCCTGGGAGAAGCCTCCAAGCCCTCTGGTTTTTTCCTTTTTGTTAGTTTTCCCCTTTGAATGTCCAAACTAGCCTTTCTTTAGAGCCATAAATGCGGTGCTGCAGCGTGCTTGCATGGTGGAGGGGTGAGTGTTGGCATAGCAGGGCCGTGGATGCTTTTGGTCTGGTTTTGATGGAGAGCCTGGAGAAGAGAAGGCTCCAGGGACATCTCATTGCAGCCTTCCAGAACTTAAAGGGGATTCTAAACAAGAGAGAGACTTTTTACATGGGCAGAAAGGCCTGTGAAAAGACAAGGAGGAATGTTTTTAAACTAAAAGAGGAGAGATTTAGAGTAGATGTTAGGAAAAAATCCTTCACCCTGTGAATGGTGAGACACTGGCACAGGTTGCCCAGAGAAGCTGTGGCTGCCCCATCCCTGTGAGTGTTCAAGGTGAAAGTGTGGCAGGAAGGTTCCAGCCCTGATGGCAGAGAGGTGATGCCCAGCCCAGGCTGTTTGTGGCACACAGCGAGGTGCCCGAGCCCAGACACAGCCCCTGGTCTCCCAAACCTGCAGTGGGTGGGCCAGGGCTGAGCCCCCTGCTTGGGCAGGCAGTGGAGGGGGGTAGTGCCAGGTGCTGAGCCTCTGCCTTTCTCCTGCAGGTGGTATTTTGGGAAGATCACTCGCCGGGAGTCCGAGCGGCTGCTGCTCAACCCCGAAAACCCCCGAGGGACCTTCCTGGTCCGGGAGAGCGAGACCACGAAAGGTGAGCAGGGCTGGGGGGATTGCTGGCCTGGAGGAGACCCTCTCTGGGGGGTGTGGGGGTACCCTGAGTCCCCTCAGTCTCTCCTGCTGGTGCTGATCTCCAGGGAGCCAATGCTGATGTTGCCATCACGTCACCAGTGGCATGTCTGTGCCAAATGCTCTGTTACACCACTGAGCCCGTGGGCTGCAGGGATGTGGCCACTTCTCTCCCACCACTGCCTACCCAGTGAGTGCCCTTCACAGAGCTGGTTCAGCTCATGGCAGGGTGGAAGGCAGGGGTCTCACCAACTCTGGCAAGACCACCAGGCAGGAAAGTCTCTGGTTTTTTTGTTGTTGATTTATTTGGTTGGGTTTTGGTATACCCCCAGCTAGATGTTTTTTTGGTTTTCCCCTTGGTCCCTGTATGGTGACAAGACCTTGAATATGTGTTTCCTGGACAGCCAGGCTGAGGGAATGATGAATTTAGTCCTTTCAAGTCTGACACTTCTAAAAGTGTGAGTTGTGATCTTTGAGGTCTGACTGCATCTGAGGATGATGTTTCTTACCTGGTTTAGTTTGGCTCCAAAGGCACCTTTGGGAAAAGCCCCTTGACATCCCTTTCTGGTTTTATGCCTTGAACTTAGTTGTTTTATTCTGATGGAAGCAGCTTCTTCAAGCAGCAGCATAAATCTTCCCCTCTGCTATCTGCGGCCCAGCAACACTATGTTGTTCTCATGTGGGCAGAGCAGAGCCAAGCTCCTGAAGCAATGCCTGTGGTGGGATTTATGCAGGAGGGAATTGGGCCCAGCAGCCCCGTAGCTCCTCTCTGAGACACTGAGGAGTTGTTGGTCAGCAGTTCCCCCCAGCCTGGCTCTGCCTGCTCCTCTGCCCCTGTTAGCACATCCCATAGGATGGCTGCTGGCAGAGCTGCTGTGCAAGCAGAGGGCAGCTGGAGGTTGTGATGGTGTGGCATGGCTGTAGCTGGGGGATTTGTGCCATTCCTCCCTGGCAGCTGGTGCAGCCAGGATCCGCTCCTCTTCCTCTGCTTTTGGGTGAAGGCAGCACCTCCGTGCCCAGTCCTGCCTCGGCCATGCTCCTCCACAGTGGGACCCCATGGGGAGCACCCATCCCTGGCACATCTCCCACAGCTCCTCTGTCCTGCCCACAGGTGCCTATTGCCTCTCTGTGTCCGACTTTGACAACGCCAAGGGGCTCAACGTGAAGCACTACAAGATCCGCAAGCTGGACAGTGGCGGCTTCTACATCACCTCCCGCACCCAGTTCAACAGCCTGCAGCAGCTGGTGGCCTACTACTCCAGTGGGTAGCCATGTGGGTCCCCTTGGGGTCTGGGTGGCACCCTGGGTGCTGTCCCTGCCCTCGCTGCAGGGCGGGTGCTGCTGGGAAGTCTTTGCTATGCTGGGGGACACCAAACCAGCTGTGTGGGACTGTGGTGAAAAGCTGGGTTTTGGGGCAGAGGGTGAGGGTTTGAGTATGGGTCCCCAAGGTGTTTACAGGAAAGGTGTGGAGTAAAGACATGCCTAAGTACCCATGTGTCACCCTGCTGTTGTCCCTTCCTGTGCCAGAACATGCTGATGGCTTGTGCCACCGTCTCACCAACATCTGCCCCACGTCCAAGCCCCAGACCCAAGGCCTTGCCAAGGATGCCTGGGAAATCCCCCGGGAATCGCTGCGGCTGGAGGTCAAGCTGGGACAGGGCTGCTTCGGAGAGGTGTGGATGGGTAAGGATCATTCCCACCCTGCTGTCCCCTCTGTGTCACCACCTGCATCTGTCCCCAGCCATCTGCAGATGCCTGAAGCCTGTGGTGGGGTGGGAGAGCAGGGGAGGGACACAGCCCCCTGACCCTTAAGCGTGTCCTGAGCAGCGTGTCCTGTGCCACAGGGACCTGGAATGGCACCACCCGGGTGGCCATCAAGACACTGAAGCCTGGCACCATGTCCCCAGAGGCTTTCCTGCAGGAAGCCCAGGTCATGAAGAAGCTCCGACACGAGAAGCTGGTTCAGCTCTACGCTGTGGTGTCAGAGGAGCCCATTTACATCGTCACCGAGTACATGAGCAAGGGTGAGCACGGGAGGGACACCGAGGGGGCAGCTGAGGGGCTCTGCTCCTCCAGATTGCTCTGACCATGGTCTTCCTCACAGGGAGCCTCCTGGACTTCCTGAAGGGTGAGATGGGCAAGTACCTGCGGCTGCCCCAGCTTGTGGATATGGCTGCTCAGGTGGGTTTGCACATCCCTGGGCCTCTCTCATTCTTTGTGGGGACACTGGCTGCCTGAGCCCCTCACTGGGCTGTGGTGGCTGTCACTGGTCAGGCAGGTCACTGGGGTGCTCTGCAGCCTCGCTTGGATGGGTGTCACAGTTGGGTCTCAGCTCAGAGCAGGGTTGCACTCTGGGACCATCACTTTGCCCATTCCTGTTGGTGCCAGCTCTCCCTGGCCAGCAAACCCAAGTCTGTGTGGCATTTCTTGAGCAGCTGGTGTTTCCCACACCTCAGCTGGGTTCTGCTGCAGGCCTGATCCCTTTAGTGGTGCCAGGCTGTCCCCGGGGACCCTTGTGTCATCCTGTGAGCCACAGTGCCCCACGTGCTGGTCCCCACAGATCGCATCTGGCATGGCCTATGTGGAGAGGATGAACTACGTCCACCGGGACCTACGGGCAGCAAACATCCTGGTGGGGGAGAACCTGGTGTGCAAAGTGGCTGATTTTGGCTTGGCCCGACTCATCGAGGACAACGAGTACACGGCTCGGCAAGGTGAGTGCCCAGGGCTGCTGGCACCAGAGCAGTGGCCACTGGTCCCCACAGTGTGTTGTGCCTGGAGCCAGCATGTGGCTCTGGTTGCACGGGGGTCCTGGAGGCACCTCCTCACCCTGCCTCTCCATCCAGGTGCAAAGTTCCCCATCAAGTGGACGGCCCCTGAAGCAGCTCTGTACGGCAGGTTTACCATCAAGTCAGACGTCTGGTCCTTTGGCATCCTCTTGACCGAGCTGACCACCAAGGGCAGAGTACCATACCCAGGTGAGGGCTGGCACTTGCTGGCAGAGGCCCCGTCCCCATTGTGGTGCCCAACACCAGCTGTCCATGCCCTGTGCTTGCCCCTGAGCTGCCTCTTCCCAGGTCGGATCCTGCCCCACTGGGGTGAGCAGATATTGGCCAGGATGCAGCGTCCCAGCCACCCTGTCCCACTCTAGTCCCTGAGCAAGGTGACAGGGACAAAGTGCTGCTAGGCCAGGGGTCCCTCTCTCCCTGGGTCACTGGGATTGCCCCTCAGGCCTGTCCTGGCACAAGACCCTTGGTGTCCCCTCTGGGACAGGCACGGTGCAGGACTGGCCCGGCTCTGATCAGTGCCATGTCTCCTCTGGCCGCACGCAGGGATGGTGAACCGGGAGGTGCTGGACCAGGTGGAGCGGGGGTACCGCATGCCCTGCCCGCCCGAGTGCCCCGAGTCCCTGCACGACCTCATGTGCCAGTGCTGGCGGAAGGACCCGGAGGAGAGACCCACCTTCGAGTACCTGCAGGCTTTCCTGGAGGACTACTTCACCTCGACAGAGCCCCAGTACCAGCCTGGAGAGAACCTATAGACGTGGGGCTCCTCCTGGCACCAGGGACGCTGCTGTCCTCACCGCGAGGCGCCGAGGGTTGGCCTCCCCACTGAGGGGCTGTGTTTGTGGAGCAGCCCTGGAGCAGGACAGGGCATTATCTCCAGATGCAGCCAGGGGAGCCCCCATCGCTCATTAAGACTTCTGGCCCGTGTTTAACGAAGTGACGCCATTCTGCTGGCGAGAGGAGCCTGTGGGAACCAACAGAGCCAGCTCAGGACGGCAAGCAGAGCATCTCCTGCCAAGAGACCTGGGTTTTGGGAGACTTTTTTCCCCCACAGCTCTGGGGTGAGCCAGGAGGAATTGGGGGACAGCCATCACCCCACCTCAGACACATGGTCCCAGTCTCCTGCAACCCCTTTATAAATCAGCACAAATTTCCCTGTCCCTTCACCCTCCCTACCATCTCCCTCTAGGCTCTGGCTCTCCTGAGGCTGCTGGCAGGGGTGTTTTGCCACAGGGGTGTCACAATTCCAGGCTGGCTTGAATGGGGTGATGTGCCAGGGTGGTGGTGGCAGTATGGGATGACAGCAGAACTCTGGTGGTCCCTCTGGCCTCACCATGACCTTAACAGCTGGTGGGTTCTGGGACTCTGAAATGTGACATCTCTAGGCTCTGGTGACCAACATTTTCCCATCAGAGCACTCGGGCACATAATCAAATCTTCCAGCTATGTCTGTTCCCCCAAGGGAAACATCTCACCTCTCTGGGGAGCAGGACTGGGGATGCCAGCAGAGATCTCACCCTGCTGAGTTTTCTCCCACCACATGCTCCAGGTCTTCCAGCCAGACCCTTGGGAAGTACCTCCAAGCCACCCTCCCCAGTTCTGCCACCAGCTTTCCCACCAGCAGAGTCCCCTGGGCTGGCCCTGCCACCAAATCCAGTGCCACTGTGGTGCTTGGGTGCACGGCCCATGTAGCTGTTCTGGGTGTGGGAATGTTTTGGAGGAAGTACTCGACTTTCACAGATGGTTTTGTCCACCTGGTATGTTTTTAGCTGCCTTCCCTCTACCCACAGTGTCCCAGCTTCCAGGCAGCAGTCCCCATGCAGCATCCCCAGCCACATACCCCCATCTGGAAGTGCTGTGCCATATTTGCATCCTCATCTCCCCTCTGCTCGTTCCCAAAGGCCTCAGCTGTGTCTCAGCTCTGGGTGGCTATTCCTGCCTAGCTTTGTCCCACACACATCCCGTGGGGCTGATCCCTGGCCTCGGCAGGGCAACACTCATTCCCTGTCCTCTCCCACCCAGCACCTGCTTGTACATAACCCCTGAGTGATCCCTGCACCATCCCAGACCTTGACTTCATTGCATGTGTCAGTTTTCCCTCTCCTGTGGCTGTACCCAGCTGGAAACCTTTCACCATGGTGGTTCACAAAGCTTCACTCCTTCACCTCCTGGGTCCCAGAGACCCCTGCTCAGAGAGACCTGGGGGTCTTTGGATGCTCTCCTGGAGCACGGTGGGTTGGGGGCTCGGGGGATGCTGTGGGGCAGGAGTGCTGGAGGGAAGGACCCAGAGAGGGGAGCCAGTGGCTGTGTCCTCCTCTCAGTCCTCAGGCAATGGGCTTTCTGTGCCTCCCCATCACCTTTGGGACAGTTTGCCTCTGGCACAGCCTCCTTGCAGACCCAGCTCACCCCTCAGCAGCCCCTGCCATAGTGCCAGTGTCCTAGAAAAGCTGGGTGGGAGCCAAACATGGGCAGGAGGTGGCCAAAACCCCTGCCCCAGATCTCCACCAGAGCAGGACCCGGGTAAGCCACTGCCTGTCACTCACCCACTCCCACACTGCCCTGGTGTAGTTTGACCCAGCCACTTATTTATGAACCAAGTACATGGTTGGTTGTTTGGTGGCTCCTTTTTTAATGAGTAAAACATTTAAAATCAGTTTGAACAGGTTCTTCAGCAGTATGGAGAGATCATGCTGGCTTGAAGAGCATCGGCTGGTTTAATGGATTTTTTTAAAAATCGTTTTGGGAGTAGAGCTTTTTCTCCCTCCCTCCCCTCATAGCAAGTCTGCTGTGTTGGCATTTCTGCCTGGGCAGGAACTCCCTAAACCTCAGTGTTCTGGGTCTTCCCATGTTTTCAGCCTTTAGGGATGGGCAGCTGCCACAAACGCCCTGTCCCCTGGTGGCTGTTCCAAGGGGTGGCTTGTGCCATAGCTCTGCCTGAATTATACAAATCCCTATCCTTGGGAGAAACCTTTTACAACTGTAACATGTAGAAGCCAGATTTGGTCTGGAAGCTGGGGAGAGAGAAGGCAGGCACACATGTTAAGGCCTTTGGTTGTCCATGCACCTGCAGGGCCTTGGGTGCAGCAGGACAGGAAGGGCTTTACCTGACAAGAGCGGCCTCCTGCTCTTTCCAGAGGGCAGCAGGTGCAAGGAGCACCCCGGGATGGCTTAATTCCCCAAGGCTTTCAGAAGATCTGGTGAAGGAGATGTGCTGGGGACACTTCAGGGCAGAAGGCAATCCCAGAAAAGCCCTCCTCCATGGGGCTGTGTGTCCACATGTCTGTGTGTCCATCTGTGTTTCCATATGGTGGGACCCAGTGTCACGGGACTTGCCACCACAGCCAGCATGACCTGGAGGCCCTGGGAATTCAGAGCTTCCCCTCCATCATCATTCTGTCTGCCAGTTTACTTTTTAAGCCAATAAACTCCGGAGGGGAGACTCCACCTAAGGATGCTCTTTGGCTTCCTGGGGTCCATAAAACCCTATAAGTCGTTCTCCTCTGCTGTTACAATTTTTTTACACAGTCTTTTGTAAGATCTCCAACTGACTATGCAGAGAACATGTAGATCTGTGTCTCTCTCCCCAGCTCCCTTCACTTGCCTTTTTCGGTGTCTAAGTAAAATATTTAGCTTTTTTTCTTTTTTTTTCTTTTTTTTTTTTTTTTTTTTGGATAATAATAAAACTTTGGAAAAAACCTGAAAAGGTCCAGCTTTGTGGGTGGTGGGGGGGGTGGAGATGCTTTGAAACTCTTAACGTTGATGTAAATACTTTGCTATTTGATAATTAAATACAAACAGACCTCACAAAAAGAAGTGTAGTTTGTGTATGAGAGGACTTGTTAGCTCCTTAGCATTCCTGTTAGAGGAGCTGATGCTGCCTGGAGCATGTGCAGTATCCATGTGAAGCTCCTGGTGCTTCAGACACTTATTTTGGAAGATGCTTCTGGGGTCTGGTGGGGCTTCTGTGCTGCTGGAGCCATTCCCCAGACAGGCTTGTGGTTCAGCACAGGATCAGGGCCATGTCTGGCATCTCCAGCAGTCCTGGAGGAAAAGCAAGAGACACTCACTGCAGTCAGGCCCTGGGGGTGTTCCCTGTGCCCCCAGGCTGGGACACGCTGCCACAGCGGGACTCTGCCATTGTGTAGGCAGGGCAGAGGTGCTGCTGGTGCTGCCAGAACCCAGGCACGGTGTCCCTGAGTGAAGCCAGCCAGGCTGGGCTGGGGGGAACAGGACAGGGGCAGCCTCCCTTCAGCAGAATCTGCTTTATCGGCAGCTCTAAGAAACAAGCCTGCTGTGTTAAGGTAATTAGTGGGTGCTGATTGGGATCTCTCACTCGGGTGATTAAGTAATTGCATATAGCACAGCGCTGGGTGTAGGGGGTTTTCTAAATTCAGAGTGGATGCTGCTGCTCCTTCACCACTACCATCGTCATCGTCACAGTCTGGCGTGGCTTTAGTGCCCCAAGCCCCCCAGTCGGGCTGCTCCCTCTTCTTCAGACTGGTGACTCAGTTTTATCACCTTAAAAGTTTAATGCTTTTATGTTTTGTTTGTCTTTAAAACAATTAAGAGATTGAGGGATTATCTCTTGTGTGCAGGTCCCTTGGTGCAATGCGTGGGCTGCGGGTGGGCCAGCGAGGTCACCCCAGGAGGGAAGCTGAGGCCAGAGCTCCTCCAGCCCTCAGATCTGCACCTTGGTGTTGCTGTTTGAGAATGGGATGGCCATGGGGGGCGAAATGGAGGAGGAGGTGGGTGCTGGGAGAGGCCAGAGTGCTGCTGTCCAGCCTGACCTCTGGGGAAGTGCAGAGGAACTGAGGTGGTTTTTGTACAGGGGATGAGGGGACTGGATTTAGTAGTTCCAAGCCCTGCCTATGGCACTGTTTGCTTCTTCCTCTCCCTGTCTTGTCCTCAGCCTCAGTGGCAGCTGAGGCATCTTAAGAGGGTATTAGGGTGGGGCAGTGGCTGCCCCTGCACAGCTCTAGTGAGGAGGCAAGGGTCCTGTGCTGTGCAGTTTGTGTTGGCAATGGGCTCTAAAACAGCGAGGAGGAGTTGTTGTTCGACTTGAACATCCCCTTCACTTACCCAAAGCTCAGTGGCAGCACTCCCCAAGAACATGGAGTCCTGACTCCTACAGGATAAATGCTTTTGAATACACAGAGTCAGCCCTGAACTGTAAATCCTGAGTTGTGCTGAGGGTCCGGGGTCTCTCCCACAGCCTAAATGCAGCAGAAGGTCTCCTGGGGCAGGAGCAGGGTGCTGTATGTTAAAGGGTTGGCTCACAGCAGGACTGTCCCCCTGTTCAGGCTCTCAGGTCTTGCTGACAGTGCCACCAGAGCACCCAGTGCCTTTTATTCACTGGTAACAAGGGATGGACAGCAGGCTGCCAACATGTGTTCACTCAGAGGGCGCAGCTTGTTGTCCCTTGGATCTCATCCTCTCCAGCAGCAAGTCAGGGTGGCACCTGAGCCATCTTGTCCTCCCTTGCCCTGCTACAAGGATTTGCCTTTGCTGGAAGAGTAGCAAAACCCTCTTGCCAAGGGTTAATCTTCAGGCTCTGGAGGGGAGGGCTAAAGTCCTTACCTGACTGCAGCTTACCTCCCACGGCTGGGAAACCACCTGGTGCCAGAGAAAAGCTGCAGGGCAGGGCTTCCTGTGACCCTGAGCGATGTTTGTGATTTGCCTGGCTCAGGAGATTGGCTGGACTAGACTGGCTGACAGCATGAGGGGACAAGGGGACTGTGCCTCCAGATTTGGCTGCCTCCCTGAGCCCACTGGTCAGTGCTTCCAGCCCAAATAGTTCCTCCATGGGATCAACCTCTTACCTCCGGCTGCTGCTGTTTGTAAGGCCACGTTGTGGGCTTGTCCCAGGGTGAGCAGGAAGAGAGTCCAGCCAGGAGGGACTAATCACCTGGCAAGATCCCTGGATGAGAGGCAGATACTGGGAGAGCAGGCTAATTCCTACCTGCACCTCGAGAGTGCTGGGGAGCTCAACTGCTGAGTGTCAGATCCTAAGATGAGGCATTATCATGGATATCAGCCAGATCTAAAGCTTCCAAAAAAAAGGCTAACTTTGTGCTTTCCAGCTGCTCATCCTGGGGATGCTCCCTCTACCTGAGAAGGGTTGAGGAGTATGAAAAGCCCCTGGACCCTAAGGCTGTACTGAGGAGTCCAAGGACTGCCTGAGCCAAGCTGCATTTGTTTCTAAGGATTAGAACCTGGGCTGGCTTTTGTTTTTTTTTTTCCTTTATTGACCCTGCTGTGTCACTGATCTGTTATGTGACCTAGAAAAGAAAATTATCTCTCCCTCATACAGAAAGACAAAGGAACAGCTTAAGGCTCCAGCTCCCTGTACCCAGGGAGCATCAGGCAGATGGACACTAATTCAGCAAGGTGATGAGACTCACTCGGTGCCAAAGTATCAAGTGACACTTGCGGGCAGTGTCCAGGCTCAGTGGGGCCTGGCGCAATACAGTGGCTGTGTTCTAAACCTCACTGCTTTGAGCCACTGGTGCAGCTGTCCATCTGTGCAGTCCCCACACAGAGACCCCGTTGTGCCCCCAGGATACCCAGGGACAGAGCTACCCCACTGTTCTGCCAGAGAAGGGACAAACATCTTGTGTGAGCAATTTTCCATGTAGCTGGCAAATGCCTGGCTGAGCACTCTGGCTGTGTCTGTCCAGCCCCATCTGTGGTTCACAGGCAGGGAAGCTGTGATGCTGCTGCTCAGAAACCATCGGGTTGGACCTGTTCTGCAGTCACAGGCATGTTTTTCACAGTCTCTTTATGGAGAAGGATGAGCCAGGCATTAGCATGGGATGTGAGACTTGGTTGGGTTCCTCCTTCTGCCCGAGGCTTTCTGTCTGACCATGACAAAGTTGCTTTACTTCTCTATCTTTACAAAGAAGATAGTATCTCAGGGCTCTAAAGAGGGTAAGAGTGTGCTGGGGAGGCATGTGTGCATATCAAAGAGGGCTCCTTTTCTGCAGTAGGGGTGGGAGGCTTCTTACCCCATTGAAAGCTGTCCTGCAGCCTCCCTCTTTTGAAGTGCTTTTTGGAGCTGGGTTTCATACAAGACAAGAGCCCGCAGCTGTAACCTTGTACAGGCTGTACCTGTAACCTGTACCTTGTACATTTTGAACCCTACACACAAAGCCAAGGCTTGCTCTCATCCAAACGGTTGTCTGGATTTGTGGCTAGCATTTATTTAAATTGCTGTGAAGCACAACTTGGCTAGTGAGCAACAGAAGTGTTCCCTTGACAGAACAGAGAGCATTAGCTTAAATACATTGAAACTTAAAAGTTGCTTAGAGCACAGCTGTGTCCTGGCTTGCAATGAGCGCCCTCCCCTCTTCTATTTGTTATTTATGCCTGAGTTGATGTGACAGCTACTGGGATTTCCCTCAGCCTGACAGGTGACAGAGCTGTCACATCTATTTTTGATGTGGCACATGCTTTTCTTTAATCATGTAAACAATACTATGCCCTGAACTCTTTCCAACTTGGACTTGGTCTTCAGAGCAAGGGATAAAACCAAGCCTGTTTCAGCTCCAGCAACACAGCTCCCACACCCTTTAACACTCTCAGGTGCTTCTGGGTGCTGTTGGACCCCGTAGTCTCTCTCTCCCCATTCTACCCAGGGGCACGGCCAAGGCTGAGGAAGGGCTCACACCACCACGGGTGTCCCCCTGGCTGGTTGGCGGCAGCTGGGCTGCCCTGAGAAGAGGGAGAGACTGGGATGACATGGTGCCATGGGATGGGCTTACACCACATAGGCACCCAGCAGACACTTCCACTGTGGGCACTGGGGATTAGCAGCTTCCAGGGGTTTCATTTCATAAGCAGCAAGAAAAAGAGGGATCTGTCACTGAAGTGCAGAGATACACAGGACATGGGAACTGCTTCTGGTTGTGAGATGAGGCTGTTTAAGAATTGCCAGTCCAGCTCCCAGTCAACCCATGGTCAGCTTAAACAGTCAAGAAGAGCCAGTACTGGGAGCTACAGGGCAAACAGGCTCTGCCTCTTGCTGGAGACTGTTTGGGGTTGTTGTGCTGGGAACAGAACAATGCAGAGACACGTGATTGCTGGGCTAAGGCATCCACAATGAGCAGCCAATGCATCATGCTGGGCAGGAGGCCATAGACCAAAGTTTATAAAGCTTTATTAAACATTTTGAACAGCTGTGCAATGAACAAACAATACTCTGGAAGTTTCACAACCTCATAGCTTGAACTGCCTCAGGACAGCAACAGCCACTTCTGCTGCTCTCCACCAGAAGACTGAAGGAAAGACAAACAGATGGCAAAGGGGAGGGAAACCTTCAAAGTTTAGAGGTAAGTGTTTTGTGCCAACCTCTAAGTCTTCTCACAAACCAACCTCTGCCCCAGGCTGCAGGCCTGACCCACCATCACCTTGGACTCTTGACATCCTTCTGCCATGGAAGGTGGAGACTTCTGGCATTTTTCCAGCTTCTGCCCTTTTCTAGTCAGTAGCACCAGCACCTTCTGTCACCTCTGGCTCAAAACCATTATCTCTGAAAATGGCAGAAGCATTTACTGCTTCAAGCCATGCCTCCACCTCATGGATCCTCTCGTGTCCTGCCCACACCCAGCCTTTTGGGCTAGCATGAGTTTTGTAGGGTAAAGCTCAGTGGCTTCCAAAACCCTGTGTCTTGCAGCATGCTGGTTCTTTCTCCCAACAGTCAATACCTTGGTAAACCCAGGACATGAAAGAGGAGGGGAAGAGACAGTCTCTACTGCCCATCAAGCTTTATAAAAGCAGTAGCATAACTGAGGCTTTCAGGCTGGGATCTCGGAGTACAGAGTTCAGAAAGCACTTCAGCAGTACACACATCTCTTTGGCAGGCTGAGCAGGAGGAGATGACTCAACTGCCTCTGGCTTCAGCAGCTTTTGGCCAAGTCCATCTGTGAGCTGTTGCATTTGCCCTTGATCAGGAAGGTGGGAAGGCTGGCTCCCCACAAAGAGAGACTGAGAGAATCTTGTAACTATTCAAGCAGGATCAGTGGGCCAAGAGCCCCGAGTTAGGCCACCATGGCCTAATGCAGACAAGAGACACAACTCCAGCACTCCCAGCTGGGCAGGGGCCAGCAGCTCAGGCTTCCAGCAGCTCTCAGTTGAGAGGGCTGGTGTCTGTTCCCGGTGATACGGGAAAGGAAAAAAAAAAAGACTTCTGCTTCTAAAAAAGCAGGTGGTGCTGCCAGAGTTCACACAGTAAACGAGTAGAATTTCACAGGCAGAGTGGGAAGAATTTGCCACTCCAGTCCACGCACAGTTACAGGAAACAGGTTGTCCTTACTCCAGTCCCATACCCGACACCCCCCTCCTCCCCAGCCCCACCCCCTTTTTAAAAGCAAAAGAAGAGCCCTCAGCAGACTGGAAGATTATGATTTTCTAGGTGCCCACTATGTTGGGATCATGAGCTGATTCTGGCAACTGGGATCCTGTGCAGTGATACAAGAAGCAGTTCCCCCAGCAGCTGTAGCAGATGAGGAATAGAGCTGCCAGGAAGACCAAGGCACAAATTGTGCAAGGTTTCCGTTCCAGGAGGAAACTGAGCAGGTAGAATCCCATGAACATTGAGTGACTGAACCACAATGCTGGGTTGAGGGGCTTGGGTATGAGCAGGACAGGTAGCAACCACTGAAGGCAGTACATCGTGGCTGGCTGGGGCCCCCGTTGGCAGTAGCAGTCAGATGTGCTCCAGAACAGGCCACAGCAACTCCTCTGGAGGGCAGGCTGCTCTGTAGGGAAGGGAAAATGTCAGACTGTCAGAGAAATACAGATCAAAAATCAACTGTCATTCTTCTAAAGCTTCATATGCTGATGGTAGAACTCCCAGTACTAAATTCTGGCATGTCTCGGAGCTGGTGGAAAGCTTCCTGCTTTCTGAACCACTTAGCTGGGAACAGGATCATCTAATGCTGGTATACAAGTGTATCCTGTGTGCTCTGTTCCTCAGGCCTTTATCCAGGCTAACAAGTGTGAAGGAACAGAAAGGGAGAGGTGGAAATGGGAAACAAGCTGCCACAGCCTTCCCTACACACACAGATCCAACACAGTCTGAAGGCTTAAGAGATGATATAAAGAAATGCAATTGAAGGGTAATCATTATTTGGTGCTACAGAGAGGTGTTAAGGAAGCATTAGTGTAAGGAATTGTTCTGCACACAAACAATAAAGTCTTCCAGCAGGACAGCACCAGACCAAGCTACTCAGGAAAGCCCTGGCTGTAAAACAAAGGGAAGGACAGTCCCTGGTTTAGGATTTATAATCCTTGCCAAACAGCTATAGATCAAAGGAGGGGGACAGGCTCAAAATGGCAATTTCCATAAGTGCTGTAAACACAGGATTTCCTCGCTTGGATTATTATAAAACCCTCTGGAACCTGGAAAGCTTTAAGGGCTTTCCTAGGCAGGAATGGCAGCACGCTGCAAGTCCAGAAAACCTGTTCTTACCTTTAGCAACCACCCAATGACACTAAGTGTGTGCTTTTGTTTTTTCCTTTGAAGCGCTATAAACACCTTCAGGAATTTAAAATGGCTTTCAAAACATAAATGCCTCACCCCCACTGAGAAGAGTGTGGTGGGGACAGCTCCTTGCAGCAATTGTATTTGCAATTACTCAATGGAGCAGTGCTCCCTCAGAAGGATGAAGGGCTCAGCCCAGCCTGTTAGGATTACAGCTTGGGGGTGGGAAGGTTAGTAGGATGAAGGAGTGAGAATGTAAACAAACAGCACATTCCACTGGCTCCTCTTGGCAGCAGAAGGGATTTCCTGGCAAAGGGAGGGAGAATGAGGGATTGCAGAGAAAAGCCAAGAGAAAACCACATGAGGTTCTCTTCCAAAACAACACTAAGGTCAGACTTGTCTTGCAGGTACCAATGGGCTCTGCTGTCAGCAGCAGGGAATGCTGCCATCCTGTGCAGCACGATCTATTTTACTTTAATGTTAGTAGGAAAATGCAGGCAAACATTATGTGGGGAAAGTACATTGTGCTGGTGCTCCTGCAAGGGAGTGTTCTCCAATAGAGAGGGCAGCTGGAGTTCAATTAGTAAAACTAAACTGCAGTTCAGTAGCCAAAGAGTAAAGAAAAAGTTATTTTATGCTTCAATACAGACAAAGCCAAGTCACAAGAATAAAGCTCCCAATGTTAGTCCTGTTTTAGGCAGGTCACTCACTTGCATCTTTAAGGGCAAGTCTAGTCCCAAGTCTTTTCCCCATCTATAAACTGGAATAAGCTATTACTCATTTCATAATAAAACATGCTGTCTGCCTGCTTTTGTGAAGTGCTCAGATGTTTCTGGAGTAAACAATACCACAGAAGTACTGGAGAACTTTTTTCCAAGGGGAAGAATGGAGAGCAAAAGATCTAACAACAAATATTTGAAGAGGAAGGTAATTAAACCCCATCACCCAACTTTTCACTTCAGATTGCATTCAATGCAGCGAAGTTGTACTAAATCAATGATCTGCAGCTGCCTTAATCCTCCTGAAATATTCCCTTCTTGAAGTTTCCTGCAATTTTTCTCTCACAAGTGCTCCAAACATTGAGCATTAAGTATCACTGCATAAACACCATGTCATATTTTTGCTAGATCCAGCCCTAAGTTGCATCAGCTTGACTTCTGTGGCAATTTGTGTCACCTGCTCTCGAAACTATTTTAAAGTGCCTACTCTGCTTTGGGTTTTCTGTCTCTAGAGTAAAGAAATGGGTAAAGAATGCATCTGTTTTAGCACAAGGCTAAAACAAAGAAGTAGAATTTTTCAGAATAAATGTCACAGATCTCTCAGCTTTAATAGGATCATGTATCGCTACTGCGCCTTTAACCCCAAACTTTAAAACTGACTACAGTTATAAAATATTCATAATTTGTGTTGCAGCTACACTTCACACTCCATGGTCTGGCCCTCTCACTCCTACAATGCTCTTAACAATAACATTCTAAACACTGAGTTGATTTTAAGCACCTAAGCTTTACTTAAGCACTTCCTACAAACACAAAGCCATCTCAGGACAATTTACTCATTTTTAAATATTAGTATTTCCTGCAAGAACCAGTTGCTTGTAGCAATCAATGCAACCACTGCAGAATAAGGAACCATTTAATAGTAGTTATTCTTACTAAGAACGTTCCATGCCAATGCCCTTCAACCTGCAAACCTCTTGGATTTCTGCCAAAAGCAGCCATTCAAACTGTTGCTCTCCTTATCTGTAGTCAGTTTGCTTGTATTCTCACGTGTCCCTTCACTACCCATCTACCAATCAGTTAAAGGCTGAGGATCCTTTGCTGTATCCCATAGCTGATCCTAGACAAAGCACTTACTACTGGAGGCTGCTACAGCTCCATCTCCCTCAAAGGACTGTCCACTAGTGAGATACATGCTCTTCACTAGAGATTCTTTGTACAGCTGGTATTGAGAGTGAGTTTTCTTTACACTCTATTGATCAAAGAGAAACAGCACCTCCTGCTATCAGCTCTTTACTGAGCGGGGAACATTCACCTTCATGCCCAGGACAGGCAGATCCTTCTGGAAGCCACAGCAATATTTGGTTTTGCCTGGTTTCTCAAGCAAGGTGAAACTTATAAATTAAAGATTTCTACCTTGTTGTCTTTGTCCCCTCCTCACAATCCAAGCCAAAGATTACCATGTTCCAGAGCAAATAATAACATGTCACCCAACAGGACTGGTTTCACAACTGCATCCTGCTTTTCCTCAACCAGTTGCTCTTGTTCTCCCCGTGTCCCGCTATCCTCAAACCTGCTCCTGTGCTGCTCCTCATGTCACCTGACTTGGTGGCCACTCATGTTTACCTGACACCTCCTTTCCACTTCTTCCTTTCACCCTCCACAGCTCTTGGAGCCACTTGAAGTCACTTCAGACCCTGCAGCAGCAGAGCTGGTGATGCCCCCGCTGTGGCCCAGTCAGATTGCCATGTGCTGCCAAAGCCTCCTCCTACCACTTCCTGCAGGCAGAGGAGCATCCAGGGGAGGTTCCCTGCACACCCCGCAGTAAACAAGCACCAATACTTTTCCACATGCTTATTAGCTGACTTCCACTGCATTCCCTGTCCTCCCTGCTGTCATCTTCCCTCCCAAAAACATTCAGGTCCTACTGGTGTATGCTTGCCTGGAGGATTTTGGAATTCCAGTGCAAAGGCAGCAGCAGACCTTTCCCAAGTAGAAACAAAATTTCAAATATGACAGGTATAGAGTGAGTAGCACAGTGCACTGCTTTGCAATGGATCAGTCACATTTTGCAATAAATCCATCTGAGGAGCCAGCAAGCCGTTCCTTCAGATTCTACAAACTAATTCAGCAATTAACACACTGAAAGGTGTTTCTGCACCATAGGCTTGACACATCAGTATGTCAATACCAAGTCTGTACCTTTCACAGTCCATTTACCCTGGAGAGGGAGAATAATCAGCCAGCTTTCCCTAAGCACTTCAAGGGTAAGTTTGTTCAGACCTTACTAAGGCAGCCTTTATGCCGGTGCTGTTCACACAGAACTCCCCCAGCAGATGCTACAGAAAGAGTGTCCCAAGCTGAGAGCTGAAAGTGCTGCAATAAAACACTGAGTAACCTTTTTATTGGGGTGTGCTGGTATCATCCTCCCCCTTTCCCAAAAGCCGAAGCCTCTGCTTGTGAAGAAAAACTACACTGGTTAGATAAAAGTCTCTCAAGTTATCCAGGGCACATAAACTGAAGAGTAAGCTTCAGGGATGTGTTTCTTACCTACAGTGCTCACCTGTTTGCTTAAAATTGTTTTAATCAAAAACCCTGTCACAACTACTAACTGATGTGTGTGGGCAGTGCTTCAGACTGCCAGGGTATGTTCAAAACCAACTCAAATATCACATAGCACCCAAAACAGCTGCTGAAAAATACACAACAGCTAAAGCACTGGGACAAAAAGAGAGATGAAGAACTATCAAGTGACAAGTTTGAAGAGTTCAGCTAAGAAAAGCAACAGCAGACCAGCTTCCCAGATGCCAACCCTCTGTCGTAAACCCAAGAACCATAATTGCTCAAACTTTAAGACCTATTTGCAGCAGGGATTAACTTCTCTAGGGTTTTTTTTAGCCTTGCCACTATTATTTCAATTTTTTTAAAAGCTTTATCTGCTGGTGTGACTCAGCTGGAAAGAGTGAGTATATAATTTTTGGCAAAGGCCTTAGCCTAGTCTTGGATCATGCCTTGGACACTTGATGTAGACTCAGAAATGGTGCAATGTAATCACAACAGTTTCCAAAAAGAGCAACAAATCCTTTACTAACCAAGCCTTGGGGTTAGCACTCTGATTTCTCAAGCTAGACACAAGCCAAAACAACTCACTTTGATGGTGAAAAGTGCAGGTTCTCTGTTGAGCCACTCTTTTCACACTTCCAAAGCTGCCCTCTGAGCTTCACTCTTAATGGGGGATGGATTAGCTTTTGTCCAGAGGCAGCATCCACTCCATCGGGACTGCAGTGCCCTCACAGCACCAGGGTGAATCCTCCTCCACCCATGAGAGGAGAGGTCCAAACTAAAACTAACTGGTTTTTTTTCAGAGAGCTTGGAATGGGCCTGGAAATCATCAGGAATCAGAGGAGCAGAAGCTTAAATCAGCCAGTTCTGTGGTGAGAAGAGATGTCAGAAATCACAGTTGTCATCTGGAGTATTAGTACTTTCATTTGTACTAACTCATTAATTTTCAGAGGTACTCATTCCCACCTTCTGCCTTTAACTGCCAAAGATCATCACTTTCAGGCCCATTCCAAGTCCCCTGAGAAAAGTAGTCTTAATTTGGACCTCTTCTCTACTTTTTGTGCCTTCAGCAAGCTTCAGAGGTCCAAATACAGCCAGATAGGGGTGAGCTTTCCACATCTCAGATTAGAAAAGGCAAAAATGCTCTCTGGGATGAGGAGTTAGGACCTATAGTTTCAAAAGACAAAGGTTACTGCACTATGAAAGTACTTACAAGGTCCATTGAAACGTTTCGGTACCAGGGAAGTATGGGAGAGTTCAGCATGTTGTGGACTGCATTTAAGAGCTTGTTTTTCCTCTTCTCTTGCACTTGCATGTTTGGGATAGCACGAGCAATGTCGGTATGACAGAACAGCCTGTAAACTCACTTTGCAGCTGGCTGAAAGCACGTTTGGGGGCTCGGGGAGGCTGCAGAGCGCTGTATTCACAGACTGTCACAGAACATCCCGGGCTGGAAGGGACCCACAAGGCCCACCCCAGTCCAGCTGCCTGGACAAAAGCTCGTCAGAGCATTGTGCTGTTCTGGGGAGAAACGGGCCTGGGATTCCTTTCAGAAGGCGCTAGCGACAGCTACGAGAGGTTCGTGGCCGAGAGCAGAAGGAAGGCAGGGGAGGGCACACACAGCGCTGTTATTTCCATGCTGGCACCGAGCTCGGGCTCGGTTGAAGCCTTTTCCATCCCGGGGCACGTAGGGCTGCGAGCGCCCGGCTCCCCCGGCCCTGAGGAAACCTTCCCCTCCTCCCCCGGCCCCCGAAGCTCGCAGGGTTCCTCGGCTCCTCCGGCCGCCCGCCGCTCCCGGCCCGTACTCACCGCGCGGTGCCGCCGCCTCACGCCGCCATCCCGGGGCCGCCCTGAGGAAGGAGGAAGAGGCCGCCCGGGAGCCGGGGGACGCCCCGCAGGCTCCACGCGGCCGGGCGGGCTGTCCCCGAGAGCGCTGCCGGCCGCGGTGCGCTGCTGCTCCGGCAGCGGGAGCGGGACGCGGGCAGCGGCCGCTCCTCAGGCGGCTCCGGGCAGCCCCGCGCGGCGGGAGCGGAGCGGAGCGCGGCTGCTGCTGCGCATGCGCGGGCCGCGCTGCGCCTGCGCACGGCGCGGGCGGTGCCGGGAGCGGGCCTGGGCCGGGCTCTGCGTTTCTAAAAGGGTTTTTGCGTTTATGGCTTCTTGCCGTGAGCCATACTTGGTGTGTTCCACCTGCAGAAGAGAACACTAAGGAGGAGACGTCAGCGCTGCTTACAACTTCCTGACGAGCGGCAACTCCCATTTCTTTGCTCTCATGATCAGTGTCAGGACCGAGGGCATGGCCTGGAGTTGTGTCAGGGGAGAGTTAGGCTGGGTTTTAGAAAATGGATTTTTGCCCAGAAGGTGGTCGGGCACTGGAACAGGCTCCCCAGGACAGTGGTCACAGCACCGAGCCTGTCTGAGTTCCAGAAGCGTTTGGACACCGCTCTCGGGCACAGGGTGGGATTCCTGGGGTGTCCTGTGCAGGGACAGGAGTTGGACTGGAGGATCCTGATGGGTCCCTTCCAACTCAGCATGTTCTGTGGTTATTATTCAATTGTGTTTGCACGCTCCATTGCACCTTGTGCTGTGCTGCCTCACAGAGGCACGGAGGACAGCAGGGCTGGGCAGGGACCACTGCAGGCCATCCAGCCACCCCCTGCTCCACTGCATCCCCTCGAGCACAGTGCTCTGGTCGTGTCCAGGGCACATGGGAATACCTCCAGGGAACGACCTCGGTGGCAGCCTGTTCCAGTCAGCCATGCAGTAAAGTTCTTCATGTTCAGGTGGAACTTCCAGTGTTCTTGTTACCTCATCCCTCTGTTGAGCATGACTGGGAAGAGCCTGGCTAAATCCTCAGAACACCGTCTCTGGAGCTGCTCACAGGCATTGATAAGATCCCCATCTCATTTGTCTCTCCTCCAACCTAAACAGCCCCAGCTCCCTCGGCTTTTCCTTCTAAGAGAGATGGCATCTTCACAGCCCTCCTCTGGACTCACCCCTGGGAGCTCCATGTCTCCTGTACCGAGTAACCCAAGGGAGCTCAAAGCAAAAAAGAAAAATAGTCCAGGAAAAACGAAAACTAAAAAACACAAAGACCAAGATTTGGCACTTTCACAACCATTTAAAACCCACCCAGCCACAAATGCAGGGCCACTCACATTTCCCATAGAGTTTTCCACTTGGCTGGCCTGTGCATTTGATAGTTGTGATAAGACCTGCTCTCCCAATGGCCAGGCAAGCAGGTATCCAGCCTGGGATAGTTTCCCTCTGCTCTGCCATTATTCTGGGCTGACCTCTTTATGGGGTGTTTAAAATTCCTCGTTTATGGCACTGCAATAGGAATAACCCAGCCTATGGCTGATCCCAGCTCTGGTGGTTCATAATAAAAATAACTACTAGATGCCAGATAATGATTCCCATGGCACTCCATGACCACTCAGGTGACTTTCAGGATCCCACCTAACACCAGCAGGAAGCAGGCTTCACCTGGGGAACATGTTGCTGGTTGCAGTCTGCAGAATTGATACTGGATCCAAGCTGACAGCACTTCAGGTCTCAAAATTGTTACGCAAACTGCAATGTAGACCCTCATGCCTAAGACTTCTTCCCTGCTGCAGGAGCTGTGTGCTCACTTGGGTTTTGGTTGTAGTTCCAGCTTTCTATAAAGAAATTCCATTTTTCACTTGAAGCATGGCTGGCAGAGCTGTAGCTGGAAGCAGAATCAGCTCCCAGCCCTGTGGCACCTTTTACAGGAGGCAGGAACAGAGAGGGATCATCCAAAAATCATATTTCAGCAGGCTCTGCAGGCTGCATGGAGCCATCCAGTGGAGTGGATCTGTAAGGAGCTGCAGAGTAAAGAGCATCTCTGGCATGGAAGGCAAAGGTAATCCCAGGCCACCAAGAACAGATTGTTCTGTGCAGGACAGGCCAAGGGGTTTTTATGGTCATTCTGTTCAAGCAGAAGCTTTTAAAGGACCTCTGGCTGTGCTCTGCTTTGGTTCTGGGGAATATTTCTTCCCATGATTTCCCTGTCTTTTTTTTAGCAGTATCTGTTCCAATCACAAAAGCCACATCTGAGATGGAAAGGGCGTACCCCTGAAAGCAGCACTGTCAAAGGCCAAGAAGCATCACCACTGAGCTCCCACTGCTCTGTGTGAACCACAGCAAGGTGGTAATTTGTACTTTGAGAAAATAACTGAGGAGCACAGTGGTGCCAGTGTTCCTGCACTCCTAGCCCAGAGCTGGCTGCAGCTCAGCACTTGGGGTCTGCTGAGCCAAGGCTCCCCAAAGCTCCAGGGACACAGTGGGTGCAGAGGAGAATCTTGTGCTGCAGCAGAAGGGAGAGCACGTGGAGGGTTTCAAAATCTTGCAAATAGAAGTTGTGAGCAAGAGAAGCTTCTTCCTGCGAAAGAAATAAACCCTTGCTGTTGGTGAGGAGGCAGACACACACTGTGCCCAAGTTATTTTGCAAACTGGCTGCAATGTGGCCAAGAGTGACAGGACACATATATGTGAAACATGGCAATTGCAAAAGGTGAGATGCTAGAGCAGATGAATCCCTCCTTTTGCTGCAGATCAAACCCCCCTTGCCTGGTCCTACCTGCATCAAATCCCAGCTGATCCAGGCAGTGTGTTACAGACTCAGCAGCTCACAGTCTTTAGAGGGTCAACTCTGCCTGTGAGCTGAGAAAGCAAAACCAACCAGGAGCAGCACAAACATACAAAACACTCAAGTTTACTTCCAGCACCATTTCCAGCATGTAAGTTTCACCTCTCCCAAACAGAAGTCTTTTACTTTTCCCAGTCCCATAGCAGTGCAGTTCAGTAGTCAATGGGCTTAGAGCCATTTCCCATCTTAGAAATGGAAGTGATCTCTCAGCTTATCGGATCCCAGAGATAGATCCAGGCAGCAAAACAGAACAAGCTGCTTCCAGCAAGACAAGAGGCAGCAGTGCTCTGCTATCTGAGTCTCCCCACAGAGCCCTGCAGGCAGTGCTGGCTGCTCTGGTTCCTCTCAGAGTGGGGGTACCCCCCTCAATTTTCGGATGACGTTGGCCAGCCGCTTGGCCAGCCCGCCCCGGCTCGGCTCCTCCACATGGAACGTTCTGGTCAGCAGGTTGTAGAAGGAGCCGTAGCACACGGCCACCACGGTGCAGGTGAGGCAGATGACGTTGTAGGGCATGCTGAAGTCTGGTGTTGGCAGATTCACCAGCAGTGGCTCCGTGTACAGGCGCACAAAATAGCTGGAGCCATCAGAGGAAGGAAACCTGGAGAGTGGAAGAAGGAAAAGCAGGGTCAGTCTGCACAGGACCTGTGCTTTGTGCTCACCAGAGAGGATGAGAGCAGCCACAGCACACAGGCTGTGGCACAGCCCCACTCCCCAGCACAAGCACACTCACAGTGAGGCGAAGAGAGGGCTCTGCTCCACATCCATGTCCTTCATGGCAGTGACACTGGGCACCAGGGCACTGAGCACAGATGAACTAAGGTCACAAAGAACACACCAGTGTCAGTCCTAACAGCAAAGACTCCAGAGACCTGGACAGTGAGTGTTATGCAAAGCCCAGAAAGAGATGAGGAGCTGAGGAATGTCATTACCCAACATAAAAGCCGTGATTTGGGTCAGGTGGGTACTCTGTCCACTTCAGTAAGGCCCTCTCAAACTGGATTGTGATCTTGGTGACTGAGTTGGCTGGCAGCTGGATCAGCATTTCCAAGAGGTGAGGCCGTCTCCGGTCCTGGGCTGGCTGGTAGTGGATGTAACCTAACCCCAAAGAGATTTTGGCAATGGCACCAGGGGGACCTTGTCCAATCTCACAATGCCTGGACATCTCCCAAGAGGTGAGTGCTCCTGCTTTCACTGTCCTGAGAGAGGTTTTCTGGGCAAGTGAAGATGTACCCATAGCAAAAAGTATGCGTTAAATGTAGCTGGTCTTTAAAGCTACTGACCCATGAAAGTCAGGTATTCATAAGGAAAGGTATAAATGCAAAATAAAACCCAATCATCAGTTTTAAATTAAGCTTCGTGTGCTACAAAATTTAATTCACATTGGTTTAAACCCTTGTTGGATTATGAAACACCATCCACGTGCCTCTTATAAATAAAACAGACTTAATGGTCTGATCTGCTGTGGGCACTGAACTTAAGGCTAGGAAAACATCCTAAAATGTTTTCTCTCACAATACAGTTGTGCCCAGTGATCACTGAGGCCTGAGGGAGGGCCTGAACCATCTTTGGAATGAGCTGCTCATGCCAAGGGAAGCAGGTGGCACATGCTGCTTGGAGGGTTTACTTACTGGGCTTGTTTTCCTTCCCTTTGGTGATGATTGTCAGGGTGTGCACGTAGAGCCGCAGGTACCAGGGCACAGTCTCCAGCAGGATCACGGGGAAGGCTCGGTAAGGGTGAGTGTTGTAGATGAGGGTGCAGATCTCCCCGGTCTGCAGCCCATACCCCCCCACATAACGCTGAGCATGGAGAGTGGGAATGGGCATTTCCGCTGTGGAAGAGGAAGGACAGGAGCTGGGCTGATTTTCAGCCCTGAAGCCCTGGCCAGTGGTGCAGATGAAGATCTGCTCACTCACAGCTGTCTTGGGGCCGCTTCCACTTGAGCTGCACGTTGAGGCTGCGAGATGTGTTGAAGAGCGAGGGGCTCAGCAGGTCATAGACAGCATAGGTTTTCTTGTCTCCCTGGACAATAGCTTCGTGTACTGATGTTGGAGCAGGGGACACTTCCAGTAGCTCCTTTTCCTGAGGAAAGCAAATGGACCATGAAAGGGAAAAGTGCCCCTTGAAGAAATTGGCAGCACTAGGCAAAGTCCCTCCAGGTAGCCCTGAGCTTTCCCACCCAATAGCCAGCTCTGTGCTCTTGCTAACACCACCAGGTTCATCCCCTCAGCCCTGCTCTGGGCAAGGAAATCACCTCCCTTCATTAGCCCCTGAGGGGCCAGGTCATGCAGGAGATGGAAGTGAGCCACATCAGAGCCACATGAATTCCCTGGGAGCAGGGAATGCTTTCTGGCCCACGAGCTTACCTTGTTCTTAGGGGAAATGTCAACGTACACTTTGCTCTGCGATGCCAGAGGACATGTGTCAGTCAGTGTGCGAGAGAACATCTTAAAGAGGGACCAGTCTGTGGGAAGCAAGGTCAGGTGGCAGGTCAAGTGCTGCAGGCTGGGAGCACTCGAGCACAGCCACCAAGCTTACCTTTCTTTCCTTGGCCACTGGAAAAGAAGTCAAAGACCACAGTGAGGGTCTGTCTGAGCTCCCAGGACACAGCCAGGCAGGAGGCATCCTGGACAAGAGACAAATGACTCTGATTACACCTTCTGGAAGGGGAGGACACCAGGATGGAACTGGAACTCCAACAGGATTACAAGATTTCCACTGGGGTTACCAGAGAAGCAGGATGAAAGCTGTGTTAGACACAGTGAACCCATCATAGGGTAGCTGGGCAAACCAGTGTGATACCTTGCAACGTGACAAGGTGGCTTTGGATTGTCTGTTGGGGTGTTCAGGGAGGGAGCTGAGCCCTCAGAGCACTCACCCTGCAGATGGGGCGGATGTGCACTGCCTGTGAGTGGTAGCTGCTGTGGAACAAGCGCTCAGCCTTCAGCAGCACAGCGAGCCCAGCCTGCAGGGAGCAAAGGAGAAACTCAGCCCCTGCCCCGTCCTCTGCTCCCACCGAGAGAAAGCCCTGAGGGTATTTGCCAGTGCATGCTCCCAGACTGCTGCTGGGAGCCCAGGTCCATCAGGAGTGGCCCAATTAGGCAGCAGGACTTGTCTTTACCTTTGAGCCACATGGCAGCAGCTTCTTCCAAGGGGTGAGGTTTTCTGTGCAGACAACTTCCCGGGGCAGGACAGCGTAACGCAGGAGATGGTGATCCGTCCCTGGGCAGGGAGAGGGAGGTCAGCAGATATGAGGACAGCAGCAGATCTCTTCCACCCCCAGTGTACCCCACATCCCCACTCTCTCAGTATGTCTGAAATGCTGTGAGCTCCACTAGATCACACTCTGTTCAGAGTGATTGGAAAGAATGGGTAAGAATATATCCTAGCAGATTTTTTTTTTGTGACTGCCTTAAATCCTGTAGTCCTCACTGTTTTGTAAAACACTTTTCATAAAGACAGATAAGGGCCTGGGAGCATCTGCCATGTACTACTTGTGGGTTTCCTCTGTTTAAATCCAAGCCTTGTTTGTAGGGAGAGGAAGTCCTTCCAGGAAGAGGTTAACAGATGCTGCTGTACACACCCAGACCCAGAGTCACTGCTGGACCTGCACCTGCAATGCTGGAAGTGGCACAGAGCAGAGCTAAAGTGAGAGGCAAGAGTGAGAAGGCAGAGCCAGACTCACCATTGGCTAAACCCAGGGGTTTGAAGGATGCTGTTGGAATCACTGTGTTGGTCGAGTCAATGAAGTTGAGAGAAGCACAGAATATTCCTGAAAGGATGTTACTCAGTTCTTTCCAGGCTTTGTCAACACTGTGAGAACAGACACCAGAGGTTACTCAGTAGCTCAAATCCTTGAAACAACAAGTGTTAAGTCACAAACATTCAGTAAATACAGCAGAGACTTCTGGGCTTGCACTCCCCAGCGCTCTTGTTATTTTATTCTGACACATCAGATTTGAGGGACAGCAGGGACACACAGCAGGGGCATCACAAAGCCAAGGGACATGGCAGTGGGCACAGCTGGTATGAGAGGAGAGAGGCCAGGGGAGCAGGGAGCATGCAGGAGGTGATGTGTGTGAATGGGGAAGGAACTGAGACCCAAAGCAATGCCTTGGTGCAGCTCCAAATGCTGACCCAACCTGCAGACAAGGAATGGGACACTTGCAGGGAGGAGAGAGCTCTGCTGCAGCTTAAAAAGGGGTGGTGTGCTAAGGGAGATGGTGACAGGTATTGGATGGGAGTCACAGGAAGTGAGTCATGGATGAGAGGTCAAGATATAGCCCCACTGTATTAGTGCAGCAAGGCATTTGTAATCACAGAGCCCACAAGGGAATTACTTGGGCCTTTAGTGAACAAGGATTTGCCCTCAGCACCACATCCTGTCCTGTGAACAGATGAGGTACGTTCTGTGGTTTTTTAGAGCTACTCCTGGCCTCTTCTTTCCAGAAGGCATTTTTCAAACCAGGAGGCCCACTCACACACCATGGCAACGAGACAAGGGAGAGAAACAAGCAACAGCTCCTGGGAGCAGTGGCCACAGAGGGGACCCAGAGGAACCATGGCTGGGGTACCTACTCGGTGACCGTGGGCTGGAACCAGACCCAGAGCTCAGCTCCAGCGGGTGCCTGGAGGGGCGGCTGCCCCCAGTACCGGGTGCGCCAGAAGCCCTGGGTGAGAGCGAGGTGGAGCTCCCGCACGCCCAGCGCTGCCACCAGCCGCCCCAGCGCCTTGGGGAAGAGCCTGTAGTGAGAGACTGTGGGCAGCGTTAGTCCCTGCCCATCTCATCCCCCCATCCCTGACATCACACCAGGGCCTGCCCCAACATCACACCCCGACACTGCCTCTGCTGTCACTATCACACACAGCCCGGCTGCGTCACGGCCCCGACCCCCTCGTGTGACGTCACCACAACTCGCGTCATCACACTTCGCTCTGCGCTGTCCCCGCTCACCTCACCTTCTGATGTCATTCGCATCGTGACGTCATCGAGCGAGTCAAATCATCACGTCGCGCGCTCCCGCCGCGTAGCCCCGCCCCTGACTCGCGCCCCAGCCAATAGCAGCGCGGTCCGCCCCAGGGCCAGCCAATAGCGGCGCGGTCCGCCCCCGGGTCAGCCAATAGCGGCGCGGTCCGCCCCGGCCGGGCCCGCCCTACCTGCGCCCCGCTGCAGGTCTGCGTCCCAGCGCGTGCGGAACTGGAAGGTGGCGGCCACATCGCCGGTGGGCAGCGGGCTCAGCAGCAGCTCCTCCCGCAGCGCGTCCCGCCGCTCCCGGCCCGCGTCCGCCCGCCCGGGCCCGGGCCCTGTCGCCAGCAGCAGCAGCAGCAGCAGCAACGCCGCCGCCGCCATCCCGCCGTCCGCCCCGCCCCGCGCCGCTTCCGCTTCCGCCCGCGCCGCCAATGGCGCCGCTTCCGGGGGTGCCATGGAGACGCTCTGTGCGCCCGGGCCACGGGGCTGTCCCGGCCTGGCACCGGGAGCTGCTGAACGGAGCCTGGAGCCTCCAGGGAAGCGGGGGGAAGCGCCAGGCTGGCTGTGCCCACGCCTGCCCGCAGCCCGGGAGGAGCGCCAGCGCTTCACAGAACCGCAGAGTGTTGTGCGTCGGAAAGGACCCGCAGGGATGATCGCGGCCGACTCTGGTGCTCTGAGAGGGGCTTCAGCGGCTCCCCGAGGCTTCCCTTCCACCCCTGTGCAATTGGAGCTGCAGGGGAAGCCCCGGCGCGGTCACAGCCCGGGTGGTTCCCTGCAGGGCCCGGCTGTGCCCGAGGACGCTGCCAGGACTGTGCCTGTCCCCAGGTGACTTCCACTTCTCAGCTCTCCCCGCGGCTGGCGGCTCTCCCTCGCTCCTCGTCTCCTTTCCGGAGGGCAGCGTCTATCTGCGGCTGCAGAGCCATCCGGGAGCGCCCCGCTAACAGCACCCGCCGGCCCGGGGCCAACCCCGGGGAGGGGAGCGGCAGCCGCAGCAAGGCAGCGCCGGTGGTGACGCTGCCATGGAGCTCGCACCATCTCCCGGTGATGATCTGAGTGTGGTGACGATTTGCTTCAGTAGGAAATAAGAATAAAAATTGTAGCAACGTGTGGTTGTCACTTACCAGCTGCTATAGACCTTGTTGATTACCCAATTACTTGCTCAGATCTAAGATCCTCATGCAACGTTTACTTGGAACTGACAAAGTGATTCGGTATTTGTAAAGAATAAAGAGTTACTTTATATCTCTTTTTCTCTCTCATGCTGATTAGTGGCATCACATAAAACTAGAAAGTCAGCATGCCCAGAAGGGGAAAAAAAAAAAGTCATATTTACATAATATTGTTGGGATTTTGTTTTGGTTTTTTTTACACTGGGCAACTGCTTGGAACAGGATACTGGTATGTAATAAAGGTTTAGATGCATTTTGGAAGTGATCAGCCAAATTAAAAGTAAAAACATCCATCCAGAGCTGTTAATTACCCTATATATAGGTAGGGAAGTGCCTGTGCTACAACCTGAAAAGTCATGAAGCCTGGCCCTTTCTTCTTTATCAATTTCCCAGCTTCAGGCAGCACACACAACACATTTACGCTGCACTCGGATATGGGGCACTCCAGCTGACCCCACGAAGTGTTGGTTGTCACAGGAACAGTGCAGTAATGTCTCAACACTCCCTGGGGAGCAGCCAGGATGAGGAGCATTCCCTGGCTTCCGTTTCTTATCTCCCAGGCTCCTTTCGCCGTGGTGACCACGTTGTGCTGATGCAGGGGCAGGGACAGCGCTTTCCTGGACTGCAGCCACTGATGGTGGCAAGGGTCCTGTGGCCAGCTTTGTGCCCAACTCCTCTTGGCCTGGCCTGCAGGGAGCACGCACAGTGGGCTGTAAGGTGGCCTCATGTTGGTGGCACTCCTTCACTGGGAAGCAGCTGCTGGTGTTCTCTGCTCAGCCCATCTGTGTGTCGTGGCTGCTGCTTCCAGGTCACGAGTACCCCAGCCCTGCTCAGGCCAGCTGTGTCTGTGCTGGCTCTCTCTGCAAAGCCAGAGCTGCTCACCATCGTGAGCTGCTGTACCAACAGCCCTTCTCTGCCAAGGTTCCTGCCCTGGGCACAGGAACCATCCCTGGGCTGTGCAGCAGGAGGCATCATTTGCTCCTGCATGGCACGATGAGCGCACTGGCTTTGCACACTGGCTTTGCACACTGCTCTCCTTCCTGCAGTCCACTCTGAACCCTCATCCCCCATGCTGGTCCCTCCCAATGACACACACACCCACTGCTTGGTTAGATCAGTGTTATTTCTCTCTGTGCCATCGTTAAGTGCTTGTCTGAACAGAACCTTTGTCAGTAGGGCAGGGGGAGCTGGGATCCTAAGGGATGGCTTTCAGGGAATGGTGGGGCTGTGGGATGCTGAACATGTGTGGGAAGGGGGGTGATGAAGCAGGGAGTGTTAGCAGCAAAGCCTGAAGAGTTAATTTAGGGAGTTTACGGTACCCCTTTCCTTCTCCTTTGGCTGCCAGGAGAACATGTGGAGGGAGAGGAGGGGAAAACCATCTCTCCCCTCTGGCAGGGCAGCAGTCCAGGAGGGCTTTTACTGAGCACCAGCAGCTTTCCTTCTGGGCTGGCAAGTCCGTACGGAGGAGGCTGGGAGCAGGGCAAAGCTGGCTGCTAGCTTCTCACCCCCTGCTCTTTGGGACTGTCCTCCTGCAGGTCCTCCTCATCCGACTGCACCACGGGGGTCTCGGCCCCCTCCTCACTGGTGTCCAGGCTGTTCAAATCCGTGGAGGCAGAGGATGTGGAGGAAATGCGAGACTTGCTCTCAGCTGCGTTAGGCACTTGCAGGGTGATCTCCTCTGGGCACTGGCTGGCATCTGCCCCTGGAGAAGAGAGCAGTGATGAGAACAAAAAAGGCTTTTGGAGGTTTATTGCTGCCTAAGCTTCATGGATGGCCCCTCCAAGACTCCTTTAGTGGGCTATGCATTCCTGACCACTCCCCATGTGGCTGCTGCAGCCATTCCCCACCTCACATCCCCAGCTTGGCTGAGGGCAGTTGCTGCATATTCCTTCCCCATTTTTGGCAGTGGATTCTCTTCCATCTTGCCTGAAACACGGCTCAGAGCCATGCTGTGTGAGGCTGTTGGCTGCAGCAGGCGAGGAGACTTTTGGTTTGACCTCACTACCGTGTGTGAGTGGGGAGGAATGTGCTGGCACCCCATGCTTTCCTTGCAGACCCCAGCCCCCCTCCCAGGGGTCTGGCTGGGAGGTGGAGAGGTTCTGCAGCCTTCCTGCTCAGCACAATGAGCTCTGCAGCGTGGTGGGGATCTTGGGAGTTGTGACAAGGCACTGGCTGCTCCAGAGAAGCTTTGGGACAAGCGAATTTGACTCACAGACTCTGGAAGGTGCGTGGGCTCTTCTGTCTTCTGCAGCACAAGGTGTTTACAGGGGTCTGTCTGTCTGGGCTCTGGAGGTGGATACTGATGTGGAACAGCCCAGTATGAGGTCCCTTCAACTTCACAGACCCAGTACCAGTGTTTGCCTTTGGGTGGATGTGTATCTGCCCACAGGGTGGCTGGGGCTGAGGATGAGTCAATGTGGGCACTGGGGGCAGGAAGGGCTTCCAGCCTGGCCCACAAAGGGCTTGGGACTGCACATACCTGGCAGAGACCCAGCAATGCCGCTCTCCTCTGTCCCACAGCCCAGAAACACATCCACAGTGTCCTGGTCTGACAGGTCCAGCACATCCATCTGCTCCAACATGTCCACGTTCACCTCCATGGAGGAAATGCTGCCTAAGGGAGCTGCAGAGACAGAGACCAGCAAAAAGTTGAGTGACAGTGCCAGGCAAGGGGCACCATCAGCTCTGTGCAGGACCCTGAGGTGGGAGACCAGACTTGCCACAAGGAACTGAATTCTATTTGCTGGTAAGAGGTCCCAGGAAAATTACATTTCCTTAAAACATTCCTCTGGAACCCCTTCTGTGTCACTGCAGTCCTTGTCCCTGCTCCAAAAGCCAGCAGCCTGCCCAAAGCCAGACTCTGGGTACCCATGTACCTTCAGTACAGGGCTGTGAGTAATCCACAGCACACCCACACACAGGCAGCGTGCTCCCATCTTGGTTCAGGACATACACATTCTGTTTAGGCTGGGGATGTCCCAGCAATCTCCAACCCCTGTGTCACTGTGCCCTGAAACGCCCCCAGCCCCGTGCTGGTGCCCGCAGCACGTACGTCTCCGGTGCTCTATCTGCAGGTGAGACATTGGGAAGAAGAAATCCACATCATGCTGGAAAACCTCCTCAAAGAACTTCTGCCGGTCCCGCAGTTTCAGCTGCTGCTGCTGCATTTGCTCTGCATCCAGGTTCCGCTGGGCCTGCTCCATGTCAGCTGGGGAGAAAAGGAGGAGAGTTGGAGCAGGCAGGGCTGTCTGAGCCTTTCTGCCTGTCCCAGCTCACACTGCATGGTTGTGCTGGATGGTTGGTGGTTCCCTTCTGCTCTGCTTTGCCAGCACACGATCTAGTCACCATGGATAGATGTTACACACCAGAACAGCAGCGTCACCAGCGCTTGCTGTGCCTCAGATCCCTCCCCGAGGTGCAGGGCAGCCAGCAATGGGGAGCTCATACACTGTGCTCACAACTGCTGAAGGGAATCATCGAGGGGGAAAAGGGAGCTGCTGTGAGATCAGCCGCGGTTTGCACACGTTCAAGTTTCAGTTTCCCTGCTACCAAACAGAGGCTGTCTGTGAATGCTAACGAGCAGGGCAAGTCCCAGGGTCAAGAGCTGGCCTTAGTGCTCCAGGCTTTCTGGGCTGAAGGATGTACAAGGAATAAAAGGAACAGCAGCCCTGTCACCCCTGCCTGTGAGCTCCCCCGCCACTACCGTCACTGGAAATGCAGCCGCACCCACGCTCACATCCCCGCTCACATCCCCGCTCACATCCCCGCTCACAGCCCCGCTCCCATCCCCGCTCACAGCCCCGCTCACAGCCCCGCTCACATCCCCGCTCACATCCCCGCTCACATCCCCGCTCACATCCCCGCTCACATCCCCGCTCACAGCCCCGCTCACATCCCGGCTCACATCCCCGCTCACAGCCCCGCTCACAGCCCCGCTCACATCCCCGCTCACATCCCCGCTCACATCCCCGCTCACAGCCCCACTCACAGCCCCGCTCACAGCCCCATTTACAGCCCCACTCACATCCCCGCTCACATCCCCGCTCACATCCCCGCTCACATCCCGGCTCACATCCCGGCTCACATCCCCGCTCACAGCCCCGCTCACAGCCAGCTTGGCTTCTCCCTGCACAAACATTTTCATTCCTGTAATTCCTCGCGCAGTTCACAGCCGGTGCCTGTGTCCCCGGCTCACGGGAGGGAGTGATGGGAGCCCTTGGGCTGCTGTTGAAGGAGCTTGTTGCTGCATTCTTGATCTTGGTAACTTCCTTTTGGACTGGGTACCCAAAATAGCAAGGACTCAAGTGGCACAGAGAGGCTGTGGTTGGTGGCCCCAGCTGTTCTCAGGCTGGTGTTTGACCTCAGCCATTCCACGTTTCCTTTCTGCTGCACTTGGCCCAACCGGCAGAAGGAAAATGTGATTATTGGAGCAGGCAGTGCAATAACCAAGGAAACCAAACAAACATCCTGTGCTCTGCCTGAGCACAGCCCAAACCCTCTGCTCCTCCAGGGGAGGAGGGAACAGAGGGAGCAGCATCCCACCCTGTCTGGCAGGAACAGGGGCAGGGACAAGGACAGCAGGGGAGGTGGCTGCCAGCAGCATGGAGCAGCACAGGAACCACGCAGGAGAAAAGCGGTGAACCTGGTGAGATGTCGTGGAGATCAGTGTCACATCTTCCTGAGAGCTCTTCCAGGGCTTCTCTGCATCCCATTTCTAGGGCATCCTTCAGTGAAATCACATCATCTGCAGGTGCCTGCCCCGGCGGGCTGGGCTGTGCTGGCAGCACCACGTGGGGATGCACCGTGACTCAGGACGACTCACCACAAACTCGATGGAAGAGGCTCTGGTCCTCTTCGGGCTGCTCAGCGTCTTCCTCAATGCCTGGGGCAGCAATCCAGGCTGCCTGCAGGGGTCTTTGCCTTGGTGTGTCTGACCAAAGCTCTGGTGCCGAGGCTCAGTGCAGGGCCCAGGATAACAGAGCATGGAGCTGTCTCCCTTTAGCAGCTGGCTGTCCCTGGCAGAGCTGTTCTCCCCAGCCCAGCTGTGCTGAATCCATGGCAAACTGCTGCAGTTGAGCGCACCGAGGAGAGCCCATCGGGCTTGGCTGCAGGGAGGCAGGGCTCAGGGCAGAGGCTGTGCTGGCTCCGCGATTCAGGGTGACAGACCAGCTCTCCACGGGACATCTTCCCTAGGGGACTTCAGTGTGGAGGTAAGGACCAGTGTCCAAACCCTTCTGCAGTGCAAATACAAAATAAACCGAAATGCTCCCGGGTGCTGTCCTGAGTGCCATGAATGTGGCTGATCTGGGTTAATTCTCTCCCCGGCACATGACCGATACTCGGAGTAAGTGTCCTTGGGGAGAGTGATGACGGCTGCTGGTGGCAGCATTCCTGTGGGCGCCAGGGTTTCTCTTGAGGGAGAAATTAGCAGGACCTGTTTATGAGCTTGTTTTCGAGCTCTGGTCGGGGAGCTGGACACGAGCACTGAGATCCCATTATGTAAGGAACGCCGGCAGCGGGAGACAGCAGCTGGGGCTGTGCTTGGCCCTGCCTGACCCGTGACCGCGGTGAGAGTCGGGGATGGAGCCTTCCCCCCTCGCAGGGCTCTTCCCGGCCCTGGGGGAGCCAAGAGCCCGGCTGGTGTGGCTGCCCCTCGGCAACCCCCGCCGCCCAAATAAAGGAGCGCGGCGTTCCGTGCCCGGCCCTTGCCCGTGTGCCGGCCGGTCACACTCTGTGCCTGTCAGCCGGGGATTGTCTCACCCGGCTGGCATGTTCCCACCGCGGGACACACACAATGCGGGCCCTGTGCACCGTGGGGGATCTGTCGGTACCTGCTGGTGGCCTGGCTTTTATTACTATTGTCATGGTTATTGCTACAGCCCGCTCAGCCGAGGGGCTGGAGGCTGATCAGCATTCCGAGCCAGGCTCTGCCCCGCTGGCTGAACCTCCCAGCGCGGCTGCGGCGGCTCCGAGCGCCCCGCTGCCTTCAGATCCTTCCGGCTCTCACGGCTTATTCGCCAGCGCAGCATGCACAGGAACCGGGGCCAAACACTGCTGCAGGGTTTGGGCGGGCAGGACAGGGCAGCATCCCCCGCAGGAAGGGCAGGCAGGGATTTCCTTCTCACCCGCTGCTGGGTACACGGCCACAGGGTGGGCTGTGGGCGAGGATGGCCCCGGTGGTCCCTCTGCCCTGCCAGGGCACACCGAGGAGCCACCACCCCTCGCGTTGTGTGCGCTCGTGGGGCCACGCTGTGCTGGGGAAAGGCGTGGGAGGGCTGGCTGAGAGGCAAAGCTCTGTCAGCTCTCCCATCCACACCTTCTCCAAAGTAGGCTTGGGAGAGGAGCAACTCCTGGATGCAGTTTGGATGGGGCAGGGGCCAGACAGAGCTGGAAGGTGCTGGGAGTACCAGCTCAGGCTGTAGTCGGACCCAGCTGCCTTTCCGCTGTGAGGGAATGCGCTTTTCATCCCTCATGGCCAGCGGGATCCCGGCACAACCCCCTGTGTGCCGGTAAATGGGAGGGGTGTGTCTGGGTTGGGAGAAGGATTGTTAGCGAAGGCACAAGGCCAAGAGAGGATGGGAATGGCCTTTTCTTGAGGCCACAGCTTTGCAATATCTTGCAGAGATTTCGAGGGATTTAAAGAAGGTCCCGAAAAATAATATGGGCTGTGGAAAGGAGCAGCAGGTCCTGGGGAGCAGAGTTTAAGTGGGAGGTTGCTCCAAGCATGGGTCAGTTCTCTGATGAAGGAAAGGACTGAAGTAAGCTGTCTTTTGCCCTTCTCCCTGAGCCTTCCTGGAACCCAAACCCCTGAATCTGCTCCTCCAGAGATGCCCAGTATGCCCCACTGCCCCCAAACTTGCCAGAATGCACTTTTCCCCCGGCCCCCACCCCCCTGCTCTGCATGGAGATGGGTGGGGGGCGATGCAGCTCCTCAGCTGCCTCGGCATCTTCTGCAGGGCTGTGCAGAGATGGCAAGCCTTTCCCTGTCACCTTGCCCCACCACAACCCCTGCAGAGCAAGGCTAACTCCCAAGGGCTTTCAGCTCCTTCAGCCTTGGGAGAAGCGGCTGGTGAGGAGATCTGGGAACGCCCCGGGGAATCACGCAGGGTCAGGCTGTGCAGAGATGGGATGCTCAGACGGCGGCTGCCTCAGCGTTAATGCCCTGCACAGCTCTCCATCGGCACGTCTGACCTCGTGTTGCAGCACAGCAAAAAATAACCGTGGTCCTGATGAGAGGAAATGCACCAGGCGAGTGCGAGGGAGGCAGTGGTTTTGGCAGGGCTACTTGCTGGGAAAAGCAGGGAGGGGGGAGAATGGAGAGAGAGGACATGGCACCTCGTAACCCCTGTGTGCGCCGTGGTTTCATCGCCTGCACTCCTCCGAGCGATCTCCAAATCCCCTGCGTCTCAGCACTAAAAATATCCTTCCCTGCCGCCCGGAGCTCTTCCCCGGCAGAGGCTGTGTCATAAGACCCTGCTATTTGCGGGGCCCTGCTTCCTTTCACGCGAGGAGAAGCATGAGAACGGGGCAGCGCGGTGCCCGAGGCACATCGGGCACCACCCGGGCACGGTGCCTGGCAGGCTGCTCCTCTGCAAGCCCCGGTCCCCCGTCTGCCGCTCGCCACGGAGTTTGCTCTGCTCAGCATCCTCAGCCCTGCGGGTACGGGGGGATCCGGAGCCACGGGGCTCTGAGAGCTGCCGGTGCCACTCCGAAACAAGCCCGTGACCCAACAGGTTCCCGAGCTCTGCCACATCCCAAGCGGGTGTCCCTCAAATCGCGCCGCTCCCCGAGCATCCCCGTCCCAGGCACGGAGCTCCCCGGCAGCCCCTGCCCTGGAGCAGTCGGTGCAGCGAGGGGCCGGGGGGCGGCCGGGGCTGGAGGCTCCGGGGGCGGCAGGCGGGGCACAGCCGCTTTGCCAGGGGCATCAGGTGGGCGCTGCGGGGAGGATGGAGGGGATGTGGCACCCGAGCCCTGCCCGCCCGCCCGGTGCTGCGCCCCGCTCCCATCCCGCCGAGCCGAGCCCACCCCGCGGCCGGCACTTACCGGGCAGGCGGCGGCTGCGGCTCTGCGCCCCGGGCCCCGACATGCGGCTGCTGCGAGCGGGCCGGGCCGGGCCGGGCCGGGCGGGGGGACGGGGGTGAGTGCGGCCCCCCCGGCGCCGCCGCTCTCCCAGCCGCGCTGCGGGGCGGCGCTCGGCACGGGGCGGGACCCGCGCTCCCGGCACCGCGGCCGCGCCTCCCGCCCCGCCGGGGTCCCGCCGGGGTCCCGCCGCCGGGATGGGGTCTCCGCTGCACAGGGAGAATCAGAAGGTCCCCGTGAAAGGTCGCCGACCCCCATGGACAGCAGGGTGCGCGGTACCCGGTCCTCCGCGCTGCCGGGACCCCCGGAGTGTCCCCGTGCAGGGTCCCTGGCCCCCAAGAGTGGTCCCTGCAGACGGTCCTTCCCCAGCAGAGCCGTGCCAGGCAGAGATCAGTGAGGGCTGCAGGTGCCCTGCACCGGCAGGAGCTGTGCAGGGGGAGGCGGGGGCTCTGTCTGGGCAGGGAGAACAGTTACCGTTCACGTTTGCTTTTTCTTTACTTATCTTCTCAAAATGCCCAGCTCACTCATTCCTGCGGGAGAGAGGACAGCATGATGTATTGGTGGGCCGTCCCCATCTGAGCGTTGGCCTTGTGAGCCCCTTATCCCCAGCAGACCCCACTCTGGGGTGCTTTCTCCCACGTTCAGTCCTGCACATCAGGGCTGCTCCTTGGCAGAGCCAAGAACTTGGCCGCCGCCTCCTTCCTGTGTCTCAGCAGGGTGAGTCAGTGCCTCGCCGTGCCCAGAGCCAGCTCTGCCCGGAGCCTGGTCACTGCCAAGCCGGAATGGGGGACATCCACTGTGCCCCTTGCTGTGGCTGGAAGGGAGTTTCCAGTGTCTGTGGAGTGTCACGCCTCTCCCATTCTCAGTGTGTTCCTCTCACTGTCCGCATAACAAAAGATGACTGTGTACTGTTTGTGTCCCAGCTCTATTTTGGCTACAGTTGCTTTGCTGTCCCCACTATGGACCCCCTGTGGTCCCTCCTGGGACCTCCTGCTGCCGAAAACCGGCTTTGTGCTGGGTACCCGGAGCCTGCACCCTGGCTCCAGCTTTCACGGTGGTTTTGAATTTTGCCCACGTAAATGTTTATCCCCATCCATAGGCACTCCCAGTCCTTCCTGCCTGATGTTCGCACGTGGTGTGGGATGCCAGCACTGCGGCTTGGGGTACCAGGCTGGTGTAGCACGACTGGGGGTTATGGTCTCTGAGCAGCTGCATGACCAAATCTCTGCTGGGTACCTGCCGGTGCCGGCTTGTTCGCAGCTCCGTGCGGCCCCCGGGCAGCATCAGCCTGTCCCTGCTGTCCCCTGCTGTCCCCTGCTGTCCCCTGCCCTGCTGGCCCTGCCCTGCCCTGCCCTGCCCTGCCCTGCCCTGCCCTGCCCTGCCCTGCCCTGCTGGCCCTGTGCAGGGGCGAGGAGGCAGGGCCGGGGAATTAGCTCAGGTCTCTGCTATGTGACACGTCTGTGTCTTTTGGCACCGGCCACTGCTGCGGGGCGTGGAGGCTGTTGGTGAGCACACGGGTTTCCGGAGCACCCCGAGGTCCCCAGAGCTCCCTGCATCCCGAATTCCCGCTGCGGGGACGGCACATGTGGGTGCTGCCCGTGCAGAGTGACACGTTCCCAGGCCCCTCGCTGTCGTGGTCCCTTCATCCTGCCTTGCCGGGAGGGCGTTGGAAAAGCACTGATATCATCGGCACCGAGCCTGACTCATCCTGGCTCTTCAGCACAAGCCGTGCCGCTCAGCGGGGCACACATTTTATTCCAATTAAACCATTGTAGGCAAGCCAGCTCTACATAATGATTTTTTTTTTTTCCTTTTTTTATTCGTAGCAAAGCGTGCCTGCCCCGGGCCAAAAGGTGAGAGAGGACAGAAGTGACGCTGGAGTCAGTGGAGAGTCTCCACTTCTGGTACGGAGCCCAAAGAGTAAGTCTTGCCAGAAACCTGCAGGGTCTGTCTCGGCTGCCGCAGCATCCCTGCCTCCCTTGTGCCTCCAGTGACACAGTCTTGTGTCAACAGCCCTCGCCCGAGCCGCAAAAGCCCAGGTCACGAGCCCAGCTCGGAATGTCACCTCTTCTCACCACGACACGGAGTCCATCTCCTGCCAAAAGACCCCAGGGGGCTCAGCATCAAAGTGTCCCTGTCACTGTGAGAAAATGCAAGGCGACTTGTTCCTCCTGCCTTTCCTGCTCAGGTTTTCCCCGTTTATTAGAGGTTTGGGAGGTGAGTCAGGGAGCTGCGGGGCGATGATGGAGCTGGGGAGGACTCGGCAGCTAAGGGAAAGGCAAACTAGTTCCAGGCACAGGTGAATCACTTGCTGGTGAAAATGCATCTTATTCTCTGTGAGGCGTGCGTGGATGGGGCTGGGAGTGAACTGCAGCTTGACTCCATCAGAAAATTGTGGAGTCAAGAGAAAAAACAAGGCAAGGCAAGGCTGCTTTTCCAGTAAATGAGGCGATACATTGCAAAGGAGCAGCCTGCAGCAGGCAAAGCTCCAGCAACCCGTGGTCCTGTGGCTCCCTTAAAAGGGGCGATTTTAGCCTGGGACAGCGGGGAGACAGAAAAGCCATAAACACCCTCAAAGGAATGTGGCTGCCGAGAAACGAGAATCTCCGCAGGCGAGGCGAGGTGGGGGGAGCCTGGATGGGGTTTGCAGCACCGCTCTATGCCTGGAGCCAGCCGGTTCCTTGGCCATGCCCTGTCCCGAGGGAAGGATCCCTATCCCGGTGCTAACAGTGCCTGTGTGGTGCTGGGGGAGGCTCCTGCCAAGCCCCGGGGGTCGCACCCCACGCCGTACAGACATCCCTGCTTGCCAGCTGCTGGCACCAGAGCAGGTGGAGCTGGGAGGTGGCGAGTGGGCAGCAGGACACCAGCCTCGGCCAAAGAAGGAGCAGGCTGGGCTGGTAGAGAGTGCCTGTCCCAGAGGAATTTCCTCTTCATCATATCCCACTTCTTTACGGGCAGCTGAGCTGTTCTGCACAGGCTTTGCTCTTAGTGCCATGGAGCAGCCCTGTATCCTGGGACATTGTGCAGGTTCCTGGGAAGAGCCCTCGGGGCTGGCTTGTCCCTGAAGGTAGCTGTGGGCATGTGGTGACACCTCTGGGCCAGGCTCTCCCCTGCATGTCCCAGACTGGTGGCAAATGGAACTACAAATGCATCAGTAGCCTGACTGAAATGACAGTGTTGCTTGCTTTTCTTCCAGGACTTATGAAGATTCAGCACGTGGCACTAGTCTGTAAATAAATGTTGTAGTTCGTTGTTTTTGTTGATCTTTTGTAAAGAAACAGTCTTTAGTTTTCACACCCCAGCTCTTTTTGCATTAGATTTGGGTACATGCAGTGTCTGCAGAGTTGTGGTTTCCAATTGCTCTGGGTTCCTGGGGCTGCAGGTGTCTGGGTGTGGTGGCACAGCTGTCCCGGGGATGAGGGTACCTGTGCATGGAGGGGTTCCAGTTATGAAGGTCCTGCTAAAGCTGTGTTCCTGGGCTGCTGCAAAGCAGTGTGGCCAAGAGCAAAGCTGACACCAGCAAAGAGGGGTCTCACATGACCAGCCTCCCCAGCAATGCCACCAAAGCAGGCAGGAAACTTTCTGTTCCCCCTCCTGCTGGAGCCAAAGGGGTTCCTGGAGCGAGAGCTGGGATCAGGCCACAGACGTGCAAAATCCCAACTGATGCTACAAAGGCTGTGCAGCCTTGGGAATTGCCGGAGCCAGGGTCTGGGCAGAAGGTTTTGGAGCTGTAGGTGCTGTTTAAGGCTTTGACCCTTCAAACGCCCTGGGCTTTGCTTCCCACCCTCCATTGTGTTCTCCTGTGCTGTTCAGGAGACTCAAGCCAAAGGAAGAGATCCTCGCCCTGCCTGGAATCCTGCTGCTGGCAGGGGCCACTGTCCCATGTCCCCGACTCGTGTCACGCCTGAGTGGGCAGCAGTGGCCGAGATGGGCAGGGTTTGCGGATCTTTGGGGTGAGGATGCTGGTGCCGTGGGCGCTGGTGCCTGGAGGTGGATGCAGAGCGTGGGCAGCGGTGGGTGCTGGCAGGGTCCCGGCGAGATGCGATGCGGGGAGGTGCAGGATGCGGGATGCCGGGGCTGCGGGGTGAGGGGCCGGGGGTGCCCCTGGACGCTCCTTCGCCTCCGCCCAGCCCCCTCCTTAATTAGCCGCGGCCGAAGCCGCTCATTAGAGGCGACAGAGGGACGGGTGCCCTCCCCGCGGAGGCGGGAGGGAGCGGAGCGCTCCCGGCCCCGGTGGTGCGGGCACCGGCAGCGGCACCGGCAGCGGGAGCGCGGCTGCAGCCCGAGCCCGGCGGAGGATGGGGCAGCGGCGGGGCCCGGCCGTGCTGCTCCTCGCCCTGGGTGAGGGGATGCCCGGGCGGGGCTCTGGGAGGGGGGACCGGGCGGTGTCTGGGGTGTCCGCGGGGAGGGGGCGATGCGATGGGGTGTCCCCTTCTTCCCTCCCTCTGTCCCTCCGTCCGGGCGGGTCCCGCTGCCGGGGCCGCTGGCCGTCCCCCGGCCGGTCGCTGTCCCTCTGTCCGGCCGGGAGTGCCGGTGTCGGGATGGCAGCCCGGGCTGACCGGGCTCGGGTCGTCCCGTGTCCGCCGGGCTCGGGCAGATCCCCACAGCGCCGGGCACAGCCGGGGGGCGGCGGGGGCTCGGGGCTGTCCTGCATGGAAGGGGCCGCTCGCCGAGCCGGGGCAGCCCCGGGCGGAGGTGGGCTCTGTCCCCAGGGGCTCACTTCGCCCCCCGCTGCTGGCAGGGCACCTGGCCGGGCTGCTGGCAGCGGGACCCGCCTGTGCCGACGCTTACCGGGGCCTCTCGGACTGCGTCCTCAAGCTGGGGGACAGCATGGCCACGTACGAGGAGGAGGAGGGCACCGAGCTGCAGGGGCTGCGCCGAGTCTGCAGGTGAGTGCTGTGCATGGCCAGCCTGGCTTTTGGCAGTCCCCTGTCTGAAGTCTCCTGCTCTGCTGAGTCCCGTCGTGCCTGCACACACACATGTGCTCCACACCTCACTCCGGTTCCAGATACAGCCGGTGAGCTGCTTTTCTCTGTCTGTCCATCCATCCATCTCCTACCTGTCTCCCATCGGAGTTTGTATCCCTGGTCCCTGGCAGCAGCTCCAGCCCCCAGCACAGGTCCCGTCAGACCCTGCATGGCTGCAGGAGTGGGGCTGGAGGGACCCGACCCGCTTTGCACCCCAGGAAAATCTCCCCTGGACCCCAGGTTTCAGGCAGTGCTCTGCCCCAGTGCCCAGCGCTGCCGGGAGCAGCAGCAGCACCACGTGCTGCCCAAAACAAGCTTTCTCCCTCTCTGTGTAGACCCTTCATCCTGCAGACTCGGATTTGTCCCAGCCCTGGTTTGCCCGAGTTTGTAGTAATGCCCTGAGAGGATGATGTTGGGAGGATATTAACTTTAACAGAACTGAAGAAGAGCTGGGTAATGAGGGGTGGTGTTGGGCAGGTTTGGGTAAAGATCCACTTCAAAAGCAGACGAGCAGAAGCAGTGGGAGCAGGATGTAAAATGTTTGCAGAGAAATGGAGGCAGCTTTGCGTCTCCAGAGGAGCTGTGGGGAGTGAACGGGAGTTAAATGGAAATGCAGACAGCAATGAAGGGAAAACCCACGTGTCCGGGAGCGGTGGAAACCTGGCAGAGCAAGGTGGAGGGTTGAGTGCCCTGGGGTCACGCTTTTTGAGCTGCTAGAAACCACCCTGCAGGCTGTGACCTGCTCGTATTTCCCCTTCTCCAGGAGACAGCCTGAATCAGGATGAACAGCCTCTCTGGGGCCTGCCTTTCGGTGGGTTGAAATGGGACTGCTCTGATTTGGACAGAACTAATACTTTTTGGTTTGTTTTTGGGTTTTTTTGGGTTTTTTAAAGGAGGCTTCTTGATGTTAGAAAACACCCAAGCAGTCAGCCCAGCTCATGCTGTTGCTGGTTATGGGAGGAGTGATTCTTTCGCTGAAGCTCATGTGAAATGTTCAAGCTGAGTTTTCTTACAGCTCAGAGGCACCGACCATTGCAGAACAGGTCCCGGGATCTCCCCTGGTGATGTCCCAGCTGCCCGCCAGGAAATATTACTGAATTATTTGCCTTTGACGCTCAGCCTTATCCACTGCTGCTTGCATTTCTGGTGCCGTGGTCCCCTCTCCAGGAGGATGGGTGAGGGATGGACAGGGAGCCAGGAGCTGTGGTGTCTCTGCTCGGCGTGCAGCACTGCCCCAGAGCCGGCCAGGCAAGGCACTTGCCAGCAGCCTGCCTGCCTGAGCAGATGGGGGCTGGGAAGGTGAAACACTGGGAATTGCCATCCCAGCTGAAAGCAGATCCAGGCTGGAGCTGCCATTCCCCTTCACCTTCCCCGAGCTAGCCTTGCCTGAAGACATGGGTCAGGTTTAACTCTTACCTGCCAGAGCTGCCTGCCACTGCTGCTGCAGATTGGGAGCGAGCGCTGGAGGTTGTCAGGGTTGGCACCAGCTTTTCTCATTATCTGGGGACGTTTATTCTGCCACAGTGACTCAGTTTAATGAACTCCCTCACAGCTGGCGTTCTGACGTAAGCCCCGGGTCTAAGTAAGCAGAGTGCTCAGGTTTGCCTGTCTGCACAAAGTGTCATCTCCAGCTCAGTGCACGCAGCCAGCACCGTGCTGTCCTTTTCGGGTGCAGTGTCCCCTCTCGGCCAGCTGGGCTGCATCCGTTCCCTGACAAGTGGCACAGCGTGTTGGCAGACACAGGGAAGGTGTCAGAGCAATTGCTCCTGTCCTCTAGACTCCTGTCTTCCAGCTTGCAGTGCCCTGCCCCAGCCCATGTGGGACAGGACAGCAGCTCCTGCTTTATTCCTGCAGGACCACAGGTTATCTTTGCCTGTTCCGTCTTTTCCCTCTGGTACTCCCCAAAAGCCTCTTTCCACTGAACAGATTCTACTTGTGAAAGTAATACCCAGCAGATAAATGGAGATGAGTCTAATGAGAACACGGTGAATGACTCCTCCTGCCCCTGCCCGTATCTCAGTAAAAGCTGTGACAGCCTGTGGGAGCTCTTGTCCTTCTCCATGCTTTGTGCTCCCATTTGCCCTTGACTCTGCTTGGAGAAAGCTTGGAGAAAGTGATGAATGAGATGTGCTGGGCCTTTGTTTGCAGCCTGTGTGAGATACTCAGGGAAACATTTGTTGATGGAAAATAATGGATTTTATTGACTTCCAGAGAAAAGTGAGGGGGGGGGGGAAGGAATAAATAATTTCAGTGTTTTGAGATTTGGAGTTTTAGCCAAGATGCTCTGGCAGATGATGGAGGGGATGAATAGTCTGGGCAACTTGCAGAAAACATGAGGGCTGTTGCTGCTCAGAGGGCAGGCTCAGGGCAGCAAGGCTCTGCCTGGCATCCAGCACTGTGGGAGTGCACAGGGACTGACAGCGTGGTGTCTCCCTGGCTGCAGGTACTGGGATGAATTCCACACCTGTGCCCTGACAGTGCTCTGGGAGTGCCAGAAGGAAGCAGCAGCCGTCTGGGAGATGCTGAGAAGGGAGTCCCGAAAAACCAAATTTCAAGGCAGTTTGTTCGACCTCTGCAGCCCCAGCACGACCCAAAGCTTTGCCTGGACCCGCGTTCCCAACATTTCCATCCTCAGCATCCCCCTCATCGTCACTTGGCTGAACTTATAAACTGCAGCTCTGTGAGTATCCCAACAAAAGTGATGGCAGTGTGTGGTGTGGCATCTTTCAGATCTATTTTCCAAACCTTTGAGGAATACACTGTGTGGAGCTCAAAAAGTCCCGGCTCCATTCTGCGGCTGTGAGATGTGGAAGAGCTCGGCAACATCTCCAGGGTGTTGAAATTTCTCTGTAATTGGAATAATTCCTGTCCCCTTCTGCCTCAAGGCACAGACACAGATCTGGCTGTCAGGAGATATGGGAACTTGTAAACACAGGGCACAGAATTTGGGGAGAAATGATAAATTCTGGAAAAAGGATAAATGCTGGACACTTCTTCACTCTTCTATGGCAACTGGAAGGAAACACATTTCATTTGCTGACTCTTTCCACCAGATCAACTCTCCAGGGTTTTGATTTGGGCACTCAAAACAAGATGGGTATTTTCCCACTGCTCCATGAGGTGCAGGGGATGGTGGCTGAAGGGAGACCTTACTGCCCTGTACTGGTCTTTTTTCTTTGAGGACATGGTAAAACCCCTGCTGAACAATAATCACAGTTGCATGACTTCTCTTGCACACATCTGAATTCCTGAGTAACTTCTGTGTTATGTGTAAATCCCTTTCCTAAGGGCAGAGGTGAAAAGTATTTGGGAGAAGAGGGAGTATCAAGCTAGGAGGACAAAAGGGATTTATAGCAATTCTTCTGCTTTAAAGCTTTCCCTGAGGTATCTGTAAGCAGCTGTGGGTAGAAGTGTGTAATTCCAGAGTATTAAAGCTTGTTGTAGAGCCAACAGCATGGCAGAAGTTATTTGTCCTGGGTCTTGCTCGACAGCACAGACTCCTCTTGTCTCCTTTGTGGCTCAGAGTGTTGTCAGTTTTGCAGCTTCAGTTCAAGCATAGAAGTATTTGGAAAAGAGAGGGGTTTGCAAGTGATTTCTGAGTATGTTGGAGAAACACAGTATTATTGGTTAGCCCAAGGCAGTCTGTGTTTTAAGAATACTGCTGGATCTCTGTGTCCTGCCTGTCTGCACGGGGCCATGGGGTGTGTGCTCACAGTGTGAGCAGGGAAACCAGGGCCCTGCCAACTGCACACATCCCACCAGATGCATTCCAGGCAGCAGGCGAGCTTCTACAGCAAAGGATCTTTTTCCTAACAGCGGTGTTGGGTCATGCTGCTTTCCTCTGGCATTCACGTGTTCTTCCTCTTACCTTCACTATCCCTCAACATTCTGTTCCTGCAGCAGCAGCAGGAGATAATGAAGAAATTGAGGCAAATTCCAAGAAATAAGCCAGGACAGAGCAGCTGGTGTTCAGACAGCACTTCAGTGCAGGAGTTGTTACTTATGTATTCAGTACCCAGCATCTGGGGCACAAAGCCTTAGGGTGAGCAGTGGAGAAAGGATAAATCAGAGCATGGTAAAACCTGGAGTGAACCACTCAGATGCTTCATTTTTTTCTTCTTACTCCACGCCAACAGCACTGTTTGCTGTTTGATCCTATTCCCCCCTTCCCTGTTACTTCTTGTGGCTGGGGAAAGCTATGTACAACCAAGACTGGAGTATTTTGGCTCCAAATGCTGTACCTGTTTTTTGTTTAGAACAGCTGTTTAATGCCTTTAGGAAAAGAAGTAAGCACATCCTCCTAAAATCCCACAACCCTTGCTTTCTCTTTGAATTTGGCAATTCCTCTCTTAAAATTTTCTGTGTTGAAACTGTTTTGGGGAAAGGGAAGGTAAAAGTATTAGATCTGCAAGTAATCTTTTTCCAAAGCCATGGATGCATATGGCTGACTGCCACTGTCTCTGAGAAGAGCAGGTCTTGGGACATATCTTCCCTGGAAGCAAATCCCTCAAGTATTGCACACTAAAAAAAAAAACCCAAAGATTCATTAAGAAACAAAGACCATCTGCCACTGTTCTGGCGTGGAGCAGCAGATTTTTTTTTTTTAAGCCAAAGGTGCTTCTAAATCTGACTGAAAGCATGTGAGAGAAAACTAGGTCTCACAGTATGGGAGTGATGAGTTTCCTCAATCAGTATGTCATTTTTAGCAGAACTTCCTCTATGACTAGGACAATTACAGTAGAAGTCCTTTAAAAAAAAAAAAAAAGAAAAAGAAAAGTACTACACAGATTCATTTCTCCTTGGCAGTCAGCAGCCTTTCAGAAAGATTTCTGATCCTACAGCACACTTCATGCTGATGTACTGCAGCTCCTGGGATGTCCTGCAGCCTCAGTGTTAAAGCCCCATTTGTCAAGGATTCTTCTCATGGCCTTGCTGTGAGTTTCTCCAGATACAAAGCCGTCCCCAGATTTCACCCCCCCAGGGAAGCTGCTGAAGCGGTTACAGCGTATCTAGTGTATTCAAAAAGAAATGGGTTAAATGTTCCTTGTTCCTTAGTCCAAAGTCTTCACCTTTTTTCTTGCAGGGGAACAAAAGTGGCAGCTCTGTTCATACAGACTCACAGCAACTCTGGGAGCAGCTGGAAAATGTGGCTTTGTCTCCTTGCTCTCAAATTCACTGTAATTAATCTTTAGCTCCCACTTGGCTCAAGAACAGCCCCAAACACAGGAGCTCACACCACGCTTTGGTGTGGTATTAAGCCTTGAAGTAAACCTGCTATCTTTCCCTGTCCCTGCAGGACTGGGATGTTCTTTCTCAAGAATAGCACCAAGAAGCAGCAGAGGACAAAATGACCCTGAAGGAGTCTTAAAACATGACTAACAGCATGCCAGTGCTTGTCACCCCGAGGCAGCACTGCCCTCTGCTCCCTGCCCTGATCCCAACCACACACACAGTCCCCGCTCCTTTCTGAGGGAGATACTGGCACCTACTGGAGACCAGTTTATATCCAGGCAGAGGTGACTGGGAGAAAGACAAGTATCCTTGTATGTGAAAAATCAGTACATTTTGAGAAGGGATGGCCAGTCTTGCTGCAAGGGCAGCCCTCCAGGCTGGCTCCTGCCCAGAGAAACACTTGTGTAAACTCTTCCCTCTGAAAGGCTGCTGCTGTTTGAAACTCTGCTTACAGGGGCTTTGGTCAGGAAGAACTCCTGGTGAAATCCCCCAATATAAAAGGTGCTGGTTACATTTGCTTAGACAGAAATCCTCCTCTGGAGACCTGCTGAGTATCTAAAGCAGCAGGATGTCATCCTGCCCCAATTTACAATGTTTGAATGTGAGAAGAGGGATTGAAATACAGCTCAGCTCCCCAGTACCAAAAGCCAAAAGAGCAGCTTCAGAGTTTTATCAGTCTCAAACCATCCCACCACTTTTCAACAAACTGAATTAGTAAACAATTTATGCAAATTAAAACTTATAAATATTAACATACAAAGGGACGTTACTGCAGCAAGATGCTGCACAGGAGAAAAATCTGTTTCTATACCTGGCTTTGCCCTCGTTTGGGATTGCACAACATGGCAACGTCCCTCAGTGGAAACCAGGCAGGATGTGGGGCTGCTTGCTTGGGCTGTTGGATCTGGAGGAACTGCCCAGCTCTGGACCTTCAGCAATAAAGGGATGTCCCTGCTTGGTGAAGTTTATTTGAAGGGCCTCTGAATAGTTGAGAAATAACAGCAGTCTCTTATTTAACACCACCTGTACCAGGCCAGATCTGTTGCTGGACTGCTGAAGCCTGACTGGAAAGCCAGTCCAAAGGGGAAGAACATCATGGCTCCAGGACACTTTTGCAGGTTTCCCCAGGGCAGCTCCAGGCTCAGGCTGGACATGTGGAGATCCTGGACTGCTGATACTCCCTCTGAAGTGGAGTAATGCCAGCTGACTTCCCAAGACAGTACTCAATGATGCCTCCCTTTCAGAGCAGAGGTATGAAATGTTTATTGTAGGAAATTTCATGTGTCCCAGACAGGGGCACCTCACAGCCAAGTGTTCTCTGGCTGCATCCTTCTGTTGCCATGATACAGACACTTGTGGTACTTCTTGAAGTGTTCAGTTTCCCAGGAGAGCCGTAACACTCACAGCAGCATTATATTTTTATTATTACAAAAGATTTCTTCAGCAAACTGCTGTCTGTCACCTCTATGTATCAAACATGGAAACAGCAAACAAACCCATCTAACATTACAGGTTATTTAGTGTCTCAGCTGGTGATTCAGGTAAGTACAACTATTTTCTTTCTCCCCATCCATTCACTTCCTTGACTCTTTTCCCAAGCAAAGCCCAAACAAGTCACAGATTGGAAGCAGCAGCTCCCAGCCCCACTGCTCACTGTGCCAGCTCTGGCAAGAAGAGCTGACCACTGTGTTACCCATTCAGGGTATTCCCACATCGTTAAATTCCAAATGCTCCTCACGCACCAAGTTTTGCTACCTGGCTTTTCACAGTCTCATGAGTGAAGAGTTAAGGGTACACTCTCCATACAGTCATATTAATTCTTTGTGTTAACAAAATAAACATCTGCTCCTCCCCCGTTGTCAGCTGATGCCAGAGGAGATGCTCACACTCATGCAGTCACCGAGGTCCAAAAAAAAAAAAACCACCAAAAAAACCAAAAAAAATTCATAAAGTCTAAACAGACCTGCTGTGCTTCTTCAGGGATGATTCTGAGGCATTGGACGCATTGTGCTGGGAACAATGACTAACGCAGCGTGCTGCTGCCAGGCCAGTCTATACGTTGGATTTGGGGGCGGAGTTGAGGGGGATCTCCCGGAGCTCTATCCTCATGCACAGGTACTCCCCGATGGCTGCCATCAGCGCCGTGCACACGATGTGCACCAGCCACCACGTCAGCGTCGAGGGGAAGCGCGAGTTGTAGATCCAGCAGCCCAGGAGGTGGAAGAAGTGAACGGTGACGGTGAAATCCAGGCACTGCTTCCCTCGCCGGATGAAGTACAGCAAGCCCAGAGCACTGCAGAGTAAAGACAAGGGATTAATGAACTCCACCAGACCTATGGAAAAGGTGGTGCAGCAAGAGCTATCAGAAGTTGTCAGTGCTGGTTGTGTAGTGGTTTTAAAACTTCTTCAAATATTTTAAGAATAGGTTGTTTCTGACCTCTCTCCTGGCCACTGAAGCAAAACTTACAGGCTTACAGATATTTTTTAATTACATGATGGCAGGAAAATGAGGTTTTAGTGCAAAGAACAGGCAGGAATTAATAGACTATGTCCTCTAGTAATTTTTGTGCAGTGAGCAAAATACATTAGTGTTTGTAGATCAGTGATCACTGTTTGCTGAGATCCATTAAGTCTAACTTTAAGTAAAATCTCCACAAAAGCAAATCTCACTCCCAGCTGGAAAACTGAAGCAGTGAAGTGAAATTACTTTTCCAGGTTCTAGAAAGCCCAAGAGTCAGCAGTTCCCAACTGCCCTCAGCAGATATGCTTTAGAAGGCACCAGGATTTTGGGAGATGTTAGGAGAGAGGCAGTACATCACACTGAATTCTTTTACAGCTTAATGGTAAAAAAGGACAAGATTCAGGTACTCCAGCTAGCTGCAGACTTACCAGGTGAGTGCATTGAGGATGAAGGCCATCATGGAGAGCCTCCCCGGCGGGGTTGAGAAGCCTAAAATCTACATGGGACTATTAGTAGGAACCCGCGGCACAAATCGCAGCCCGAGTCTCCCGTGGCACAGCCCTGCATGGATCAGGATCTACAGAAGGAGCTGGACGTGTCTGTCTGTCTGTCTGTCTAGGGGCACCTAGGGGAAAGGGAAAGATCTGGTTCTGTGCTGAGGGGAACCACCTAAACTGGGGGTGGAGGGTATGTGTCCATACTGGGGTTATTTCCAGGGGATAGGGAGCTGTCTTTATAGCGGGAGTACCTACAGGGTATCTCTGTAAGGGGTGTCACCTATACAGCGAGGTGCTCCCTCTCCACAGGGGTACCACCTGTACCTGTCTCTCTCTCTGTATGGGGGCTACCACCCACCACACACCCAAGTGCTGTCTCCACCCCGGGGTACCACCTATTCAGAGGGAGGACTTTACCTCCATCCTGGGGCACTCACACAGGGCAGCAGGTTTGTGTACTGGGGGCTGCTACACGGGGTAGGGGAGCTCTGCACCCACAGCGGGGTGCTCCCTGGGCGGGGGGATGTCCCTAACCCCGGCAATGCCCACACGGGAGCGGGGCCTGGCTCCCCCGGGAGAGCCCCAGCAAGTGCCCCCCGCTCCAGGGGCCTGTGCCCACGGCGGCTTCCCGGGGCGCGCCCTCACCTCGTCGCTGAAGACCTGTTGGAGGGAGGGCCCGGTGCTGCCCAGAGTGCCGAGGAGGGCGAGCCAGAGCCCGAGCGAGCTGTAATATCCCGCCTGCAGCAGCACCATCTGCGCCACGATCAGCGCGGGGTCCCACACGTAGCTGCGGAACTGCGCCGCCATCGCCCGCCCGCCGCCCGCGACGGAAGCGCCGCCGCCGCCGCGCCAGAGCGCCCCCTGGCGTGCGGGAGGACCCGCCGCCGCCTCCGAGCCCCGCCCACTGCCCCGACCCCCCCATCCCCATCCTGACCCCTCTCGAACCCGATCCTGACCCCCTTCCCTCTGCCCGACCCCGCCCGATCCTCATCCTGACCCCCTTCCCTCTGCCCTGACCCCGCCCGATCCCCATCCTGACCCCGCTAGACCCCGATCCTGACCCCCTTCCCTCTGCCCGACCCCGCCCGATCCCCATCCTGACCCCTCTCGAACCCGATCCTGACCCCCCCTTCCCTCTGCCCGACCCCGCCCGATCCCCATCCTGACCCCTCTCTATCCCGGTCCTGACCCCCTTCCCTCTGCCCGACCCCCCCCATCCCCATCCTGACCCCTCTCGAACCCGATCCTGACCCCTTTCCCTCTGCCCGACCCCCCCATCCCCATCCTGACCCCTCTCTATCCCGGTCCCGACCCCCGCCCGCTGCCCCCCACTCCCCGCTGTGACCTGCGAGCCGCCGGCTCTCTGTGCCAGTGTCCAGCACCGGCTCTCTCACATCTCTCTGCCAAGGGCTCCCCCAGCCCCGTCCCCTGCCCTGCCTCGATGCCTTCAGTCACTTGGCTAAAAGTTGCTAAAAATACACAGTCCCTCATGCTCCCCCGAAGCCCTTCTGTGATCGGCTCATGGCTGCGGTGTTTGCTTGGCTTCAGTATGAGAACTGTCACTGTGTGAATGGTGAAATTCCCAAGGCTGTGTGGGACAACAGAGGATTTTGGAGATAAAGCTCCCCCAGCCCCTGTCCCTGCCCATCTGCACTGGTGTCAGTGTGTTCAATAACTTGGCTGAGCAGCCCTTGCTAAAGATACAAATACCAACAATACAAGAAATTATTGTCCCTGGGTGTTTTCTCTCATTTCCAGGCCAGTTCCCATAGGTGCAGAGGCTCTTGGCAGCTGCTGCCCAGCTATGCTTGTCCTAACTTTAGGCCATCGGGTACCAGGATGTTGTTCTGGTACCCAGCAGGGCTGGATTGGCTTCTTTTGGGAGGTTTCTTCTGATCTGTGCTGATTTCTTCTATTTAGCCTCATGAAATGTTCGGGTTCCAGACACCCTCGTGCTCCACTGTAGCCCTTCTGTGATCAGCTCCTGGCTGCTGGGGCTCCTTGTGAGCCATCCTGCTTGCTTGGCTTCGGCTGTAAGACTTGCCACTGACTCAACAGCAAAACCCCCAAGGCTGTGTGGAACAACTGAGCATTTTGGAGATAAGATCTTTGCTGGAAAAAGGAGAGGAGGCACCTCTGGGCTGTTTCAGTGGACAGGGGAGTTGCCACAAGAGCCATTTTCACCTGGAAAAACAGGGAGGAGGAATAAAAAGGGGAATCCAGGTTCTCTGGGAGGTGGTAGGCTCACATCAGTCGTGGGTGTGGAGTATGGCAACTCAGATTATGATCTCTGACAGACTGTCATGACGTTTTTTCCATGCCTCTTACGGGAAGTTCCCTCTGCAGCTTTGCTGTATGTTTTCCTTTCCTCATTCTGTGAATTTCTGTGCTGAGCCAGGTTCGACACATTTTGTTCCCTGTTCCTGGACCATCTCCTAGGAGAGATTGTGCAAGGCAGAGGCACATGCGTGGTGGATGTGGGCCACTGCTGAATTCCCACTCGGGCCTTTGGAGATTTTATTTTTGCAGAAGCTCCAGCCTTCGCCTGTGCAGAAATGAACAGGGGAAAATCCCAGCTTTGTCAGGGCTGTCTGCTGCCAACACGTTGCTGAACATAAATTGTGACATTCAACACTTCCTCTGTTCATTCTTGGTAGAAATTGGTTTCCTTTCCTGAAATCTACTCTGTTTGGCTCTCAGAGACAAGCAAGTCATCACCTAGATACTAATTGTCACCTCTATCTTTTATGGCCCCTCATAGGGCTAACTTTCCTTTGCCAGCAAAACTTCTGGCAGTTTAGACAAAACCAACTAAAACTCCAACCTAGTGTAAGGTAGAACTGTTGGTATCATTGCTGGGTCTCTTTCCACAGCCAAATATCTAATTTATCCAGAACCCCATGGTATCACAGGATGCAAGCCGGTGTTTTGGGACCTGTTGACTTGAATTGCTTTGGAATTTGAGGCTCCTCCCTGCTCGGTTGCTGTCCTGTGACTGAAGGCATCGAAAGGTGTGATTTGAGGCTCCCCCCTGCCCTGGGCTCCCTCCTTCCCCATATGGACACGGGGAAGTGCTGTGGCACAAAGACATTTGTGTTGTGACTAAACTGCAGCCCGGTTTGTGAACTTGTTTCCTGTCTGGCTTTGTGACGGCATCTTTCATGGTCATGTTTGTTTGTTCCTGCTCCTGATTTGGCTCTCTCTCCTCTCCAGGCTGCTCCAGCGTAGGGGACTCCTGGAAATGAGGATGTTTTCCCTCTGGGGTGCCTTGCCCCACACCCCTGTTATTCCAGGGGTGGAATTCCACCCCAGTGGAATACGGTTTTAAGTGGACTTGGAAAGCAAACTGTATTAGAGAATTAAATAGCTTTCTTCATTTCTCTTTTCTTCCTCTTTAGTTTAAACAAAAGGTTGGAAACAGCTGTGAAGGGAACACTTGTTAAAGAGAAAAAGGAAGTTGAAACACAGACACCATGATTTCTAGGGTGCCACAATGGGTGCTGCTCACCTGACCTCTGGTCAGAACATCTTTTTTCACCAATAACTGTTCTGTGTGTGCCATCTGAGTGTTGTGAAGAGCAGCAGGTGGGAGGAGAAGTGGCGACATGCCCAGGACACAGCCCATGACTTGAGGGTGTACCCAGATCACATGAAACTATTGTGGTCACTTCTTTATCAGGAGTGTAGAAAAAGAATGCCCTATTTAGCCACTGATTCTTTACATAAAAAATAGCTGTCTAGGAGGGTATTGTTTTCCTTCTCAGGAATCGTTGCCTAAAACAGGAAGCTGTTTATTTAGGTGATCTGTATTTTACCAGCTGGTGTACAAAGGGTGGTGTTGTCTGAATGACTTTTTCTGGAGCTCATTTCCCTCTTGACAGGAAGGTAGGAATTGTGCTGATGGTCATCTTTGCTAAAGGGACAGCGAGGCTAAGAGCGCACATTTCCAGAATAATTCAACATTAGGTGGCTCAAACCATGGGATGAGAGTTTTCAGTCACTCCTCTTCATCCACCCACGTGCTGTGCAGGTGTGTTTTTCCAAAGAGTTCAGCGTATTGAATGGACTTTGGAAGATGGGATTTCTTAAAACTCTACATTAAGGCTTCTTTTTGCTTGAGCTAAGCTCTTTTTAAAAATTTGCCTGTAGGAACTGTGCTGAGCTTGGCTGGAGAATCTCTTTTCCTGATTAGTGCAACAGAATTTATGATCAAGTTGTCTAAAGGACCTTGTTTGTGGCCTTCTCAAGATTATCTAGACATGTCTTGACGTACCATGTAAAAGTGTGATTCCTCTCACCCTCCAAATGTATTGTATTTGGACACTCCATTCCACTTCCAACACATTTGTGTTGTGTTGGTAACTGACAGCTGTTTATTTTGATTTTCACGTGAGGTTTAGGTAATCCTTCACCATTGAGCACTAGGTTAGGAACAGGGGTGGCCACCCTGTATTACTTCTCTGCCAACTGTAATTCTTACATGGACAATGCAATTCACACACCTTGAATGTGAGAATTCATTGCCCAGAAAAAATGTATTTCTCAACATGCATTTTATTTTGCTTCTGCCTCTCTCTCTTATGGTGAAGTTTCAGGAAAGGACATTTCAGTGGTGCATTTTTGCTCTCTGGGCCCATTTATCCTGTTGCTCTCTCTGAGTGTCAAATAGCCACGGATTTTCTGCGTTATTCCAAAGAGGAGAATGTCAGTGTTTTGAAAGGGAACACTTGAAGGGCAAAATGAAGGCAGCTGTTTCATGGCCATGAGTTTACAGAACCATATTATGATTTTTATTACTGCATTTCCTTTCATTCTCTTGAGATACAGTCACAGAACGTTTCCATGTGTGTAAGGAAGGGAGGTGGATCTACACAATGCACTTTAAAAATGTCATCAGTAAAGTTACAGGAATTTGTTCTCAAGGTTGAAAAGTACATTAGGGTTTAGTTTAATTTTTTCTTCTATTTCCAAAAGCCTAAGATCAGTTTGCCTGAAGGATTATGCATGCAGGTGTGACATGGATGGACAATGTGTGTGGTCTCCAGGCCAGGCAGGCTGGCTCCTCTCCATCTTATCACAGCAGAACTTCCCTGGGAGGGAAAACACTGTCCTGTGCCATGCAAGGGGAATTTTTGATGGAAGGGGAATGTATTGAGGGATATGATAACCAGGAGCTCGGCATATTGTGCTTGTTTGGAGAGGAAGTTAACAGGTGAGTGAGCAATATTTGTAGCCACAACACAGAAAGCTGGTTTTGAAAGCATCTTTGTGGTGGCTGCTTTACCTGGAAGGATGTGTAGAGAGGTCATGGCCACATGCACACAAATACAGGTGGCATTTAGAGGGTTTGGGGGCATGGACTGCTGCTGGCCACCTTGTGCTGCTGAGGCTGTCTCCTGTCTGGCAGATGTCATGGTATGGACCATGGACCACTCTTTGCACATTTGACCCAATCTCTGTTCCCCACCAGCTACAGCTCCCCACCTCTGCTGAGTGTCCAGAGCTGGACATTTATGGGAGCTGGGCTCCCTGGCTGCAGTGATTTTTATCAGTTCCTCTGTGTGATGAAGAGAGGGTAGTAAGGAAGGGTAGTAACCCAGCCTGCAGCACAAATCCCTCCCTCATGGCCTTGGATGCTGAAGCAACCTAAAGGGTTAGTGACACATGGCTGTCCTGAGCAGAGCAGGTCAGCAAAATCCCCCACAGCCTCTTCCAGGTTGGTTCCTACCATTATCCACGTGTGCTGTCTTCAGACCATAACTAATTTTTTTTAAGCCCTGAGCAGTGCTCCTTGTCAATTCACATTATACCAACAGGCTCCACAGCACGGTGCTGCCAGGAGATCCCTCCTGCCAGTGGCCATGTGTGTAGGCACAGTCCTAGCAAACACCGAGGACACGTCTGGATCTCAGCTCACACCCTCTGCAGCTGTTTATTCCCAAAGGAACAGGCAGCTGGAAAAGCTGCTTTACCTTAGGGATGTTTTTGGTTGGAGGTGGGACAGGGGGAAGGCTACAGGTTCTCTCAGGATAACTTTGTGGTGCTGGAGGAAGCTGAGAACCAGATTGAATGAAGCTGGCATCTGTACCTGGCAGGTGGCATCATGGCACATATGCTTTGCTATGCATTGATTCCCTGTTAAGAGAATATTTTATTCTCTAGAAAGCAGAACCCAAGTGCAAGTTGGTGTGGCTGCAGAGTAAGCACAGGGCTGTAGTGTTGTGGTATTTCAGGCGCCCCTCGGCTTAAGGGGCTGAAATAGATATTGTCAAGCAAATTCTTATGGTCAGGCAAAGTTATTAATGTGAGAAGAGAAACGGAAATAAACTGTGCTGTTGGATTTTCCCCTCGCTCTTTATCAGCGTGGGTTTTTGCGCTCGCTGCTCACACAGGGGACCGAGGGAGCGGTTTTGTGTTCCATCCCCGCCGAGCCCCGAGTGATGCAGCACCCCCGACAACCGCGGCTGCCAGGGACAGGGGCTCGCTCTCGCTTTTCCCTAAATGTGAGATTGTCACTTGTGGAACATTGCAAAAGCGGATGCTGTCTGCCCGCTCCCCCCACTTTCTCTTTTCGTCCTTCTTAGCCCCGCTTTCTCTTCCCTTTTTTCCTTTCCCCCCCTCTTTTCACATCTCCCCCCACTTTCGTTTTCCCTTTCCCCCTTTTCACTTCTCCCTCCCTTTCCCCTTCTTTTTCCTCCTTTCCTTTTCTCCTGACCCTTTTCTCCCTGCCTTTTCCCCCCTTCCCTTCCTTTTCCTCCCCCTTTCTCCCCGTCCCTGTCTTTCCCTTTCCCCCGCTCCCCATCGCGCAGTGCGGGGCTCCGAGCCGTGCACATCGGCTCCGGAGCCCCTCCGTGTCCCCCGGGGTGGCTGTGCCGTGTGTCCCCGCTCGGCCCGGCTCCTGGCCCGGCTCTTGGCCCGGCTCCTGGCCCGGTTCCTGGCCCGGCTCTTGGCCCGGCTCTTGGCCCGGCTCCTGGCCCGGTTCTTGGCCTGGCTCTTGGCCCGGTTCCTGGCGCGGTTCCTGGCCCGGCTCCTGGCCCGGCTCTTGGCCCGGCTCTTGGCCCGGCTCCTGGCCTGGCTCTTGGCCCGGTTCCTGGCGCGGTTCCTGGCCCGGCTCCTGGCCTGGCTCTTGGCCCGGTTCCTGGCGCGGTTCCTGGCCCGGCTCTTGGCCCGGTTCCTGGCCCGGCTCCTGGCCCGGTTCCTGGCCCGGCTCCTGGCCCGGCTCCTGGCCCAGCTCTTGTCCCGGTTCCTGGCCCGGTTCCTGGCCCGGCTCTTGGCCCGGTTCCTGGCCCGGCTCCTGGCCCGGCTCTTGTCCCGGTTCCTGGCCCGGCTCCTGGCCCGGTTCCTGGCCCGGCTCCTGGCCGGCGCTGCTGCCGGTGCGGGGCAGCCCGCAGGCTCCCGGGGCTCCGGGGCATTCCCGGCGGGGCGGGGGCAGCGCCGCTCCGCCCCGTGTGCCGAGCCGTGCCTATAAGGGCGGCGGCAGCGGGGCACGGCCAGAGCCCGCTGGGGTCGGAGCGGCCGCTCTTTGCTCCGTGTGTCCCGGCACAGCCCAGCCCAGCCCAGCCCGGCCCGGCCATGCCGCTGCCCCGCGTTCCGCTCCGCGCTGCGCTGCTGCTCGGCCTCCTCCTGCGAGCCGCCGCCGCCGAGTCGGTGAGCCGGGGGGAGAGGGGAGGCTCTGCCCGGCGGGGAAGGGCTCCCGGTGCCCGGGGGGTGGCTGGGTGGGTGACCCGCGGGTCTCGCTCGCAAGCAGCCCCCCAGGCGCTGTGCCCCCGCTGTTTGCCCTTCTCCGGGGGAAGGGAAGGGAAGGGTGGGTGAGGTAGGGACACGGGCACAGGGCCGGGCACAGGGCCGGTCCCGTTCTTCCTGCGGTTGGCTTCCTCCGGCCGGTGCCACAGCAGGCAGGCTGTGCCGCTCCCCACGTACCCGATCCCGGCTTCCAGCAGCGCGGGCACCCGGCTGCCTGCCACAAATGAGCTGCTCTCCCTTACGGTTTTCATCGCCAGCTTCTGGCCGTGAAAGTCCTTTAATTCGTCTTTTCTTGTGCGTGTGTGGTGGGCTGGAGGCGTGCGGTGCGTTCCAGCGCCCGGGTAGGCTTTCCAGCCTTACCTGAGTTTGGGTGTGCTGGTACCTGGTGCCTTTCTGGGTCTAACAAACCTTCCTGGCGTCCGCATGGCACTGAAAGATGATGCGTTACCCTGGAGGGGTTCAAAATCTCTGAAACATATAGTGAGGTGAAACATTTTGGATGTTTCAGGCCGGCACATGTGGGGTCTTCCGTGGTGAAGCAGAGATGTGAGATTCTGGCTTCCCGGCTGTTTGTTTGTTTTTGTGTGACCATCTTGCTGATAGTGCAATTAGGGCAGATTCCTCTGTTAGTGTGGAAGAGCTGCTGAGATAAAGGGAACTGCAGGAGATCAGGGGTTCCCAAAGTAGATTTAATCATCCGCATTGGTTTGTTTTGGATTGAAGGCTGGGTGGGCAGATCAGAACTTGATAAGGTTCTGCTGCTTTCTGCTAGGGGCAAAGGGCTGGGGGGGTTGCTGATTGTAGAGCAGGAATCTCCCACAGAGAGCATCTGTAGTAATTGTCAGCTACTCTCTAAAACCAAGCAGCCCAAATCCACTTTACTCTAATCTGGTGTTTATCCCTGCCATTAAGCACGTGAATCGGTCGTTTGGGAACTGGCCCAAACTAGTAGGGCAAACCTTTGGGGCAGACAGCATCTGGAAATTGCACTGACCATGTTTGGTATGAAATGCAACTTGGTGTCCCTGGGGACTGGACTGGTCTGCAAGCATCGGGTTTCTGCAAAGACAACAAATTTTGCACAGATGTGGTCTGTAAATCCTTATATAGAATTTACGTGGGATATTTATCCGTAAATATTTTAAGGTACCTAAGATTGAGTGTGTGCTTGAGAAGTAACACTGGCCTACTATAAAGCCTAATCCAAACAAATTGTTGGGGTTACAGGCTGCCGGGGAGGAGACAAGGATGACACACGGTTTGGGAGAGTTCTGCTGGCACTCCTCCCATGGTATTTTTTTTTAATAGCACTACCAAAACGTGCAGGGCTGCACAGCATGTGGCTCTTGGTTTTTCTGTGCGGGCAGGGTGAAGACAGGTAGCTGTTTCTTAACAAGATGGGGATTGTATTTCTTGTGCTTATGTAAGAGTATGGACGCTGAGAGTGATTCGGTGCTTGAGTATTTCCCCAAGCCTGTACCAACAAAAATGCCTTGGCTCTTTTCCCCTTGAGCAGCTTTCTGGTGTAAATGGGATTTCTCCGTGTGAAGCAATCCTGGATGTGTAAGAGGGTGGGGAATATTACTGGAGTGCCGAAGTGTGACGTTGGAGCTCAGGCTGTGGGTGGGTGGGTTTGTGTTGTAACAGCCCCACAGCTTTGTGTGAGAGCACTGTCCTCTTCCAGGGGGCTGCAGCCGATGCCTGGTGTCACCAGGTGGTCCCCAGCCCTCTCTGCTTGAGTGCCTTGGAAAGCAAAGGGTGTGTGGGCAGGATGCTCCCCTCTGTGCTGTGCAAGGATGGGCTTCCTGCAGATGTGGGGGGTGGACAGCAGGTCACCAATGTGTCCAAGATGTGGCATCAGTGGAGTTAACAAAGGACATCGGGTCTGCCTTGCTTGGGCAGTGACATGGCTGAGCTTTCCCTGTGCATTTATCCTCCAGAAGTGCCCCTGGCAGCACAGGAGGGAAGCAGGGGGTATCCCCCATGGCACAGGGCATTCCCTCTGCTGCAGGCTTGGGCTCTGCTCAGTTTATCTGGGCTGCAAAGGGGCTGAGTGCCCAGAGCTCAGCAGGGCTGTAGCAGTGCTCCTGGGCTGCAGCCTTGTTGCAGTTGTCCTACTTTTGTGCCCTGAACTATGCGGAAAAAGTCTTCATGCAGCACCACAGCGTGTTTGTGTCCTCAGCAGCACAGAGCAGCAGAAATCCAACCCAGAAGCCGCTGGCAGAGGATTGCTTAGGGAGAGGCGGGGGAGGCTTGGTGCTGTTTGTGGGCTCTGTTTGCTGGTTTAAAGCAATCATGCACAGAGGCCTCCTGATTGGCAAAGCTGGTGTCTTGTTGATGATAGCTGTGTTTGGAAAGTAGTGCAGCATTATTAATGTTAAAACCGGTTTGGCTTGTCCTGCTGCCATTGATCCCCGAGGCCTGTTCTTTCTGCTCTTTGCCCAGTTTCTCATCTGTCCCTCCCAATCAAATCAAGACATTGCTATCTGCACGTTTTACTTTATTTTACCTTTACTTGCCATGTTCACATTTAGAGCAAATCTCTGCTTTGTTTGAGTCTCCTTAAAGCACAGAGCAGCAAAATGACAGTGTCTGAATCAATGTCCCTTAGCCCTGAAGGAGAAGAATCTCATGACTTCTGCAAGTCAAGCCTATAGCTGTTGGTATGAAATGACTGCAATGTGTAGGAAAAGCCAACTTCTTTAGCACCTTGTACTTTCTTGAGCTGCATGCACAGCTCCTGGGGTGGGAGTTGAGGGCTGTGCGGTCCCTCCCCAGCTGAGCACCTCGGATGTGGAGGTTCCCATGGGTAGGAACAGTCACCCTGCAGCACTTGGAGCACAGTCAGGGAAACAGCACTGCTGCCCAGCCTTCATCTGTCCCAAGTGCTGCCAGCTCCCATGATGGAGAGTGCTTTCCTGTGGTTCAGAGCTTTCCCGAACATCTTGCGCAAGAGGCAAGTTGGGGCTGAACTTGGTACTTCTCAGAGCTGTGATACCAGAGGCTCATTCACCCTGGGAAATAAAGGCTGTTAGCCAACCTGATTGCTCTCCTTCCTGCCCCTCCTGTTGCTCTCTCCCAAGCACTTGCAATCTAGTTCAGCAACAGGGAGAATGTTTTTCCTATGTGTCTTCCCCCTTCCTTCCCCTCCAAGTTAATGGCTGTACTATTGCCTTGAGCTGTTTGAATGCCATGGGGAGGCCATTTGCTCTCAAATGCCTGAACCAGAGCCTAATGTGACCTTGCCATGATTTTCCTGTGGTGTCATACTGCCTTTTCAAAGTGCTTGTGTCCCCCTTCCACCACAAGCTGGAAGCTGCTAACCTGACTTTCCAGTTGATGGTGGAAGGAGGCTACACTGGCTTGCTGCTCAGCGTGCAGGCTCCAGCACAGCTTCTACAGCTGCTTTTCCTTCCAGTTTTGACTCCTGGCGGTAGTAAAAGCTCTGTTGGAAATATCCTGGTTGCTCGAATCCCCTTGACTGTAAGTTACCACTAGGTTGTGTTGTATTTTGTATCAAAGTTGTTTTTCCTCAAATGAATAGATTGGACCTGGGTTTAAAGACTTTTTTTGATTAGTGATAGTATCTGTACCTGTAAGGATGGCATGGTAGCTGTGGTTCCACGGTCTGCAATGTAAATTACTTGGGTTGACTTGTAAGATTACTTGGTTAAGTCATCGTGGCTCCGTGATCCCGCAGAACTCCCCAGCCAGACTAAACGCAGCATCCATCCTTCAAAACACTTCCTAGCTCTTGAGTTCACATTTATCCTCCTGAGCCTGCTCTTGCGTCTTGCAGCTGCATTCTCCCCCTTTCCTCAGTACATCCTGTTCCTTTATGCCCGGTGACAACACAGGGCTGTGCTGCTTTTGCAGCCTCAAACGAGAAGCTGATGCAGTTGAAGCACTACAAAACCGAGGGGACAAGCCCTGCACACGCCTGACCTCCGGGCTGCTGTTGAGGAGCATGTGTGGCTGTTTGTTTGAGACTCGCTGGAATGCAAATGCTTGAGATTAAGGATTCAAATGATTTGCACTAGAATGAGACTCTTGTGATGAGACTGGGCTTGGTGGCTCTGAATAGACAGGGCAGCCTAGTTAGAGTTTCACTTGTAATGAGCCGAGGGGCTGTAAGATATCCTACACTAAGGAGCAGTTGGGACTGTGCTGCTAGGTTAGTTCAGACTCATTTTTTGTCTTTAAGCGTGTGCCTGAATGTTTGTCCGGTAAATGGTGCCGCTCAGAGGATCAGCTCTGCTGTGTGTCGCCCTGACTTGCAGCAGTCACGCTGTGACTCAGGTTTCTGGCACTTGGCTTGGCATCCCAGCTCCCAGGGACACTGCTGTCACCCTCTGAGTAACGGCCCTGGCCCCTTACCCAAAGCAGTGACTCAGACTTCTGAGGCACTGCAGCACAGAGGTGGATCTCTTCTTCTGGGGCTACAGAAGGGGGGGTGACAGGCAAAACTGGTGCTGCTGCTTGGCACCCAGTCTGTGCTGCCCTTGGCACTGAGAGCCTTTGCTGCTGCCTCCTGTTTAATCTGGTTGTGGCTTTGGTGGGCAGGAAAGCTGTCGGGCTCTGACGTGTGACTGCTGCCAGCAGCCGAGTTGGTGTTGGCAAAGACGGATCAGAAAATGGCTCTGTCTTGAGCAGCCATAACTTGCTCTGGCACCCCGTGATTCCTTCATTTTCAGGCAGATACTGTTGGAAACAAGAGCTGCATGGGAGAGAGGAAAGCAGCAGTATTATCTGAAATGACTGAAAGCATTCAAAGCAAGCTAAAGGAGCATAAAGTCTCAAAAGAGGGGGTTAAATACTTAATCCTGAATCTGGAGAAAATGTCAGCGTAGGAGGGGAAAGCATGCACTGTGTAGCTGTGTCCCTCTCGGTTTCTGAAGGCTGGCTGACTAGAAAATTGTGCTTCTTGTAAAAGTCTTTATTTTTGCTGGAAGTATGCACTCTTGTCAGTTTTATCCTTAAATCCTTGAAGCTGAGACTCTGCTTATGAAATGCCAAGAGGCTGTTGTTAGACAAATTATTGGGATAACTTAAAAATCAAAGCAGTTAATTAAAATCTCAAGGAGACACTCCTTGGGGCAGGAAGGAGACTGGGAGACCCATAGCACTGTTACCCAAGCAGCTGGTCTTATGTCAACTAAAACCACGGCTGCTTCTTACTTAAACAAATCATGTTCTGTCAGGCAAAGCAAAGCCTTCCATGGGAAGGATTTCTCCCTCGATGTTGCTCTGCCTTAGCTGCTGAAGGGAAGAAGGCATGTTCACCGTGATTCCTCTAAAACTGTGCTGCTGTCAGACTTGCATAGGAAGAGATGTGGCCTTCCCCCACTTACCTTGCTGCGAGGCTAACCTGCTGCCTCCTGCCCTTTAGCTGCTGTTGCAGTCAAACTAGAGCGATAAAAAGCAACATTAATGTGCAGTAATGACCATCAAAGTGCTTGGACCTGTGCTGAAGTGGTCAGCACAGCAGCCAGAAACCTCTGTGCAGAAGGCAGAGTGACTGAGAGGAGTATGGCTGGAAGGAAGGCACCAGGTGTGGTGCTGTGCAGGCCTGGAGAGGAGTGAGACCCATAGGTGGAGGGACAGATCCTGACAGGTGTGGTGCTAGGAGGGTGGCAGAAGCTGCTTCAGCGGGCTAATGTCCCACTTGAAAAACAGAGAAACTCCAACTCTCCTCCAAATGGAAATACAGCCCTTACTGATGTCAGGAGCTTTTGCTTGGAAGATTCTGTTCCCCAGCGAGGTAAATATTTATTGCAAATCCACAGTGTGCAGTGGAGCAGAGTCTGGAGCCAGGATCTTGCAGGAGACTGTTTATGCGCGGGCTGTTCTTGGCGCTAATTCCAAATTTCCTGAGGCTGAGTATGAGGAGCTGGTCCTGCGTGTTGGTTACTCAGACTCGCTCATCCAGCCGAGCACGGGCTCTGCAGCACCAGGGAAGGAGTGACCAGAACACAACATAAAACAATAGCTGGGTCCCTCTGCTCTGCCTGGGACACTGTGGGTGCACAGATGTGCTCAGGGAGGGATGGAAAGCTGCTGCTGGCTGCTCACCCTGTGCTCAGAGAGGGGAAGGAGCCTGACTGGGAGTTCAGAGTCCTCAGAAGGAGGAAAATGCTTCTGGAAGTGGCAGGTTTCCTGAAGTACAGCTGCAGTATCCTGAACAGCACGTGCTGTGTCTGCTGCTTTCTGGGCCCAAGCCAAGCCATACGTAGGCAATGTCTTTGTGAAGAAAAAAACCCCAGCAAACCCCATGCCCTGAAAACCCAGGCTCTGGTGCTGCAGCTAGCCAGGAAAATCCCTGCTGTTGAAATGTTTGTTTGTATAAATGCTCACACGGGTATGGCTGATAGCATAGCAGCAGTGCTCCACTGTCTCAAGTGCTTTTGTGTCGGTAACTTCCTCTGCTGCTGCTCTTTGCTGGCACCTTTGCCAACAGAGCAAGGCTTGAAATAGCACAACTGTGCTGGCAGAGCTCAACTGCCTGGGCTAAGCCTAAATCTTTGGGCTACTACTTCTGATTAGATTAAAATGGATCGTGGGAGGGGAAGCATTTGTAGGGCGCAGCATTGGGAATCTTGACTGTACAAACAAGCTGAGATTAGCTGCATGGTGAGCCAGATAGGAAGGGCACTCTTTGAAGTTGGGTGTCTGCCTGGCTTAGTTTTGCTAACACTCTGGCATGAGGGAGCATAAAGATCCCAAAAATGCACATCACACATTTCTTGCCAAGTGGAAATTCTGCTTGTGTGCATGTTCGGGGAAGCATTGGGGTGTAGCTGTATTCTAGGAAAGGGCAGTGAGGGCAGGCCTCTTCCTGGCATGAGGGGGAAGTCTGACATGTGAAGTATCCCAAGTCTGAAGTGTCAGCATGAAAAATCATCCTTGATGGAAAAGCTGTTTTGCTGGGGCATTTATATATTTTATTTTTTTTCTTCCACAGTCAAGAATGCAATAGAAGCATTTATTATAGACTAGGGCAACTCAGAGTGAGCTGGAAAAACTGTGAATTCCTTTTATAAGCCTGAACAGAATTTTTCCAGCTTCTGAGCTGAGCTCTGGACAGTGAAGCATATGAGCTACTTATGATTAGGTTTGTAAATACCATAAAAAAAAAAAATAATCACTTTATGAATTAGGTGTGTATCATGGTCTGTGACCAGGAGAGTCCTTCAGGGGTGTGAAATGCGTCTGTCAAAGTTGTTTTCCTCTTGAGTCACATGAGAGCTCCTGCTTTTTCCTCCTGTAGTTTTCCTCCTAACTTTATTTGCTTCAGGGCAGGTGATGGGCATCTGCAGCTGCCTGCTGAGCTTTATCTTCTGAGCAGGAGTGGGAACTGGTGCTCTCCTTCCCGGCCTCTGCAGCTGGGAACTGAGTGTTTAGAGCAGCTATTTTGCCACCACTGCAGTAAACATAGCCCAGCATGTGCCTGCCTGGCAAAGGACTCGATCTTTATGGCTTTGCTCTTGGCTGATAATCAGGCCAAAGCAGTTAAACAAGAGTTCATTCCTCTTTAATCTCTCCATCCTCCTCCCGCAGCGCCCGGTGTGTGATGTGGCTGGGGGGAACAGGCTGTGCGCTCACAGCAGCTCAAAGGTAACTGAGGTTTGACTTTGTCAGTGCAAGGAAGCCTATTTTGAGCAGGCAGGGCCTGGGAGGATTCATCCCCATGCAGGGGAGGCAGCTGTGACAGCCAGTGGCTCTCCAGAGCCCGGGATTACAGTGTCATTGTCACGGGGATTATGGCTCTGCTGAGCCCCAGGGAGAGCTGCTTGTGGCCACACGGCTTAAAGAATCACACGGGGAACGGGGACTGGGCCAGGCTGGGGCTGGGATGGTGCTGGATGTGCCTTTGCACGTGGGCTGTGAGCACAGCAGGCTGGCTGGAGATGGACACCTGCTTGGACAGGGACTGTGCAGGCTTCCCTTAACCCCCCTGCAACAAGTGATGCTCGAACAGCTCCCCAGCCTGCATGTTGCTTCTGCTGTCTTATGAAGCAAAACCCTTCTTTTGTTATTGAGAACAATTTAAATAAAAAAATTCTTTTCCCCTCTTGGGTAAGAGGCACAGAGCGTGCAGTGGCTGCTGTGGGTTCTGGAGCTGCCTGCAAGCCCTGCTGTGTACCCCACTCTGATTCACCCCTCGGTCCTCAGAGTGCCGTGGGTTTACCTTTATGGGTCACTGTGCTGGACAGTGGCTGTCACAGGGGATGGGCAAGGCTGGCTGTGACCCTGCTCTAGGACTGCTTGGAAAGTGTTGAGCAAAGGTAGTATTTAACTATGTCTGGAAGCCTCAGGTGATCCTGTCTTGCAACTAAATGCAAACACATGCCTGGATGGGAGCTGTTTAACTTTTGTCCCTTGGCACAAAGGCCAGTGCAGGCTGTGAGTTCTGCAAGTTGTGGGACAGACTGACCAGGAATGAGTGGCAGGTAAAATGATACCTCCAGGCATGGTCACAAGGAGCTGGCACAAGTGGATTTTTTTATCATTTTACTGTGGCTGATGTGTTAAGGTAGTTAGGTGTGACTTCAATTGAAACGTTATTTGCTTTGCTCTCAGGACTAAAATGACTTGTGTGTATTTATTTTCTTCTCCCTTACACAGAGCTGAAACATGGAGTGAAAGGTATTTGGGGGGGAATATAAAACCTTCCCTTACTTGTCTGGAAGGAGCTGGCTCTGCTGGAAGCTCGTGTCACTTCTAACTTTTAATGCTTATTCAGATGGGAAGATAGAGCAGTCTTTGCCTGTTGTCACTGCACACCTTCCTCCTATGAACAGCTCTTTTTTGGCTGTTTCACACTGATTTGAGCTGCCCTGTTTCCAGTGCTGTGTGCCTTCTCTGCTTTTGGGGGGCTCTTGGGGCTTCAAGGGGACGAGCTCACTCCTAACCCCTGCTCTTTTATATGCTTGGCGTGAGCTTTTAAACCTTCCTGGTTTGTGGGCTCCTGCAAGAGCTGTGTGGAAGTGAACTGTATGGAAATCCCCTCTTGGTGGTTTACAGAGCTCTGCATCCTTGCTGCTGCTCATGCTGTTCAGGAGCCCTTCCTGGTTATGCTGGTAGTTGTGCACTGTGGTGCTCTGTGACAGCACAGGGTCTGGGGAGGATATTTTGTGTATTGCTGCAGTGAGATGAGGTGATGTGTACAGAGCTGACCCTGAGTGCAGAGCACCTGAGGAGCCCTGGGAGCAGCTTACCCCTACCTGTCCCTGCAGGCTCCACAGAGTTAACAGCTCTGTGCCTCTGCCCTCTTCTGCCACCTCCCAGGCTGGCCCAGCTCCATGTGCTTTTGTCTAGGGAAGGTTGACTTTCACCTTGCTCCTGTTTACTCCCAGGTTTATGTACACAGTGCTGGGGAGGGAGACCAGGAGCAAGCACTGGGTCTCCATGCCAAAATTATAAACTTGATAAAGGGCTCTGTACACTGTGAATGGCCCAGTCCCTGCAGGTCTGACTCCCTTTGCAGCTTGCTGGCTGTGACCCTTCAAAGGAGCTTTTAATAAACTCAGTGTTTGATCAGAGACAAGGGACAGCTGAAAAAGCCAGTTCCATATCTGGAAAACTTTGTCTCTGCCCCAAAACCCCATTTGGGTTTTTTGAAAGGGCTTGCAAAGGCTGTGGTTGAGGACATGTGAGCTGGGGAAGGTGAGCTGCCTGGGTTTGTTATTTCCCAGAATTTGCCAGTGGCTGGGGAAATTCACACATTGCACAGCAGCTTTGCTTGCTGCCTCAATAAATAGCTGATCTTGCTTTGAGAAGAGATGAGTGGTATTCTGGGGCTGTAAGGGAAGACCCCAGAAGCACAAAAAGGAGTGGGATGGGTTAGGGATGGAGCACAGCAGGGCTCCCCATGGTCCCAGGGGTGCTATTCCTGTGCCTCCACTGAGCAGAAAGTGTCTGGCTTCATCCAGTAGTGCAGCCTGTCTCAAAACATGAGACTTCTGTGCCCAGCTTTTCCAGGAATGACACTCACAGTTCACGTGCCTGACATGCTGGTTGTCTGGCAGGGAATGCACTCTTATTTTTTTTTTTTTTTTTTTTTTGCCACTGGCAGGCAGGAAAAGCTTCTGCTCCCCAGCACGCTGTTTAATCTCCCTTCGTGCTTACTGGGGATAAAGCTGCTTAACATGAGGAAGAAATCCTCGAACTGGACTCCTGCAGGAAAGGTTGATTCCTGCCCAGACCCCTCCTAGAGAGGAGCACATTCATAGCAGGACTGTATTTCAGCAGCCAGGCTGAGGTGGGGCTGTGCAGACTGTGCCAGCAGGTCCCTGGGCTGGCTGTAGCATGGGGAGAGCAGTGGTGGGACACAGGCTCTGAGCAGCGCTGTGCCCTTCTCTCCAGCTGGCAGTTGCAGAAGGTGTTAAGCTGGATGTGGCCAGGGATGACTTGGCAAGGGCTGGCCATCCTCTCGTGGCTGTCTCGGTGCTTTTTCCTCTTGGCTGCAGCCTGCAAACCCAGAGGAAGTACAGGCACCCTCCGTGGTGCCTCTTCACCAAGCAACAGAGCTCTTGGAAAGGGATGTACTCTTCTAAAACAATACTCCAGGGAGCTCTTTATGTGGCACTTGGGAAGCCCAAAGCTCTTGCTTTTAAGTGCTGTGAAGGTGCCTGTGTGCCCTCTCACAGGTGTGTATGCAAGGAATGTGCCTGCTCCAGACCTGCCCTGTGAGCACTCCTGTGTTAACTCTTCCCAGCCTGCCCGTGCCCCAGCTCCCAGGCAGGGCCTGCTTCCTAGAAGGACATGCCTTGAAACCTGGAGAGTAATTGTGGAGGTGCCCAGCAGCCCTCTGACTTACCTGCAGGATGAATCTGTAATGTGAGGCCACTGCCCACAAGAAAAGTTTCCTGTATGTTTAGAGAAGTTCTTGTGGCTTCCAGGAACTTCCCCATCCTTGCTCAAGAGGATGATGAAGAATGAGTTCAGTGAACGCTCCCTTATAATCTTATTTATGCTTGTGAGTCAGTAATTTCCTTGTAATGTGCCCTGCTGGTAAACACTGTCTGTCCTGATTTAAACAGGGTTTTTTGATAGCCAGACCTGGTGTGTTGCACGGCGTGCACTGATCACTGTGGCTGTGTGCCGCCACTCAGCTTGTGGCTGGGCTGATCTGATAAGGCCAGTGGGCTGTCCAGCCACCCTGGGACTTAAACTTGGGTTTTCTTGAGCTGCCCTTGCGTGGACATTACTGGCTGTGACTCATGGTGAAGTACAGGGTGAGCTGGCACTGGGTGTGGCTCGGCACAGCACTTGCCAACATCAATCTCTGTCCGGTGTGGGGCTTTCTGGACCTGCAGCAAACGTGCTCCCCAGCCCCAGGAATTGGGTTCTTCCTGCCCCTGGATGAAATGGCCAGAAGCTGCCCTGGGAACAGCTACTGCATGTTGGCAAACAGCTTCCATTGCAGGGCTGGCTTTGGCTGGGTTTCGCATATCTTGAAATGAATTTGCCTTGGAGCAAATGATCAGTAACGTTAGGAATGCCTGATTCCAGGCTGGGAGAGGATTTCTTCCAACTGACTTTTCTCCCAGCCCCCTTCCCAGCATCTAGTGCCAGGCTTGGCATGGCAGAGAGAGTGAGGGTCTGGGAGGAGAACTGGCCTCAGCACTTCATGCCCTCTGGGCTGTTCATCTGGTTATCCTGCAGTGGGGTTGCTGGGGAAACCAAAAGTGCCTCAATAAGCAAGGAAAAGCACATCCAGTGCTGCTGCTCCTGGTGCAAAATGAGAAACATCTTGTGCTTGTTTGTGGCAACCCCCGTGTGCCAGTGGGCAGGGCTGGGGCTGTGGGCAGAGGAGGCTGACATGGCTCATGGTTGATTGTTTGCCTCGGTTAAAGATCGATAGCGGATGTAATTCATCACCTCTGGGCTGTGGGATGGGCCACACCTGGCCAGGTGAGCAGGAGGGCTGATCCCAGCTGCCCAGGGCTCCGTGGTGCTGCCATCCAGCTCTAAGTGTCCCCACGGGTCTCTGATCCTCCTCACCCCACTGAGGCTGTAGCCTGGTAAGCTTGAACACTGAGAAAAACCCTGGGGTGTGCAGGACTCTGGAATGCCCTTCTGGGTAGGCAAAACCTTTGTCAAGACTTCCCAGTTGTCCAGTGAGGACAGCACGGAAGAATGCTGTCAGCTTAGCCCCCAGCTAAGGGACCTGTCCATCTGCATCGTGCCCCTTGCCTTGGGGAAGGGCTTGAGTCCCCTCTGTGGGGATGATTTCATGTCTGTGGCAGCATCTGCAATCTGTGGGGTGGTATTGGGCAACCCCAAAGCTCATACCTGTGGTACCCTGAGCAGCCTGGCCCCCAGGGCTGTGGGGCCAGGAGAAATAGCTCTGGGAAGCTGGATAACTTGGGTGAGGGCAGGAGATTTGGGCTTGTGGCTCCTTGAAAGGTCCAAGTGCAAATGAGCTCTGGGGTGCAAATTGCCATTGTGGCCAAACAGCTGGTATCTGGGAGGCTCTCCAGCTTCTGTGCTGTAACTGCACTCCATGGGCCTTTGGATCCTGGAGATATTTCATAGGTTTGTTTGTTTACATGCCTTTTAAAAAGGTGATGCAGGAGGAGCTCTTCCTTCAGGCCAGTCATTATTGATAGCGAGCACTCTTGAACTCAGCCTGTATTGCACTGCAATTCAGCTGAACTGACAGACCAGCTTTTAACCCTTGGGTGATAAAATAGGCTTGTTCTCAGTATAAAGAGTGAGGAATTGCTTTGGCATGAAGCTTTGGCACTATGCAAAAAGCGACCTACACGTGTCAGGCTTTTTTCCTGGGAATAAAAAGTCCTTCTGAACGCTCCCCGATCACAAACTGAAGGTATTACATTTCCAAATGCTTTGCCACAAACTCCTGACCAAGATCCTGTTAGGTTATTTTCACCCTGTGTGTTCAGGTGATCCTCTTCAATCTGTAGCCCTCAGGAAATTCCCTTCCCAGACTGGCTCTCACTTCTGTTTTGAGAAATTCTAGGGAAATTCATCTGATAAAGATAATGCTTTTGGTGAAGAGGAAGTTCAGCATTTAATATTTTTTTTTTCTGGTGGAAGTGATGTGCTCAGGCTCTGAACCTTCTGTGAAATGCTTCTGGAGAGTTGTATCATTTTTAACACATCTCCACCCCCATGTACAGGTGAGAGAAACTGAAACCATGGATGCTGGATGGCTTGACTACCCTGCTTCTGGGGACTTGCCAGATGATGAAGACATTGGTGAATTCAGGCCTCATTTAACCTCTGATGGGTTAGATCTAGATGAGACATCTGGGTCAGGAGGTAAGTGGGGAAGTGGATCTCCCTCAGCTGTTGCTGTGAAATTTCTTTCAGCACCAGCCCTTGAGTGATGGGCTAAATCACAGCCAGAGCTCCAGAGGAGCCACAGTGTCAGGTGGAGATGAAAACTGTGACTCGTAGTCACTCGGATGAGAACAGTGAAAGTAGTGATGCCGTGATGTTGAATCACTCAGGGAGGACAGATGGAGTTCTGCCAAGCTTGTCTTGCTGCAAATGAAAAGGCCTTGTGCTGGCTGGATCTTTTTCCTGTTGAACTCCAAAGAACTGCTGAGAAACTTAAAAAAAAATAAAATAAAAAAAATCTATTGTTGAGGCAGTGTTAAAAGGCTTAAAGTTAATGTCTCAGCTGAGGCCAAACAAGGTAAAGGGACTGACTGGTGTTCAAGTGAACTCTCTGTGACATGCAAAGCTCCCTGCCCAAACCAGTTTCTGTAGCTCTGCGTCCCTTTATGTGAACATTTGTTCTCTAAAAGTAAAAGAACAAATGCTGAAATCAGTGCCTGACATGTTTGGGCAGATCTGGAGGGTTGGTGAAGGATCCTTCAGGGGTGGGTGGTGGGAGCAGTGCCCTCCATTGGCATTGCCTCGTGAGCTGTGGCAGATCCTGATGGATCCAGCTGAAGAGCCCTCCCAGCACAGAGGTGCTGGTTTAAGGTTACATCTGGTGGTCTTGTGCAATCCAAGTCATTAAATGATAAATAGTACCAGTAGATAAGAGGGAGCTGTAGAGGACAAGAGTCCTAGTTTGTGTACAGTTGCTGGGTATTGCAGGAAGTGTCTGAATTCCGTAAAAACAGCATGTAATGAGGCAAAAACTTTCTCTTTTTTTTTTTGCCCCTTCTGCAGACTACCCAGACTCTGAAGATGGCTTGTATCTGAGCACCGTGGATACCCCTGTGGTAGGTATTGCCCCAGTATGTTTTTAAGCAGCATGTAGCTCCTCTGGTCTGTCTGTGAAACTTTCTGAACACCCTTCCCCCCCACAAGACGTGGCATCAACACAAATCCACCTGCATGAGCAGGCACAGTGTACTTGTAATGCACTGAGCAAACTTTCTGTGCCCTGCACACCCTCCTGCTCTCAGCTGTGGGTAGGCTGGGTGCTGCTTGCTGACGGGTGTGGTTTGTCTGTGTGCTGTAGATATCTGACAACTATATCCCTGGAGATACTGGCAGAAAGATAGAAGGTGAGAAGAAAAACACAATGGTGGACAACGAAATCATCCCAGACAAAGCTGTACCTGTTGAGGAGAACCTGTCCAACAAGATCTCCATGGCAAGCACGGCCAACAGCAGCATCTTTGAAAGAACAGAAGTCCTTACAGGTAATGCTCCACCTTGTCCTGGTAAATCATTAATACTGAAAATCAAAATGGTTTCTGTTGTTCCCTGTTTCTCTGGGGAGCAGCTCCCTGCTGACAGGGGAATGAGTTGCTTTACCTCTGTGGCTACCTGTAGTGGGGTGGCTTCTGCTTCCCAGTCCTTACACAACAGCAGAGCCTGCTGCTGTCTTTGCTGGGATAAACAGCTTGTTTTTGAGCCTGCCAGCTGTCTGTTGGCTTAATTCATGTGGCAGCTGCTCTGCACCCAGATACTGCTTCAACAAGAGGCGTCTCTGGCCATAAAGCAGTGACATCATAGACTTTTATATCAAATAAAGGCATTTTCCTTCCAACCTCTGCCCATGTTCTGCCTTTTTTGAGCTTTGCCAGGAGCCAAGCAACCCCTCTACCCCTCTAAGGGAATCCAACAGCTGGTCAGCTGTAGGAATCTGAGTACCAATGTCTAGATCAAAACCAAGAGATTGCCTTCCTCTCAGGATGTGGGACAGGTCTGTCCAGCACATTGCTGCTTCAGGCACTTGGTCTGGTGGTCCAAGTACAAGCCCAAGCTCTTTGTGCTGATCTGCAGCCATCCTCCCAGTCAGAGAAGATATTGGAGGAGTGAATTGCAAAACCATCTAGCAAAGAAGCTGATTTAGTGCAAGCAATAGGTATCACAACAAACTTCAGTGAAATCTTGTGGCCACCCCTGGTGTGAGGAGAGAGGAAGTATTAGTGGTTTTTTGCAGGTTTGTGGGTTTTGATTGTTGGGGTTTTCTGATTTTTTTTTTAATTTTTTTTTGAGGGAAGTGGTGTTGGTAATTGGATGTTGATGAATTGAAATAGAGTCCCCAGGGTGTGCTCACACAGGTAGTTAACAAATATGCAGATTGGAGCTATACCATTTTCCTGTGGGTTGTGGTGGGGCTTTTTTGGGTGGTATTTTTTTTATTTTGTCTCTATACAGGGAGAGCATCTCCTTGTCAACATTTCTTTTTTGGACTAAACTGGAAGATTAGCTCAAGCTGGTTAATGTGGAACATGTGACTGTTGTGTGGTTGGACTGGAAGCAATCCTGGCCTTTCCCAGTAACATCTGCTGTTGCTGAAGGTGCCAGCACACAGTGACAGGCACATGGACACTGACTCTGGGGGCTGCTGTTCTCAAAGCAGACTTTGCCATGTCGCTGGTGGTTTGGAGTTGTCCAAGACTTACTCCAGTCTCTCTTTCCTCCCCAGCTCTCATCGCAGGAGGAGCAGTGGGTCTCCTGTTTGCCATCTTCCTGATCCTGCTCTTGGTCTATCGCATGAAGAAAAAGGACGAGGGCAGTTACGACCTGGGGAAGAAACCCATCTACAAGAAAGCCCCCACAAACGAGTTCTATGCCTAAAGCTCAGCAGCACCTTGTGCCCATCAAGGGACAAACAGACTGTATGGAAACACTGTGCCCTCAGATGAGATGTGCTGAACAAATGTTTTCTTTTATTTTTTGGATTGAATTTCAAAGTGACTTTGAGAAAAAACAAACTTCCTTCGTGACCCTTCCCATCCCACTCAGCTAACAAGGGCCCAATGAAATACAAAGAGTCTGAAAAAAAAACCAAACCCTCAGTGTACTTTTTTTTTTTCCTAAGTTAGTGTAAAAAGAATAAAGATGCCAAATTTTCTGCTTGGTTTTATAGAGGGTATATAAACACAAACCAGACTGTATGGAAGCAAACACCATGTGTTTGCATCCAGTGTGCCGTGCTGGGATTGGCTGCTTCTATAGAAGATGGCTTTTTTTATAAATCTTGCTACTAGATGTCTTGCAGCAGGCTGTTGATGTGAAGCATTTCTGTGGAGAACTATTTATGAATCTCTTACACTACAGATAATGTTGCCTTATCAGGGAGTAAAAGGCCCACAAGGGCTCAGTACCCCTGAATGCCATAAAGGGCCTATGGGAAATGTCTTCCCCAGGAGAATTCTGTCTCTTCCTGTTGGCCCCAGGCAAGGGTCATTAGTCCTTGAAATCAGGACAGCCAGTTGTGTTTGGCTATGGCAACACCCTTTCCTTGCCTTCAGTCTCTTACCTTTTTTTAAGGATTGCTTGTAGGTTTTTTTTATAACAAAATTTTAAAGAAAATAGCCTAATGTTTATATAAAGTTTGTAGAAATTGTTTTGAAATAATAAAAAAAATAATCTACTTTTTTAATTTCCTCAGATTTATTTTTTCAATCCCTTTGTGTTTCCTTTGGCTGGGCATTTCTCTAGAGATGCTGTTTTATATGATTCATATTCTGAACTGAAGCAGAGTTAGCTACAGAGTGTTACAGGTTTCTTTTAGTTCTATAGCAGCTACTATAGAGGGTAAAGATATTTATGGTTTTCTCATAACTTTTCTAGGTTTTTTTTTTTAAATAGAATTATTTATAGTTTCTGAAATGGCTGCTTTCTCATTTGATAACTTTTATCCTTTTTATGTAAAACACTAATATAATGAGTCTCTGTGAAAAACTATTTAAGCTTTTATTCTGTGAATTTCAATTACAAATTCAAGGCAATAACTTCTGTATGCAAAGTTGGATGCATAAAAATATGATTGAAGTAGAGAAAAGACAAGAGTAATTCTAGGCTGTAATATATTACAATCAGTCCTATAGAGCTATATATTATATATTTTACTGAGATATATACAGATGAGAGTGAAAAGGCTGGAGTTAATTCTTCAGCAGCCTTATGGTGTGGTGTGTAAGAGGCTTTTGATCTTGTTTGTGCTGCTGTTTGTCCAGTGTCTTGTGTAGAGCACCAGGGGCTTGGGAAGGAGCCTGGGAGCTCCAGGGCTGTGTCCCAGCTCCTGGAAGCAGCTGTGGCCAGGAGGTGCCAGGTTTGATCCAGAGTCAGAGCAGAGATCCCCACCTGGAGCTGCCCTTGGGAGCTTGCAGTGTGGAGGTGATAACTTTGTCCCCTGGTGCTGAGCCCTGCCTCTTGGGGAAGGCTGGATCTGAGCTCTGCCTGGATGGCATCTCCCACTGGGCAGCACTGAGCTCTCATAGCTCTGAACTGCTGTGGATCTTCCTTAACACCTCCTGTACATGGCTCCTACCTCCACTGAGAGGGGAACCAGCCCCCCAGTCTCCCAGAGCAAAGGGTGATGTGTGTCAGGAAGGTTTCACAGAACCACGAGCAAGTTGGGTCCTCCTGCATCTCTGAGACTGACGTGGTGTGAGACAAAAATCTGAGTGTGGCTCCCCAAACTGAGCACCTGAGCAGGCAGCACTAAACCGGGCAGTTGTGAAGGCTGGTTGGAAATCCTCATGGCTCCTGAAGCCTTCTTCCTGAGGCTTTGCTGTAGGCTTGAGGCCAAATCCAGAGAGGCAACAGAAATAAATGCGTCCCCTCCTTGGGGTGAGGCAAGAGCATGTGTTGAGACAGCAGTGCAGAGGAGAGTTTCTCCTCTGCGTCATCATTTGGTCCCAGTACAAGTGTGTTCAGGGAAAATGTGGGCTCTGGGAGGCTCTCAAAGCTGCACAGAGTTCACTGGAGGCTGGAAAGGAGAGGGACGACTGTACTGCCTGTGGGCAGCACTGCCAGGCAGGCAGGAGCTGTGGCTGCTTCTCGGGATATTTAGATTCTCTTGTGTAATTGCTCTTGGGGGTTTTCCACTGTTACTGGTTTTTATTTTTATTTTTCTCAAATAAATGGTACTTTCTAAAACTGGCTCTTTGGCTGTTTCTGATCTGAAATTACTTTTGGGAGCTGGATAACTGGGAGCTAATGTTTGTGTAACTGCTTGGTTTACTCAAGGGAGGCACACTGGGACCTGGTGTGGTGGCTCAAAGGGGCTTTGTCAGCAGCTCCTGAGCTGCCTGCAGTGCCTGGCCCAGGCCTGATTCCCACAGGATCAGCAGCCCTGGGTCACTGGAGCTGCTCAGCTCCTCCAGACAAGTAAAGCAGAGACAGCACAGCGTCCTCCCTCATGCTCAGTTTTGTGGTGGCACATAGAGTGCTGTCCCCTTGTAATCAGGAGAGGCAGAAAGAGGCCTGTGCCTGTCCCCTGATGGCAGCAGCACAGGCCTGTCCCCTCAAATGAGAGCAGTGTACTGGGTATTTTGTTACACCGAGTTTCAAGCCAACCCTGTTTAACCAAGGTGGGCCTTCCCGTGGGTGCAGGGCTGATCAGCTGCTCTGGCAGCAAGGTGACTTCATGCTGTTTGGGGAAAAAACAGCTGCATTTTTAGGCAGGCTCTGGAGGAACTGATGTTTGTCCGAGCCCCTCTGCTCTCAGTGGACAGGACCCCCCTCTCTCCCCAGGCAGGTGGGCGAGCAGGGGCTGCGTGGGGAGCAGGGCTGTTTGCTGAGGCTCCTCAGAAGTGCTGTATTTAAATGGATTATCATCCTCGAGAAAATCGAATTCCCTTCTCCCTGGTGGGAATTCCTGCTCCAGCTGCTTTGGATTAGCACGGACAGAGGAAACAAACTGGGACTAGAGTACACTGGCTCCCTCAGGGTGAGGGAGTAGCACGTGCCCTGCTCCTTGTTGCCTGCTCTGTGCCAGGTGTGCTCTCAAAGGTCCTCTGAGAGTCTCATGCAGTGCTAAGAAAAGCAGCTCCATGTGCTCCCAGGGCCCTCCTGTGCTCCGTGGGAGCTGCTGTTTGTCAGCACATCGGTGACGTACTCCTGCAATCTCCATGTTCTCCTGGCTCTGACAGGTTCTTGGAAGGGCTGCTTGGAACAACCTATGTTTGTCACTTTTATTTTTTTCTTTCTTTTCCCTTTCTTTCTCTCCTGGGCTTCGTCTCTTGGTTGCAAGAATCCTGTGTACTTTCCAAAACTGCCCTCAGCGTAAAAGTGCCTTGTTTTTGTAAAGCAATCTGGACGGGTTGTCTGCAAATCCCCAGAGCACAAGCCTGGCTGCCTGCCTGCCCTTGCAGAGCCCCAGCTCCTGAGATGGATTTGTCTCTGTTCCTTCCATCTGCCTCTCTGCCTTTCTAGCTAGCCTGCTTGTACCTGGTTGTGTGCTGAGAGGCACAAATACCTTGAGCATTCCTGGTCTTCAGCTCTGACCTCACACATGGCACTCTTTGGTTTTTTTTCTTAGTACTGCTCTGGTTTTAAAATCAAAAGGCTGAGGATCCACTTTATCTAGCTTGAAAACAGCTGGAACCCCCCCAGGTACTGATGTGATCGAGCGGCCAGGAAAGGTCTGTCATTCCCAAATGCTCCCTTGAATGAGGGACATGGAGGAGCTGGAAAATTAGCTGTAACCTTGCTGACCCACCCTTTGCTTTATGGCTTCCAGGGGGTTTTGAGGTGATGTTTGTGGGTGTTTGGGTCCCTTGTTTGTGGGTGTGTGCTGTGCTGTGTGCCAAAATGGGTCACAGCAGTGCTGTGCTGGTGATTGTGGTGCCTGTCCCCAACACCTCGAAGCATCAGAGTCTGGGAGGGCACAATTCCTGCAGCCTGGAGATGTGGTGTTTCCCATGAGCATCCCATGAGCCTGCCCCAGGCCCTGGGTACTGAGTCAGGTGCACAGCTGGGCTCCCTGTGGCTGCAGGCAGGGTCAGGGTGAGCCCAGGGGATGGGAGCTCTGGGTACAGCCCTCCTCTGCCCACTGGGGCTGGAGTGGGGCATCACGGGGCTCCCAGTTAGCTGGATAAGCTGGGACTGTGGGACGTAACAGAGCAGGTTGTCCTTGGGGCTGGGGTCGGCCGGGTGAAAACTTTCCTTCCTCTGCTATCACTGGCTGCAGGTGACCCTTTGCTGTAGGGATGTTCTGATACTTGGGGCTGAAACCTTTCAGTTCCTCCTTCCCTGTCCTCTGTCCGGTCTTGCTTGGTGCCAGTCACCAAGTGCAGGTGGTGATGCCCAAAGTTCTGGTCTCTTTGGGGGGTCCAAGCCTGTCCCCTGTGCCAAAGTGGCTCTTGAAGGGTTGTGTTTATTCATAGAGTCAGAGTATAACTCGCTTTGAAAGGACCCCAAACCCTACCAGGGCCAGGGACAACTTCCACTAGACCAGGTTGCTCAGGGCCTCATCCAATACGGTTTGGAACTCTTCCAGGAAATGGACAGCCATCATTCCCTGGCCGAACCCGCGGCATCGCCCCGGCCCCGCTCCTTCCCGGCTCCCTGCCCGCCCGGCCCCGCTCCTTCCCGGCTCCTTCCCGGCTCCCTGCCCGCCCGGCCCCGCTCCTTCCCGGCTCCCTGCCCGCCCGGCCCCGCTCCTTCCCGGCTCCCTGCCCCGCTCCTTCCCGGCTCCCTGCCCCGCTCCTTCCCGGCTCCCTGCCTCGCTCCTTCCCGGCTCCCTGCCCCGCTCCTTCCCGGCTCCTTCCCGGCTCCCTGCCCCGCTCCTTCCCGGCTCCCTGCCCGCCCGGCCCCGCTCCCCGCGTGTCTGCTGCCCCCTCCTGGCCACGCCCGGCACTGCGCCCAGGGCCCCGCGCCCCGCGGCTCTGCCCCCCTGCTCTGCCCCCTGCTCTGCCCCCCGGGTCTGCCCCCTGCTCTGCCCCCCGGGTCTGCCCCCTGCTCTGCCCTCCTGCTCTGCCCCCCTGCTCTGCCCCCGGCTCTGCCCCCTGCTCTGCCCCCCGGGTCTGCCCCCCTGCTCTGCCCTCCGGGTCTGCCCTCCTGCTCTGCCCTCCTGCTCTGCCCCCCTGCTCTGCCCCCTGCTCTGCCCTCCTGCTCTGCCCTCCTGCTCTGCCCCCCGGCTCTGCCCCCCGGTTCTGCCCCCCTGTTCTGCCCTCCTGCTCTGCCCCCCGGTTCTGTCCCCGGCTCTGCCCCCGCCTCTCCCCGCCTCTCCCCGGCTCTCCCCGGCTGTGTCCCCGCTCCCCGCTGGTTCCCACCGCCAAGAGCATCTTTCAGGGCTCTCCCTGCTGGGTCCGGGCTGCCCGACCGGCCCCCGCTGCGGGTGGGAATTCCTCGGTGGCAGCGGCTTCTGCCACAGGACTGCGGATCTCAGGAATGGTGGTGAATCCTGCTGGATGCGGAGTTTGTCTTTTTTCCTTTCCTTTTTTTTCCCATTTCCCCTCTTCTTCCCCCGTGTTTTATTTCTCCCCCGCCCCTTCCCGCCCGTGGGATTTGCCGTGGGCAGGGATGGGTACGCGGCCCCATGGATGTCCCCATGGCTCTGTGAAGGTCCGGGCTGCTGGGGGTGTCCCCAGTGCCAAAAGCACCGCCTGACCTGCGGGCCCTGCCCTTGCTGCCACAGTCGCCCTGCCAGCCCTGGCTAGGGTGGAGGCTTGGGGCATTGTGCCCAGTATCGGAGGGAAAGGACCTGTTTTTTAATCACAGGCTGGTTATTTTGGGGAAGCGGGGGGTGCAGGAGGTGGTCTGGCTGCTCGAGACACGTGGAAGGGAACAATGGAGCCACTGTGCAGCCAAACGCCCCGGCTCCTGTCAGAAAGGTCCAGCGAGGGGTTTTCAGCACGTTTCTATTCCGCTGCTCAGGTATAATTACACGGGGGAACAAAGAGCCCTTCAAACCCACCCGCTCCCCCAGCACAGCCCAGGGCTGTGGGCACACACACGTGTTGGATCTCGGTGGGGTGCGAGGGGACAGTGACCACGCACACCCAAAAACAGCACAGCAGGGCTGGTGACCCTGGGCAGGGGCTTGGGAACAAACCCTGGGTGCATCCCCAGCTTCCCTGGGAGCCACAGCTGCGGTGGGGAGGCTCCTCTGCCACAGCCACACTCCTGGTGAGCACCCAAAGGCAGAAAAGCAAAGAGCAAATCTCACCCTGCCTCTTGGCACCCTTCCTGCTCTTGCTGTTCATTTAGACATTTGCTGGAGTGGGTTTATGAAGTGCCTTTCCTTCTGCCTCTGGCCAAGTCTGCTGCAGAGGTGAGGGCCACCAGTGGGACAGCTGGGGCTTCACCCCTAAGCTGTCCCTGCCCAAACCAGCCAGGGCAGGTTGGATTTAGCAGGATAAGGGGCACGGGGGCTCTGGCAGCACCACCATGCAGCTGGGTGCCAGTTTGCTCCATGTACTGCATCCTGCCTGCTCCTCACAGTGCTCTGGGCAAAGCCATGCCAGGGTCCTGCCAAGCCTCACAGCCCTGGTGTGAGCACCCAGGGGTGCTGCTGAGCTCCTCAATTGGCAGCTCCACTGATCCCAAATCCCTGGCCTCAGAGGGAGGGAGCTGTGTCCAGTCCTTTCCTTCTCAGTGCTGATCTGTTACTGCCGGCCTGGTCTGCACCCTAATTACTGCAGCAGTGCGTGGAAACCAGGGCCGTGTTTTTCAAGCCTGGTTGTTTATTTAAGCTGTTTAAAAAGCTACTTTCCTTCCCTAGAATCCTGAAAAAATGATCCATGTGTTTCTTTTGAGAACAGGATGAAAGGAGATTGCCAGGGCCCTCCACCCGGCCCCCGCTCACTGGATCCCCAAAGCCCCCAGCAGGGCTGTGGCGTGGGGCTGAGCACAGGGAGCCGTGTCCAGCGCTGACCCCACACCCCTGATCAGGCCATCAAGCCCCAGCTTCAGCCTTGGGACAGTGACCCAGCCCTGTGGGATACTGCTGGCCCCTGGGCTTGGTCCTTCCCTGAGTTGCAGGGAGTCCAGAGCTTGACAGGAATGAGCTTGTTTTCTGCTTGCTTTTAGGAAAGAAAAAAAAATCCACTGACAAAAAGGAAGCCTAATTTTCCACAGGCTTTTTGGCTGCATGGGCAGGGCTGAGTGCCCAGGGCTGTGGGCACAGAAGCGTGGCAGTCTCTGCCCCTGAACTGCCCATCCCTGGCCTGGGGCTAATAACACCCACTCCTGGCACTGCTGGTGCCATGGGCACCCACGGGTGCCTCGGGCTCACTCTGTCCCTGATGCTATTTGGGTTTATTTCAGAGCCTGGCCAGCAGGGCCACACGCCTGAGCACTTCCCGATGCGCTTGAAGCCTCTTGAGCAGGTAATTGTAATTCCCCAGCAACCCAGCTTGGCTTATTTTGGCCCCAGCATAGTTTTGCATCCTGAGGCCCAGCTGGGTAATTTATAGCTCTGTCAGAAAAAGGATAAAATCAGCACAGGGTTTCTGGGCACTGTGCAAATCTATGGCCCTGTGTGCTGGGGCCAGGAGTGCCCTTGGTGGGATGCTCAGGGATGTGTGGGTAGGGCTGGGACCAGGCCTGGCAGGGAGAGGGATTTTATGGCTTGTGATGCAGTAACTGGCCCCTTGGCTCAGTCTGGTTGGCTGAGTCCCTTTTGTGCACTGCATCAGCCCTGGGCCTCAACACCTTGGGGCAGTTTTCAATAAAAGGTTTTTGCCCATATCCCCTCTTTCTGAGGGCCAGGGTTACAGACATTTCCACTGAATGCTGTGGGCCATGGGCCCCTGGCCTGCCTGGAGGCTCTGCCTGGGGGTGTGGGGCAGGGACAGCCCCAGGGCTCAGAGCAGGGGGGACAGGCTACTCGCAGGGAGTGTCTCCAGCACATGGGGACGAGCAGCAGCTCATCCTGATGCAGATTCCCTGGTGATGCTGGCCTACAGCTGTGCCTCTCCACTGGCTATGGGCGGGGAGCTGGCAGAGTTGCCACTGCCCTGGCCACACTCCTGTCAGGGAGGTGACCAAGTCACAGCACAGCAGAGGGACCTGCCCTGGGGCTGTCCTTGCTGAGACACACACCTCACTGGCACAGAACAGCCCCACTCTTTACAGCCCCCCAGCCTGCTCCCCCTTCGCCCAACCCTTGCACTCAGGGGTTGCAAAATCCCCGCTTTAACCAGAGTTTTTCTGGTCTTCCTGCAGGTGTTGTTATAAATTACCCTGCAAGCAAGCCAGCCCACCTGCCACCTCAGTGCCAGGAGTGGTGTCACCAGCTGGATGTGAGCAGGGAATGGACATTGCCCACCCTCCATGCATTCCACTGCTGCCCTCCCCTTTCTGGAAAACACTTAACCAACCCATCGGGAAACCTGCTGTGTGATCTGGGGCAAAAGGCAGCTCAGTGGCTGTTTAAAAAACAGCCAAACTCTTTGGTTTGGACAGGAGATGTGCCCTGGAGATGGCCTGAGGTGCCCAGCGTGGGCAGGCACTGTGATCTCTGGGCTGGGCTGGCTTCACTAGATGGCAGCAGCTTCTTCCAAACGGGCAGCACAGTGACACAGCCCAGGCTGGGGCTTCGTGCTCCTCTGGGGTAGGAAAGCCAGGGTTTCATTTCCTTCTTGATGTTCTGGAAGGAAATGCTCTCCCCTGGGACCTGACGTGGCTGCTTGATCCAGCTGCACCCTGGATACCGGGAACAGGGGATCCCCGTTGCCTTCAAGCCTCACCATCGGCTGGAGATGCTCGTGTGACACCACATTTTACACATGAATTATCCCGTGCATCCCTAAAGCATCCCATGCTTTTCCTAAATCCCCAGCTCTTGGAGCGGTGTGAGGGTTTTTATCACTCTCGATTTTAAAATATACATTTTATATGTCGCTGGCTTCCTGGGGGCCAGGGAGGAGCTGCAGGCAGAGCTGAGGAGCACAGAGCAGAGCTGTCAGACGGGCTGTCAGTGTTTCCTTCCCGGACACACGCTGGGTTATTGTGGGATCAGACACAGGCGCTGCTGCTGACTCCAGAGCGAGAACATGCAACTGCCTGCCTGGCGCCTGTCCGAGACATTTGTGTTAATCAGTGATTATGCAAATAAACAGCTCTGCCACGCTCCCAGCCCCGCCGAGCGGCGTGGAGCATATGTTCCTCGTGGCGAGCAAGTGTCGCCTGCAGGAGCTCAAAGCTCCTCCTTCCCAGAGCGGGACCTGCTGTGAAAAGCAGATTAAAGGCAGCCCGTGGCCGGAGGGGGAAGGCAGGAGCCCCTCGAGGCCCCCCAGACCTCCCCTGCCACCTCTCCCCTTTCCCCATGTGGCTTGAATTACTGCGGCTGTTTGTTTAATCCATCAGCCTTAGGAATGAGCCACTCGGTGCTTTCTTGGCCTCCCCGTCCTGCAAAGTGCTGTAAACATAACAAGGCAGGCTTGTTCCAAGGCCCTGAAGTCAATAAGCATCCTCTTGCCCTTTGGGCCTGGGTTGGTGCTAAATATAACCCAGGGTGCTTTCCATTCATAAAATGTGAATTATGGCCTGGCCTCTGAGGGAGGGTGGAGGAGCCTGTGGGCTCCTGATGCAGGCAGCAACCAAAAGGCTTCACCCCATCCTTTCACCGCCCTCCAGCTCTTCACTGAGTAGATGGGGGAGGAAATGCTTTTGGGGGAAATATGGAGGATCCTCTGTTTGGGTTGATTAAAGTATTTTCTTGCATCTCAGCCTGAGGTGCATCAGGGCTGGGGTGGATTTGCTGGGAGGTGAGTGCAGGGGATGGTAAGTGTGGGCTGATGGCGTGGCCCAAGCAGCAGCAGCAGCACAGGGGGAGCCCCCACACCTGTGTAAGATACTCGAGCATTTTCCAGAAATGGGAGCTGTACAGTCTTGTACCACTGCTCCCACCACCTAATGAGCACATTAGGACTTTGCCACCTGCTCAAGGAACTTGCTTTTGAATCCCTTGTGAATCTCTACGTGTCCACCCTTCTCCACCGGCCCATGGCTGTTGGCATGTGCTATAATATTCTCCCAGTTTTTCCACAGCACCTCCAGATGCAGAGATATGTCTGCCAACAGCTTTTTACCCTCAGTGGAGTCCTTATTTTGGGGAAAAAGCAACCCCATCTCCTGGTGCAGTTTAGGGAGGTGCTGTTCCCAGGGAAGCCCTGGAGTAGGATGCTGGGGACCTAACCTCTTGTGTTCCTGTGGGAGTCAGGGACAGGTACAAGCTGTGGATGGAGGATGCCAAGACTCCAGGCATGCCTGAGCATCTCCTTGCTGGGTGATGAGGCTGTATGTCCTCTGCAGCCCCAAATTCAGCACCTGGAGCCACAGTGTGGCACACAACAAGGCTGAGGGTGGACTGCATGCAGGGCACCGCTGCATCTGAGACATTCCAGATCACAGAAAACACGGAAGTAATCTGTGCATCCTGGGGTGCTGCAGGTCATGGGGGACTGTGCTTCCCCTGCTCTCCTGCCCACTGCCCCAAGGTCAGGGTGGGTTCACTACCACTGTAGTCTGGCTGCTGGGTTGTTTCAAAGCCCAGCTCAGGACTGCCAAACCAGAAAGTTTCCAGGTACACCATGGGCCTTTGGATGCCACGGAGGTCTAAATAAAGTATTTTAAGACCCACTCTGCAAAATGCTTGTGTCCAGCTCCAGGAAACCTGGCTGCTTTTTATGGTATCTAAATCAGCAGTTTCCTGCTGATGCCAGCACTGCATTTCTGCGTGTGTCTAATTGTGTAAAACAACAGAGCTTGGCAGAGTCACGCCAACTAGGGAGGAGCTGGGTTTCACACTGAAGTTTTTTCTCTCTTTTTCCCTTTTCCTTCTTAAATAACCCCATTTGGGCCTCCAATAAAAAACCAAAACATCTGGTGCTGGGTATTTGGCTGCTGAGAAGCAGCTCCTGCTGAGCTGAAAAGCACAGCAGCGATGCAGGGATTCCTGGTATGGATCAGTAACACTTAAGGTTACATTCAGGCATTATCCCTGTCCCTCCTGGCCTTTGAATATATGGACTGAGGACACTGAAGGAGCTGTGGTGCTCGATGCCAGCACGCAGGTAAATCATGCAAGTCAGTAAAAAGTCAATTGAATCAGTAAAGAGTCCTTCAAGCCTGATTTATTGATGCTCTCATGTAAGATCTCAGCAGTGTAAGATGCTGCTGTGAGAAAGAGATGAATCAGTAAATCACAGGAGCATGGTGGGTGTTGGATGAGTGGGGAGAACCCTTTTGCAGGGCCACCTCAAGCCCTGGATGAGCCCCCCAGCATGGCTCAGGGCTGTTCCCCTTCCCAGGCCAGCAGTGAGGCCAAGCCTCTGCCTGCCCAGCCTGCTAGGTTTGCATGAAGAGATGGAAATTGGTCCTGGTAAACTCCTGGTGGATGCTGTCAAGTAAGTTGTCCGAGTCCTGGGGAACATCTGAGAGGACCTGCTGCCCTGGGATGCAGCTCTGCTCCGGGGTGTAGGTAAATGTGAAGGAGCTGGAGTAGATGAGGCCATCGTCCCTGATCAGCAGGAGCGGGACCGTGATGGGATATCGCAGCCACCTCCAGTCACTGCCAAAGGCAGAGACATCTGGGACAACACACACAAGGGACTTGGGGCTCCTGGCAACAGTGCAGGGGAGGAAAATATGCATTAATGGAGGAAGGTCCTATGCAGGAGCAGCCAGCAGAGAGTGACTGTACTTCTCCTCCATCCTGGAGCTCAGTGTGAAGCCTTCAGCCAGCTTCCTCTCTCCTCCCAGTCTTTCATTCCTCTCTGCCAGGGTTGCTTGGCTGTTTACAGTTCCCTAAAATCCCTGTTGTCCCCCACCCATGGCTATCCCCAGACTGCAGCCAGGGCAGAGAGCAGGCAGCAGACTCATCCCTGTCTCTGCTTGCGGTGCTCCTGCTTGCTCCTGCAGGATAGGCAGTGCAAGTGTCCCTGTCCCCAAGGTCTGCAGCCACATCCCTCCAAGATCTGCTCAGCACAGCCCACACCTGGCTGCTGTTCCCTGCCTTCTGCCCAGCTCCCTTATCCATGTTACCTGTACATTGTCTCTGCTTCCACATCTCCAAACCAGACCTTGAGGCGTGCATGGAAATACTCGCCCTGCACCTCCAGCATGGCCACGTCCCCGCCGCCAGTGAGCTGTGACGGGCAGAGAGTGTGGCAGGGTTATGTGACACAGTGAGCCAGACTCCTTCTCCCACAGGATGCTCTGCCTGTGCATCTCATTCCCACAGCATCCCAAAACGGGGAGATGCCACAGGGGCACAGGGCTCAGGAGGCACGAGGCAGGCAGGTGACACAGAGCCCGTGGCTGTGCCTACCTGCAGGGCAGCGATGAGTGGCACGGGGCTGACGGGCTCACGGACACAGGCCAGGCTCTCACTGAAGGTGTATTCCACAGTCTCTGTGCTGATGATGGTCCAGCACGAGCCGTCATTCAGCAGCTCCCGGTTGGCTTCCTTTGGGCAGGGAGATGCCTGTGGAGAGTGTCAGAGCTCCAAACACACTGCAGTGGAGATGGTGGGGAATGGGGCTGGGATGCCTGGCTTCTGCCCTCAGTGTCTTGGTTCCAGAAAGTGACTGCTTTGCTCACGGAGAAATGGGGATAATTATTCCTTTCCAAAGACCTCATTTTCAGTGTCCCCACCAAAGCTTTGCCATGATTGTGGCTTTAGTTTGGATGCAACAGCCCTCCCAGTGACACGTTCCCCAGCCTGATGCAACACGGGACTTTGGAGAGATGACAGCAAGGGGTCCTCACCTGCTCCTGCAGTGCCATACCTGGAACTGGATCACTTTGTCTGTGGAGAGACACAGGTACATGCGGTCGCTGCCTTGGAACTGGAAGGCACACTTGTGGAGCTGGGAGATGGGCTCATCCACGTCCAGCATGGCGTACTGCTTCATCACCTTCCGGATGATCTGCGGGCGGCAGCATCCCCGGCATGGCACCGCCGCTCGGAGCCGTGGAGCCGCTCTGCGTGCCTGCAGCACGGGGATGGAGCTTACCAGGGGCGGCAGGGTGACACCGGTGGCCGTGCAGACCAGCTGGACCACGGAGCCGTAGCGGATGTACCCTTCCCGCAGCGGGAACTCGCTCCGGCTGCAGCGCTCGTCCGCTGGCCGGGAAGGAGAGAGGCAGAGTCAGGGCCCGGGGAGCAGGTTAACCTTGCCAGGCACAAGTGTGGCCGTGCTCCCGCTGCTTTCTTGCTGCCTTCTCTGCTCTGCCTGTGCTCGCTGCATGGAGAGGCCACCATTCCCTGGGAACCCAGCATGGGAGAGCAGGGCAGGGATGCGGTACCTTGCAGGGACACTGCTGGAAGCAGCGTGGGCAGGAATACTGCTGGGCAGTCACTTGCTTGGATTTGTGAACCTCCAGACCAGTACAGCTCTTGCTGCCCTGGTCACTGCCCCTTTGCCCTCAAAGCCAGCGGGAAACACCCAGAGACACACCAGGAATGCCAGTCAGAGGTGAGACTGAGCTGGATTCCTGCATTCCCATGCCTTTTGCCCCCAAGAAGGAGAGCCATGGCTGGAGGCAGGCAGCCCTGGGATGGTGGCATCAGTGTCCCCTGAGGGTCCTTACCCAGGTGGAGGGTGAAGGCTGCCCACTGCTTGGCACTGGCGATGAAGGCTCCCCCCTCCACGGACAGGTACCGGGTGCTGACGGTCTGGGAGCGCAGGCGGTTGAAGAGGGACACTTTGGAGCCTGAGGAGATGCACACTGTGGGGAGGCAGCTGGGTTAGTGCTTGCCAGGACTGAATGATGGCTCTGTCAAGCCCAGCGAGGACAATCCCTGGTTCCTGGGGTACCTACCCTGGCAGCAGCCAACACCCTCCCCGCTGCCTTCCTCTCTGCATGAGCAGTGTGGTGTGGCACACTGGCATCGGCACATTACACCTCGTGGTGGGTCATTTGGAAATGAGACATCACTGTGTCACATACATCCTCTTTTGGGAGTTCCCACGGGCTTTGGGTCCAGCCTGGACCACTCCAGAGCCAAGCTGTGAGCAGAGAGCATCCCATCCTGGGCTGGCACCCAGCTCCCTCCCCACAGAGCCATTCGTGTACTCACGGTCCGTGTTCTTCAGCGACTGCTTCTTCTGCGAGGGCTTGGAGATGACCTTGATGAGTTTGCTGTGGAAGGTGCCGATCTCCTGCCCGTTGCTGAAGAAGAGCTTCAGGACCAGGCGGAAATGCTTGCGCTTGTCCGTGTCCGAGATGTACAGGGCCTTGGCACAGCTGAACCCCTGCCAAGGGCACAGAGGGGCTGCCAGCAGCTCCAGCCCAGCCCCACCAGCCATGCTCACCCTCCTCACCACCCCACGAGGATATAATAGCTCCCTTTCAACAAGCTCCGGGTTCATTTAAAGGGAGAAATGACCAGAGATGTTATTACAGGTGGAATGAAGAGCTGGGGATCGGCAGAGACTTTATTTACACTGGGGGTAGAGTATTCCTTATGGAAATGAATGTTCATGTGTGATTTATCCCACATTACATGAGAAATCACCCTGGGTTTATGGTTTCCCCCATCCTGGCCGATGTGCTGTGCCCTAGCAGCAAGGCAAGCACTGCGGACAAAGGCTCTTTCTGTGAGGTTCCTGGCCTGCCTCAGACCCCGTGCTCTTCAGGGACCCCAGATAATGCTTTTTCTCCTTTTTTCCCCCTCCAGTCAAAAGATGCCAGAGTTCTGCTGAAGCTTTTGAACTTTGGGATCAACAGCATCTCTTTTTTTAGCTGTTTATCTGCAAATGAGGGACGAGACTTTCATTTTGTGACAAGCAGCAGTGCTGCTCATCAGGACGAAGAGCCAGGGCTCAGGGAGCTGTGCAGATTTCAGCAGCCACAGGGCTGTTGACCTGAAAAGATGGTTCCAGAGGAAGATGGGGATCTTTGGGCTGCCTGGACTGCTGCACATGCCACAAAGGGCTGGCAGAGTGGGAGTGGGGATTTATGGCTAGGAAGAAAGAACTGTGACATCCCGAGAATGGGGAGGGTGTGACATCCCAGGGTGTGGGGTGATGCTGGTGACAGCCCAGCCTCTGCAAGAGGGGAATCCCCCAGCCCCAGGGCTTTACCTTTGCATCTGGCTGCTCCTCAAAGCTGAGCTTCTGGGTCTCCATCAGGCTGCTGCCCATGCTGTCCAGCCCCATGTACCCACACACCCGAAATCCAGCCTCTCCCAGGTCCCTGGCTGGAAGAGACAAGGGGAAGCACCTTCCAGACCCCTGCACAGGCTCAGCTTTGCCAGGACTGGAGCATGGCCAAGCTCCAGCCCTCCTTGGGTCTGGATTTCAGGGGGCTCAAGCTTGAGCAGGAAAGGAGTTTGGGGGCCCAAACCCAACATAAACAGACTCGCTGCTCCCTTTGCAGAGGCAGAGGGCAGCTCTCCATGGTGCAGGAAGAGAGGGAGGAGAGGTCCAGGGCTGCTGCCCAGTGCTCACCTTTTATCTGCTCCTGCTTTAACTTCCATCCTGGCCCACTCAGGTAAACACAAGGTGGGGGGCAGAAAAACCTGCAGAGACAAGAGGGCATTTTCTCACCGCCCTTCAGCACCCTGGAAAAGTGCTTGGGACTGGCTGGATGTCTGTGCTGAGAGCAGAGACCTTCACTGGGAATCACCAGCACTGGGGGCAACCCCGCACCCCGGGGGGAACATGGAGCTGGGCGAGGGGCTGGGAGCCTCTGCCCTGCACAGCCTCCAGTGCCTGGTTCCAGCCTCAACAGCTGCCACATCTGGTGGTGCTGCTGGTGGCCATGGTCCCACCAGTGACAGGATGGCCCTGGGGTGGCAGGACAGGGACCCTGGCACCCGCAGCTCCAGCTCCACCAAAGACAGGGAGCGATCAGACCCTGCCTCTATCTGACTGCCATGTGGGAGTTTCAGCAGGCTGGGAACAGAGTTTGCATTCACAATCAGTTTTGGAGCCCAGTGCAAATAAATCTATAGCCAGGAGTTTGGAAACCCATTTTCCTGTGTTTTATTTGGGTTTCCACTGTCTTTGCGCTTGTGTGAATGGTGTAAATTCATCCTCTATTGATACTGGGTAAAGCACTAGCAGAGAAATCACCATTGTAGGGGGTTGGGTATTTTGGAGCCCTAAAGTTCTGGATACAGGTTTACTTAAACAACTCATCCACAGCACAGGCCCCTGGCTCCCACTGTTAAGGAAAATGGCAGCAGTACCTTCAAACTTTAACCAGGGAGCTCTGTGCAGGTTTTCTCTCCCTTTTCAGACCTGGCATCTGATTTTCACATTCATCCCTTGCACGGGGCCAGGAGCAGAGGAAAGAGGCAGTAATGAGGCTCCCTCCTGGCTGGAAGATTCTGTCCTGAAATAACTTTTTTACCTGTGGACCAGCAGCCCCTGGCAGGAGATTGGATGTGGTGGGAACTTTGTAGGCACAGCCAGCCCATCCCAGAGCTGTCTCCTGGGGTTGCTGGGGTCTGGGTGGTTACACCTTGGAGGCTGAGCTCGTCACCTCATAGCTATTCCATACTCAGTAATAACGGAGGAGTATTTATATCACAAGGATTAATGGAGGATTAATTACATTGCAGTGCCGCAGTCTGACATCACTGCCAGGGAGTGGCAATTTTGGAGATTCAAGCCAGAACCTCAAGGTGTTTTTGCAGTGTGGGAAGGATTTTCAAAAATAGCAGCTTTTTGGAGACCACTGGTGTTGAAGGAAGCACCCCAGTCCCTGCTGTGGCCGTGCAGATTTTAAGACAAGGGTTAGAGGACAGTTGGAACACAGGCCTTTCCTTCCTGGGGGGTGAGATTTGAATAGAGTCTTGACTTCTTTTACTTCGTCTTTCTTTCCTGCTCCACAGAAAGAACCTAACCACTGGGAATGTCTAACTGGGATGGATGCAGGTTGGAGCTAATACCTTTCTTATGTTATTGAATTAATGGAGACTAAATGGTGGCTTTGGATGCAAAGACATCATGAGTGAATGCAGAGAAGATATGTCAAATGATTTGCTTAACAGCTTAGATCAGCAAAATCCAGCAAGGCTGAAATCAAGCCTTAGGTAGCTGGGTTTAGAAGTGGCTGTCAGGGAAGCTGGAAGTATCTCCCACCTTTTTTCATTGCCATAGGACTTCTGTGCGACTTTGGCGTGCAGGATCAGCACGGTCTGGTCTGCTGGCAGCTGCAGGTACCTCCGCACGCTGTCCTGGAGCAGGCTGGCTTGGTACGGGTTGGATCTACAAGACAGAATTTCCCTGGCACTGTGGCACCAGAGCCAGCTCCCTCCATGTCTGGGCTGATGGGGTGGGAAGGGTGGAAAGGCTTTCCCATCAGAAAGCACTGCAGCTCAGCTGCTCTAAGAATGGGGCTGGCATTGAAAAATAGAAAGTTTGGATAATGGAATAACTGCTTCATCAGTTTGCCACTGAACACACACAGGGCATTTCTAAGACTTCCCGTCCCATGCAATGGTGGCTGTGCTCTAACTGATTATTAATTTGTTTTTCCACCTGATGTACTTGTTGCTGTATGGCTTTTGGGTGGGTTGGGAAGCGATGCTGCTGAGCTGTGAGTGCAGCTGGGGAGCTGCCGTGTGAGGTGGAGTCACTCATTGGCTTCGGCAAGGGGTGTTGGGTGAAAATAGCTGCATTTTTCTCTGAGACCTAAGAAGTAGGTGGTTCTGCTGATTGTTTCTGCTCTATTAACTAGAAGGAGTTCCCAAGCACCTGGCATTCAACTCTGCTAACTCGGTAGGTTGGGTGTTAACCAGCTGGAGAGAGGTGAGATGGGTCCAAGATGCCCTGCTCTGCCACCTGGGACATGTGTGCAAGGACTGGGGAGTGCAAGGACTGGGGAGTGCAAGGACTGGGGAGTGCAAGGACTGGGGAGTGCAAGGGGGGACAGCTCTGGGACGTTCTATGGTGCTGGCTTGCCTTCAGAGGAGGTGAGACCACTCGCTGAACAACACCAGTTCCTGCCCTGCTGAAAGCCCCTAAACCCCCCGAGTTTGGGACAGGAGCATTCCCTGAGTTTGGGATATTTGACTGGATAAGATGAAACCAGAGGAGAAGGAGGAGGAGATGGCTGTGTAGGAGTCTCTTCTTGGCACATTTGTCAGTGTGGCCACTGGGAACATTGCTTCTACCAAGGGGACCCAGCCTGGCTGGTGATGAGTCTCCTGTCAGAGACAGAGGTAAAGCAGAATACAGAGAAAGCTGTGGAGCCCCAGCCCCAGTGGAAAACACATCGCAGAGTAACTGTGAGAGAGCATCTGGGGGCTGTGGGCAGCACTGGGGGTGGCTCAGAGGAGAAGGGGTGACAGTCGGGACATCAGCTACAGCCACCCAATAGGAATTTGCAAGAGGGGTGCAGGGAAGCATTCCCATTAAACACAGTCTCTCTTCCTCTTAAATGGACTAGAAATGGAGAAAAGTTGAGAGCATAAATGATCAAATGTGTGTGGAGAGGTCAGTCTGGTCCTGCCATCTCCCCAAGGCAGGCTCCTCGTGGTGAGCTCCTCTGGGCTCAGAAGCCAGAGCAAGCTCCCAGGGAAAGAAGCTGCAAGCAGTCATCCCAAGCAACCTTCTAGAGGAGTTTGCCTGCCAACTCTTCTTCCCAGTGCAATCGAAAAGCTTTTCCCCTTACAGCTTTTAGCACCCATGTTGCAATTCACTTTAAACACGTACCACTTCAGTTCCAGCTTTCCCAGCTTTGGATGGAGCTGATGCTCTCCTGTTGTATGAGGAAGAAAAACACATATCCCATAGAAGCAAATATTTACCCAGTGTCTTCTGTGAACAGTGCCATGGGGACCTGACACTTTCACTGCATGGATGTGCTCTGTTTGGTTACTAGAGGGGCGATATAATCTCCTGCCCTCCTCGTTCCCAGTTCTTTATCCCAGATGTGTTAACTGGATCACTGGTAAACATAAATCAACAAAGCCCTGCTAGAATCAGATTTACAGCCAGGGCCAGTGTCAGTGTCACCCACAGCATTAACTGCTGCTCTGTGCCTGGAAAATGAAAGTTTTATGGCCATTCCTGACTGCAGAGCCCAGGCTGCCACCAGGCTCTGCTCTTGTGGCAGCCCCAGAGGTGCTGCCAGCACAGGGCTCTGGGCTTAGCCCTGGCTCACCCCACAGCACTCATGGCAAGGCAGGATGAGCTCCTTTGCCAAGCTGTACCTGTTCCCTCCATCGTGGTGCTGGGAGACTCCTGCTCCAGCACACTGAAGCTGAGCTTTATCAACCAGCATCCCACCAGTGGCTGCTCCAGGGTGGGTCTCTTAGTCTTGCTGAAAAGTTTCACTCCAGTCTTTAGCCAATGAATAGTTTATATCTTTGCACAGCCAAAGAGATCCCATAAGAAAGTTATTTAATCTTTTTCCATAATGGCAATCTGCAGCTGTTTCACTCCTCTGCTGCCAAGCAATGGTGTGATTTCAGCTTTGATCTGCCTTTGCTATTTTTCCCTTCATATAAAAGCACTGTTTGGGAATCTCTCAGCAAAACTCTGGGTTGTTTTTTTTTTATTTGTTTGTTTGTTTTGTTTTGGTTTTTTTTCAGAACAACTGATTATGATTTGGATAAATGTGGAAATGTATCAAGGAAATTTGCCTGACCCTGGATACTCTTTTACACTAATGCAACACACTGTTAAATGAGTACTGAACCTTGCTGGCTCTGTTCAGGAGCATTTCACCCTCAGTTTGTCAGAGACAGCGGGCACACAGCAGGGAAGAACCAGGCTGGGTGTGTGAATTTTTTCCTGGTGAGTCTCATCGTTCAGTGTGCTGTGTAAAATTAGGAGTATAGCTTCGGGTTCTTGTGTCTCAGCTGCAGAATCACATGCTCCATCCCTGTTAGTGCCACCAACGCAGTCACCAGTGCCCATCCACATGGCTTGAGGGCTCCTCTGCCATCAACCCCTTGGCAAAGTACGGAACTGCCTGGTACAGAGGCCAGGCAGTGGCAGGGAGTGCTCAGGAGCAAATTGCCTAAACCTGTGGATTAAGACATGTGCTGACAGCGTGGGCAGCAGCAACGCCTGCTCTGCAGAGCCTCCTGCAGCACTGGCTCAGGGCAGGGCCAGGCTTGTGCAGGTATCACTGCTCCTTGCCATCCCTACGTAATTCCAGAGGCACGTGGGTCGCTGCCTGGAGCTCATTAAAGAGCCTTCTGGAACAGTTACCCACATGCTACCTGAAGTGGGAATGTGCATGCCAAAGGCAGGTAAACAGATGGGAGCTCTGCAGATTTGATGTCCAGCTGGAGGAACAACTACTTAGAAACTTGGCTTTCTTTTCTTTGTCCGTTCTCTGCGGCTCTTGCCTTCCAAATATTGGGGCTAAATCGTGCCAGTGATGCACTTCTGAGCAGTGCTTGCCACTCTGCCCACAGAGGCGACCACCCAGCATCCATCATCTGGTTTAAATTTATCTTCAGAGAGTCAAAGGGCTATTGCTAAGGCAGCTCACTATACCCACTTGGCTCCTTCTGGCACCTACAGCCTCCTCAGGGTTACAGAGAATTATTCACTCCTTCTGACATTTATTATATTAAATTATTAAAATGCTTTGGTTGTAGTGCAGTGTTAGTTCAGTGTCATGTTAGCAGCACCACACGGGCTGGGCTCTTACAGCTCTCACTAAAAGCTGCCTTTTCAGAGCCAGAGGTCTTGGCTGGGGCTCGGCTGCTCTCCACACAGTTGGGCATTATGTACAAGAAGGGAGGGGGAGCGAGGGGGGATCCACCACCCTTCTCCTACACTGATTTCTGTAAGCCTTTCCCCTTCCCTGCTCAGCCTGGCACCACTTACCAAGGCTTTTCCTTTGCTTTAGGTCAGGATGTGCCTCAGGAGAGGATGTGAGTGTATTTGTGGTGCATCTCTACCCTGGTGCTTGAGGTGGGAGAGACCCAGGGTACCCCAGGGGATTTGCAAGCCCTGGCTGGGTTGCTGTGCCCTCTCCCATGGGAAATGAAGCAGAAAAGGAGGAGTGCTCTGTGTCCTTCCCACAGGAGACACACAGCTGGACCACCTTGCAAAGGGCTGTTTCATGTGGGCACACAGGGAACCCAGGCAGGCGCCGAGAGGCTTTGGTAGGGTTGGACCCCACAGCCCCGTTGCTGACTTTAGGAGAGCTGATGTTTAACACCACAGCTGAAAATTATCCCTTTCCCTCCCAGCAGCAAGTGTTTAGGGGCATCACTCGGTGCTTTGTCCTGATTCCAGCTGGGGAATGCTGCTCCCTGTGTGGGACATACCCTGCTCCACACATCACCTTCTGTGTGCGCACCCCTGGGCAACCGCAGGAGGAGGAAAAAGCGCTTTACAAGCACTGGGAGAAGCAAACTGCCCTCTGCCCTGCTCCTTTTCAGTTCAGTGAGCTCCACCAGCCCAGCCTGCTGAGGAAGGGATCTGATATATTTGGTCCCCTGGGAATGAAAGTACTCTGGAGACCAAAATACAATCCTGGCAGCTATTGTTTAGAAACTGGGTCTTCAAATCACCTCTTTATACAGGAACTGTAACACACAGTAACTGTGTCCCCAAGCGCAGGTAGCACTGAATTGAAGTGCAGAGATTTAATTTGCTGCTTTCCCCCCAAAAAAGGAGCTGTGGTTTGCCTTGCTCAGGACACAGCTGCCCTGAAGCTTGCTGGGGACTTGCTGCCATAGAGGGCAATTGTGCTTCTCTCAGTTTGGGGAAACCAAACATCCTAATAAAAAATATCCATTTTAGAGGTCTGGGTTATATTTTGTGCAGATCAGGGGAGAAAACGCCTGCACTGCTCTTGGGTATGGACTCAATGCAATGTTTATGCAAAAGGAAAAGCCATTAGAAATCACAGAAATGAGAAGCCTGCTGTTTCTGGCTTCCCTCATTTTTCAATACCTCCTTTAATCCAGACCAACCCAACCCACAGCCCTTGTATATGCATGGGTATTTATAAATCCTGTATTTTCCTCACTGCACACACAAGTGAAATTCAGCCTTTTCTAGGCCTGGGGGATTTATCAACCACACCAAGGGCAAACAGCAGCTGAGAGCAGGAAGCACGAAAAGCCAGTGGCAGTGGGGCCAGCCAGGGTGGGCACCCCAGCAGCACCAACACCCCCAAAATGCCCAAGTTTGATAAAGCAGTATTGGCACATCTGCTAGAAAATTCAGACAGTGAGGGTGATTAACTGAAGTCTCCTTTCTCTGTTCCTCATGTGCAGAGAGGAAGGGAAGTGCTGTTAAAGTGCTGCAACACAATCCTATAAAGCACTGAAGGAGGTTCCTGCCACCACCAGACTGATCTAGGTGCTGGGAGAGGTGGAGAACCAGGAAGGTTCTATTCCAGGGTTTCTAAGAAGCCTCTGCTGATGATCTCCAATGCACATCAATTGACCTTCTTGATGGAAGCTTAACCTGAGACTCGAGAGCCCTCCAAGCTCTGGTCTGCAGTTTCCTGGTTCAAACTCACCTCCCCACACTGCAACCACTATCTGATGATGTTCCTAAACTTCCAGGACACTCTAGGTAAAATGGATATTCAGTTTAGGCTCTCCTTATTCCATGCACTTTTATGTTTATGGGGGTCCCAGGTGCACTCCCCCAGCATGGAAAGATGCAATAAAAGGGAAGAAAAAAAATAAAAAAATAAATACAAAACAAAGAATAAAAGCAAAACGAGAAAAAAAATAGAAGCAAGAAAAACAGAAAAAGATAAAAAGGAAAAATAAAATAAAACAAATTTAAAATTAAGAAAGAAAAACAAAGGAGTAAAAAAAAGGAAAAATTGAGGAAAATAAAGGAAAAAAAGGGGAAATAAAACACTAAAAGCAGCAGGGCCCTCCACACCCGTGAGCCCAAGGCCATCCCGGGCCGCGCACCCTTCGGTGCCGGCTCCACCTGCGCGCAGCTCCCGCGGGGCAGGAGGGACCCCCGAGTCCGCCCCGCCGGCACAGGCGGCGGGACCCCCCCGCTGCCAGCGCTGCCCCGGGGCCGGGCCGTGCCCGCCCCGCCGCCCCCCCGCTCCCCCGCCCCGTTAAATGCCGCTGGGGCCCCGCCGCCTCCGCCGCTGCCGCCCCGCACCGCCCGCAGCCGTACCTGAGCCAGCAGCGCGGCGGGGAGCGGCTCCGCGGCCCGCACGGCTGGGGAACGGGCTCCGAGCCTGCGGGAAGGGACAGCACAGGGTCAGGAGGCTGCCGGTGAGTCCGGTCCCCATCCCGGTCCCCATCCCGATCCTGATCCCCATCCCGGTCCCGGTCCCCATCCCGATCCCGATCCCCATCCCGGTCCCCATCCCGGTCCCCATCCCGATCCCGGTCCCCATCCCGGTCCCCATCCCGATCCCGATCCCAGTCCCGGTCCCCATCCCGGTCCCCATCCCGATCCTGATCCCCATCCCGGTCCCCATCCCGGTCCCCATCCCGATCCTGATCCCCATCCCGGTCCCCATCCCGGTCCCAGTCCCGGTCCCGAGCGCTGCCGCGGAGATTGTCAGCCTCCGAGGGGTCTTTTCCTTGGAGCGGGTCTGGCAGGAAGGGGAGCGGCGATCCCGGGCGTCAGGAGCAGAACGCGAAAGCCGGGAGGAGGGGAAGAGCACAACCTTTGCCGCAAAGGATTTTTCCTCCCATCTGCGGGCTGGAGCCTCCCCGACCCCCGGCCGCACGCTGCAGCGGTGCCGGGGTGTGTTGGGTCCCGCAGCCGGGACATGGAAGCCGCTCGGTCCCTCGGTGCTGGGTGAGCGATGTGAACTCCTCTGCGCTGCCTGCCCTGCTCACCTTTCGCCTACCTCGGGCAGGTCCCTGCTTATACAAGCGAGGATCTCTTAGCAGAGAATAATAAGGTCTGGTACACCTGGGCAAGGCGTACTGAGCAACAGGAGATTGAGATCCTGCAGAAAGATAAGCTCAGAAGTGTACCCTAAGTTTGTTATGCACCGTTTCTGCACGACTGGAAAATTGGGTCTGTGTATACTCGTTTGCACAAGCAATCACTCCCCTTCAGCTTTTCATTCCAACTGTTTCACAGGATAAAATTAGCTTTGGGCACTTCTGTTCCGAGCAATTACATGGGAAAACTTGTTTGGAAAATGAGATTATTCTGCACTCATGGTGTTTGTGTGGCGGCGCAGTCGTGCGAGCCGAGCGGAGCTGAGCAGATACAGGGTGGAGATGCTCTGTTGGGGGTTTGCCCCTGGTTCTGCAGGGTTCTCTCCTTTGCCGTGGTGCAGACAGCTCTGAATCCATCCAGGAGGCAGGCTGCAGGGTGGGAACCGGTGTGGATGAGGAGGCTGGCAGGGAAATGGGGCTGTGGAAGCCACCACATGTGTGCAGTGGGACCGAGGGGAGCAGGGGTCCATGACAGGGGCCTGTTCTCAGCCCCAACTCTGAGATGAGGGCTTTGCCTCTTTTGCCTAAACACACTGGATTTTTGCTTCACTTAAACCCAGATTATTTATAAAGTTATTATGAAGTTCTCCCTTTTGGACCCTTCCCTTTGGGACCCTCTGTAGTATTTCTTGATAGTTAAGATTTCATTTTTATTTTTTCAAGGACAGGAGCAATTATTCCCAGGCATTGAGTGTGCAGGTTCTCAACAACAAGTAGAAACTTCATTTCACAAGCAGATTCTTGTGATCTCTGCAGGAATTCATTAGATTGCTGTTGATATCAGCAAAAAGCTGTGTGTGGGGAAATCTCTCAGATCTCAGCCCTGATATTTGCCATGTATGAGTATGGATAAACTCAGCCTCATCCGAAATGCAAATTCCCATCTGGGAATCACACGACAGATCTTGGAGTTTGCAGTAAAACAACACTTCTCATTGAAGCAGGCAGGGTTTTGCTGCACCCAACGGGAAAAAGCTGTTGTTGATTTTTGTGGAAGTTGTAACTTTCGTTTGTTGTTGAAGAATTAAAGAAACCGTGTGTGCTGAGTGCAGGATGGGCTCGGGAGCTGCCCTGCTTGGCGGCCGCAGCAAACAGAGGAGCTGTGGCCAACAAGGCAGCCTGTTGTAGGCAATCTGTGGTCACAGAAGATGTTTGTGCTCTGATTGCTCATAACATAGCGTTTCCCTTGAGGTTGGCATTAGGGGTTAAAGGTTTTCAAGAGAAGTCTTTGTTTAAACATCTATAAAGTTTCCAATAGGGGCCCCTTTGTTCGCTCTGGAGCAGCGTGCCTGCCTTGTTAAAAACTCAGTGCTCATAAAATGCCATTTACAAATGCCTGATGAATAGGGCTGAAACATGGAGGGGAGATAAGTAGCATTTGTACCTACACACACAGGGGGCTTACAGACAAGCCCTACCCTGAGTGAATAAATGGGACCTAGAAAAAACATGGGAAAAAAAAATAAATAAAAAAATAGATGGAGTGGTGCTCATAAAGAAATTTATAAAAGTCAGCTTCTCCCCCTGCAGCACTTGGGCTCCTTCATGCCAGATGTCTCCTCCAGCCGAGCCAGGAGGCTGAGTGGCTCCTGTCATACCTCTTAGCAATTGTGTTTTCTCTACTTTGGGCCCAAACAGTAGCAAATTGAGCACTTGGGCTCCATCAGGAGCTCATGCAGCTGCCATAAGGGCTCCACTGCTCTGCTGGGCACGGGGACCCTGACTCCAGTGCTCTCCATTGCATGCTGTGGGCTGGTGAGCATCTCCCCTGCGTAGATACTCACAGCACAGATGTACCTTTAGGTGCCAGGTAATGTTTTCAACTCTCAGAAGGCTTTGGTTCTCTCCTGTCTTGGCTAAATAGAAAGGGTTTTAAAGCAGCTCTGTTAAAGGAGGAGAGGGTAGAGGTGTGTGCTCAGGAGACTCTAGGGACTGGTTCACAGTGATGGCAGCATTTCCAGGTGGGATGCTCCAGACTGCTGTGTCTTACCCTGTGCCTGAATTTTTCATGGTTCTCACACAGCTTGTCCTTCCTGACGTTTTTAACTTGAGTTAGAATCCATCTTTCCCACCAATATTCTGTGTTTGTCATCTGCAAATTTCTGATCCTCTCACCCTGCAAGCCTCTGTTTGCACACGTGGGTCCATCCCTAGCCTGGTCCCTCTGGTACCCCTCAGGGAAATCCATAGGGCTCAGCTGTTGTTCCTTGCAGGGAGGTGGCACTTGGTTTCTCTCCAGGCTTCAGAATTTTTCTCTCTGGGCTGTGCTGTGCTTTGCCAATGTGTAAGTTCAGGAGTCCCTGAGTGCAGCCTGTGGACCCATAGGAGTCCTTGGTCTATGGCAGGAACCAGTGGGAGCAGATCTGTTCACAGCAGAGATAACCCTCTGTACAGGAGTCTCTGTCTGGGCTGGAAAATTAGGCAAACTCCACACATGGAAAAACACTGCCTTTAGGAATTCACAGCTCGTACACCTGCAGCTGGACTTGGACTTTCCTGCTCCTCAGTGTGGGCAGAAGGGAGGCCACAGCCCACTGTGCTGCTGGGGAAGCTCTTCTCTGGTGCATCTCCTGCACCCCAGCCCCAGGACAGCAGATCTCCTGCTGCCAGAGGGATGTGGAAGCTGTGAAGTTAGGTGTGAGACATTTCCTGTGCCACCTTTGAGGTTCTCCCTGTGAAAAGTTTGCTTTTCTGTTCTGAGGAGGGACAGAAAGTCCCCGTGTGCCTTTCTGCAGCTGCTAAATGCTTCTCACTTTCTGCTATTTCAATTAAACACACAGCAGGATGGGTAGGATAAAGGGGAGAGGCACAAGAATATTCTCCTGGCGTGTTTTCTTATGCCAACACATTGAGTCACATTTCTAGAGTGAGAAATATGATATAAAGATTTAGAGAAGGAGGTCAGGCAATGAATCTATGATTGCTGGGCTGGAATAGCAGGCGGTCTCTGTGGTTGTCTGTGCCATGTAAACTTCCTGGAGGTCAGCTGGGGATAGTGGTCTGAGCAGATCTGGGAGACAGATGTCCTGCTAGTAACTATCAATCTCATACCAGCTCTGCCACACCAGGAGCTCAGCTGACAAATTCTGCACCAGCCCAGTAGCTGATCTGAGCCATGACTCTTTTCCTTTGTGGTTGAACATGCATATTTCTGGGGGAAAAAAAATGCTCTCTAACACCTTCCTCCCAAAACAAGAGCTTGGGCAATGGATTGCTGTGACAGCTTCTGGATGGCCAGGACATCCTTCTCTCCAAAGTTAGAAGTCTCTTGGTCCAGCTCAGCTGTCCTCCAAGGACCTGCTTGCAGAAGAGCATTTGCTCTTTAAGGAGAGTCAGTAAGGTGGGTCTGTCTTCTGTTGATCACTCTTCATCAAAATCAGAGTTTTCTGGTTTTGTTGAAAATAGCAGTGAGGAGATGGGCTGAGTTTGCCTGTTGAGCAGCTCAGGGGACAAGTGTAGCCTAAAGGTCTTGAGTGGGACAGAGAGGAAGAGGGAAATGGCACCAGCAGTCCTGAAACAGGAGCCATCTCTGACATGATTAGTTGAACAAGGAGATTTGGCAGATGTGTTTTCCTCTAGCTGTGTTTTCCCCTTGGCTAGATCTTTAACATTTTAATTTGCAAGTGAATGTGGTTTTTATTCATGGCAGCTGTTGCAGAAGCAGCCCAGGTACAGCTTGTTTCAGTGCAGGGCTGTCTGGACAAGAGGCTTTCCTGCCAGGTGAGTGGCAGAGCACTGGGAGGTCTCTCAGAGACAGACTGATGGCAGAGAAAGACCCCGTGTGCTGTTGTGGAGAACATCTAGAAGGGGATGCTCTGTCCATTGCTACACCCAGCATTTCCTTCCCAAGGGGATTTCAAATGTCATCACAGTATAAACCTGCCAGGACTCGTACGAGTCCATGAGCTGTGAGTCAAAAACATCTGTCACTGCAAATGGACCTGGTCAAAAAACCCTTCTTCCTCCTGCCCTCCCTGTGAGTATACAGGAGCAGGTCCCATAAAATGGGGAATAGGCTTTTGTGGGGAGCAAGCAGAGCAAAAGAGAAGTTCCTTCTGCATCCAGCAAGGTTTTCCTGTTACAGCACTGCTTCTGATTTGCTCCTGTTGGGTTTGGAGCCTTGATGTGGGAGAGACACAGCCTTGTTTTTCAAGCAATGTGTCCTTCCAGGTGGCACTTGGCCCAGTAAAGAGTTGTAACCAGAGAGCTCTGCAATGTCCTGGAAAGAGTCAGCTCTGGTTCTCCCACATGTGTTTGTGAAAAACCAAGGACACATCAGTCCTTAAATGAGGGGGAAAAACCCCCTTTTGGGCTGGAAATTCATGCCATTTCCATGGTCTTGATGTGCTTGTGGTTCCTGAGTCTTCCTTGCTCTAAAAACTGCATTGCTGCCCTCTCTGCTGGGATTTTCCTTTTGTTACCCAGCTGCTGGCGGGAAGAACACTGAGATTTTGGAGCTGTGATTGAGTGTAAGGTCAATGCTGCCTGTAAAATGGTCCTGAGGGTGGATTCAGTGTTTGTGAGCAGCAGAGGTAGAGCTGAGAGCTGGGCATCTGCAAGCAGAGAGCACCTCGAGATTGGGGATTATGTTGGCATAAACCAACCTTTGGGCAGCTCTCCAGGAGAGGGTGGATCCAGCTCCAGGGCTGTCCTGGGCCTCATCCTTTCACACTGCTTGCAGGTCTTGCAAATACATGGACTATGTGCCAGCAATTCATCCATGTTTGTACAACAAATTTTGGCATTGAGAGGTGCCTCCAGGATGATGTAAGCTGTCTGCATCTCTCCAGGTAGCTCTGGTTGCTTCATTGTCCCCTGGGGCAAGACACACATCAGTCTTCCTCCCTTGGTCCCACATGCATTTTTGGGCAGCCTTTCTCTCAGGCATGGACTGGAAGGAAGATGACTTGCAGTCCTCCTGAGGACATCATAATTTTTCTCCCCATCCTCCAGCCTGAGGATGCTCTTGCTGTCTTTCTGCTGTTGTCCTGGCAGAACTCAGGTGTCCTAAGAGAAAGGACTCAGGGCTGGGACTCCTGGCCATATTTTGATTGGGTTTTTTGAGACTTTCATCAAATAACACTGATGGAATTGAATTTCTCAAAACTGCCTGGTTGTGTCTCTGCAAAGAAAAGCTCTGCAGAGCAAAGGAGGGTGCATGAAGAGGCAGATGAGGAGGGTGAATTTCAACAACATTATGTCTAGGACTGCTCTACCATTGGCCAAGGTTTCCAGCACAGAAATAGGTGCTGGTAGCACATGTGGCATCAGTGCCCTGCACCTTGCCACGTGTGCCTGGATTGGTTGTGTGTGCCTCCTCCTGTGCACAGCCCTGCTGCGTGGGACAGCCCTCTGGCTTGGCTGGTGCTTGCTCACAGCTCCCAGCTCTTCCCCACTCCTTGCAACTCATGGTGATCCCTTGTCCTGACTTCTTGCAGGGTCTGGAGCCAGCATGGCTCCACAGCCTTGGTCCACAACCTGCTTTCCTCCTTTTGACACTAGTGTTGGGGCTTTTCCTGGGCTGTGAATGCACTTCTACCTCTCCCTTCTCCATCTGCTTCATCCCCTCTACAGTTCAGTACGGAAAGCTCCTATCCCTGTAACAGCAAGGAGGGCAGGGAGCTGCCATCATTCCTCACCCTGCTCCCTGCCATGCCCTGTCCTTTGGCTTTGCCCAAGGCAGGGTGTGCCCAGGTCCAACCTGCCACCATCTGGATGAACCAGAAAGGGAATATTCAGAGCATTTCTGTTAACCTGTAGCCAGGAGAGAGCTGCCAAGGAGGCCACGCTGAAACCTGAAGCGGCTGTTTTTCCTGAGACTCAGCATTTGGCAGGGAGAGCAGACGGACAAGTGGTGGAGCAGGGAGGGATGCAATTGCCCTGGAGAGCTGCATTGCTGGTGGAGGTGCCCAGGAAAGGTGTGCTGGCTTACCTGTTTGTCTCTGGAGATCCATCTCCATGTCCTCCTTGGCTGAGATCAGGTGTAGAGTCAAGAGGAGGGGACCCTTCTGTCCTTACATGTGGCTCTCCCCTTGGTCACCCTCCTTGCATCACATACTGAGCATCTCCTTCAGCAGTGAAAAGCAACAACTGTTTCTCCCATTGAGAAACATCAGGAATGGTCCAAGTGTCCCTCTCAGCTCATCTGCAGGGTTTGGCTGAGCCAGCCCAGGCAGCAGCACTCACCTTGCCTGGACGTTTTTTCCTTTATAGCTCAGTGTTATCTCAAGGTCTCTGGCGCTGCAGCCGGCGCTGTGTTTGCCTTGCCCCGCAGCACCTGCCTGCCAGCCGCTCGCTTCCCACCCATCTCCCTCCCACTCCTGCACGGGCCTGGAGGGGGTGGGGTGTGATTCTTCCCGGGGTGAGGAGCCCCTCCATAGGGGTGCAAGTCAGCCCCAGGGAAGTGAGGGTAGAGGGAAGTTGCCAAGCGTGGGATGGTGGGGGAGATACTGGGGGACATCTGTCCCATCATCTTTGCTTCCCCATCCCTTTGCTGCTGGGGTAGGACTGGGCATTAAATTGGATCAGGGACCAGGACGCTGTCCCAGCCTGGTCTCTGCTGCCAGGACCAGCATATGACCGAGCTGCCATGCCCTGCCCAGTCCAGGCAGCATCAGCCCTTCCAGCTGTGGGGAGAGCCAAGACTTCATCCAAAAGCTGAGATGCTGTTAAAAATAGATCAGTCGTGAACTGGTTTTCTCCTTCTTGGTTCCTGGCCCGACAGCTCATTCCTCCCTCTGTGCTGTCTTTGAAACTCCCTGGATGCTGTGAGACACAGGCTCCATAGCAGCCTGCCTCTGCAGGGAGGTGTGGAGAGAAGAGAGCTGCAGAAATGTTCTAGGAGACATAGCTGTCCCAGAAATATTTAGTGGTTTATGAGTGCTTTCTCCCAGGAAAAAAAAAAACAGCTCTGGAAAAGGAATCTGCTAAATAAATGGAGAAGAAAAGCTGGGAGAGGAGCACTGTTTGCCTCCCTGCTTGCATGTGGTGAGGGGACACAGGTGTCTGAGCAATCCTGGCCACAAAGCAAAGCTCACCTCTGTGCCCTGGGAAAGCCCTGTCAGGCTGCTGTCCCTGCTCGTCCCCTCAGCCAGAGCATTCCCACTGCTCCTTCCCCTGCAGGGTTCTGCAGGAGCTCCTGGCACTGCCAGAGAGTCACTGTGTCCCAGCCTGGTCCCTCCAGGGACAGGCCACGTCTCTCACTTTGAGGAGGGCATTCTGGATCCCAGTATCCTCTTGTACCCCTTTTCTGTCCTCCTAATTCTTTAATATAGTTTTCCAGGTGTGAACAGTGAGTCTCGAGACAGTTTTAAGATGCAGCTGTGAAACCTATTATCAATGTCCCTGCTATCAAAGACATGGTGTTCAGGGCTGCACGTAACCACTGAGCAATTAAACAGCAACCCTGGTGATGAATGACAGCTGAGACCTCCTGGGGCTAAATAAATACTGGCTGATAACTACCGATAAAATGAATTTTTGTGTGTTTTTTCTTAAAAGCACCCTTCCAGTATTTGTGCCCAGTCCCGGCATTGCATATCTCCTGGGGAGAGTCACATTATCTGTGGCATTTCCATCCCTAGCACCTCGGGTTTCCAACCACAGCTGTAATAAAAATAAACTAAATCCATATCCCTGCAGGAGCCAGGAAAGGCAAGGCAAGGCAGCACAACACAGAGATGGGCATGGAGGGAGAGAGTGACAAGCTGAGGTTTTGAGTAACAAGTTTAAATATCTTTTTTCCACCCAATGAACCCACTTTAAAGACATGAAAAATCTGTTGGGGTGCAGAGTATCCCTTGGAAAAACCTTTAGGAATGGAGCTGCAGAGTGCTGGTGGCAGAGTGGTGGGGACCCCAAGGTGCTGTGAAGGACAGCAGCAGGCTGGCAGTGCTTCACCCAGCACCTGCCTGGGGGAGGAGGTGTGAGCCCACCTGTACAGACCCCCTTACACACTCTACCTGCAGAGACTCCTGCTCTCCCAAAGGAGTCTGGAAACAGGCAGAGAATGGAGCTTCTTGGAAAAATTATCTTTGTCAGTGACTTTGAGAGACTTCTGAGCAGGTTTTGTCCGTGCTGGTGTTTCATCTGGGGGCTTCTCTTCCTGTGCAGGAGTATCAGGAGGGCTGGGGCTCTGCACCCCTGCGTGCAGCTTTCCCACTCTCCACTGGCTGCAGAGAACAGCCACACAGTCAGGGAAAAAGCATTTGGCTGAACACCCCATCTGCCTGGTGTGCAAGTGAAAATAAGGCTTGTCCAATGGCCAGCTCCACCCAGAGCAGAAAATCAGACCCTTTGGCAGAGTGTTGCTACTGTAATGAAATTGAGCTGTGCTGAGACTGCCAGTCCTTGGAACAGGAAAGATTCCATGGGGTTCAGAGAAGTTTGGGGATGGATCTGTCAAAACTGTTGCTGTTTAGGGGACACCCATCACAGGAGAATGTTGCCCTGTGGCTGAGCTCACCCTCAGCACTGAGTGCACCTTGTCTTCTCCCTGCAGCACATCCTTCCAGCACTGGAGCTGTGTGGTCTCGCAGAGCCATGATGAAGCTCCTGCCTGTTGTCCCTCTCCTCCTGCTTCTCCTGACAACACTGGAAGCCAGACCCAAATCTGCAGGTGAGCCCTGGCTGGTGGGGAGTGCATGGAGGGGAGAGACATGAGAACACAGGGCAGTGGAGCTCTCAGAGGACAGTTTGCTGTGTGATGGGGGGGAGACATGATGCCTCTTCTTTGGGAGCATCCCCAGGGGGATGGAGGATCCCCCCAGTAGTAGGACACAAACTTCCTGGCCCCCAGCATGCTGGCTCTGGTGCTGCTTTCTCTGGGCACCTCCTCAGCTGTGACACAGCCCTGCCCAGGGCTTGTCACCCTCCAGGCCGTGGGCTCTGACCTTGGCAGGAGGCACAGTTGTGAGAGGAACCCTCCTCTTTGCTTGACTCTCCAGGTGCAGCAGACAAAGCAAACCCAGAGGTACCAGCCTCTCTCCTCTCAGGACAGAGGGATCTAAATAAATTTTAGTTTAAAAACAGTGAAGGCCCCAAAATGTAGAAAGGAGCAGGTATGTCTCAGAGACCTTCAGAGCAATTGAGATTGGTATCATCCCAAAGGGACTCAAAGTGTTTTCTTATGATTAGGGCCCAATTCTCCCAGGCATGGGTGCACACAAGCCAAGCAAAATGTGTTCATTGGCATTTCACTTGCTGAACACTCTCCCAGTTTGCACTGGCAGTAGCCTCCTTATGCTCAAGAGAAGCTCTTTGGCTCAATCTCTGCCAATTGTGTGCTCTTAGCTCTGCTTTTTACTGTCTCATTTTCTGCCCTTAAAAAATACAACCACAATGACCCACAGCCGGGGGATGTCTCCTCAGCCTGTTGGCCCTGCTTCTGCTCTGCCATCACCTTCTGTGGATTTACTGGGCAGTGGAAAGGTGCTGGTCTGTGGGGGCTGCCCAAACCTGCTCTCTCCATCTCTCTTGAGCAGCCCCCAGCTGGCATGAAGAGATCTCTCTGCTCCGTGCAGGACTGAGCCTTCTCTTTGCCTTCTCCTTAGCACTGAAGTGCAGGACGGGTCCCCTGGACGTCGTGTTTGTGATCGACAGCTCCCGCAGCGTGCGCCCCTTCGAGTTCGAGACCATGAGGCGATTCATGATGGACATCATCGGCAACCTGGACGTGGGCCCCAACGCCACACGGGTGGGGGTGATCCAGTACTCCAGCCAGGTGCAAAACATCTTCTCCCTCAAGACCTTCTTCACACGGGCAGACATGGAGAGGGCCATCAACAGCATCGTCCCGCTGGCCCAGGGCACCATGACGGGGCTGGCCATCCAGTACGCCATGAACGTGGCCTTCACCACGCAGGAGGGCGCGCGCCCTCTGCACAAGAGGATCCCCCGCATCGCCATCATCGTGACGGACGGGCGGCCCCAGGACCGTGTCACCGAGGTGGCCACCCAGGCCAGGAACGCTGGCATCGAGATCTATGCTGTGGGAATCCAGCGGGCGGACATGAACTCTCTGCGGGCCATGGCCTCCCCACCGCTGGAGGAGCACGTCTTCCTGGTGGAGTCCTTTGAGCTCATCCAGCAGTTTGCCAAGCAGTTCCAGGACAGGCTTTGCGGTGGGTGAGAGCCGCTGCTGCAGAGCGGCAAGGGGTGCCCCGTTGTCTGCTCCTCACCCAGATCAGAAGGTGACCTTCAGAGGGGTGTTTGGGGTGGCTGTCCGTGCCAGAAGCAGGGTAGATGGGGAAGCAACCCTCCCAGTGAGGTGCCAGGACAGCGCAGTGCACGGTGTCTGTGTCTGTGCACTGGAAATCAGTGGGTGAGCACTGGGGCAGGGCTGGGGCTGTGTGGGTTGTCACACTGGTGACAGGGACAGGCCATATGCCAGAGCCAGGGTCCCCATGTGTCTGGTGTGCCTGTGGGCCACCCTGATGCCCGTTCTGTCTTGCAGGGGTGGACATGTGCGTGGAGCGGGAGCACGGCTGCCAGCACAGCTGCGTCAGCACCCCTGGCTCCTTCTACTGCGAGTGCAACCCAGGCTACAGGCTCAACGTGGATGGAAAGACCTGCTCCCGTAAAAACCCTTTTTATTATCTGAACTTTCATGGGGAGCTTGTAGTTACGGGTCCCATGCAGGGAGGCTGGAACACAGCAGAGGATTCAGGGAGCCTGGGTGCTCTGTTCACTGGGGCCCGCTGCCTCCCAGGTCTGTAATGACTGCAGACACGCAGCACTGCTAAATCCTGGCCACCTCTCTGAGATGGGACACTTGTGATTTATTGGGCACAACCAGCTGCCTGTCAGCTGAGGGGTCTGGGCAGTGAGTACCAGAGGGTTCACATCCCAGCACCAAAGTGCACAGTGTTTTCTCCCTAGATTTTAGTGCAAAGCTGTGTTAGTTGGTCTGACCACCACACCAGGACTTTTCCTTTGTGTTTCATGGTGCTGCACTAAAGCCCTGGAGCAGTCCTGCCCTGCTGCCCCAGGGAGGCTGGGACAGGAGGGTGATGGGTGTCCTGTTCCCCTGCAGCCATCGATGCGTGTGCAGACGGGAGACACGGCTGTCAGCATCACTGTGTCAGCGTGCGGGGCTCCTACTCGTGCCGCTGCCGGCCAGGCTACTACCTCAGCCAGAACAAGAGGAGCTGCACCAGTGAGAGACTGTCTCCCTCCCTGTTCCTTCTTCATTCGCTTTCCCTTCTCTCTCTCTTCTTGTCTTTTCCTTTCTGCCATTGCTCTCCTTGTCTCCCCAGTGATTGATTACTGCAGCTTCGGAAACCACAGCTGCCAGCACGAGTGTGTGAGCATCCCCAACGGGCACTACTGCCGCTGCCGCAGCGGCTTCACGCTCCAGCCTGACAGCAAGTCCTGCAGGGGTAGGTCCTGGCGTGCTGCAGGACACAGGCTGTGTGTATAGCATGTGCCTGTATGTCCTGCCCAGTCTCCAGGGAAGGGCTGTTCCCAGAGCACCCTGAATGGGGGTAACCCCTTGCCCTCGGCTTGTCTTCCAGCCACCGACCTCTGCAACGGGGTGGATCACGGCTGTGAGTTCAAGTGTGTGAGCACGGAGGGCTCCTACCACTGCGTGTGCCCTGAGGGCCAGCAGCTCCAGGCCGATGGCAAGACATGCAGCAGTGAGTACTGTCATTCTCCTTATCTGGGCCCTGTGCTCCTGGAGAGAGCTCACCTGAAACTGGCCTGGGGAGCTCTGTCCCCACATGGGACTCTAAGCCAGGCTGGAAGAGGATGGAGAGCTGGCAGTGGTTGGGGGAGCACCCTGGCCAAGGGGATGGGTGCTTGTGTCCTCAGAGACATGGCCCAGAAGATGCAGCAGCTTTAAAGAAAGGTTCAGGAGAAGAGAAAACTAGGAAAAACTTTCACGGAGTGTTTGGGATGTCAGTGGAGGTTTTTGGGCTGAGCCCCTTGGGCATAGTCTGCTCTCCTTCCCAGCTGCAGTTCCAGGGTGTTCCTGTCATGTCCTGAAGCCCCAGAGCCCAGCCCCAGGCTCCTTCACTCTGCCAGTGGCCATGGCCAGGCCGCTCCTCTCTCACCTTCCCCTGTGCCTGCAGAGTGTGGAGCTGGGCACGTCGACCTTGTGATGGTGATCGATGGCTCCAAGAGCGTCCGGCCCCAGAACTTTGAGCTGGTGAAGCAGTTTGTGAATCGTATTGTGGACCTGCTGGAGGTGTCCCCCCACGGCACACGGGTGGGATTGGTGCAGTACTCCAGCCGCGTGCGCACCGAGTTCCCCCTCAACAAGTACCACAGCGCCGATGAGATCAAGAAGGCGGTGATGGATGTGGAGTACATGGAGAAGGGCACCATGACAGGCCTTGCCCTCAAGCACATGGTGGAGCACAGCTTCTCTGAGCTGGAAGGTGCTCGGCCTCTCTCCCACAACATCCCCAGAATCGGGCTGGTCTTCACAGATGGGCGCTCCCAGGATGACATCTCTGAATGGGCCAGGAGAGCAAAGGAATCAGGTGCAGGGGGGTTGGGAACCCTGAATTGCAGTGTTTTGGGCATCCCGGGATGGCTCCTTGGGGTGGCTGTCTCAGGGAACAGCTGAGCTTTGGGGAGCTGCATCCCCAAGAAGACGTGCTGGGTCGTGGGGTGCCCTGAGCAGCATCCTTCATGCAGCAGCCTGCACCAGCACCGTACTGCCATACTCCTGCCTGTCCTTCCCAAATTCCTGCTGTATATTTGGGAAGCCCAGAGAAAATCCTGCATCCTTGGCTTTGCTCCCTCTGGCCTTGGGGCTGCTTGCTGGGGGGTGGCCAGTGCAGTGCTCAGGGTCTGTCCTTGCCACACAGGGATTGTCATGTTTGCCGTGGGTGTTGGAAAAGCTGTGGAAGAAGAGCTGAGAGCCATCGCCTCCGAGCCAGTGGAGCAGCACTTCTCCTATTCAGCAGACTTCACCACCATGACCCACCTGGTGGAGAACTTCTCCCTGAATATCTGCCCAGGTGGGTGTTCCTGGCCACACCAGGGGACTTGACCCTAAGCCAGGGAAGGCCTTTCTGTCCCCACAGAGCCAGTAGGGTAGTTTGTGTGTCTGCCACCCTGTGGCAAGTACCCAAGGCTGAGCTGGGCAGTTGTGAGCCTAGGCTGTCTCAGGATCTCTCCAGGCTGCTGTGGGTATAGATGTGGGTCTCTGGGAGGGATTTGGAAGAGGTGAAGCTGGGGGAATTAATAAAAAATCAAAATACAAAAGTATTAATGTGAGCAAGCACCCCTGTGCCATGGCACGGGCAGAATTTGGGAGTGGCACCCTGCCTTGTGGGATGCTCTGAAGGTGGCCTGTGTACCTTGCTCAGACCTGTGCTTCTGCTGCAGCCAAGTGCAGGGTTACTGTGAGGGTCTCCCTGCCCTGGGGTGGGCTGGGGCTCCCCAGTGCCCTTGAGACCCCCACAGGGCTGCAGAGATGGAGTCAACATGCCCCCTGCCACCCCAGCTTGAAGACAAAGTCGAGCTCAGCACCGGCTGTCCTTGGCACACTGTGACCACACGTGTGACAGCTCTGTGGGACGCCTGGCAGAGAGCTGCTGGATCAGCAGGGCAGCCTGGCAGAAAGCAGAGAGGCTGAAAAAAGAGGGGGAAATGGTGGGGAGATCCCTGAGCCCTGGTGGGTGGCTGCAGGGACAAGAAACCTGTCTGGGAGCAAGGGAGAGTGGTCCCTGGTCTGACTGCAGCCAAACCCCCACTTTGACAGAGGAGGGCAAAGGGGAGACGGAGATCCGCAGCCCGTGTGAGTGCGAGGCGCTGGTGCAGTTCCAGACGAACACCGTGGCCATCCTGCAGAGCCTGACCGAGAAAAATATCCTTTGGGGTGATGCCTGGGCTTGTCAGGGTTCAGAACAGCAGAGGACAGAGCACACATGGGGGAGGGAGGGGTAGATAAATGGGAGTGGGGAGAATTTTAGGCTCTTTCGAGGGGATAAAGCCCTTTGCCCAGCAGACTGTCTGGCTCACGCTGTTTCCTTAGCACATTCACTTGCTCAGATGACAGCCAGACTTGAAGACTTGGAAAAGCAGATTGCCAACAAGAAGTGATCCTGGCAGAGGGCTGCAGTGCTCGGCGGGGCACGGGGATGGATGTACAGTAACTACACAACATTGTTATTGCTAGGTTATCGTAAAGCATCAGTGTTTGTTCTTGTATTGCAAAGTCCCCAGGGAGGTGTGGACTGTATTATAAAAACCCAAAAATCCTAAAAACACACAAAAAGGAGCTTGAACAAAGGCCCTGCTGTAAAGCCAAGGGGTTCAGTTGTTCCTTGGCAGGTCTGGGGTGAGGAGGAGCAACTCTGTGGGCATTGGACAGACATGATACCTGGTGTCCCCCAGAGTGACTGGGATGGCACAATCCCCCTGGACCCTGGCAGGCTGCTTTGCAAGAGAAAAAACCTACAGTGGTGTCACCCTGAGAGCTTCTGTTGTCTCAGCATCTGCTACCAAGTGATGGGGCAAGGACAGCTGGGTGGTGCAGGCAGCACAGGGGATGCCTGATGCCCATCTGGCTCCCAGTGTGGTGCCCAGGTGGGCTCCCATGGGAAGGTGGGCGGCAGGAATTCTTAGATCCCCTTGCCCTGGTTTGGCAGAATAGTTTGGAAATTGGTATTAATCTTGTTTGGTTTTATAATCACATAGCAAAATGGTAATTATTCTTTCTATCAATATCTATGTGTGTGTGTATATATATATGTATATTTAATTCTGAGAGCGGGGTAGTGCTATTTTTAAACTCTTGTTTTATATAAAGGAATTTCTATCCTGACAATAAACACCCTGAAGATTTGTATGACATGTCCCTCTCCTTTCAGCTGGGCTGCAGGGTGACAGAGGTACCTCTGTGTCAGAAGTGGCTTTTGCAGCAGCTCCTGTCCCCAGGATCCAGAAATCCTTTGGGAAAATCTTTGTTCTGTGGCACCCCAGGGTGCTGCAGGCCCGGCCTCGGCTGGAGGTGTGGCACTGACACCGTGTCCCCATGGGCAGGATTTGCCTTGGAGCCTCTGCTTGGAGCTGAGCTGGGCACGGGGCCACAGCCTGGGCAAGGTGCCCACTGCAGCTGCTCTGGGGTGGGTGCTGAGGCAAAGGGACACCTGGGATCTGCTCCTGAGGGATCCCTGCAGGCTTCACAAAGAGCCACTGCTGACAGCAGGACTCTGCCCAGGGCAGTCTCCAGTCTCTTGATTTTATCTCTCAGCACAAGAGTGCATTTGGTTCCTTTCAGGGGGTAACACAAAATTCCCCTCTGCTCCCCATGAAGCTGCAGCCCCACCCAAGACCCAGCCCTGCCTCCAGCTCTGGGGTCCTGAGCACAGGAAGGACCTGGAGCTGTTGGAGAGAGTGCAGAAGAGGCCATGGGGGTGCAGCAAGGGCTGGAGCCCCTCTGCTCTGAGGAAAGGCTGAAGGAGTTGGGGATGCTGAGCCTGGAGAAGAGAGGGACATGGGGAGGCCTCACTGCAGCCATGCAGGACTTGAAGGGTCCCATAGGAAAGATGGGGACAGAGTGTTCAACAGGGTCTGTGGTGGGAGGAGAAGAGGGATGGCTTTTAACTGCAGGAGGCTGATTTGGGTTAAAAGAAGGCTGGTTTTTTTCATTGAGGATGGCGAGGCACAAGCCCAGGATGTACACAGAAGCTGTGGATGCTCCATCCAAGGCCAGGGCAGACAGGACTCTGAGCAACCTGCTCTGAGGGGAGGTAGCTCAGGTTTGACTAAGATGATCTTCAGGGTTCCTTCCAAGGCAAACCATTCAGGGTGGTCCCCATGGCACGCAGCTGAGCGGGTTTGTCCCTGAATTCCTGTGTGTTATCACTGCACACAAAGTGCTCCAGCTGAAACTTTCTTCTCCCTTTGAGCAAAGAGCACAAAACAACCATTGACCCTTGTGTCGTCCCACCCTGCACCCTGCTCCGAGAGCATCCCTGTCACCCTCTTTGTCACCAGGTTCCTGACACTGTCGTCAGTCCCGCCTTCTCCCTGCGGCCTGGACCTTGCCATCCACCCCTGCAGCGTGCTCGCTTCTGTCCCAGTGAAGGTACAGTGCCATTCCATGGAGGTGGAGACCCCTGGGCTTCCTGGGTGGGCTGGAGCTCTGTGGGGATGTGTGGGACAGGGCCCCAGCTCTGAGGCTTTGCTCCCAACGCAGGCTGTCCCAGACAGAGCGGAGGAGATGGAAATCGATATGAGGATTGATAGAGAAGAGAGTATGGCTATAGATGGAGAGGAGAATGGAGAGGAAGAGATGGAGGTGGCTGTGGAGGAGACTGAGGAAGAGATGGAAGAGGAAATGGAAGATGATGTTGAAGACATGGAAGTGGATGAGAAAGGTGAGGAGGAGGAGGAGATGTTCTTGGGATGAAGATGGATCCCAGCAGCAGGACAGGCAGAGTGGGTCCCCTGCTGCCAGGCTGGGGCTGGGCTGGGTGGCTCTGCTCAGGGACACGGTGCAGGGGGGACCCTGGGTTCTGGCAACACAAGCACCACCCCCAGCCTGCCCTGTGCTTGCTTTGGGCCACACTTCGGGTGCCACTGCCTGGGGCTCAGCCCTCAGCCCCAGCCAGGCTCAGTGCTGGCAGCAGAGTCACTCTGCCAGTGTGTCCCAGCCTGGGGGCACAGGGAACAGCCCTCTGTGCCTGACTGGAGTGACCATGTCGCTTGCTTCCAGCACTGGCAGAGATGCCAGGCAGGGATGCCACCCTTCTGGATATATGCAGAGTGTTTTTCAGTACTCTTCTGTATATACATTTTAGAGTGTTGTTGTCTTTTGTAAATATGTTTCATGTATAGTTGTTATATAGGTTCTTATGTAAATACATTTTATAGTTGTTGTTATAGGGATTCTTACAATTTAAATATGGGATGTAGTTCACTGTTGTTTCTTCTGTTCTGTAAATAAACAGTCTTTATTTTTCACACCCCAGCTCTCTCTCCATTTGCTTTGGGCACAGGCAGCATGTGCAGAGTTGTGGTTTCCTCTTGCTCTGAGTTCCCCGGGCTGGAGATGTCTGGGAGTGCCGGGTTGGGGGTACCTGTGCACAGAGCAGGTCCCACTTAGAGGTCTGTACACACTTCGGATCTGTAGAGGCAGATCCCACAGGACCCTTTCCATGGGATTACATCGGAGCAGGGCCCAGCCTGAGGTCCTGCAGGGCCTCACCAGTGACACTTCACTAGGTGGCACCAGACACCAGCACTAGGAGGCTGGGCTGGGCTGCTGGCACCCTCCTCTCTTCTCCCGGGCACCCCGAGCCGGCCCGGAGCTGAGGGGAGCCAGGCAGGGAGGCAGGGATGGATGGATGGATGGATGGATGGATGGATGGATGGATGGATGGATGGATGATGGATGGATGGATGGATGATGGATGGATGGATGATGGATGGATGGATGGATGGATGGATGGATGGATGGATGATGGATGGATGGATGATGGATGGATGGATGATGGATGGATGGATGGATGGATGGATGGATGGATGGATGAATGGATGGATGGATGGATGATGGATGGATGGATGGATGGATGGATGATGGATGGATGGAGGGATGATGGATGGATGGATGATGGATGGATGGATGGATGGATGGATGGATGGATGAATGGATGGATGGATGGATGATGGATGGATGGATGGATGGATGGATGATGGATGGATGATGGATGGATGGATGGATGGATGGATGATGGATGGATGATGGATGGATGGATGGATGATGGATGATGGATGGATGATGGATGATGGATGATGGATGGATGATGGATGGATGGATGGATGGATGGATGGATGGATGATGGATGGATGATGGATGGATGGATGATGGATGGATGATGGATGGATGGATGGATGGATGGATGAATGGATGATGGATGGATGGATGGATGATGGATGGATGGATGATGGATGAATGATGGATGAATCTCATCATCAGGCTGAAAGCTTTGCATCACCTGGGGACTGGGGCTGCTTTGCAGGGCAAAAGCTGTTCATGGGGTGCTTTGTGTACCTGGGTGAGGCTGGGGGATCAGGGGTGCTGGTCTCCCTCCTTTCCCTTCCTGGGGAATACAAACTGCAGAGCCTTGCTCTGGCTGGGAAAATGCAGCATCAGCCACAATACCCTCAAGCATCGCACAACTGGGACCTTGCAACTTTGGAAGGAGGGACACAAAGTGGTTTTCATGGAGAAGAGCATGAGCCATGTGGAATGGGGACTGCTCTGAGGGGTGCTGGGGCAACAGGTGCTGCACAGGTAATAGAATGCAACATGAGAACTGCAGGCAATCCTGTGCCCAGAAATGCTGGGTCCTGCTTATTCCATGGGAGTTGCAACAAAAAGAATCCACACTTTCCTCCCTGCTATGAATAAAGCTCTATAGAATGTTCTTCAGGTGGATTTCTTTCCCCCACCCCCCATCTTCTCTTCAGCTTAATCCAAGCCTTGGTCCTTGATCTTTTCTCCTCCCTTGGAGACATAGGTCCAAGCACTACCTCAGCCAGATTCTGGCACCAGCTGGGAGCACAGCATTGTCCTCTTCAGCCCCTGCAGCAGCTGAATGGCAATGGATTGCTTAAAAATTAATCCAGTGCTTGTATTTCTCATTCAACGTGCTACATTGTTGGTGCACAGCCCAGAAAATCTCTTTGGGCTGACTATATTTTCTGCACGTTATTTAATAAATGACTTCACAAAGAGCTAAATGCAGCCACAGAGTCAACAGGGAAATTAGGCAATGATTAACAGACACCGGGTTAGTTGAGTTAACGGGGCCTGTTACAACTTGAGAATGGAAGTCTGAACAGGGAAGGGTACAGTGAGACACCCACCAAGCCCTGGATGGAAAGTGGCAGCTCCAGGGGCTGGGTCAATGCAGTTCTGGGGGGCTCAGGGGGTGCACAGAGCATGTAGAGGTGATACTGGGCTTTTTTGTCCCTGCCTGGTTGCAAGATCAGGGGCTGCCCTCTGCAAGACTGGGGGAAATTGGCTGTGGGAGCCTTGCCCTCCCCAGGCATTCCCAGAGCCTGTTTCCAGGACAGCTTGGGTTTCTGCCAGCCCCAGAAGTCCTACAGAAATGTTTCAGGAACCCCTTACACAAGCTGAGGGGAACATTGACCAATTGGTGGGAAATGGAGTAACTTCCCATTGCCCAAGGACACCTAGAGAAAACAGATTTGCCTGGAGGCCAGGGCAGGGCTACAACTTCCTTGGGAGGGAGAAATGGGTGGTGGGACCTTGGCCATCCAAACAAGGAATACAGTCCCTAATCCCTACAGCCATCAAGAGTTAGGGCTCAATCAAGTTGTCCTTGTGCTACACCATGGCTGATGGCAGGTCTGTAAGGAGTGGATTATCCTACCCCAGAGAGGTCAGCCACTTTCTGCCAGCACTAACCTGCTTCCTATATGACAGAAGCCACCCAGGGAAGATACTGGGGGTCAGGTGACCCCCCACCAGAGCTTGAGGAAGACTCACCTTTGTCTAAGCCAAAGCAGCTTTCCCACCAGCTTATACTCCCATGGGGCAGGAGTAAGGAGTAAGGGGCAAGTTACCTCTAGGAAAAAGAAATTGAAGGATCATCCCTGGGAAGGCACAGGCAGCCTCCTGCTGATTTGGATCATGCTGTAAGGTTTGGTTTGCAGGACCATGTGCAAGCAAAGCACAAAGGGAAACCCATTTAACAGACCCACAGAAAGGAACATGGTCCCCACAAGGGTTTCTCCTGAAAAAGGATATGTGGAGAAGATACCTGCCCAGGAGAAAGCAGCTCCACTGCCTCCAGCCTTTCAGGGTGGACAAAGCCCTGGCTCATCTCCTCTTGGCTTGTCCCTCAGCCCCAGGTGTGGCTGCAGGGGTCAGTTGTGCAATGGAACAGCTGCTTTTTGAGCAATCGAACAATCACGTTTGAATCTTGCGCAAAAGGCTCTTCTGGAAAACACAATGCAACAGGCAGAGGAAAGTGGTACAAACATTGGCAGGCGCCAGCCCCGTTCCCCACCCCCTTCCTCCCCAAGGTTTAAATATTGGTGTCCCCCACCTCTCACAGCTCTCAGGGACACAGCAGGATGAAGACAGTGGCCGCCCTCCTCCTGGTGGGGATGCTCATCCTCTGGGCAGAGCTGCCAACAGGTAGGAGATACCCCGGGATGAGGTACGGGCAGGAAAAGCTCAGGGGCTGGGAAGGAGCCACGTTTACATGGATCCTGTGGGAGGGGAGGGGAGAGGAGAGGGGTGAGCTTGCTGGGCAGCATCTCCCCAGTGCCCCTCAGCTGCCCTGGAGCAAACCAGTCCCTCCTCTTGCAGGCAGTGCCTGGTCCTGTCCCCCTGTCCGCTTCACCTGTGCCCTGCACAACCCGCGGAACCAGTGCCTCTTGGACCGGCACTGCCCCCGCGGCAAGAAGTGCTGCCGCTCCTTCTGTGGGAAGAAATGCCTCTCCAGACCATCTTCCATCCCCATCTCCTACGGTAGGAGCTCAGGAACATCCCAGGAGCTGATGAGGTGGCTGTGGGCAGGAGCCGTGTCCAGCTGCCAGAGCCCCCGTCAGGCTGGTGGGGTGGCTGGTGGACAGATGTGTGGGCTGGGGACACGAGACGCGACCTCTTTCTTTCTCTCCTTTTCCCAGTGTGAGCTCCAGCTTCCAGGATAGACTGAGGGTCATCTCAGCATTCCCATCCCACCTCAGCTCCAGGATCACTCTGTGCCAGCTGCTGCACAGTGCTCTGTGCCACCCGCTTCCCTCTCCCTCTGTTCCCCCACCGCTCTTTTAACAAATAAAAGAGGCTTTTCCCAGGGGTGCTTGTGATATGTGACTCCTTTCCCCATGTCCTCCCTCCTCTCTTCATCCTGGCACACAGTCCTACTGCTGCTTTCACCCCAGAATTTCTGCCAGGGGAAGAGGATGAGAACGGTCTGGCTACACACCTGCAGCGTGGTTAGGGGCTGGCTTGGGGGAGAAAATACATCCAGAGGCACAGAGCCCCCAGGAGGAGAGAGCAATGGGAAGGGACTGGAACAAAACATGACAGGTTGCTTTAGGAAGGCTGCAAGGGGCCCTGGAGCCTCCAGGCCCCTGCCAGCTGGACAGTGCTCTGAAAGGGAACTGACCCTGCCTGCCCAGGGGGATACAGAAGGCAGTTTCCCCATGAGTACCTTATTTGGGGCACATCTGGAGAGCAGAGGAGGGGGCTACACAGACCCAAACCCCACATGGGGCTGAACCCCTCACTGAACCTGAGCTGGTGGGGAAAATTCAGCTGAAGAATATTGCCTGGGAAAGCCTCAAGCCAGGGCAATAAAATCATAGCTCCAAGGGGTTCTTGTAATTTTTGTACAGCTGAGTGCTGGGGACAAAAACTGAGGAAATGCCAAGAGACATCAGCAGAAGAGAGAGTGTGCAGCCCGAGGGACCTGCTGGCCTCTGTGCAGGGACAAAACCAGGCACTGCCACCACCCCCTGCAGGGACAGAGCATCACCCAGCCTAATGCCCCCAGCCCAGTGCTGATGCCAGGCTCGCTGAGAAGGTCCCATTCTCAACAAGCAGTCCCAGCCCAGACTGAGGGAAGAGCTTGGTCTGTCTGCACACTCTGGGGGGAGCAGAGAGGAGCTGCTGCTGTGTAAGAGCTGATCCCCACGGCCAGGCACCAGCACAGCAATATGGAGAGCAGCACCAGCCAGGCAGGGTTTAAATGGCCTGCAAACACAGCGGGATGAAGACTCTGGCTGTGGGATTGACACCTTGCATGGTCCATGGGAGATGCTGGAAGCTTCCTGGCCGAGACTGGGGAGAGCATCTGCTGGAGTGAGTCCTTCTGGTTCACATTGCGTAGGTGACCTCTTCTCTGGGGAGGAACTAGAAGGAGGCAAAGACTCAGAAATGACTCTGACTGAGAAGGAGGATGTTCTATGGTGAAAAATCCCAACTCTTTGCTTAGCCTGGCCACGGGAGGGCAGAGAGAACAGGAGAGTTTATGCAGAGCTGGGGAGGCTGAAAACGCCAGGTGATCCAGCAGGGACAGGCAAAACAAGAACTGAGAGCTCATCAGCCAACTCAGTGTAAAATCAGACATTGCTTCTAGCCAGTGTAGTGTCCTTGCAGGGGAAAACTCTCCCTGACAGCAGCCCAGCCCCGGTGAGCTGTGCCACACAAGCCATGGGGCTGAGGAGGCTGAGCCCCAGTGCTGCCCCAGCCATCCCCACATCCCAGCACGGGGCAGAGCAGCCAGATTACACCTCCCACGGATCACAGCCCTCCTCCTCCATCAGCACCAGCTATTATCAGCTGCTATTAAGCAGGCATTTCCATACAGCTGGCTAATTTGATAATGCTGCAATTATCTTGGTTTGTTAACAAGATTAAATTGCTAATTGGTCTGATTAAGCACAGAGCTCCAGGCATGGGGTGCCTCTCAGCTGGCCCTGCATAACCCGATGGATGCCGTGCCCAGGGCAGCAGCTCCTCTGCAGAGACAAGGAAATGGTAGGAAGGGTTCATCCTCCCAAAACCTGCTGCCTGAGGCCTCCAGATCTCCCCATGAGAGGTCCCCCTTCCTGCTCTGAGACAGCTTTGCTCATGTCACCACTGTCACCCAGCTGCTGGCCCAGGAAGGCAGCAGGAGGTGGCTTTGGGCCAGAAGGTGCTCTGGGGACATCTAGTCTGTCTCTGTCCTGCTGCTTTCTGTTTTGGAGCCCTGCAAATCAGAAATCCCTGAAGCAACTGTGCCTTCACCTGCAGCTGTGTCAACAAATGCTCTCCCAGGCACAGGTCCCTGCCTCCTGTGCACAGCATTTCCAGCTGTCACTGCCTGTGCTGGGGGGCTCCCAGCACTGGATTAGACCCACCTCTACCCCCTCCGAAGTAGCACCCACTGGGAGGAGCACCAAAACACACAGGTCAGGATCACTGATTGTGGTCAGCTCCTGGCAGCGTGCATTGGCTGAAATCCTTTGATTCAGGTTTATGGAGAGGAAAAGAATTTCCCTCTTTGTCCTAGGTAGGTGTCAGCAAGACAGTGGGAAAAGCAGTGAGTGCTGTGTCAGAGGGATTCTTCCCACATCACCTGTTTCCCCAGGGCCAGAGCAATCTGGAGATGAAGGTGTTCATTTCCTCTGCCTGGGTGCTCAGGACTCACTACTTCTCCTGGGACAGGTCTGGTGCTGGGAAAGTGGGAAAAGGCTGCACTCAAGGGCCCAGCTTTGAGTTAGAAACATCCATCATGGCATGTCACAGCAGCAGCACCACTGCAGAGCAGGCCACGGGTCTGGCTTACTCCATCTTCCCTCAAAGCAAAGGTTTTCAGGCCAGTCACTTTTGGAAAATTCCCAAAGGAAACATCCAACACTCCCCAGCATCCCAGGGGATGGAATCCAGAGTGTGTCCCCGAGGATCCTGCAGCACCACAGAGCATCCTTGCTCCACGCAATGTCCTTTGTTCCACTCTGAAATGTGCACAGGACAGAGGATGGAGAAGTCAGGTCTCACCCACAGCACTGCAGAACATCTTTAATATTTTCCTGGAGCCTCCCCCTGCATATGTTATGGTCTGGCTCGGAAGACTGGGTGGTTGGGGTCTGAATACTGAACAGTTTGGTGCTCAGTGGTGATGTAAGACCTTTTCAAGAGATGATTCAAACCAGCCTAATAAGAATTACTACAGCTTTGACAGCCTTTGAAAGGGGAGGGTTATTTAGCTAGTCTGGGCTAGGAGTGGGAATCTGTAGTCCCAGTAGGATCTCAGCAATCACATCAGTTCCAGAGGAGAAAATACCCTGGGCAGAGCAGATCCACTCAGCAGCAGCTCTGCCCGTGGTCAGGAGCTAGGCACAGCCCTCATCATTCCTGCTGAGGAGCAGCAATATTCCAGGAGGGAAAAGGAGTCAATAGCATTCTGCTCCCCACCATAAAAGAAATAGATACACACCTCTGCAGGAAAACAAACCATCCTCACATTTAAAGGTCAACAAATGTATGAATTCACTCTGTGCTTTCGTCTGTGGGATGGTTTATACAAACTCAGCCCCTCACCTGGACCTAGACATTCTCCAGGGGCAGGGAGAGAGTGATCTGGGCCAGAGCTGTCTCACACCAGCTGATGCCCTCCAGCATTCTCTTTCTGAAGACACAGGGATGCTTTGTCTCACACTGCCAGGATACACCAGAAACCTTTCCCAGTGCCTTCCCACCCTTGCCAGTGGGGAAGGGCAGAGGGGAATCCTGGAATTACGGAGTGGAGGGAGGCAGTGTCTGCCCCCAGGGCACCTTTGAGGGCAGGGATGGAAGCTGTCCCTTCTGCCTGGCTCTGGCACATCACCCCGGCTGTGCACTGCCCCCAGCCCCTGCCTGGTGGGGAGCCCCAGGGCAGTGGGGGCTGCCAGGGGATGGAACCACAGCTGAGGGATGCCAGAGCAGCCCGTTGTCATTTCTCTCCTGCCTAAAGAGCTGCCAAAACTCACAAGCTGCTTGTGACGAAGGCCTTCAGTCTGGCAGGGAACAGCTCTGCCTGCCCCAGCCAAGAGGCAGCAGAGCTGTGCTGAGCTGCTTGGCTCCATCCCCCCTCCATCCCACCAGGAATCCTCAGCAGGCTGCTCTTTGCTGCAGCTGCACAAGGTTGTGCACACCCAGGAAGCCTTTCAAATGCTGCCAGGACTTCCCTGAGCCAGGGAGCCAAAAGGAAGGCAAAAAAGATGAGGCACTGACAGCATCCTGTAGCTGAGGGAGATCCCTACATGCCAGCAATCCTTTTCCCCATGCAGAAAGAGAGGAAAGGAGACATCTCTGTCCTCTGCAGTAGGAAATGTGGCCATGCCACACTGCATGAAGACACATGGGGGCTCAGCAGGAGGCTGGCAGGGCAGCTGGGCCTCCTTGTGTCCCACGGCAGGCAGGGCAGCTGGGCTCCATCATCCCTGCCCTCGCAGCAGCCCCATCTCTCAGCTGGGCACTCCCCCCACAGTCCCTCACAGAGGCTGGTGTCTGTGTTCAGCCAAGCAGCTGGGATGTTCCACAAATAACAGCTCTGGCAAAGGCTGGTGGAACACTCAGAGACTCACATGAAGCAGTTTGCAGGGAGGAAAGCAGCTCCCATGGACGCCAGCCCCTGCTCACACATCCAGCTGCAGCACAGATCCCACCTTGTGGCCCACACACGGCAGTAAACTCACCATCACTCCCAAATCCACCAGCACAGGAACAAAGGTACCTGCACACCCCTCCCAAATGGGGCTGCTCACCTGCAGAGAGCCCCTCCCAGCTGAAACCAGTGCTTCCCTACAGCTAAGTGTTCTGGAAGAGGAGGGAGGGCTATCTATGATCTAGGGCTGCCCAACAAGCTTCTCTCTCCCCCAGCTCCGGCCGTGGAGGGGAAACCATTTCCCAGCTCCTTCAGGTCCCACCAGCAGCGTTGGGGAATTCCTGTCTCTTCAGCCCTGCCTGTGCCAAGGCACACACAGATGCTCCTTTCCCTGACATTATGTAGGTTAATAACATGCAATGTGATGGCAAGACACAGGGAACCGCAACGCAATGTCAATATTTAGCTTTTACACATTTGGCTAATTAGGAAGCAACCTGTGATTCCCTGAGAAGGAGGCAGGGCTGCCTCGCCCCTCTCCCTCCCCTCCTGAATGTTCCCCCTTCAGATGGGATAAACGTCAGCTCCCTATTTCTGGAGTTCGCTGGTCGCAAACGGTCTGTCCCAAAATGCTATTCCCAGGCAGTGGATGTCAGAAATCATTATACTAAATAAAGCCTCATGAATGATTCATGAGGCTGGATTTCACATTAATCAGGGAGAGATGGGCAAAAGCAGCAGAGCATCGCAGACCGCCCTGTCGTGTTCCTGCACAGCCGGGCAAACGGGAAGCTTTGGACCTTCAAGGCGCAGATCAGAGACATGGTGGCAATCAGAGGAGCACCCTGGTCCCAGCAGGATTGGAGACTGACCCAGCAGAGACTGAAAGAGGCAGCGGACTGTTGCCCAAATACCTTTCTGCTTCAGGAACTCCTGTGACTCGATCGTGTTAATGACCCCAGGGCTGCTGCTCCGAGCATCCTGAGATGCACGACTGCTTTCTGCAAGAGCTTGGGAATCCTGTACTGACTCCCTGGCTCTGTGCATGATGGCCTCTAAAAATAGAAAAGTGCTTTCCTGAAATGTCATCAGGAGGCTCTTTCCAGGGCTCAGGGAAACGGGGTTTCTGCCTGGATGCCAAGCTGCATCCCAGCAAACCACTGAGCATCTTATTGGGACACAAATGCTACTTCCACTGCTCCAAGAGTTTGGAAAGAAGCGCTCTCTCTTCAGGTACCTGAATCTGCCTAAAAAAACAAGCCCTGAACTCTGTCACAATCAATGAAAAAATGAGGGGTATCCTCAGCATTGCAGCTGGTGGAAGGAGGTAATGAAACCTGGGGTCCTGTGTGCATATTGCAGGAGCAAGTGCCTGTGTCTCCCCCAGCCATCCAGACTCAGCCAGCAAGCTCTCATCCACCTGCATCCTGCATCCTTGGCTTCTTCTCTTCTGCTTGCGCAAAGATCCCTGGTAAAAAACCCTCAAAACTACAAAAATCTAGTGACAAGCAGCCAGGATGGCTGTACAGCAGGGAAAAATCCATAGCCAGCATAGCAAACCTGGGCTCTGACATGGAGACAGCAGTGATTCTCCATGCAGCAGCAGAGGAATATCTATCAGGAGACTCAGGAGCTGTCAGACACCCCTGCTCCCCCCTGCTGTGGCTCTGCAGCCTTCCCAGGGCTGGCAGTGAGTCACCAGCCCTGAACCACAGAACCACAGCACGGCAGATCCGCTGCCCAGGGCACCTGGGGGGCTCGGGGGGTCCCCTGCCAGTCTGGCCCCCCAGAGCCACCCTGCAGCCCTGGGTGTTGTGTCACCCCACACCCAGTGCTCCAACATCTCCAGCCCCACATCCTCCTCCGTGGACTGAGGTGTCCTGCCCATGCTGGACATGCTGGGATGATGTCTAAAGGAGGGAGAGGCAGAGATGGGATGGAGGAACTCAGCAAGTCCCTGGCACCCTTCAGAACCTTAAGACCTGAAGACACTCTGGCAGCAGAGCTCTCTCACCACCCCCAGCACTGCTGAACCTTCTGCAGAGAGCCCAAAAGACAGCATCCTTGCAAAGACAGGAGCAGACCCTTCCTTGCACCCAAGCATCTCCAGCTGTAGTTGTTCCTGCGTGTTCATCCCAGCCAGCACAGAGGCAGCTGGAGGCAGAGCTGGAATGGGAGCAGGGCGCTCATCCAGAGCCTCAAACCTCCAGGGCACTTCCACCTACAAAACTACCAGAGTGATAATTCACCAGCAACTTATAGTTTTGAAATTCTCAGCTGTGTCATCACAGCTGGGCAGAGAGTGAAGAGCCCCAAGCCCTGTGGCCACTCTCTGTCTCCAGCTCTGGTGGGGAGACAGAGCCTCAGGGCAGGTTTGCTGCCCCTGCCTCCACCAGTGCCAGGCCCTCACCTGGGTTTGCTGTGGGATGAAATTATCCACAGGATCAGATAAATCTCAGGGAAATCACCCTTTAACTTGACCCCCTTATTGCACAAAGAGACTGATTTCCAATTTGCCTCATTGTATGATTTCTAAATACTAATTTATAAGGTATTTCCATGTACAGTGCAGCACAGGGGCAGGTGATGGACCTCCCTGCTCCACCCAGCCTGGCCTTGCTGGCAGGAATCAGAGGCCACCTCTGGCTCCCTCCATGGCCATGGCCTTGGCTGTGCACAGCTATCAAAAGCAAAATGCAGGGCAAGTGTCCTCACTGCACAAGCCTGCCGAGAGTCAGAGCTCGGCTGCACTCTTGGATACTTGCATCATTTGGCCTGCAGTATTGTAAGATTTAATTACAGTTAAGGTTGTGCTTCCATCTTCACCTGTCTCTCTCCTGGCAGAGAATCCAAGGAGTGAGTCCATGCTGCCTGTGCAAGAATGGGTAGGATGACTGGGTTTTGTGGCTTTCTCTGTACTGGTAAATGAAGTGTGACTGGACTGAGCCTGACACCAAAGATGAGTGTCAGGGAACAGAGCAAGTCCTGCCATTAACCTCTGACACCACGCTGCCCTTCCACCTGCATCCCTACCTGTGGCAGCTCCTAGCTCTGCTGGGAATGGTCTGGAGAGGGCTTGGCCCTTGGGAAGGAAGCCCTGGCCTGAGATGCTCCAACAGGTTAATGATGAGCCTGGGAACAGCCTTTGTTTTTCATGCATTCAGTTCTGGTAATGTGTCCTGGGTGTTGGAGGATGGTGAGACAACCTGGAGCAGAAACAGAGCAGAGGGAGGGGGTGCAGCACGTGGGGATTGCAGGTTGCTGGAAGATGGAGGCAATCCAAATGCTCAAGGCATGTGGGAACTCAACAGTAAATCAGTGCTCTGAAATGCCTGACCTTACACTGCAGCATCTCCCTGCTCCCTTGCCAGAGGCTCTCCATCTATATAAAAAATAGCCATTGCTTTGGTACAACTCTCCAGATTTTCTCATGTTTCCTGTTAGAACTTCAGAGCTCAAATGCAAGTCAAGGTCTCCAGCAAGTTCAGTGAATGGTCATCAATCTTTCCTGGCTCAGGCACCCAGTGAGCTCAGTAAAACTCAAGTCCAGAGGAGTTCCAGGCTGTCAGAAGGATGGGCTGTTGCAGGCCATACTGAGAGCCTGTCCCAGGCCTGCTGCAGATGGATTCCAAGGAATCACCTTTCTGCAGTGGTATATATATATATATATATATATATATATATATATGTATGTACATATATTGGATATACAGGTGTATCCAAGGGACTGAATGAAGCTGGTTAATTAATTTTCAGCATGGAGCAGGCTGATATCCCCCTGTCAGCAGCATCTGACACACACACCCTGTGGCTCTGGGAGGAAAATGGGGGTTGTAGGGATGGAATCTTGTGGAGTTTGTGTCCCTACTTTTCTCCTCCTGCTCAGAGGATGCTGCTAGCACAGCTCCCTTTCTCTCCCGCAACCCCATGAACTGGCTTCAGGGAGAGGCATGGAAACTGGGACAGTTGATGGCACAAGAATGGGAACAGCCAATGGCATGGAAAGGAAAAGCCCAAGCCCCTCCAGCTGGAGCAACCCCCTCCCATAGCCCGGGGAACAAACACACCAGCAAGCACAGAAACCACCAGGAAATAACAGTATTAAGGAAAGCCCATGCATTTAGCATTAAGTCTTTGCCACTGAGAAACACAAGCCCAGGCTTTTGCATCTGCCCTAATTTAGCTCTTTCCCTCTGGAAAAGACTATTTGTGAAGTGCTTTGTGCTCATGTCCCCGGCATTAATCAGCCCATCAGCCGCCAGCTCCGCGGATCCCCCTGCGCTCGCAGGTGCGCTGCTCTATCCCACCCTCCCACGTGGCTCCGGCCTTTCACAACAGATATCCAAGGGGCTCAAAAGTGCTTGAAGAATTTTCTTTTAATTAGAGGAGCTCTGGAGACATGCTATATTCATATGTATTTCCTGCTATTTTTTTAATTTATTGCTACGTCAGCTATTAAAAAAAATAAAAAAAAAAAAAGGCAGAAAGAAGAAAGGAAGGGAGCTGCCACAAGCTGAGCGCCTTTTGGGATGACTCACTGCAGCACTGAAATGGCTGCTGGCTTCAGACTCACCCTGCCTCTGCGATTTGCTTCCAGACTGCAGAAGAGACCACGGCAAGAGGTTTTGCCCCCCGTGCCCGTGTGGAGGATTTGCGTGCGGTTATCGACATAATCCGCCCTGGTCTTCAGCGGGTGGAGACTCGCCTTCCTCAAGAGAGGAAAATGGGGGGAGACATGAAAGGAAGAGATGGCGAGGCATTTCCAGCTGACCTGATTTTCTGCTTGTTCCCATCTCCACATCACTGCCAGTTAGCTCAGGAGTGGCAGTGGGAGCACGGGGCTGGCCTGTGCCGTGGGGAGCTGCGCCTCAGCGGGGCCATCGTAAACACAGCTGTGCCAAGGAACAGCCCTTACACCTCAGTTTGCTGGAAAACAGCCTTAAAATGTGAGTCTCCCTTTCCTGCCACAGCATACCAGTGTCAGTGCAAAGGCAGGCCAACGAGCTCTGGTTGGCTCGTGGCAGAGTCAGGCCTTTCGCCTCTGAATTTGTGCAGAAAAGGGAAAATTCGCCTCAGGTGTCATTGATGCAGCAGCCAAGTCCCCTCTGAAGGATGTCGTGATGCCAGCACAAACCTGCACGGGGCCTCTGCAGCCTGGGAAGTGAACTTCCCTCCTCTGCAGCTGCTTCCAGCCAGAGCCTTCAGCTGCAGCAGGAAACATGGAGGTGTCTCCTCTCCGCATCTCCCCAGCCCCTTCCCAGGGCGATCCCTCCAGTCTGGGGGCAATAAGGGCAGAGCCAAGGCAACTCCCTTCCCACTCATGATTCAGCTCCTCCACATGGCCCAGGGACACTCAGCACACCTCCTTGTACTGGGAGAGCTGATTTTGGAGGGGACAGGACTGGGGTCTACTCTGTAGTACAGCAAAAACAGGGCTCTGGTGCAGACACAAAGTGCCAGATGGAGTGGGCGCCCTTGCAGCGCCAGGCACAGCTCCTTCCCTGAAAAATGGCTGGATGAGAACTATTTTCAGATGGGAAAAGAAAATTCACCCTGATCACCATATGTCAGTGACAGGCAGAGAAAACCCCACGTGGGAGCCAGCCCTCCTCCTAGCCCGTGGGCAGCACCCCGCCGGGGCTCAGCACCCACCATCAGCCAGGCTCGCAGCTGCCTGGAGCAGACAAAGATGGGCATGTTTATCTTGCAGCTTCCAGGGATGCTCAGCCATCTCTAATTGCCATAAAAATAAATGCTTTTTGCTTCGTATCACAGAACAGAGGAATTTCCCTCTGGTTTTTTTTTACTTTTTTTTTTTATTATTTTTTTCCCTCTTTTCTGAGGCCTCCCTCAAAGTCATCCCTTCCCCCTCCCTCCGCTGCCTCCTTGCCATGTAAACAAGCACAGGCACACACAGTCTGACACATCACACACATGGAGACACGCTGATGGCCCTGCAGCGGCCAGCACTGCCTGGCACAGGGACAGGACTGGCAGCACACGCGGGAGGCGGGCGTGCGGGCAGGGGGAAGGATGCTCGCCACCAAAAAGAGCTCTCAGCCCGCCTCGTGCAAGCCTGGAGAAGGCTGAGAGCCATCAGGCTCCAGCCCCTCGGACTGCAATCAGCGAGCCGATGGAAGGGATGGAGAGGGGGCTGTGAAGTCTCGCCCCGTGCGAGCCGCCTGTCTGACACAGCTGCTCTGTGCTGGCTGGCGGAGCAATGAGCCATCGCTGCGGGGACATGCAGCCTCGGCCGTCACCCTGGGAAGGTCCCTTTCCCATCCTCTCCCTGCCATCCCCCTGCTCCAGCAGCTGACTTCCGGGGGAGTTGGTGCGCTTGCGGTGCTCCCCGGGCTGTCTGGGGATGGCCCCGGGCGGCGGCGGCTCGCTGACCTGAAACCCAGCGTGTGCCATGCCCGGGACTCGCTGCCTTCACCCACCTCCCAAAGAGCCTTTAAGGAGACGCCGAGGAGCTCGGCGAGCCAGGGGAGCGCTTCCCCGCGGGGCTGCCCCGGTGCCACACTCGCTCCCAGTTCCGAGGAGCAAGATGGAGATGGATCGCACGGAGGGCGGCTGCGAGGGCAGGGGCGCATCGTGTGCCCGGCACAGGGCGGCACCGCTGCCCGGGCCCTGCTCGGCCTGAGCACACCCGGCACGGGACGGCCCGGCACCCCCAGCTCCGGGGGCTCAGCCCCACCGACAGCGCTTGCCACCCGGGCAGCTTCGCAGAGAGCTGGGGTAGCCCAGGGCCGGGTGGGACGGGTACCCCCAACGCGGCTGCCACAGCCATCCTGTGAGCTCTCCCGCCTTGCAAGGGACTGCCAGCAGGTAAGAGTTCAGGAAAGCCGGGGAACCCTCGCCTGGTCCAGATTCCCGGCTCGGTGGTGCCTTCGCAGGGGACACCGCCAGCTTCGCACGGAGCTGTGCCGACCCGTCGGCCGCTTTCACCGAAATCGGGTCGCTGGTCTTGCCCGGTGGCTTCTCCCGGGCATCCTTAGTCCTGTACAGAGCTCGGGAGGGGCTGGTGGGAGGCAGAGGCAGCCAGGAACCGGGCACCGAGAACCGGGCACCGGGCTCTGGGTACAGGGAATCGGGCACCGGGCTCTCCCGGGAAGGGCGGCGGGCGGGACCCCCGGCCCCGCGGAGCTTCTGCCGCCGCCGCCGGCCCCGCAGGGCTCGCGGCTCCGCGCCGGGCGCGCTCGCTGCGGCGGGGGCGGCGCCGAGGCAGGTGAGCGGCGGAGCGGGGCCGGGCTCCGCGTCCGGGGTGCTGCGGGCACCGGCAGAGCGGGGACCGCGCCACCGACACCCGGGGCGGGCGGGGACGAGGGCAGCGGCATCCCGGGGCGGGGTGGGGACCCGCGGCATCGGCATCCCGGGGAGCTGCAGGCACCGACATCCCGGGGACCCGCGGCGCTGGCATCCCGGGGCGCGGCGAGGACCTTAAGATCGGTAACACAGGGACCGGGGCACCCGCAACCCGGGTAGCCGGGGTACCGGAACCCCCGGCCATTGCAGGGGTCAGCACCCTGGGGTGCGACGGGGACCCGGGCCATCGGCATCCCGGGGTGAGAGGGCAACCGGAGCAGTGGCGTGCAGGGATGAGCTTGGGGAAGCGAGGCACCGACATCCCGGGGTAAGCGAGGAGCCGCCGTGGCGGCATCCACAGCCCGGGATGCTGCCGGGTGCCGGGGCGCAGGGACTCTCCTCCCCGTCCCTCTGCGGGCGCGTGTAGGGGAGTCCCCGGCCCCGGAGCCTGCCTCCCCCTGGGGCTGCATCCCCCTCTCCGGGGAACGGAGCACGGAGGTCCCTCTGGAGAGCCGTGCAGGCGCAGTGCGAGACCAGGGAGACAGCGCTGGGCTGTGGGTAATCACCCTCTCCTGCACCCGAGGCGAGCAGGGAGTCCCCCGTCATCTCCATCTCCAGCCCTGGGCATTTTGGTGGCCTCTCAGCGTACAGCAGCAGCTTGTGCTCTGCCTGCAGGGAGCAGCCAGTAGTGGGAATCCCCCTTCCATTCTCCCCACTGCCTGCCTGGCAAACCCCCGCACCGCCCGAGGCGAGGCTCGCTCCTCAGCATCTTGAGACGCTCGGCAGTGGGGATGGGGCTCTGCAGGGACAATTTTGGGTGACCAGAAAGCAGATGTCTCCTCAGTCCTGTCATATGGGGACACCACCCAGCAGGAGATGGGATGCCACCCAGCCCCACTGCCCCCCTCAGGCACTCAGCAGGGGACCCCCAGTCCTACCCAGTCCCATGGATATCCTGCCCAGGATCTCCTCGGTGGTTTGCAGCCACCACCCCTGCCCACCCCGGACGTGCACGGTCACAAGCCCCGGGTGACAGGGCGTTTAGGTCTAGGCTACAGGCAAAGGATAAGAGGTTCCTCCTCCTCTACGCATTTCTAATGGCTCCTTTGAGACAAGCCACACGACTCCCTGCTGGGAAGCCTCGCTGAGCTGTAAGTACAGGGTTTTTTATTTGGGCTGTTAATCTAAATCCATTGTATCTGGTTGGAAAAGACCCTGTGTGCAATGCTCCCTTCACTTGCTGCATCCTCACTTGAATGTCTGTTAGCACCTTCCTTCCCACTCCCTTGAGTCCCCTCTGCCAGGTAGAATAAATATACTAACTTCCATTTGAAAGCCTTTGAGAAAAAAAAAAAATATGTTGTCAAGGGAAACTCTTCTAGCATTACTTATAGACATGCTTGATCTATTTTATATTTTATTTTTACTGTCATAAATGCATATATCAGGGATTTTTTTTTCCTCCACCAGATAGATATTAATTTGAACGCCCAACACCCAGCTCACACTGGGCTTGTGTAATTCTGACGGTTGTCTCAAAATAGCTTACAATATATTTCAACATTTATCAGAAAGAGACTGGCTTTATCTGTTCCCTTTTTCCAATCATTCATGGAAATTTTGGGTCAAGTGAAGAAAAATTTTGCAAATTCACTTTATCCCAGACAGACACATTTGTATTCTCCGTCCGTCAATGGTTTTAAATAAAAATCACCCAAGCTTCCCAAAGTAAGCTTCTGTTTCCCAGCTGATGCCCCTGCAAACGTGAACAGGGCGCACGCTTTGATGGTCAGGGGAGATCACACCAGGTCCCAGTGCAAAGCCCAGTTTTATTCTAAAGCTGAGCTTAGCCATTTGTGAAACAAATAGGCAAGAGTTATAAAACTATTAATTGCTGCTTTAGATTCCTAGATGAAAGCTGTATGTGGGCAGAAGGAATTTGGTCTATTCATAAGCGAACATCAGAAAGGAACATCTCTGGCAGTTCGTGACCCTTCTCCTCGCTCTGCTTCCAGTGCAGGAGGGATGGAGGGATTTCCCTGGGGTGCAAAGCTTGCGGGGTCCTGACACCCACACTTAAATTTTGAGCTGGGAGAGAGGTAGGAGCCGTCTCCCTTCTGGCTGTCAGGGTTTGGCACGTCTCATCCAGAGCCACAACCGTGCACTGGGGATGGTCTGGCTGAGCTGGAGCAATGCTTTGGGCTTGTCCTGTGTTTCTGGGCTGTCCTGTGCCCCAGCCCAGCTCCCAAACCACCTTGCCTTTGATTTTGGTGGCATTTGGCCCGACCTTTTAGAGAAGCTGCTCTATAGGGAGGGTGCAGAGAGAATCTGATGCTTGTTTTGGGATAAGCTGGATCCCACAGATGCACCTCCAGGGTCCCCCATCTGTGTGTGTGCTTATAGCCTGAATGCATGAGCATCCTTCTGGAAGGAACCTGGATTAGTCATCCCTACCCCACAGATGGGCTGTGTGATGTCTTCTCTGGAAAAGCTAATCTGACACTGAAATTCCAATTTATCCCTGAAAGAGGAGTTTTCACCCCTTCTTCCTTGCTTTTGGCTTAAGCATTAAAAAATGGATCCTTCTCCTTCCCTCCCCTTTGAAAGGCAAGACAATGAGTCCATTAAGCTCTGAGGTTGATCACGAGCCTGTTGTCTCCTCCAGACGTGGTGTAATGGAAGCTCTGGTTGTGGTGCAAAGCTGTGTCTTTAAGGAGCCCTGGCCGGGAGATGCAGTGGAGTTCTCAGATGCCTTTGCCAGGCTGTTTCACACAAATCTGGCATTTCCTGCACCCACAGCCCTGCTCAGCTTAAAAGCACCTCCGGGGCTACCCATTACCTGTTCCTCTGCAGCTCTGCTCTGACCTACAGGTTTGGAAGTGACCTCCCAGTCTGACAAACCTTTTACACCAAGCTTCTCAGACTTGAAAGCAAGTAGAGCCCTGTGTTTGCCCCAGAAATCCTGTGAGAGGGCTGGTGAGGAAGAAAGGGCTGCAGTGGGACCCACCTCGTGTCACTGACCTGGTTTTGTCCCCTGGTGGCTGCTGTGGGACCAGGCTGTCCTGTGTGGGGTCTGCTGGCACCTCAGCATCACTGCAGGGGCTGCAGCCTTTTCTCCCTTGGCTCCTGTCTGTGCCCTCTGTCCCCACAGCTCCTAAAAGCTTGGAAAATTCTGTGGGTGATATTAGACAGGAAAAAAAAGTAATTCCTCACCTGAGAGAGCAGATCAGTGTCCCTCAACCCCCACCACTCTGTGCCAGGAGCAGAGGGATCCCGTGAGTACAGGGCTGCTCCATGTGTCCCCTGGTTGCTTTGATGAATAAGGTAGGTGGAAAAATCTGATTTTGAGGTGGTGCATAAAGATCACAATGATTTTTATTTGCCTTTTTGCTCTAAATTTCTGGTCAGGACAAGTAAATGCATCTGAGGGGTGGAAATGCTTCTCTTTCTTTGATGCTTTAACTGTTTCTCATTAGAAAATAGAATTTCTGCTGCACAAAAATGCCTGGCACCCTGAAACTTATAAATCCCTAAAACACAATAGAAGTCAAAACTCTGGGTTTTTATTTTATTTTTGATTTTATTCAGTCATCAATGATTCTGAATCATGTTTTTGTTATGTTTCAACATAAAATAATCTTAATATTTTACATGGCAGAACACACAAGAGGAAACAAAACAGGCAGATGAATTGTTTTGACACTTCTTCCTCTCAAATCCTCCCTAAAATTGACACCTTCTGTGACAATACTTTGATTTTGGCAAAACTGCCTGTGCTGCTGGAAAGATTGCACCATCTAAGGACTTTTTGACCAGGTCTAATTAGCAGTGTAGGTAGTGGGGCTACAAAGCACTTTGGCAGAATCACAGCAGTGGTGATTTGACAAGATCTAATTTTTCCTGCGGGAGACTCTTTGGGGAATAAATCTTCTCTTCAGTGACTAATTACCTGTTTGAAGAAGGAGAGCCCCATGGGTGAGGTGCTGGAGGTGCATTAAACTGCCTTCCTTAGGCCATTGACAACCTGCAGAGGGAGAAACTTTAGGAGGTAAAAAAGCAAGGAAAATTTCACATGGAAAAATCATCGGCTTTTCTTTTTTCAGCTCCCATACCACAGGAGAACAAGTCTAAAGCTGTTTCTCTCCTTTCCTCTTTGGTCCTCACTTCTCAGAACACAAACATCCCTCCTCTCTCCCCAGGGTGCTTCTGGCCCCCCCAGCCAGGAGCACCCAGACCTGGGGGAGCCCTGCGTCCCCTCCAGCCCCGCTGTCTCACCCACAGGTGGAACCCGCTGCTGCTCTGCTGATCATGGTCAACAAGACCTTAAATTACTGGGGTCCCAGTTTTGAGGAGGACGTTATCAACATCAACGTGGGGGGTCTGAGGAGGCGGCTCAGCTCCAGCGCCCTCTCCAAGTTCCCCGACACCCGCCTGGGGCGGCTGCTCTCCTGCGACTCCGAGGAGTCCATCCTGCAGCTCTGCGATGACTACGACGTGAGCGCCAGGGAGTTCTACTTTGACCGAAACCCCGGATTCTTCCTCTACGTCCTCCACTTCTACCAGACGGGGAAGCTGCACGTCATGGAGGAGCTGTGCGTCTTCTCCTTCTGCCAGGAGATCGAGTACTGGGGCATCAATGAATTCTTCCTGGACTCCTGCTGCAGCTACCGCTACCACGAGCGCAAGCTGGAGAGCCGGCACCACAACTGGGATGAGGAGAGCGAGGTGAGCAGCGTGGACACGTCCCCTGATGAGATCTCTGACATCAACCACGACCTGCTGCGCTACAGCACCCTGCGCTGCGGCAACGTGCGCAAGCGCCTCTGGCTCACCATGGAGAACCCCGGCTACTCCATCCCCAGCAAACTCTTCAGCTTTGTGTCCATCAGCGTGGTGCTGGTGTCCATAGCCACCATGTGCATCCACAGCATGCCCGAGTACCAGGATGTGGATGAGAATGGCAACGTGCTCGATGAACCCATCCTGCACAAGCTGGAGTATTTCTGCATCTCCTGGTTCACCTTCGAAGTATCCTCCCGCCTCCTGCTCTCACCCAACCCCAGGAAGTTCTTCAAGCACCCGCTGAACCTGATTGACATTGTCTCAGTGTTGCCCTTCTACTTCACCCTCCTGGTGGACGTGACCATGGGCAGTGACTCGGAGCTGGGCAACCTGGGCAAGGTGGTGCAGGTGTTTCGGCTCATGAGGATATTCCGGGTGCTGAAGCTGGCTCGGCACTCCACTGGACTGAGGTCACTGGGGGCCACCTTGAAGGTAAACTGTGTCTTTAGCTCCTTATCTACTCCTTTAGTCGCTGGGCAAGGAGGAGACCTCTGGCATGGCTCGGGGGATGGGGAAGTTCCTATTTGCAGCGAGCTCCCAGCTCTGGGTGTGCCTGGTGAGCTTGTTTGGGGTGGTGGCTTGGGCTGTTGGCTGTCTCTAAAGCAGGCAAAGGTGAGGAGCACGGACTGCACACACAGCACAAATCCACACAAATCCAGGTGCTTCCAGGGTCTCAGCCATCCCACTGTGGTATGAAAGCTTCATTGCACAGCGCTGGAATAGACTCAGCCATGCACAGGTGGATGGGCACGCCCCACCAGGAGTGAGTCAGTGCCCAGTAGGGCTGAGAGCGACCTGCTGAGCAGGTAGCAGGCCAGACAGCAGGTGCTGGGTCTACCAGCACCAGGCCTGTTCCTGTCCCCATTCTGGGAAAAGGGAACCCTCCTAAGGGCATGCTGCCAGCTGACCAGAGGCCAGTGTCCAACCTCTGGTGTCTGCCCATTTAGGGAAATGTAGAAATCCTGGTCCAGCTGAGTTGATACTTGAACGCTTCAGGATACAGTGAGGTTGGGACTGGCACAAAGCAGCAGTAGAAAAGCAAAGGGTGAGTTGCATGGCCTGGAACAGCCAGCCCCAGGCAGGGTCTATGCCCTCAGCAGAGGCTGGGTTTTCAGCAGCTGCCCCTCAGTGTGATGGAAAACTTGGCATGCAGGGCTGGGGGAAGCTGGTCCCAGGACCATGTGGTCCTCAGGAGGAAGCTCTGGAGGGGGAAATGCAGACTGCATGGAGGACCAGGGTTCAGGCAGATTTAGAAGTGGCATCCCTGCAGGTCTGGTGAGAGGCTCCACCTTCCCCAAAACATGCCCCAAGCCTGTGTTTCTCCAGACCCCCACCCACAGTACCTCTGGCCTCTTCAGACAGACCAAGGGCAACTTGAAATGTCTTGCAATCCTCACTATCCTGGTGCTGCAGCCAGGCCTCCATCACTGCAGCTCAGAGGTGAAGCAGGACCAGCTTCCACTCCCAGTGTGGTTCCACTCACCCCCACCATCTCTCCCCTCCATCCCCCTTCTGCTGAGGGCCATGTTCCTGAATCTGGAGAGAAGGAAACTCACTTCCTGTGCTTACAGAGAAAATCCAGCCTGGTGCAGAGGCAAATTAAACTCAGCCTTTAATTGTCCCTGGCTCTTGGTGATTGCATCAATAGGAATCCTGAAGCTGATGTGCTCCCAATGCCCCACCACACACGGGGCTCACGCTGGGCACTGGGGGATGATCACCAGGGCAAACACTGCCTCTTCCTGGGGCAATTGCACAAATATCCCTGTGCTTTTCCCCCTTCAAACAACTGGTGTACCACACAAATGGTCAAGGAAGCAATCTTTGTAACAGAGCCTGAAACTCAACCAAAGGGCCACTCTCCTCCCACTCAGTGCCTGGCATGGGAGGGAGCTGCAGCTCCTGGTGCTGCTCCCTCTGAAGGGCCATGACAGGGGTGAGTAGCTGGGGAACACCCTGTTTTCACTGCTGCAGCAGTGACAGGGCTGGCATGGGGTGTACTGGCATCGGCAGATCTCGGCTGCTGGGGTTGGACCCATTCCCGTGGCTGAGTCATGGAGAAAAGCAATCATTGAGTGTGAATAGGGGTGAGGATGGGCAGCAGAAAAGGTCTTCTGCCAGCTTCTGCTATGAAGAAGGATCAGCCCTGCCCAGAACTAATCTTGCAGAGCCCACAGAGCATCAAAATATTCCTGGCGTCCTCAAACTCGGCTGAGAAGAGAGTGCAGGGAGGGTTGTTTGAAATGAAGATGCCTGAAGTCCTACCTGCATCATACTTCTGATCACTCACCTTGAAAAAGCACTGACAAGTGACAGACCCAGGTAACACTGTTGATGAAATTTAAGTAAACTTGCACACGTGGAAGTCCTGCTGGTGCTCCATCCAAGCATGAACAACACCTTTCAGCAGAGCAGGCACTGATGGACTCATGTGCATATTACTAAGCAGCAAAGAGATCTGGGGAGCCAGCAGCGTCCTGGCTCTGGCTTCTGACGAGCAGCTGATTCACCCAGTGACGTGCTGGAAAGTGCCCCTTCCTGGGGACTCCATAGCCAGTTCTAAATGGGGATGAGCAAAGACACAAATCTGATGCAGCAGCTTGGCATTGTGATTTAGTGGGCACATAAATTACAACGTCTTCTTAATCATAATTTACTTCCTCTTGCGAGAGCAGAAAGCAGGAGCAGAGCAGTGAAGGCTGTTAACAGCCAGGAAGTGGCAGCGATGGCTCTGGCAAGCTGAGCGATTGTTCCCCTGCCATGGAAGTGCTAGCAGAGGGAATTCTGCCACTTGTGCGTCGTAAACCCTCAACAGTCCTCAGATTGCTTGGGGCCTGATCCACAGAGTGTTTAATTTGAGGAGAGGCTTCCTACACGTCTCTGCTCTTCCTCCCCGCCATGCCCGCCATCCGTTACGGCTATCGCAGCTCCGCGGCTGCGGCTTTGGGTCCCCTCTCCCACTGGCAGTCGATAGATGCTGATCCCTGGGGAATTACAGCACATACAGGGATCTTCAGGAGTTGCTGTCTGTCCCCTGAGGGGCCCAAATATGTAAAGAGGTTTGAACTGCACATCACACGTCACCCTGCTGTCACTACCATGGGCCGTCTTTGCTCGATCTCCACATCGGGATTTTTGGCAAGACTCAAGGTGGGCTCTTCCATTCCAATTGTCTTCTGCTGTACTGCAGGAAAGATGTGAATCTGGCAGCAACCTGGAGAGACTGCTGCTTGGAGGGTTTTTTGCTGGAGTCTTTTATTACCTAGCATTGCCTCCCCCAAGCTGGCTACTTGCTAAGCCTGCAACCCACCCAAACCCTGGTTAAAACTGCATCCCACCCAAAATCTATCCAAGCCTGCATCCCACCCGATCCTTGGCTAAACCTGCATTCGATCTGAACCCTGGCTAAGGGTCCCACTCAAGCCATGGCTAAAATTGCATCTCAGCCAAACCCCAGCTGCAGCTGCCTTCCCCCTCAATCAATCAATGAACCAGAAGTTTAGCAGATAAAGGGTTGCAAATAGGTGGCAGCCAGTGCTGAGGATCAGCTGGGAGATTTCTGGAGCCTTCCCTGTGCTACAAACCCTAACCCTGCTTGTAAATTGAAGCAGCAGGAGCTACAGAGCTGCCTGACTTCCCCTTTGCCTTTCCCCTCCAACACATCCCAGGGCCAGAACCAATACTCTTTAAAAATGCATGAGGTTATTTGGTGCTGCTGGTCCCCAGCTGGGATGTACAGACCTGCTGTTAACTTCCAGCCAGGAGCAGGTCTTTCTTGGCCAAGTGATACAGCCTTGGCTCTGAGCTGTTTGTCCTCCTCGAGGAGCTCCCTTGGCACTGCTATAGGGCACTTGCAGTCACAGGTGAGGGAGGAGAAAGGTGGAGGAGGAAGGGGAGGAAGAGGAGGTTATTTGGTATTACTGGCATTGGCTGAGCAGCTTTTGCCAGCTGTCTAAGCAAAGTCTCCTCATTCCCTGCCATGAATCCACCTCCTTTAAGTCTCATCCTAACCACAGAAGCCTTTTCCCACGTCTGCTGCTGTTTGCTTTGCTCAAATGTTGTTTCCTTTAGCTATTATGTGGTCTCTGCTTGTTAGAAGACTGGGAAAAAATCTGCACAATCAAAGCTCTGCTTTCCTTTACCCAAAAGATGAAGAGCAAGCTGGCAGGTCAGTGGGCAGAAACATCTAAAAAATTCACTTGTGGCAGTAAAAAAGTGATTGGACAAGCTGTGCTGGGAGGATGGTGGTGGCAGTCTGTCCCCTGGCAGTCCCTTCCCAGCATGACTTGTCCTCCAACCCCCTTGTCTCCCCCTTGGGCTTCTGGCACAGGTTTATGCTTTGTTCAAATATTAGGAATGTACAAAGAAAGATTGCAGCAGGAAGGTTTTAGGATGAAACCTGAGAAACGATGTCTTCTCCAAGGGGCACTGCATACCACTGCCATCAGAGTTGGGTGTCCCATGGCTCTATTCCCACCAAGGCTCCCAGACCCCTTGGGCTGTATCTCATCGAGCTGGGGCTTGTAGCACCCTATAGGATGGGTTCTGAGAGCAGCCCATGCTGACACTGGATGACCCATGCTGAGCCTGGACTGCCCTGGATGACCAGGGATGTTTGGTTTGGTGTCAGCTCTGATGTGATGTTTCTACACGTGTGTAACAAAGGGTTTCATGATTGCTGAGGCTCAGTGGTGCTGGGGTACAGGAGGGACCCTGGGGCTCAGGGGTCCCCATGGAGCCTGGGTTGAGACCTGGGTAAGAGCTGAGCTCAGCTGCAGCAGAGACCATGTCCTCCTGAGCAGTGCCAGCGACTCAGGAAGGTACAGACTGCTTCTTTTAGTGGCTGCTATTAGGTGGTTTCTGGAGACCTGCCAAGATAAAAGGAAAATGTGCTAAATATTGTTAGCTGAGATCAGGCCAGAGTGAGTGCTGGAGGCAGGGGAGCAGCCTCTGCCGGGGATCCCTGGCTGGGGAGCACAGATCTGTCTTCCCTCCTCGCAGGCTGGTGGAGTGCAGAGAGGCAGCTGTGGGTGCCAGGAACAATTCCTGACTGCACCACTTGTTCCAGATGTGAGTCACCCATGCACTCCTGCCCCATCCCAGCCCACCCCTGCAGCAGAGATGGATAGAGGCACTGAGATCCCTGGTGGAGTGCAGGGAGTCTGTGCAGGGCTGTGTTTGCACTGTGGGATCTCTGTGTCCTGGTTCCTGGCCCCCACTGACCGACTGTGCTTTGCCTTCCAGCACAGCTACCGGGAGGTGGGGATCCTGCTGCTCTACCTGGCCGTGGGGGTCTCTGTCTTCTCTGGAGTGGCCTACACTGCTGAGAAGGAGGAAGACGTTGGCTTCGACACCATCCCGGCGTGCTGGTGGTGGGGCACGGTCAGCATGACCACCGTGGGCTACGGCGACGTGGTGCCCGTCACCGTGGCGGGGAAGCTGGCGGCCTCGGGCTGCATCCTGGGGGGCATCCTGGTCGTGGCACTGCCCATCACCATCATCTTCAACAAGTTCTCCCACTTCTACCGCAAGCAGAAGGCGCTGGAGGCGGCCGTGAGGAACAGCGGCAAGAAGGACCCCGAGGAGGTGGGGAGCATCTCCAGCCGCGACCGAGACTCGGAGGCTCTGAGCGAGACCTCCCTGGGCAGGGGCAGCCCCGACCGCCGTGGGCTGACCCCCGGTGCCCACCCCAGCCCCTGACCCCTCTCTCAGTGGCCCTGGGACATGTGGGACCTGCCTGCTCACGGTGAGCATGGCACCGGGACACGGCGGAGGAGCCACGGCCGGCATCACCCCTGCCCTGCAAAGGACAGGAGGGGCTGGAGGAGATGCCCAGTGGGTGCTGGCTGCTTCCAGACCCTGTGCCTGCCTGATGTGTCTCAGCTTGCTCACCCGTGGCTGTAAAGGGAGGTTGTGGTGCTGGATATGCCCCTGCCAGAAAGGGAGGCGGAAAATAAGAAATACAAGTGACCCCTGACCAGGCACTGCCCCAGATATATGGAGAGGGATTTTTCTCTTCCCTTAGGTTTTGTGTTGTCCAGGGTGAGGTTAAATAGCTCAAGGATGAGGCAGCCCTCAACCAGGCTGGCAGCCCTTACAGATCCTGTGCCATGTTGACAGCTCCAGCCCCAGCCTTGTCCTACCTGGAAACAGCCTCAAAAGGCTCAACTGCCCCTCCAGCCATAAAGGAAAGGGGCCTGGGACTGGGTCTGTGTGGGAGGAGAGGTGTGTGCAGCTCAGGGTGAGCCCCATGTCCCCAGCCCTGCAGTGGGATTGATTGAACCTCACCTTCTTTCCATTGCAGATAGGATTTATCTGCTCTCCTGCACTGCCACTGCTGGCACCCCCAGGGACCTGGGGCTGTGCTGGGAGCACTGCCCACACATGGGGGAGGGATCCAGCTGGGGATGACCAGGCAGAGGGAAGGCAGCAGCAGTCAAAGGGGTCGAGCTGGGGGAACTGAGGAGCCAATCCCAGTGGGGCTGTCCCCCAAACCCTGGTCTCTCTTGCCACAGCCCCTAGCCTGGCTTAATCCTGCCTCTTCCCTCCCTGTCACAGGGCCAGGCAGGGGCAGGAGGGCTGCAAGGAGGGGGTCACAGTGTCCCAGGTGTCCCACAGGGAGCTGAGCTCCCCGGGTGCTGCTCACTCACCTTCCCTGTGCAGGGAGCGAGCTGGGGCAGAGGGGACCTTGCACCGCTTTTGTCACCACTGCGGGCAGGGAGGTCAGCCTGGAACACCAAACCCCCATCCTGCCTGGACCCCCAGCCCACCTGAGCACCTTCAGGGCTGCTCCCAGCACGGCAGTAATTCCCTACAGAGCTTTTCCCTGCCCTCCCACCCCCTGCTCTCTGGAAATTGTGTAGCTCCGTTGCACACAGAGGAGTGCACCCAGCAATGCCCGTTTTGAGTGGGAGAAACGTGCCTCCTGCAATCCCAAACCACCTCAAACACACGTTGAAGGCTGCAGGGTGACCCCAGGTACCTGGATCATGGGTTTGCTGCTGGTTGTCCTGGCTGGCTTCCAGCACAGCTGTAGCTGCCGGTGCCGCCTCTGCCTGTAGCGATCTGCTGGTCACAGGCAAGGAAAGCCAAACCAACACTGGTGCAGGTCCAGCCCTTCCCAACCCAGTGGGACTCAGGAAAGGTCCCCAAGGAACAGTGGTGTGGGATGGGAGGGTGCTCACGCTTCTGGCATCATCAAGTCTTCCAGTACTGACAGTTCATGGTCCGCTCCACGCTTATTCCTGCTGGGAGCTGGGACTGGAGAGCAGCACCCCCTGCTCTGACCAGCTCCTGCTGCACTGTTACTTGAATACAGGAAGGAGTTTCCCCTTCTCAACATAAATATTCCAGTAGCAAAATGTATTTATTCAAATGTGAAGAGTAAATTACATCCATTAATGAAAAAGCATTATGCAAATAATTAGGAGCATGTAAATTAATTTTCTATCTATGCATGGGATGCATACTGTATATTTTATTAAAGACCTCGATGATCTGCTGTGGATGCTGGTTTCTGTTTTGTGGCAGCTGGGTGTGCTCATGCAGCCAGGCTGAGCCAGGGCTGGGTCAAGGTGAGCAGGAGCAGCCAAGCTGCTCCCACAGCACTGCAGGTCCCTGTCAGCCAGCTCCATCCCCACCTTGGAGCACAGCAGTGCTCCCAGCTCAGCCCTGCTCTGGATGGTGTGCTGACAGCTAGTCCTTGTGCCTGGACCACTGCTGTCATCCTGCCTGGAGCAGTTTGAATAACCCGCCTTCCTGAGGCTCAGAGAACGAGGCACTCATGGGGGGGTGTGAGGGCATGGGTTGGAGCTGGTGGGCTCTGGGAGAAGCCACTTGGGGAGCCAGGCATCACAGCAGGGAGGGAGGAAATCCTGATGCTGTCTGTGGCCTCTGATGCTCTGGAATGAGGGGGGGTCTCCAGGCTGTTGTTCTGCAGGGGCTGGCTGGGGAGGGCATGATAAGTGTGTTACTCTGCTGGGCGTGACAGGAGTCAGGGGTAAAAAGAGTTTCATTTTTATTCCTTTGAGAGCTTTCCCATTAAAAAAACTAAAAATCCACGTGGTGCTAATCATGCAAAGGCAAAAGCTCCCCTACCTTGGGGGCTGCAAGCAAGGCAGGATCTCCTGTGAGCCCCTCTGCCACGCTGCAAAGGCACATCAGAGGGGGCTGGTGCACGATTGGGAAAGCCACGAAAGACGTTTTCTTTTTTTAGCCTCCTGCTCTCTGTGAAGACATTAGGATTTGTATGGCTCTGAGTAACTGCACTAGGAAAATCCTCCCACTGCTGTGCAGGCAGATCTCGCCGAGCTGGAGCTGTGCAGAGCAGGAAGAGCCGGGTGCAGGAAGGTGGCCAGCAGCAGCAGCAGTGGGTGAGCACAGCCCACGCTCCCCGCTGAGACACGGCTGTGCAGCACCGGGCTGCAAGGACAGGCCCCACTTACTATTTCTAAGGCAAGTAGGAAACTCATGTTCTTTTGCTAATCCCTAATCAGTTTTCCTGAGTGGCTGCATTTTCATTTGATACAGTGGGTAAATCAATTACACACTTTATCAGGTTATTCCTACAAAGCTGCTTTCCACATTCACCAAATGATTGACTAAAGCATGACTCTCTTGCCTCCAGGGAATGGTGATTAAGGAGTGACCTTATTAAGCTATTTAATGCAGCTGAGAATTAGACAACTCTGCTCAAAGAGACAAAGTAAACTTCATTACCTTTGTTTAAAACTTCTTTTCCTTTGCCAACTTTCAGATCCATGACTACCCTGAGCATGGTCTGTGCACTTGGCTGGTAATCAAAAAACCAGGAGATTTTAAAGGGCTTCATCTGTAGGAAGGAAAGACTCCTCACTGGTAGTGTTTCTGGGATCTCTCCTGCTTGCAGATTCCTACAACCCTGCTGACCTCAGCAGAAATTAGATCTCATTGCTTGGGCACACTGCTTGACATGTTGAATCAGTGTTACTTCTATTTGCTGAACTATGTAAGGACGTCAGTAAAGACAAACAGTGCAGTAATTCCTTTTTTTTTTTCTTTTTTACAAAATAATGCTAAACCACTTTTGCCTTGTAGTGAGACAGCCCTGAGGTTTGAATGTATTTAAGGGTTCACTTTAGCCTTTACCTGAACCCAAGCTGCTAACTTAATTGTAGGAAAAACACAAAATCAAGACTTCTATTCTAACCATCTGAGAAAGCCAAATGAGCAGCCTGGAAGGCATGGAATTAAATTAACCAAATGTGCCTAGACAGGTCACACCATTTCAGGGAATAAAAACCACAGGCCAGGCATGCAGGGAGGCACAGCACCAGCAATGCAGGCTCACATCCAGACCTGGAGTCTGGTGAGAGCAGCAGCGTGGGAAAAACTGCCCCACATTTATTTCAACATCATGCTCTCTGTAGTGAAGGAATGAGGGTCCAGAGCTGGTGAGCACCTTGGGCTGAGGAAAATGCACCCTCCAGCTCATTTGTCTGCTGACTGTGCACAGACAGGTCTGCAAGAGGCTGCTGTGCCCACTCAGGGTGGACTCAGGGACTCTGGGCTCCCTCCACGTCCAGCACTGTATTGATTTGGACAGCAACAAGCTAGAGGGGAGCAGGACAGTCCTTTGTGGATGGAATTGAATTGTTTTAAAGTTTTTAAACAAATTGGCTTTCTTCCTGGACTCTTAAATTAAAGAGCAATTAACTCTCAGTCTGGAAAGAGCTGATGGGCATTTCCTGGTTTGACTCTTCAAAATTTTGCCAAAATGATTAGTGAAATGAAAAATTGTCAACTCTCGAGGCAGGGCTGTCAGCCAATGCTCAAAGCATTTATCCAAGCTCAGACTCTTTTGGCCTGTAGACAGCAGGAAATGGTACAAAATGAGGGTGTAGGAAATGAGTAGCTGAGTAAAAAGGACACTGGCACAGCAGCTCCTGTACCTTAATGCTAATAATTATTAAAAAACTGCTGGTGTTATGGGCTTAGTAGAGAGCTGCCTTTTTCCCTTAGGGGGAGAAGATCAAGGCTAAACATCAGTTCCAGCTCGTGGGGACCTGTTGCTGGGTTTGTTAGTCACATGCACAAGTTTGTGCAGCAGGTTCAGTGCTGCCAGCACACAAACACTCCCCTGGTGATGCTGCACAACCCTCCCTCCCTTTGTTCTGGGGCTCCACAATATCCTGGAAATGTTGCTGAGAATATGTGAGAGCTCCAGGCTTCCCCAGTTACTAGAAAAGCCGGCAGCCTCCCTCCCTTTGATTTCCAAGCTCCTTCCCAACATTTAAAAGCTCAGATCTATTTTGTTTCTTCCGGAATTGCTAACCAAAGCTGACTCCTGAATGAATTCTGTCTCTGCTCCAGTTAGTCATCCCTCCAGGACAGATTTAGTAACTGCTCAGGGAAACCACATCGAAGCCAACAGTTCACCATTGGAAGGCAGCACCCACTCACTGTCAGCTTCATCTTTTTCTGAGCTAGAAAGCTCAAAGTGCAGCAACTGAGCCAGAATTAGGAGTGAGCCTCTAGCCTCACCTGTTGTGTAGGAAGGTGGATAAATTGATATGTACCTAGCCCCAAATCTGCCTGCAGGCTCAGGGAAGCTGCTGCAGAGACAGCAAGGACCTACAGCAGAGCTCAGCATCCCCATCTGCCAAAACACCCCGTGGGGCAAACATCCCTCCTGCATGACTGGAGCTCCAGGCAGGGCTATTGGAACTGCCTGAGCATCACCTCCTGAACCCCCACAGAGCTGCCAGAACATGGAGCTGCCCCTCTGCTCAAGCAATCTCACCCCAAGCTGCAGAATTAGTGATAAACATCACTAATCGTGTGTCTGACACGTTCACCGCCTGTGCTCCCGAAAGTTTGTGCTCTCCAGAGCCCTGCACTGGCTGACTGGAGGTGCACCATGTTAAAACCTGTCCTGGTAAACAACAACACCCCAAAGTACTGCAATGCATAAATATGAGTCACAACACTGATGCTTTCAGGTAGGGACAGTTTATTTGCCCCTTTGAACAAATAAGGCAAGATATTTGAGAAAGATCAAACAAAATCTCCTGTATCAAACTGAGAGGAATGCAATAAAAGTTACCTTTTCATACATATACAAACTAAAGACCCAACACTATTATATACAAACAGCCAGATCTTACAAAACAGCATTTCAAGTCAGCAGTTTATGCCAGTGTTGCTAATTTCTTTGTTACAAAAAAAGTTAAAGCTACAAACTTCACATTTGTAAGTCTCACATGACTGACACCATCAGTATCTCTGGGTTTTAGAAGCAAAGAGAATGGTTTGTCCAGAACCCTTTCCACAATGCAGATGGACCCAAGGAGCACATGAATACAGCTTCACAATTAAGCAAGTTTTTTGCTTAAAACTTTGTCAAAACATTCTTCCCTTATGGTACCAGCCTTGGCCATAGCTTGGAGGACTTTGAGAAATGAACAGGTACTGTGCTCCCAGACATTCTACACAGGGACCAAAAAGGGAAATATTTTCTCCAACAAATTGAAAATCAGTGAAGGAGAAAATAATTCCTCTGCACAACAGCTCCAAGTGCAAGAAACATCATTAAATCTCACCCACTGCAAGCACTTAAGAAAGGTTCAAAGACAGTTAAGCCATTGGACCAGTTTTAGTTATTTTGGTTTGTTTGCTACATTTTAAGACAATCACGTCAGCAAAGCAGAGTATTTCAAGAGTGCTTACATTCACTTACAGCAGTCACAGGTTGCATATTCTGTAAATAGACACCACCCTGTGGTGTCTCACCTAAAAGTTGGGGTTTCTAATGCCCTCTGATCTCTACAGTTATCTATACAGTGCAGAGGAAAAAATCCTTCCAGCAGAACAGGCTTGCCCCACGCCACACAGGCAGTGCAGAATCCACCATGTCACAGATCTCTGTGCCTGTCACACCAGAGGTGCTGGGCCAGACCCATCCAAGTGACTTATACAAGATCCAACTCTGACCACAGAACTCCCTGCTCAGCTGGAGGAGTTTCTTTGATGCAAAGGATGCTCATAAAAATTGCTCATCATAAAGACACGGTCAGGGCAAAGTTGATTGCACAGGTTCCAGATGAGCCCTGATGTTCCCCAGTACCTGAGGCTGACAGATTGCTGGCTATCCCAGGATCTACTCCTCCTGCAGCATCCTACCTGCACTGCTTACTGCCTCCCTTTTCCTTAGGGACAGTGTGATCCCCCTGCACTGTCACACTGAGACAAACCAATGCAAGGGGCCCTGCAGAGGGTAAGAATGGCTTGGTTCCTTTCACAGCTGAGGAGCAGAACTGTGAGCAGCAGCCAAGAGCCTGCTCCAGCGGGGAAACGAGACCCTACAGAAACATGAAACGAACACATCACCTCTGTAGCAGCATTTGATTCAGGAGACACTGCTGTGTAATCACCTAGGTGATGTACCAAGGCCTAGTTCAGAAACATGATGTGGAAACTGTTCCCTCTATCAGAGCAAAGTGAAAAAAGATTGGTAGAAGCACTTGCTCTGCCCAAACATCCCATCACATGCTAGGAACATGTGAAACTACACAGCTGTGCTGTTAGGGCCCACAGGACAGAGGCACTGCTCAGTCTCTGCCCTGCAAGCAGGCTTTGTGTTACTCTCCACTGATGTGAGCTGATTGCACCGTCCTCACAGTGATTGTACATGCTTGGGGCGTTGTGGTTGATTGAGCTGTGCTGGGCAGGGACAGCAGGGAAATTAAAAAACAAACAAACAACACAAGAACATCCAGAAGAACTGGAAGAGACTGAACCTCTTCCAGCAGGACACTGGCAATTATCTTCTCATCCAGATCAACTCTGCCTTTGCTCCACCACCATAAATGCACCTCTTTGTTGATTCAACAGTCTTTACTTTCAGTTTGACTCTCCTGATGTGCTAAACCTTGCAGAAATGTGAAGGATTGTGAAGTCAAGTTTTCATTCAAGCATCCAAAGATGTAAATTTGAAATGAAGCCTATAAAATATTTCACAAGCTGTGGAGATTTTTAAGTCCTCTAAGACACAGCTGAAGCACCTAATTCCTGAGAGAGGCTCACACAACTTCTACCCATTCAAATGCTGTTTCCTTTTCCCAGCACTCCATTCTCAGCAGGGTCTCCCTGAAGGACATTTCCAAACAGACAGACAAAGGGCTATCAGATCACTGACTGGCTTTTGGTTTTGAGTGGGTGTGGATTGTAAATTACAGAACGTAATTTCTTATGGAGGCACAACATGATCGTACAAATTCATGAAGTACACAAAACAAAGACAAAACTGAGGTCTTGAAGAAATCACACTTGCTTAAAGCACACAGTGTAAGGCATGGGGCTTATTACAGGCTTTTTAAAAACGGAGATTTAAGTTTCTTTCAAAAGAAACTTTGTACATGTTCTCACCTGTTCTCTTCAGTGACCTAAAACTTATCAGTACCTTAACAGTAGAAACAGTTAACAGCTTGAAATTGAGTCTGTGCATTCACAAAGGAAAAGAAAAACAAAATACCCACAAAAGAATCAGCTGTTACAGACAACAACCTGTATTAACTTAAACCAAAACGGACTCCTGAAAGTTCAGTTGAAAAGAGAGTGAGCCAACTTTCATTAGCCTATTTCTATCTGGTTCCTCTGGTTTAAAAACAATCCTCCTAAAAACAGTAACAGAACTCTTTTGGAATAATGTTTTAAATATATGTCTAACATTAAAACATACAATCAGGATTTTCCACGTAATGGCATTCCTGAGTTCACAAAGGTGCTATGGAAAAATAAACGAGCAGAAGTATTGCCCTCTATTTTGCTAGCATATTTCAATAGAAATCAATCTGTTCAGTAGTCACAAAAGCAAGGGGCTGATTGTTTGAGGATGGAAGAAGGTTCTACCCGTGGCTCAGAAGTTCTGCTGCCGCCGCTTCTTGGCTTCGATGGCATCGAGGATGGGCTGCCGCTTGGACTGGTACTTCTGGCGAATCTCCTCGATCTCCTGCTCCATCATGGGGTCCAGGGCAGACAGCCTCTTCTGAAGCTCATCCACGCTCCAAGTCTTCAGCTAGCAGGGAGACAAAAGAGGAACAGACACTGGCATCAGTGCAGCCACCACCCACACACCTGCAGGGATCCTGCTGCTCCTGACGGCCACAGCGCATCTTCCAGCAGGGAGAGACACAAAGAGTTCTGCTCCAGGCTGCTGCTCCCAGTGAGAGTGGTGTGAGCCTCAGGGTACTGCTCCTGCTCATTTCACAGGTACATTACATGCTCTGGTTACTGGCACTGTGAGCACACAACCAACCAGTGAAATGTTTCCCCCATGGAGTTGCTTTTCTAATGCTTCGTTTTTGCTTAGGACAGAAATCCTGCACTGAGATGGAAGGAAAGCAAAGTTCTCTTCTCCTCCCTTTTCCTTGCAACTAAACCTCCTTATGCTAAATGATAAAAGGAGACACAGGGAACAGGAAGAAAATCAGATCATTGACAAAAGCTGCATGTGAAAAAAAAAAGACAATTATGTACAATCAGGCTGCATCTCAGTCATGGTGAGGAATTCAGACCCTGCTACACCAGAAATCCCAGAGCACAAGCACACAGCAGGTCACTTTGGGTCAGCCTTGTACTGATAAAATATGCAAGTACAATTTGTATTTTCCTGTACACGTGAAGATGTCAGGCTCATCTGGACAGGCTCCCTCTCCCTGAATTCCCTCTCTGCCCGACCTTTGTTTAACTGGCTGTCTTGTCCGTGCCAATTTGCTGAGAACTGGCACAGGAAAGTTTTTTTCTGTGATTACAGATGCCAAGTGTGGCCTGGGACAGCCCAGATCGTCCACAGCTACAGCCTTTATGAAATGCTATAATACTGTAACTGGTGGAACAGACAGGATTTTAGTATAATGTTAAAAATACGTACACTGGAAGTGTTTCAAATGTTTACTTAAGCACCAGTCCTTTCCCCATCCAAGACCAAGTGACCACAGTAGAGACTGTTTTACAGACACAGGACAGAAATGACTGTGCAGCACCTGCTATCAGTAAGCACCTGCTGTGGATGCTAAAAATATGCAAAATAATTTTGATTGTGCACAAAGAACTGTCAATTTTTATTTTTTTTTTTTTTTGCTTCCACCAAATGTCATAATTAAGTGACTTTATTTTCATGCAAGTGGGGCTGTCCTAGTTTAGCTGTTAATTAGTCAGCTGTCATGGTTATTCTTCAAGCCGTTTCTGAACCAAAACAAGGAGTGAAATGTTTGCTGCCTACTATAAGACAACAAATGAATGTTTAATGGCAGTTTGCATCACTTCTGAAAACTAAGATATGGAACTCCTGATGCCTTTTCCTGAGGTGGGAGAGATATCAGTCCCTAAATCACAAAGTCACCTGCTACCTAATTTCTCACAATGTCTTTTGAAGTTCTTTAGCATATTCTGGTAAATGAGACCTTTCCTAGTTGCTGTTTCAAGATCACAAACCCATTTTAATAATCCAGGCATATATAAAACAACCTTTTTGCCCAGGGTATACAGTCTTTCAGCCTTTCCAATCAGGCATCTGTTCATTAGAAAGACAAAGCACTTCCTCCACAAAGATATATATTATTTATACACATTAATGCAACTTTAACAGGCTGCAGTTTAAGTTGATGCATGGCACCAGTTGCCTTTTCACACTAATTTATTAAGGAGCAGGTAATTATTCAACATTCCACTTCCTCACAGTCTAGGGAATTGAAAAGTCAAATAAAAATGCAAAAGAGAAGAAAATATTATTACAAGTACTGAATACATATACTAAGCAGCTACAGCTCTCCCAGTGCTGGACTGCTTAAAGGGAGTACTGGAACAAATCTAAAACACCTTGCTCAAGGCTTAAGCCAAATATTAGATGTGAGAAATTGCCCTAGGGCTGCAATCTTCCAGGGATGCCCTCTGAGCCTTCCTCCTCAAGTGCTTGGGTGCTGCTTAGAGCCAGAAACAAAGTGCCTGAGCTGGCAGAGCAGATGGACAGCGATGGGCTCTCCAGAGCTCGTGGCAGTAGGAAAACACTGCCCTCCTGCTGTCCTTGAACAGGATGGAGCATCCCGGGACATCCTTCGTGCACACCGACACACAAAGTCTTCCTGCAAAGCGTAAGAGCCGCTTGCCAAGGGACACAACAGCTTTGACAATTTCCAGGACTGTGTTTGTCAGGACAGATGGCTCAACAGTGTGGAAGATGCTGGAGCACAGTGAAGCCTGGAGTGGGCAAAGCCCACAGATTTATATTAATACGAGCCAGCTGGGAAGTGGGTTACGTGCATGACGCAGAGCGGCTGCTTACGGAGCCTGATCACGGGTTGAACACGACAGGGATGGTGGGAGAAGGAAGGGAGGCAAGTCCATGTGGCCCAGGAATCTGGGAACACAGGAACATCCTGTGTGCAGTGCTGTGTCAGTGAGGATGAGCAACTCGCAGAGTTTTCGTCTGGAACGATGGCACGCTGTCTGTGAACGCCACACTGCTCCTGAAAGAGGTGGAGAAGCCAGAGGGCAACGCTGGTGAAAGGCCCAGGAGGTGACTGCTCAGCCCAGATGAGCTGATGGGAGACTGACAGGTCCCCAGTGGGTAAGGAGAGCCACGAGAGCCGTGCAGAGCAGGGGACACCCAGCCCTCTGCTCCCGCTGCGACAGCAAGAGCCTGGGGACCTGGCCTGGGCAATTACTCAGCCTGTCCTTCCACTCACACACATCTTTGGAAGGAAAAAAACCAAACTGTTCAAAATGGGATGGCCTTCATTTCACTTTGCTGCCTGGCATTTCACTGAAAGGCAATGCCACGGACAGGCTTTCTCCCAGAAATGAAGTTTTAGACTCCAGTGTATCTGTTTCTGCACTCCTGGGACACTGACATTATTCTCTAAGAGAAACGCCAGGAGCAAAATAAGACAAGAAGGACAAGGACAGCATCTCATGACAGACGGTTACTCGGGGTAAAATCTCAGCGCTGAGCAGCTGCAATTAGAGCTGGTTTTAGCCACGGGCTCAGTCCCATTCCTCTCCTCACTTCTCAGCAATTCCTCTGCTCTAAGAAGTCTAACTGTCTCTGTAAAAGCTATCTATTTTTGTCCATGCTGATCAAATACCTAAGACAAACTTTTAAAGGAAGGAATCTCATTTCAAATGTAAAGCTGGATAAAAAATACTTGTTCTAAGGTTGGCCAAACAAATCTATCAAAATGGTGAGGAGGCAGCACAGTGAAACTCTTCCAGCATGCTTGTATGTTCAGAAAGCTAGTTTTTAACCATTTGATTAACAGTTGTGTTTTCACTTGAGGTTTTGAGAACGATCTTAACTCTGTAAAAATGCCCAACTGAAGACAAACATCAGAGGTGGAAGTGTTCATCTGAAAGCCTCTCACCCACAGCCACTGGATGTTGTTTGTTTTCTTCAGACACCACTGACAGCAATGTCTTGTTTTAATATGCTGATGATCTCTACTGTATAATTCAGAAAGACATAAATAATTATATCCTTTGGAAGGACATAACCTACAGCCTTTCCATGCCTACGCAGTAGTGATGGACAAATCAGGAACAGATCATTTGAAATATAATTTCTTCCTCAAGGAGATGATTTTTAAGCTATTCATGACATTCCTTTGTCAGCATTTCTGACAGATTTGCAGGCAGCTACCCCACTGAATAATGTTCAACTCACCAAACTGCTTCTGAGTTGCAATTCTTTCAAATCAGCATTTTAAAAACAGGGAGAAAAAAGCCCCACTTGCATTTCTTACAGTCAGGTAAAGTGTCACAGCAACATGATATTCTACTGAATGTAAATCAACCTAAGCAGCAAAAAGGAGAATTAATATAAACTCTCTGCAGCCACAGATTTGGTATTCAAGGGCACCACAGTCTGAACTCTATACCTCTGCTGTTCTGTCCTAAGCAGGACACAGCCCAAAACCCTGCCGTGGTATTTTTAAACAGCCCACGCCAGATTTCTGTTTCACATAAAACAAAAAAAGTCTGTTATAAAACACAAAGCCTAGAGAATCAACTCAGCCTCAGGCCTGCCCCCATGAAAACCAAACAAAAACCCCAAATGGTGAAAACTTATTGAATTAGAAGCCGATGCAAATAATTTATCACAGTCTTCTTAATACCCACAGCCCTCACTGAGCAGCCCCTGAGCTGGTTTGCCTGCAGCAAGGTCTGCAGCTTGACCAGTTTGGGACTTGGCACATTTTCTGGTCCCTCAATAGAAGCACAAGGTCACCACTGCCTGGACCAGCCTGTCCTACTGACATAAATACTGCAGTCCAGTAACCCCCCAGTCACTTCAGCCATCGTTCTTATTTGCTCCTCTAGCAAAACCACTGCCAGCCAAATCTCCTTGCTGCACAAATCATGGGCATCAAATAGAAATGAGCTGTTTCCCAGCAGCTTTCACACATTTCTCCCCCAGCAAAGGGTTTTGGCCAAGCTCTAGCTCACTGACTGCACAGGAATCAAAAAATATTATTTTGGGGCAAGTGAAAATCATGATCCTCCTGAAACTTTCTTTTTACTCACTGACACTGAATTTGATCCCTGCATTTGGCACAAAGCCTTTTCTTTGCGTGTCTGCAACGTTTCAAGCTATCTGGGCTTTGCTTTTAAATACTGACTTTGAAGTCCTGAGGCTTGTGCCAAACAGGAACCCTCCCTCCCCTGGGTGGGGATGCAGTTTTTCTACCATCACTTTTCAAATGTGCAGATGGACCCTGACTTCTGGAACAAAACTGGAATATGTATGACGCTGGTGAGATGAAGTTACTTTTCCTCCTGGTGAAAGCATTTGCAGAGTTTTACAGAAGGAGAATATTTTCAAGTCTTGGTACTACAACCAATCCTACAAATAAAATTAAATTGTTCTCTTCTCCCTTAGCCCTCTAGCCATATTCCTCTATCATAATTCCTGTGAGTTTGAACACTTGTCTTCCACATGCTCAGGGTGTTTCCCGAATATCCTCCCACAGTTACCAAGAGCCTGTGGCTTTTTAGAAAGAAAACACCCAGCTGCAGCAATCCCTCTGCCTGCCTTTCACCCAGATATTCCAGGTGGCATTTACTGCTCAACATAACTTGATGTCAAACTTTTAAGTTTTATATAGCCTTTAGAAAAACTGGCTTTGGCAATTATCACTTCATAAGGGGCAGTGGGAGTTTGAAGACTAAAATACAAAAGTAATAAAATTGCAGCTTCCCACGCTACACAGGGAAATAAATTCTTAGTAGAAAAGATATGAGCTAGATGAGAGCTAAGGAAAAACAAATTAATTGTCTATTTAGCACAGCTTTTATTGTTATAGCTTCCTTTTAAGCCTAGTTTTATGCTGCAATCTAACAGTTCTTGACTGCATACCCAGTGATCAAAGACCCCCACAAAACTCATCAATCCCATCAGCAGGGAGCACAACCCATCATTATTTTTGTGTGTATTTATTAAATGTGGCTGGAGAAGGGGTTTTACCCAAATCAAGTTACCCAAGCTATGCTAAACATTAAATGCCAAATAGGAATTTCTTTGCTGTTAGAGACAGTGAGAAGTTTTACCCCAGTAATACAGCAGCAACAGTTTACTTTGGAAAAACAGAACCAGAACAACCAACTGGGACTTCAGTTGTGTGGAAGCCTCTCAGGGGAGGCTCACTGATGATGACACTCGACAGCAGAAGTGGCTACAAATCAGAGACAAGTAGAAAACAATTCCTACAAGTTAAATTAAATGTTCAGGTGTCCTTTAGGAAGGAAGGCTCTTCACAGAAGAGGATAATTAAACTCTTGCTTCACTTGACCTTGGCTATCACCAAGGCTATCAAGATGCTTCCCTACTGATAAAACCAAGGGCACACTCACACTTCCTTCTCCAGAACCCTGCAGATCAGTTCGATGTGTGTTCACCTCAACTCCTGAACTTTCCTTCTGTCACCTCCTCAAACAGAATTTTATTTGCTTTTTATGTTTGCAGCAACCACCTTGGGGCAGAGCAGCCTGCAGCACACACGAGAGCAGTGACCACAAGCCAGGGAGGGGTGTCAGAACTCAGGGATTCATCAATGTCAGCTCTGACAAGTGTAAGAGCTGAGATTATCCCAGAATTAACTTTCTGTAACTTGAAAGACTGGTTAAACAAGGTATCCATTAAATTCTAATATCAAATATACTCTGAGGACACAGATTACTCAAAAGTACTATGCACTTTTTTCAAAACCAGAAAAAAAAGTCCTCAATTTTTCTGGCCAAAATTAAATGTGGAAGGTAATTTCTCATGCTAAACAGTGCTCCAGACTTTAGATCTTGAAGATGGTGATATAAATTACTGTTGGAATAGCATGCCATTTTTTCCCATAGCATTTTTCCTGAAATGCTGCCTCAATACCACTTGGCATACTTTCAATCACTGCTCTAAAAATTAAGTGCCTTGTTCTCCTTCAGGTTTCCAGCACAAGGAAGCCTTGATGTAATGTACAAGCAGGCATTAACTATTTATTCACTTTAAGTTGTCAAATGCAAAGGACACAAGGACCTACTGGCACTTTCTGACCATTTTTCCTCATCCATCAGCTCCCTACAACTCCACAGATCTGTCAAGCAGCCACGCTACAGAGGGGCTGCAGTAAATCAGAACAAGCCCTTTTGCCTACACAAGCACTAATTATCTTGATTTTCCTCCCTTTTAGCATCAGCATGTCAGTGAAGTTTCTCACTGTTACGAAAGCAGTGGATGAAATGCACTCATTGTGGGATTTCATGCAAGATTAAAAATACAGATATTAATCTTTCAAAAGATTTGAAAAATAAGTCTCAGCAGCACAAGCTTCTGCTTTTAACGCATCTTAATTATTTAGGCAATGTACTGGCAAAACACATCATGGGCTGCAGTGTCCAGCACCAGCCAAAACAGCACTGCAGCTGCCACTGCCCAAAGGAAGAGAACAGGAGCTGTGATCAGGGCACATCTGGGCACTGCTCTCAGGCCACCTCACCTGAACAGCAGATGGCTTTCCACAAAGAAACACTTCCAAGAGATCATCAGATCACCTACAGCTCAAGCCAGCTGAAGCCAGTTAAATATTTAAGTGCAATCACAGCATCCCTCTTGTGGAAGATGGACACGACCACAGACTCAGCCCCTGATCCCCAGCTGAACTGGGAAAGTGCATCCTAACAGGGAGCTCTATCAGAGACCCAGGGCCTCTCCAGTGAGGTGTTTGTGATGGCTCCACCTCACTGGCACAGATGTGGAGCTACTGAAAGCGAAGCACCTCGCTGTTGTGCTGCCAGGAAGGAACTCAGTTACTTCTCCATGTAATCCTGCTTACTTGATTGAAATAAAGGTTCACAACACCAGCCCATGGCATCAATACTACCCCTACAGAATTTCTGGGGGGCCATGTGTGCCATCCTCCTCCCTGGAAGGTCATGTCTAAACTGGAAACTGGCTCTGCAGGAATGACAGCTGCCAAGAGCTCTCTCCCCAGCCTGCTCCCCCAGCACAGGACACAGGAAAATGTCCTCAGTTCCAGGAAAAGCTCCTCTGTTCCAGCACCACTGCTGGAGTCTCACCTGAGGCCACTGCTCTTCTCTAGCAAGAACTGCCACAGCTCTGCTACTCCACTGTACCTTACTTGAGGCTACATTTACACCCCTAATGTTTGATCCTGCTGGTTCAGCAAGGACCTTTCCCAGTCACTCCTCGAGCAGCCCATTCCCGTGCTCAGCTCTGGACACACAGCTGCTCCTCACCAGCCCAGAGAAACCTCTGCCTTCCCACCCTCCCCACAGCTTGGAATTTTCCCCTATTCCTCAAAAGCCTTTAGGAACCAGAGGGCAGCTTTGCTGTTGGCAAGGCATCAGGAAATGCCCAATTTCAGAGGATTACAGTAACCATCCCATTCCCCCTGGCTACCCAGACAGAGCTGTGGGCACACCACAGCCTGGATCAACAGCACTGGCATCCCTGGGTGCTCTTAGCCAAGAACTGCACTTCACTAATCCCTGCTGTAATCCTCACAAGGCTCAGGAAAGAAGCACAACCACAGAATCTCTGCAAGCTGTTACTGCCCTCAGCATGGTCCTGAAGTATTAAGGAAGAAAACCCATCCAAAGGTTTACTCACTGATATGAGTGCTGAGTGATCATTAAAGAAAATAAAGCTTTTTATAAAAAGAACAATTCATTTTAATCTTCTGAGCTCCAAGATTAAATTTCCTTTCTTTAGCCTTTGTGTCAATTATGAGTATGAATAGCCCCATTCACTTCCAAAATCATCCCAAGTCCTGTACACACTTAATCTAAACAAAGGGGATGACAAATTGTGTCAGTGTTATTCTGCAGCACTGAACTTCAAGAAGTCCAAACCTTGAAATCCTTTAGGAACTTAGAAAGTGGCTGACTAATCCTATAACCACAGAGACAAGTTATCTCACTGCTATTCTTTATTCTTTTTTCAGTAACTGAATTACAAACCAAGCTAAAAGGTCAGCCTGTCTGGACAAGCAAGCAAAAACAAAAAGTGCAAAAAAGGAGCACCGTTTGCTTTTAAAAAGCACTTGCTTGCCAGAGGTTTGATTAAATAAAAACAGCAGGGCTCTTTTCCTTCCCTAAGTGATTATGATTTAATTTTCTTAAGTAAGAGTACAAAAATACCTCTGAACATGCTAAAATAAATCATGTCATTAGGCCACGAGGATATGGCTAGCTGCACAACTCAACTATAAAGTACACAGCTGATAAACATGAGGGTTTTTTTGGGTTTTTTTTCTTAGAAGAGCCAATATACCAGAAAATGCTAATTCCTTTAAATCAAACAAATGTTTTTTACAAATCAAAAAAGTTTAACAAAGTTCTTCTAGGAAGGGTACATATGTCCATAAAGGAGCTTCCTTCCAATTCCAGGTGCCCTTCACCCCTCTCTCCTTTGCTCCTAAGGGTTCTACTTGCTGAAGGATTAACAATTAATTTCTTCATTCAGGATCACTTACCCTGAATAAAGCAGAACAAGTGAAGAATTAAGAATACCTGAACTCAGGTTCATTCACTCACACAACATTACTCAGTATGAAACACTGCTGTAACTGAAGTGGTAACCAATTAATTAACGCTAAATCAGTACTCCAGCACAGCCTTTATTAATGATGTGCAGTAAGAAGCATCATTAACATATCTGAAGACTTCATACACTCAAATCTGCAAGGCACAGTGAAGGCTTAAAACACACGGTTTCAGTTTCAAAGGCTTAAGACTACATCATCCATGGCAAGCAGCCATTATAGCTTTAAATAACTTGGGCCTATTCATCTTAAAGAGTATTAAACTTTAGTCAAAAACATTTTTGGGTCTTAGTCTCCCATTTTAGCTCCAGGAGAGCTGCTCAAAGGGGTTTGTTTCCAGGAAGACCCCACATTGTCGACCCAAAAGTGAGGCTCATTACAAAACCTTGGCCCAACACTGCTCTGCCTCCTGTTTCACTCAGGGAAAGGAGGAAACAGCTGCAACTCGAAGGGAAAAAAGACATGAGAGAGAATTACGAGCTTTCTGAGGCAAGACTGAATTACAGAGATTTCCAGGGCATTCTGAAGAAATGAACAGCTGCATGTCCATGTCTTTAAAGCCAGGGGCATGCATTTAATATTTAAGAGGAAAACATTTTTTGGGACAGTCCCCAAGTGAACCATCTCCACAAAATCCATCTTGAATTAACCTGCACAATTCACTATGAAAGGTTTCCCCAGTTGTTCACTTGGGTATCCATTTATAATGATCCTACATGATGGCAGGACACAAAAGAAAGAATCAAACACTTCAGGTCTGAATAATATTCCTTTCAGACTGTATCAGTCTATATGTATTAAGCTGTTCTTTCTCCCTCTTCCTGAAGGTCAAAGCTTTATGAATCATAGAATAGCTTGGGTTGGAAGGGACTTTAAAGCTCATCCAGTGCCACCCCTGCCATGGCAGGGACACCTCCCATTGTCCCAGCTGCTCCAAGCCCTGTCCAGCCTGGCCTTGGGCACTGCCAGGGATCCAGGGACAGCCCCAGCTGCTCTGGGCACCCTGTGCCAGGGCCTCACACCCTCACAGGGAAGGATTTCACCCCAATATCTGATCTAAGACACCCAAAAGTTACACACACCAGTTATGCTGGCAATAAGCAATGCCTCGCTGTTTCTGCAGGTTTGAAAGTAACACAAGAAGAGGCTGCTCAAGGTCAAATGCAGCAGGACCAGCAGTCAGAGCTGAGATAACTTTGCTCCTCTCACAGCTCATCATTTCAGGCACTTGTCCAGATGAGATCCTGCCCACTGGAAAGTGTTCACAGAGGCCTGCTGGAGGCTTCATCCCCCGGCTTTTCCAGATGGTCCAGACTCCATCCCCCAAGAGGCAATCCAGAGCAGCTATAATAGACTCTCCATGCAAAGAGCCTCCAAAAGGAGCCCTTTTTGCTACAGATGAGAAAAACCTGGACAAGCTTGTCTTTTTAAGCTACATTACCCTTTACAAACATTTGCACTGACAGATGAGCTGGAAGAAGATTTCAGAAGCATTTCAAATAGATCTCGTTTCAGCAGCAGTGTTCTTTCTTTAAAAAAGATGCTGTGCCAAGAACACATCCAGCCCTGAAAACAGATCTCAAGGCATAACAAGGCTCAAACACGTTTTCTGAAGAATTCAATGTGGTCAGAGAGTATTTTTCCAGCATCATACCTTCAATTATTAACTCCTCTCCCCTTTCTCTCCAAGCAGAAATGCCTGTTGCAGCCTGACTTTAACCATACAGCAGCAGTGGAACAAACCAAGTAATCACAGATCCAGGATGAAGTTCTTTTAGTTACTTAGTTCATCTGCAAAACTTTCAGTCAATGTCTTAGCAGATTAAATCTACAGTAGGTAAGGGGCCTCCAAGATAATCCAGGATGTTGAATTTACAAGTCTGAGCACTCTGATATGAAGTCGATTTCAGGTTACATTATTTCAGTCTCCATTAAGGGATATGACCTAAGCAACTACAGCAACTCAATTTTACTTCCCACTCACTGCAAGCTTCATCTAAAAGCCTCATGTCACAGAAGGCCTGCTATATACAAAAATATAGCAAAAAATGAAAATCTGACAGCGAGTTGTAGCAGTAAGTGCTTTGCAATCAATGTCAGTTTGCACCAAAGTGAAAGCAGGTGGTGAGCAATGACCCTGTTAGCAAATGGAAGAGAGCAGGAATCTATTCCCTTCCTCAGCAGAGACAAGAGTCACGTCTCTGAAGCACCTTTTTCAATTTTAAATATTGCTAACAAATTTTAAAACCAAATGTGGTACATTCTTCTTTCTTTGTTGTTGTTATAAAGGGAATTTGGAAAGGTTTATAAAACCTACGTACACGGAACTTGCTGTGAATCACTCTGGTGGTTTGACACAGCCACGAATCTGATGAGGTTTGCAGTGAGGTTCAGGGTGTCTTCCTCATGCAAATGTTACAGAAGATTCAAGACTACTTGAACAATAAAAGAGAGAAGCAAGCTGCTCCTGGGCTTATTTTTAAAAAGATTGCTTGACTACAAGGTGACAGAATGAACCATTTGTCCTTAATAAAGATGTCACAAGTTAAAAGTATTTGCTGGGAAGAACATACTAAATATACTGGAAAGGTAATGCTTAAAAGAGAAATAAACAATTAACAGAGCTTTAAAAATTCTTGGCAGATGGCTGAAGAAAAAAAAAATAAAAAAAGAAAAGGAAATCCATTCAAGGAATGTCAATGTTATGAATCAAGACAGGTGACATTTAAAACCAATGAATAAAACATCAAGAAAACCTGTCTCTTTTCATATATCATACTTCACAGTGGAACTACTTCTAGGTAATACACTTCAGCATCCTCCTCAAAAAGCAGGAGATACCATGGGGGTACAATTCAGGTATGAAAGTTAATAGTTGTCTATCCTGGACTGCCTCCTGTTGTCAGAAAAACAGTCCTTTTAGTCGAGTTTGTTTCCCTCCCTCCCATCAAAAAAAATTGTAGCCTTAATGCTCTCCCACAGAAAGAAATCTTTATTTTAGATTCAGGACAGCAGAAACAAGTATCTCAAGTTTTCTTGCTTCCCAGCTAGGAATTTGCCCTATTTCCATAGGGCCTAGACAGAGATATCAATCAGCCATCTCAGATCTGGCTTTATCTCTCAAACTGATGAATGCCCCAGCAAATAAGTTCACTTTATGTTCAAAGTAAGACTATTGGAAGAAAACAATGCCTGAGAAGTAATCTTTATTCCAGCCACCACTGGGAAAAAGGAGAGTTCATGATAGATGAAGGGAAGAAACATTTGGACAGAGAAATCCCTGAAGATTCACTCAAAGTTTGGTTTGGTCTAGTCTTAGAAAAACATTATTGCAAAATGCTCTACTTTAACCAAACCTTTTTTATTCTTCTACACAAAATTATACATATTCAGATGAATTTTTTGAACAGTCAATCTTCATTCATCACACAAGGGTCAGAGAAACTTGCTCTCTTAGAAAATAAAGAATGTAATCTAAGTTTCATAATAATTCAATAGAAGTCACAAGATTATTTGATTTTCAGTGATGCCATTTAAATGACCTACAAATGTGCACACTCTAATACAGCTTTTTTTGCTCCTGTCCAAGCAGACAGACTTTCTGGTGTCTCAGTAACCAACTCAAATTACTCACTTGAGTAATTTGGCTGGCAGAAAGGAGGAACAGAAATATTAGTGCAGAGGCCTGCATTGACACCTTTACCAAACTGCTTAAAATGCAGAAGTAAAAAGAAAATAAACCTAAGATGATCACAGCAAAGTCAGGAAACACTACAAAATGATAAATTATAAAAAGTCACACCCCAGCAGCTTTCCCATATAATGCAAGTATTCCTAGCATCTGCCTTAACCCTGTATCCTCAGCATGGCTGCTTCTTACTGCTAGCCAAAGATCCAAAGACCAGCTCCAACAAAATAAGAGCCAATTATTCATTCTGCCATCATTTTCAAAGCTGGCAACTGCACAGAAAATACTCTCAAGTTTTTAATCGATTGAACTTTTAAAAGGACAAAAGGTAGTAAAGCTATAGAGCATCAATACTAGATTGCTAACAAATGCTATCCAAATGGATGTTCAAAGAAACCAAAGATGTTGAATGTTCCAGGTACTGGCAGACAATGAGCTGTTCACAAGATAAATGACACCTTCACAGACAGAATACAATAAATTAGAGACTCTGGTCATTGTAAAGCAGCTTGTGTTTACTGTTATTGATAAGCAATAAATCACCTGCCCTCCAACAGTTCCTCCCTATAAATCACTTCCAGTGAAAGAAACAGATGGTTCCAGTGTGCAGCCATTCTTCACGGGGCTGGGAGAGGGAATGAGCTGTGCTGAGCCACATCAACTGCAGTTGTTCCACAGGGTGCAGGAGGAACAGGAGCTGCAATTCCCGGCACCTGAGGTTCCAGCAGGGCCTGTGGTGCCAGGCTGAGCAGCACCTGGTGCTCCAGAGAGCATCCTCACTGCACCTCCCTGGCCTGGAGTGCAGCCCAGTGATCCCTCGGGGCTGGATCCCCCCTGCCTGCACCACACCTGACAGCACAGGCACTCTGATCTGCGGGCTCTGCCAGCCTGCTGTCTGCCCAAAATATAGAATAAAATCCATATTACATAGATACCGTCATCCTAGTGCTCTGACAGCCTTGCCCTGAAAGAATTCAGCTTTCTATACGCTTTTTCAGTGACTTAATTCCTTTCTATCACACCAATGTCTAACTTGTCTAACTGGAAGGAAACATTCACATCCACGTTTTCACTGCAAACAGCCTCTTGTTCTGGCTAAACAAGCTGAAAACAATATTAGACCAACACATTTTCCTCTTCTGCTGGTAAAGATACCAGAATTTGGTTTACTTATTTTTAAAATCTGTTAAATATGTAGCATTTTGAACTACTAAGTAAAAGCACAGAAATGAAGATGTGAATAATAACAGAATATCCCAGGTGAGATCAGCATAACGAAACACTGCCTCCAGTAAACAGGAAATTTTATTTTGCTTTTCTACTTCAAGAAAAATAATTATACCTTCACTCAGGGAAGAGGAAGGTTTGCTTTTATCAACACTATACCTGTAAAACAGAAGAATCTAAGCAGTAGCTGTTAAAAGCCCTTGCTAGAAGCTGCTCACAGCCACAGAGAAAATACTGTAGTTTCCTATCAAAATAATTATAAATGGACATCTAGTTATTCAGTTATTTGAAGGAGACTGCAGTTGTGATACCAACTCTTTCAATTTAAGATCTTCAAAAGATGCAAATATACTTTTAGAAACTGTACTTAATTAAATTTAAAGAGTTTCCTTGGTGTTTTTCTTCAACCACTTGCCAGACCATTGCTTTGTTTCTTATATGAACAAGCTGCAATTCCAAGTGTGAAATAGGTTTCTATTGTCCACTCCTTTGTCCCACTGGCTTGGTGAGCCAGCATCCAGCTCCTGCAGCTTCCAGCTCCAAGGAGCCCTGGGCAGGACTCAGGGTAAGCAAACAGAACCACAGGCCACAGAGAGTGGTGTACAGACACTTCTGAAATGAAGATTCTAAGGAGCATATTCCACAGAGAAGTCACATATGGACAGCAAATTGTGGCCTGAGCACTTGGGAAGCAACAGGTCAAACAAGAGATCTATAGGATCTACCCACAGCTCCTGCAAGTCTGTGAAGCTCCTTCCTGCCCATCCCTGACAGGCAGATTGTGCAGACCAGAACTATTGTTTGTACCTGGGGGCTCTGCCTGTGCAGCCCTGAAAGAAGTGGCAGCTGATGAGCTCCTGCATTCTTCCTCCTAATTAGAGGCAATTAACACCTCCTGCTCCTCCTTCTTTATTCTGCCCTGGAAAAATTTCATAAAGCCACAGCCTTGCAGGACAGCCCTCCCCAGCAGTAGAGGAACAGATGACACTGTGCACTGTGAAGTGATGAAGTCTGTTTCAGAATCCAGGGAAATCACAGCAATCTTTCCTGTCCAAAGGAATTCCCATCAGCAGGCAGCGAGACACTGCTCAGAGGGAGCTAAAAAGATGAGCTAACACAGAGAATGGCACTCACAGCATGGACACAGAGCTGGGACACAGCTTCACTCCCAGCAGACTGCAGGGTGGTGGCACTGTCACCAAAGGCCACGGCAGCTGCCACCTCTCACAGAAATCTGACACAATGGCCATGCCTACTCCTTCCACGTCTGCAAAGCCTGACATTCTCAAGGGTGTATGCTAGTTTTATTTTCCTAAGGACAGAAGCTCTGCTCCAAAGTGTTTCTGCTTCAATGAGAGAACCTGTGAATGCAGATCCTCTTCATTATGCCAAGGACAGAGAAGGATGGACCCATACTAGGGCTGTTGATAATTGCAGGAACAGGAAAGGTCTGACTCACCAAGACCTTGCCAGATGCAAGCAAACCGAAGTTTTCCCAAAAGAAGCAGCACACTTCTTAGGAAAGAGACATCAGCCTTGATTCTGGTTGTTCCCTTCCTTCCCAGAGCTGAGGCAGCAGGATGGAGACTGCCAGTGCAGAAAACGAGGAGATCCTGCAGGGAATGGCACTGGCTCCCTTGAGCAGCCCAGCTCCCTCCTGCTGCTGTGCCAGGGCAGCACCGAGAGCAGCTACAGACTAAGGAGAGGTGTCTGCACCCGTTCAGCTCTCCACAGCCAGCCTTACACAGGCAAGGAATGCTTGGCAGATACACAGGTGCTGGAATCACAGAAAGCCTTGGAGCAAACAGCTCCAATTCCGTGAAGACTTGATGTCCTGCAGTATTCTTGCCCTAATCTCTGTTACAAGTTCATGTCCTACCTGACTTCACATCCAAAGCGAGCCCCCAGGATAGCAAAAATTCACTGATGAATGAAAAAGCTATGACTTAGAATTACAGCAAAATCTAAGCTCAACACCACAGTTATTAAAAAAACCCTGCAGTCACATCTTGATGGCAAAATTTGAGACTGACTAGGGCCCAGCTGCCACTGATTTTTGCCTGTGGAACCACACTCATGAAATAAAATTGAAAAGATTTCAGTGTTGTCACAGCTCCCCTAAGCCAGGAGTGGCTGGCACCTGCTAATTTGCTAACAAAACAGGCTTTCAATAAAAGGATTACTGATGTAATACAAAACATTCATGACTGGCTGATCCACAAATATGTGCTACAATAGGCTTGGCAACACTGAGGGCCTTTCAAGCAGGGCCAGAATAAAAACAAGTGATACTAGAATACTGACCTGCTCAGAGCAGTTAAAATGCTTTTAAAATAGGAATAAGTAAAGGATTTGTTGTGTCTGAGGGCAGGAAACACTACACAACTAATTTTCCTATATGTTACAGTACTACTGAAAGATTAAAGCGAAAAAATATAGGACATTGTCTAAACAAATCTTCTGGCATTATTAAGTCTGTGCAACAGCATGTGACTAATGTTCACTGGCAAAATTAAATGCAACTACAAAAATTTTGAGATCTGATTATGGCAATTAGGAATTATCCATACAATGCAGCCTGCCCATTATCAGCCTACCCCTGCAGCAATCTCCTGCTAGGGTTTGTTATATTCTTCCTAAAAGCAAGAATTTTTTCCCATAATTAGTATTTTTCTCCCCATGTTAAATAAATCATAATGTTGTTGAAAATATTGTTCACAGTCAATCAGGGCTTAAAAGATCCTTGTTCAAACATGAGAGGGGATAAACACTACCAGCATCAGGCACTAATTATTTAATAACAACTTCTACCTCAGAAATCCAAGGCTGGAAATACTTTTCTGGAAATACTCTGGATTAATGCCATCTCTGATCACAACCAGAACACAGCCAGAGCATCACATTTAGGAGGAATGGAGTTCATCACCTTTCAGAACAGGATCTCTGAGTTTTCAGCTCTGCAGTGGATGGGGCTGACTCAATCTAACCCTCATCTAATGTGACATTGCCATTGTGATATAAATAGTGTCTTATTTGCCTGCTTCAGAAGAACAATGTTAGTCAAGAAAAGGTCAAATGGTTTTGCCACAGGCAAAAAAAAAGAGCAAAAATCTTTTGTAATTTAATATTGCCTTTTTAAATTTTTTTTTTTTTTGGAAGAGAGTCCAAGTGCTAGTCACACAGGAGGGAGATGAATACAGAAAAGAAGAGAGAAGGCATATTTATCTAGTCTGCAGTAGCAGAAAGCAATAATATTTCAGTCATTTCTTAAGGCCCAGAGGAACTAATATTTACCTGGCATCTCACTGATCACTTCTCTACTTGGAATGCTGCAAAATCTAGAAAAAGGCTGTTCAAACCTGCCTACTTTGGCAGTGCAGAAGTTATAGCTGCAGGCAGGTCTAGGACAGATGTACTGGATACAAGTGATGAATGTCTTTTTTTCCACAGTGCTTATTACATTGATGCTTTCAATTAATAAATCATTAATAAACATGACTTCTACACATAGATAATCATCAAATCAATCAATTTTTAGCCAAATGGGAAAAACACATGATTTTAAATCTTTGACTACATTATACAACGTGAGCTTGCTACTAACCCTCAGATAAAGGCTATACAAACACCCACATTATTTATTAAGGCTGCTTTCAAGCAATTTTCTCATCCTACAGGAAAAAGAAAGTAGCTCTGCTCCAAAATTTACATGCAAGGCAGGCTGGTACATTCATACACAACTGAACTAGAGAAACACATAGAGCTGGGAAGTGAAATTTCTACAAATTACTTCACAAAGGTGACCCAAAGGCCGATTCATTGCTCGCTTTTATTGCTGCCAGCACAGTGGGAATCTGTGCACATGGCAATACTGCAGTACTAATGGAAATCAGTAAACAGGGTCACACATGTCACAAGAGTTGCTTTTCATGTTCTAAAAATATTTGTGGGTCCTGCTGGCTGGAGAGGCAGCGACCTTTGCTTGTGTTGCCTGTGCTGGCTGAACCCTGCACCTACAGCTCCCAGTGGGCCCAGGGGACAGCATCCCACTCAGAGGAAATACACTGCTGAACTCCTTATCAACCAAATTAGAAAGTAAAATAATTACAGCAAATTTCCCCCTGGGCCATCCTCTGCAGACTACAAAAGACTCTGAAGATATGAAGCAGCCCATCTCTCCTGGGAAATGCCACGCATTGAGAAACAATTGTTTGTCATTCAATTAAGGTACAGCATGAGGTGAATGAGATAAATGAAGTATCTGCCTCGACTGGAATTGTGTGCTGGGCCCAGGCTCTGCGAGACACAGGCAGCTTGAGGGTTATTTTTGCAGAAAACACATTTATGCAGTGACTTTATGCCTTGAGACCAAAGAGAACGTAGGGCAAAGGGCTACGAGGGAGGGAATGCAGGAGCTCCCCTCAGCTATCCTTTGCAGCCTGAATAAGAAAATAAGAAAAGCAGGAGCAAAGACAACAAAACAACAGCAGTAAATCTATAGAATCTACAGAAAGAGAATGAAAAGCTCCAGCTGTTATTCCAGCCTTGAAGGGAGGCATCTCCTCAGAGTTGTGAACAGCAGAGGGATTCTGCTCTGCACATTCTGAATATCCCCAGCTACTGCCAGCGACAGCCTGAACCACGGGCAGCAGAAGCAGGCAGTGAAAGGGCACACACAGAACAAAAAGTGCTTGCTCTGAAAGATCACAGCAGAAAAATGAGGAGGGAAAGATGTTCAGGGTCTTCTGGCTTTTTCAAATCAAACATGAAATTTTATATCCTCACACAAAGAGACAAATGGAAAAATTTAAATCAGATTTATGAATAATAGCCCTTTCTTTGAACTTCTGGAAAGCTGCTGAAAATTCTGAGCATTAGGAAGGAAGAATGAAAATAAGGATTTGAAAAGAGAAATGAAGACAAGCTTGATGTTTGTATAATAAAACAAAATCCAGTGCCAAAGCTTGAGAAAAACAAGGAAATTAAATAGTTCCAACATTGTTCTTTGTCAAACACTACACACTAAGGATTTGCATTTTCCAACTGCCATCTGGATTTTTTTTTTTTTTTAATTTTAAATGCATCATTGGGAACTAAAGCAAGACAGCTTATACCTTCATGTCCTCAGGCTTTTTTGTTCCTTTGTTTGCTTTTAAACAAGGAACATTCACAGATAATGATTGGCTATAATTACTGAGAAATACATAAAGAAAACAAGTTTTTCAAAATGTCCAATCCAAATGCATTAGCAATTAGAACCTCCTCAAGTTTCCATTAGTCTGGCAAAACAAGAAATAATCTCATGGCAGCTGACTAAAATTCTTAAAGATTGTCACATTGATTGAATTTCAAAGTATAGACTTACAAACTCGTAGTCTCCATCCTGTGGTACTTTCCAATCAGATGAATTTTTTGTCTGGCCAGAAACATTCTTCCCAAAGCTATTGATTTGATTCTCCTTCTCCTTCTGTTCAAAGTATTCAAGGAATGATGGTCTGGCTGGCTGCATCGTTTCATCCCTCCCTGGAAATATTAAAAATAAGAAAAAAATAGTTATTTTGAAAAATACAGTTTTGGTTATACAGCCCTACATCAGGCCCAAAAGCTATTTTATTTTTTTAGCACACACTAAATCACACAGTACTGCTAAAGTGCTTGCTAAAATACTATTTTTCAGCAGCTTTTCCATCATAAAACTGAAAAGGGGAGAAGGGAAACTGAAAGCCCACCAGAGAAGTGATTACAGTGCTGGAGGCCTTGGCCTCTAGACCTGCAATCCATCCCTGACAGCACACTCCAGGTAACCAACTGCATGCACTGAATGCCAGAACTGAACAGCTGCTGGCGAGACAGGCTGGCCTTTCTCATCCCAGCCAGGTTCCATGCACTGCAGAATAAGCAAGCTTCAAAAATAATCAGAGCTGTTTTACAAGCAGAAACTCATCTTTACATTTGTGAACAGAACAGGACAAAAATGAGCCTTTCAAAGGCTACAAACACCTTATAAATACCACAAAATTTGCCTTGGGTAGAAGTGGTCAAGTTTTCTATACTGTTCATGTAGAAAGGCTTATTTAGCTTGCAAAACTTCTTTTTTTCTTCTTATAAATAGTAGGTGTTCAAGTTTAGTGCTCTAGTTTTCTTTTTGTAAATTAGTTCTTCTGAACCAACTTTCTTAGAGGGATAAAGGTTTAGAATCAGACAAGACAGATATACAGATTAACCATTCAATTCTAGGCTGTAATTAAGAAACTTGGGGTAATAAGAAATGGGAGGGCAGCTTCATTTGAAGGGTGATGACAGCACAGTAAGGAAGGAAATTATGAAATGTGAGAGGATGGAAATATTAATTCCCAACACAGACAGAAAAAAAAAAAAAAAAAAAAGCCCAAACAGGAAGAAAACATGAAATTTAACTTCACAGCAAGCCAAGGCCACAAGGCTTCCAGCACCTCCTCCAAGAGGAGATTTCCTCAGTACTGCCACCAGAGCAGCACCAGATGCTGCCCAGGCTCTGCACACTTAAACTGGGCTGTCCTGAGTTTGAGCACAGCTAATTCCTTGAGAAGATTTCAGTCCAAACTCAGAGGCACAGCAAACAGGCTTGGACAGGGCTGCAGCAGGACCATGAGAGCTGCAGACACAGCTGAAGGCTGCTCACAGTTTAATGCCACTGCACTGCCCTGGATGATGAAATGCTCCACCAAAACCTGTGAGCAGCACGGAAGCAAGCACTGTAACCCACTAAATGGGTTTGTTCTGTAACACAAGGTTCCCCAGAATAAGTTACTCATACTTGAAACATATGTTAGAGGTGATGCAGAAACCATAATTTTCAGAAAGCAGGATCAGGACTGGAGTTAACAGAAAATGGCATCAGAACAGCCTAAGTCTGGAACTGCGGAAATAAGTTCAGTGCTGAATGCCATACGTTTGAAATAAATATAATCTGTCAGGCAGGCAACCAACCAAGAGTTTAGAGCTCCAAACAAGCACACAGGGGATGTCCTGTGATGGGTTGGCAGGGCCTGTGTAATGCAGAGACTCTCCCACATGCCTCTGTAGAGAAGGCAGGCTGTCACAAAACAGTCCTCTCTGAGGACATCCAGCAGCGCTTTCCTCTTGAAAAAATATTAGCTGCTCTGGAAACTCATTAAGATTTAATCACAGAGTATTATTCTTGCATATAAAATTGCCACCCAGTGATCCAGAACTTCCCTGGCAGACTCTGTCTGAACCTCAGAGAAGTGGATGAAGTCCTTGGTCAGCTACAAGATACTCCAGGAAATTATTTGTCTATAGACATGTTAATTACGGAACAAATTTCTACAAAGTATGAGAAATCTTGGCAGGATATTTGGGTTGTGATACTGAGAGAAGTGTGGTTCTGCACAGCCCTAAATGTCATGATGCATTTTGAAAAAGCCCTGCATCGTTCTGCCTCTCCAGGGCCAGCTAAAAGCTCAAGCATGAACTGAAGTGCTGATACGTTTGCACCATGACAACTGGAGCAAAGACAAATTATTATACCCCTGGCAGTAGTTCCCCTTTTTTAAAAAACAAAACTAAAAAACTCATCATACATAATTAGATCAAGAAAGACACCTTCAGACCAGCAGCGTGAAGGTCAGGCAGGCAACACGTCTGCGAAGTGGAGAACAGATTTGCTGTTGGGAATAATTACTGAAATACAATCACAATCCAATTACTGCTGAGTGATAAAACATTTATTTAGAATGAAGTAAACACGCCCCTTGTACTCTGCTGCAGCTCAGCCTGCTTGAAGCAGGAGGTAAGTTATTATGGACAATCATGGCAATGTTTAACACCAACTAATTTTACAAAAAGAGAGGAATTCATAACTAGCTGGGCTAATCTATACACAGCTCACTGTCAAGCCAGCCTGGGTCTTGGTAATTCAGACTTCCTAGGGGAAAAAAGGAGAAAATCTAAATCATGTTTGTACTCCGTTTTGGAGATCACTGTTTGCAGCAGAAGAGACTGTGAAAGCAAATGTTTCACTCCAGCGACATTGGCTTATTCAGTTCTTTTCTATTTACTTTCTAAAAAGACTCAAAACAGAACTTAATTCAGAGTCAGTTAAAATGACACTGCTCATTTCCTCACATCTTGTGCTTTACCAAGAACTGCAGTATTTGCACTTGGCAGAAGAGATTTGCAGAGTCCCACCTCTCCAGTGTGCCCAGGTGCCACTGGATGGAATCCCTTCCCTCCAGCAGGTCACCTGCACCACACAGCTCAGTGCTGTCAGTGATAAAAGGAAGAACAGGGAAAATTATGTACTTACAGAAGCTTTTCTTGCTGCCCTTGATGTCCCTGGCCATATTTAATTCTGTCAGGGTTTTAGCTTTCCTAACCTGATCCCTGGATGCTTGGACAATCTCTGTGTATTTCTCTCATGCTACCTGTGCTTGTTTCTACCTGTAGGCTTCCTTTTTGTGGCTGAGTTTGTCCAGAGAGGCCTCATGGCATTTTTGCCTGAAGTTAGCCTTGGATATGAACCAGCTTTTTGGGCACCTTTTCCATCCATGACTTTATCCCATGATACTCTACCAGGCTTATTCCTGAAAAGGCCAAGATCTGCTCTCCTCAAGCTTTCTGTGTGACCTCCTCACCCTCCCAGAGGATGAGGGGGAAATGAACTGCTGCAAAGGGTAACTCAGCTGAACAAAAGGAAGACAGTTTCACAGCAGGGATGGTTGTGCACCAGAATGGGGCTGGAGTCACTTTGCAAGGCCTCGAGCAGCCAGATCTGACATTGCACTTGTCCCATTCCAGGGACAATTGCACACAGGGAAATCAGACTGATGAGCACCAGAGCTCCTTGCTTTTCCACCCAAGTGCTTTTGTGGCACATGCTCTTCACACCCACCATCAGACACCTCTCACCCTGCAGTCACACTAGTCCTTGCAAACACAAGCAACATTTAATCACCAATTTAAGTACATTTAGTCACCAATTTAAATACATTTAGTCACCAATTTAAGTACATTTCCACACATCAACACATAACATCTTAGTGCTGCTTTGTTTTTTAAATGACATAAAGCAGAGATTGCTAACTGACAAAAAAATGGGAAATAAAAAAAGGATGGTAATAAAAATGAGAAATAGCTGTGATACAGATCTAGGATATCTGAAATTTTAGTTGCTGCTATGATCTCTGTAGGGGTGTGGATGCAGCAAGACCGACAGAAACGCTCCTGGAGACAGAAAGACATTACAGCAAATCAATTATCATCCCAGCACGACTGAATTTCTTTTTGTCAATCTTAGCACTTAACAGCAGTGTCATCTTTCCAAAGATGACCTGCTATTAATTCAACACAAGAGTCACACCACTGTATCTTTAAAATTTTGATAACAGGCAGCCAAAGACAAAAATCGATCACTGCTATTTGCAGAAGCAGATGCTGCTGAAAGATGACACCGCACCAAATGCCTCAGTGCCAAAAAGCATTTAACTTCCTAATTTTATAGGGTTAGGATAAAATATGAACATTTGACAGAAAGTGAGATCACAACTGTGGTAGAGAAGAGCCTTTTATAAGAAGGTCACCCCATGGTGACAAGAAAGGCTTCACTGTTGCATCTATTTTGGAATCTAAAGAGTTGCTTGTAAGGATGAGCCATGAGAGCTCCCTGGAGCCATTAAAGGTCTATCATTTAGATATGCAGTCATCTTTTAGGAGCTATATTAATTACATAAATGGAAGACCACAGCTCTGCTGGGGCTGGTCCAACTGACTGCAGAATTGCAGGTTCAGAGTGGCTGTGCAGAGCAGGAAGGGCTGCTCAGAGCTCAGCCTGCGTCCTGCGAAGAGCAGAAGCCCTCCACGGAAAACTCACAGGTATTGCTTGGTTTTAAAGTCTTGTTTAAAAAGTGTAAGAACGTCAGTACTGTTATGCCTGAGAATACAAAAAAGGTGTGAAAGGGTCCAAAGGTAGAGAATGCTGTAAGTTGTGCACAACAAATATCCCTGTAAAGTTTGATTTCTGTGTTAGCCTTCAGCACTGGAAAGCAATGTCCAGCTGCTGAGCCAGTCCCTCTCCAAGCACAAACAGCCCAGACAAGCCAAAAGACAACTGGGTACAGGCAGGGCTCTGCAAGAAGCCAGCACTTGGACCCTCTCCTCTGCTAGGCTACAGCAAAGGCAGCTTGTAAGGAAAAAACTGAACAGCAATCCACTCCTTCCCAAAAAATGGCACCTGTCTGAATAGTTGAAGGAATGGATTAGGTAAATCTTGGGGGCTGACTGCATCATACAAACCACCTCACATGAAGCAAAAGATGACAAAGGAAGTGTGGAGAGCCTCTCGAGTCATTTGCATTTCCATATGATGCTGCAGAGAAAGCAGAATGATAAAGAAGAAACAGCCCAGTCAATCAAACCAGCAAGAAATTTACTCTTCATCCCCAGCAGTAAAGAATATCCATGAAACCAGATCATTTGCTATCATCTAGCCCCAGAAATCAGAAGATTTCTTTTTTTCATTGATTTTGCCAAATTAGCTCTCACAATTGAAAATTTTCAGAAGCTCATGAGCTTCAAAGGATGCTTTCAAAAAGAAAGGGAGATTTACAAAGCCCTTTTATCTATGTGAACAAGCTTGCTGAGCAATGAAACTAAAATTTCTGCTTTTCTCTAAAATTATTCCTCACTACTCAAACTTGACACCAGAATAATCCTTGTTTTATTATTCTTTCCTCTTGAAAGGAATTGCTGAAGTCTACCTAGGGTGAATATTCTGGAGTTATAAAGCTTGTCATGAGAGGGAGAGTAAGATAACCTCAGGAACACATTTTGTGTGCACTTTACTCAAGGCAGTTTATACAGGTAATACTTAAACACTTGTTCTTGAAGTCACAATAATTAGATTTCCTCCCTATACCACAAAAATTGGAGCTGGAGTTATGGCTGGGAACAGTCAGAAGATAATGCTACAAATTAATTCACAATGAAGCTGACATAAATTTGCAACAATGAAGTGATCAATTACTACATTAATGATTTCAAAGTAAAACGTGATCCTTGATTCATGTGTGTGTATTTGTCAAAAATTCAGAGGCTGCAACCTCTCCTAAGTCTTAGTCCTCACTAGTCTCAGTAAGCTGCTGCTTTATATTCAACTATGTAAGTTTAAGACTGAAAATACATACTTGGGATGCACAAAAAAGGGCCTGATGGTCATGTGTAAGCAACACTTCATTAATATTAAATTTGAAATGGAACTGCAGTTTTCTTTGCTTTAGGCTATTTTTTAGAGATCACAGATGAACTTCAGCAGCTGGACAGCATAATTTGTGCAGTCTAAAGAGGACTGAGTAATTTTAAGCAGCAGAGCAGAGAGATGTCAAGTTACTCAACCAGAGCAAAAATTGCTCCATCATTAATAAGTTCAACCCATGGCAAGAGGAGCTGAAATTTCCTCATATTAAAAGCAGAACACGTAACACTTTTTATCTCTTTATGAGGACAAGTCTCCCCACAGTTATATTAATCTCAAATTAAATCAAACCAAAATACTCCCAAACAGGTTCAGCTATTAGTAAGAAACTCCAAAATGAACATAAAAATCAACCTAAATCTCTTATTGAATAAGGTGTGAAAGACATTTAAGGAGAAGGGCACCAACACTCACCCAAAGCTGTAACATCTGTAGTGAGAACCCTTCCAAAAATAGGGGAGGAAATCCTCACAGTAACTGAAGGTGCTTAAGGCCAGGTTACCTCCTTTTATATCTCTGCTTTAAATCTCAGACATGATTATAAATATAGAGCAGCTTTCTTCCTCCATCACAGATCTTCAGGGGCCACCTCATGTCTTTCACCTCATTAACTTGAATTGCTAATTTGGTGCAGCAGCCACAGCACGTGACAGGCAGCGAGATGTGAAGGTGCATCGAGAAAGAAGTGAACATTTCCTATTCTGCATCCTCTGGCTCAGCTCCTCATAAATCTTCATGAGAAACAACCTCATCAGCAGGGATGTAGACTTCACATCCAGCACCTGTGGGTAACAGCTCAGGCTCCCCAGATGGCACAGAACCAAGTAAGCACTTCCTAACTCCCTTTCTATTCATAAGCCAGAAACTCATTTGCTTATCTAGAGAGAACAGAAAACAACATTGCAATGAACATTTATTTTTTTTTTACCCTGAAGCTTGAAAATCTGCTGGTAGAAACAAATCTGGTTTTGAACTTCTGCAGAGAAGGAATTTAAGAGTTTGCACTTTTTCTTATTCCTGCTTAGGAGTAAGGCTTTCTCCAGAATTTATTTTGATCCAGTAGGGAGTGAGTTTATTCTTAGAAGAGACAGGTAGGATCCAGTTTGCCTGTATGTGCAAAAGCATGAATGTGCATGGGACAGAGAAGTAGTTAGTAAGTGATTTACTACCACTCTGTCTCTTGGTTGAGTCTCCTGAAGCACACTGCCTCCTGTACAGTGCTCAGGACCCTGTCAATCACATCTCCCATCTTCTCCAAGAAAAATGCTTCTGTCCAGAGGAAAAAAACCAAACCCTCCTTTCTATCCCCCACCCTACTAAATACAGGAGTGCTCAATAAGAAACTGTTAAAACCAGAAAAAAATAGCTCTGTTAAACACATTCATTTTTTCTCCAATTTCAGGATCTCTGAAAAGATACACAGATAATTAACTTTGTCTTAGCAATGAAGCTTTGTCAAATATGCAGTGCAACCAAAGGCAGACCAGCATCCCCCTTAGATCCTGAATTTAACTTCTCTCCATTCTCCAGCCTGCAGAGAGCCAGTATTTCAATAACTAGGGGCAGTGTTCAAACAGAAAAACAAAACACACAACAAAAACCCCACAACAAAATGACAGCACACACAACAGCTCCCATCCCTCCGAAATGCTGTCTGCATGTTCACACAGCTTAATACTCTTAAGCAAATTTTGCTGGCCACTGCTTATGTCAAGCTTGCCAGCAAGGCTGCTATTAGAAGTCAAAAGACAACGGGAACATTTCTCTGTGCAGATTTGTGTTCTCCACACCCCAAGAGTGGCAGTAGGATGATTCTAACAGTTTGAGAACAATTTAATCAATGTAGGAGTTTGTAGAAGCAGCATGTTATTTAAATGCATAATGCTGAGAATGTTTTATGGTTCAGCTATGACTAAATGGACCAATTTGCTTTAAACACAGAACTCCACCACTGGACATTAATAACACTAAGTAGTGGGAAGCTGCTGCAAAGAGCTATTATTGTCCATGGAGAAAACCAGAGGCAAAACAAGTACCTTTGGCCAATATCTTTGACGCACACATGATGTAACTCCTGACAAGATGTGGAGTTATTCTCCACGGTAGCTGCATGAGCAATTTGGATAATGTGCCCCTGCGCTTTTCTGGACAACTAATGATATTATCATCTGTGGCTACCTCAGCTACACACCAGTAAGACTTTAGTCAATTACAATATTAATGCAATCACATAATCCTTCTGCCACCCATTCTCATTCTGCTGCTCACACTGCAGGTTTTACAGTCATTGCTTTACGTGAAAAATCTCAGGTTAATTCATGGGGAGAAAACGTGGTTCCCGAGTCTTGGCAGAAATGTTTCTCTGGCTTAGGTTTAAGTGTCACCCACTGGATGTCTCACACAGCCACCAAGATGGCAAGTTTACTCTGAATCATTCTTCAAATAGGAAATTGCCAAGTTTGCATCTTAGCTCATTTAATTTGCTAATGAAGCCCAATTCCCCCTCAAAAGGGGAAATACTTTTTTTAAAATGACACAACCATGCTTAGCAGTGTGGGCATGGTAGAAGCACAACAAAACCCAAGCCACTGGGTACAACATTCAAACTGTGTAAGAATGAAGCCTGGATTTTTTTTATTTTGAGCATTTACAAACTCTAAAGAATTTTTACCAGCACATTACATTATCAAGGTAGATACAACAGTGTTATTAAAGCTTCTGGTGTACCTCTGCACCAGACACTGTATGGAATGTGTGCCACATGAACAAAAACCCCACAACCCTTCCCCTGTCTCCACATCCCTCACTCATCTCAACCCAAACACCAGACAACCCAAACTACTGCTGCCAGTTCTGCATTCTCCAATATAATTCACCAATTATTTCATGCTTAAACAAACAAGATGTATTTTAACAGAGAAAATAGGGCAGACTATAGTACTAGACTAACTAGATCCAATTTCACTTGGATCTGATCATATTGCAGCGTTCAAGGAAGGCAACATTATTATAAAATTATGTTCCACTCTTTAAATCAAAGAGACAAATTCATGCCAAGATTCCACTATCTAAACAAGTACAGCAAGTAAAGCAGAAAAATTAAGATTAAAAGCATAAAGAGTAAAAAACGCTTCCATGTTTACCAGCACTATATATTCTCTCATAGAAAAATTATAAAAGGACATTTCCAGACATATTAACAGCTCAAAAGTTATTCCAGCTCTCGAGCACAATGGAAATGTCTGTTATTACAAATCATTGCTCATCTATAGTTCTCAAGCTACATTTAAAGTTTTCCTGGAATAGTTTAACTGCAATCCATAAGTAATCCTTCAGCAATCGATTTAGAAGTAAAATGTGTCACAGCACAATTTAGTATCTGCGGTCTCAGGCAATCACTTGAGTGCTTTCAGAATGTGTAACAGAATGTCACAGTGACATTTTTAATGCTGCCTGACTATTTATATTGAGTGCCCAGAATAAAGCCAAGCAAATGAAAGAATTTAAGCAAACACAATTACAGCTCAATTGACTGCAAAACAAAACTTCCTGTGCTGTGCAGAATACTGGAATTTAAGATTCCTCTGAGCTTAAGAAGTCACAAATTGATTTATGCAAGAATCGCTTTCAAGTCTACTGGAAGTTGTTTGCACTTTCAAGGCTATTGGAAGTTGTTTGCTAGAGTTTTTCAGGACAACCCTATCTATAAAACACTGAAATACAACACTTTAAACGTTTTTTATATTAAAAATAAATACAACCAAACAAAAAACTAGCTAAGACACAGATTTATTTTTTTTAATTAGAAAGAAGGGCTAGCACACAGCTTCAGAAATCTGCAGTTAAAAAGCCCAGGACACCTAGGGAAGCTATAATGCCATGTAAAAAAAACAAACCATAAGTGTTTTATTGACTTAAAAATAGATTCTATTGTGAGTCATAACACAAGCTGCCAAAAAATATATATATAGGTCTTTAAAAATATGATTCAATGAAGCTCCTTAAAACTCTGTTGTTCTCAAACAGCATTATTATATTTATATTTAGGATTACAGAAAATCACTTTCTCCAGAGGGCTCTGCAGCAGGTTGATGAGCTTTAGGGCTAAATGCATTTAACTGAATGCTATGAATATGTAAATGGCAAGCTGAAAAAATGAAGCTGCAGGGAATTCTCATGAAGGACAAGCTGCTCAGAGACACCTCCTTGCATCCCCAAAACAAACTGAGAGCTGCTCCTTGCAGCAGCCAGCATTTCAGAGTTACTCTACCAAAGGAGGAGGAGAAAAGGGTGTTAAGGTAAAGCTGTCATTTTCACTAACATCAGATTTGCTGGAATAAAGCTGCAAACAGGTGAAATGCAGCATGACCTGCAGCTGAGAGTGGGTTCACTGGGCATCACTGGGGAGCCATGGAAGTGGTCCCTGTGTCACAAACCACCTCCAAACACCTCCTGCAGCTGCTGCTCCTCTGCCACACACCTGCCTCTGAACACCTTGCACAGCAGCAGCTGAAGAACAGTTTTTAAGGAGCCTGAAGTCTAAGGAGGGTTTAAAAGGAAAACACTTTCCAGTCACGGAGATCTGGAGGTGTCAGAGCTTGTTGTGGAGCTCCCTCTTGAGGGTAGAGACTACCCTGTGGTAAAGGCATTGCTGCATCCTCATTCTGCTCAAAACCAGAGCATGTCCTTGCTAAAGAGATATTATCAAAGGCATCTCCTCAAGCCTCTGAACACCACTTCACAGCACCAGGTGCTTTTGAGTTACAAGCCCTGCAGCCTTGAAAAGATAGGGAGAAGATAAGCACATGTCAAACACAGAAGATAAACTCAAGAGGTGCTTTACTCACACAGTGCTGGCAGTGCAGGAGCACCAGACAGCAAAACCTCTGGTACTGTGAGCCATGAAATGGAACAATACACACTGAGGATGAGAAACTATCAGTGCTGTGTGTTGGTAAAGAAACTGAAGCTTCACCAGGTTTATTTAACACTGTTGAAGTGTCCCTTTCTTTGGGTGACATTTTAGCTGCTGTAAGCATCCATCCATCCCCTTGCTAGACAGACCTGGTTCCACCACACCACTGTCTTTGCTGTCCAAGCTGCTACATGGACTGACACCTCTGAATCATTTGCTGAATCATGTTTATCAATGTTTGGGAAAATCTTTACAGGGATTCTGCTCAAATCCCCCTCTCAAACCCAACATCATTTCATAAGCTTCAAAGGGCCCTGACAGGGAAGAAGCTTTCAGCACAGAAAATCCTGAGGAAATGATTTTTGCAAACTCCTGTGAAGAACAGCTAAAGGCTCAGTATCAGATGGCCAAGGAAGTCTTTGGAAGCAGTGCCAGAGCCAAAAGAACAAGCCTTGCATGTGATGGTCATACTTGAGTACTGCTAAGCCCTCAGTCAGCACTTTCCCCAGTCCTTGAGCAAATAAACATCCAGGCTGGTCAGTTGAGTCATCCCTGACTACCTCTGCCTCAGGACTTAGAGGTTAACAAACCAGTGGGAATGGATTTCTATGAGAATGAAAAGATTCCTTTTCTTGTAGTCAAACTTTGCCAGGAAGGCTCTCCCTGCCATTTATTTAATCAAAAAAACATTTTCAACCCTTTTCCAGCTCAAGCTGTAAGGTCTTAGACTATCAGCCAGATAATTTTATATCATACATCCTCTGACAAGGCTTGTGGCTTTAGTAAGCTTTCCTGTTTTAGGACAGCACAGCTTTCAACTTGAACATCTAAACCAGCAGCACAGCACACTCAGTTGTCCTCAGTGACTGCAGTGGAACTAAAGAAGCACACCAGCCTAGAGAGATGCCAACTCCTCCCACTGCATGTCCTGCTGTGATGAAGCCTGCAATATATTTGTCATTTCATCAATCTGTCTCTTCATTGAATTCATCACTCCTAAAACTTCTTTCAGAGGGCAGGTTACAGCCAGATCATCATCTAAAACAACATACATTTTGTCATTAACCCCTGTTTAGAGTCCCCCTCTAAGTTCTGCGAAAAATATAAAACCAGCAAAATAGAACTGACAAAAAAACCCCAAAAACCCCCAAAACTACGACCTAGAATCAGATCTTCTTCAATTAACACAGAAGCCTGTGGAAATTGTGCACTTCAGCTATACCAAGTGCAAGACTACAAAGCATGGCTTGAAACATGGACCTAGAAAGGTTTCTCTACTGCCAGAGGGCACTGACCAAAGTTTTGGGTCCTTACAACCAAAAATATCAAAGCAGGTTGGGAATACATATCATAGCCCACGTAAAGATTTAAGTAATATTCTTTCTCTTACTTTTCATGGTGCCCTCCTCCTCTTCCTCCTCGGTGTTGATGACCATTGTGCCCAGCTGGGACTCCAGGGTGCCATCGTGTTCTATCATGGTGTTGGCTCCATCACTCATGGTGTTCACAGCTCTGATTGTGCCAGTTTCATCTCCACTCGCCCTCACCATGGTACCCGAATCCGTCTCATCCTCCTCCTGTTCAAACACGCCACAAATGGAGATTTTACTGATGGTGGTGAAGTCCTGTGAGAAATGTCTGCATTTAAGGACACTGGCAAGTCACGTGAATTCAGAGGTTTTTCAGACACACAAAGAAGCGATGTTTGGTTTATGCACTCCCTGTCATCTCCAAACAGATAATGTAAACTAATGAATACTTTTCTACCAGCATGATAAATAAGGGAACAGATAAATAATCAGCAGGAACTTCTCAGTGCAGGTTGTATGTAATTTCTGAGCTGGTGAAGTGTCTGTAAGAGTAGATTAGAATCAGACAGTCAGTCTTTAGTGTTTCTATTCATTGCAGGCAGTTCTGAGAGCTGACCCTGACCCACTGTCTCCAGTGGTACAGCTCACTGAGCAGCCACCAGTTACTCAACAGCACCAGCTCTAAGTCTGGAGAGTATGTGGCACTTGGAAAGAAACACCCCTCATCCTAGTTCTTTTCTATTTCTGACATTAGGTAGTTTTACTCATTACAAACTTCAAGAGCCCTGAAGAAAAATTAACTACATTTGCAAATCTTAAAAAGTAATTTTCACTGAAAAAAGTTGCTAAACTTTGATAATTTATTTGAATCCTTTTTAATCTTTCCATTTGTTTAAAGGGACTAATAACAAAAGCTGGAATTACTGCTGGCAAGGCTTAGGAGTTTGATTCTGTAGGAAAACAACTTTTTCAAAGCAATTCTGGCAGAACAACTTCCTAGCCAAAGGTGACAGCTCCATCAGGTGGCGTGTGCTTCACTAAGTGTGTATTGTGACTAGGATTTCATGAAGAACAGGGTCAAGATTTCCACAATCCACTTGGTTTCTTGGAAATGTGCACCAGCTATCCAATTGTATTAACAAAGTCCCTTTCTAGGTTTACAGCAGCTTCTGGGCATCTCACCTTAGATGAGGTGCTCATGTTTTGTTCTCAGGATGAAGTTCACATTCTTTATGTGGCCATGGCCTTACTGATCTGTCTTAGTGTTAGAAGGAAAACACACAGGTATTGCACATCAAGCTGTAATAGTCCATCTCAGTGTCGGGGAAAGAAAGAAGTCACCTCTCCATGTTCTGGTGTCCCCAGCATTTTACCTGTTGTGTCAAAAGTGTCTATAAAATTTACTTCTCAACCTCAAAACCAATAGCAAGAGAAGCGAAAACTACACAAGATAGTAATAGAGGAGAATTAATTTTGTGTGGAGTTGAGTGGGTGACAGGAAGTAATAAATTTGTTAGCTACACATCATTTAACAAAGGACTACATCAGAAGTTTCCACAGCACTTGGGAAGTGTTTGGGAAGCTTTTCTGCCAGCAGACACGGAGCAGAGGAGCTTCAGGGACACACACAGACCAACAGAGAGGACTCAACTCCACTACACAGACACCACCTCTCAGCACTGTGACCCCAGATCAGTCAGAAATGAGGAAGGGATGGCAAAGACAAAACTCAGGGCAGGGACAGTACTCGTAGAATTGACATCTTGGCAACATGACCAATAATGTTACTTCCACACTGAATAAATACCCAGTCCTAGACTGCAAAACCAGATGCACAGTGTGTTCAGCACAGATACCGTGGACCATGCTGCCCGATCAAGTGTCACCCCTCAGCAGGGCTGGCATACAATGCCTTGTGCTGCCCATTTCATTTATTCAGGCTGAAGCAGGCAGAGGCTCAAAAACCAGCTTTCAACATGCTTCCCAAATTCACATGCTGTAACCATTGAAACAAAGAGCCAAAATGAAATTCACAGCAAGCCCTGAACACTTCCCATGCCCTCACCTCAGGCTTCTGTCGGTTGCTCTTGTGTAGAAGAAAGTTTCTATAAGGGATGTTCTAAAGCACAATAGTAAAACAACACAACAGACTTATATCACAGTGCATCAGAGATTATATTATTATTCTATATGAGGAGAGCAGTCTAAGATCTGAATCTACAATGAAAAAATTCTCACTACTGCATAAATAATATAATCCAATTGGGAAAATGAATCAAGTCTTCTGAATACAGCACTTTGTAGCCCTACTCCATCCCAGCTCTCAAGCTACACTACAAAGTGAACAGTGCCCCACATGTGCTGCCTGTCCCACTCAAATACAGCTTGAGCAGGGACCAAGCACCAGGTTACACAGTCATAAAGCAGAAAACTCCAGAATAAGTCAAATCCACTAGCAATTGGATAAAATATTGCAAAAACAAAACCTGAAGCAGTTAAGCCTTATGAAAGGAGCAAGAGTTTGGACTTTGCAGACTGTTGCTATTATAAATACTCACTGAATTTTCTTCATCCTCTTGATCGAGTTCACGCTGTTGTGCCTCCTGGCGTTTCAGCTTGATGTCCATTGCTTCGTTAATCAGGTCCCGCAGAATTGACACTCCTTTGGCACTTCTAACAAACGGATGCTGAGAAAGAGTTTAAAATCAAGTAAGTACTGCATCCAAAGCAGGACAGACAGGATAGACAGTTCCTAAGGCCTGCTTTAAATCAAATAAAGGTTTAACTGGAAACATTACTAAAATGAAGATCCAGTTCTTCTGTTTGGCACAGGAGGGAGACCTTCCAACCTCCAAACAAGATCGAGCTCCAAGGGCACAACTGATGTGAGACCTTGGGCTCATTCACCTCCCACAGCTCTTCCCTTAGCTCAGCTGTCAAGAACCAATTACACAGACCATTACCACGCCTGGAACATTCTGAGCAACCACTTACATTTAGCCTGCCCTGTTTTGTGTTTTAAGAGGCAGTTTCTTGGCAGTGCTGGTGGGAATTTGAAAGTAAAACAACAAATCAAAACCAAACAAAACCAGCAAACCAACAACAAATCTGAAAGCCAAAACAACAAAAAACAACCCAGAGAAGACAAAGGAAGCTGAAGTCAGACTGGTTCTTAGAGAAGAACCGAAAAGTTGAAGTTGAGTGTGAGATTTCTTAAGAGTTATTAAAAAGTAAAATCTATAGTAAGCAGGAACAGCAAGAAACAAAACCAACATCTCAAGAGCTGCACAGCACAGCCTACCCTGGGCAAGCCTCCCCCAGAGCTTATGTTCTCCTAAGAGAAGGCAGACCTGCAGCAGCTGTGTTGCAGTGGCTCGCTGCTCCGGGCTCTTCACAAGACACTGCTTCACAAAGTCTGTAAAATTGTCTGACCAGAGCTCTGGCTTCCTGAATGTTGGAGGTGGATTGGTGGGAATCATGAAAATTGCCTGAAAGCAGAGGAATAGTTCAGATTTCCACAGCAAAGCTTAAAACCAACAATTCAACATAAGTACACCCCAACACATGATGGTACTAAAGAACAGTGGACTTTTCAAGGTGCTGCCTCTAAGGAGTTTGCGCCAATATTACACACAAATCTGCTCACAGGGATCCAGCAGCAGGAAAACAGGCTTTCCTCACTAAATGCTCACACCTGGCCGAGCCATTACGTGACCCAAAAGTGTGAATCTGACATTTTTCAGTATTTAAAATTTGTGCTTGCATGAAAAAAAAAAAATATCCACTTTGGATAATCGAGCTGAAAATATTCTTCACATCCAACACAGAGTGTCAGCTATGTCTTAATAGAAGAGGATTGTGATTTTTTTCTATTCTCATGCAGATTCTTCTTGACAAAGACCTGTTTTTCATTTGACCAACAGTACAAAGAACTGACAGAAAAAAACTTGTTCTGTACTTTAAAAACAAGATTGCATGCTGATATGTGATTCAGCCAGCTATGATATCAAACCTTATCCATATAGCAATACATTTAAGGCCACAGTCCTTACCCTCATGGGATGAATATCTGCATATGGTGGCTTTCCTTCAGCCATTTCTATTGCAGTGATTCCCAGGGACCAGATGTCTGCCACACAATTATACCCAATTTCCTGAATCACTTCTGGAGCCATCCAAAATGGGGTCCCTATGACTGTGTTCCTCTTTGCCATGGTGTCCTGAGGAAAGGAGGATAAAGATCCAGACAACGGCAACTGTATTAGCCACAAACAGTCATTAATGAATTATCACCCTCATTATCTTGCACACATGCAGATTATTAGACTCAGAAAGATTGGGATACAGAAGTCTGCAAAGAACAATTAAAATGTGCTCACAGAACTTAAAAGTATCCTAAAAAAAGCAGCAAATGCTGTTGCAAACCATTACTTAGTTGTAACAGCTTCCACAGAGAAAGATCTTCTCTCATCTGCTGCTGGTTTAGCATCTCATGTTGATGCAAAGTGCTAAAAACCAATTATGAACAATTTGTCAAGCTCCACAATCCCACCACACCCACACTTAGGTTAAAAAGATAAACTGAAAAGTACACAGCCACCCTGGTTTTACTTACTGTAAGCTGTCCTGCCACTCCAAAATCAGCAAGTTTAGCATGTCCCTCTGTATTTAGCAATATATTTCCAGCTTTGATGTCCCTGTGTATTTTCCTCATAAAATGCAGGTACTCGAGTCCTTTCAGCGTCGACTGCACTATTGTAGCAATTTCCTCCTCTGTGAGCTGAAGAAGGGAAGAGTTACTGCCAACAGACCAGTGGCTGAGACACAGCACTGCCGTGCTTTGGTCTGTATTTTACTGAGATTCACTAATTGCCACTTAATTGCCTTCACTAAAGGTTGCCATACCAATGGTGAATTAGTGACGTTCAGCACTGTGTAGCAGAATTAGATCACAACCAGCATACATACACACACTGCCATACTTCACATGCCATAACCCTTTCTCAACTAGTAATTCTTATCCTGCAATAACCAAAGTAAGGCAAAGTAGGGTCTTACTTGGAATCAGTCTGGGTTTTCCGGAAAGCCAACACATCAAAACCTGCTCCACCAATTAAATTATCCAGATAAGCAAAACTCTATGTAATCACTTTTCTCATTTTCAGAGGAACAAAGCACCTGCATCTCAAGTTATGGCCAGTGGTTGTGTCAGGTACTGAACATTGAGAATTATGCCCTAACTACTCAGCTTCCTTGAGCTGCTGGACCCCCATATTCCCATCCAAAATCTCAAAGGAGGAAGGACGTACAGTTTTATTTCGTAATCGAATAATGTCAGACACAGATCCAGCGCCGCAGTATTCCATGACTATCCACAGGTCTGTGTTCTTAAAATAGCTGCCATAATATTTCACCACATGAGGACTATGAAAAAAGAAGGATAAAACAAAGGCTCAGCCACCAGTATCCTGCACCACTGAATAAGCACAATACACTGCAGAGACCCCAAGTGTTTTAGAAACTCAGTGTTGAAGTGCCACTGAAACCAAGATCAGAAGTATTCCAGAACACCCTGAATTCTGCACAGGGCTCCCCAGTCCTGCCAAGCCTGTTCCCACAGCAAGGCTCATATGACCTGCCAGTAAGTCACTCCAGGGAGCTAAACTGTCCAACAAATCCCAGGAAACAGGGAGTGATTAGCCTTCAGTCTGGTTCAGCTCCCTGAACCAGGTTACAGCAGGGTCAGTGCTGGGGCAGGACAAGGGAGTGGGAATCAGGCCACAGCAGTCCCTGGTAAAGCTGCTGCAGAACCTCTGCAAACCAAGGGAAACATTAAATAAAGCCCACAATTTGCTGGAAAATAGCTATCATGCTCATTAAGACAAATGTTCCCCCACTACCACATGAACTTACTTATCTCTTCAATTTAGTCCAGGATAAATTCTAGGATCTCAGTACCACCTAAGACTCTGTCTCAGTCAGCTATCTGACTGCCCAAAAAGCAAACAACCTACTAAAGTACACTGTTCAAAAAAACCCACATGTCCTCTGGAAAAGGTAAAGGTGAAACTAACAAAAGACTGTCCCTGATTTGATGGGAATGGAGCTAAGGGAAAAGAAGTGTATTTAATCTATTCTCTGCTGAACATTTTCTAATGAAAAAATTTTAAAACCAGCAAGTCAGTCACACTGCACAGTGTCCCTTAATGCTTGCACAGAAAATGTGATGCTCCAGTGATTCACTCCCTCTGCTGTTCACAACTGTAAGGTCTCACTTTAGGTCTTGCAATACTAGTATTTAATTTAAGAGAAAGCAGTAATGCATTTCAAGTTACGCAGCACGATTTTTTCTGGAACAGTTTGTTTTCAAGGTAGACTCTGCTGCCTGCCCCTAAGTCATCTTCATTTAACTACAGTGAGAGTGGTATGCAATAGGGTCAGTGACTGGGACCACAGTTTTATACTGCTCATGTAATTTATTTTAAATTACTTTCCATGCAGGAAGTCCTTCAAAGTAGCATTTCCTAAGGCCAGATTCATAAAACCAAAAGAAACTAGTGTATTTTAAACCTTCAGCTGAGGATTTTGAGAGGGTCCTCCCTATCCACAAGCTCTTCACTGGCTAAGTCACTGCAGCACCTTTTGCTATAAAAACATGCACAAAGAGGGACAACCATCAGCCCACAGAGCTGCCAGCAGGTTATTCTGGGGATGCTCAGATCAGCAGACAGCCTGTACTGCAGCAGAGCCTGTGCAGGCAGAGCAGGAGCAGGAAGGACAGTCCTGCCACCCGAGCAGGTCACAGCACCGAGGCTGCGCACATGCAAGAGCAGTCATGCATTAGTGGCTCTCATCCGGGTGCCTTTTAAAAAAGAAACAAAAAACCCCTCCTAACAGTTTTCTACGCCTTGCTGGGACACAGCAGTCCTGGGAGCTGCTGTTCAGCACACAACCAAGCTCCCACTGTCCAGGAAGTGACGGTGCCCGGGCAGAAGGGCAGTGACACGCTCGGCTCGGGGCTGGCAGCGAGTGCAGGGTTACTCCACTCAGCTCAGAGCTCTCTCTTGCTGCAAGCCACATTTCTGCTGCCTTACCTTTGCACTACCCAAATGGTCGGCTAAGGTGACTCAGATGATACGAGGTAACTTGATGGTACAAGTCCAGCCTTTTAAAAAACATTTAAGGCAATATCACGGCTTTTATTTGATTAAATGCCAGGTCACAGGTGATGCTTTTCCTCACAGCCCAATAAAGGGTTTTGCAGTGCACACTCACCTGTCACATTGCTGCATTATGGATATTTCCTTTATGATCTCTTGCAGGTCAGATTCCACAGGAACTTGTTTAATTGCAACAACTTGACCCGTTTCTTTATGGATGGCTTTGAATACGCTGCCATAAGAACTAAAACACAAAACATTAAACAAACATTGAATATAAAAATGCAAATGTTAAGGCTTTGCTTTTTGCGAGTGTGACCATCAGGTAAAACATTAACTATCCTTTTTAAAAAAATATTTTATATTTTAATGTAAATAACCAGCCCAGTAACTTCTAAACACTGTAATACAAATAAATCAGCTCACTGAGACAGTGAGGAAAGAGCACACCATAGCTTTGGAATTTTGGCCTTTTGCACAAATTCAACAACTAAAATTCTCTTTTTCCAGCACAGAGTACAAGCTGAGCATCAGTAAGAACTACAGCTCTGGTCAGAAAGGTTTGCTTGTTCCTGTCAGATATTATCACTCTTATTTCCAGTTTCTTTACTTACAGCAGCCAGGCAGATTTACAGCTCAGTCTTTTCAAACAAACTGCTTAAGGCAGTGAACATGTCACTCCTGGAGTATTCCCATGCTGCTCTGCCTCACCAAAGGGCACAGTGCCACTGAAGTTCACTTCCACCAGGCAGATCTGCCACAAGAGGTACCAGGGATGAACTACAAAATGTCTTGAGTTCCCACAGAGCTCTACCAACTCCAGGCTGGCATTTGTCAAGAACTTTTTAACTACTCCTGACCCACAACCTGCTATTTGGATTAAGATATTGCACTCTTGGGAACCAAACACTGTCACTATGTTGGTAGCTACATTTCAGAAATAGGGCCATGACAAAAGTGAAACAGCAGAGTCCACTGAACACACCTCTGTTACACAGATGTGTTCCTAGAAAAATGTGCAACACATACCCTTCTCCAAGCTTCTCCAGGACATCAAATACTTCTTCAGGTTGCTTGGTTAAACTGTCTTCATCTAACTTCTTCAGCTGCCTGTAGGGTAAGAAGTGAGAAATCATTATATTTATTTTATATATTTATAAATATATATAAATATATTATATTTAATTCGGCAGTTTGGGCTCTGCTGAAACAGAAGAATAAATAGCACCGCTTAAATATACAAAAGGTTTGGCATGAAGTAAATTGATTATGAAGTAAGTTTATTTCACTTGATGAGAAGGCTGAATATTAGCAGCATCCAATAGCAAAAAAGGACTGGGAATTACAAAGAACAGAACGTGAGCAGGCACACAAATTTACAGCTCCTCTTGGCAGAAGTCACTTTCAGGATCTATATGCTGGTGGTTACATCTCAGCATGGCAGTCTTAAAGCCACTGAACATGTCTGCTAAATTTCAATATCTGGAATGGAAGGATACCTACCAAGGCCATAAAAAGGGGAATATCATCTTCCCTGATGCTTAGAGTACGTGTGGAATACATTTGTTGGGAGGCAAGGGCAATACTGTTCTCACCTGTACATTTTTAACATCAAAACTTCAGATCTTAACTTCATGGGCCTGGACATACAGTAGGAAAATTCTATCAGGAAAAAGGAGACAGTATCTAACTCTAAGGATCTCAATGCCATCCCTGTTAAATGTATTGCTAATAAGAGTCAGCTGAAATAACTTCCAGGAATAAAAACCTGGCATGTGCTGTGATTCTTCACGTGGCCCTCTTTCCCCCAGTACAGCTTTTGGGGAGATCCCATACACAAAGCAACAAAAAGATCAATCATATTTGTTTGAGTCTACACTGGAGAGCTGTTCACCAAACCTCCTGAAACAGCTAAGGACTACATAACAAAAAGGTCTGAAAACAGTATTTTATTGTCAGTGGTAAGAGTATCCAGCAGCCCACAAACAAGTGCCCTTTCATTTTCACATGAACTAAAAAAAAAAAAACTGAAACAACAATAAACAAAAACAAAAACCGGCCAACAAAACCCCCTCCAAGCTCCCTAAACCAGCTCATACAAGTTTTTTAAACACAGAAACTTAACAGTCTCAAAGTTATTAGCACTGCCTGGTGTTTAAAGTAAAACACACGTAGCTGCCTGCAACTGCAAATTACTCCCGAAAGCTTTTACAGCTGCTGCTAAAGATCAGGACTCCAGTCACAGGAATACTAATTTTTTATACTAAATATATTACTTTTTTCCCCAATTTCTTTAGAAACAGAGCAAAAAAGCATTCATTGACCCCTGGCTATTATGTTTATGTACAAAAGCCATACGGGAGGAGCAGCTCACGCATGGAGCACATACAATGGCTTCCTGAAGCAGAGGAAACATTATATAGAAGCAGACTCAGGAAGTGGTGAAATACTGAAAGTGGCTGCTAGCTTCCCTGCTCAGATAAGCATTAAACAGAATTTACTTGTCCCTGTGAAAACAGAGAGGGAAGAATGTGTGGGAAAAGGAGAAAAGCAAGTAATACATGCAGCAGGAAACACACAAGCCACCATGTCCAAGGAGCCCAAAAAGTGGCGACGCAAGAGGCAGACCCCTCTTGTTAAAGTTGAGGCCTAAATTCTACTAGCATAAAAGGAAAAAAACAAAAAGGCTTTTCATATACCCAAACACAATAACCAGACAATTACTGTGCTTGCAGCAAACAGCCTAATTTCTACTACAGACCAGGAGCCCCATTACTTTGCATTGTCCTGTTCATCGAGTGCACTCGCTGCTGACACACTGCCGTTCTCCTGGATGTTTATACCACACAGATGTAGCAGCAACACAAACCCAACCTCACCTCTGTTGTTATTCTGATCTAATCTTAATCACCTGCCCTGTAAACACTGGCATGAGCAATTATAAAATAAAACCAAGGTTGTTTTGTTGTTTGTTTTTTTTAACAGAATATACATCACTGTTTAACCAAACGGGTCAATGCCACTGGGGAGCAGCTCCAGCAGCTTCCTTTGTTCGCTGCCGAAGCGTTCCCCGGGCCGCAGCTGCGAGCCGCTGACAGCGCTCGGACACGGACCCTTCATTCCGGCCGCCCGCAGCCCCGGAGCCCGAGACAGCGGAGACCCGGCTCCGTGCGGGGCTGGCCCCGAAAGCCCCGAGGGTCCGGGCTCGGCGTGTTCGGTGTGCCCGGCGTGTTCGCTGTGCCCGGTGTGCCCGGTGTGCCCGGTGTGCCCGGTGTGTTCGCTGTCCCCGGTGTGTTCGGTGTCCCCGGTGTGTTCGCTGTGCCCGGTGTCCCCGGTGTGTTCGCAGTCCCCGGGACGGCGGCAGTGCCAGGGCTGGGCACCGCGCTCGGACACGGCACCGCGGGCACAGACCCGCACAAAACTCACCCAAGGAGGGACGGGATAACAAGTGCCCGGGGCTCTGTAGCCGCACTGTCACGGGCCAGCACACCTCGTACAGCCGCGGTAGCGGTGGGAGCTCCCGCAGCAGCGCAGGCAGCGCCTTGTCCCCGGCGCTCCAGCTCAAGCCGCCTTTCCCCGCCTGAGCGCGGTGCTGTCCCAGCAGGGACCTGCGGGCACTGCCCGGTGCCACTGCTGCCCACGGCCCCACGGCTCCGGGCAGCGGCAGCGCCCCGGAGAACGGAGGGGGCCGGAGCTCGGCGCGCCCGCGGCCCCGCTCCCGGCCCCGCGCCCACAACGAGGCGGGCGGGCCGGGCCGCAGCATCCCCGGTCCCGGCAGGGACACACCCCGCGCTTACCGGCGCGGGTTCCGCAGCTGCACCGTCTCCATGGCGGTCAGTCGGCGAGCCGGGCCGGTCCCTCACTGCTCCATGGCACCGCTCCGCCGCCGCTCCGCCGCCGCTTCCGCCCGCCGCCGGATGCCAGCGGGGAGCGCCCGCCCCGGCCCGGCGGGAGGGGCGCGGCTTCCCGGGCGCGGCGGCAGCGGCGCGATGGCCGCGTCCCCCGGAGCGCTGCGCCGGGCCGGCAACGAGGAGTTCCGCCGCGGGCAGTACGGCCCGGCCGCCGAGCTCTACTCGCGGGCGCTGGCACAGCTGGAAGCCGCAGGTAGGGCACGGCCCGGGGCGGGCGAGCGGGCGGGGGCAGCGCTGTGAATCGCGGCTGAATCGCGGCTGTCCCGCAGGGGATGCCGCCGCCGAGGAGCGCAGCGTGCTGCTGGCCAACCGCGCCGCCTGCTACCTCAAGGACGGTGCCTGCAGCCTCTGCGTGGCCGACTGCAGCAGGTGAGCGGCGGCGGGGCCGGGGGCAGCCGGCGGGGCCGGAGGGAGCGCTCGGCCGCTCGGCCCGGCTCGGCTGAGGCGGCCGCAGCCCCGGGGAGCGCGGGCTCACGGCGCCCCGGCGCTCTCCCCTCCGCCGCAGCGCCCTCGAGCTCGTCCCCTTCGGCATCAAGCCCCTCCTGCGGCGGGCAGCGGCGTACGAGGCTCTGGAGAGGTACTCGCTGGCCTATGTGGACTACAAGACGGCGCTGCAGGTGGACTGCTCCGTCCAGGCCGCGCACGACGGAGTCAACAGGTGAGGAGCGCGGCGGGGAGCAGGGCAGGGCTCGGGACTGCGGCTGGTGGGTGCTGCTGCTCGAACCCTGCTCCCTCCTGCTGCCCTGGCAGCGCCAAGCTGGACCCCAGGCACACGAGGGAAGCGAGACCTGGACACGCTCCCTGTGCCTGCTAGTGCCCAGAGCCCCTTTCAAGGTGCTGGTCGAGGTCTAGGAATAATTTCTGTGGGACTGTTTTTGCTTTGCTCAGTGTCTGATTTAAAGGAAATAATCAACTGAAGTTCAGTAGCCTATCCTTTAAGCCTCCCTATGTTTACTGTGTTTACAGATTATAAATATATGTATTTATAGTCCTATAAACAGCTATAGTCCTGTTCTCTTTCTGGTACTCTCTGCTTTGCTTCATGGCATGCCAGACCAAGGAGTGAAATGCATCTCTTGCTCACCTTGAGCAGTCACAGCCCCAGCCCATGGCCTGTTGTATTTTTAGCACTGCTGGTGTGAAGATCATCTTTTTGCAAATGTCCTGTCTGTAGAATGAACCTAGCTGAGATGCATGTAAAAAAATCAGCAGACAGAGAGATGTTGTTCTTAATGCACACGCCAGGTTAAAAGCGGGCACTGCGTGGCCCATCCAGCCAAGAGCCGGGGTGACTGGGAGCTGTCTCTTCCAGGATGACTAAAGCCCTGCTGGAGAAGGATGGTGTGAACTGGCGTCAGAAGCTCCCGCCAATCCCCACAGTGCCCGTTTCTGCCCAGACCAGGTGGAGCGTTCCTTCTGCCCAGGCCCCTGGGGCAAGCACTCCTCCTGCAACTGCACCACAGGGAGAGCGAGGTGGGAACAAGCCCTTGGGCTGGGCAGAGAACCCTGTAGCTCCCAAGGGTGGTGAACAGCTGCCACACCTGCTTGGTGTGTCTGCAGCCAGGACTGAGGCCTGGAGAACCAGGCCTGGTTCTGACACAGCCTTTTTGGTTGATTCTGCTTCCTTTGATGCCTCTGTGTCTTTGCCTCTGGTACAGGGATATTTGTTTTCTCTTAGGCTGTGGTATTCTTGTTGGTTTTATAGTTCTGTATCCTTTCACACCATTTCTAGATGAGACTGCTGCTGGCATGGAGAGAGCTAGAATGCTTAAGGAAGAAGGAAATGAATTTGTAAAGAAAGGAAACCATAAAAAAGCAGTTGAGAAGTACAGTGAGAGTTTAAAGCTCAACAAGGAATGTGCAACTTACACCAACAGGTACTGTTCAGCTCTTTACCCAGCTATTTCTTGGCCCTGTATAAAAGCCACCATGGTACTTCCTGGCAGAACTGTTTAGTGTTTGCTCCCAAACTAATGAATGAAACAAAACCACCCCAACAGGTTCACCCTAAGTGCAGCCTCCCCTGTTATGTAACATTCTTTGATCAGGTCCTAGAGAACCCCTTGGAGACACTCCCCTTGGGCTGCTAAGGGATTTCTCCCTTGACTGCTTTGTCTGACAGGACAAGAGTATGTTGAGTGGTCCCTGCTCTCCTACCACAAACTGCAGACTGCTGTTCCTAAACACTCAAAGTAGTCCTAGGGCAGTTGCAGCAAGCAGAGCTTTCTGCACTGGCAGAGGCAGGAACCTGCATCCTTGAAGTGCAAGTGCAGGTTCTTTAGCTCTAGAGCAGGTTGCTCTAAATATCTTCCTTTTTGTTTCTTTGAAAAAACATTTCCTTTCTTTCCTCCCTGTAAATGAAACAAGCTTGAGCTCAAGAAGTAAGATGACATAACACACAAGGATGGTTTTGGAGTCCAGCTTTGTGCTGCACTGGCACTGCTCTGTGTGTTGCAGCAGTAGATGCTGCTTTCAGGCAAAGGGCTCTAAGCAGGTGTGTGTGTTGCAGAGCTCTCTGTTACCTGACCCTGAAGCAATACAAGGAAGCAGCACAGGACTGCACCGAAGCTCTGAAGTTAGATCCTAAGAATGTTAAGGCACTCTACAGGCGTGCTCAAGCACTTAAAGAACTGAAGGTAAGTCAGGAGTTCATCAAGGGCTTTAGGCTAGGACTAGATGGCTGTTGATGCATGATCAGAGCCAGAGATATCCATTAGGGCTTGTTTCTGTGCTAGACAACATCTCCCATTAGACCTTTAAGGGGTAAGAGTCAGACATAACACTTTGAATCTCAGGAGTTTGTCAGCATCAGGTCCTGTTTCTAGACCTGCTGAAGGCAACTGCTTTCTACAGAATATGCTGAGTTGGAAAGGGCCCACAGGGCTCCTCAAGTCCAACTCCTCACCCTGCACAGCACCACCCCCAGCAATGACACCCTGGCCTGAAAGTGTTGTCCAAACACTTCTTGGACTCTGTCACACTTGGTGCTGTGACCACGGCCCTGTGGAGCCTGTTCCACTGCCCACCCACCCTCTGGCTGAAGAACCTTTTCCTAATACTCAACCCTAACCTCACCCAACTTTAGGCCATTCCTGCAGATCCTGTCCCTGGTCACCACAAACACCAGTGTTGTGTTGAGCTTTATCTTTCTGTCTCATGGGAAGTTCTGGAGTCAGTACTGGAGTACATATTGCATTGGTGTTGGACTCAGAATCCCCTTGAGTGGTGAATTATCTTCTCAGCCCGAGTTTGACCATGTTTTAGAACAGCTACATCAATGCTAGTGCTTGAACAGTTAGAGAGGTAGTCACAGGCTTAATTGTGCTGTCTTTGCCTCTCTTGCTGGGTAGTAGTCTGCCTTTTTAATGTACTTACCCTTAAAAAATACTCTCTTTCTAGGATTACAAATCAAGTATTGCTGACATCAAGAGCTTGTTGAAAACTGAACCAAAGAACACAGCTGCACTGAGATTACTGCAAGAACTGAACAGAGCCTAGGGTAACCAAGCAACAAGGAAAGCTTTCTTTTCCACTGCAGAGGAAAGCTTTCTCCCTTCTGCTGTTGATACAGGGACCAGTCAAGGCAGGATTGGTGTTGAAATCTATCTTCCAGTGCTGTTGAGATCTAAGAGGTTCTGTACCAGCACAATGATTGCTAAGACATAATCTGTATCAAACTCTATTAAGCTGGCTCTATGATCATGCATAGTTTTAATGCCCCTCCCCAAGAGGCATTTAGTTTAATTTTCCTGGTTGAAGTCAACTTGCCTTTAACTGTTGGCCTCAGGGACTCTTTACATGTTGGCTAAGATGCACAGGAAGTGGCTGTTCCTGTCTGAAGAGCTACAGAGGGGTTTTAGTCATTATTCAGGTGACAGTTTTGCTGCATTTGTGCTGCTATTACTAAAAGAAAGTCACTGCAAGAACTGCTGTAGTTGCCAGAGCACCACATACCCTTCTTGTGACAGGGGCACAGTTACTTGCACAGGGCCAAGCTTGTTCCCTCTCCTCCTTGATGCCTGCTGGCCCTCAGCTGGGTTCTGCTGCTTCATGTGGTTGGGCAAATGTTTACAGTAGCAGCTTTCTTTAATTATTCTGCACATTTAAGAAAACAGCAGCAAGTTAAGCCTGCCTTGTTACACTGTGCACTGTTCTTTGACATTCTGGGTGCTTGGGAATTTTGCAAAGTTTTTTTGTCTTTTTTTTAAGGAAACCACTTTAGCTCCTCTGTGCCTTTTGGAGCAGTTGCTGTGGGGTGTTACAGGGAGGAAAATATGCAGTAACACCCCAGCTGAGGTCTGGCTTACTACTTCAATGCATGTTTTAAATTTCTCAGATCTGGTATTGATGGCACTGATTTTAAATGGTAGATAAAGAGATTCTTGGAGTTACTTTGTGAACTGTTAAAACCCATTCTCATTAAAGCCATGTTTATTTTCACTCTAGGACTGTGTTTCTTGTGATGGATGGAATAGGGGAAGTGAAACACTTGTTTAACCACCTCATATTGTTTCCTCTGTTTGTCAGAGGACTTCAAGCATTGCACAGTGCCTTGCTCTTTCAGACAGTGACCCCAGCTCATAGTGGCCATTAGAGTTCAGAGAACTGGAAAGCCTGCAGCTCCAGGGACACTGGCGAGCACAGCACTGCATCAGTTTCCCACCATTACTCAGCCTTGCACACTGCCTCAGCTGGTGTAAGATGCTGGGCTATGCTAGACCTGATCCAACTCATAATACAGAGTAGGAGACAGAAGCTAGCCCTTAGTCAGGGCTCAAAAATCTTTGTTTCCCACCTTGCCTCTCCCAGCAGTGTTTCAGGCAGGTAACCTGCTGAACTGAATTTAGAGCAATCCCTCTAATGCCATTGAAGACAAAGACTTCTTACCTTAGCCTGACATTAAACAGTTTTTTGCAGGTCCCAGGGCTGTACTCTATCAGCTGTAATGGGCCAGGGCTTGGAACAAATCCTCCCTGAGGGGCACACGTTGCTCCATTCACTCCATTCCTTCTTCTGAGCATGGCAGGTCCATTGATCCCACAGCCAGCCCCTGCCCAAGCTCCTAGCAGGTGTGAGGGATTTCAGGGTGGGGAAGCACACAGCAGTACACAGATGAGCAAAGAAAGGTCACAGAATCCAAGAGCAGGACTGGCTGCACTTGATTAAAAGCTGTCCTTTTGGCAGCCCTGCTGTTTCCTGAGTGGCAGATAGCTGCCCTGTTCAACAGCAGCTCATTACAGCACCCCTAAGCAGCAGCAGTCACCCTCTCCTTCCCCTCAAAACAGCAGTTTTGTTTATCCCTGACAGCCAAGATTTCCCCAGCAATAGCACCAGGTGGACAAAAGCCATGCACAGCAACAAGACACTACTGCAAGCTCAGGGTCACTTCTGCCCTGTCTCCCCTTCTGCTCCTGCTGAGGTGCTGCTGATGTGCAGGACACTGCCCAGGTGGGCAAAGGTAGTGCTGGCCACAGGACAAGGGAGAGGGCTTGTCACAGGGACACACCTTCATTCAGAAACAGCAGCTGTTCCAGACTGGAGACTCCAGGCTCATTTGCATTGCTGCCTCAGCTCCCTAAAGCCTCAGACTTCACCAAGGACTGCAGCCAGGGAGCTACTCTGAACAACTTCTAGTATCATCAGGTATCCAAGTGCCAGCTTCACCTTTTCTAATTATCATTTAAAAATCTCTTGTCCTTGTTCACATCCTTTCAGAGGCTATGCTGATATCCCCATGCTCCAGCGCCCCAGTCTGCATTCCCTCTGGTTTTAAAGAGCACTCAGCCAGTGCAGCCTTCTGGCACTGTAGGTGGTGTCACAGGAATACCTGAACTGCCCTGTTACACCTGAAAATAGGCTGCAGCCAAGCTGAACAACAGCAGAATGAAGTTCAGCTGTACAGCTCCATTCCAGGTCTCCTTATGTGCATTACACTCATGCAAATACATGTTTTTCCTCTAGAGACCAAGCAGAAAAGCTTCCAGCCCATGACACTTAGAGAGAAATAACAAATTAGTCCTGTATATTAAGTGAAGTCCTTTATAAGTGTCTCACTGAGGAGATGATATCTAAACAGTGAATGGCTGAGGCATCCATTAAGAGGAAAATAAATATTTAAGGAGGTCAGAGGAAGAACTGGTGAAATGAAGGTGAGAAAAAATAATGAAAAAGCCCCAGTGAAGAATCCTAGTGGAGCAGAGCAGACACCGTGAAGGAGCAAATGTGTAAGTGGTTCTATTAAAATGCTGGAAGGAAAACAAGAGGTAGGAGGGGTGACTCAGCAGGGAGCTGAAGCGAGAGTATGATACAGCACAGAAGGAAGATTGAGACAGCAAAACCAGCACAAGCTGCACAGAAAGCAGGTGGGTGGTGCTGGTGGAGGTGTGCTCCTGCCAGCTCGAGGAAGCAGTCAAGTGAGGTCAGTGCAGCACCAGCCTCAAGTACTGAGGAGTCTCTAGGGACTGAAATTCCTTTTCTAGCTAGGAAGAGCAGAGGATTAAGGCCAGGGTGATGACAGCAGCACAGGGAGCACAGCAGTAACGGGTCCAGCTGCCCCTGCAAGCAGAAGTGTCCCCGAGGGACACGATGCAGTCGTGAACATTTACAGGCTCTTCAGTGACTCCCTGGAACCTCTGGTCACAGACACACATTAGAAATTCAGCTTTTGATTTACAGCTGCTCCACAATGCCTCAAAAAGTTGTTCTTGTGCACCACAGACACATTGACAGAACCTGTGGTGAGCAGCAGGAGACACTCGAGGCCATTACTGCAGGTATACAAGGTTCATTACAAAATGAAAACAGCAGCAGCCGATCCTGTTTTGCTTAAATCCATCCTAGGGAATCAGAAAGGATTAGAGGAGCCTGTTGGCTGGCAATTTGTAATGTAATCCTGTATGTCCCTTCTGTCAGCTCTCCAGTCTGACACCCCACCAGCACCACAAACTTCAGTCACTAATTATTGCAGCCTGAGTCCATCCTTGCACCTGCAAGAAGCAAAGTATTGGCTGTCTTTCTTCCACGGGAGCTAACCCATTTGTGGGGCTGGAATTAGCAGTTCTTTATTAGTGTCAGCTGCATGAACAAATAAAACTACAAAACCCAATAAATTCACTAAAATGGTGATTCATCAGCACTCATCATTTCCTGGGCAACTGACTCAGGCTGGTTTCCACACTACATTTCACAAGGTTTCAGTGGTGAGAAGAGATTTTAATGTGAGGGTTTTTACAGGTGCAGGAGGAGGCAATTCTGCAGGGGTTACCATACACACAAACAGTAGGATGGGGCATTTCAAGACAAGCCAGGGTCACTGTACAGGCATGATTCCAACAGCATGGTGGGGGTCCTGCTCCTGTTCTTCAACAGCAACATTCTCAGGGCTTGCTCTCAGTCCTACAGTCTGAAAGAAACAGAGCACCCACATATGTCATTTTCAACTGCTAAAGGAAGAGTTTCATCCAGAAAAGATGAAATTCACCTAAACTTGGATTTACAGTTACTTTCATACCATAAGTCAAGAAAATATCTGAAATATCTTCAAAGGAGTACATACAGTCTGAATTGCTTTGTTAGCGTGCCTATCCTAGCCTCAGCAGCAGGGCCAGCTCTCCTGATCAAGCACACAAAAGATATTCTGTAGGGTGTATACTGTCAAGGTTGTGCAAAAAATCCACTGGGAATTCCCAGGAAAGATTGTGCTGGTCTCTACTAGACCTACAGAAAAGCTAGGAACTTCCCTATATTCCTTTCTGGTAGCAGAGTCACTGGCCTCATCAACATAGAAAGAACCCACACAGGTCTCTGTGGTAAAAGTAAGTCCAGAAATTGGGGATGCAATTTAAGAAATGGAATATTACAATCAAAGACACTGATATTGCTCATTAAACCTTGCTTGGCCTGGATGAGAAACCCAATCCCCAGTTTCAGAGTCAGAAACCAGAGACTTTGAGCACACCACAGCTCCCAGCACCCACCTGGAGTCACTGCAGGAACGCCCCAGCACTGCCCTTGTGGGGTGTCTCGGTGGTCTGGTGTGCCTGGAGAACAGTGACCGCTTCCTCGATCTTACAACAGAGCACAAGGGGGAGAAGTTGAGTTGCTCCAGTGTAAATCTGCACTGCACCAGGAGCTCAGTATTTCAGGTCCCAATCTGGCCTCCACACAGACCCGCTTTCAAAAGGGAAAGGACTTGAATACAAAATCCAAGCCTGCTGTTTCTGCAGGAGACTGATCAGCTCAAAGACCTTTTCTGTCTCTTACCAAGGGAAATTCTGAGGCATCTCTCCTTTATTATCAAGTCAGAACTTGCTAAACAGAAGTCAGATTTCACAGGTGAAGCTACCTGACACCACCCAGCAGAGCTCAGGCTCCTCAAAAAAACAGCAGTGGGAGGGTGAAAGCAGCTCCTGTCTCCAAGGAGCCACAAAAAAATGCAGTCAATTAACTTCAGCTACTCTGATGGGAAACAAAGCTAAATATTCACCAGAATTAAGAAGAAAACTGAAGAAATACTGCAGAGAGGTAGCCATTTATCTGGTTTCTATTCTGAGGAAACAACATCTTCCTGGCTGTTTCCATGTAGAGGTACCACCCTGCTTTCACCCTCTTGCTTCCCAGCCAGCTCCCAGCCATCCTCAAGCTTGGCCTGTGCTTTCAGCTTCTCCTTTTGCTGAAGGCAGGCAGACATTCAGGCTGTGGTGACATCAACCTGGGCCTCCTTTTTCACTTGAGAATGAAAACAGCAGCTACTTGCTGTCCCTACGGTGATCAGTGTCCTGGGCTGTGCTCCCCTTTCCTTGCAGCAGCAGGGAACCAGCCCTTTGGAAAGGGATTTGTGTGAGTCCCTCCTACCTTGGAGCGCAGGGAGTCTGGGGACTCCAGGAGCAGCAGCAGCTCGGAGTTGTCGATCTCCAGCAGCATCCCAGTGATCTTGCCAGCCAGCGAGGGATGCATCACATGGATCAGAGGGTAGAGGCGTTCACCTGCTCCAGACACCAGCAAGGACATGAGCACTATGCCAGCCCTCCTGTGCTCTCAACAGAAATGGGATACAAGGGTGGTGATGGTGGTGGAAAGAACACTGCTCACAAATAAAGCTACCCCAGCACATCACAGCAACAGGAAGCTGCTGGGTGAAGTCAGCAGCAGGCACCTACAGTGGGCACAGGGCAGTGGAGCTGTGCACAGGTGAAAGTGCCAGTTTCTGCAGGAGCTGTTTCCTCCTGGGCTGGAAAGAGCTGGTCTGTGACCACCAAGCGATGCTGTCCCACACCAGGGCACTGCCTGCTCCACCAGGACCACCTGAAACCCAATGGTTGTGTGGCACAGCTGACCTCAACCCCTGTGGCCACCAAGCTGCTCATCAGTGCCCAGGAGCAGCAGTACAGGATGGTTCAGAGCTCAGGGGAATTGCAAATACCCTGGCAGCACAGGAAGGGTGGATGGAGCTCTGCCTCTCTACAAAGCTTCACCAGACACCCTCACAGAGTACTCTTCACCAGGCAGCTCACACAGACAGGGAGTGGTTTTATTGCTCCCATCCAGCTCCAGCACAGACTGAGTTTATTATTATCTTTTTAAAGCAGCATAATAGCAGAGCAGTCCCACAGAGCCTTACAGCTTCTCCCAGCAGTTAAGTTTGCCCTGGTGCATGCAAGCCCATGTGCCCCCAGGGCCCTGCAGCTGGACCTGCTCCAGCAGAGCAGCCGTGGCACCCACCGATCATTTGCTTCTGCTCCTGAGGAGGGGCTGCTGCAAGCAAGGATGCTGTCAGTGGCTCCTGGCCCTGGACATGCACAGCAGGTTCTCCCACCTGGAGGAAAAACAGGGAAGAACAGCAGTCAGAGGCTGGAAGGGATGTGAGTTACCTGGCTTGCAGGAGTGGTGCTCGATACCAACCACAATGGGGTATTTCAGAGACATTAGCATTTTCTGCTTCCAGAAAAGCTGGAGTCAAGCATTAGAGCTCTGTGGCTACTGGATCCATGTCCCCCCAGAGCCCCTGGGAAAGGTTCCCCACAGACAGTATGACCCATGGGTGGGCACAACACTAAAACCCATTCTCAGAGCCATGGGGATCCCGGGGGTCAGCAGTCACATCACCTCGCAGCAGGACCAGGAACGCCACGTTTTGGTGGCTGCAGGGCACTTACCTGTGGGGCCATCATGGGTTGCATGTGCCCCATGGGCTGCATGTTCCTGGCAGATGAGGAGTACTTGTACTGCTGGGCACCCCGTGGCAGGGCAGACGAGGAGGGCACCCGGGTGCTGACCGTCTGCGTCCCGATGTTGGCTGCAATGGGGACAAGAACATTTGCGAGGAGCCACCCTTAAATGCATGCCTGTGCCAAGGAGGCTGAAGCCACAAGAACAGTGTGCTTGTTTGGAGGGCCTGGAAAGTCCTACATGGGCTCAAAGCAGCCCCCAGGTGAAAGGCAGCTTCCCCAGGACAGGCAGGGCACTGCCACCCTTGGGGTGGGGTGGTGTGATGCTGTGCAGAGGGCAGGAGAGCTGGTAAAGGCACCCACATCTCCTCATCTCTCCTCCAGAAACCCATCTGCATCAGCAGTCAGAGAAAGGGAACAGCACTGAGCAGGGTGGCACAGCCAGGCACTGGGGATGCCAGCAAGGTCTGGTTCTCAGCTCCAAACCCTCCAACATGAGGCTTGGCATTGGCAGCAGTTCAGCCAGAGCCCCTAAGATCCCCTTCCTGTGCCCCAGAGATCCTTTCCCACCCTCTGCCTTTGTCCAAGCCCAGGTACTGTGGCTGCATCACCATCTGCTTTCAGGATCATATTCGAGGCATAGCCCCCAACAAGACCAAGCTGCACATCAGAGACCTGTCCCATTACCTGTAAGATCCCAACCTTCCCCAAGAGTTACATACTCAGATCCTACAGGCACTGCTCCAACCCCATCACACTCCTCCAGGAGCAATCCCACAAACCCATCCCCCCTAGAGGAGACCTGAGCTCACAGTAAGCACCCTTGCCACCACGGCGATGTCCCAGCTGGATATCGTGGGGGTCCTTCCCCCACTCACCCACTCTCTGGGCCTGGGGGGGCACACGGGGCACCTGGGTTGAGGCCTGTCTCGTGGTGCTGATGTTGGACAGCAGGCGCCGGGGCGGCACGGCAGCCCGCAGGATGGGGGTGGCCTCAGGGTACACTGCTGGAGAGAGAGAACACGCAAAATGAGGCTGATTGGTAGCAGAGGCGTGGAAGGAGACATGGGGGAGTGACTGTGGCTGGGGACAGTTGAGGAGCACCTCACCTCTGGTGTCACTGCCACGATCTCACCTCCCAGTGCCCATCACCATGGCCCTGCACCAAACCCCTGCACACTTTCCCAAGATAAACCCCCATGGTTATGCTTTGTGCTGCTTTTAAAGACCCTCAGCCCCTGACTGAGCCCAGCTCAGGCCAAGAGCCCCTGGGGAGGGACAGGCAGACTCACAGGGAGGCCGGGAGGGCTGCGCACTCCAGCGAGTGGCAGGGCGGACTGGGACAACAGGGCTGGGGCCGTAGAAGGCAGCTCTGGTTTGTGGCTGGGGAAGAAGAACACATTATCCAACATGACTGGGGAGCTGAGCTGAGCCAGAACTAACCCAGAGCCTCTTGGTGGCTGCTGCACACAGCCAGACAAGCCAAAACCATGCTCTGCAGGGTGCCAGAGCACTTTAAAGACCGACCTCCAGTCCAGCCCTGCTGTCAGCATGTCCTCCAGCAGCTCTACTTAACTCCTCCTCAGGAGCTTCTGCACCTCTGTAATCCTTTTCCCTTACTCTCCATGCTCACACCCTCCCACCAAACTGCTCCTTGCTTCCTTCCTCTGAGGAGCAGCAGTACCTGTGGAATCCCCAGCCCATTTCCTGGAGCACCTGCACCCCACCCTGCTGCTCAGTGGAAGCCCAGGCAGATCCCGCTGGTTCCACAGGCTGTGCCCAGATCTGCACAACCCAAACTCTGCTTCTCAGCCCGACTGCCATCCCGCTTCAGGGCGGACATGGGTCCCTGTGCAAGGCTGCTGCTGGGGAGCAGGGCTCACCTGAGGTATGGGGGGGAGGAAGTACCCCGGGGGGGTCTGGAAGGACCCCAGGAGAGGGCCAGGCAGGGCCCTCATGCTGGCCAATCTCTGCATGTACTGGTTGGTGAGAATTGCTTTCCTCTCCTCTTTCCTCTGAGCGAGCGCGACGTAGAGAGGCTTTGTGCTGACGATCCGTCCATTCATTTCTGTCACAGCCTTGGTAGCCTCTTCTGGGGAGGAAAAACATACAAACCCAAAGCCTTTGCTGCGGCCACTCTCTGTCATCACCTGAAATAGGATTAGAACAAGACAGCTAAGTCCATGGATCACTGCAGCATCCACAAAACACAGTGTGGGGGGTGTGTGTGACCCACCACTGGCACCCCATCTCAGCCCCCACACCCAGGGTGGGAGGGATGGGACTGCACCTCTCTCACAGACAGGTTTCTCTGGGGAAGGGCAGGATTTGCTCAGGCAGGAAATGGGAAATGGAGATGGCAGAGTCTGGACCAGCCTGAGATCAGGAGCTTGTGATCACCCAGGGGGAAGCTGTGTCACAGCCTCACAGGGCCCACAGGCCAGAAATGCTCTGCTGCTAAATGCTGCAGGAACCAGCAAGGGATAGGGATCAGTGTGACACTGTGCCCTGACAAGGGCCAGGCAGTGTCTGTCCCTGGCAGCTGACCTCAAAGCCAGACCATGCCTTACATGTTGCCTTCCAGAGAATCCTGACACCAGTCCCAGTGAAAAGAGTGACACATCCATGGTGTTCAAAAGGCCAAACACCAGCCTGTCACCCCACTGTCCTGAGAGAGGGGTGGCTTGTGGGTCATTTTCATTTGTATCAGTGTCACAGAGCAGCTGGGCAATATTCAGAATGTTGCAGCTTTAAGGTCCCGTACCTGGCACCTCACCAGGGCTGGAGGAACTCAACAAAGCTAAAAAATATTTGCTCCTCAGGACAGTGTGAAGTGCAGTGGCACGTCCCTTACACCTGGCTTGAGATACAAGCCATCAGCAGAAAAGTCTAATTCAACAGGATGATAATGCCCATCCATCTCCAAGGGCTGAGTGCACTGGTTTACTGACCCCAGGAGCTCCAGTGGCAGCTCCAGCCCCTCACCTTGGCACTGGTGATGGTGCCATAGGGAGAGAATTCCTTCCTCAGCCTCTCATCATCTATCCCATCATCCAGGTTCTTCACATACAGGTTGACCCCCTGCACACAGGTAAAAGAAAACCAGTTTGGGATCTCAAAGTTTACAGCAGTTTGTCACACAGGATGCACATTACACCAGCAGCTCAGCTGGAGGGTGGGACACCCCCAGAAGGAGCAGTGACAGAGAGAGGGGTGAGGATTGTGCATAAACTCCACTCAGAGTATAAACACCCCAAGTGAAGAGGGCACCCACACCATCACTGGGAACCTGCTGAACCTCATGAAGCTGTCTCCTTTCCAGAATAATATTCCTGGAAATTAGCAGACCTGTTTGCTCACCTCCCACCATCATCCTGGGTTTGGATCTCTCTCCTCTTTCCTGATATTGCTTCCCAGCACATTCCCAGGCAGGACCCCTAACTGCAGGAGGTACCCACCATGCTGATCTCCCTGGAGAGCTCTGTGCTGTCCCCAAGCTGAGAGTGTCCCCATTGCTGACCTGCAGGATGCAGCACCCTGCTCTCCCCTTACCTGGTACCTGTTCACCCGCTCTTGCTTCATCTGCTCAAATTTCCTCTTGAGCTCGCTCTGGCGCTCCAGCCGCTTCTGGGCCCGGCCCACGTACAGCACCCGCCCGTTGATCTCCTTCCCGTTCATGTCAGCCACCGCCTGCCAGGGAGGGAAGGGCTCTCAGCTCAGCAGGAAACCCATGGCCACAGCTCTGCTCTTCACCCACCGCCCCGGGGAGGTCCCACCACAAGCAGAGACCTGCTCCCCCTTGCCAGGTCCTGCCCATCCAGGTACCCAGGTGAGGCTCTCCCTGAGGAGAGTGGGGAACATCACCAGCTGATGGTCTCAGGGGAGACATGGGCAGTGAGGAGTCTCTTGCCTTCTGGGCTTCTTCGTGCTTCTCAAAGTTGACAAACCCGAAGCCCTTTGAGCGGCCGCTGTTGTCCATCATGACCTTGACACTCAACGTCTTTCCTGCGGTGGGGAAGGACAGCACGGTCCGAGGGGTGCCCAGTGAGGGACACTGTGCTGGGGAGACACCAGCACAGACCAGCCCAGCCAGGAGAGAGCCCAGCAGGAGGACAGACAACAGGGTCCCCATGAGGCAGGGACAGGAGGCTGTGAGGTTTGGTGAGGGGCTGCTGCTCTCATTGCCCTGGGCTCTTCAGCCTCTCCAGCCAGTGCAGTGAGTTCCTTTGGCTAGAAAATCTCAGCCCTTTTATACATGAGCACATAGATTGGGTTCAAATGAAGGATAACCATAAATTACCTGGGATAACACTGACCAAGCATGGACAGTACAGCCCACGGGTTGGCACAACACTAAAACCCATCACAAGAGGCATACTCCAGTAATGAACTAAACTGAAAAGCTTGCTTTCTTTAAATTCAGACAACAATTCTTATTCCCAGGGCTCCTGTAACCAGACAGCATGCTGGTAACAAGAAAAAAAAAACAACCAAAAAACTATCCAAGAAAAAAAATCCACACATTTTTCATGACAGAACCAAGTACAAGTTATCCTCTGTCACAGCAGGAAAGCACATGTAACAGCCTGACAAATGAAGTGACTGCAGTCCTTTTATGTGGGGGATGTTTAAACAAGTCACATCCCACCAGAAAAGGGGCCTGCTCTTTCAGCCAAGCACTCCCCCAGCTTCCTTTTCAGTTGCCCCAACTCCAGTTTAATCAGACACGAGAATATTTCAATAACTGCACTCACCAAACTTGGAGAATATTTCCCGCAATCTGTCATCATCCATGTCATCCCCAAAGTTTTTGATGTAGACATTGGTGAATTCTATTGCCCTAGCCCCAACCTCTGCCTCGCGCTCTTTGCGGGATTTGAAGTGTCCAACAAACCTGTGGGAAGAAAGGAACTGGCCTCAAACCCTGCATGTCCCCTGCAGAGGGAAGATGGACTCGGGCACACCTATCTCAGCACAAGCCAAGAGAGATCCCATCACCTCAGGCCCTGCTTTGCTCACCCACAAACTCACCATGAGCTTCACATACAGTAACTTCCATATATCCCACTCAGGTGTACATATACCCAAGCTCCCCCTTGTCACTGCCAAAATTAGGGATGTGTCACCCCAGGAGACATTAAAAGACTTCAAAGGATCTCATCACCACAAAAGACCCCAAAAAATACCACCAAGTGCCAGCTCTCTTCCTCCAAAGTATTCTTAAACACTCTGGGCAGCCCTTGCCTCTGTGGGATGTAGAGAGTGGAACAACAACAAAACCTCTTCCTGCCTAGATTATCTGATGGCAGCAGCCAAGACCAGGGACCAGCCCACCTTTGTGGGCACTCATTACACCACCTCAGCAATAAAACCCAGCCTGGGGCTGGACTCCTTCCCCAGCATCTGGGAACAGCTCCAGAGCACTATCACACTTCCACCAGCACCCACCACAAGTGACTCACTGCCCCAGCAGAGCTGCCATGCCCAGCAGGGATGGAAAAGGGAAGAACACAGAGAGCAGCAGGAAGGGGACGCCTGAGCAGGGCACGATTTTACTGCCCAGAGTGGGCCAGGGCAAGGGAGGAGCAGAGCCCAGATGCCTCTCCCTGGCACTTACACTTTCCTGTCATTGAGCAACATCCCATTCATGGTCTCAATGGCCCGAGTTGCTGCCTCATGCGTCTCAAAGTGGACAAAGCCATAGCCACGGGATCCATTTTCATCACAAACCACCTACAAACACAGCATGAAGGGCAAAGGAAAGAGACAGACACTGTTTTTTTCCATGTTTGTACATGAGTACATCACAGGAAAACCCATCCCCATTTTCCAGGGGCATTTTCCCTCCCTGACATCCTGCTCCCACTGCAGCTGAGCTCTGTTGGAGTGTTGGCAGCAGGTGAGGGAGGTGGGCAATCCTAGGACCAGAACTTATAGCTCACCAAGACCCACGTGCCACTGGTGCACTGAGCTGGGACAGGACGACTGACACATAACATCTCTGTACTGGAACTGGGGGAAAAGCCCCCATTCTGAAGGGAAACACAGCAAGGCCTTTTGGCTTCAAAGCAGCTGGGAATTTAAAGGAGATGTTGTGGGAAGTGAAATGAGAACGTGAATTCCAGCTGGCTAAAGCATGCTTCCAAGAGCAAGGGCAGCTCTGCAGCAAGCCCTCTCCTGCAGGGCCCTGGGCACACCTACCTTGCATGACAGGATGTTTCCAAAGGTAGAGAATGTGTCATACAGGGCTTTGTTATCAATGGAGTCATCCAGGTTCTTGATGAAAACATTTCCAACTCCTGATTTCCTGAGCCCAGGGTCCCGTTGGGACCACATGATGCGGATGGGTCGGCCTTTGATCACCTCGAAGTTCATGGTGTCCAGGGCTCGCTCAGCTGGCAAAGAAGGGGGAAGAGAGGGGAGTAACAGAGACAGATCTCCCTCACATCCTTCAGCAGCTGAGATGGGCACAGGAATCAGGGACAGGGGCTTATTAACCTAAATGGGATAGGCAGCTCTGCCTCCCCACCCCTCCAGCCACACCGCTCTGTGATTAATTATTTTTTCCCTCTCCAAAGCACGTCTGATTCCCAAGGATCAACCACTTTACCACAAGCTCCAGTCTGGCAGATACCCAGCTAATTTACCCAGTAAGGATTTTGGTCTCTAGGGCAACTGAATCAACACCTTCTCATCACTGCAGCCTCATTTCAGCATGGAACCTTCCAATTACAGCACTGTGTCATGGCAATGCCTGCCAGGAGAGTGGCCTCACTTTACACTGGGAGCCAGTGGGCAGCTGGGCACTCCAGGGGAAGGGCAAAAGGGGTTTTGCTGCCCTTCTCTGATGGAGAAGAAGGAAGGAGGCAACTTTTGCAAGTCACCTTCTTCCCCTCACCAGAGCCCAGCAATTACATCCTTTCCCAGACCTAAGAAGAGATGGAAGCAGGATGGGTCATCATGAGAGAGCAGATTTGGATTAGTTAGAACCAAACCCCAGCAGCAATGCAGCCATTCACACAACTGCTCCCCCCCTTCCATTGCCCACCCTTACACCACTTGCACACCCAAATTCCCACTGTGGGGCAGCTCCTCAGAGCTGTGTGACAGGGAACATACCATCCACAGGCTGCTGGAAGTTTATGTAGGCATAGCCCAGTGACCGGCGCGTGGCCACGTCCCGACAGACTCGGATGGACATGATGGGCCCAGCAGGGGAGAACTTCTCGTAGAGCATGGCTTCAGTCACATCTGGGTGCAGGTCTCCCACATAGAGAGAAGCTAAGGGATAGCCAGGGCCACTGGCATTCATGGTCACCCACAGAGCTCAGCTGCAAAAGGAGACAGACCCGAGGCTGCAGGGCACAGGTTTCAGACGGTCTGCAGCAACCACAAACCCACACCAGGGCTGGCCCCACTGCAGCAGCACAATTCAAAGTAATGCCCTTCCCACCAGCAGCACTAGGATCAGGCATGCCCCAAGGAGGCTGCAATCCTAAAAGTTTCCAGAACATAACAATTTTGGTGCAAAAGTTGAGCTGGGGTGATCTGCACCTCACAGCCCTTGCACACCCTGGAAGGATGCAGAGGGACACACCACACACACAGACACTCCTTAAAACACTCAAACCCTAAGAGAAATAAAATGGAGTTTAATTTCTCAGAAGGTAAACAGCCCTTCTCCACCAGAGACTTCCATTTTAACTCCTTAGTGGCTCCCTCCAGGCAGAGCAGACCCAAGGAATGGGGGATTGTACTGATGCCCAGGGAGCAGAACTGCAGCCCACGCTGCTCTCTGCAAACAACTCCATCTCTAAGAAGGCAGACACTGGGCTTTCACCACCCCTTCCTAGTTTCTCAGCTTGTTGACTACTGTTTCTAGAGCAAGCAAAATTGATGCTCAGTCTGCCTGGTTTCAGTAGAGTGTGTAAAGTTTTGTGTGAAGACAACACTTGCCGTCTGAGACCCCCGGGGGTACTGCCTAGGAACACAGAAATGCATGCCCTGCCCCAAAAGCTTATAAATCCATCTTTGGGGCTCTTACCTGAAAGCTCAAAAATCCTGAGACAGTTGCTTAGATACCTATAGATACCCAAAATTAACACAGTATGTATACAATAGCATATATAGGAGAGGCGCATATAGCAGCCCATGGCAGAGCCGCGCACGGCTCCGTGACACAGCCCCGCTCCTCGCACCGCCCAGGGCCCCCCAACAAACACGGGGTAACAGAGCGGCCCCAGCGCCCCTCCACAGCCGGGACAGGGAGGGAAGGGAGCCCAAACGGGGAGGGGGGAGCGGCCGGGCAGAGGCGGCCCAGCCCCGCCGGGGAGCCGGGGCAGCACACACCGCCGGGCACGGAGCGGGGCTGCGGAGGGAGCCCGCTCACCCTGCTCCCCCGCCCCGGAGGAACAGCCCCGGCAGCCGGAGCTGGGAGCGGCCCCGCACTCACACCGAGCGCTCGCCGCGGCAGCACCGCTCCGGGCCGGCTGCGGCCACCGCTCGCCTCTTCCGCGGCGGCCCCGGGGGCGGGACGGGACCCCCGCCCACCGCCCCACCCCGGCCAGCTGCGGCCCTGCCCCGCCCCGCGCGGACACGGCCGGGCAGCGGCGGCCCCCGGGGCTGGGGGCTCGGGGGCTCGGCAGATGCAGCTCCTCATCTTCGCCAATCGCACCTCCTGCCTTCCCAAACGAAGCGCAGGGGAATTGCGCTGTGTGCAGCCCTGGAACGCTGACAGCGCGTGTTCCCACACTCTTTTAGGAAATCACATGCACCTTGTGGTATGTAATTCCCTGAAGATAAGGGGTACAGGCAGGAGCGCACACAGCTCGGCTACAAATCCATCACCGGGCGCTCATGCATTTCCGAGCTCCACTGCAGTCTCCCTCCGGACCCAACAGAGACCCATGAAATACGGCCTCTGCCATCATCATCTCTTGTCTGTATGGCCCAGGAGTGCTCTAAGCTCACTTTCACCCGCTGAGATCGCGATGGTGCTGCCGAAACGCTGGATGGAAGCACACAGGAGCCTCGAGCCGCAGGCAGGACCTCTCCAAAGCACCCGGCTCCACCCCACCCTGCACCCCCGAAGGGTCAGCTGCGGGGCAATCAGGACAGCCCTCATCTCCGCAAAAGACTCCTGGTGGTTTCCCACACTATGATGCCTCACCCAAAGGTCAGATGAGCCTCAGTGCCAAGAATGAGAAGCTGCAGCAGCAACAGTTAGATGAGTCAAACACACAGAGTGCACCTGGACTCTTACTGCGGCTGGGCCAGCTGGAGTGCTCTTTCCCAAAAAGACAGAATTAAAGAACAACAGAGACACCCTCTCAACTCATCACTGCTGCAGGCCAGCCTCCTCAGCTCACGATTTCCCCAAGCGAGACAGCAAGGATGAGCCATGTTATGTGAAAGGACAGAGACAGGAGGTGGTCTCTGAACAGGAGCAGCTAGCAGACACAGGGATTTTTCTTCTCAGAGATGACAAAGTCATCAGCATGAGTCAGACTGGTAGTTAGTGCACACTATAAAATTATTTAAGATGTATGGTATGTGCATACATTTAGGTATGTCTACAAAGGCTGAAGAAAATGATAAAGCAGCAATAATTACAGACATGGAGGGACCACCACGTAAAGCCATGTTGCCAAGCAACAGCTGGTTAGATTTTGGCCTAATGCCTTCATTGGTCAATCAAGAGCAGCCAAGTGACATTTTCCACTGTGGACACTTCTGTCACCCCACCCTGGGAGCAGGACCAAGCTTCCTTGAAGCTTTTAGGCTGCCTGGCTACTGCCATCCATCCCTTCAAGTGCTCTTGTGTCCAGAACAGCTCCTCTATTTTTCACTCTTGGTGTTCCTTTAGCACAGCACAGCTGAGACAAGCAGAGCTGGGTGTGCAGAGGTGAGGCCAGCCCTGTGTTCACAGCAGGTATTTAGAAGATTCCCAAGAAAAATTTCTAAATGTAACCAACAGACTTCTCTCATTTACAGTGTGTTCAACCCTATAATATGCAATGACTCATGGCAAGTTAAATGGTTATTTAGAGTTGCATTTAAGCCCTGCAATGACAATATATAAGCAGAGAAACAGTGTTTTCTCTTGCTAATCTGGGAGGGTGTGTAGGAAAGTCTCTCAGCAAAGGAATGAGTAACTCAGTATTTGTACACCATGAATCAACTCACACAATCTACAATCTGAAAACTGAGTACAAGTGGTGATTTTACTACCACAGGTTTCGGCACTACTATAGCAAAGACGACAGACAACCAAATGATAAAATTTTTTTTTATTATTCACTTTTGAATTCTTTTACACTTTCCTGATTATTTTGTGTAAGGTGAAACTAGAACTGTTTAAAAGACATACACAAATCTAGTACATCAATAACCAGGTATTTCTTTTTGCTATACTATTCTCACAACCACGTGTGTGCTAGGCAATATAACCGTCACAGAAGCAAACTTTAGGCAGAATACTGGTCAGTAAAAACAAAGCGAAAAGAGCTACCAGATATACAGACAGGCTCGGTTCCACATTCACTACTGCATTTATCAAGCGCCAAGTATTAACTGCACAATTTGTTCAGCTAGTAGAGGGGAGTTTTAAAATCAGTGCATGAAATTCTCTTCAGCAGACAGATGGACAAACAGATGGATCCTATACCTAAGTGGAATGTGAACGCAGGGGATGATACCACGGGACTGATAGGTGACTATTCCTAATCTTTTCCACTGCATTATTCACGCAACTCTCACTAGTTTTGTTTAATGGGACATGTTTGAAACATGACAAGGTGAGGACGATTGGAGCTCAAATATTACAAGCATTACAGATGTGTAGGTCTGCATTCCAGTACAAGATGGGAAATCCTGAATATTTGAGCCAGTACTTGAGCCAGCTTCCTGGTACTACCAAAGAATGGCAGACAAGAGCTAAAGCATGCAACAGCACTGGCAGCTCTCAAACACCCAAGGAAGAAACCTGTCCTTGGTGAGGTGCAGGCCTCATCCACCATCCTGACAACACCAGGAACCAAAGAAAGGATGATGTGTATGTGGGAGTCCAGAACTGCTTTAATGGAGTTTAAACAGGTGAAAGGGTCAAGGATGAACAGAGTCCAGTGGGAGAAAAAATTCTATAAAGTGAACTTAAAGATGGCTCAGTGGATTACTTAAGAAGTTTTCAGGATAAATTGAGAATGGGAATACCATGGAGATTTTGATTCACCTAAGAGTAAAGTAATGCTAAAGTGACAGATCACTTCATGGTATCATCCAAACAAATAAGGCCATTCAAAAAATTGAATCTTCTCCTATTGCAAGTCCATGGCAGCGAACCAAGAATTTTTACTACTGAAGAATATCTAAGTTGTAACTAGGTAAAAGTTATTGCTGTGGGAAGGGGCTTAGTCATGCATGTGGTATGAGCATGAAAGCACTTTGAGAAGTCAAATCCCAGTTATCTGCCAGTGTAAAGAGTTTGGAAATCAAGCTGCTAACTCCCCCGTTTCCCTCCTCCCCAAAACAAAGCCCATCCCCAGAAAGACAGGATTGACAAAGTGAGCTTTTGACTGAAAGCGGTGCCTCAGACTCGGTTACAAATGTCTACAGAGTGTGCCTGTTCAACTACCTCATAGCAGTGTCCCTAACTGGAATGCCATACATTGGATTGTTCTCCTTCCATGCCCCAGTGTCACAATAGAATCTCTATAACTTTCTGTACAACTTTACAACAGAATTGTACTTCGACTATTTTGGTGCCAAATTAAGCTCGCCAGAGTTACATAATTGATGTCTACTTTTCTACCAATAAGAGTTTTGTAAAGTCAATTGCAATCACAAAACCCTTTATTATTATTATCACAGTGTTCAGTTAAAAATATAAACACGGTAATCGGAACTGTAAATGTTCAGAATAGGAAAGTTCGGAATGCCATTGGAATAACCGACCTCCGCTCTAGGTACACAAAACACCAACCAACCGGTTTTACCCCACAGACAGTTTTTGCTACGTTGAGGTTGTGAAAGTCGATGTACTATTCTTTTTGCTTGTCGCACAAAGGGATTATGTGTAGGATACAGGGTGACATTGAACATATAGTGAAGCGTGACAGCCATTAGTTCTCTCCCTCCCCAGCATCCCCTTCATCTCCCTGGTTTTCCGACGTCCATAGCTGTAAGGAAATACAAACACGTGTTTATGCTGGAAGCACAGTTAATTACAATTGTCAGGAAAGGGAAGACAGCGTAATTAGTAGTAGCTGTGCGATTTTCTCAGCTAAGAGCAATGCAGAACTGAACTTAATAGTAAAGCTGAAGAATAATAAACTAGAACATGAATAAAAGATAAGCAAGAAGCTAGCACAAGCTGGAAAGTTCCACCTAAAACTGTTGAGAACAAACTCCACTCTGTTACAAAAGGAATCTGAGCTTGTTACAGCAGTTAACAAGTGATTCCTAGTTTGAACAAGCAAGTCTAACTGGTCTGGTTACAAAAAGCATCGCAGTTAACACATGCAGTTAACGCCTCAGAAAAAGCTTTTAATGGCACAGAACGCATCAGCTTTCGGATGCTGAGTCCCACTTCAGAGTGCAGCAGCCTAGAGTGCAGTGGTTTGCCCCATGGTACTCACAGTGAGGTTGTCCCTAAGCAGCTGCATGATCAGGGTGCTGTCTTTGTAAGACTCTTCGTTCAGCGTGTCCAGCTCTGCTATCGCTTCATCAAATGCCTAAAAACAAACAAAGACAGCCCTTGCTCACTCTGCTTCCTGAAGTCACTTCTGCTTATACAGAGCTTACAAATTTGCCACATTACTATCCAAATTCTGCAAAAAAAGCTTCCAGTATTTTAATTTTCCACCTCAAGAAGAAATGTAAAACAAAGTGAACACCGTATCCTAGACAGCCAGGGGAAACCAGAAGTCTTCAGGGGTGTCCAGATAAAAGCCCAGAAAAACTTTACTAAATATCAAATACTACAGAGGCAAGAACACTCTACGTGTCATAATGAAAAATGGTTCACATAGCTTGAAGTCAGGTTTAAGACAACACTTAAAAAAAGAGACTTCCATTTAAAAGGAAGGTCTCAATGGTCTAAATAAGCGATGAAAGACAAAGGTAACATTACTTGAACGAGTGTGTATATAAATATATATACACACACATATATATATGTATGACACATGAGGAAGCAGACAAGAAAATGGAACACAACATTTTTCGACAGTGAGGAGGAAGGTTTTCAATTTCTTATCAGAACAACAGAGGAAATCAGGTATGTTCCACTAGAGATTAACAAAGCCATTCTTCCCATCCATCTGTTACGCATGAAAATCAATACTGGAGTCTGAGAGCCATAAGTGCTATTTCTTCATTCAGGTTTCAAACAGATGTTAGCATTTTAACTAAAAAAAGCAAGAACAGCAGAAGAATTTTACAGCACAACATCACTTCTTGTTACAAAGTCTTACTGAAGTGCATATTAAGAACGCAAAGATTCACCTAATGCCATGTTATTCAAGTTACTACCAGACAATTTTCACAGACACAAAAAGCTCCATTTAGAAGACTAATCCTATTTTAGGGAGAAGGCTAAGGAAAAAATGACTGTCTATTTATTTGCCACAACCCATCACAAAAGCTCTTTTTGGTCTCTGGAGAGAGGGGCACACATGCATATGGATAACAAGGACATTTAGGGCTACAAACACCAGGCACACAGACAACACTTCATGTACCGGCTGAGTGCTCCAATTTAAATAAATATTTCACTTTAGAAGTGCTAAATTAATTCAAGTGTTTTCAATTTTGACACAAACACATTCTAAGAGAATTAGGTGGACATTATACAGAGGCAATTTGTCTTCCCTGTCACTGGAACAGCTGCAGTAGCAAATTAGCCTCACCCAAAACTAAGCTAGTCCAGCAAACCAACTTACCTGAAAATACACAATGACAACCTTTTTATGACAGCATTTTTAAAGAATTTGATACGAAAAAGCATAATCATCTAAAAACTGCTACTGTAACCATGTCATTACCTCCTCAGCCTCCACAAAAATTGGTGATATGAAGAGTCTGCTTACCGTCTTTGCCAGATTACAGGCTTTTTCAGGAGAATTTAGGATCTCATAGTAGAAGACAGAGAAATTTAGAGCCAAACCGAGTCGAATGGGGTGTGTTGGCTGCATCTCTTTCTTGCTAATTTCAAATGCCTCCTGATAAGCTTGCTGGGAGTTTGCTACCGTTGCTGCAAGAAGCAAACACAGCCCCATAAATACACAGTACATCTCTCTACTTCACAGGGGAAGCAATTCTATTCTCAGCCTAGACTACCGTGCCACCAGAAATTCATACAATTATCTATGCAGAGACACTTCTTTCAATGTTTTTACATGCAAAAGCCTTCCACCTGCTGAACAATTAATGCTTAAATAGATTTTTTAATAGAAACTTAAAATTTATTCAACAAATTCCAACCAATCTAAACGGACCCAAAGTCTACTCAAGTGTTCTGGTTTTAAACATTCATTTCCAGCCCAGCTGAAGAAGTCATAGTTATCAATAAATCCAGACAAAACCATATGGGGAAAAAGAGGTAACTAAACTGCTGCATTTAGGTCATGAACTTTGTATTTCAGGTTGGGGTTTCAGGGCAAAGCTGACAGTTCCTTCCTGGCTAATGAGTAACATTACTCATAAGTAATAAGTAAGCTCCATACTGACATCAAGCTAAGTTTGCAAGACATGCACTACATCAGACACTCACAGGAATTCAGACAGTTCAGCACTGCTTTCCCATTTCAGAATTTATTACTTTAGAACCCAGGAACCCAATACCTCATATTTGTATGCCATGAGTTTGCAAACAGTGAAGACTTGAGCTGAATTCGTAGTTTAAACATGAGATCAAACAAACTAAGCATAAGAAAGAAACATACATTCTCCAGGAAAATGATTTTACACTGCCACATATGCTTGGAAAACAGCCACTGTAGTCAGGGGCTGCAAGAAGTTTGACTTCATTGATGAACATTTGTCAATCACTTCTATTAATTTCAGTCAAGTCTTTCTCCAAAAGTGACTTGCTCTGCACCTATCTTCCTAACTACAGAGCAGTAGTGAAAAGAAATAAATACATAATGTTGGGGAAAAGAACACAACTGGTTTTTATGCTTGATTCTGCTTGGTTGGCACAGAAAGATTTAATTTCTACTTACTTTGCTTATTGTCCCCAGATGCCACCTCTGAGAGGTATCTGTAGTAATCACCTTTCATTTTCAAATAGAAGACCTTGCTTTCTGGCTGCGTGGCATTGACAATAAGGTATTTATCCAGGAGTTCCTGAGAAAGATTTTAAAAACAGTGATGTTTCCTGAGTCATAAAAATAATGTCTGAAACAGAGCCTTTGTTACAATGGTGAGCATGAACTGTTCAAACAGTAACAATGACTTCTGTCATGACTTACGCAGACTCATGTGTTAATCACTTTGCCTACTGTTGTCTAAACTCTGAGGAAAAAAAAGATAAACTACTTGTAGCCTAATCTATGGAGAGCTGAAAATGTTGATCCTACCCACAATTCCCTCATGCAGGATCTGAAGGCTCTCAGGGCTTAAGCCTGCTGATGCAAACCCACATCCATCACCAAACTAACAAACAGCAGCAGCTGGAAATTAGCACATCTGGTCACTTTTGCTGCCACAAATTTGAATCCCATGCAGAGCCGTGAAAATGTCTGCAAGAAACGGATTCTATCTCCAACTTCAGCTGTAAAGTTTGACAGTGGCAGAGGCAGCACATGTGCACTCAGGAAGAGATGCAAAGATTGACTGCACTGACAGCATCTGCTCCTGACTGATCTTAAGCAAATGGAACAAAAATAAAAGGAATCCCTCTTGGCTGAGTGAAAGAAAGAGCAAAATCTTGACCAGACCAAAGTCTGGGAGAAGATCTACACATCTTCTCCTTTAAAAAAAAATACTAAACAAGACTCAGGACATCAGCATTTATTAATTAAAGAATTTAAACAGTAGGCCTTTTAGCAGTATTCATGTCAGTGTCCCAGATCTAAATTTGTTTTCATGGTAAACCCCTCCAGCCAGCAGCCAGGGGTCTTCAACATGGCCTTGTTTGCTTTTTGCTGCAAAAAAACCAAACACCTCTTCTAGAACAATTTCCCTAAGAAGCAAGATAAATGACTTAGGAGCTAGAATTGGACCCAAGTATGCAAAAATTTTCCCCTGCTAAGGTGCTGCAGTGTCTACAGCACAACTAAAATTCCTTAAGCTTCTCTGAAGAATGCTGCAGTACTAACTACTGTTATTTTTGCTGTTGGATTATTACCAGAACATCATTGCAGATATCCTGCAATTCAGCCTCAATTTTCTCACGATATTCTTTTCCCATCTGCTGTTTCTTCTCGTTTCTCTCTGTTTTCTGTTCGATGCTGGAAATCACGCGCCAGGACGAGCGACGGGCACCGACCACGTTCTTGTAGGCCACAGAGAGGAGATTCCTTTCTTCATTGGACAGTTCATGTCCCTGCTCAGTGACAGCCTTCATAGCAGCAGCCATGTCATCGTAACGCTCCGCCTGCTCAGCCAGTTTGGCTTTCTGTACCAACTCACTTTTATCCATGGCTGTCCTGCAATTAGCGAGGAATAAAAATAGAGAAAAATCTCTTGATGGTCTGCACTGGGAAGTTGATGCTGAAGGGTAAAGATCTTACAGTCACTATTAAGAGAGAAATCTATCAACTGTAATAAAGTAATACAAAAGGTTTCTTTCTAAAAATGTATTTGACCTTTTATCAAATATGTAGCATTTCCATGTGTAAATGACTAATGACAATCCTGAAGATATGAAAGCATCATTTTTCAAAATGCAGCCCAAGTTATATTGGCATTAACACAGCCCTATGTGAAACTCTCCTTTCCTTTACCAGCCACAGTTCAGCTGGGGAGATATTAAACAAGAAACCACCAGGTTCCTGGGGCTTTTTCAGGGGTTTGGTTGTTGTTGTTTGTTTCCCCTGCAGTACAAGAGCAACTCGTTAGGAGCACTGAAGAACTGGACAGCTCCTTCTGACACAGAACATTTTTGGCAAGTTAGAAGAGATGTTTCAGTGGGTTTACATAAACCATACCCAGGAAAGCTGTAGTTGTTGGCAACTATGGAAAGTACATTTATAATGTTCTGCCAGAAAATAATGTGGGTTTTTTTACATATGCATCACCATACACATAATGGATGACTCTACACAGCTAGAGAGGTTCCAGTCTCAGATTTTCAAGACCTTTTAAATAACACTAACATTCATAAAATCTGAATGGGATGTGGCCCACACAATGGTCATTGCTACCAAACAAATTGCTTATACGAAAACAACTTGTTTATCATTTCTGATAAAGCAGTTTAGCAACCAAAGCTGTGAAAACACATCACATGGCCACAGGGTCACTGAAGAGCTTATGCCAGGGAAAATGAATAAACCACTCAGGGCCAGGCTCACAGGAGAAAGTAAAGAAGTTTCTTTGCCTTTATCAAAATGGACCTCTGTGGACATGATTTTCTGAACCTGAGAGAGTTTCAAGCCACCAGGGGCTGATTTGTTTCCCAAGGGAAAGTCTTTTGGGAAACTTTTCAGCCCCTGAGAGCCTAAAACTCTCTCAGGTTCAGAAAATCATGTCCATATACCTCAATACTTCATGAACTTACAGACAACCCAAATTCATCTGTAAAATTTCTCCAGGTGTGCAGGTTCACTTTTGGACACATCCAGAACTGTTACTCTCATCAGTAGTGAGCAATAATTATCCTCTCCCATTCCTAAATCCTAATCAGGGCTCTCACTGTCTAGGTAAGTTGTCAGGCTGAGACTGAACAGCATAAAAACAACTTCTAAAAGAGCAAAAAAAGCCAAAGAAGAACAGTAAGTCTTACATTTGTATTTCACAGACTTCTGTTCATTACAGAAGCACCTACAGACCTATTAGAAGGAACCAACAAGCTGAAAGAGATTGCTGCAGCCTTTCCCTGGCTCTCACCTTTGAAGATTCCAGTCTGACGGGCTTCTGATGGAGAACATCTTGCACATACTGCTCAGCCTGTATTTTACTCCAAGGACCACCTACTACACTATTATAGAGGAAAACCAGTCCCCTGGACCAAATGTGTGTATGAAAAGTTTCATACACTGCTCACACTGCTGAGGACAAGTCCTAACTACAAAAATTATTTTGAGATGAGCACATTCTGTCCCTCCAGCTGAAGATACTCCACTTTAGCAAAAAAAAAAAAAAAAAAAAAAAAAAAAAAAAAAAATCACCCAGGATATCCCATCAAACATTGTGATTTCACATAAAAGTTCCTTAAGTAAGCCTAGCAACCAAGGGTACCTGCTCTGTATTAGCAAGTCACACTCTCTCCTGCCTATGTTTGATCCTTTGCAGATCCTAATGTGTCCAGCTTCATAAGGCACTCAAAGTAAGGACATGGAGTACTAAAACCAGTCTTATGGAAAGGGATCTTTTGCAGACTGCTAAGTAAAGCTGGGCTCTGGTTAAGCTCTGTTCCAAGTGCTGTGTTTAAACCAGTGGATTCTGGGACCTATTGAATGGTGCCACACAGACTTCAGATCAAAGCCTTCAACAAGACAGGGTGACCGTGGGCAGCAGTGTGACAACTTGTGGTATGGCATGATTCATCTGGTTCTCTCTTCCCCAGTAAGCTTTTACCCTGGGGATATTACCATTGCTTTCCACAGGCTTATCAGACAGACAGCTCCTGATGATGGAAAAGGTAAAGTGGGATTTGTGGTGTGTTTTTGTTTCTCCCTACTTTGAAGGCTATCATAGCAACAATGCAGAACAAGCCAAGGACCATTTCCCTTTGAGACAACCCATCCCACTTTTCCCTGTTGAGTCTATCAAACCTTGTAAACCATTCCCTTAACTCAGCACTAATTGCAGACCATGTGCTTAATGCAGGAAGCAATTTGTGAGTGGTATTTCTCTACCCACTCACTAAAATCTGAACATGAGCAAAGTACACCTGAAGAATGCTTTTTACATTACAAGAGCTAACTTTATACAACAGGACATTGAAATTAAACAATTTCAGAGCACTTCCAGTTTCATTGTCTGCACAGCTACTACTCTAGAAGTATTTCTACTGCAAATATCTTATCTTCTCTTCTTCTCATGGAATGTGATTATGTGGAAGCAGTCTGCTTGTTGAAGTGCAGAGGCAAGTAACTCCAACTGAGTTTACATTTTGCTATTGAAAGGTCAGTTAGTTTTATCTCTGATCTGCACTTCGCCAATAGCGGTCTAATCTGTAGACAAGTCATCTGTGCAGAATTCCGTTTACAAACAATATAGAGTTTAGTTTTGAAAGGGTGCAGAGTTTGTTTTATCAAGCTCACTGACATTTATATTTAGATGCAAGACAGTTCACAGCAGTCAATGGGTTCACATAAGGACACGTGGAGGAAATCACAAAGGGAATTGCACATGAAGGAAAACACCGGGGCACAAAGACCTAACGTAAAGAGATCCAGAAACCAGTTTAACATATCAATTATACAAGTAAAATACCAGCACAAAGCTTAGAATGTTGCTTCTCATCAAGCAACTTTTCTCAGCAAACTAATTTATGCATATGAAAGTCATTTATGCATATATGAAACTCAAACTTATCACTAAAGATGGAGCTCCTGAGAATTTCACTGGCTTAGTTTTGACATAAGAATTCAGTGTACAGGGGCTTGAGCTTCATTAATTCGTGTTAATATCTGTACTGTTAGTAGGCTTGCTATGAAACACAAGTAGTATTGAGTAATATGGATTTAAGAGAACTTAAATGCAGTAAGAAAATCATTGCCCACACCAAAATATCTGCCAATGACAGTAAGCCTACCATTACTTCCTTCCCAGGATGCTGCATAAAGGAACACTTAAAATCCTCATTTGATTCTCCATTGCTTACCTTGTTAGAAGCTTGGAGAGAGCTTTGCAGAGCTATGCTGGCTTGAGCTCCAAAAGAGGGAAGTGTTTGCCAGAAGGAAAAAAGATACAAGGAAAGGAGTGATGTTTGAAAAGGCAAAGAAGCAACTATCAGTTATAACTGGTCCCTCCCAGAGAGGAGATGAAAGCCACATTCTAACAATGGACCAGTGTGCCACAATCTGAAACAAGCAAAGCCTAGAGCTAAAAATACACCTAGGCCACACACAGAAGCCATCTACCAAAGGTTACCTGCAGCTAGGAGCAAAACACACAGAGGTGATGAACAGGAGGCTGACAGGAATGATCTATTCTAGCACTGATAAAGCCATGCCATGGTGGCAAAGGGAAAAGAGGGACGATGGAAAAAGGAGCAGAGACGTGCAGATCACAGCCATGGAGGAGTCCTGAAAGTTGCCTGTTCTAAGCAGAAGATTCTGATATTAGATGCATTAACACAGTTCAAATTCTTAAGACACTGTCTTCTTAAGAATCTGTCCAACACAACTTAGTAGCCCTCCAAAGAGAAGTGGCTGGACAGTGTTCAAAATAAGGAATGCCAACCACTGCCCACCAGTCCCAGCCAATAGCACCAGCTGCCAGAAATTTTAATCACTTGAAATCCCACACTCAAAATGTAATTTTTTTACTCTTTTTTCCCCCCTCTATCTCCCGTACAGCCTAGAGCTCTTTCAATCTCTCTTACAAATGCAGAAGAGCATGTATGCAGGCACTGTAAGTTACAAGTGCTTACTCCACTCCAGAAAATCTTTACGCCTGTGTGGACAAGACTGAAACATATCACAAAGCACCAAAGGTAAAGGTCAGAACCTGCAAATTTTTTTAGTTTCTAGCTGCCTGCATCTTTCAGTAGAAGATGTGATGAGAAGGGGATGGTGTGACCAGGCTGGGAACAGTACCTGGAGTCAGAACACCCATGGATCTTTCAAGAGTGGATGGACACACAGAACTGGAGGTTTACATCACATTAACAGCTGAGAGGTAAAAACATGCAGCTACTGTTCTTCAGAACAGGATTCTGAGAACTACAGCTTACTCCTCAGCACTTACTCTATCTGCTCTGCAGCCTTCATGGTTTCCCATTCCTATGGGCTCTTTAGGACAAAGCCAAAATGGATCAGAACTAACTGTGCTTAAAGTCTGTAGAAATCAAACGAAAACTGACACTGAAAATAATCTGGCTTATATAACATATCGAACTGACAGGACAATACTAATAAGCTTACGTTGGTCTGAAGTCTGCTGCTCTTGATGACCTGTTCTTCTGATGCTAATTAAGTCATCGATTTTTGTGCACTGTTTTTCTCTCTACAGCAAGCATGAGAATCTATCAGACAAACACTTCCACTTTGTAGAAAAGAGCTGCAGGTTAACAGACCTGCATATTTCACTGTGAGAAAGGACTACAGAACAAGGTTTGGTGAAATGGGAGGCAATCATACTTCCCAGTCACAAGCTCTGTAAGTCCACTCAAATTCTAACAGGAAAAGCAGCAGACTAGTGCAGAATTTGCAGTTCAATATTCCAACAATAGGTGAACATACCTTATTTGATTTCTGGATAGGCAATTCATTCCAAAATTAAAACATTTGAGTGAGTGGTGGTATTTCAAATTAAAGTTCTAATAACTACAGAGAGACTCAGAGACATTATTTCTAAAATAAAAAGAAAATCACTCTCTACCATTCAGTTACACACATGCTGACACAAGTATCTGCATGATGGGGATGGCATTCCCTGTCAGCTGGACATTGCTTCCAACATTTATTTTTTACAGTTAATGGAGTGCAACTATTTCAAGTGAGTGCAAGGAACCTTCCTTGCTTAACTGCAGTATTAGACATTTGATTTTATTAGTTGTGATTTTCTAGTTGGTTCCCTCAAAGGCTACCATGGATTGAAAAATAACTGATTGAAAAATGAATGGCTCTGGTAAGATCTGAAAGTAAAATCTTCCTGTCAGAAGCTTGGGTATAGCAAGTTCAGTAAAATATTCTGCAAACATAATGAGGGAAAAAGGAAAATGACTTCACAGCTGTGATATTTTTGCTGACCTTGTGCAGCACATAACTTCAGCCTCCTCTGCATCTACCCTGGCCTTCAGCTCAAATCTCTATGCAAATGTTGAGATAAAATTAACATTCTATAAAGCCATGCCTCACCCTGCTCTGGCCATCTGCTACCATCATTACTTGTTGCTTTGTAAAATTGAATAAAATGACACTCAATCGTTTTCAGTCTCCATAGAGAATTACAAAATGCCATGACCACTACCAACAGCATGTGGCAACACTGATATTGTATGGACATCTTAAATTTAGTGTCAGCAGCCTTGATCTTCTTAATGCCAGGCTGAAAAGCAGAGCTCTGCTCCCTGCCTATGGCCCTTTGCACAGGACAGCTGCAGGTGGAGACACGCCGGCACTTCCACAGCACCACATCCCCACATGGCAACACCTATTTGTTCCAACCAGCAGAATTGTTTTTGGCTAGAATCCAGGTGGAAATAGTGAGTTAACCCAAAAAATCTTCCCCCAGGCATAAAGTTCACGCCAAACTAATGTCTTCATATCACAAGTAAATCACTTTTGTTAATAATAAACTGACAGTATTTATATTGCAGGGTGGGGCAAGAAGTGTGGCCATATAACAGACACACTACTGTGATGCCTGGTATTAGGATACCACACAGATCACAGCAGGAGCTTTTACCTCATTAACCAAATAATTATTTATTGAGCTCCTCCTCATCTGAGTTTATTCACATGCATCACAAAAAGCTGCATACTGGCACAGGCCTGCTCAGGAAAAAATAAAAAGACTCAACATCAAAATAGCAGAGATCAGAACATGCGGTACTGACATAATGAGGTTGAGAAAACCGCACCAGGCCCATCTGTGCAACGAGTCTATCACTTTATTGGTACCAATTTAATAAACAAAATATGATACAGGGGATATTTTTGCAGTCCTTTAATATGGAGGGAGAAAAAGGCACTCGTGATCTTGTTTTCTTTTCTAGATCAGATTATATTTCAATATTGCTTTAAAATAAAAGTAAGTGCATATTTTTTCATTTACAAGTATTATAATTTCAGACTGAGGTGTCCTGCGTTAGTGAACACGTGAAAACACAAATATTCCTACAGCCACTTAAGATACGAAACATTACAAACATTGCCAAAGTCTCCGATATTTTTCCATGGGAATTTCATTTCTATGGCGTTGCATGATGTGTTTTTTGCTTTCCTATCACTGGAAAAGGTATTTTAACTGTTAATAAGGAATCTATCTGAAAGCAACCAATTTGTATCGTGATCTTTGCGTGAGATGCATTTATGCCAATAAATGTGTGATTGTGTGCCACTGTCATTTCAACATCCCAATTAATACCTGGTTTATTCGCACCTCAAACAAAACCCAGGGCCGTTAGATCTGGGCTACTGCCCAGCCTTTCTGTAGGCTGGGACTGGCTTGAACCAACCTTCTTTCCCCGTGGGGTCCTCCCTAAACGCATCTCTACTCCCAAATGGACACGAATGAGCAAAATTATTAAATAATGATAAACGCCTTTTGTTCCCTTCTAAAGCGCTCATCCAGGGCCACGACCACCTTCGGCCCTACGTGGGCCGGCTCACGGCCACCGGCACGGCCACGGCAGCTGCGCTCTCCCGGGCTGGGCACGGAGCTGCCGGTGCGGGCAGCCCGAGGCGGCGCGGCCGAGCGGCGCTGCGGGCTCGCTCCGGTCCCGGCGTGCCGGGGCTCGCTCCGAGCGCGCGGCCGTTCCCGCCGGGCGGGCCCAGGTGAGCGCGGCCGCGCCCCGGGCACCGAGTGACTCACCGGGGCGGGGCAGCGCCGGCCGCTCCAGGAGGGGCGGCGCCGCCCGCCCGGGCCCGCCGGCGGCCGCCGAGCGAGGGTCACACCGTTACCCGGGCCGGGGGACGCAGGAGAGGGGAGGCCGAACCGGGGACCCTCCCGCGGGGACCCCCGCACGGCGCGCCCGCCGCGGCCTGCGGCTCCCCGCGCGGGGCGGAGCGGAGCGGGCCGGGCGGGCGGGGGCAGGCCGGGGCGGGCCGCCCCGCGGGTCGCGACGCCGATCCCCCACGCCGATGCCCACCCCGATGGCGGCCGCGGCCCCTCACCTGGCGGCGCGCGCGGATCCCACGGGCGGAGGCGACGGGAGCGGCGGCCGCTCGCACGGACACGCGCACACACCCTGCGGCGCTCGGCCCCGCTTCCGCCGCGCGGCACGCCCCTTCCGGCGCCAGGGGGCGCCACCGCCCCGCGCGCCGCCCCGGCCCCACGGTCGCCATGGCGACGGGGCTCGGCCCGCCCGGCCCGGCCCGGCTCCGGCGCGGAGCGGGGCCCGCGGCTGTCGGGACTCTCGGCTGTCCGTGCCCGCCGCTTTGTGAGCCCAGCCCGAGCCGGGAGAACCCCCGAGACACGGCCCGTGGCACGCTCACTCCTCGGCACCCGGCGCGCTGTGCGCTCTTTGTCCCCGCGGAGCTCCTGGTGCCGCAGGAAGCGCTGGGGTGGGAGTCCAGCGCAGGGGGTGCTGCGGCCTGCGAGTGCAGCGCTTCTCCGGCAACAAAAGAAACAGTTTCTGGCTTTCTTGCCATTTCTCACTGCTGTTCTTTTGGCCGGACCTCACGGTAGGAGTCACAGAATCACAGAATTTGTTAGGTTGGAGAAGACGTCTAAAATTAGAGTCCAACATAAGACAGAACACCTCCTTGCCAATTGGAGCATGGCACTAAGTGATGAACCCGGTCTTAAACACCTCCAGGGACAGTGGCTCCAGCACCTCCCTGAGCACACCGTTCCAAAGGGACATAACAGGGATGTATCCATGGAAAACAGGCACTGGGGTTATTCTATGCGCCCTCACAGAAATAAAATTTCACAAATGCTTCGAATTGCAAAATCACCTTTAAATCTGTTTTAGTAGCATCTCTTCCCTACAACTTCAATTGCATGTTTTCACTGAAAAATCAAGATACTTACTGGCTAGATAAGTTTTATGCAACTAATAAACTACATTTTCTAGATAAATGGCAAAAGAAAACATTTTTGGGGCATGAGGAAAAGTCTAGCTTGATCTCCAAAAAGGAATCCAAGTCAAAGTTCAGTTTTGTAATCCATATAATCCTTTTGGATAGGAAGTGACAGGACACACAGCTCAATTGCACTGCACCCAGATCTCAAATTTATGGCAGCAGCACTTGTCAAAGTGTTATTATTTGGGCTCAGTTCAATTACAGCATCCCAGAGTTCAATTTTCTCTTCTGCTTTCAGATACAGTCCTGGGCCCATCAAAGTCACTGTCAGATTCCTTTTTGGTGATGGAAGGACTTCATTAATTTCCTGCTTAGTCTCAGTCCAAAGGTTAATTATCTTGGAAAGTGAGAAGGAAAATTACTTGGCACCCACAAGTTATCTTAAGCTGCAAACACCAATTCAGCTCCATCAGTTGCTGTCATCACTCTTTTTTCTTTTCTAGGCAAAACTTGTTTTTTTCCCCTGATCTCCTCCATAGTCCCTATCTTCTCAGTGTCTGTTTGGGCCATTCCCAGTGTTCTTGCTGAGGCCTTAGGGGTGCTGATTCATGGCAGAATTAGTTGATTTTGACACTCCTTACACTCCTTGCCTGCATATCCATGTATCATACTCAGTTTGCAGAGGTGTGCTGTCAACACCTGTTCATTTAGACTCCCACTGTGCCTCCCTCACCCTTCTCCCCTTGCTGCCTGTGTTGTCACAGGTCATGCCTCTGACTTCCAGCAAAGTGTACTGAGCTCCCTTAATAGAGCTCCTCCAATTTGTCCACATAAAATTCTCATCCTCACCGCTGAGGTGCTCACAGTCCTTCTCAACCGGTGTTTTTGGACCATGCAATCTCCACCACAATATCCAGGTAGGACAATTCCATACTGTGTGGGCACAGAGGTGAAGTATCACCCTCTGCTTTCACAGAGCTCCTGCAGCTGTGTACCTATGTCTCTAGCTGAGATATAACTATGTTAATGGTACAGGTCATTCCTCCCTGAGCTCTTCCTACCCTGGGACCTTCCTAGTCCTGTGTCTGGTCTGCTGCAAGGGATAAGCAGGGCACCCTGCAGATCCTCCAGAGGTGGTGAAGGCTGGAACCAGCATCAAACCTCAAGTCTGAAAAAGCTTGCACCAGTAGTGAGTGGTTCAATGTGTCACCTTTCAGAGGAGGAAGTGCACGTCAGCTCAAAGGATCTGAGACAGGAGATACAAAACTGTGCAAGAACAGCTTTTACCTTGAGGACAGGCTGGATCCATGAGTAAACAAGCACAGCACAGAGACCAGCCTGCCTGGCTCTCCAGCAGAAAACGTCCTGCTGTGTGTTTTCCCAAAGAGCCACATTTCAGGTAGGTAAGAGTGAGGTATAAATGGAATTTGGCTTTAGCAACCAGTCAGCATTAACCCTGTCACTGCCCTGGGGAGCAGAGAGCAGCTGCACTAAGAGTGCTCACACTGAGCTACAGCCTCCCAGAGGGTAAATCCAGAAGAGAGGAAATCACGGGTTTGTCTCTCAAAGAGGGGACAGCTCATGGCCGAGGTGGAATCCCTTGACTGGAGGAGTGATTCTTCACAAGGACTGTGAGCCCTTCCCTGGATACACCACAGGCTTCACCTTTCAGAGAAGGCTCTGCAGGCAGCTGGGGCTGCAAGGACAGTTTGTTCCTGTTTTTTGCAACTGCTTCACTATAGAGAGAGGATTTCAGTCTCCAAAACAATTCTCTTGCACTAATAGGAGGTAAAAGAAGTGGAACAAGCTCTTTGACAAAGAACTCAGTTGCCAAACAGGGAGGGCTGGCTGTGCTCGCAGCGATGTCAAAGAAGCTGTTCCCAGCAGATGGCACAAGAGTTCGAGCTGCTTCAGTCTGCTCTCGGCAGCCCGTACCTGCCCCCAGGTGTGCGGCTTCAGGTACGGAAAAATGAACCTGAGATTTGTACTAAAATAAGTTCATAAACCTTCGTTCCGAAATGTCATCCTGAAGAGTCGCTCAAATTGTGTGATTTTATTTTTATTTTTATTTTTTTTTGGTCGTTGGTATTGAAAGTAGTAGTTCTCAGCTGCTGTGGGTACCAGAAACAGACAGTTGATGGCACTGCATGATCGCTGTCCCTGTAGCTGATGTCTCCCTGCAGCTTGACTGAATGAAAAACGAGGATGTTTCACTTCCATGCTGCAGGAAAGGCACTCACAAAATGTAATCTCCGCCTATTAAGTATATTCTATTTCTTGATTGTTCTGATACTCAATTTCCCAATCTTCTTCTCTGTGTATGAGGGATGTTTCAGTTGTTCTAGAGCTGGATCTCACAGATCACTAAACAGTGGATTAGTGGATCCCAACACAATGGTGTAGTGGTTTTTGGCAGCTGACACAACTGACCTGCTGGAACTGACAGCTGGGATGTCCACCAGGAGTCTCATCAGTATATTAAAAATTCCATCATTTGTCAATGCTGGTTGTGGTGTACTTTGAATTGCACATGGTGGCCCTAAGAAGGAGACTTGTAAGGAAGCAATAAGGAACAAAAAAGAGCAAAACAGTTTTGGTTTTTAAAAAATTATATTTCTGCAATGGGAAATAAAAAAAGCTCCAAGGGAAAAACTTCTGCATTTCTTGTCTGTCTTATATTTTCTCTGTGCATAAGGTGCTTGTGACATTACAGACTACTATGCTCAAGTTAAAACTAGAATTAGGTTAGTTAGAACTAAAATTACAACTAAACTGGGCTCAGGCATTAATATCTTGCTTAGGATAGAACTATTAATAAGTTTAATTGAAGCAACATTTAAAGCAAAGAGCAGCAGGTTTTCCTCATGGTCCCTGCCAACTAAATTCTAGACTAAATAATACTTTGTTTGGGCATCTTTCAGTCCTTCCTTCTGTCCAAGGAATGCAAGTGGTTTAGTGCAGCTTCTCTATTAAATGTGATTTGGACCAAAGTCAAATGGCTGTTTTAATTTGAAGGTGTTTAAAGGTCTGAAGGTGACTTTAAAGAACACAGTAAAGAGCATAATTGCAAAGCAACTTACAAGAAGTAACTGTGGGAGTGTGAAAATATAAATGACCTAAATAGTATAAAATAGTATGATGGGAAATATGGTTGGAATAAATGTCTTGGATGGGATAGGAATTCAGCTCCAGGAATGTAATTTTGGCAGTAGTGCCCCAAACAGAGAATGCTATTTCTGGGGAAATGCACTCAACTCTGGGTCATAATTTAAACTCAGGTAATTTATGTTCTGCTCATAAAAAAGTGGCAGTGCAAAAAAAAAAAAAAACCAAGGAGAAATGGAACGGAATATATTGCTGTGAATTTTGTAGCTGCTGGGACCTGGAGAGTCGCCGTGTACTTCTGATGCCAGGTAATGCCTAAGAAGAATTCAAGCCAAGGAACACATAGCAAACCCCTCAAAGCTGCCAACTCAGCGACCCTAAGGAAATTCAGTTTCAAAGCAGCATGTGAGGAGATGTTTGAAAAGGTGACTTCCCAAACCCTGAACTTTATTTATTAGCTGTTTCTGACAGGCTCTAAAGAAAGGCAAATGTCTTGATATTTTGCAATTTCATGGCATGTGCTCATTTTCATAGGAAACTCTGATCTCTAGGAAATACCAATATTATTCCATTTCCTGATTTCTCATTCTTTTCTCTCTTGGTATTTAATACCAGTCTGCTGTGCAGAACTTCCAAGACAGTGTCTCTTCCAAGACTTGGCTGCCTGGGACCCACAGAGCTCCAGCTTCCTCACAACCAGCTATCTTCCAGGTGCCTTTGAAGTGGGATTTCTGCTAGAAAAGCAGCTATGGAAGAAATAACCCTCCCTGTGGTAATGACAGTTAGGTCTGCTAAAGTTTTGGTAATGTTTCACTCCTCAGCAGGTTCAGGTCAGCTGTAATTCTTTATTGGGGGATACAGCCAGATGAGAAACCTCCACTTGGCAGAGGGATGGGTCCCTTTGGGATCTGGTGAGATCAGTGGGACAAGTTCAGGCCCCTTATGGCAAACTGGGAGAAAACTCTCCCTGACACACGACGTGGTGGAGCTCCTTCTTTGGTATAATGCATAGGGGAGGCTGGCATGATGCTTTCTCTGGATGTCTCTGGGGAAAGGCAGTTTCTCTCCCAGCAATATGTATCTGTTTCAGGCCATACTTCAAAGTCCAGCCAGGTTTTTGGTGTTTGCTTTTCTCCTTTTAAACAGGAACTATCCAAAGGGCTAAAAATCTGAAGTTTAAAGATTTATACAAGCTGCCTGGAGCTCCAAAGTGTTTCTTTATAATTAGTATAAATGCATTAAATATTTAGTCTTCATCCTGTGAAAAACCTGACTTTTAAAAAAGAATTTACAGCATAGGGTGGAGTTTTATCTGCTCCTAAATAGGACAGCAATTTCCTTCGTTCCATTTCTGCCCCAAATCTCAAATTACAGAGTGCAATGAATCAATTGCAGAGGAGGAGATGACTGTTCATCCACCTCCCTGTGCAATTGACTCTCAAAAACTTGTTTTTTCTCAGAAGAGTCAGGATGAGAGTTCTGAAGCAGCACAACTCCAGTTGGATATCTGTTCTTTATTCTGGCTTGGGGTTCAAGGTGTCTTTTTCTTAATAAGCACCTTCCACCAGACCGTTAATAGTTTAACAGTCCACAGCTTCCAAGGAAATGCTTGGCAGCAGTCAGAGCTGGAAAATAACTCAGAGAATGGCATAGGCCTGATAAAAGGATTAATAAATCACAGCCCTGAGAGCTGTGAGTTCAGTTTTGTCTGACACTGGCTCTAAGGATTATTTTGTGCATTCAGTGCTCTTAATTGCTTTTTCTCCCTGGAAGTTAGTGTGCAGCTCTGGGATAGATTTGGAGAGTTTTCCCAAACATACTGAACCAGATTTCTTCCTCAATTATATTTAAACTCTGGTCCTTCCAGTAGACACTTGTATTTGAGCTGTACTGAGGGGGCTGAAAAACAGAGAGGGGAAGGAGTGACACATTGTCTCATGGCAAAAGTAGAATATTTTTGCAGAATAAAACTGCCAACCATTTCAACCTAGCTCTGCTATTCCACTTTTACTGGAATAGTTCCGTCTGTTTCTCTGAAAATGAAAGTCTGTTTCTACTCCTGCCACCTGCTATTTCCATATGAAAAAGCTGTTTGGTTTTAATGAAGGTACCATTTCTCCCAAGGGCAAAGTAAGGACATTTTATCACACTGCTCTTCCTGAAATTTCAGTAACCAGATTCAATATGTTACTAGATTTGATCTACTTTTTCACAAAGCTTAAAGCCTTTAAGGGAAATTTCAAGTTTTGTCTGTGAGTATTTACAAAACAAAATGCCATATCCCTGCTGAACTGTAAGACAGTCTGATCTGGCAAAACAAAAAAGAGAACCCAAAACCAAGGTTCACTTTAGCTTTGGGACTTATGCAGTGACAAGGTTTTGGAAATCACAATGATTTCCAAGCACAGACCGTATTTTTATCCCAGACAGAAGTCAACAACAGTGTAAACAAAAAGGTCCTTCATGCTGACCTCGGTGTGAGCAATGGGGGGCAGTTGAGATGGCCAGAATCTGGGTTCCTGAGCAAATCATCATTTTGCAGATTCATTTGTGTTTTCTAAGAAGCTGTTGAAACTGTCCCCTGACTCCAGTAGAAACTCTCCAAACGAGTCACTTTTGACACCCACCTTTTAATGAGCCCCTTGAAATCATGAGCAATGTCCTCCTGCTTTCCAGGGACAGAGCAAGAAAACAGTCTGAAGGCTGATACTGGACCACCTGAGTTTTCTCAGCAGGATTCTTGGAAAAGATTACTGGAAAATTGATCCTTCCCTCAACATTTGTACAGCTGATTCAGTGTCTAACCCACAACAGAGTACTCTGGAGTATGTGACACCCAGGAGTTTATAACAAAATTAATTCAGTGTTGCAGGCCTGGATTCACTGCAGGAGATTCCCACATGGCTGATAAAGGCTTTGGCAAGAGAAAGAGCAGGGGGTCTGGCCTGGGCCATTTGCTGCACTTTCAGCTGTGCCTCGAGTCCCCTTTTCAGAGCAGTGGAGACACAAACACGAATCAGAAAAGATTGCACAGTTAAAAAGCTCTTTTCAGCACTGTATCCTTTTTCCTGGTAGCCTGGCAATCCCCTGGGCTGAGATATACTCTCTGCTTTGTCCAGGGTTAATAGGTATCATCAGGGATGGAAAGGTACAGGCTGCATTGAAGACTGAATAGAAGATAGCTGAATTTTTTCTCAAATCCCCAGAAAGCCATCAACTGTCACTAGAGCTCTGGTCAGGATACTACAGCTCCTTGGAGACTATCCAGGCTCATAAAAACACACTAGGCTTCTCGCTGCTTCTTTGATTCCTTTAGGTTCCAGCCTTAGTTGAATCCCGAAGGAATAAGGATTGGGATCCATAGCAGACTGAGGATTTCTTGGAAATCCCAATTGACAGTTCCCTATTAATATTAAAGATCTGTCTGGTTTTTGCAAGTCATCTTTATTTCAGGCCTGATTCATTTTTCAAATACAGATCAGCCAAAGGCCATGGCAGTACATGGGAACGTGTTAACACATTCACTCTTGGACTGCCAAAACATTATCCAATTATCTATGCTAATGCCAGCAGCTTGGAACATCCCTTAATAAAGAAAAAACTGTGGTAAAGAAACAATGAAATGAGAATAGCTGAAGATGCCTCCCCAGGCTGGGTGAGACAGACATGCAAAGGAATAACAAAGTCATCACAAATGCACACCTAAACACTTTGCCAATATGAATATATTGAGGGATGAAGTAATTGTAGCCCCAGGAATAGAGGCAGAGTGTGTCTTTTCGGTTTAAATCGATTTTCTGACAGATTTCTTGGAAGAAGCACCAAAAAACTGCTGTGAGCCCTTAACTGCAAGTGCTACCAGCCACTAGATGTCCCAGAGCTGCACTTAAACTGCACCCATCAGCTGCAGACAGAGGGAGGGCAAACTTGGTGCTGCGGGAGACAAGGTATAATTTAACAGACTAACTGATTTGTCTGGAATCAGCACATATATGTCCTTCTTTAGGGCTTGTACCTCTGATGGTACGAGGGAATAAGGGATCTGAACATGTGGATCTGAGGAAGAGTTTCCACATCCCAAAGCTGGTCTTGCTTCATTTACTGTTACCTTAAATGAGGGTACAGCAACACTGCTACCACAACAGGAAAGCAAAGAGGGATGGGAAAGCTGACACTTCAGTGTTAATAAGCTCCTCAGAATAGCAATATGGAAGAGCAGAAGGCAAATATTTCTGATCTTGTCAAGCTGGTGTAACCATGGGATCTGCACGTGCACATAAAGGTGCAAAGTCAAATTGCTTTTCTTTTCCTGTTCCTCATTTGGGGTTTAGCATCTTTGCCCAGCAAGCTGCAATGATGCAAGTTTCTATACACACATGCACTGTTCTGCGCCCACTATTTCTCCCTTCATTTAATTGCTTTGCTATAATATTCAGAAGTGTTGTGATTCTGCATTTGACCCAGGAGAAAACTGTGAACAGCTCACTCAGAGGAAAAAACCAGAAAATGGCTCAAGCACAGCTTGTGCTCCTTCCACACCGAAGTGGTTTAAAAACATTCGCCTTTCTAACATCCTTATGCCCACAGGGCCTCCTTTAGCCTATGTTTAACCTCTCTTCACCTCCAGATCTTGGCTAATTCTTCTCTCTGAACAATCTTTATGATGATCAGACATATCTCTGCTTGTATGAAGCCTTCTGCAGCACTGGAGTGTTGTGTTCTGGCTCCAGTGTTTCTCTTCTCTGCGTTGCTCTGTTGCTTGATCCATCTGCTACAGCCCAAGCAGAATAACTTTGCCTGACATGCACAGCGTACCCTGGGACTGCTCTGAGCACATCCCTCATGCATGGTTGGGATTTTGGGGTGCTCAGAAACCCTGGGGAAAAATCCTCAAAGCCCACTGCTCTGCTTCCTGCTTGAAGTAATCTCCTACACATGATTTTTTCCTGATTATCAGAGGAAACAGAGACTGTGGTCCTCCAACACTCCCAAATCTGCCTCTTCCCTACAGCACTCACTTGCCACTCAGTTGCTATTTCTTCTCTGTCAGAGCAGTAATTTAATAACACATACCAGGATCCAGCCAGCATGTCCAATAAAGGAACAGAAGCAATTTAATGTGATTCATGATCAGTCACAACTAAGCACCAGGACTAATTCTTTGGCATTCATTCCTGGGTATAAAGATTCAAGGAAAAAGAGATATTCTTGATTAGATTCAAAGAAAGCAGAGGAGTCTACAACCTCTTCACAGGCAGAAAGGAAGGGAAATGAATCCAGGATATAATTTGTTTTTGGTAAGTGACCCCCAGCACTGCTGGATGAGGAGGGAGAAAGGATTGTGTTGGAGAACTGTGGTGCTGCCACTTGCCTCCTCCAAGCCATTCCTGTCAGAGTGTAAAAAATTTCAAGAGACAAGGCTGGATGTGACAGTAAAAGGTTCTTGAGGTACTCTGATGCTGTGCTTGCTTCCCCTTGATACATCAATTACTAAGCAGGGTGAGACAAAAATGGGGTTTTGGATGCAGGAAGGTTGCATGGGGGCATCTGCTCTCCATTCTGGTGCAGAATGGTGGTGTCATTTGTGCTTGGCAGGTCCTGAGGATGAATGAGAGAGAACTAATGAGAACATCAGAAAGAAACCATTTATTAATGCTTCCCTTGCTATGAAAATCCATTGTGTCAGTCTCCTGTTCCTTCTACCTTACTTACAGCTCAGTGACAGTGGGTGACATTTTTAGCTTAGTCATTTTATCAAGGCTGTGAGATAAATCACTGCCCAGTGCGGGAAATGAGCTCAGCAACATTTATAGCGGTGTGGGGGTCTCATGAAATCTTAATTTAATGACCTTTGAGTAAGAATAGAGGCAAATATACACCCCTGTCAAGCGACCACATCCTGGACTCAATCAAACTCTGCCATCTACTTCTCTTACTGTTCTGATCCTGTGCTGCAAAGAGGCCCAGGTCTCAGATGATCCTCTCCTTCAGTCTAATGGGAGTGCTCAGAGAGTTCATTTCTGCAGCCAAAGGTGCAGGCAAGAGGAATAAAACCTTTTCCCAGGATGCAGCAGTGCCAGTGAAAGAGCTGTCAGTCACCAGCACTGCCAGGCACGGGCTTTAGCAGATGGTTAATGCCATCTAAAGGCAGGCAGGGAGGGAGCAGGAGAGGCTGCAGCCTTGCTCTTCTGAAGCTGGTCTGTGACCATAGGAGCCACAATCCACACCTGTTACAGCATTATCACATCACATCCATCTGAAATTTTCACTCGTTTTGCACTTTGGGCAGGATGGCAGCCAAGCCTCAATCATGATGTGACAACCCTGTCACAGTGCCCAGGGACCTCCTGTGGCACATATGGCCCTGTGGTTAATGGCATTAACCCAGGCAATAACTCTAAGGGATCAGGACAATGTCCTGGGAACTGCACCCCAAAAGCTCAGCCATGACAAGTCCACAGACTTGGGACTGGCAGGCAGCAAGATAAAGCACAGAGTGGGCTCCTGAGCAGGTGAGCCCAGACTGCCCAGGCTGTTACACTCTAGTTGTCAGAGGACTGGTGTTACAGTCGTTTGTAATACATCCCTTCAATGCCTCCTGATCTGCCCTATGGCCAAGCCCCTGTGCTCTTCTCTTCACATTTATCTAAATAAAGGAAGAAATCAGAAGAAACGCTGGAGCAGCAGCGATGCCACTATTGCCATGATCATCATTATTTGTCATATCTACCATCAGTTATGGTTTGTTTGTGCTGGGTTTTATCCAAAAGCATGGGAATAAGATATTCCTCACCAGAGGGAACACAGAGTGCAGTTTAGGGTGTGATGCAACAGGTGGGGGTGTTTCAGACTGGCAGGGACCATCGCTCCCTGTGGCAGATCCCTCTGGCCCTGGGCAGGAGGAAACCAGGGAGCCTCTCACCTGCAAGGAGCAAAGAGAAAGCGTTTGGTGTCAGCTCAGTCCGGTGACAAGGACAGGAGCGCTCCTCAAGAGTGGAGGAGTGGCTTTGCCAGGAAGCTGAACTCCTGGGTGGTGGGATGCGGCTGTCAGGAAGCCTGGCCAAATGTCTCAGAGAGCTTGTGACGTGGCACAGCTTCGCCACCACACACACACCATCTGCCACCAGCCGTCCCCAAGCACAGCCTCAATGTGTAGCTGCTCTGCAAAGCTGCAAATTAGCTCTGGGAAAGGAGGCTGGTAGCAAATGCCACCCCACACAGGGCTGCTGAGTGCGGGCTCTGAAGTGGGGTGTGGGCACTGCACGGTGTCCTGGCCACCAGTGTCTGCCATGGCTGCAGCCAAGGGCTGCTCAGTCTGCCCAGTTCACACAACCACCATGTCCACGGGGCAAAACAACTTCCTCGTCAGTGGCTTCCTCACAGGTATGAAGAAACCTCCCTAGAGAGAGAGGAGACAGCTCACAGTGGCAGGTTGATTCTGTGCTGTGTTGGGGTAGTGGAACATGTGCCTGTGCAGCCCCTTGCACCTTGGTTTGTTTGAGAAGATTTGGAGCCCAACTCCCCAGCCAGCACAGGGTCCATGGAACTGCTGATTCCTCTGCCAACCTCATTCCTCTTGTGCAGCTCAGACACCCCTGGTTTCCCCATAAGATGCTGTAGGGCTGAATCTGCCTTCCATCCACATCATGGCCATGGAATGCACATTGGTCTCTGCCATAGGTGCACAAGATAGCCTGGAACTGGTGTTTGCTTTCTGTAGGGCCTGTCTCCCACATGTGGTCCTTTGCCTTCTTTATTGGTAGGACTCCCCCTGAACCAGAAGAATTTGCCATTTTAAGTGGAAGATATTATTGATGAGCATTAGGGTGTTGCAGATTTTACTGACCTCTACCGTCTCCCTTTCTTTTTTTAATTTTCTTGCTGTTGGAGACAGCCATCTGCTCTGCCTGCCCCAGGGCTCAGCCTTTGGGATTATAATATCTCCAAGCAGTCCTGAGCACAGGAAAGCCACGAGCCAGTAGACTCTGTGAGCACCAGAATGAGGAAGCCTTGTGGGAACTGAGTGAGAAAATAGCAGGCACAGCCTAATCACGGTCTTGGAGCACTCCCTTCACTTGGGAAGCTGAGACCGGTGGTGGAGAGAAGCTGCTCTGTGTTATCAGTGCTGCACATGGAGCAAACCTGTGCCAGGCATCTTTCTTGGTTCCCAGGCTGCTTGGCACCTGTCTGCCACCCAGCCCAAACCCAGAGACTTTGCAAAGAAAAAGAATGCCAGTCTTCTGAACTGGTTACTAGAGAGTTCCTTCCCAAGAAGGAAAATGTGGCTTTTGATGCAGCTCCTGTTCTCCAGGGGTTTATGGTAATCAGCTTGCAGTCTGACAGCAGCTGAGGACTCCAGCTAAGCCCAGATCTGGACACAGTCAGCAGAGGCTGGACAGAAGGAGCTGGCAGTTTAGGATTGCCCCTGCTGCCTTCTGCAGCCTGGGACTCCAGTGCAGCTGCACGGGGCTGATAACCTGCTGCACTGCTTCATGGGCACATCACAGAGCTGAAGGGATTGAGCCCCAGGGCTCTTTGTCAAAAGGGTGGAATGTCAAGGCTGACAGCCTGGCCAGGAAAATCAATTCCTTCCTGCCCAAGGGCAGGGTGAGTTTAGCAGGCTGTGCAGTGGACAGCTAGCACTGACCAAGTTGTTTCTTGGAGAGTAGAGTTGAGCTCCACCATCCAGGGCATTTTCCCTCCTCCATCAGGAAGCAGAACTGTGCTCCACTTTTTCCTCTAAGAACTTTCCTTTCTCCCTGAAATCTTTAGTTAATGAGCCTTCCTCGCTCTAGAAACTCTGAAAAAAAAGGTAAATTGTTGCCAACTTTCTTCGAGATTCTGTTACAAGGAATCCAATAAAGCACAGGAATAGATCTGATTTGCTAGAAAGTAGGGCTTTTTTTTTTCCCACTAGAGCTTGTTCCTATAGCCACGGAGAAAGCTCCAGCACAGTGATCCACCTGCACCTGGGAGTGTGGTGGGAACAAGCCCAGAGGCAGGTGGTGGATCCCTGGCTCAGCAGAGCTCCTGGAGTGCTGGCAAAGGGCTCCATGCTCCTCTCACCATCACTGGTGGGATTTTAAAATAGGGCAGATCTACATTAACTCACTTCTCTGACCCTCCTGCCAGGCATTAGCTGTACATGCTGGAGATTGTGCCTGCAATGATTGATGTAAACAGAAAGGAAAGTTTATACCAAATAAGAAGAGGTGACATGGAGTGAGTCACAAACAGCCTTCCAAAGAGGGAGCTGGGCATCTGGGAGTTTCCAGATCCAGGCTGAATGTTGTCCTACTGAAGTTGGAATATGCAAAGTGCTGCAGCTCCACACCTGTTCAGGTCACCGTGTCCAGCCCAGGAGGACCTAGAGCCCACCTGGACTCCCTGGGGAGGGCATCTACATAATCCCTTGTTTACAAAATGCCCACTTAGTGCTGGAGCTGGACACACTGGGGTGAGTGCCTTTGCCAGGGAAATGCACTCGCTCAGGGTGACAGGCTGCCTGCAGCCCTGCACAGGCATGTCGGACAGGAAACCAAGGAGAACAAATATCCTGTTCAAACACTGGAAGACAGCGTGTAATTACCTGAGCTGGGAGCTGGCCAGGACTTCAGGAGCCACAGCTCTGCAAGAGCAAAAGATGAAAAACGTGAGGGAGTGATGGATGGGGGAGGTGGGTACCAGAGAACCAGGCACAGATTTTTACTCTTTAGGAAGGCAGCATCTCTGCACTGTGCCCATTGCTGGGGTTTTGATCCAGCAAGGATAGAGAGAGAGATGTGTGTGCCTGCTGCACCCTCCTCAGCCACTCCATTGCCCTGCAGAGCTGGGGATCTGCCCAGGGGATGCTCTGGCCCAGGTATCCCTTGTGCCATCCCTCACTGTGGTGTCCCAGCCACAGCCCCTCACACAGAGCTCACAGCAGCTCCACGGGACTCTGTGCACTGGGCATGTTATAGCCCGTGCCAGACCCAAGGTGCATCCACACCTCTGGCTGAGATGTAGGACCAGAGCCATGGCTGGCAGTACCTGGGGGAGGCAGACAACTGGCTGGCTCGAGGGAATGTGTGTTAGGATCCAGGACTTCCTATCAGTCCTGAACTTCTGTGTGTCCCATGGGATCTCACAGCTGCTGTTGAACTGTTTCAAAGGCCAGCCTGGTCTCAGGAGCTGCATTTCAGTGGCTTTTGGAGCACTGGGCTATGCAGTTCCCTCTGTGGAGAAGTGTCAGCCTCCACCATCTCTTCCTTCCCATCCACACCGCCACATGTCCCATCACACTTTTCAAGAACCATTTTTCTCCTTAATCACCAGCCCCAAGTTTCAAAGTTAATTGGGGCTGGTGAGGTATAAATAGATGCTGGACCAGATGGAAACTCTGTCGTGATTTATAGCTCGCTGAGCCATCACATGTTCCACTTGTACTCTGAGCAAGGGCACCATTAATTATGACACTGCCCAGGCAGATCGCAGGGGAGGTTACAACAACGATTTTCAAGCTGAGGACTTAAATATAACCAGGTTATGACGTTTTGCTGAGTGAGCAAGATGCAGACTGGACCTGCTTGTTGCAGTGGCACCATTTCCAGAGCATTTCTCCAGCAAGCCCCAGGGGAGCAGGTGAAGCAGTGAAGCAGCTATTTTGGACACTTTTGCATGGACAGAGCCAACACAGCCAGTCCTTTGCAGGGTTCTGCTTTTGTCCAGGCAAACTGCAATGAAGCTGAGGGACATTGTCGAAGCCCTGGGAAAGGAGAATTGTACATTCCTGGCTTGAGGAAACAAAAAAAAGAAAGGAGATGTGGGTGTCCCATGCTACAAGCTCTGTGTCCCTGGCTCCACAGCTCCAGCTGGATGTGGAGCCAGGGACATCATCACCCCTGGGGGCTGCAGTCCAGGCTGATGAGAGCAGTGGAGAGGGACATCTCCTCATCAGTGTTGTAAGGATCAAAGGACTTGCTGGAGGTCATCTGGGAGGGTCTGGTGCTGCACCAGGTCTCCTGAGCTTCAGGCCTCTTTTTATCACTGCTTGTTTCTCCTTGTAGCCCACGCTTAAAACTTTTATTCAGTTATCCATTGTGAATTGGGATTTTGCTAATTGCTGGAAGAAAGGGGAGCTCAGGGCAAAGGGGGTGACTAGCTCTGCCTTTCCCCAAGCTTTCTGCCTCAGGAACACACTCCCCATCTCTTGTGAAGCGCTCAGTTCAACAACACTTTGCAGCTGTCCTGATTTTCCTGGGACCTGCTGCTCCGAGGTAAAACGAGAACACAAGCCACAGCCACAGCCTCCTCTTGCTTTTCAAAAGCATCGACCTCTTGCATTCCCTCCACTGTGCAGCTTCAAAATACAGACATGTGTCACACCCTACTGCCAGATACAGAGAAATCTTTACAAAATCTTCCTTGGGAACTCTTTGCATGACAAACTGACTAAGATGTGCAATTACAGAGCCATGATTTAAGAACTTAAACCCCAGCTAAGCTCAATAGAAGGTATCAGACTTAAAAACAATACGTAAGGAGAATTTAATCTTGCAGGGACTGCAGTTATTTGAAAGGAGAGATTGTGTTTGGGATTAAGAGTCAAATTACTCCACAGGTTTTTATTAAACCTTTATATTTTCAGCTGTACCTTCTTATGGCCGTTTTGGGACAGGAGCTTGATTTTATGATGGGCATAAATCCCCCCAAAATAGTTTGGATTCTCTGAAACAGGCAAAACATGAACAAAATGGATTTGGACTTTATCTGGGCTGCTGACGACTTAGAACCCACACACAAGCATTTCATTAAGGCATGCAATTTTCCAGAAAGCAAAAAGAGGTCCAAAAAAATATCTAATTTCCCTAGTATTCCTAAAACCCCAAAGAAGCCCTGAGCACATACACGCACCCCTCACTGGGAACCCTCCTGTTCTGCATGCACACTCCTGCTGGGAAGCGCCTGTCTGAGCATCCCTGTTTTGGACTGATCCCAGCACTGACACACCACAGAAACATTCACTTGGGGATGCAACCTCCTGATTATGTTAGAGCTGCAGGTGACACAGCCCAGCTCCTCTGGGGGGATGCTGGGTGGGATTAATGCATTCTACAGGGCTCTGTCAGTGCCTGGATGGCCACAGCCCTGGCTGGACACACGATGTGGCTCTGGGGGCTCAGGGGCTCACGTCTGTGTCTGTACCCACAGACTTCCATCTTCCACCTGACAATCCAAACACACAGACATCATGTCCTGGTGGGCAGTGGATGTATCTGTGCAAGACAAATGTTTAGTTTTGAGTGAGCATCATTGCTGTAGCAGAGAGGCCAGGAGCTGGGAGAAGGAAGGAACAGTCTGAGACAGGGACCAAATACTAAGCACACAGTGAGGTGTTTGCAGGTCAGACCCACGGCACCAGAAACACCTCTCTGCTGTGTCTGTGCACCGGATCTGTGCCACCTCCCCACAGGCAGGGCTCTGGTGCAGGCTGCCGAGACCCTGCCAGGGCCAGGCTCTGTCACAGCTGACATGGCAGAAGGAGGAAGGATCTGCTCCCTGTCACCTCCTGCCGCTGTGCTGCCGGCTCAGCCCCTGCTCGGTAACAGCTCGCTCTTCCCAGCTCCGTTTGCTGCTTTGCTCTTTCCAGCCCAGCTCAGTTCCTTCATTCCTGCAGGGATTCTCACGGTGTCCTAAATTGGCTCAGTCTGGGCAATTCCAGCTTGTGCCAGGTCCCAAGGACCTTTCCACCTTTGCACTTTTCATTTGGAGAGAATGAGGCAAAGTGGGGCAGCACTGTGCACCAGGGTACCTGAGGTGGGTACCAGGGAGCTGCACCTCTGAAAGCGTCACAGGTACATGGACGTGGGTATTAAACTTTATCTGAGGAGTAGTGTGGTAACACACTGCCATGGAAGTGTCCTTGTCACCATGGCTGTGGTCACCTGCCAACACAGACTGATCCAGGCAAAGGCCCCTTTGTGTCCAACAGCTGTGCAAATGCTGGCTGCAGCCCCTGGGGCAGCAGGGCTGGTCTGCAGCATCCTCCCAGGCCAGCACCATCCTCCCTGCCCATGCCCACTTTTCTGCCAGGCAGCAGAAAGGCAAAGGGCAGGGAAATATTCACCTGGATCAGGGCTGGCTTCTACTGGGGAGAAGCCCTGTTCTCTCAGCAGGATGAACACTTCTAATTTATGGTGACAGAGGGAAATAATTCAATGTTTTCTGGTGGCTGCACTCTACTATCAGCCTGAATCTAACCCTGGTGGTGTGAAGCACTGGCTTGGTGGAGGGAGCTGGCAGGAAAGGAAGACGGGGGCCCTTCCCTCCAGCACCTTTACCCAAGCAGGACCATCCCTGTTGCAGGGCTGCTTCCTCCTCCCTGAGCCACCAGCTCCTTCCCAGTGACCCTGGCTCACTCCCACTGCGGTTGCTGCCGTTCTGGGTGATTAATTCACTGTGAGTAATTTTGGAGCAGATGATCTCATTCACGTGGTTCCTGCTATTTCTCTGGCAGAGTGGAGAGAAGGGGGAGAGGAGAGGGAGAGGGAGAGGGAGAGGGAGAAGGAGAGGGAGAGGGAGAGGGAGAGGGAGAGGGAGAGGGAGAGGGAGGAGAAAGAGGGAAAGGGAGAGGAGAAGGAGAGGAACATGATATCCATGAGAGTAGTCCCTCTGTACATGCTCAGGAAGCCCAGCACCAGTTTGATGACCACTTAGTGGTACAGTGCTACAGTCAGAGCAGAAGAAAATTTGCTGTCAAATTGGTTTCTCTCAATAGAGGGCAATTTGATCATTTAGGCTGATAGGAGCTCAATTACAGCTTTGTAAAGAGGCCAGCATTTGGGGCAGCAAGTGGCTCCTGTGGCTGAGGAGCAGCCTGGCTTGCTGGGCTCCTGGAGGGGCTGGGGAGGGCCCCCAGTGTGGGATATGGCACTGGAGGTCTGGGCCCTTGGGACTGCCAAGTTCTGCCCCTGCCAGGGGCTGGGGAGGCTTTGTGGGGAGCTGCAGGGACTCGCTGCAGTTACCAGCAAGAAACCCCAGTGGATTTAGAAGCCTCCAACTGCCTCCTGAGAGAGTCAGAGACATTAAAGAAATCTGTAAGCCTGTGTTTGGAGAGACAGGACCCTGAGGTGGCTGCTCCAGACTGGCAGCATGGGTGATGGGAGAGCGAGGGCAGCAGCACTGCCCTGTCCCGGGATGCACCGCGAGCAAACTGGAATGAACCCTACGAAATGGGATGAGATTAACAAAGCAGCTGAATTATTCTAAGCTAATAAAATACCAAGTCCAGATGGCTCCCACTATGAATACTATTAAAGAGAAAAACTCAGGGTAAATTAGGAGATTTGAAGCTAAGGCTTTTCATGTACAGAAGATGCTCTGTGGGGTGGGCAGCAGTCTCCTCTCCCTAGCTATCTCCAGGGACAGGGATTTGGTGCTGTTTTTCAGCCCTGGAAAAAAGGGTATGTACTCCTTTTCATTCAATTCCTGCTGTCTTTCTCTTGGAGACCCATGCTTGTTGCCTCCTGGCAGTGCCAGGTTTGGAGCCACGGGGGCATCTTCCTGCCACACACATGCCCATGCAAACCCCATCTGCCTGGGATCCATGTGCAGAATTATTTCCCATCCCCAGGAGTGGTGTGAGCCCCAAGCCATCTCACTGTCTGATGGGATCCCACTCAAAGACTTTCTGCTAAGGGAGTAGAAAACATGAGTTTGCTTCTGAATTTTGGTGCCTGCAACAAGCTGTAAGCAGCAGCAGCAGCAGCCCTGTGCTGTGTTTGCCTGGGAAGAGCTGGGCTGAATCCCTGCATGCAGAGGGCTCAGCAGGAGGCTGCATTTAAGGGCCAGATCCAAACCACGGCATGCCAAGGACTGTTTATCCATCTCCCAGCCTGGAAATGGATCCAGAGGCAGTGAGTGGCTGCAGAGCTGGGGCAGCCACAGCCCCGAGCTGCTGCAGGAGATGGGGCAGTGCTCATCGGGGTTCAGAGCACCTGCGACATCTGTGCCATGCAGAATGGAGTGACAGCTTGTGACATGGGGTTGACACCAGCCAGAGCAGCTCAGGGCAGGGCAGCAGAGCAGGCAGGACCCAGTGGGTGCTTAGAGGCACATTTCCTACCCACTGTGGGGTCTGGCTGAGGAAGGACATTTAAAGCACATCCTTGTTCCAAGGGGGAGGAGAAGAAACCATGGCAGAGGGGGAAAGAGCTGGTTTTGTTCCATCTGCAGTGCCTGGGGCAATAGATGGCTGATGTGTTTAGCTTCTGAATTACCCTGATGAGATGTATAAGCTTGTTATTTGTTTTAATTAATGTGAAAGAAACTGTTAGAGTGCCAGAAAGTGTGAAGAGAGGGGGAGCAGAGAGGGGAGATGGGGACATTTGGAATTGAAGCATCCTATTAATATCTCTGCTGTTGAATGAAAGGTCATTAATGATCCAAAGAAAAACGAGCGTGGAGAGAAACAAGAGAACAAAATCCCTCTCTGCCTCCCATCACCCACGTTGTCAACAGAACATCTTCCAAGCCCTGCTGCAGTCCTGTGCCCTTTGCTTTTTTTCTGCTGTCTTTAATCTCCCACCCTCCCATTGGTGCTGGATGGGGTGGGAGAGTTGGTGCCTCACAAACTGACACGAAGCTCCTCAAAACTGCACCCTTCTGCTGAGATCCAGAGCAATGTCTCCTGCCTTTGTTCCAGGACCCCACCTGGACACAGCAAGTCTTGATCTCTGCTGAAGACATCAAAACACCGGCCTTGGAGAGATGTTTGACGGCAAGAGGTGCTGCAGCAGGCAGAAAAGCCTTATCTGGTTTATTTGGCCAATTTTTTCTGCTCTTTTTGAGGTTACCATGACCAGTGTGTGTTCCCAGCCCTGCACTGAAACTGTGCTTGCCCAGGAATTGATTTGCCACGCCTGAGGTGGAAGCAAACACAGATTAAATTTAAGCTATTTGTTCAGTATCTCAGTTACGCAATTGGACATCACAGATTAGGGAAGGTGACCTCCTGTAGCACAGGGGGGATTTACTGACATGTTTGAGCAAATATTACACTTCCTGGGATCCAGCACAGCTCAGGATAAAGGAGAAAAAGGTACTGGCTGTCTGCATCCCTTCATAAGCACCCCAGCAATCTCTGTCTTCCCTCAGAGCCTCAGGCTGGAGGACCCAGGAACTCCAAAGCAGGGCCAGCCCTGATTCCTCCCACAAGGAGGAAAAGGAGAAAAGGAAAGAAAGAGAAATGGAAGGAGAAGGGGGAAAATGAGCCTTTGCAGAGTTTCAACTACCTGCTAAACATGACCAGCCCCAGGAGATGCAGGATTCTGTTCCAATCACTATCGCCCACACTCCTGACTCCTGAGAGCTTCATGGTGTTGGTAAATCCAAGGCTTGAGCTCTTGCTTGCTGCAGGGAGGCTCCCAGGTCCAGGGCTGGTCCGAGGCTGTGGCAGTGAGTGGGGCAGAGGAGAGGACACAGCTGTAGGGACCACGAGAAGGTTCATTCGCTCAAGAGGCCAGCAACGGACCAGCAATCTAAAATTTAAATCTGTGTCCTTAAAAAAGAAAAGAAAGGCAAGGAGCCAGCCAGGATTGGTGGTTGCACTGCAAACTGTCAGTGTGTGTTTGTGAAAAGGATTCTGACTGACAGCAAAGTTGTCAGAGGCACCTGACGTCAGAGCTGCACAGCGAGGTGTCGAGGTATCGGAGGGCACAACTCGCCAATGGCAACAGCAGCAGCAGCTGCCTCTGGTAGCTCTGAGCTCTCCTCCTCCTCCTCCTTTCCCTCCTTGGCTCGAGTTTGGAGCAGACAAGCAGGCTGCCCCAGCTCTGACCTGCCTGCTGCCTGTGGAGCTCCCAGGTGGAGGAGGAAAGGGGAGACGCTCCCTGGTGCCCCATGGCTCCAGAGCTGTTGGACCCCCGAGATGAAGATATCCTGTCTCCATCAATGCCCAGTGCCACCTCCTTCTCCCTGAGCCCTGACCTCCATGGGCTGGGACAGGCTTGGCTCAGCCTGCAGCTGGAAAGGGAGTGGGAAGGGGAGCTGGGATCTCACAGCAGTAGTGTGCCAGAACAGGGTCTGCCTTGCACTTCCCACATCCCTCCCACTCCTCCAAACCTCACTCAGGGTTTTACCTCCCCAAGTGCTCTACAGTCCTTTCTCTGGCTTCAGAAAATTCATGAATATGCCAAGTGCCAGTGTAACACTAACCCTGGGCCTTCCCACTCTCCTTGCCTGGTTCTGTGGCACGTCCCACACAACCTGGAGAAACCCAGGGCTCTACCTGAACAAACCAGGCAAACCAGACAGAGACTAAGCCTGTTTCTGCATACTTTGGCACTGAAAAAATAGAGTAGCTCTGGCTCTGGCAAGAGCAGGGCAGAGCTGGGACAGAGGGGGAGGCTGGGGTGAAGGGTAGTACGGATGGCTCACGTTTGGTCTCTTGATGTGAGGTCTTGCAAATGGAAATGATTTTCCAGGAGCATCTGTTCCTCAGGCAGGGGCTATACCATTGCAGGCATCCACCAGAAACATCACTGGCACATTGTGCAGATGAATAAATCAAGAAAAGCAGTGGCCACAGGAGAGGATTTGGCCTTCTTGTCTTGGAAACACCTGAGTCACCCAGGATAGTCACCCTGTGGCCTTGGATGAATTTTCAGAGCCCTGAGACACCTGCTTGCTGCTGAAGTGGTTTAGCCCATCTGTTTAATGCTGTGCTAGCTGGGAAATTGTTTCTCTGCTTTAGTTTTAAATGATGAATTGTTGCCTGAAAGATTATCCTTTGTTTATCTCTGTTCCAGTGACCCCCTTTGCTGCCTCTCCTCTCTCCTCTGCTTGGGTGTTGCAGCAGTGAGGGCAGAAGGAACAGGAGATGTGATCATTCCCAGCCCTGAGTATCAGGCTGTTGATCTTTCCTCTAAGCCATCTCCATTTCCAGATAAAATTCTGCCTCTTGTCCAGTTCATGGTTTCTCCAGAACACAGAGCAGGGCCTGGCGCTCCTGAGACTGGAAAGGAGCACCTGAAATGTGGAATAGCTGGGATGAAGAAGGTGGGGAGGCAAAGGACCCTGTGTGGGCACTGCCTGTGTCACTCCAGCACCCCAAACCCCAGCTCAGATGATTTCCTCTGTTTTCCCTGTGTCCAGCAGAATGGTCTCTAGAGCAGGATTTTGCCAGCTTGATTTGCATTTTAGATTCATTCCCTTAGACAAATCCTTGGGCCATAACTCTCTTGGAAGGGCCAAATATTTTCTCTCTGAAATCTGGCACAGCTTGCTGCTCTGTCAATGCAGGTGTGAAACTGTTAAACATCCAGAGCCAGCTGGACCTCCAACCCTAAACTGATGGAAGCAGCAACCCCAAGTCCCAAAACCACTTGTGAGAGCTCCCATTTCATTTGTGTGTTCCTGAGAACTGCAGCCTGAATTCCCCTCTACTTCCTGACAACTTGGACCAACTCCTCGGGAACCAAGTTTTCATGCAAATAAATTCAGAGAGGAAACGAAGCCATTATGGAAAGGATGGAGTCTCACTGAGGAAGATTTGTGCAAGAATAAAGTGATGAAGTGACAAGATGGATTAGCCCTTAACTTGGTTAAAGGTGGGGTGGAAAATCTGCAGAAGGTCATAGTGACACTAAACAAGTGTCTTGTATTAAACCCAGCTCAAGTTTTCGTGTCTCGGTAAAAGAGCTGGAGCATCTATAACTAGTAACAGGTTATTTTTGGCATCCCAACCTATTTTGTAGCTCCCAGGAGGACAAAACCGCTTCTCTTTGACTTTGCAAAGCCTGGATTTCTTTTTCTGTTGGCAGGATGCTGGGATCTGCATTTAAATCCTTCTGACACTGCCTGTCTTAACAAAAACTCACAGGTCCAGGCAATTACTGCTCTTGCTTGCTTTGCACAGAGCAAAGAGCCCAGTCTAGATGAGGGCTGTGTTCAAAATAACAACACAAAAGTAATGTTGGGTGACCAGCTCTGAGGAGATTTGAAAGACATGTAGATGTGGCATGTCTTGGGAAAACAGGTTAGTGACGGTCTGGGCAGTGCTGGGTTAAAGGCAGGCTCAATGATTTTATAGGTCTCTTGCCACCTGAGTGATTCTATGATTCAATTAAAAGGTGTCACAGCTCTTAAAAAGCCTCAATCTTTAGTGACTGAGAGACACAGAGGTCCAAGGGGTCACTCTGTTATTGCCTCCTCTCAGGTCACAGGGGCTCAGACATTTGGTCAAGGTCACTTGGGAATCAGCAGCAGAGGCTGGTGCCAGAACCAGACCATCAGTGGTTTACGTGGCCCTGTCATCAGACAGGTTTCCATGACTCTCCTTCTTCCTTTGCTGTCCTTCCTGAGCCCCAGCTGCACCCACACCATGTTCCCACTCTTCCTGAGGCTGTTTGCCGGATGGGTGCCAGATCTCCAGTTCTGCCACGCATGGTGTGACATCTGCTCTGCCTTCCCTCCCGCTTCTCCCAAATGGAGATAGCCGGAAAAATATTTAAGCCAGCATACACACAGCCATCAAAATCAAAGTACTTCACAGAATTTACTGTGTTTCATTGGAATTTGGTTTTGAAATGAAACAAACAAATAAAAAGTCTGGCAGAATCAAAACATCTTGTTTCAGCGTTTTCAGAAGAAAGAAAACCTTCCTGTTCTATTCTGAAAAGGCTTTTCACTGCTGAGATTGTTTCAGAAAATAGCTAAATCAAGCAGAAAGCAAATAAAAAAACAAAGTCTCTTGGAGATGGACCCAGTTTCCAGATTTTTCTCTAACTGGAAGCCAAGAGGAGCAGTGTCCCTTGGGCATCCCACAGGTGCTGGTACAGCACTGCTCTCCTCTGGCTCCCTGGGTGTTCATGGAGGGGACAGGGAAGAGCAGGGATGTGACCAGGGCTGAAACCTGGGAAAACCAGCCAAAATCAGGGAAACTCTACTATTGATGAGCTTCTCCTCCTCTCATCAAGGACAAGCTTCCAGAATAAAGTTGTGCACTGATGAGAGACGAAGAGGGCTCAAGATGTGACAAGAGCAGATGTCCTAGAGGTGTTCAGGTGCTCGTGCCTCTGTTTCCTGCTTGAAGAAGAACTGGGTGGGTTCTTCCATTGCATCAATGCATGAAACACCCACAGCAGATATGTGGGGACAGGAGTGTTCTCACACTGAGTTCTGTGCCAGCAAGGTGGGGACAACAGAGCTGGTGCTGCAGCACCCTGCAGCCCCCCAGCAGCCAGGTGATGGGAGCACACCCTTCAGAGCTGGGGTACAGCTCACAGGCTGCACAGGTTTCTGCTGCAAAATCCATTATGGGAGAATTTGCATGGAATTCAGGGCTCTGGCTTAACCCTGGTTTTCAATTACCCAAACATCTCACCATTTTCCTGTGTCAGTATTTCATATTTCCTTCAAGTATTTGGATGTGTAGGCCCCTCTAACACTCGCTGGCACTATGGAAAGCAGCCTTGTTAGGAAGCAGAGCCCCTGGCACAGGGAAGTTGGGCAGATGCCTGCAGAGCCATCAGCTGGAGATGGGGAAAGTGTGTACGGGGGGAGCACTTCCTCCTGTCTGTCCAGAGCTCCACATTGCGTGCATTTTGCCTTGAAAAACAAAAATCAGCATCTGCTCCAATAAGTGATTTGCCCAGGGCAGCAATGCATCTGCTGGAGAAAGAGCACATCTGTGCTCAAGGTAGAAGTGGAGCAGTCAGTGGAGCTGGGATGCTGCACAGGAACACAGCACAGTCCCAATGGCCCTGGGCAACAGGACATCTCCTGGGTCCACACACCCAGGTACATCTCTGCAGGAACTGACACATACAGGTTGAATTTGGCCCTTTGTTCAAGGAAAACAAAAGTGGATTGAAGGCACTGGACCCCTCCAGTGAGCTGGTACAAATGCTGAGGCATGTGTCATCAGCCCATTAAGACCTTGGGCAGGTGCTGCTGGATAAACAAGATCACCATCTCTTTTAGTGATGTGAATTTTAGAGAGACAGGAGAGAAGGAAACTAACAAGGTGTTTACAAAAATTTTAAAAAAACCCTAAAACAACAAAACTAAACCTGAACCTCCAGGGAAGGGATTGTGCTGTCCTCCCAGTCCATCGGGGATCCAGCCAGGAGCTGGAACAATCTGTGCTGATGCATTATGAGCAGTGAATCCCTCCTGCCCATATTTCTACATCCCCCACAATTTAACTGATATAAACTAAAAGCAATCTCAGACCTTGTAAGACAAGGTAGTTATCTCTACAGCCAGCCAGCAGCAGATTTATTGACCTCTAAGATCCATTCAAACCATATTTGCTTTCATATGACAAGTGTCCTCTTTTATTGAAGCAGTTTTTCAGCAGTCCTGAATCACTGCTGCAACTCCATTTTGTCAGAGGCGAACTGAAGATGTTTTCCACTAGAGTCAAGGCAACTCAGCACAATATCTTTGTAAAATGGGGGACATCAAGCCATTAATGATAAGAATTGAAGGAAAAAGGGCAGATTTTCAGGCAATGATGATAAATACTTCAATAGCTGAACTCAAAAGTGAGAGAGTCTTTCTGGCAGCAAAAGCAAAATATGGTAAACTGTTTTACAGTACTTTTACTAAGTATTTGAATGAGTAGGCCTAATATTTTGAAGATTGGAAGCGATCTGAATGAACTTGAAAGATTTTCCTTGTGAAAAGTGTGAAACGCAGCCTGAATTGCATTAGGAATGCTGGCAACCATGCCTTGAAACAGACTGAAAAAAAGGTGAATGATTTGATGAGACTGCAAATGTAAAAAAGAGATGAAATTAAATGTGAAGAGGGGAATAAAAACAAGACGGGTGAGATAAGAAATGGAGTGATATATTCCAGTACTTGGGGTGAAATATAGTGTCAGTAAAAACATGAAAACATTATCTGGATTTTTTCACTGGAACTACCAGTGTATCTTTATAGGCAGATGATAAGAAATGTAACTCTGAGAGTACTAAAACAATCAATGTAAAACTATATTTCCAAGACATGCCTGTAGTGAATTTCATCGTGTGCTGCTTTAATTTTAAACTTCCAGAAGATACACATTCTGCCCAGTACAGAATCCCCTACATTTCCTTCTATAGTTTTCTATACTTAGAGATTTAAGAGAGGAGTTACAACACTTGAATGAGCAGTCTGTTGATGGCATATCCAGATAAGGCATTTTGAAAGGTAGAAGATTTTTTTTTTTAATTTTATTTTGGGACTGTCAGAAGACAGAACAGAGTTGTGAAGTTAAATGTGAGCTTGGTGATGATAACTACAACAGGTCACAGATCTCTGTTTATTTTCAAGCAGATGCCATGTTTTAGGGTATTATGATTAAACACGTGTTATCACTTGGTTGATCAGCACTGGTCTTGCTTTCAGTTTGTAGTTCCACAGTTTGAGTCACAGCTTTGAACTATTTGTCTTGTATAGTGTTCTATAGACAATCTGTTAGGGGCTTCTTATGTAACATTATTCCTCTCAAGTTCAGTGAAAAATGCTGCATCATGAAGAATGTGCATAATGTATAACAAATTTAGCCCCTCTGCTAACTGCAGACAAGTGAATCTTCCTTTCATTTGGGGACAGAGTTATTGCAGCCTGGAGGAAGGAGGGAGGGAAAAGGCAAGGCAAAACAAGAGAAAGGGTTAAAGCAGAGCCATAAACATGGAAACACATTTTGCCAAACTGCTGGTAGCATTTGAGATGAAGAAAAGGCATTTTCTCCCTTCTCCATTGGCTTTTAGTGCCTTGCCCAGCACTGTAGGGCACAAAACCCCTTTAGGCTGAGACCACCCCCAGCCCAGGCGCAGGCACAAGATGGAAACACATCTGAAGTACCCTCAAGTGCTTGCAGGGATTTGTCCCCACAAGTCCCAGTTGCGCTGCAGTTACATCACCTCATTCCATAAATCTGACAATGTCCATCCAATCCCAGAGCAAATCCATTTGCTACAACTTTTGCAGGTACTAAAGCCCATCTGCAGGAAGCCCCAGAAAGGATTATTTCTGTCCTCCTCTTCTTAGAGACTCAGCAGATTCATTCAAAAGGTATATTTCACAAACTGGTTGCCTCTCAGGCTGAGAGCTGTGTGCAAAGGGGCTGTGGTCCAAAAGTCACTGACTTCAGCAGCATCCATGGCCCTGATGGGCCTCTCCTGCAGGGGAGCAGAAATGCTGAGATGAGGCAGGTGGCAGCGAGGAACATTTTTTCCACATGATTATATGTTCTGGCAACTGAAGGACCCAAATCCTAATATTAAAACGAAATTAAATTACCACTCATTGGGCTGCTGAGAGGTCTCTGCTCTAAGGGACATTTAGGGCAGAGATTACAGCAAAACCAGCAGGCTGAGGGTGGTTCTCTCCCTCTGCTCTGGTGAGACCCCACCTGCAGGGCTGCATCCAGCTCTGGGGACCACAACATAAGAACATGGAGCTGCTGGAGTGACACCAAAGAAGGTCCCAAAAATGCTCCAAGGGCTGGAGCTCCTTTGCTCTGGAGACAGGCTGGAAGAGTTGAGGTTATTCAGTCTGGAGGAGAGAAGGCTCTGGAGAGCCCTTAAGCCCTTTCCAGTGCCTAAGATAGCCTGAGCTCCAGCAGCACCCTGGGCACAGAGCTCATGTGCTCTCATGGCTGGGTTTCTCCCAGTGAGGAGCTGAGCTGGTTTAGTGCAGCAGGGATTGTCCAGGGCATGGGCTGAGCCCTGCTAAGGAATGCTTCCCAGAGGGGCTGGGAGATGTTCAGCACTGAGGGCTTCTGAATGCCAGGTAGCTCACAAATGCATTCTTAGGTAAAAAGCTGAATTTATAGACTCAGAATACCAGAAAGATGAGATGTCTGTGATATGATTCTGTGTTCTATTTTCTGTATTCCTTCCAAGAAATGCTCTAGTTGCACAGGTAGCAGAACTTCCCAGTCTTGGCACTGAATATTGTTGCTACAACAGTATTTAAATATTTCCTCTCCTTTCCTCTGTGCCTGTGTGAGTGCACAGGGGAATCAGATAGAGGCACAGCCCCTCGAGTGTCAGTGAGAGAAGCAAGCCTGAGTCTCTGTAAGCCTGGCCTGGGATGGCTGCCATACTATTAATACGTAATTTGGCTGGGTAGTTCTGAGCCATCTTAATTCTCCAGCCATCATTACTTTACTTGGTTGTCATTCATACATTTCTATGTGCTAGTTTGCTTGGAGGAAAGAGATTGGACATTTAGAGTGGATGAGTCTATATTTTTGGAATTGGAGCTAAATTACCCACCAGTTGAAGCATTATTGTGTTTTACAATAATTGCTGATTAAAATTCAAATGCACTAAATTCCACCTGTCATTCCCAGCATTGCCTCTGTTTGTGACGATGCCAACACCATGAGTGGATATGAACGAAAGGACCAAAGGAAGTGGCTTGTCTGCAGAATTCCATCCTTTCATTTTGCCACAATCTGCCAAACTCCTCTCCCAATCCCTTGGGATATTTGGCACAAAACGTCTACTCTGACAGATGCTTCATAGAATGAAACCCCCGTGGTTCAGGTTTCCAAAGCAGCCTCTGTGCTTTTACACCCATGCAGGACAGGCACCCACCTGCCTGAGCTGCACCTCTCTCCCAGGTGTGGTCAGTCAGCCAGGTGCTTTAAAACACTGATGCTCATGGCTATTGATGGAGTTTCCAGATGGGCTGTTAGTGTGCATGAGCTCCTACTTAGTGTCTCTTTTTCTCCCTGCCACAGGTGTCCATTTCTCAGACTCTCTTGAACTTGCCTCTGGCTGCAAAACTTTTTTTGACTGGTTAAACTCCCCAGTCCTTTCCTTCTCCTCCTGTGCCTCCCACACTTCTGCATTTTTGGCCTCCTGCTTGCTTTTGATCTTCCATTCTCTTTTTCCCAGATCTCAAGCTTTTCCTCACTGTGCCTAGCCATCTCCCAGGCAGGAGAGCTGGGGAATACCACAGCCTCTGGGGAGATGGTTTATTTATTATAAATCAGGGAAGTGGATAAGCAAGTACTTGCTCTTAACAGCACTTTCTACATGCAGGTGCTTCCTCTTCTCTTTGGCATGTGAGTGAATATTGCAACAGACAACGTGTCTGCAAATCACCACTACCCTGCACTTCGTCAGTCTGGGTCTGCATTTTAGTTGTGAGAAGAGAATCAGCCTGATTAAATATCCTTTTACTTATCCTGGTTGGCTGAACCAAAAAAAGCCTGACCCAAACCCCAGCATTGAGAGGGACACAGCAGAAGATGGTCTGCTGAGTTATACCCCATAGGAGTGTCCAGCCCATCCAAACTCCTGCTGCCAAGGGTTGGAAGCCACTGAATGGGCTGAACCCATGCAGTTTTAGTAGATACCAACAGTAAAAACAGAATACAGCACGTGCTGTGAAGCCCTGAGTTCACTTAACTCAGGAAAACCCTGGCTAGACACATGTGAGAAGAAGGGCTAGTGAAGGACCCAAGGCTGATGGTGCAGCCCCTCATTATTCATCCTCTGGGCTCTGTCTCACTAGACATTTAGCACCTTTGTGGGCTTGTTTTCCATAGAGAGATGTGACTGAAAGAACAGGATCTCTGTTTCTAGATGGGGTGTCAGGTTTAAGTAAGTGCAGAGCATTGTGGAAGGCTCCACACAGGTAGCAGCCTGGCTTGCTCCTTACGGCATTATGTGGCTCAGCTGTGCACAAACCAGAGCACTCCTGGCTTGCCTGGATCCCAGCCAACAAAGGATGTTGTAAAAATGTGTCTGGATTATAATTTAATTTTGCTAAGGTTAGAACATTGCTTCTATTAGTGAAAAGCAGAAGGTAGTTTTGAGATTATGGCAGGAAATCTACAGTCAGTTCCTAGCTCCAAGAGAGACTTTCCTTATGCGCTGTTGGGCAAGCCAACCAAAACTCACATGCTTTGTACCCTGAACTTGTATTAAAAAAATTATACTTCCTTCTGTTCTTTGTCTTGGCTCTTTGGACAGTGAGCACTTGGGGAAGAGAAGGGCTTTCACTCTTTATTTATACTGTGCCTGGTTCTTCGAGGTGTCAGCCTGCAGTATTCCCTCTACACAAATAGCAAGAAAGAATAAATAAGTTAAAATGTGTATTGTTTTGTAAATGTACAACAACCAAGCCCAGTAAAGCTGTGGTGCTTGGTGTGTTGGGCACGTGAGCCAGTACCTCTGAGCATCACCCTGGGTTGATGCCATGCCATGGGACCACAGACCCTTCTCCAGTGTTTAGTCCCTGGTTCTGTGTATCCATGTTCAGCTCATCTCACCTCTTGCCCTCCAGCCTGCCCAGAAAGGCCAAGAGGAACTTCTAAGTGGAATTGATTACAGCCCTGAAGATCAGGCATGGTCAAGCCTGCATTTATTTTTGGGTGCTGGAGCTGCCAGCCAGGAGCTGCCTGGCTCCAGCATCAGCTATGCTCAGGGCAGGGGAGGGGTAGCATGACCAACCCTCCTCACCCCTAGGAATGCTGTATTTACTCTGAGCAGATTTATGCATGAGATGTGTTTTCACTAGAAAGGCTTGTTTCTCTGCTGCATTTGAGCTCTCAGCATGTGGACTATTTTTTGAGCAAGTAGTGGGCAGAGAGAGCAAAAAGAGCAAACATACACAAATTGGATAGTTTGAGTTTTATTTCCAAACAGGCATACACAGAACCGTAGGGAGTACAATAGGGAGAGGGCAGCATATCCTCTTGCTCCAGTATATAAATGAACTTCCTAGGCTGACCCAGACTCCTAAGAGTAGAGGCAAAAATATAAACTACGTGACTAGTGGGAAGAGAAACAGCCAGCAGGAAAAATCTATCAGAGCTTTCCATGGTTCAATCAGTCAGAGCCTGCTTCACTGGGGAAACAATCAATTAACCACTTCCACTAGGGCAGCCACAGACGTGCTGTTGTGGAGGTAGTAAATCTTTGAGTTTATTTGTTCTCACTTGCACTCTCAGCTTATTTACAACATCACAGGAATCTTCTTCCCTGTTTATCCTCACTTCTCCAAGTCCCTCCCAAAGATCTTCCTGTCCATGTTGATCAATGAAGAATAACTCTTACAGATTAATAATTTCCAGCTTCATTGCAAATCCCAATTTCCCTTAAACAGGCAGCCAAAACAAACAGTTTCCTCCAGGCATCCGGAGGGCATTACGCCTTTAACTGTCCATCCGATTTCCAGCTGTCAATGCATTTTGTCTCACTTTAAGGCAGATGGTTTTGGTTTAGGATGTTTTGGCCCAACCAATAATCAAAGAGTCCTGCAGGACACATATTTGTCCTGGCCCTGAGGAGCAAAATGTAGCAGTAAAATGAGAGGCAGATGACACCAAAGCTAAGGGATGATGTTTAAAGCACTCAGCCCAAGGCACTCTGTGGCAGACAAGAGCAGGGAAAGACTCAAGCATGGCTGGTCCCACAGATACAGTAAAAAGGGAGGTGGAAGACAGCCTGGCAAAAAATGCATAAAAGGAGCATTTAGAGAATGTGACCAAGTGGTGCTGAGTTGTGCAGGTGCAAGGGGTTCAGACTGTGTCTCTGGAAGAAGCTGGCAGATAGATGAGCAGGGAGAAAGGTGCACAGAGGTGGGTGGGGATGATCATGGTCCTCCTCAGCACCTCAAAAGAGCACTAAAAGCAGAAGGGTCTTCAGTGCTAGTATGCTGGTGAAGAAAACAGAGTGTTGGAGACAGAGATTCGCTCTCCAAACCACAGGCCTGTGTCTGCCATCACTGTGCTTTCAAGCTGTAGTGAAACAAGCAATTTAGATGGCCGCAGCATAAAGCTGAGATTAAACTTCTATTCCCCATTTAATTTTTTTATTGCAGTCTTTAAATTAAAATAAAGCAGTTGTCAGCACTTTTAGGTAACTTCTGTGCCTGGCAACCTGGAAGCAAATTTTGATTCACAGATGCCTCTTGCTCCTCCGATCAAATGTGCTGGCAGGACTGGTAGACAGGAGCTGTCTTAACAGTTTTAATGCACCTAAATTTGTGGCTGTAGCTGCTGTTAATGCCTTGATTGGTGCTATTGAAATCTCTTCTTAAACATATGGTAATACATTCCTCACTGATTCCCCTGCCTTTCAAGACTCAGACCTGGAGATATCATTGTCTGTAATAAGTTCATTCTGTTCCTTCTGCTTTACTGCCTGTCTGGCCTAGCTTTGATGAAGTAATTCATATAACTCACTAACTTCAGAGCAAGTTTTGATTAGTTTTTGAATTAAATAACACATTTCCTTTTGGGAAGTCCTGCAAACTCATCTTGGCATCTGATATTCATATGACCTCTTCCATTCTGGATGCATCACCAGTAATGAAGAACCTGGATGTCAGGGCCGAGAGTGCATTAGTTTGCCTTAATTGCCCCAAAAAGCTTCATTTGAGCCTCACATTTACTCTCTCTGTCAGGAGCTCCATCTAACCTCCAAGCCTGGGGAGCTTCTAGTTCTTGCCTGGGCTGTAGGTGAGACTGTCTCAGACCTGTTCCCGAGCTGATGTGTGGCTTTCCATGGATGACTTTGGAGCTGGTGTGTAGATAGGAGCCACTGCCATCATCTCCTCCTGTACCTCCTGTGGCAGGGACAGTGCCTGGTCATAGGGCTGTCCCTGCCCTGTGCAGAGGCTGCTGCTGGCACCCCTTCCCTGGCAGCAGCCCTGCTCTGACACAAATACAATACAGCTCTGGTAGGATTTGCAGTAGATAGAAGACTTTTAATGGATTGATTTACTAGCTGTTTGAGAATGGAGAATACAGGCTGTTGTCCTGGAGCACTCAATGTGTAGTAGCTTTAGCCACACTTTTCCTAAGGGAGATACTGGACTCTTAATATGCATTTTTGGATTAGCACAAACAGGCCTGTCATTTCAGTGGGATGGCATTTAGTTATCAGGATGTGGAGACAGACCGAGAGAACCAACAAAGGAAGAATGTCTTCCTTTGCTCCCTGAGGGAACAGCAACCTTTCTGTGCAGACCACATCACTAGTGGAAAACACTCTGTCTAATACCATCCCAGTTTGTTTTTTTTTGCACTGAATAAATAAGACTTTACTGCATTTCCCTCCCTAAAGCAGGAATGGGAGATGCTGGGATGTCTCTGCCATTGGCAGCACCTGCGGATGGCTGAGAATCTTGAGCCACTAATTGTCCATAAAGCTTGTCAGAAAAGAAATGAGACTTGGGGAAGGATCTAAAATTGGCTCATTTCACAGAGCACAGCAGCTTCTATCCCAGGGTGTGCTGGAGAATGGGCTTAATGCTGAGCCACAACAGGCACCAGCCTTCCTATTTAATGTACACATCAAGGAAAACCTCACTGTTTATGCGCTTTCTGCCTGGGAGCTTGTATACATCCAAATAGTGGCTTTTGTATTTGGGGGAGGGATTTTTTTTGTGTGTCTAAAGAGAAGTATGTGGGAGAAGGCTGGGAGCCGCGCTGCTCCTCCGTTCACACCGGGGTCACTTATATCCCCGCTCTTTGGGAAGAAACCTTCAAGGTTCTACACCTGAAAGCTTCAAGGTTGTTTTCTGCCGTTTCACTCAGTGAGATCAAAGCCAGCACCACGCTCTTCCCCCCGCACCTCTTCCTCTGTCTATTTCACTTTCTCAGATCAACTGACAAGCAAACCGACACCTGCCTTATCTCCGCGCTCGGGATGCGGAGGCTCTTTCCCTCAGGCCGGGCTCGGGGCAGGGCGGGGAAGGGGCGCGGCGGTGCCGGGGCCGCGGCGGGCGGGGGGCGCGCGGCCTCCCGGGGCCGGGCCGCGATTGGCGGGGCCGCGATTGGCGGCGCTGAGGCGGCGGGGCGGGCCGGGGCGGGCCGCAGGGCCGGGCGGCAGCAGGTGGCTGCGCTCCGCTCCGCACCGCTCCGCGCTCCCGCCCGCCTCGCCCGCCTCGCCTCTCCGCTCCCCGCCGCCTCAGCGCGGCCCCGCCGCCGCCAAGACGCCGCGGGCCGTGCTCCGAGTGAAGAATGGGGCGGCCAAGCTCGCCAAGCCGCCCGCGGCCGCGGGCGAGACCCCCGGCGGCGCCCCCGGACCCGGGCTCTTCATGGAGCGGTCGCAGAGCCGCCTCAGCCTCTCCGCCTCCTTCGAGGCCCTGGCCATCTACTTCCCCTGCATGAACAGCTTCGACGAGGAGGACGCGGGTACGGGGGAGCGGGCTGGGGAGCAGCCGGGGGCGGTGGTTCCCGGGGCCGTGTGTCCGCCCGCCCTGGGCGATGTGGGCAGGCAGGGTGGGTGTGCAGCTGTCAGCGCTGTCCCCGACCCCACCGCGGCTTCGGGGGACCGGGGGTTCATCCCCGGGGGTGAGCGAGGGGTGCTGGGGACTGCTGGCGAAGGGATGCGTGTGCCCGTGGAGGTTAAACCTGGGAGTGTGTTCCAGCGGTGGAACACGCTCCGGCTGCCAGTCGATAGGAAACACGGCTTATTTGCAAATGGAGCGGCTCACGCTCCATCCTCTGTGTGAGTGAAGGGCAGCGCTCAGAGAGAAGGCGTCCATTCTGCCGGGTGGTGTGTCCGCTCTGGTTTATACACCATCAACTCTCGGGCTAATTGTTCCCCGGGCTTGTTAGCGCCGTACACCATGCTGCTTTTGGAGAGGGGAATAAAGGGATTCAGTCTAAATGAGAGCAGAGTAAATCCCGAAAGAAAAGCCTTTCAGAATGGATGCAGTGATTTTTTGCCGGCATCAGAAAGACCTTTCTGCTCTCAGACAGTTGGCGGTAGTCATAAAATGAGATCAGGCTTAAAAAAGAGGGGCATTGGCAGGGAAAAGTAGGAAAGACATTGGGAGAGGAAGGGTGGTGGGTGCTGAAGAAGGTGCTGGGAGTAGAGGGCAGCACAGCCGCTGCGTGGGGAGGGAGGATGCGGGAGTGGATGGAGAGCACTCTGTCCATTCCCGGTGCCTCCCTGGTAATTGAGGGGTGTTTTTCCCAGAGCACGCTGTACCAGAGACTGAACCTGTAAGGGAATCTCGTGAGTGGCAAATAATGAAAGTTGGTAACTACGGCGTATTTTAACGCCGACTGTCATGGTTGCATCCCTCAAAATGCCGGCATGCTCCTTTGTCTAGTGGCTCATCCCAAGATGTGCAGATGCCAGCAGGAATACATCAGCCTGCCAGCTGCTACACCTGTAACGATGTTGTTTTTAAAGGAGTTGACGTAAGAATCTATTCATCATCTGTGTGATTAACCTAGACTTGTCATCAGCAAATCATGCAGGGGTGGCAGGCAGAGGATTGTCTCTTCCACCAGATGTAGTTTTAAAAATTTTTGTCTAAAAATCTGCTGATGATTTATTTGCGCTTCAGATTTGGCTCAAATGCCAAGGAGCGTACAAGACAATAACGGGAGCTTTGGGAAGTCTCAGTGCTGTTGCCTCAGGAATGATTGATAGTGAGACATGCTCAAGTATGAGAACCCAACACAGTGCCTGGGACAGCATTTCATTCCCTGGTGTCCAACCCCTCCTGCTCTGAGCAAGGTGATAGTTTAGGTGAATGCTTCCTCTTCCAGCGCTTAAAAAAAACCTGCATTTGCACTGAATTGTATTTATTCACACTTAGTGAATGTTCATGCATGAATGTTAATAAGCTGCTCTTAACACAACACAAGTACTTGTCTCTGAATTAAATAAATCTACAATTAAGACCTCATTCTCCAGCAGCTTATGAGCAGATCCTGCTTGGGTGAGTTGTCTCCTTAGTGCAGCTGCTCAGGGTGGATTCAGTGCAACGGGGATGTTGCAGTGTTGCTCCTGTGTTTCGTGCCTGTGAGTGTGTGTTCAGACATGTATGAGCAACCAGCCAGGAAGAACATGTGCTGCTTTCTACTTCTGGTCTTAAAACTACAAGTGTATCATTTGCTCAAGCAAATAGGTAACATGAAAGAGAAATTATAAGAGAAATGCTGAAATTATGCCAGGTAAGATTCTATATTATTCAGACCCATGCACGCTTCTGAAATTGTGAGAGATTCTGACCAGTTTGGGTTGCAGCATGGTTTCTGTCAAAAAAATAGATCTTGATAGCTCATTCAGGGAGATGGATACTGCACTTGGCAAGATGTTCTCTGTAGGAGGTGGCAGAAAAAAAATGAAATTGATCCCAGGAGCATTGACAAAGTAAACAATCCTATTTCAAACAGACACATCATCCATTTTGTCTGAAGCTGAGAACCACATCTTTAAGAGAATTGTCATCCTACAGAAAAGGGGGAAGGGCTGATAAATGGCCAAGCTTGAAGGAAATTTGACGTTTTCCTCTGAAAGAGGAAGACAGCCTAATGATCGCTTAAATCTACAAACAAGAAAAATTCTTGAGGTGTTTCATTTAAGTTATTAAGGGGGGTTATATCAAAGGAGCCTAAAAGGAATTTTACAGGTGTGCTGAGAGCCATGGCCATGTTTGGGCAGTGGTAACACCTATGGCTTCCAGTATTTTGCCCTTTTAGTCTGGAAAAATGACTGCTTTTGGAAAATACAGAATGCACTTATACGATATTTCCTTTTCTGCCACGGCTCTTTTGCTCTTCTTTGCTGTCTACCCAGTGGACATAAGGTGAGAAGGCTCTCCTCATCTTCCACAATTCCTTTGCCTGGTACAGCTGCAGTGTGTCTGGATGGAGTTCTGTGCAGTGAAGTGGCTACAGATGATCTCTTAGTGTGCAGGAGCAGTGGAGGCAGGAAAGCAATAGGGCTTGGAGGAAGAGACAAGATCACATTTTAGTGCTTCCAGAGCATGAGGGTGATGGAGTTTCAGATATGTCATGTCCGTGTGTCTCTCCGAAGAGGCGGATGTGGACTTCAGTGTTCCAATACCCTTTTCATTCCTCAGCTGAGTCTACAAAGAAGATGCTCTGAGGAAATGCAGAGCTTTTTTTGCCAGCAAGTTGCAGTGGGGCTTTGAAATAGCCAAAATGCACTCAACAGTTCAAGGACTCAGGGTTAATAACTCTTTTGATCTCAGCATGGTAATGTTGCTGGCCTTTCTGCTGGCTGAGTGCCACTGTCTTTGCTCCACTGAGGTCCCCAGCAATGTCAGTGAAGTTTAAGGATTTTTAAACTGCAGTTATTATCAGAATAATTGTTGGTTTAACTTATGCAAATGTCTATCCTACGTTTCAGCTATGGAGTAGTAGAGTAAGAAGAGATAAAAGTCAGTCATGCACTCTTTGTGGGCACATTTCTAGAGTGCCTGTTTCTAACACAAATCTTGTGAACACAAATCTTAGCTGTTCTGAGGATCTGCCATACGCTTGGTCTTGGCTGGAATCAGCCGTTTGGAATGCTGATATTCCTGTGGGAACATGTCAGAAGGAACCAAACTGCTGAGGACTGAACTTGCCAAGTGGCAAGTGTGTGTGGGTTAATAACAGGATCCATGATGACTCTGGTCACCTGCCTTGTAGGCAGCTTGTGGTGCACCTGGGTGCAGCTCATAATTAAAACAGAGGGAATAGGGTGTACAAAATCCTCCTTTGACTGATGGTGGCCTTAGCACAGCCCTCCCCAGTTCAGGGTGAAGGTAATCCTTAAGGTTAGTGGGGGAGAACTGTCTTGCTCCTTTTGTGGAGCATGAAGTTTGGAGACTTGGCTAAAGCAGAATAGAAAATAAGGATTTTTTAAAGAGTAACAGCAACCAATTTAGAGCCCCACATGCAGAGCAAGCAAGCTTTGAGCAGGAGAGAGGAGATGGTTCGAGTAGCTGGGACAGTTGATGTAGCAGTGGTGAACATGCTGGGAGTTGGGAAGTCAGAAGCAGTGCTCAGCTCTGGAGGGGTGAGAGCTTCCAGACCAGGACCCCGTGTACTACAGAGGACAAGAACTACACCTAAAGGAAGACAGGTAGGGAAATGTGAAAAATCACTGGAAGGGATGGGATTTCCTTTCTTGTGCCTAAAGTGCAGGACCTGGAAGCGCTTCTTGGGTGTAGGTGTGTGTTCCTTGCTGTGGTCTAAGTGGGTGAGGCACTGTAGTGCACCAGCTCCTTTCATCCTACATCCTGATTTTCTTGGGAAGGACACCTAGTAGCACTAGCAGAAGGCATCTGAAGCGTGCCCTGACAGGGATGCAGATTTGGATGTGTGGAATTGTGGGTCACGCTGCAGATGCTGCTACCCTGGAATCCAGATCCAGCTTGAGCGTCTACACAAGGTTTTCCTTACACGCACAAGTGTGAGGAGCAGGGCCGCTCTGGTCAGGAGGCAGGAGAAGGTACAGGGCAGCTGTGAGGGACTTGTCAGTGTCCCCTCCCTGGTCAGGACCTCAGCACAGGGACTGTTCAGCTTGGCAGACCCCTGTCCTGGCTGCAAGACAGGAGAATCAAATTATGTCTCAGCCAGCTGGACCAAGTGTCTGGCAGAGAGAAAATGGTTTCCAAAGTCAAAATGTCTCCTAGATACTGACAGTAAGCCTTCTTCGTGTCAGCTGCTCATTCAGAAAAGAGTTGAATTAGAGATAAAATTCAGCCCAGGCTGCTGCTTTCACACATTATGAAGTACTGGCAGAGGCACTGTGTTACGAGTAATTGTTTTGAAGAGAAAGTACGTGAAATACTAATTTAATGGATTGATAAAAAACATTTAAACTATTGGGGTGTAAGAAGGGGCTGTGGCCATTTAGTTAGTTTAGAATACTCTTTAGTCTGGGTTTTATCTAACTTCCTCATAATTTTATACATTGACCTTCTCTATAATTTCAAAAATTAAAATGCTACAAAGCTATTAAATAGAGCGAGCCCCTATGTGTGTTTTCATGTTGCCATGGATATTTCTCAGTTGCAGCACTGTATTGGGGTACATATGGTTTAAAAGAAAATTATGATCCAAGACTTAACTAGTCCGTTTTTACTTTTTTTAAAATATAGCCCAAGTGTGTTAAGTCCTTTCTGTGCTTACTTTGGTTTTCCTTCATCCAAAGTTAATTTTTGGAGCTCTGTAAGCCTCTAACCATTTTTTTTTAATTGTTTGTGAAGTAGGTAACCATGCTCATGTGGCAGACATGTAGGGAGCAGGAGAAATTATTTGCCCATCCGGAATGTTAGCTTTTTTTTAAATCAATCTTTTATAAATGAAAGGACAGTTTGTCCCTGTAACCCTGCAGAGACAGCCCCTAGAGGTCACCTGGCCTTGCATTATTTACCCCAGGGTTGCCAGTTCTCTTGGTGCAGGAGGCAGCAAAATCCAGAGCTTTTCCCTCTTCTTGCACAGTAAGGAGTGTATCTTCGGCTGTAGGTTATCCTAGTGATTGTAAGAAATGCCTCTCCCTGCTGGGCACATTCTAGCTCTAGGTAAACATGTTTGCTTCATAAATGGATTAAGTTGAAATAAAAAATGAGAACAGTTCTGGAAGAGCTGCTGTCAAATCGGTCTTCCATCAGAGGGAAGTGTGTGAAAGGGACCAGTGGCCTGGAAGAAGATGCTGTGGATAAGACCTGCTGAGGCTGATGATCCCAGACTCAGTTATGAGTTAATCCAGTTCTTGAATCCAGCGACTGATTCTTACACTGTGGCTGTACCTGGTCAGGTAGAGCTGAGCAATCCTCTCTGTAAGGACCTGCCCTGTGCACTGGAGGCAGCTTTTTGCTCTCAGGTCCTGCTGCTGCTGCACCTGTGATAGAGGACCGCAGTAACAGACAACAAGTTCTGTCTTTAGTGGCCATGGGAGACTGGAGCAGAGCAGGAGCCTTGAAAATGAGTCAGCATTAAAAAAGAGCAAGGGATTTGAAACCTTGTCCTTGTTTGTGTTGCTCTTGGTGTTGTGGCTGCACGTGAGAGCCGTGGTGCTGGGCCAGGTTCATGCTGTGCCTGTAGAAAGGCAAAGCAAAATGTCAGCGTCAGTCCCAGGGTGCTCGTGGTGTGTGGCAGAACCCAACAGATGGGGATGGTGGGACAGATGGGCGAGCACGGGGAAGGGTGACGTGGCATCGGTCAACGCTCAGCGTGCCAGGCTGCCTTCCCAGGCCACCAGCTGCTCCCCACTCCTGTCTCCCATGGGGCGTCCTGCAGAGTCCTCCAGCACGCCCCAGCCTGGAGCTTCCACCTGTGCTGTGCTGGGAATGGTTACAAACGCTGATGTAAGGTGGGAGGAAGAGCAGTAGCTGCTAGTGCGGGGATCTCAAGTGCTGTGCCACAAAGTGCTGCATAGAAGTTTCCTTGCTATGGTGGTGGCTCTGTGCTGTCCCCTCAGCTTTTGCAACACACACTTGCAGCCATGGAGAGGCCAGTGTTGTGTCTCCTTCCCTCAAAGGTGGCCTGATGTACATCACAGATATTCAGAGGATGATGTTGAGTTCCAGCTGTGTGGGCAGGAGTTGTTGAAGGTGGGTTATATGTGACCCCTGCCAGCCACAGGAAAAGGGTATTTCTCTTATTCTGCTGTCAGCTGGTTTCTGAGTAGAAGAATCTGTCCCTGGAAAGCTTTTTATCTAGGATACACTATTTTCTTACCGCTTCTATTTCATGTGCAGTTAATTCTAATGCAACATTTATTAATTCAAAAGCACTCTGTTCTCCAGGCAAAAGAAAATTATCTTTGCTCTGTCAGATTCTTGCATCAGGACAAGTTGTGAAACGCTGTAACTACTTTGCTTCAACATTTCTTTGACAGAATGTGTAGATCTGCTTTGTGTAGGGAGGAATTAAGTTTGATTGGAGTTGTTGTTTTGAGGAATAATTTATCTGTGCAATTGTTTTCTGAAGCACTATTTGCTTATATTTGAATGCCTTCAGTTAGATTAGAAATGGAACAATTTAATTTAGGAAATGGTCTGTAAGTCATTGATGGTTTTGGTGGGGCAGTGAGACCTGACTCACTCAAGACTCTCAGTCCTGCCGTCTCCTTCTCTCTCCCACAGACATCTGTTGAGAAGCACCATTAGCATATTTGAATAATTTCTGCTCCTCTGCGGAAGTGTTCAACACATTTTGAATATCCCATCTATCCAAAAGATGTTCCCTTGGGGTTTGGTTTATTTTCTGGGAGGATGCTATAGTGTATGGCAGCACGTGTCACGACTGGGGTTCTGCAACACAATGATCCATCAGTTGTGCCATTGCTGAAGTCATCTGCTGATGACACACAAATTAGGCATTCTCTGCTTTCTGTCAAACCATGCTTGCTTTGAAATCTGCATTTAAGTTATATCTTTGGCTTTGCTTTTGTAAAACAGCACACTTGTAAAGGCTGAGTAGCCGTGATACAGCCTCACCACACAGGGGTACAGCAAGCTACCTTTTAGTCAAATCCAGCCACAGTTAAATCACTGAGATGGATAATGTTCCGCCTTCATGCCATCAGGGTGTTCTGTCAGCTTTGTCCGAAACACAAAGCACTCATACAGCCTTGCAGAAACCAGTCTAAAATGTTTGAGTGCTCAACAATTTGGAGAGTACACTGTGTACAAAGGTAAATGACACATTTTTCTCAGAACTGTTTTATGACTAAGAGGAACTTAAGGTATTGTCTGTGTCCTTACTCTTGCAAATTTAGAGAGGTTACTTGGAGCTGTTCCCCAAGTAACTAATCTATTTCTAATCAAAAGCATAGTTTATCCTAAAATTTAGCTTAAATCTGAATGGAAATAGCAGATTGCTCTTACATTGCTCTCAGCAACTTGGGAAGCAATTGGTCACTTCTCTCTTCAAAGCAGCTCTTCACATTGCAAAAGTGTTCTTTCTTGTGCTGGTAATTCCAAGCCAGGAAATGACTGTAATGACAGCCATTTCTGCCTGGCATCCCTCTCCCTTCTTTTGCTGTTTGGACCAAAGAAACCTGATGGATGGTTGTTTTTTGTTTTTGTTTTGTTGGTTTTTTTTTTATAAAGCAGTTTTCCAAGTGTCCTGTTTGCCTTCTTGCTGGACTCAGGATCATGCAGGAGGAGCAGTGTGGATAGTGCCCTGGTTGCTGCCTGGCACCTTGCAGTGAGGAGTATCTGTTTCCCACACTTTGTATGCAGTATTCCTGTAAATACACACTTGCTCTGGCTAACGCTCAGCATATGATCCATGCTATTTTCCAGATCATTCCCAGCATGAGTGCTGTTAGCTACTCATTCCCTTTCTGGCATTTGTATGTTAATTTTTTCAGGCCTCTGAAATTACTGTTTTTTACATGTGCCTTTAGTGATTTTCTTTGTATTGATTTGAAGGGTTGAGCTATTTTATCCCATGGGTATTGGTCTGAATTTAATATCTGTTGTTTAGTAAGACCCGTGCTTATGGGATATTTGTGGGATTGGGAGGTGGGGTAAATGTCTGTGATAAGATGCTTTATCCCCTGGGCTCCAGGAATACAACAATGTTTGTGGATGATTTTGGGAGCTGGGGAGACGCTCTGTAATTGAGGATCCATGGATGAAGTGCAGCATCCTTTGCTTTCAGTGCATCCAGAGTGGCCTGTTTTGTCAGGCACCTTCTCATCTCTTCGTTCTGCGATGCTCAGGTCAAGGGACTGCCAGGGTGTCATTCCCAGTTAGCAGCTGGAATAATAGTGGTTCTTACTGTGGTGATATTGGTGACATCTGGTCTGAGAGGTTATAGTTTCTCTGCCCAGGGAGCACAGGGTTGTGTCCCTCTCTGGAGCTGACCATCCTCTGAGGAGCTGCAGCTCAGCTGTTGGTGGGCTCAGACTTGCACAGTGACCCACCTTTGCAAGGCAGCGGTGTCACCAAGGGACAGGAGTGTGGGGGCAGGCTGCCCCTCGCTCAGCTCCCTGGGCACTATGGATGAGGCTGGCATTTCCCAGTGGTGACAGTTTCCCAGTGGTGCAGGACTTTTGCCAGCTGCCCACCAGCAGTGTGCATATTTACAGTTCACAGGGAATGTATGCTGCCATGTGGATGGAAAACATGTTAATTGTGTTGCAGCCAAGATGTCTAAGAAGATTAAGATTTTTTTTTTCCTGTTGTAAATCCAGCTCCTTGTTTAGCACTTCTCAGCATCCTGGGAGGATTGTGTAGGTGGGCGAGGTTTTTTTTTTCCCCTTTTATTTTTACTATTTACCTTTCCTTTCTTATTTTTAATGCGTGCCATCACAGCTCCAGTGAAAAGTTAGGAAACCTTCCCTCAAGATTTTAAGGTGGTTGCTTTATATCCGTATTTGTGTTTTAATCAGACTGTCAGTAGAGAAAAAAAGAGAAGGCTTTTCCTTTCTAATGCCTGTCAGATTTCCAGCTGCTGTAGTTGCTTAATTCCTGAAAGTATCATGACACCTCAGACCCAGTAACTTTCCCTGTCTCTTACATTCAGGTTGTGCTGCTGTCCCTCTGGCTGAAGCCCTGCTACCTCCTGCCAAGAGACCTCACCAGTAGCCTGTGGGATTAGAGCACCTGCTCTGCACCACTCCTGCAGAGCCCTTCCACCTTTGTAGCACTTTGAATTAAATTCACAATAAAGGTAGACAGTGCTCCAGACTAATTTTTGAAGCTTGTCAGTACCCTGCTTTCCCCCAGATGCCCCCAAAGCAGAAGGAATTGCAGGAATTGCTGTCACAACCCACTGTTGCATTTCAATGATGAATTTGGTATGTTTGCCAAAAACTCAGGCATTTTTGTGTGGGTTGGTCCCCAAACATCTGCCTTTGTGGATCACATAGTCAGTACATCCCCTCCAGATAAAGGATTTCTATTTTAATATAAGTAAAGAGGAAAGGCTTTGATCACATTATCTAATGTACCTTGAGATAAAAACAAGCATTCTACCATGAGCATAGTTCCTACAAGAGTCAGTGCTTATTTTAAATATTAAATGTACGAAGTTGGGCTTTTTCAAAAATGCCTGTGAGTTTTGATCTCTGGTATTTTTTTGAAAGTGAATGGGATTTGGGGCTGTGTCTGCTTTTCACAGTTTAAGAAATCACCCCACAGCTCTGTGAGTGTGGGGCTGAGGCTGCTGCTCTGGTTGTGCAAAGCCAGCCAGAGCAGAGGAGCAGACCCTCCCTCCCTGGGATTCTGCAGTTCAAGGAAGTTGATGGGGGAACATAGAAAATGCTGGTGTGGAAAGCAGGGCAGGCAGTGCCCAAAGTGGGCGTGCAGGCCAGCGCTCAGCCTGGCAGACAGCGCGTGTTAAATCAGGGTGATTTATGGAACAGTTTCTGTTAAAAGCTTCCTCGTGCACTTTAGGAAGCGGAGCTGCCAGATTGGTCAAACTCCAATGCCCAGACAGTTTGAATTGGCTGCCGGCTGCAGTAACAAGCGTGGCAAAACTCGAACAGCCGTTTCCTCCTGGCTTTGCAGGCTGCCACATCGGTGCTGCTGCTCGCAAAACAGACAGTGTCAAAATGTTACGCGGTACGAGGACATTTCCATGGCAACGTTAGCATCCCATGACACCCGTTCTCGTACTGCGGTGTCAGCGCATGCTGTCGTTGATGTACTTTCCTCCTCCATCTGGGGCCTTGAGGAGTGCTGTGGTAGGGGATCATATGGTTTTCTTCAGTTATGGGGCTGAGGGTGGAAGAGATGCTCGCACTGGGGTTTTGGGTGTCTTAAGTAAGGCAATGATTCCTTCTTTTAGCATAGCAACACTCTCACGATCATGATCGGGCTCAAAAGCACCTGGATTGGCTTTCTGCTGCACTGAGGATACAGCTTTCCCTCCATCAGATGGTCGCTGCAGTAGCTGTGCCCTCCCTGGCATCAGAGGCACCCACACTCCTATCAGGCATCTCTGAGATCACTCAAATTGGAAAGACACTCTGGTCTTGTTTTGGAACCAGTCCTTTCAGCTCAGAGAAAGCCTGTTGCTGATGTCCATCTGCAGCCTGCAGTAGTCTGCTCCCTCCTCCCCTTCCTTAGCAGGAGCCATCAGCTGCCCTGGGCACAGCTGCCCCACACCTTTGGGTGGAGTTTCCCCCATGGCTACCTGGAGGTTTCATCATGTCTTGATCAATGTTTTGGGCCTGCCTAAAAAATATTTCAGTTTTTACTGCTACATCTGTGTCTTGCCAGGATTTTCAGTATTCCCCAAGGTTTATTTTTCCCCTTGTCTTCCTTTATTTCTGTCAGGTAATGTATTCCAAAATTAGCATCATAGGTTTTTTTCCCCACGTGTTTATTGGCTCTTTTCCCTTGACGTAGGGAAAGCTGTTCTCAATATAAGCTAGAGCATTGGCAAGAAGTAAAAAAGGTGGAGATGTTTCCTGTATGGCAGCCTGTGGACCTTCTACCAGTGCACGTTTCTCATTTCTGCTTGGCATTTTCTTAGAGCAGGAGCGAGATCTGGAGTTAGTTTTTGTGCATGTGAAGATTCTGCAAATGGCAAGGGCAAAGAGATGTTTAACTGAGGATTTGCCTACCCAGTGTGTACAGGCTGTGGGTGTGCAATTCGAGATACGTGGGTACACAACAAAGCTGTTTTTCACACAATGGTGTTACAGCATAAAGGGATCATATATGATAAAACCATATATCATATATCATCTTCACATCTGGTCTAAAGGTTCTGAGAGGGTAAGTGTGAGGTTTGAGAAAGTACCTGTTGAGGCTAGGGGAAGGAGCAGAACTTGATTTTTCAGTCATATCTGTTTGTCCAGACCCACTTCTGAACTGTTTCACAGCAATAGTTCTCAACTCTCCCACCTTGCCCAGTACTCTGCTTTGAGTTGTTCCAGAGTCCCAAGTTAATCATTCTATAAACTTGTTTTCCATCTGTTTCCATTGAATTCCTGGCATCTGCCTAGTAACAGGAGTAGTCTGTTCCTGTGACCTGGCTGCTCAGTCTCTGCAGAAATGCTTTTACTGCTCCTGCACAGGAGACGCTGCTATGTCCTAAACTCAGTTTTTCCCAAGACTCAATCCAAGCCAAGTGTCTCTAAACCTGGCATCATGTGGGCCCTATTTCAATATTTTTCTATTTCTGTCTCAGTACTGCCTGGCTTACCTACTAAAATGCTCTGTGAAATATTGCATGGTCGGTTGAGGCAATATCTGGCTTGTTGCTCTAGGAATAATACCAGGCAAATGATCCACAGTCTATTTTATTTGGTGAATTCGACTGTTTTCACAGCCTGTTCACTGCAGCTGTCTGCTGAAGAAAGGCAGCAAGCTTGTTGGACAGAGTGACTGTAAAAATCGGAAAGTCCTATTTCATACCATAATATTGTTTCATTTCCTGAAATCTAGAAATCTGTATATTTTCTAAACCATTTTTGCTCTGGAGCTCTAAGGCTGGATTTCCAAAGATTACCCATACAGGGTACTACCTGCATGAAAAATGTTGGCAGAAGGGTTGAGTCCTGAAGCAGGGACAAAATGATGGTCTGAAAATGTTTCACTGAGCAAAATAGTAATAACTTCACAGGCTTATGCCAGTTTCATTAAGAATGTGCTTTTATATACAAGCTGGCCAAGACAGGAGTGTTCTATGAATGTCAATTATGCAGATTAAAGCAGCATTTGGCATCTGATACTCAGTTAATGCTCAGTTAATGCGTTGGAAAATGGATTTTGCCTGCTTTAATGCTAAACTACTATGTCAGGAAAGATTATCAGCCTTTCATTTCAGTTTACAAGGAGGAAAAAATGAAAGGTTAACATCTTGATGATACAAGTACATCTTGGAGGGTTTAGACATCATAAAAATTTGGTGACCTGTCCTTTTAGCCTTCTATAGTCATCAGATTTTGAGAGGAAATTTCAGTCAAAAGTGAACATTTTAAAACTTGCTGATCCCAGTGGTCTAACAGTCAAGCTGTTTTTTCCTCTTGGCATTCCTCTGCTTAGTTCTTCAGACCTGCAGGTGTTCAGTCCACTAAGGCTGCAGTGCAGAAAGGGGGAAAAGAGCTGCAGAACTAGGACAGACTTGGAGTATATTTAACAATGTTCTATTTCGATGTGACAACAGCTATCGAACACCTACAAGATTGCAAACTGTGATTCACTCGGAAGCTGATATAACTGATGTCACGTTGTATTAATAGCTACAGAATTGTAACTGCTTTTAGCAGTGAGATTCATTAACAGCCTCTACAAACACTCTTGACAATCAGTTGAAAACCTGAAAATATTAGGTGTATATAAAAATGGATTATGCCATAAAGGAACCTCCCTGTGCTGCCAAATGTGTTTTCAGCAAGTTCTTGAGGGTGTTATGCATAATGACTCCTCTTCATCACTTGCAGTAGGTCTTAGTGATAGCAAAAGGTGTTTGAGGACTGATCCACACCCTAAATTAATTAGGAGCTGCTGATCTAGTGGGTTTGCATGATGTATCTTTGGGGATTATGGTGCCCATGGCATTTTTCTTGGCACGTGGAAGCTGCACAGCCTTCCTGTATAATGCTGATGATACCTTGGGAGGTATTTTTCCTTCACCTGTTTTAGCTGCATGCTTTGGCTTCAGTGGGTGTGACCAACCATGTCCAGAAAGAACTCTCCAAGGGTTACCAAATGCAGGAGGTTGTGCTCCCCTCAGCTCTGCATGCTTTCCTCAGTGTGGGCTGCTAGCCATGTCTGAGGAGATGGGCGTGGAAGAGAAGGAAGTGTTCAGTTCTTCCTATCTTTGAAGGTACTGAATCAGTTGCTAACAATGATAGCATATAATGGCCCTCTTCAGCCTCTGTAAACTCTCCTTTGGGCTGAATGAGTTGGTTACTCTTTCAGGCTCTTGGTAAATTTGTCTCTTCATTACATACATGTGGTTTTAAGGTTTCCATCCCCAGCGTGATAGGTCAGGACATGGTTGTAGAAGTGAAAGGAAGACTGAGATTCAAGAGAGGAAGTGTTCAGCGTGACATTTGCTCCATGTCAGGTTGTGTAGTCAGGCTTGTCACTGGAAGTGAATGTGTGGATGTGGAAAGCTGGGCTGACATTTCCAGTGCTCTGGGTATTTCTGACGGTTGTTCCATCATGGTTGGCCACCTACTTCCCTCAGTTCCATCTTTGTGTCACAACTACCTCTTCTCTTCCTTTTGACTGTGAATAATTCCCTTGTCTTGAAGCTTTCAGGTGATGTCTGCTCTGTCTCATATCTGTCACCAGGTTTTGGCATCTCTCATTTGGAAGTGACCAACCATTTAGTGGCCTGTGACTCTCAGACTGTCATATGCAGACTTTTAGAGATGGAGTCTTCTGAGACTGGCAGGAAAGGTTGGCTCAGGACACAACAAAATTGCAAATAACAATCTTTTGGCAACAGTTCTGTCCGCCGAGGAAGCAGCCTTTCGTATTTTGAGAAGATGGGAACCCTAGGCCTTTTTTTTCCTTTTTCATTGTTCTTTTTTACAAGGTTAGAAATCTTGGTTTTGAGTACATTGTTAAATGGTCATTTGCCCTTCCTCCCTAGAGTTACAGGCAGCTGTCCAGATAATTAAGTACAATTGATCATCTTACAGTAACGCTGTTTATATTTGAAATATCTCAATAGCAAATGATGCATTGGGCACATAACACAGCAAGTGATCAAACCACGTCTGGTTCTGCATGTCTGTTGAAACAACCTATGACAGTTAAGGAGTGTAATTAGCAAGACACATAGAATGGGATTGAAAAAAGATGTGAAAATAAGCAGAAGGATTTGAAAAGGATTAAGAGAATAAATGACAAACCAGTAGTTAAAGGGTGCAGGATTAATGACTGGAGAAGTAAAAGGTTGACTAAATATTGTGACTCTGTAATGGCTGCCCCAAAGTAATAGAAAAATACTCTGAAAGAATCCAGACCTGGATTTATATTGGCACATATGCTGGCTCTGGATTTAGAGCTGCTTCTTAGACTTTGTTTAGGTGAGCATCCCCTGAGATGCTTTCATGGTTGACTTGGTGACCTGAGATTTCCTCTTCCATCTTTAATATTGGTGGTCAGCATCAAGATGTCACCACCCCACTGAAATGCTGAATCCTCTTCTGAGCTGTGGTACAGGTGGACTGGACTGGCAGTTTGCAGTGTGTCAGTCCAGCTGTTTTGAGGAAAATCAGGCTCTGTGTTCAGAGCTTAAAACGAAACAGAGTTTAGTTTTGTCTCTGAGCACAAAGTTGCTTTGATTTCAATAATTCATCTCCCTCCAACTGCTTTATTGTCATTTGATTTATTAATGAGTTGGCTCGGACAGTGCCCTAGTGCTAGGTGAAACCAAGGGTTGTGCTAAGCACAGATTGTGTGAAAACCACACCATTTCTCTGCAGCTGGCCCCTGAGGGGCAGCACGGTTAGACTGGATGTGCAAGAGCTGGAACTCCCTAACTATAGCCTTGTTATCAGCCCTTCCCAACACTCATTCTCTCTCTCTCTCTCTCGTAGAATAACTTCAGATCATGCTTTCTTTTCTCTAGGAGTGGATTGTGATGGTTAATTAGATAATGTTTGTAGAGCAGTTTACAAAACCTGCCAAGGGTCACTGTCCTCACTGGTATTATTAGTGTTAGAGGAAGACTGCCAGAAGGAATTGATTACTTGGTAAAAATAAACCCTTCAAACTTCTTTGGGTTTTATTCATTGCTGCTTTTTATCTCGGCATCCTGCAAACATTTCAGAGGGTGGATTTGTTTGCCAGAAGATCAAAACAAAATGTTGACAGCTACTGCTGCCAATTTGTAGCCTCCCGTGTGGGCGACATCAGAGGAAATTGTGCAGTGCTCTGGAAAGTCTTTTGAGGCTTTGAATCCCCTTGGATCGTGGAACTGTTGTTTGAGCAAAGCATCCAAGTGTCCAGGTGGGATAGCGCATCAAGTATCAAGCACAAGAGGATCTCTTTGGGGCTTGTGAAACTCTATTGTGTACAGAAGCTTGTATATACTTCCTGAAGCTGACATTTTGATTTGTTTAGTGAAGTCTGTCAATTAACTGAGTAAAGCTGAGTCTTTCAGGGTGCAGTGGGTGCTGTGAGAGCACTGTGTCTGGCTGGTGGGAAGGGCTCAGTGCCCTCTGTGTTTTCTAGTTCATCTCTCAGCCGTGGTTTACACTTCTCACACACCTCACCGTGGAAAACAAAATGTCACACTTTGAATTCATTAAGCAGCTGTGACTATTGAAAGGGAAAGCTGTTCCATATGACATTAAAATACAGGGAAAAGTCACGTATCTGTAGCAGAAAATACATGGGAAAAACAAATAATGTGTAATGTTCAGAAGGGCTAAATCATGCTTCATGAAGGGGAATTTCTAAGGAGAAGGGATACAACAGGAAGACAATTCAATCAGGGATATAGCTTATGTGATAGAAGGAAGATGTACTAGTCATTCATGGATCCAGAGGAATGAAATTCAGTAGTGACTTCAAGTGTGGCCTTGTTGTTTCTCTGATGAAAATGTGCACTTAGAGCAGAAGCAAAATGTTACATCTTTCTCCAAAACAGGCCAAGGACAAAGCACAGACCTCTAAACATCTGCACATGTTCTGACCTAAAAATTGCTTCATCAGGGAAACTAAACCAGGCTTTGGTGGAGACTGCAAAGTGCTTTCTGTGCATGTGTCAGACTTGCAAATGGGTTTGCTTTGATTGTCACAAGTCCCCTTCGTGTTCATTCCAAACCATTAAGTTCCTTGGAAGGAGTATTTGGGTAAATGAGAAGTTTTTAGGTGGATTGACTGTCATCCAGCAATCTGAAGAACTGACTTGTCATGGAGCAAAGGGTGCATCTTGTCAAAGCTGGCCAGTGGTCCTTGAAGGTCCAGTGCTGGCCTGGCCTGCCAAGCTGCTTCCTCAGGCACAGAGCACCTGCTGTGGGCTGCACTGACCAGTGAGACTTTGGTAAGCTTGAACAAGTACCAGCTGCTTTTCTTTTAAAACTCAGGATAATTCATGAGCAAACAAAGAGCAAGAACCATCAGCAGATGCTATCGACTCATTCCCTCACTATCTGAGCTAGTTGCTCAGATTTGTTCCAGAAGTAACTGAGATGTGAACAAGTCTCCCAGCTGCCTGCTACATGAAGTATGAGTGAAAATGATTAAATAAAAAAAAAAAAAGGTAGATGTCAGATTTACCTTCTAGCTGTTTAGGTACACGGCTGGTGAAAGGGAAGAATGGTGCTAGTGCTGAGAAGTGGCAAAGAGGTTTCTGTTATTGAGATTTCTGTTATTTCGATATGTCACAACCCATCAGTAGCTTAAAGATGGAGAAAGAGCTGTGGGAAATGGGACAGTAAATACCTGCCAGCACAATTTTAATGCTCTTTCAGTTGAGCTGTTTAAATGTAGTTTCCTGTTTAAGGAAACCACTGAGTATGGATTTTAATGCTTTTGCTGCTCAGTAGGTTCTCATGTGGGCATTGCAGAATCATTCCTGATGGTCCAGACACATGTGGAGTGAGAGGGGAGCGGCAGAAACTCCACAGCTGGGACAGGGCTTGCACAGACCATGCAGGGCACTCAGTTTGCACAAACTATAGAGGAGGAGAACCTGGAAGCAGCTTACGAAATGGATTGGAAATTACTGCAGTCTGAGGACCGTGATCTTGCTTCTCTGTTGTGGCAAAAAGGAAGGAGTAAGAGATTTTTGTGTCTGTCAATGTGTCTGGAGAAAGTCAGGGAGATGGCAAGGTTTCTTAGGATGCTTCTTCAGGATGCTGGCCCAGCTTCCACTGACTTGTGGTTTAGGGACATTCTCTGCTTTTCGATTTTTTCCTCGTTGGTTTCATCCAATTTCTTTCTGACCTCTCATAAATGTCCCTGGGCACCCCAAAGTCCTGCAGTGAGGAGATACCCAGCAGTGCCACTGCCCCTGTCGCCTCATGAGGATGTCTGCTAAAGTTGGCTGATGAGTTCTTGGCTGTGGGTTGCCACAGAGCTGTGGCAGGGCAGACCCTAATTATAGCACATTATGCTGGTTTAATGACAGTAATAGAAAGTCAATTTATAGGCAAGAGCAAATTGCCTTTTTATATGGGGAGGAGGATAATTCCTCCCATGTGTTGCATTATTAAATTTGTAATCTTCATTTCTAATGCTTTTCAAAAGTGAATATTAACAGAATCTAAAATGCAGCTCATCAATTTATGAGCTGCAATTTTTTCCCCAAACTCTTCAAGTTCTACAATTTATCTTAAAAGGTGAACTTGAGCAAGGTCAGGGTTGTTTTTTTTTTGGTTTTTTTGCTTAACATCAGTAAATGAAAATCTCCTACTTGCTACCTACCTAGGATAGGCTTAAAGGCTCCAAAGATACTGCATTTTAAATAGCAGTAATGGATATCTATTTCCATTCTTGCTGAGTGGAGAGTTCTGAGTTCAGGCTTTTTCCCTGGTAATAAAAGACACTGGAGAGAAAAAAATGACACGTTTTCGTATGTCATTTGCTAGTGAGGAGGCTGTTGTGATGCTCTTTTTTGTTGCCAAGGAAACAGAGCCTTGAACTCCTGTCTCTGCAGGCAGGAGGAGGAGGAAAGGATTTTATTTCACTCCTGAGCTCGATTTGTAATTGAGACTTGTGATCAGAGACTGTGAATGGGTTGGAACTGAGGGTCTCACCTTCAAGTTCACTTTCAAAATTGTGTGTCCTACCTCCTTGTGTTTGCTTCCCTGTTGAAATGAGTGTGAAGGTGGAGCCTGGTGGGGTGGGTGGCTGGCACAGGTCACTGGCACAGTTACCGTACAGCAGAGTGAAATGGAGCGCTCGGAGCACAGGTGGTGATGGAAGGGGATTGTACTTCTCTGACCTTGCCAGTAACATCTCGAGAAATCCCAAGGTTTCCTTATGTCAGTTGTTAAGTGTGAGAACAGAAACATGAAAGTTACCTGCAGGTATCACAGGGCAGGAAGTGACAGTGGTGCAGGTGCTTCGTAAGCACGGTGTCCTCTCCTGACCTTCTTCCATTTCTGTTGGGCAGTCGTTGTCTGCACATTTTATAAAGAGATTCTCAAACTTTTTTGTGGTTACATTAAAACTATTTTTTCACTCACACACTGCCCTTTAATGCGTATTTGATCTCACTGAACTGTCAGTGTTGCCTGCAAGGCTGATGCTGGCTGTATCACAATTGCTTCTTCATCCGTTCTCTTCTCTGCTCTCGTAGTAGAGAGAGATTAGCAGGGCTCTCTAAAGCATTTTGTTCATCCTTGCTCCTTCTACAAAATTTGTTCAGAGATATCTGGCACAGATCATGAGGTTTTTGGTGAACTTTCTGCCAGATGTGTGTCATGGGGTAGCCATGCTGCAAACAGGCATTGCTTCTCAGGATGCTCTGCTGGTGTGTGGCTGTGAGTGATTAATGCAAATTCCATTCAATACAATACTGAACATTGGTGTGCCCCTTCTTCACAAAGGACTGATTCTTACTGCATCTAGTTGCTGGTAATTGAGAAAATGAGATTTTGGTATTGTTCCTAAAGTGTGTTAATCTCCTGTATTAATTTATCTATATTAATCTGATGATTTTTCTTTCCATCCTCAGTAATCTGCAGCCAGGCATGATATTTTGGTTGGTTTCCCACATTCTGCAGTATCTTTCAGCAGAGATGAACATGTTATGTTTATTTTCCAGCTCTGGCCAAAGGGCTTTTTCTCCTCTATTGAAAGCTCAATATTCTGCATAGACAAACGGTGAACTGAATTTCCCAAAGGACTTCAAGTAATCTGGGATGTTTTTCTATCTGAGTGCTGCTTTTGTGCATGCAGCAAGCAGATGTAGGAGGCAGTTATGTGTCTGCCATGTTCGTCTGTGGGAGAGTGTGTCACTCGGATGAGAGCTTGCATGTGTCTCCTCAGGATTTGGGCTGTGAAAATTTTACTTGAATGTTTTTTTCTTAGGTGTCTGCTAGTTAAATTCCAGCGCCTCTGTTTTTGGTATTGGATGGTGTTTTCCATGTGTAACGGCCTGACTTGTCCCCAGTTGAAGATATTTATGATGTATGATTGGCAGGGCTGTTTGCAGTGATACAAACTCACTTTGATTTCTTAGTCACCGTGAATGACTTAGCATTGTAAGGAACCATTGCTCCTGTCCTGCTGCTGGGCATCGAAGCCTGACCTTCCCTTCCAGCTGTCATGAGATATCTGCAGTGAAATTAGTGCAGTCATGAAGGGCAGGGTGCTCTCCTTTCACTCCACCCAGGCAGAACTTGGCACTCAATCCAGAACCTTGATCCTGGAAAGGGATCTCTGTGAGAGAAGCAGTATGAGCACTGTGGGTCCATTTGCAGGCTTCTGGGAAATGCAGTCACTCTCTGAGCTCTCCCTTCAGCACCACAGGTGTGCTACAAACAAAGAACCCTTTGTACAGCTCTTGGTACCATTTGGGAAGAAAAGGGTTCCATTTAGTGCACCTGTGGTGTTTGCCTGGCACAACAGACACTCCATAGCCATAGACTTGTCACAGGATGTCTCCATGTGAATCAAAGCAGTATGTAGAGTTAGAGGGGAAGAACATGCTGGCTTGCTTCCTCTAGGATTTGCTGCAGGTATTCCATGAGAGCACCTTTGGTGAAGCCCGACTCAGGTAGTTGTAATATCTGGTGAGATTGTCTGGAATTAGGAACTCAATGCCTGGAATTGTTTAACTTCTCTGGAAACCAGACCATCAGCTCCCCCATCTCTGCTTCCACAGTGGATCAAATAATTGCTTCCAAATGGACACAAGTTATTAAGCAGTGTGTATAATCAGAGTCAACTCCTTGTGAATTGATCATTCGTTTCCTTAAGGAAAATATGATGAAGTAATTGTAACTCAAGCTAAACACAAATCAAATGCTGTTCTGAACGCAATTCTGCACCAGGATTCTAGTTTATGAATGACTCCAGGGTTCTGTGGCTTCGTGCCTGTTAAGGAAATGGGGCTGTGTTTTTAATTGTATTTATAACCAGTGAACAAAAGGTTGCATGACTCATTCATTGTGCCAAGACTGTTGCTCTCTGTGCTCACACACACGTGGTCTTGACGAAGCTGCTTGCTCCTGAAAGAGTGTCAATAGGACAGAAGAAAAGGGAAGAAATCTCATTAATAAAAATGGCCTTGTCAACTACTTCCTCTGAATTTTGTCTGTACCAAAACTAAACTTTACCTACTGTGTAGTAGCTGTGGTTTTGAAGGAGGCAAATATTTTTTCAATGCTTAAGCTGCTGTCTAGACTCCATTCCCATCATTACTATGTAGCAGATACTTTCTAGTTTCAGCCAAAGCTGGGGGAGAGGTCCAAGATGTACAGACTCTAAAAATGCTGGAAAAGATGGCTCTGGGTAGAGAGAGATAAACTAATGCTCCTGGGAGAAAAGGCCTGAAAGCTAATATCAGTTTAAAGTTCACCTTGTGGATGAAAGCAGACCACTGGAGCTGAGCATCCAGTGGGACAGAAAGGTGTGTCAGCACCTCGGGGAAGTTTTGGCGGCTTCAGGAGGCTCATGACCCGAGTCCTCTTCTGCAGCAGGAAAGCACAGCTTGCAAAGAGGCTGCTGAATTTGCTTTGTTCCTGCTTCCCAAAAGTTCCCAGGTGAACAGCTAGAAGCTGGGCTCTGCTGGGAGGCGGGGGGCAGTTGGTGATGAGGCAGGTCCAGCGGGCTCAGGAAGGGCACAGCAGCCTCATGCTAAGTTTCTTGGCTTAGTGAAGTGTAGACAGGGCAGCTCTTTCATCTCACACCACCATTCTCTACAATGGCTCTTTCCAGTAGCTTTATTTTTGTGAATTCACCTCATTTTTGTGATCCTTTTCTAAATCAAGAGGTTTTCTGCAGCTCAGGCTCATTCATATTTCAGAACCTGGACTTAAGCAACATCCTCAGTTATAAATAGTGTGAGATGGATGGCAGAATTAGGACATTAGGGTGCTCTGGTTCAACTCTATTGTAATTAAGTAGAGAGCTTCACCTGGCCTTCACAACTTCTGTTGGTTAGCTGGAGGACTTCCAGCCACAGGGACACAAATTGGCTCAACCTCTAATTCTCCTTGTGAGTTAAGAAGAAGAAAGACCTGGGATGGTGCTGGCACACTAACCAGCTACTCATTTTCTACTCTGATATTCTCCTGATACCCACATCTCAATAGCTGGCAAAGTTCTAAGAGTTTGGAACTGAGAACACTTAGAGCACCGCTGGTTGTTGATTCTATGTATGACACTTCCCTCAGCTTTCTAGGGAGTAAATATTACAGTGTAGTGGTTTAAATAAATCATTTAAATTAATTGCCTGTGCCAAATGTACATGTTCTCTGAGTGCATCAACTAAATTTTCCTTGACTTGGTACATACTTGGACTGCAGACTGCCAGGGCTTCCCAGGTGAGCTGATGTCAGAGGGGAGTTTAACTCTTGGTGAGGCCCTAATTGCTGTGCAATGAGAATATGTGTGTATATCTGTGGTTTATTGCACTATAAATAGCATAGTAATATTACATTTTTAAGTCATTAACCCTTGCCCAAGCACAAAAGCAGCAGATGAAGAAGGGCCTGGGATGTGGGATGTGTCTGTCCCAGACAGCTGGCACAGCACCAGCAGTTCCATGCTTGTCTTTCCCTGGAGACCTGGGCTACAGACAGGGCAGTGTTCAGGTTTCATTGCTAGGTTGCTGCAGAAATGTTACAGCAGCGAATTTTCTGGATTGTTATGGACATTTCATTTAATCAGACTCTACTGCAAAGCCTGGCAGATTGGGGGAAGAGAAGGGGGCAGGCAGTGTGTTCCATTTTCTTATAAAAATAAAAATGCAAAACCAGCCATCAGATGAAGCTATTTGGATCCTGCTGCAAACAAAATAGAGACATGGAAAGAATTCTGAGCAACTGGGTCTAGCTGAAAAGTAGTTGCCATGAAATACTCTGAAAGAACCAAACGTTTTTGTTAGTGTTATGGTACTGCAACTTTTTTTATAGTGAAAAGCTAAACAATTTTTTATGGTAGTCAAAAACTCCATTTGAAAGTCATTGACAGTGGAACATATGTGTTTACCTTTTGGCTGTTGGCTTTCTCTCTCTTGACAGGGAAGGAAAAGATCTCCAAGTGATTTTCCTGGCTACGTGTTTGTTGCAGAACTTTTTCTTTAGACACTTTTAAATGAAAATTTTGGCCATTAATTTTTTTTATATAGATGAATTATCAAAAAGGCCAAAATTAAAAATAGCATCTTGAGAGCTATTTGGTTTTACCCTTAAAAGGAGGAGGAAAAAAATGTTTAACATATGAAAATAGAACTCATAAAGAAAGGAAGAAAAATTGATACTCTACCCATGGCACAGCCAAGCTACAAGAGATTATAACATCTGCTGGGGTGGAGACTTGCTTAAATACAGGCACAGTTGGATTTAAAACAAACTGTGGCTCAGGCCAGCATGGAAGAAAAATGCTGGAGTTGGGGTTTGAGCTGGGTTGTGGGGGAATTAGGGAAGGCAGCCTCAGAGGCTGTTCATGAAAATAACCCTGTAAACACTTTTTGGTCCTCTTCTAGTGGTGAGGGGGAAGAACAGTAACCCCTGGGTTCAGGGGGAGTTGGTTTGGCATCCACACATCTGGGCATGGGTGTCAGCACTGCCTCTTGGCGTGGGTGAGGACAGGCCAGTCTGAGCTCTAGGATGAGAGGAAGCTTTCCTGTGCTAAAATACCCTTGTGGATCAGCAGTGGGATGTATTGTGCTGCAGAGGGAATTTGGAGGTGTCTCATTGGCATCTCCAGAGGTTTCCTATGCAGGCAGGGTGTCCTGGCTCTGCTCTGCATTCAGCTGGATTCAGTAGCTGTAATAGCAATGCAAATAGTTGCTAATTTTACTATTTTTGTGGCTCTCACAAGAAGAGTTGACTGAACTTTCCTAACCCTGTGAATGTACCTAACCTCCACAGATTAAGAATTAACATGTTGAATTATTTTTTTCCATCCCATAAAGATTCTGTGCTTAATTTGGAAAGAAAGGGTGTGATTTTGTTGGTGTCTGAAACTAGGACAGGGGAATGAAGCATACAGCCTGATTAGTGCCCCTGCTTATCCCCAGCCATTTTCTGTCATTCTGGTGGATTACTCAGGCTGTGATGATAGCCTGGCATGTTCTGGAGCACAGTACAAACTGCCTCTCTTTAGGTGCTCATAATTCACACTCCATTAGGATGTTGATGTAGGGAATGCTTGGCAGGATGTCAGGGCTTGCCAGGCATGATGAGATTGAGTTCATCTCGTTAAACTGCATTCTGAAGTGACAATCCAGTATTTATATTTTTTTTTCCTGAGCAGAAGCAGCCCCTCAGGAGAGCATCAGGGCTTGCTGTGAACAGAGGTACCCCTGTAAAGGGGCCTGTGCTGCCCACCCTGACAGCCAACAGCTCAGCGTGTGCCAGGCTGTCACAGCTGTTGGGTGCAATTCATGCAAGGCTGTGGGAAGACTTCTCTTTTTCTCCTTTGAAGCTGAACAATGGAATTTTTATTAAACTCAGAACTGATTCATGGCATACAAGACTTAATACGTGTCACAGGGAGTCAGCATCTGACTAAACAGAATTTATTTTTTAAATTTTTTTTTTTAACATTTCAGAAGCATCGATGCAGTGACAAAGTTTCAGGTGGAGAAGTTAACATGCTGACTCTTTCCTCAGAGTACCTGAAAATAGGTAGGAGATGAAATGTTCAGTGCTTTAGCAGTCTGATGGGGTGCTGAGCTGAGACTCCCACTGCTGCTTTTTACCCACAGACATGCCAAAGACCAGCTGATGGACTTGGGGACCTTCCTCACCTCAGCAGGTGATATTGTACAGATGGGTACTTGATGTTTTCCCTTCGTTTTCAGCCCCAAACTGACCTGCTTCATCTTTTCTCAGGGGCAGATCTTCATGGGGAAGAAAGATAAAAAAAACTCTTAGGGTCAAAACCCTAAGAGTGAAGTTAGTGGAAAATGAAAGGGCTTGTGAGCCCATGTTTGAGCCAAGGGTAGAGCAGGCAGATTCAGCATGAACTGAAAGGAGATAGCTCTGGGCAAGTCTCCTCTGCAGGCAGTTGGGTCCTGTCCTATCTCTGCTCTCTATGTGATCTACAGTGTGGTCTGAAGGCTTCTTTGACTCAGCCAGATGGGTTTTTCTGTGTTCCCTTGCTGGACTTGTCAGTTCTTCATGCTTCATAAGTACAGGTTTGTATTTTGGAGCAAAGCAGGCGATTCATGTGCTGAGGAGCCCAGGTGTGAATCCAGAGAGCAGAGTCTGCCCGGGCTGATGCCCTGCAGCATGTTTGGATGGGAATTGTTCCATACTGCTACACTTGGGTAAGAATAGCAGTGGGAATGCAGTCTCTTCACTCAAGCTTGGACTAACTTTCTTGGAAAATACACAATGTTATATTTTCCAGAGCGCAATAGGAACAAATGAAAGTAAGCATCCAGCTGATTTACCTTCCTGATTTTCCCCCTGGCACCTCAAGCTAAAATGCTGGGAAAGTATAACAGCTACCCATGCTGTTTTGCCACACCCTTGGTGTCTTGGGTGGCCCTTGTTGGTGAGTCCATGTGCTTTGGGTGCCACTGTGCTCAGTGCTTGGAAGCAGTTGGGTAATTTAGGAGCCAGGCTGTTTGAGTTGAAGTTCAGTCAATGCCTAATCTCAAGGCTAAATCAATACCAATTAATTCTAAAGTACAGGAGGGTCTGCAGCACATGCATCATGCTGGTTTCTTTTTGTGATGGAAGCAAACTGTGATGGAGGAGAAAATTGAAAACAAAGTGGAAAATAGAAAGATGGTAACAAGTGTTTGGGCGAAGGAAATGGAAGTGGTGAAATAGGAGACAGTGCAGGAATAGGACAGTGCAGTGAGAGGGGCATGCTCTGTCTCTCAGAAATGCCATCAATAAACATCTATTGTGGAGTAATAATTATATAATCATGACCTTGTGCTGAGCTATTGCAGGACTCACAGATATTCCAAGACTTTCTGGCCTCTGAGTATGGACAGCCCTGTCAGAATCAGAGAGGAAGAGCTTTGAAGAGTTGTGTGTGGGAGTGATGTAGAAGAGGACATGTGAAGTCCTTTCCTTGGGGCAGGAAAGGGAAAAAGGCCGCTCTGATTTTTCCTATCCCCATAATTTCAGGCAAATCCAGCTCCTGGTGGCAGCTCTTCTGTGGGAGTGGCACCATCCTTGAGAAGACCTCTCGGTGTGGTTGACAGCTGAAAGCTTGGTTAAAGGAATTGTCTAAAATGTGCTCTGCTCTGCATAGGTCACCTTGCTCGTCTTCATTTGTTACTGGGCTGTCTGGAAGAAACTTTTGGTTGGCTGGTCTGATGTCACTCAAAGATGATGGGGAACATGATAATGAGATCTAATTAATAATGAACAAAATGATGGAATATAATTAATATCAGTCAAGAAGAATGTTGGGAAAATGGGTCTTGTGAGAACAGAATTTTCTCAAAGTTTTAGAAGACACAGATATCTGGGTAAATGTGGCAAGTATGTTAGGGTTTTGTCCTAGAACAACATGACCCTAAAAATGGGATTGTGATAAATGGACTAAAAACTTGCTTCACATATCAAAAAGCAGTTGTCAAGGAAAAGCCTCGAAGGCAGGAGGGCTCTCTTGAAGGGGTGGTGGTGCTCAGTGTTTTCATTTGATTTGGAGCAAGCATGACTTTAAACCTCACTTAACTCACAGGTGATGTGGACATTAGAAAGAGAGTAATTAGTATGGAGGTTGAGAGAGCTGTATAAAGCTGTCTGGAGTTTTGTTTGCTTTCTCTTCAAATAAAATTCATTTTCTTACATATTTTTAAATGTAACGTTCTGCAAGGTTGTACAGCAGGACAGGCAAGAGACTGCACAGCCTCCAGGCAAGGTGTGATGTGACCAGGAGCTTACTGTGGTCTTGGGGGATACCAGCAGAAGTAGTGAAGATGAGAATACAAGCTGATTTTTACCTCTGTATGCATTTCTGCACTAAAATGTAGACTTCAGTTCTGTTCTCAAAAGGGTGTTTAAAACCTGGGGAGATTGTTATAAAGATTCAAGGCCAGGAGAAAAAAAAGCCAGAGTGTGAGAGACATAGAGATCTCAGTCTGTTTAACTTGTCAAAATAAGATTGAGAGATAGCTCATCTTCACTGCAGAAAAGTCTTTCTAATGAGAACCTAGCAGCTCTTGGGGCAGAGAAGGGCACTAAAAAAACCTGATGTGTGAAAGCTGAAACCAGGCAAACTTAAGCCACATCTCTAAATGTCACGTAGTAAAATAAACCATGCAGGCAAATGGTAGCTTCTTCATCTCTTGATATCTTCAAACCTGGTGTGCACAGTGCTTTAGAAGATATTCTTTATCCAAACATAAATTGTTTGGCTGAACAGAGCAAAATGGAAGCACCTGTCAACACTGAGAACTTGGCAGAGTGACTGCTGGGTCCTTCTGGTTGTTGGCGTCAGCGAGGTGCTGTGTATCTTCATCCTGGATATTTGACCAAAAAATTTCGTCTTCCCAAGGTCATCTCAGAGTAAAATCCTCTCTTAGTGATGTGTTGAGCTGCAGGCTCGACTGACTGCTTAACCTCTGTTGTTTGCTGCTTAATTGGAAGAGGTGCAGGGAATAAATCTAGTGACACTGCAGAAAATGTCGATACTGCTCTTACTTGTTTCAGATAGCACTGACAAATTAAGGCAAATGGTTTTGCCAGGCAACACCCACACAGTTGCATATCATTTACCTTCTGATTGGCAAAGGTGTCGAAGCACAAGGATTTCAGGAAGGGGAAGAGGCACAGCCCTATGCCATGCTCCACGCTGACCAGAGAATGAGTAATGGTAGGTTGACTGTTGCTTGTGAACCACTTTTGGCTCACAGATGAGAAGTGCAGTGTCATCCATAAGTATTTCCTTTCCAAGTGTGCTATCCCTGGTCTGTCCTCCTCTCCCAGCTGATGGGGCTGGGCAGTTGAGGAACTTAGATCTCCTTTTTGATGGCATCTTTGGTGCTTGTGGTGATCTCTTACCGCATTTCAGTCATGCCTCTGGCTGTTGTGGTTTGGGAGCTTGCCTTTTTGGCAAAACAAATTATTCCCCTTCTGTTCAAAGGAAACTTTTGGCAAAAAGAGACTGTAGGGACAGAAAGGTTGGAGAAACGTTTCTCCAGAATAATGAGAGATCATTTGTAAGATGCAGGAGTTTCTGTGCATCTCTGTCTGAAAGAAGACAGAGGAACAAAGGATTTTTGTCCTTTATTCCCATTGTCTTGTTTCACAGAGATTCTTGATTAAACTTTTGTCATTTTTTCCTTTCCTTTTTTTTTCCTTGTATTTTTCTTTTTTTTTTTTTTTTTCTTTTTTTTAATCTGAAAAAGTAATCAGGACTAGTAGAAAATGACCCACCCAGCAGTGGTGGAAAGCTGTGCATGTGGTGCTCTACAGCTGAACTCGCCCCCGTGCCAGTTAAATATCTGGTACAGTGCCCTGGTGCTCCCACGCTGCTGTCTTTCCTTGCCTTTGGGCCCTTCTGCTTCATTTCCCTGCCTTTCAATCAGGAGATGGTTGATGGAATAGAGCAAGCACCTTGTGCTGCTCCAAACCCTTGCTCTGTCCCAAGCCTCTCGTTTGTTGCCAGCTGTGGATGAATCGTCTTTTAATTTTGAGTGTCTCCAGGCACATCTCATTAGATTGGGGAAAGAAGAGATTCTTTTTTTAAACAGATGTTGCATGGCTGGGCAATGGGGCATTTTTAATTTGCTTCCTACATTTATGACATTTGATGCTTTGACTGACTGCTGGCAGAGCTCGTGTGAGGACCAACCTCAGAGGGCAGGAGGATGAGCACTCTGAGTGCACACGTGAGAGAGGGATGGGCACTGGTGCGTGTGGATGACTCAGAGATTGTTTGTGGAGGTGAATGCAAGACAAATGAAACAGACCATCAAGTCTGCCCGCATGGCTGTGGGATGTGCCCTCAGAGGAACCTACAAACCCCATCATAGGCTCCAGTGAGATGCACAAGGCTAAAGAGGGTGAATCAAAGGGAGCTGCTTTGCACTGGTTGGGAAAATAGAAAAGCTTCGCTTTTGTTGATGCCCATATTGTTATTCTTGCCTGAAGGTTTGGATTTTGAAAGCACATGAGAAATATGTTTTACATTTGTGTAACTTCCTGATTTATACAATGTGCTTCATGCATTGCTCTAGGCACACAAACAGTACAAACTATAGTTAACGTTAACCCAGAACAGGCAAATTCGATCCCCTTAGCTCACAGGGACATGTGTACACAGGCTGCACCATATGTGGGGACAGCAGCTGGTACAGAGCCCTGGGCTCAGCACGTTTACCCAGTTGGAAACCTCATGATAGTAGAGGAAAAGGTACTTTACAGCTGTATTTATAGGCAAATTTTTGTCTTTGCATTTCCATGTAGATATAATTGGAGAAGTGGGATAGGAAGCATTTCTGATATCTTACTGAATTTTTTTTCCAAAGTCCCTCTTCGCACCAAGATCTAAAGAAAAATGTTTTAGGTCAAGCAGCCTGCTACAAATAAGAGTGTATTTTAGGCAGGTTATTACAGATACCCTCATATTTCCAATGCAGTTCAGAAAGTGATTCACAAGAAGTTCCACCTGAATACGAGGAAGAACTTCACTGTGTGGGTGCACTGGAACAGGTTGCCCAGAAAGTTGCGGAGTCTCCCTCACTGGAGATATTCCAAGAACCGTCTTGACGCAATCCTGTGCAGTGTGCTCTAGGATGACCCTGTTTCAGCAGGGAGGATGGATCAGATCACCCACTGTGGTCCCTTCCAACCTTACCCATCCTGTGATTCTTTGAAAGATTTGCTTTCTTTAATATTTGGCGATCCTGAGTTCTCCAGACTCAGTAGCTGGGTCATTTCTCCTCTGGAGGTGGTACTCAAAAAAGCTGGAAGGTTTCTGAGAGCACTGTGGGTCAGAGGTTTGTTGCCTGAATCCAGGGTAATGACTGGGTATCATTAGAGGATTTAGATAATTTTTGCTTTGTTCAGAAAACTTGCAGCAGATGTGTTTCAGGATGAGTGCTCTATGTGGGATGAAATCTGGAGCTTCCTAACACCAGCTACAGCAATTAATAGTAATGGTATTCATTACATATTCATTACATAACATGGTTTGTTCTGAGAAACAGACTGCTTGAGATGGAGGATGAAAATAGCAGCTGTTAATTTCAGAGGGCTGAGCCTCTGAAGACTGCACCCAGGAGGAACCAGAATCCACTTAATTCCCTCTGTGCTGTGGCTGAGGGCGTCTACCAAGGGGAATAGTCCTCTCCAGGGTTTTCCATTGCTGGTGCATTTCCCATGCCACCAGGGAACATTTTGGCTGTGCCCAACTATTCCTGTGTGGCTGGTCCGGGAGGGCTCCTGCTTTCATAACACCTCTGGTACTGCCTGGCCTTTTCTTCCCCCCTGCTCACTCAGTGTCCACTAGGATCTGCCACTCTTTGTGCTGTTCCACACAACCTGAGGCAGCAATGTGGGATTTGGGAAAGGCTTGGAGGCATCAGGCTGTAGACCTCAGCTGTGCCCGTGGTTGCTGCTACTGTGTTCCCTGACTGGGTAGCTCTGGGTGTAGCCAGCTGGTGTGGCTGCTTGCTCAGTGGATAATTAATTGGTACAAATGGTTGGAGTAGGTGGGGAGGGTGTGCATGCTCTGAGTATCTGCCGGGCCTGGCATGATGGAGCAGCGAGTGTGTTCCAGAGGTGGCTCAGGAGCTGCTGATGAAGCAGGGCTGAGTAAGGGAAACACTGCGTGACAGATGCCAGGCTGGTCTTCCAGAAGACCTTCTCTGTTTCCCCTTGGCTCAGTCAGTGCAGAAGGCTCTGGGAATAGAGGCTGACTGCCTTTCTCCCCTTGTGTTCCTAGATGGTGATGGTCGGAGACTGAAAGGAGCCATCCAGAGGAGCACAGAAACTGGCCTGGCTGTGGAAATGCCCAGCAGGACCGTCCGTCAAGCCAGCCACGAGTCCATCGAGGACAGCATGAACAGCTATGGATCAGAGGGAAAGTAAGTCATCAAAAGGGAGCTGGCTAATCTCTCATGGGATGTGCTGTCCCTGTATGTATTAAGTTTCTTCCAGCACGACGGACATTGTGTTTTTCTGACTTGCTTGTGCTGCAGGTGTACTGCCCACCCAATTAGAGCAGATCTCTCTGTCTGCATAGCTGGCACATACTCGACTGTTTATATACTTTTTTTAGTGTCCTCATTACTCTGAGCTGAAGCAGATACCCATTACTTTTAACCGCTTTGCCTTTGGATGAGTAATTCAGGGTCAATAGCAGAAGCTCATTACTGCTCGTAAATTATAAGCCAGTAGTTTCTAATGTTGCACAATAGTCCCATTTCCCCTCTTCAAAAATAACCCTTTGGTTTGGGGCAGGCAGAAGTTTCAAGGTGCTGAAAAGGGTGAAAGTAATAAAATACATGATAGCATAGCAAAATTCTGATATCAAAATACATATTTTGGAGCCTGTGTGTACTTTGGTGAAAAACTTTATTTTGTTTCATCTGAGTTACAGTGTCCTAAAAGAATGTGTTTCAGAAAAGATTTTTGACCCCAAGAGAAGTTACAACACGCTTGCATTTACACTTCATAGCAGAATGCAAAGCAGGGGATTTTTAGGCCAGAACTTTGGGACCTGACTTGTCTTCAATTCTGGCTTTTGTATTTCCATTACTTAAAGCCATATATGGAAATTTAATAATTTTACTAAGATGACTGTTCATGGCAATCTTTGGAAGCAAAAAACCCACAGTATTTAAAAAGGAAGCAGTTCGTACCATTCGATTTTGTGCTTTCTAGGTGTGAGTCCAAAATGTTTCTATACCTAAAAAGTGTCTGTTTAAGCCAAGGACCACTCTTGGCATCATTCTGTATGCTCTCTCTCTAGTCCTGTGTGATATTCTGAGTACACTGTACAGCTAAAATGCTGAGATAGTCCAAAGGCACTCTCAATTAATGTGATTCTGGTGTTAAATAAGTAACAGGCTGTAAATGAAGAGAGACTTTCTTTAGCTTTAGAAGTAGGCTAATCCTGGAAAGGCATCATAGATCTGTGCTGAAGGTTCAAAATAGTAATGAGGCACAGACTGCGATAGCAATCTTGTCACTCAAAAGCTGTGATGTACCTTATCTCTTCTGTGAGCTGCTGTCTCCAGGGAAATATTCCTGCTACACCAGCACAGTCCTGTGGCTTGGAGTTCTGCCTCCGCTACTAGATGCAGAGGATTAGTGATTAAGTTCAGTCCCTGGGCAATGAGGAGCAAGAATCTGCTTTCATGCAGAACAAAATTCTTTCCTTTTTATATTTACATAGCTTACCCTCCTGGGAAGGTGTGTAATTCCCTGAATGGTCTGTGTCCTCTCACTGCATACAGCAGCTGCTTTGTTGGGCTTTCATGGAGGGGGAGTATTTCTGCCAACAAAATGCTTCACCCCTACAAGTGCTGTCTCACCTTAAAGGCAGGTGATGTGTAGCTCTCAGCTCGACAGAAAAAGGGAAAAGCCTGTCTTGCAATCCAAGTGTCTGTATTAGAACAAGCCTAATGTTTGGTATTCCAACCTTGAGCGCTGCCAGATCATCCTTGCCAGCACCTCGGTCAGGGATGGGGTAGTTTCTTCTCTGAAAAGTGTGATTAAGTGATTCTTGGATGCTTTGTTCCTAGGTGGGGTAATTAATCTCTTCTGGGAACCCGGTGGGAATTGCAGCTATCTGTCTGAGCCACAAGTGATAAGCAAACAGGGCTGAGAGTACAAAGAGCTAAGAGGACTCAATTCTCTTGAAACATGGTGGGAGGGGAGTTTCTCTGCTTTCTTTTCCTGCAGCAAAGAATGGAATTGTTTGGGGAATAGCTTTGAGGAACAGAAATGTGTTCTCCTAAATCAGATTTCTTTTGACCTCTCTTGTTTGCTGTAGCTGTCTTCCCAGGGAGGCAGAATGAAGATTCATATGTCTCTGTTAGATGTGGCAAGTTGATTTTCTTTCTAATAAAAGCTGGGTTTGTGACTGGTGCAGACTGGTGCAGGTCAGAGTTTTCACCAGTGACTGTCAAACCCCTGGTTTTCGGCAAGGCAATGCTGTTCTAGTTCTTTCTACCCGTGTATCCCTTTGGTGTGTTCACACCTGGAAGAAAAATGTTTCAAAACCTTCAGCTTCCATGTGGTTTTTATAATCTTTATCAATTTAAGGACTAAAAGGACCCTTCCAAAGGTGGCACGCTGAAGTGATTGAAAATTTGGTGAAACTTTGCTGCAGCAAATGCCTGCCCTCAGCCATACAAACTGCTTTTAGAAGGTATTGCTCACTGACTGCTTTTTGTTTGTTGCAGGGAGCTGGTGGCAGCTGCCACAGCTGCTCTGTGCTAGTGCAAGTTATCAGTCAGAGAATATTCTGAAGTGCATGGTTTTGAGCAATGCTGTTTTCATGTGAACACCAGAGTGCATAAAATCCAGATTTTTTTTTTTTCATGGACAGGCTTATTATGCAGGGACATACCTCTGAGATACGCTAGGCCTTCTTTTGAATACTCCCTTTATCTGAAGATGAAATATACTGGAGACTAGCTGGGCTAAATGATGCATCTCCTGGAATTAAAGCTCATACAGCATGCCAGGAAACGCTGACCTTGTCAACACACTGCTTCATGTAAATTTTTGCCAGACAAAAAGTCCTCCAACCTTCTTACCCAGATTTTCTATTGCACAGTGGTCATGCACTAGTATAGACAATTAATATAATAAAACTCAATGTGGGACTTTATAGAAGGAGAAGTAGATATTTACTCTGAACAAAACTGTTTTCAGTCATTCTCATGTCCAGGTTTCATTCCCTGATGCTCTCGCCATCCCAGGCAGGCACCAAGCCTCATGAATCCAGGTGTTGGAGCCAGGCTGGGTTGCGTGCTGCAGGAAGGACATGGGACATGTTCTGTCAAGCCCTCACTGGCTCTACTGAGTTGTTCTTCACAACAGACTGGCTCTTAGACTGTTTTTCTTACACCAGGACTTACCTGCTATTTTTGAATGATCTTTTACCTCAGGGTCTTGCTTTTTTTCCATCTCTGTAGATCTCAAGCAGCACTGCCACCTTTTTGTTCCCTTTCTTGGGGGGATCTTCATGGCTACAGTCTGCCCTCAAACAGGGTTTGGAAGTGATGTGCTCTCTAACCTTGTTGTCTGTTCTTCCCCTGTCGTTGGAGAACAGATCTGCTGCAGCCAGGTTGGTTGTGCTTTCACATACACAGATGTTTCCATTCATAATTCATCCACAGCAATCTTAGCACTGGTTACGAATCTCTACAGCAGTGAATATTTTCTTCTATGTCTATACTTAAAGATCTGCTTGAGAAAACAGTTGCCCACTGTAGTAAGTGCCTATGGGGTAGTCTCAGGACACCAGGATTGCTGCAAGGATACAATTCCGAATATAGGAATAATTCACAAACAGCCCTGTGAGATTCAGCAGAGTCTCAGCTCCATGCTGGCTCTTGCATGATCTACATCTTGTTTTGGCTGGGTTTTGCTGCAGCTGCACGAGACCATGTACAGCATTCAAAAAGCAGTAGATTCTGGACTTGCATGTAACTTGTTCCTGCCAAACACTTTTCTTCCTGAAAATGGAGCAGAAAGATAAAAATGGCCCTGGAACAAAAGCCTGCTAGCTGCTGTAGAGCCTAGTGAGTGGTACTCATAGTGTTTTTGTTCTTGCTGGCTACTGCTGAGATGATTAAGTTCTGGAGAGATCAGGTGATTTTTACCTTAGAAAAACACAGCAGGTGGTGACTAACAAAGACTTGAAGGATTGTTCTCTTATTATCTGAGATGGGTGTGCAGGTCCAGCAAGGAAGCATCTTGTTGTTAGCCATCTCACCTCTCTTCTCCATGGTGAGGGCAGTGCAGCCTGAGCTCTGCCCTGTTGTGCCCCAGGCAGGAGGCAGGACACAACCCGGCACAGGTGCCACCAGCATGGGCATCTCACATCTCTTGGCTTCATTATGTCCCTGGTCCCAGTTCTCCTGCTGGGCTGATGTGAGCCAACACTGGGACTTAGGCTGGGCCAGCTGCCTGCCCTTCTCTGCTTCACTGTGGAACAATAATTAACAGGAAGCAGGAGAAAATACTGGCCTGGGTTGTGACCACCTGGCCACGGGAAAATTCACTTCCTTTCACCAGAAATTATCCATCAACATTCAAGAATGACCAAAAGACTTGATTCTTGAATGCCTCATTCAGGAGATTCACATTGCAGCTATTCCCTGAATGTTTCTTTTTTGACGTCCAAAACCAGGAGGCTTGTAGATGCTTTTATAACAGATTATCTTCAGTCCTCTTTTTGTCTGAGTCCTTTAAAAAAATGTGATGAAACGTGTTGTTAATATGAGTTCAGGCTGTAAGAAATTGGTGTCTTTTGAGATGGAAACCAGGAAAGGCTGGATAATAATGGAGATTATTTCTGTAATGTATCAAGAAATTCCTTAGCCTCTTCAGCAACAGCACATCCTTTTGTGATGGCAAAGCTTGACCAGCACAGCTTGGAAAGGATGTGACCTTGAGAGCTGTAGTTGCAGCAGGAAATACAGTGAATCCCACCTTCAGCAACCTCTTGGGAGCAGACAAAATTGCTCACTGAAGACAGGTAGCTATCTTTTATTCAGTGCATCTGAGATGACTAGTGATTGCTAAAAATGGAGCTAGCCTGGCAAGGTGGGGAAGGGAGTGGGGGAGGTCTTTGTACAGAATTCACTGCGTAGTTTTTATAGCACTGTTTCAGTGGCAGAATTCATACAGCAGAAGGAATGGGATACGCGAGCGGAGTACAATGTGTTACAGCACATAAGACAGCACGTCACAGTGCTAAAAATGCTACAGAAAGTGGAGTGGCCCAGAGAGAAACAGAGCTTGTTGAGAGGCAGAGTTGGAGATCTTGCTTGGCAGAGGAGGGGTGTGCAGTTGGTGGGGTTAGGGTAGGTTTGGGTCCTGCAGGGATAGATTTGCATGGAAAACCTTCCCAGCCAAAGTGAAGGCTCCTGCAGCATTCACATCGACTTTGACAGGTTAAGGGGCTGTGTGCCCAGTCCCTGCACAGTGCAGTTGGATGCATATTCTTTGTGCACACCATAAATATTTGAAAGATGGAGTAATGGACGTTGGCAAGTTCTGCCTTCCTCCTTAGCTGATAGATATCTGCTTGGCTTCTGCCTGTGAGATGCGATTTAAAAGACGTTAACATGCAATATGGATGAGTGTGATTGTTACACAGAACATTACTGCTCCCTGAAATTGGAGTTCTGATAGAGCTTTTTTAATGCTCAAATAAAATAACTGTCAAATATGTTATCAGTCTCAGAGGAGACTTTCCCCTCCCCATTTCTTTTGGCTGATGGAATGTGTTGCTGTCCCTGTTTTTTGAAGATAGAGCTGCAGAGTTTAGCTTCCAGTTTAGCTCAGCTGTGCGAGTCAAACCACTGAGATGCATGGCTGTGTTTAGGCAACTTACTTATTAATTACAAGTTTATTCCATGAGAGGACCAAAAAAAAATTAAAAAAGTCTTTTTTATTTACAAGAACAGAACAATAGTCTCTGAACCCTGGGCCCAGACATATCCCATGATTACCAGATACAGTGGAGCAGCTCTTCAAGAATGTATCACCTCTGGAGACTTGATATGATAGCAAATAGGTATTTGTGTGGATAGTGTAAATGAATCTGTGAAAAGAACATGACAAAATGTTACCTTCTGAAAATAGTTGTTGTCTGGGTGTGCTGGGGGTGGCTGTGTTGAAGCTGTCTGGCCTCACCACCTCGCTGAACCTGCAGCAGTGGAGCAGCAGAGCTCCGTGGGAGTCAAGGTGTGCAACTTGTGAAACAGAGAGACAGGAATGGAGATGTGGTCCAAGGGGAAGAACACACAATTCTCTTCTCCTGAGAGAGCTCCTGGACAAGAGGGAGTTACACCCAGCCTGTGAAGGGGGGTGATGACTGCCTCACTCTCCATTTCTTCTGCACAGGCACAGCAGCGTGTGGCCATTACACACTAGTACAATCAAGGATGTACTCAAAGTCTTATAAGATTTATGGAAAAGTATGGTATCAAGAGGAAAAGAAAGGGAATATGTGGTCTGTTTTTCAAACTGATAATTCACAAATGATGCTCAGGACTGATGTGTAAAGAGGAAGGACTGGAAAAAGACTGGGAAGGAAAAAGTAAAACAATGCACAGGAATAAACTTTCAGGGAAGGAATTTAATAACAGGTTAGAAAAGCAGCTGTCATGGAAGGAGTAAATAAGGCTGCTCTGGCCTTGGGACCTGGGTGTGGACTGGCTGACCTGTGGAGATGCATTCTGACCATATTTCCTGCCAGTATTACAAGATTTTGACAAGCTGATTCTGCAAACGCTCACAACAGCATAATGGGATACCTGGCATACAGAGTCCCTGAAGCAATTTAAAAATAGATTTGGAAAAGAGGTCAGACAAACTCCGCACGGACAGGAAGAGAAATTAATGATACATTTTCCCTAAACGTGTCTGCCTTTGCACACTCTGCATGCTAATCTGTAGCCACCAGCGGGCGGGAGTGCGGCGGGGACTGAGCAGAGCCACATATGCTGTGTGAGAGGGATCAGCACAGCTGCTCTGCATTTTCTGCATAGCATTTTGCATTGAAATCAGTGTTGTCCATCTAGGCATTCAAATCCTGATCAGTTTACAACAAACTCTGAAAAGCTGATTCTCCATCCAGTCATATATAAGGAGCAGCTGCTGTGCCATGAGGGAGGTGACTGCGTGGTTTGCACACAGAGGGGAAGGACACGGATCTTTGCAAGGAACAGGTCAGGAAATGCTGCTACCCTGAAAGAGCAGAGAAGCAACCAGCTGGCAAGGAGCCTTTAAGCCACTCTTAAATTACTCTACAGAGGACAGATTTCATACACCCTGACCTACAGCATGCAGCACAAGAACACAGTCTTCAGAGGTTGCACAGATTTCCTAAATAATCAGGATTAGGAATGTTGTGTTTCAAAAAGGTCTGGGCAGTTTCAGCCCCAGTTTGAGCACACAGCTTCTATGATCCATAGAATGTAGAATATGCTGAGTTAGAAAGGACCCACAAGGATATTCAAGTCCAACTCTTGTCCCTGCACAGGACACCCCAGGAATCCCACCCTGTGCCCAAGAGCAGTGTCCAAACGCTTCTGGAACTCAGACAGGCTCGGTGCTGTGACCACTGTCCTGGGGAGCCTGTTCCAGTGCCCGACCACCTTCTGGGCAAAAATCCTTTTTCTAACATCCAGCCAAACCACTGACTCAGCTTTATACCATTTCCTCAGGACCTGTCACTGGTCATGACAGGGAAGAGATCAGTACCTGCCCCTCTGCTTCCTCTCATGAGAATGCTGAAGACCACAATGAAGTCTCCTCTTAGTCTCCTCCAGGATAAACAAACGAAGCTGCCTCCAGTGTTTGCCATAAGGCTTCCCCATCCTCACAGCCTCCTTTCAACTCTCTCTAATAGCTCAATGTCATTTTTATATTGTGGTGCCAAAACTGCCCCCAGGACTTGAGATGAGGCTGCACCAGAGCAGGGCAGGACAATCCCCTCCCAGCTGCCAGGACACTGCTGACTCACATTCAACTTGCCATCAACCAGGACCCCCAGGTCCCTTTCCTCAGTGCTGCTCTTCAGCCTCTTGTTCCCCAGGCTGTCCGCACAACCAGTTTTATTCTGCATATGAACAAAAAGACAGGAATGGTTTATGGGCTCGGATTGGAGGGTTGTTCTCACCAGCGGGGTGCTGGTTGGTACCTGCTCTGCATGGAGACAGCGTGCGGGAGCTGCTGCCAGGCTGCTGCGGGCTCTTGTCTCCCTCTCGCGGCTGTCCCTGCTGTCCCAGCTCGGGGTGTCCCCGCTGCCGAGCCCGCAGCCTGCCTGGGACACGGCTGTGCCTGCTGTCTCTGGTGGCAGGGACGCTTCGGGCACAGCCATGGCTGTGTGATGCATTAGGCTGGGATGGCGTTTGCAGCCTGTGCTGAGCCTTGGCTGGAGCTGGTGCCTGTGCAGATAGTGTTAACATTCACGCAGGTTTCTGCTGCACTGGTGGGCTCAGAGATCCCGGCCTCAACAGTATCCAGTGTAATCTTTCTGCTGTCCCTGCTCAGCTATCATGGTCTGAGCATCCTCCAGCAAAATGTCCTTCATTTGTCCTTGACACGCTGGAGGCATCGCTGACTTCCCTGTGCTCTCCCTCTGCCTTCCGGTCAAAAACAGCATTGCATTCAACTTACAACCAATTCCACAGCAAATCCATAATCTTTAACTCTGTTAAAATCATTCCAATTTGGCTGTGGCAAAGAGAGCCCGTAAACCATGATTAGTGAAAGCAAAGGGCCAGAGAAGAGATAATTAATTTCGCTTTGCTGTTCAAAGGCTGCGCTGCCCTCGCTCAGTGGAGGATTTGTGCCCTTTAGACAAAAGGCTGACAAGTGTCACCTGTTAATCTTCTCTATGTGCAGCCCTTTGCAGCATGAGATGGTCCCATCACAGGGCCCTGCTGGCTCTGACAGCTGCTATTTGCCAGTCAGCTGCAAAGCTCTCCCTCTTTATTCCTCTGGCTATTTTTAGCATTTCTCTTTAGATGCAGTAAAAAAAAAAAGACATCTCCTATCGGTGATAACCAGGTTGTAGTGATTGTTCCCCTTCAGGGGACAATGTTGGGCAAAGGCAAGGGAAGGGCTTTCCAGGATCACTCCAGTGTGTGTGAAACATCTGCTGGCTGTCACACAAGGTGGAGACACCACTGTCACCTGCAGCAAATCCCTTCAGAAGCCTGTCTCCAGCACATCCAGTGTGTGCTGGTTCAGCTGGAGAGCTGGCTGCTGGATCAAGGGCAGGTCAGAACAGCTCAGTATATGTAAAGGGCAGCCAGGAAAGGTCTGCTGAGCCTGCAGCATGCTCCACAGTGGCAGGGAAGGGCTCTTGGGAGTATCAGGGCTGCATTTAGAGTTGAAAGAAGTCACAGTGTTCCCTGGAGCTCTTTTCTTCCCTGTTTTAGCTGCAGGAGAAACAAGTGAGTGAATGGGGGAGAGCCTGTCCCACCAATCTCACTGTACATGTCCCCCTCAGTTCACCATCCCAGCTTCTCTCTGAGCATTTGACAGACAGCTCACTAAGCTGGATCTGAGCATCCGAAATGTAGTCTATTCTGCTGAATGGTTCCTGCTGTTTTTAATTCACATTCATACTAAATTTCTGCTGGTTTATTTTTCTCTTCCCTCTCCCTTCAAGGGAGAAGCAGTGGCTTTCTTGGAGATAGCTTATGATTTTTCCAGACAGAAATTGTTTCCATTCCAGGATTATTGGCAGTACTCAAATATATGTCCAGGAATTGGTCAAAGCCAAGATTTAGAGCTGCTGCTTCTAGTGTCTAATAAACCAGCACTGCAAAAGGTCAGCCTCTGTGCAATGTAGCAGCCAGTTCTACCAGTTAATGGCATAATCTATTACAGGAGTAATTCCCTATGTCTTCCCTTCCCAGTCAAATATAACAGCAGTGGGGAACATTAACTGTCTAATCTAATACTGAGTTTCTTATAGTGCTAGTAAACCCATTAACTAGGGCTGTTATCCAGACTGATGGAGTCTTGACCTTGGCCTGTGTTTCTAAGTGAGCTTTGCCATTCCCCTTGGGATCAGCAGCTTGATTCAAGCAGCAGCTCTGCTTCCCTCCTTGCAAGGGTCTGTGCTGGTGGCCCAGCCTGGGTGTCCCTGCAGCATCCAGCCCTCTTGCTGTAGTTTGCACTGCAGAGCATTCATAGTTTCAAGGTTATCCAGAGCTCTCTGACTTCTGAATTTATGGAGGATAACAGCAGCCTTTGCTTTGCTGTAAACATTTCCAGTTGCCAGTGGTTCACCTTTAGCCCAACAGCTCTTGTTCTTGTGCTTTTTAACACTGTCCTTCATACTCTCCTGCTTTTTTCCTCTATATCATTGATGCAGGCTGCAGCATCAGCTGCTCTGTTACCAGGTGCTTTTATTTTCTCCAGAGCTGTCCCAGCTGCTGGCCAGAGCCATTGCTAGCAGCACTCATGGACAGCATCACAGAACAGCTTGGAAGGGACCTTAAATATCAGCTGGTTCCAGCCCCACTGCTATGGGCAGGGACACCTCCTGCTAGACCAGAGGAGGGGTGGGCTGGTGTGAGAGCACAGCTGCCTTCTCTCCACACAGGCACAGTGCAGAGGAACACTTGGCATCAGCCTTTGATGTGATTCTCTCCCTGGCAGGTAAGAGGAAGTGGTTTAGTGAGTGTTCAGGGTCCAGAGGGGTTTCTCTCCTTTGCTGTCCTGCAGCATGGAGGGTTTCTGTGGGTGGTCTTCTCCCACCTTTGTGACTCCTCTGCAGTAACATGGCTGGACTCCCCCTAGAGAGGAATTGCTCCAAGACTGGTTCTGGGTGTGCTGTGAACTCTCATAGCCCTCAGCTTGACTCAGTCCTGGACTTCCCTCCTCTGTCCCAGTCCTCAGCATCTTGCTAATTATCCCAAGCATCTGTTCTGAGCACAGCAGTGAACATTTCCCTGAACGGCTGTGAGCTGTCTTGCCAGATTGTTATTTACGTGCTCGTTCAGGTCACACACTCCCCAGGGCAGGAGCGAGACCCGAGTTTGGCCCATTTGTCTTGCATGAGTTGAAGAGAATAAAGAAAACATTTACCTTCTGGCTGATGGTCCATTCATCTCCTGCTGAATCTCATGTCTTTGTCTGTCAGGTCTCCTTTTTCCTGCACTATTTTGAGTTCTCTAGGCACTAGTTTTCATCCTTTTTTGACTCTGTGTGCAGCCCAAAATGCCTGAGCCAGCAGGGTCACGGAGTCTCGCTGGTCCTCATGTGCACCAGGACTCCCTTTTTCTCTCCTTGTATGGGAAAATCACAAGCCTGATAAAGCCTGTCTGGCTCTGGGCTCCCTCTTCTTCTGCTTCCCTCATCCCATGTCCCTGCAGATTTGCCAGCCCTGGGGCTCTCTCTCTGTGCACAGTTTATCATGGGGAGCCAGGCCACAAATCCAGCCCCTCTGCCCTGGTCCCAGAGACTGCTGCCACAGCAGGACTGACAGATACCAGGTGGGTGGTGGGGCAGGAATTGTGTGCCCACAGGGAGCAGAGTGTGGCCCTGGACATTGGGCATGCACCTTGTGCTGCTAAGGTGTTGGTGACAGGAAACTGAGAAAAATGTTAAGCTTTCTCTGCTAAGTAAATGCTACTGTTTCTGTTGTATCTCAAAATATCACCTGGAGTGTTGGTGCAAACAGTGGATGCAGGGTGAAAAAACACTGAACCCAAGCACAGCCACTCCCAGGCTGGTCACCCAGGATGCCAAGACTCCCTCATCCCTTTTCACAAAGGTGACATTCATAAGGAGCTCAAGGGCAGGTTTTTCCATGCTGATGGCTCAGCAGCTCTCCCTGTGTAGCAGCAATAACCAGGTTTCTCAAAGAGCCAGGTCAGTGTAGAAGGGAGGTGCAGCATTCCATGGAAAAGTTGGGCCATTTAATGCAGGGAGCTAAGCCACCCCATGAACCTGTGCTAGTTCTTTTCAGTCCCCATGTGTGGTGAGATGCTGAGGTGTGTGTGCTGGCATCCTCCTTCCCTGTCAGAATAAATAAATACTCCCATGGGGCTGGGAGCAGGTCTGTAAATAGCTAATGAGAGCTGAAATCCCAACCTGAAATTAACACACTGCTGATTGAATGGGGTTGGAAAATAATTTCTTTTCTTCTGAATGTCTTTTAAATGTAACTGGCTTGCAGGGGGCATCACCAAGTCTTTGTGGCTGACTCAGCTGTGTGAGAGCCTGCGGTCCCCAGCCCACCCCGCAGGCAGGGCTCCTCTCTGCCATCACTTGTACCCAAAGTGCAGCCTCCTCACAGCATCCTTTGTGAGAAACAGATTTGGGGAACAGGGGGCTGTATCATTCTGTGGCTAATTGCCCCCCTCCAAGGACTTTTGGAGAAGTGGAGGAGGTTTGTAATTGCGCCTGACTTTGGCACGCAGCAGGCAGAGAGCAGCACCCGGCACGGCAGCGTGGGTATCCCGGCACAAAGCCCCTGACGTGTGTCTCAGCAGCTGTGTCATGGCTTGGCAGATGCCCGTGGGACAAATGTAGGTGTCAAATGTTGGCCTCAAGCCTCCTCCTTACCATTTGCAGCAAGTTCTTCTACAACCTCCAAAACAGCTGCGTAAATCAGGGTACAACTGGGTAAATCTTGATTTATGTCAGTGTACCACAGATTGTGATGCTTTTGTGTTGCTATGCACATGTCCTAGTGCAGTGACCAGCATCTGTAGCTTGCCATGGCCCAGCCTCACTGCCTGGTGATGAGATCTGGAGTCTCTGTCCTCCCAAGAGCTTTTGTTTTGCTGTGGTGACTGTGGCTGAGATGCTGCTGGTGTTTGAGGATGTTGTCCTGTTAGCCTTGCCACCCATATTCAGATCCTCTTTGTGACTGCAGTCATGGAAGCAGATATGAAAACCACGGAGGCTTCTGGTGTTGAGCAGTAGGAAATGGGACCCTCTGATCAAAAAGCAGATGCGTGTGTGTGTGATAAATAAATAAGGAATTGATGCTTGTCCTGCTCATCTCACTTTTAATTGCTGCTCTAAATGGATTATTTCCTCCCCAGAAATGAGGTCTGGGAAGTGATGGCTACCAAGAAACATCTTACAGTTCTAGGAATCTGTTACTTGAAGAGGTGACAGGCCAGATATGAGCTGCAATGACAGAGATTTTTCTTAGAGAAAATAAGTTATAGCTAAACAAATACTGACCAGCTGGTGACTGCACCCATTATTGGGCTTTCTGAATAAGGAAAGAGATTTTAAATGTATTCCATGTAACTAAACTGTGTGGAAATCATTGAATTTTGCTCAAAAAAAGTCTTCCGTAGATGTCATTCATTTTGAAGATATATTAAATCTGATTCTTTAGTTACTGAGTTGCTTTAAAATGCAGATTAACTACTTGCCAAAATAATTTTCTTTTGCAGCTTGAATTTCAGTGGAGTCCATCTGGCATCTGCTGGGCAGTTTAGTGACTTCCTGGGGAGCATGGGCCCTGCACAGTTTGTTGGCCGTCAGACCTTGGCCACCACCTCCATGGGTAAGGAACACAAGGGAATTGGGTGGCTTTAATTGAGTCTTGAACAGACAGCTCCATCAAGCCACTTTATAATGTGTCCAGCATCTGCTGATCTAACACTGTCCTGCTCCATTTCTCTGTTAAATCAAGTGAGCTTGGCTGAAAGGTTTTGCTGACTGCAGCAAATGTGGCATTAGGAGGAGGGCAGCAGCTTTGTGTTCTTTCTCCCTCAGCTCTGAAAAGCATAGACTAAGTAAAATGCAGCTAAAATCCCAAAAATACATCCTGTGGGGTTCTTCCTCTCTAAGGCCCACCACTCTCTAAGGCTCTGTAAGAATTTTGTTACAGTCCACCATAATTGCATTTTCCAAAGCAGCCTCCAGTCCTAGGTTCTTCCATTTGGGAGAGAAGAGAAGCTTGCTGCCACAAAGAGTAGGAGACTGAGCCACCAAAGCCGTTTTAGAGGGCTCCCAGTCAAGTTTGCTTTTGAAAATGTGGCCTGGAATCACTGTGGAGCTGCTCCAGAGTAATACAGGAGGAAATCAGGCCCATACAGTTTGTTATAGCTTGTGTAGGAGGGACACGAAGATTGTTTTTTAAACATTTTTTTAACTTAAGGATGCATTATTTTGAAAGTCTTCTATATATTTTGACATTTTGGTTTAGGGGATGTGGAAATTGGCTTGCAAGAGCGAAATGGGCAGCTTGAAGTGGATATCATTCAGGCTCGAGGACTGACACCAAAACCTGGTTCCAAAACACTGCCAGGTAGGATGCTTTGATCTACTAAAGTACTTCCCTGAGCCCCCACAATGTTTGTGAATAGGGAAAATTTGAATTTTTGCTTGGCAGGACTAAGCAGCCTGTGCGTGGTACTGAAAACAAGGCTGCCTGGGCAAATCTTTTCCCTGCTGTAACTGCCTTCTTTAGAAACACCTGAGACATGGCATTCTGTCTTTTCTAAAGTGAGCATGATGATTTTCTTCATATGTGACCATTTTTCTTATTTCCAGCTGCTTACATCAAAGCTTACCTGCTAGAGAATGGAGTGTGCATTGCAAAAAAGAAGACAAAAGTGGCTCGCAAGTCATTAGACCCTTTGTACAATCAGGTGTTAATGTTTGCTGAGAGTCCCCAGGGCAAAGTATTACAGGTAAGATGAGCAAGTCTCAGGTCTGGCCCTTTCTCTCTTTCACCTTTCATGGAAGATACTAAGTCCTGTCATGCTGGTTAATTAACATAGATGAGAAAAAGCCAATGTTTTCATTGAACCAAATGCACTCGATCTGAACTTAACAAAGGGAAAGGAATCCCTTTTTCTTTGTACTCAAGCTGATGATTATTTGACACCCTGCCAGGTACCATGAGTGCCTGCCAGGAAAGGATTGATTTTTAAATTTTTTAAGTTCTTTTTTTTCCCACCCAGTTAGGAGATGGTGGTACCTATAGGTGCTAAGTGATCTTGCAGCATGGGTTGCCTTCCATGTTTACACACATTCAGGGCACTCTGCTTTGCCATCACCCAATCACATATCCTACTCTTTTCTACCTCTTTCCTGCTACTGCCATCCATTTTCTGCCTTACTCATATTTTCAACTCTGTACCTATGTTTCTAGAGCAAAGAGTGATTTGCATTGTTAAACCATATAAAAATAATTGCTATCCAATAAAGCCTGGCTAAAACCTATTCGTAATACTAATGTAATTAATCCATGAGTTTCTATTCTTTACCTCCACTGGCATATGAATTTCCAGCTAACCTGCTGGACCCTTCTCTTTAATGACTTCTACCTCATTTACCTTGATTAGAAGCATTTTCTCCTGATGCAACAAAACTGTACATTTGACTGAAATAGAGTGGGACCTGGCTTGGTCTGCTCTTGCCTTGCATGGGTTTCCTTACCTGCTGCCTTACTGCCAGGAAAGGCACTTATTCCAAAAATAAATAGAGGAGCTTGGCTTTTTGCTGATGGCCATGTCACCGAATTCAGTTTGTACAGTGGCTTGCTTCATCTCCTGCTGGCCTAGAGTGTGAATTTTTGGTTTTTGATTGACATTCATTATCTCTCCTACCTCATTTTACAGAAAACTGTAGTGTTGTGGTTGTTAGGAGCCTGGGGAAAGAAACTGTCAGGTTTAGCCAGAGATCACTAATTGTCATCATAACCCCTCCTACTCATCCTCTCCTCTTCAGAACACGGACTCACTCTGCAGTCAGTCGTCACCTTTGTCTTGAGCCACACAGGGCCACCTGGCCACGTGCAGACCTCCAGCATGCCTAAGCCCATGACCCTCACTGCATCTGTTCTTCCACCCACTGGTCTCCATCGTGTCGTAAGTGTGATTCAGCTTTCCCTGCTCCTCTGCCAGCTCTTTCATTAGCCCTTCCTCTGTGTCTGTGAGCCCTTCCACTGTGCCTGTGAGCCCTTCCACTGTGCCTGAGCCGTTCTTGGCCATCTGCTGCTTGTCCTGCATGTCACTCACATGTGCCCCTCGTGTTGTGCCCCTGGCTCCTGCCCTTCCTCCAGGTGAGTGGCCATGCCTGCTCTCCATCAGCCCCGTGGCACGAGCTCTGTGTGCAGAAGTTAAAACATGCTCTTCTCCTCAAATTGTTGGCTTTTGGCCCAAGTTGTTGCCCACCTTTTTTTTGTTGGTTTATTTTTCCAGATCAGGAGCTCCTCCTGCCCTTCCCCCCCAGGCCACCTTTTGATGTGTCTGTTATATGCCAGGACCAGATTTCACCTGCAGGTGTTGGACTGCAGCCCTGAGAATACTTTCTCACTTTTACAGGTGCTGCCCCTGCCCAGCAGAATTGTGTCTTATCCACATGCACACTCACCTCTGTTACATGGGGGGAAAAACAATCCAATAACATTAGCATTTGTAAACATATGCTTAAAATAAAAAGTTGTATCATCAGCAGAGCTTCATGTCACCTTACTCTATCATGTTGGTAGAGTAAATATTTCTGGTCTTCTCAGGCTGTAGTAAAGCTCCAGAAAGTTGGATTAATAGAAGGATTGGTAAGACTTGTGCTTCCCAAGGAAGTGTGAAAGTTGGAGGATTAACTGTGCCCCCTCTTCTTGTCCCTAAGGTGATAGTCTGGGGAAACTATGGACGCATGGAGCGCAAGCACTTCATGGGAGTCGCCAGGGTTCTCCTGGAAGAACTGGATTTGTCAACTTTAGCAATCGGCTGGTACAAGCTGTTCCCAACTTCCTCGATGGTAGATCCCACTACAGGCCCGCTCCTGCGTCAGTCCTCGCAGCTTTCCCTGGAGAGCACAGTGGGACCCTGCTGTGACAGGTCTTAGTGAGTAAGGAAGGGGGAACTGCTTTTGTTTTTTAAACATGCTGTCAAGGTTTTGTTTGCTGGAACTCTGACCTCAAGCGCAATGCATGTTCAATCAGTTCTTGTGGAGCTGGAAGAGGAGGATAAACCAGTGACCTTAGACAGAAGACGAGGGGGAGGGCACTGTGCCCTCTCTGTCCGAGGAGGAGGTGCCATGGGGCATGAGTCCTAGTTGTCAAATTAGACATACACCTCTTGTTTCACTTCTCTCGCTGTCATTCTTGGACCCTTGTTTCAGATCAGTATTAACCCTGGAAAGTTGCAGCATTCGAAAGAATTTGGGGAGAGTAAGGAATGAATTTCTCTCAGCTGTGTGTCTTAGAAATTTCTAATAAGAATTCTTTCACAAGAAAGTACCTGAAAAATTTAGAGATCATCATCTAAAAAGAGCAGGAACAGAAAGTTTTAAGAGGAAGCATTAGGTCTTTTTATAATGCCTTTCTTTCTGAGAGGAAGAAAAAGAAACCTGCAACTCTTTCTTTAGAATCAGTTCCCTGTCACTGAGTCATGTTAGCTGTAACACTGTCGTTGCTGTGTTTTCAAACTGTGCCAAATTACCAGCAAGTGTCTTTACTGCATTACGTGTCTAACACTGCTGATGAAGCATACTTGGTGGGAGAAGCAGTAGCGCCTACTTAGAGCAGACAGTTTAAACAGAGTTTGAGTTTAGCAGGCTAATTAACTGCAATTTTGCTCAGAAAAAAACGCCCAAAACACTGGAAGTGGGAGCTGAACATCACACTTGCAGCTTGAGGTGTTTTGTATTGTCAGATAAGACATTCTGTGATTTGCTGACTCCCTTACTTGTTGCTGTGCATCCTTCAGTCATGATGTCTCCTATCTCCTGCTTTTTTCCTTCATCTCCTTGGTACTGGTACATATCTGCTGGAGATGCTGCCCTTCCTTCCCAGACCTGAAACAGGACTGTTTTATTCTGCCATGGGAGAGGAAATGGGGGGTTCTGGGGGTACAGAAGAGAGAAACCTCAGTTTGCCACCTGAGAAGAAGGTGCTGGAGAGCCCATAACCTTTCTTGTGGAGAGAGGGGAGCTTTAGGCAGTCCTGGTACTACACAGACATTGTCAAGTGTCTTGCAAGAGAAGATGTGATCCCCAAAGTACAGAGAGGTAGTGAGTGAGGAATGTGATGACACAGTAGTCACAGCACATGTGTTCTGTTCATTAAATGAGTAAAGCACATTTGCTGAGCTGTGGAAGCTGCTGCCAGCAGAGCCACAAGCTGGAGGAAGTCCTCTGGATCCTCCAGACAATTTAATTATCCAGAATCACAGAGAATCTCCAAAGATTTTCTGTTGATAGCTCTGTTTTGGCTAGGTTTTGTCTTAGTTCCTAAATGAGGATTTGATGAGTGCTGTCCCAGAATAAGCTTTTGGAGATGTTTTACTTTGTGGTTTAAAAGTGAAGGTCCCATGTCCCATATAGGAAAGAGCAGATTCTTGGCCTGTCATAGAGAAATACTGAGCATTTATTTCTGCATGTGGACCTCAGCTTTTTTAGAGTAAAAGCATGAGTGTTGAGTGGATGGTAAAAGCAGTTGCTTTTGGTCCTAGCTTGTCTATGGCATTTTAAATTATTTTGAGATAAATTACAGGATAGATGCAAAAATTATATAGGCCTTACAATAATCTGTAAAAAATTCTATAATATAAAGGAGAGGGAAGGAGGACAAGGGACATAGAATGACTAGTTTTTTTGACTCTTCAATGGCAAAAGCCTCAACATTTCAGATAACTCTCTTAATTTCCTTGATCAAATATGTCTCTTGCCTCTCACTAATTATTTTTTCTAATTGTATTAGAAAATTTCTATATATTAGCTGAAGAAAGTTTGTTGCATGCTGGTCAAACTATGTTGTGGCGCTCTCTCTTTTATTTTTATTTTCAAAAAAAGAAGCACATTTACTGTAATTCAAGTCAGCATCTTTTCCTCTCAGTATGTAGTGAGTACTAGGCAATATTGTACAATATATGTATGAACTAGAATAGAATAGGTAGATTTAGTGGTTTGTAGCACTGGATCTTTTAATAACTATGACTTTAAAAGGACTATGTGGAGCTACAGGTACACGCCAGACCTGGCAACAGGGCTTCTGTCTTCAGTTATGCTGAAAGCTTTGTATTGGTAGGTAGTTTGGACATTATCTACCAGTAAAAGCTAAGTTAATCCTGAGTTTCCTGTGTCCAGTAAGATGAAAACAGCATTTTTGCAGTTTTTAATGGGGAGTAGGAGACTATATATGCCAAAAATATTTCCCCAGAAAACTTTGTTTAATGACTGTCTGTCGAAAAGCTCAGTTCCTGTGTGCCTGGCAGATGCAACGTGTCTCCATTTCCTGCCCCTCTGAAAGCTCTGCAGGCTCAGTGATGATCAGTTTAGTTACCACAGGACTCCTTAACACCGAGGACTATCTTCCATCTGGTTTTAATCATGCTGAAAGGTCACTGTCAGGGTAAAATAAAGAAAGTTACAGTTCTAGTTTTGTTGTTTTTGTTACCATCTCCAATTCTGTAGTTTGGAGGCAGTTTCACAGTCTGCTCCGTCCTATTTTCTTCTGCATTTTTTACGTGGTTGACTGTGGTCCAGTGCTTCTTGCTTTTGTTCTACTCACTCCAAGTCCTGTTTCTCCCCAGTAAGTGAACACTTCAATCCCTGTCTGCCAAGCACAGCCACATGAGCTGGCAAGTGCAGGTGACTTTCCTTCACAAAGCAGACTCACAGGAGCCCTTCTGCGAGTTCCCACAGGACACAGAGCGAGGCCAGGGGACTTGCACGGTACCCAACAGTTTAAATTCTGGCTTCACTCATACACATGATTCCTGCACTGGCCATGGTGTATTGTAGTCAAAAAAGAACTCTTCTATTGCCCATCAGTTTAAGACTCCCAGTGTAGCATGGAGCTACAATACAATACAATACAAGTCTCAGGCTTGGAATAGCCTATTTTTTATAAAGCCTAACCCACTTTTCCCCAAAAAAATTTGGCTGGCCAGTTTGTGTCTAAGGTGATGTGATGTGAGAGTTGGGATTACCAATGTGGTCATGTGTAAAGCAGCATTTTGACATAGTGATGAGCAGTTGAAAACTGAACTTTTGTCCCCTTTGCAAGTCCTGGCTGAGTCTTTTCCTGTGCCTGAGTCTTGCTGTTGGTTACAGTCAGGGAGGGAGAGAGGAAGAGCAGGAGACTTACATGAAAGAAAAAAAAAAAGGTGTCACAGTATTTTTTGGTTGGTAAATAAATGAGGGATGAGTCTGAGGAGAGATAAGTACCTGCCCAACTCAGGGTTGAGTCTCTGTTCCTTGTGCATGAGCTGCCACATTGTAAAGGTAATGGGAGCATTGCTGGTCAAAAAAACCATGGAGAGCCAATCCCTAAATGTTACCTGCATTATGGAAAACAAGGAAATCCTGATGCTGAGAGCAGAATGATCTCTTCCTGGTGGGAATCTGCTGCACACAGGGAGAGCAGCCTCACATGTGGCTTTGTCCTCTTTGTGCTCTGAGCAAAAAGCAGCCGTGACCATGGTTGATCCTGGTTTGTTCAGGCAAAAAAATGTGATATTTTCCCAGTCTCCTGGTGTTTCTTTCCCTTTGCCCCAACACAGCTGGCATGGCCAAGGTCTTCACTCTGCAATTCAATCCATGGGTCCTCATCCTGCAGCCAGAGCTGCTGGAGCATCCCTTTGCACTACAGACACTGTGGGCAGGGTAAGGGCCAGCATTTCTTGGGCATGGATTGTTTCAAAGGACATTGCAGAATTATTTGCTTTGAATGAAAATATATATTTATTGTTGCTAGCTACCAGATCCTTTATCATTGTACTGTTCTAAATTTGCAGGTCTTCTGGAGTATGAATATCACAAGTTCCTGTAAAGGAGCTGTTTTTAAGATGTTGAGGCAGTTAACAGAATCTCAACCTAAGCATGTTTAGTAATGTTTAGACAGCAAGACAACTTTTTTATGAAACTCATTTTAAGTTAGTTTATTACATGCTGTTGGTAATATTTTAAAACAGGGAAAATATTTTTCTTTAAAGACAGAATGATATGTATGTTTTTTAACAGGTAACATAATTTAGTGTTTTCAAAAATGTTTGATGTTCTTGGTATGAAGTTTACTCATTCTTTTGATTTCTATGTTTCTTGTTATATTTTATCAACCTTTTTCCAAAAGAAAAGAGGCACATGTAAATAAACACCAGAAAAGAGTCCTATAAGAAATTCTGTTCAAACTGGCCATAAAACTATTAGTAAATATTTGTTATTGTTCATTAACTCTCAGCTACTTTGTTGAAAGAATTGATGTTGTATTTTCAAGATGAGAACAACTTAGCTAGTTTTGTCATAATCCTGTACTCTGTATAAAAATCTTTTTATAAACAAAGTCTAATAGGCTACCAAGCAATAATATATTCCATTGGGTGTGCACAGATTGTGATTTGCAGGCTGTAGTACATATTGTTGATACAGTTTATAATTGTCTTCAATCTCAACAACACCACTTTTGAAAAAGATCCATATTAACTTTGATTGTAAAAAACAAAGACTGGGCTGTTGCCTTGTGAGATATATTCATCCTATAGACTTCTCTGTGAGTGTCTGTGCCCATCGACATGAGATCTCTCTTAGGTGAAGAAGGAAACAGCTGTGGGTGACTTCATACTACAGAGGTAAAAAATAGTTTCAGTATAAACTTCATGACTGTTTCAATCTCCTGTTTTTCTTAGGCTATCTAGTATTTGTAACTTGACGAGAATGGTTCCCACTGCCACTGTAGCCCTGATAAAGCAAAAAAGCCTTTGCACTCTGGGGCCACTTGAGTTCTGCCTGACAGCTGCCTATTTTCCTCAAGGAATAACCTGGGGCAGGCTAAAGGGAGGGGTTTTTTTCAGAGCTGCAGATGAGGCTGCTCTTCTTTAAAGGCTCTGTGGGTTATTTTGTCCATTTCATAGGTGGTATTTGTCCATTTTGTTAGAAAATTCCACCCAAGGCAGAGAGGTTGCACTTTTGCAGGGGATCACAGGGACCAAGGTGTAAAACAGGCACAGGCTGTTCTGTGCCTTTCTTCAGTGCTGGGCTCTCTCTGATTTTTCCAAAATGGCAGGATCAGGATACTGGATTTTAAGTCAGCTCCATCATTGTTGCAGTGCACAGAATAAAAGAGCTTCAAAACAGCATCCCAGTCCATTGCCTGTGGATTCCTCCCAGCACTTCCCGTAGGACAAGTGTCCGTGTTGTTCTCAAGGTTGCCAGGCTGTGCAGGCAGCAGGTCCCAGTGGTGCTGGGAGCCCCAAAGAATGCTGGAAGAATTCCTGTTTTTTGTGAAATGCTTTGAAGAGAGAGAGAGAGAGAGAGAGAGATGAGTAAATGCAAAGTGCCATCAGTAGAGGAGTCCAGGGCATTTTGTGACCTGGAGGGAGCATCTAAAATGAAATTGCAGCTGCTGGATTTGAGCCAAGCATTTAGAAAAGAGGATGATGAGTGAAAAGTGAAAGGCTTTTTGTGCTCACCCCAAGTGCACGCCAGCCAAGGTGTGTGTCTGTGAACACAGTAATTCCACAGGGCGTTTGTGAGTGATTAGGTGTTCTCAAAATGTGGCTTCAGCTCTCACTGCCAGATTCCTCTGCTCAGTGGCCACGTCCCAGTGACCAAGCAGCCTCACGTGCATCCCCAGCTGCTCACCCACGACAGCAGCAGCACACTCATCCCTGGGGAACCTCAAGCTCTTCCCACAGTACAGGCACCCTCTGCCCTCCCTTCCCCGCAGTAGCTGCTCTTATCCTGGTGGAGGAGAGGAACCAGGGAGAGTTTTTTGTAGCATTTGGTTCTTTGCACTTTAGTGGCTGAAACAGAAGGACCCTGCACCAGCCCTTTCCAGAGCACCAGCAAACAGAGGCAATGACCCAAGGACTTTCCCTTTGTGACTTTCCAGTAGCTAAAATGGCAACCAAAGCAGTATTGGTAATCCCAGCTTGGCCAGGCCTATGGACAGCCTTGGCATTTAGTCTGGGAATGTTATGTGGGCTGAGCCCCCTGTGCAGGGCAGGGAATGGCTGTGTCTGACAGAGAGGCCGTGTGGGCACACAGTGTGCCCAGGCAGCTGTGAGCTCCACTCACTGAGCCATGGGGAGCAGAACCAGCCAAGGAATGAGTGAGGCACACCTTGCTGGAGCAATCCCACAAGCTTTGCAGGAGCTGGTTTCTGTAGTTTGCTTGGGCACCAAGTGTTAGGATATCTGCCCACTGGGACTCCAGGTCCCACTAAATGCCAGCCTGGAGCTTCAAATCCTCTTCAAATCCTTCAACAGTTTTTTTCGTTGGGACTGTTGCTCCTGACACAGTGCTGCACTCTGGTGATTCCATTTTGACCTGGAGCTGGTTTTGGCTTTGGAGCCAGGGAAAGTGAGGTTTGAAGGATGAATCTAAAGGCATGTTCCCCTAGCCTCACCACACTGGGATTGTTTTCCTCCCGCTCCCTGCACGGTGAAAGGGCATCCTAGGGATGCAGTGCCTCCCCTGAGACCCCCTCACACAGCACTGCCATGGCCTGCCACCCACCAGGGATGCCCATGTCCTGCCAACGTTTTGTAGCAGTCCCACCTAAAAACTGCTTCCTTTCCAATCCTTGGAAGGAGCCAGGGGTCTTCTGCAGGGGCTCGGCAGCCCAGGCAGGTGGGATGTGCCACTATTGACAGCCAGGAGAAGACAGGGAGCTGCCTCTGTGCTGGCCAGGGAGCTTTCCTGCACCTTTCCTTTGCTTTCCCCAGCTCCCTCGGCTCCCTCCATGGGTCCCCACTTCCCTCTCGACACGAGGCCTTATTCCAACCCGAGGGGACTGAGGCTGCCCACGGTATCTCTCTGCACTGACGCATCCATCTCCCGCTGCCCGCCGGGAGCCCCGGGGCAGTGCGGCAGAGCTGGCCTCTGCTCGGGGTTGGGGCCACCCCCAACCCATCCCTGCTCCCATCCCACTCTGCCACCGTGCTGGAGCTCTGCCTCCTTCCCCACTGCCAGGGCCTGGCCACTGTAGGGAAATCTGCTTTCACAGGTTAAACCTTTTTACTTCATTCATTGCTCCACAAAAAACAGTAAATTAGCAGGCGTGTTACCACACTCCTCTTGCTTTTGTCTATGAGTGGGGGCAGCTGAGATCTGCTCTTTTTGGCCTCTGTAACCCTCACCAGAACTTTCTGGAGGTTTTGAACATCGTTTGGTGAGATGTAATCTCTGTGGAGCCAGAGGGAACACAGGCAATGGAGCTGGGCAGCCTGCTTGCCCAGGTGGCGAGGGGCTCGCGAGGTGCCTGGGCTGCCTTGGGTGGAAGGTGGGACACGGTCCCGGCAGCGCCGGTGGGACGCCGGCCACTCGTCTGTAGTCAGGAGAGGATTCTGCTATACTTTTTTCCTGTCTGTAGGTTTTATTCAGACAATATGTAATGATTGAGTGATTTACAATTCAGTGTTAAGCTAATGAAAACGTTGATAATGGTGATAATAAAACCTTTTTTTTTTCCTACGGTGTGTTGGAGGTTTTCTGTGGAGTGTCTCTGTCCTCTCTGTTGCCACCACCATCATCTTCAGCCTCTGATTTCAGCTGGACCTTTCTCCTTGTGCCTGTATGGAAGGAGAGCAGCCTGGTGGTGCTGTGTGGAAGGGCTGTCACTCCAGCTCCCTCAGTCAGCCCCAGCTTCAAACCTGCATTTTCCTGAGCCACTTCTGGATGTAATTTGGCATCTCCTGGCACAGAGCTGAACTTTGCTCCAGCTTGTGCTCTGCTCACCACCCCAGCCTAAAGCTCCTGCTGTTTTCTTTCCAAGAGCCTTCTTGGTCATCCCTGGCTATTCAAGGGTGATTTTGAAACCCTGGAGGTGAAGACTTCTGGCAGAAAAAACACCACCCCTGGCCTAGGCTGTTTGGAACATCCAGTGTGGGTGCAGGGGAGCCTGGAGACCCTCAGAGGTTTCTGGGTGTGCAGCTGCTGCCTGGAGGACCTGGAGCTGGTGGATCCTTGGGTGGGAGATGTCTGGGGGGTCCTGCTGGAGGGGTCTGTGGGAGGAGGTGGTGGTGCTGAGAATAGGCACCATTCTCTGGGGAGCTACTGCGAGTTCTTTTCCTATGGGAATGAGGGATCATAAAGTCATAGTTCACTAAGAATTTCTTAAAAGGTGTCATGCCTCCAAATCCCTCTGCAGGTCACAGGGTGAGACCAAGGGCAGCTTCCCACCTGCCCCAGCTACAGCCCCTGGGGGAGCAGTGATGGAAGGGGGAGGAGGAGGAAGAGGGTTTCTCTAGAGTGTCAGGGGGCAGCCCAGCATGTCCCAGCCTCAGACCACCACCAGTTTCCCCAGCAGGATGGGGGCTCAGGCCATCGCTGAGCAGCCAAGCAGAGCTACCTGGAAGCTCAGGCCGCATGGAAGTAGCAGCAGCCAGAGCAGGTGCCCTACTTGGCACTGTCACCTCGTCACCAGCGCTGCCCTCCAGGGTGTGGAGGTCCCACAGGTAGCCCTGCTGCCTCTGCTGGGCTGGGCCTTTGCATGGCTGCATCCTGGGCTCTGTGACACAACCACGGGGCCACTGAGTTTGGGCAGTGCCGTGCTCAATCCAGAGGGAGAGTGCAAGGCTGGCTCAGCCTCTGGATTCAGGTTTTCTCCTGTTTCCAGCTCCACCAGATATGGATTTTACTGGGGCAATACCATGCAGGTCTGACTTGAAGACAGTGGATGAGGGTGAGGGGTGCAGCTCTATCCTGGCCACTAGAAGGATGTCCAAGGCTGAACATGGATAAGGGGAGATTTCCATCTGCTCAGCTCTGATGGCAAAGGGCAGCACAGCACAGCCAAACCTTGGGCTGAAATCTGTGGGGAGGGTGGGGGAGATGGGACATGGCTACAAAGGGGCTGGGCTGGTGGGATTAGCGTGGAGTGACACACTGAGGAGCTGAGGAGCCAATGAAAGCCTCATTTTTAAGCCTGTTTTCCACACTCACAACTTGCTTTGTTCATCCCCTCCTCCCCCTTTCTCTAAACCAAGGCTCACCCAGCTGTGCACATCTGGGTGCATAGAGAGGCGGGTTCTAGGCTTTCCAGCCCCTGGAATGTCACACACCCAAAGGGCCTGGGGGGCACCCAGGTGAAGGTGTCACAAACCAGCCCCTGGTGGCAGCCCAAGCAGCACCTGCATCCTCTCTGCCGCTGTGCAGCCTGCCCACAGGGAGCCAGCCTGGGCTTTGGGGCTTGGACACATCCCTCTGCTCTTCCCTGTGACAAATAATCAGCCACCACCAGATGGATTCACCTTTTATTAAGCTGCCACCAAGAACAAAAGGAGGAGAGAGAGCAAAGCCTGCCCTGAAACCTTCCCAATGATGGCAACTCTGCATGCCTTCCCCACCCCCAGGAAAAGGGGCTACTTCTGCACAAAAACCCCCTCAGAAGGTATTTTAGATAGAACTGAGAGTGAAAATGTCCCCTATTGGAGAAAAAAAATTAAATTAAATAGAGCTCCTACCACTGTCAGAGCCCTGCTTTCATGCAGATGGGACAGGATGGACAAAGGCCATGCTGGGGTCACCAGCTGGAGCCACCCAGGTGTGGCTGTACAGGTACCACATCCCACATGGGGATGAACATGGAGATGAATCCCCACCTCAGATAACTCCAGCAGCAACAAGCACAAACCCGTGGGCTCACAGGGGCTGGGAGGAGGGAGGAGCTGGCACAGCTGCTGGGCTGCCAGCTGGAGGAAAGGTGGGGAAGGGAGGGGTGATTTTAGCTAAATAAAAAAAAATCTCCTTAGGATCAAGCCCTTTGCAGGTGACTGTGTAGTTCAGGAAGGCTCTCCCTGGGGCTGCCCTTGGTACCATCTGGGCTCAGCACAGAGGAGAGCCAGGGCTGGGCTGGACTGGAGGAGTTCAGCTTCCCCTGGGAATGGGGCACAATGTCCCTCCAGCCATTTCAGCCACCTACCTGTGGTGGTGAGGTATAAGAGGCAAGGTGTGCTGGTGGGCAAGTGCGTGAGTGCAGGGGCCTCCAGCTTCCAAAAGCACTGAGCCAGCCACAAACCTGAGCTCAGACTCAGAGGGCTGCTCACAGGAGATGAAGTTCCTCCGTGAAGCTGTCCCTGTGTGCTGAGCTTCAGGACTGCAGCCCATTCCCTCCTGCCCACCTCTCCCTGCCCACCCACCAGCTGCAAATCTACTGTGTGGCACTGACTTACCTGCACCTGGTGCCAGGGGACAACTTAAAGGTCCCCAGCCCTGCATGGCTTGCTCACACACGCTGTGCTTTTGACACTCAGCAAATGCAACCCAGCCCATGGAGTAAGAGCAGCCAGAGCCAAGGCTCAGCAGGGTGGGAGGGCAGCAATGCACCCTTTGGGGAGCAGGGAGGTGGGAGAGCAAACCTACAGCTCAGTGGGCTTCACATCGGGGCAGGGGGGCTCTTGCCAGTCCCAAATGCTCGAACCTACTTGGGAGAAAAAAGCAAAGAAAAACTAACAGTGTCATCCAGTGCCTGCAAAAAAGGAATCATCATTTCCTGACAGGATTTAGAGGCTCCTGCTGGGGGGAGGGAGAGGAACAGAAGAAATGAGTAAGAAGAACCTGACATCTCTGTTCTTAATTTATCATCGTAGTAAGACTCGAGCGCTGAGTACAGCTCGGCACGCGCTCCTAGATGGATTTCCTCCGCAGCCGGGGGTGCTGCCGGCAGCGAGGGCTGTTGGAAGACAAAGTGCTCCCCGGGGAAGAGCCGGTCTGACCCCGTGTGCTCAGGGACACCTCGTCGATTTTGTAGGAAATGGAGTTGTAGTACACAGGGTTGGTGTGGCAGCTCAGGGTCTCGGGGTGGGAGGGCGCCGGGCTGCCACACACTTGGGGTCTGTAGCACAGGCACGTGCAGAAGGATGGCACCGCGGCCGCCGAGGTGGCCGATTGACGCCGCTGCCTCTCCGCGTCCTCCTGGACCAGCGGGATCAGGTTCATCTGGCTCGTCCTGTCCTCCACAGGGAGAAAAATGGCATTGCTGCTGCGGCTGTCCTCTTTGGGCTTGAGGTGGATGTTGTTGCGGGCTCTCCTCAGCGAGGCTCGCTCTTCGGCGTCCCGCCGCTCGTCCTCCGAGTTCATCGTCAGGAACCGCAGCACCACCAGGTTGAGGAAGGCGCCGATGACGGTCAGGCCCACCAGGATGTACATGAAGCTGAAAGCCACATATGGGGGCTTCTTCTGCAAAGCCTCGTTCTTCTGCAGAGCCACAAAGTCTCCGAAGCCAATAGTGGTCAAGGTTATGAAGCAGTAGTAATAGGCGTGGAAGAAAGTCCAGCCCTCGAAATAAGAGAAGGCTGCGGCGCCGATGCACAGCGTGCCCATGCAGGACAGAAAGCCCACCAGGACCATGTTCTCCATGGAGACATGCGTTGTCCTCATGCCCAGACACTTCTTGATCTTCTTGAGCAGCAGCCGCACGACGGTGTTCATGCGCTCCCCCAGGCTCTGGAACATGACCAGCGTCAGGGGGATGCCCAGGATGGCGTAGAACATGCAGAAGACTTTGCCAGCGTCTGTGCCGGGAGCAGCGTGCCCATAACCTGTGAAGGACACAGGAAGGAGGAAAGGCGGTGTCAAGCCCTCACTGGGGTTTCCAGCAGAGCTGCCCTGTCACCAGGAGGAGCAGTAGAAAAATGGGGGAAAGAATGGAAAATGACTCAGTAACAGATCTGCAGACTATGCTAATGGGGCCATGGGATGCCCATCCCTTGGGATGATGGCACATTGCTGTATCATGTAGGCAGAACCTCATTTGACCTCTAAAGAGAGAAGGTACCCTTCTGATAGCCCCCAGTGTCACAGAGACCAAGTGGAGGCCTGGAGCTGGACTGGGGTCTGCAAGCCTCCTGGATAATTCAGAGGCCATGATGCTGTGCCAGGTGTGCAGGGTAACCTGAACCCCACAGCCAGGGGGAACAGAGGCTCTGCAAGATGCTGAGACCAACAGTGTCAGATCACCCTGTGGGAGGTGCACACCCAGCTAGGACCATCCACAACTGCCCTTGCAGGGGCATTGCCACCTCCCAAGCCTGCTCCCAAGCCTGCTCACCTGCTCCTCCTCCCAAGCCATCCAGTGACATGCCCATTTGGGTCTCAGCTCTGTGAGCACTTGCTGTGTGGCCTGTTGGACAGGAACCAGAGCAACCCTGCAACCCTGTCCTGTAGGGATGGTCCCCACAGGAGCAGCTCAGTATGGAAGGACTTCTGCAGACCCACTCCAGATTTACTCCAGTGTCACTAAGACTCAGACCTAAAGCACCACTGGACTGCTGGGGAGGAGGGGCTGTGCTGTTTAAGATGCAGAGTAGGGAGCATTTCTGCCACCGCAGCCCTGTCAGCCTTTTTCCTGGGGACAAGAAGCTCCAGGAGGACAAGGTTCTCCTTGAACGCCTTCTGAGATTTAATTTCTCCACCTTGGCCAGAGTTTCAGAGCTGTGACTCAAGGACACACACAATTACACTGAGGCGTAGTGAGGTATTCACTGCAATCTTCCGGACTCCAGTGATTCTGTGCCCACCTCAATTACAGCAGCTTAGCAGAAACCAGTGGCCCCTGACCTCAGAGGATGAGTAACGAACTCAGTGCAAGGGAGTCACATGGTGTGGGGAGTAACAGCATCCAAAGGCATCTAAAGGCATCTGAGGCTTTCTTTTGAGTTGCTTTTACAAGAACCTACCAGGGCCTGAAACTTCCCTTCTGAAGGCACCTGCAGAACAGTGCCAGCTCCTTCCTGCACTGCTGCCAGGCCTTTCACAAACAGCTATTTGCATTTTCACTTTCTGCAGGAATCTGTGTGACTTTTGCATGGAAAACACGGGGGGAAACACCCTCTTGTTCCCTCACAGTCTTGTTCTAAGCTGTGACTTGGCTTCACCGCAGTCCTTGTTGCCTGTGGATTTCCAGGACACTTGGGGAAGGTGCTGCACCCAGTGAAGGAAGGATCAGAGGAGGATAACCACGTTATCCTGGGCTCCTGAGCCCTGGAAACTCCTATATGGGACAGGGCTGAGGGGCTGAGGACAGCATTATCCTTTACCATGCTGTGCTCTGAACTGTGAGCAGGCAACAAGGGATGAGCTTCTAATTGCTCTCTCTGTTCACAAATTCACATAACAAAAAATGATGAATTTAATGCCTGCATGCCACATTTCATGAAATAGAGAGCAGACAGGAGACTGCAGTGGCAAAACCTCCCAGTCAGATCCAAGCTTAGTAACTGAGTGCAATCACCAGGTCCCAGGCTACAAGATAATACAATGACAGCAATGAGGATGTAAATATAATGATCCAGAAGAGCAGTAAGTGGAAAAAACAATTGTTATACCCTGAGAGACCGTTGAAAGAGTGTTTGACTGATGGTTTCAAAATGACAAAGGGAATTAGAAAGAGTCAACACAGCTACAATAACATTAAAACTGAGATTTGGAGCACAGCCCAATATAAAGAGATCTAACATGTCAGCTTTTAAGAAATATGGCACCTGAGCTGAAATTATTTATCACACGGGGTGTGTGATAAGCACAGCCATTGTTTGTCACAACCAACAGGAAAATCATGTAAATGAAGCTATAACTTGTCAGGTGATGATGGGGATTTTTGCTGAAGCCATTCATCTTTCCCTCCTGCTGGGGTCTAACCTGAACCATGCCCTAAGCTCACTGTGGTTTGCTGACAGTGTGTGTTCCCATCTCCACAAAGCCCACATCACATCCCATGGGAGCACACGGAGACCCCAGGCAAGGCCTGCAGGATACCTGTCCCTCTTCCACCTCTTGTCCTCTGGTAACACAGTGCAGTTGATCCCACCAGCTCTTCTCCTGAGGGATGATGCTTCCAGCTACCAGAGGTATTTCAACCATTCCAAGCCCTTTGGTAAGGCTAAAGTTCTGTTCTGAAGAGCAGGAGGCAGCTGCTGGCTGTGCCAGGGCAGGATTTGGCCTCGGGATTCCTGCCTCCAAAACACCTCTGCTGACTGAAATCCCAGCACAAGCAGTGACACAAGCACAGGATCCCTGTCTACCCCCAGGGGATGCCAAGGGTGCATGGATTAATCAAAGTGAATTAATTAAACTATGCTCAACTCCCGTGTGGCTAATCTCACCTTAATTAAGACAACCCTCACTCAATTTAGTTTCATTCTCTTGCAAAATTGAAGTGGACAAACCAAGGCACTGGGCTCTAGTATGGGTAAGTGGGTCTACGGGGGAGTTTAATGTGATTCAATCACTTCCCTCCAAGCTGACACCTATGTCTCTGCAGGCTTCTGTGCAGGCAGAGCAGCAGGCAGTGGCTCGTGGCTCTCCTGGCTCCGTGAAGCAGTTCTCACACAGCCAAACACCCAGAGTTCTGAGCCAGTAAAGAAGCCAACAATTCTTGCCCAGCTCTTCACCCAGCTCATTGGCTACAGCCAGCGCAGGGGACAGACACGGCCCCTGCCTCTGCCCTCCCAACTTTGGCAGCTGCCTGCTCCAAAGGTTCCCGCAGAAGCTCCACAAGCTGCAGACTCCCTGGGACAGTCCCAGTGTCCTGCAGCCCCAGCCTTAGCAGCACCCCCAGGACAGGGGGGCTGCCCGTGGGTTGCCTCGCCCACCACTGGGCACTAGGGTCCCACAGGGTCAGCTCGGGGTGGCCCGAAGAGATGTCCCTGCCTTGGACGGGTGACATCTGTCTCTGCCGTGTGGGCACCCCCAGACTGTCCTGGAGCTCTCAGGGGTACTGGAGGGCTGGAGAAGGATGGGGCTCAGAGACATGGAGATGGAGGGACATGGGAGGCAGGGATGGAGGGGCAGGGGGTGTAGGGAGCTCGGATGGAGGGACGCGGGGTGCGGAGGTTCAGGGACGGAGGGATGCCGTGCGCTCCGCCCGTGCTGCCCGCACTCACCGATGGTGGTGATGACCGTGATGGCGAAGTAGAAGGAGCCGGCGAACTTCCACTGGCGACCGGCGCGGTGCGGCTCGGCCTGCAGCACCAGCCGCTCCAGCTCCCGGTAATCGTCGGCGGAGAAGCGGTACTTCCTCCGCAGCTCCCCGCGCTTCTGCTCCAGCAGCCGCTTGCGGCCGCTCTCCGCCTCCGACTCCAGCGCATCGAAGACCGCGGCGCCCACCAGCAGGTAGGAGAAGATGCAGAGGATGAGCGCGGCCGTGCGCAGGTTCTGCCGCTTCATGGCGAGGGGCGGCCGCCGCGCTCAGCCCGGGCTCCGCATGGCCCCGCCGCCGCCGCCCCCCGCCCGCCCCCCGCGCACCCCCGCGACCGCGCACCGCCCCCCGCGCACCCCCGCGCACCCCCGCGACCGCGCACCGCCCCCCGCGCACCCCCGCGCACCCCCGCGCACCGGGCACCGCGCACCGGGCACCGCGCACCGGGCACCGCCTGCGCACTCCCGCGCACCGCCCGCGCACCGGGCACCGCGCACCGGGCACCGGGCACCGGGCACCGGGCACCGGGCACCGCGCATTCCGCACCGGGCACCGCGCACCGCCCGCACATCCCGCACCGCGCACCGCCCGCGCACCTCTCACTCCCGCGCACGGCTCATCTCGCACCGCGCACCGCACACTGCCCGCGCATCCCGCACCCCGCACCGGGCACGGCTCATCCCGCACCGGGCCCGGGCACCGCGCAGCGCCTCCTGCCTGCCCGGGGCACCGGCTCCCGCGGGCTCCGGCTCGCATGCACACCTAGGCTGGCTCCGTGTGCCCCGAGCCCTCCCTGCCCGGCTGCAGATGAGCCCCAGCGAGGCCGCGGTTCATTCTCGTGCCAGTGACTGCAGTAACAGCCCCGTTCCCCGAAAATGTTCCTGGATGCTCCCAGGCTGGAGGAGTTTCTTGTGCCTACACCCTCCTCACCTGCACTCCCGAAGGCAGGGTTGGGGCTGTGTGGCTGTCCCCGCGTTCCCCGTGGTATCATCCCCTTGCTCCTGCTGCTCTGCCCCTATCTGGGCCTCTTCACAGCCACGGCACTGAGGAACCCTGCTACCGGTGTCACCTGTGTGATCTATTTGTGTCACCTGTGCAATCTGTGTTTTCTACCTGTGTTTTCTATCTGTGTGATCTGTCTGTGTTATCTGTGTTGTCTGTGTTATCTATCTGTGTTATCTGTGTTCCCAGTGTTATCTATCTGTGTTATCTGTGTTATTTGTCTGTGTTAACTGTGTTATCTCTCTCCATTATCTGTGTCACCCTTTTCCTAGCTGGTTACCAGGGCAGAGTCTGGCCTGTTGGGTCCAGTGCTGTTTTAAGGGGGCAGAACGGAACAAAACCAGATTCACAGTTTCTGTCGCTTTCTTTGGCCCACTGGTGAGAGGCTGCAGGCACGGGGGATGTGGGGCCTGTCCATCCTGTGCTGGTGTGGGGAGCAGTGAGCTCAGCCTCTCTGCTCTGAGGTGCTGTGGACAGCCCAGGTCAGCCCCAAGGAGAAGGGAAATCAGCCGTGGTAGGAGGCAGAGCCCACAAATTGAAGACCCTGTTTCTCATTCCTGGTTACCATAGATTTTATGTAACTCCTATACTTCACTTTTAAAAATAGAAAGATACTTCTGAGTTGTGTGTTGCAGGAGATAGTATCTCTTTCAGGAAAATAAATTCTTCTTTTGGCTGGGAATAAAACATACAAGTGAAAAAAACGACAAGGGTTACATCCCTCTTCATCCATCTCACTTCTCTCTGGAGAGGAGAAGATGCTTTGGGATTTAGTTGCACCAATGAAGCTTTGAACTGGACATAAGAAAAACTTTTTAATCATGAAGACAGTGAAACACTGGAACAGACTGCTGGGGGAGATTGTGGCCACCCTGTCACTTGAGGAGTTTAAAAATAAGATAAGCAGATGTCTGAGTGTCTGCTGAAAATGCTCTGGGTACAGTGGGTGCTCTCCTGAAGGAGGGGGTGACTCAATACTCTCCTAGAGCCCCTTCCATCCCAGTCCTCAGCATTTCCATGGCCAAAGCAAGGGACACAGTGGCCTCTCCTACTGTAATTGTGAACTCTTTTTCACCCTGGCCACTTGCCACTTCCCTCCTCCTTGCTGAGTCTCCATGCCAGCACCATTAGTGAAAGTTGTTATTGGAGAAAAAATAGACTCCGGCATCCATCAGGAGCAGCCGAAGCTGTCAACGTGCTGCTCGACATGGCAGGGCTTGCAGCCTCCTAAATCATGTGGCAGAGCCTCTGCTGGAGGAATGTGTGTGGTTTGTGCTCTCCATGGTGTGTTTGCAGCCCTGCTGAAGGGGCCTGGGATGCTGTCAAACCTCCAGCCCCAGAGACGTGTGGGGGCTCCTGCTCATGCAGATGCACTTCACCTGGTGCTGGTAATTTTTTCCACTGGTCAGCAATGACTTCCCACCTTGGAGACAGGAGCCAGCGCTGCTAACTGAGCTTCTGTTGGTTCCATTAGAGAGAAAGGAGATATTACAATAATTGCATCTCTTGTTGCCTGTCACACATCTTTAAGAAGGGGCTCTGGGGCCTCCAGTGCCTTGCAGGTCAAATTCTGGGTTCAAATATTTGGAGGGTTAAGCTGATGCCACAGCCTGTTATGGAAAGCCAGCTGTTCTGTGCAGATGTTGGGCCAACATGCCACTGTAAGCTGCAGCATAGAAAGCCCTGGGAGATGCTCTCCACCGGTGGGTGACAGCAGGCACAAGGTGCTTTCCCACTTTCCTTTAGGAGCAGCATCAATCTCAGCTGATCATGAAGTAAATCCTGCCCAGCTCATTTCCACACCAGAGTTTGTGATGAGAGCCAGCAGTGCTTGGGCAGAGATGGTACAGCATGGCTTTCCAAGGTGCTGCCCACACAGGGAGGGGTGGGTGGGTGGCTGGGGACACTGGGGACAGGGGGAGCATCTCTGCTACCACAGCATGAGCAACTCTCAGAGTTCCCTTCTGCTGTCCTGTCCTCTTTGGGGCTTGTGGTGGGCTGACCTTGGCTGGCTTCAAGGTCTCTTCCTGACCCCAGAAGAAATCTTTGCCTTGCAGTGTCTTAGGACATGGGTCTTCCTTCAGCATGGCCTTTCCCTGCTGCACTGGGAGTTATAGAGATTGGGATGTCACTGATTTCTCCTTCTGGGGCTTGCTTTGACCTCTTGCAGGTCAGAGGCCCCTGTAGAATAAATGCTGCTCAGCAGGAAAAGGGGAGCAGGATCCATCTCCTAATGAGAAACCCTCCAGTAACAAGCCAGGACTGTTTGGAGTGGGACTGGATTCAGCCTGCTCTGTTTCTCACTGCTCACACACTGCTTTTTCCTGCCTGCAGTGATCACAGGGCATGAGAGACACAAATCTGTGTCAGATGGCTGTTGTGGAGGGCCATCCTGTCCTGTTCCTCCTGAGGCACAGGAAAGTTTTACACTTTCTTGCTGAGAAACCATAAATTCAACCTTTGTGTTTCTCTGGACTTTGCTCTGCTTGAGGAAGGTCAAGCTAGAGCCATGGGTTCAGGGCAGGCAAGATAATGTACTTTATCATTGATTTTCAGAGAGAAGTTGCATTATGAGATTAAATGTCTCATTTTTATTGCATGGGGAGGCAAAGAAAAAGCAGGAGCTCTGAAAATAAAACGTGATTTCAAGTGCTGTGTTTGTGGGGGGAAGTGCTTGTGACTGGGAGTGAGCGTGCCTTTTTTCCAATCCTTTGGAGGTGAACTTTGAGAGGCTGGTAAACAAAGTCAAACCTCATCTGTGTTTAAACCAATGACTAATTGATGTGTCTAATTGGCCCACATCTTCTAATTCCATGCTGGCAGGGAGTTTATTAAAAAGCTTTTCTAGTTCTAATGGATTGAAATAAGCAAAAACTGCTTAGCAGTTTCAGACCAAAAGCACTAAACAGGGACCAGTTGTGTGGGTCTGCTTGAGTCAGTCCCAAGTCCCACCACCCAAACCCTTCCCTGGTTTCAGCTGCAAGGTGCTCCAGCTCTCTGAGGGCTTGGGGACCATCTTGATGGTACTCTGCCTCTTTAGGTTATTTTTAAGCACCTAATTGATGTTTTTGTTTGCTTTAGTAGAAGCATCAGCTATTCTCGCTTTAATGCCATTAATACTTATATTATAGATAGCCTGGCAAAGCCACAGGGTACTTCTAAAGCAGTGGATTAGTTTAATTTCTAAAAAGTACTGGGTATCAGGGTATGAATAACAAGATGATGCCCAGATGATGTCCTTAAAGCACTGCTGGGCTGCCCCAGCCAGGCAGCACCATGAGCTGGGCACAGGGAGTGTTCCTTCCTCTCTGCATGAAGGGCCATGGCTATGCCTTCCTCTGCAGACACAGCATCCCTGACTGCACCCAGGCTGGATGTAGTGTTTGTTTCTGTCCCATGACTCCACAAATCATCCTGTAAAACATCCTCCTGCATGCTGGAGCTGCCTGGGATCTGTCTTTTGGCCATGCTCAGTTACTGCAGGCTCAGGAACCTCACGGTTTTCCCTTGGCTCTGAGAATTGCTTCTGCCTCCCTCCTGGGCTCTTTGTAGCTCAGATGGCTGCAGGCACTTTGCTCTGCATTGTGATGTAGAAGCTCAGCAAGGGAAATAAGGAAGCATTGGATATAAACTGGTTGTAAATGCAGTTTGGTCTCCCATGGATGTGACTTCCAGCTTTCCAACCCCAGAGCACATGAACACAGTTTTGTGTATGACTGGCTCCAACCTCCTTACCCAGTACCAGCCATGCTAAACCTCATCATGCCACCTCCTATTACCCCAGAACTCATTGGGAAGCATTTCCCACCTACCCTTCCTGCCCAAAATGGGTTCTGTGAGAGGCCACACAGCCCCATGCTCGCACCCCACTCCCTCCAGCAGCCTGATCTGCCACTGGTTGTACACAAAGCAGACCTGGGCTGGAAATGCTGACAGTACTCTTGACAGTTTATGGTCACAAACTCTATTTTCAGCCTAATAAGTTTTTTATATGCTTGGAAAGCTGTCAGTTGAACATCAGCCAAGCACAAAGTACCTGCCATAAAGCGCCTGGACCACAACCAAATGGGAAAGGTGCTGCTCTGCCTTAGTGAGTTCTTGATCTCAGATGCTTTACTGGGTTCATTTATTTTGTTTGAGGATCTTGGCTTTAATTATAAAATAATAAGATAAAATCATTATGCCTCTACTTAAAAATTTGTGGAAGTATTTGCTGAGAGCCTGTTAAATCAAAGCTGTCTGCCAGTTTGGATTGGGTTTTGGGGCTGGGAGGCTCCGTGGTGCTGCTGCCAGTGCCAGAGTGGACCAGGAGATCCCTGTGATGGAGACACTATGGGAGTGTGTCTGGAGAAGGGTCCTCCTTCTGGGCAAGGTGGATCTGCAGACGAGCTGCCACGGCCACCACACAGACCCAGGGTAGGAACGTGGCCACAGGGAGAGCAGGGCTGGCCCCGGGCCAGCTCCCACCTCGGGTGGCAGCATCACGGTGCCATAAAGGACTTCCCTGCCTCAGCCTGTGGGACTGCCAGGAAGGTCAGGGGCGGCGGGGGACAAAGGCTCTGGGAAGGAATTACAAAGACGTGAGGCTCTTCTGGAGGGTTCCCCGGTGACAGCTTTGCCCCTGTCCTACGAGGCGTGCCACGCCATGGCAGCACTGCAGTGCAGGGATTGGAAAGGCCCTGAGCAGCTGCAGGGATGCTGTGGGACACCTCAGGGGAGGGAAGGGCTCTGCCAGGTGCTGGATGCCTGTGCTGGGGTCGGGATCGGGGCCGGGGTCGGGATTGGGGATCGGGGATGGGGATGGGGATGGGGGTTGGGGTCGGGGTCAGGGTCGGGGCTGGGGTCGGGGTCGGGATCGGGATCGGGATCGGGATCGGGGTCAGGGTCGGGATCTGGATCGGGGCTGGGGTCGGGGTCAGGGTCAGGGTCAGGGTCAGGGTCAGGGTCAGGGTTGGGATCGGGGTCAGGGTCAGGGTCAGGGTCAGGGTCAGGGTCAGGGCCAGGGTCAGGGTCAGGGTCAGGGTCAGGGTTGGGGTCGGGGTCGGGGTTGGGATCGGGGGTCGGGATCGGGGTCAGGGTCAGGGTCAGGGTCAGGGTCAGGGTCGGGGTTGGGATCGGGGTCAGGGTCAGGGTCAGGGTCAGGGTCAGGGTTGGGGTCGGGGTTGGGATCGGGATCAGGGTCAGGGTCAGGGTCAGGGTCAGGGTCAGGGTCGGGGTTGGGATCGGGGTCAGGGTCAGGGTCAGGGTCAGGGTCAGGGTCAGGGTCAGGGTCAGGGTCAGGGTCGGGGTTGGGATCGGGATCAGGGTCAGGGTCGGGGTTGGGATCGGGGTCAGGGTCAGGGTCAGGGTCAGGGTCAGGGTCGGGGTTGGGATCGGGGTCAGGGTCAGGGTCAGGGTCAGGGTCAGGGTCAGGGTCAGGGTCGGGGTTGGGATCGGGGTCAGGGTCAGGGTCAGGGTCAGGGTCAGGGTCAGGGTCGGGGTTGGGATCGGGATCAGGGTCGGGGTCGGGGCCGGCGGCACTGGCGCTGCCGCAGTCCCACCTGCGGGCCCCGGAGCTCCGCTTCCCGGGCAGACAGAATACAGTAAATGGCTCCTTTCGATGCTAAAAATAACCCGCTAGGAAACAAATCGGCCCCAGGACTTTAACTGGAGAAAAGTGCATTTATTAGTAAAACTCAAGATGTCCTTTCCTGTTTTCCTCTGAGGAACCGGAGCTGCGAGGTTGACTGAGCTTCCCTGCTGGCACCGACTTATTTCAGTGCAGGGTTTGATTCCTCCAAGATTCATTTTTCCTCCCCTGCTAGCGATGCTCCATGGCTGGTCCCACACTGCACTGGCCAGAAGGGCTCTGGGTTTGGGCCACAAGCGATTTCCCAGCCAAGGGAGCCGTAAATGCCCTGTGAAAGTGTTCCTGCTGCCCACGGCTGAGGGCACAGCCGGTTCCCAGGGGGGAATGAATAGAACAAAACGAAATATTTGTTTTCTCTTGAAGTGTAAGCACCGTTTTCGGGACCGATTTTTCCCTCCACCTTAAAACTGCAGATTCTACTAAGTCTTGTTTATATACAAAAAGTTTCCAGTTGTTTCTCTCCAGGCTTTTCTCTGGAAGGACTGACCGGGGAGATAAGACACATCCTCTCCGAATTGCAAATGCAAAAATGTCCCTGTGTTCGCTTGGCCCAGCTGTTGTCCCCTGCTCCAGCCCTGGCCCTTTCTTTCCAGCCGTGCTCGGGGGCTGTGTGCTGTCCCTGGGGCACAGCAAATGGTGGCACAGGAATCACAGCTGTTCCAGGCATTGGGACGCCAGATCTGCCATCAATCATTAGAGGGAATTAAATTAACAGTAGGCTTTTTTGGAGGCAGGCAAACCACCTGAGGTAAATGGAAAAATAAACCAGAAGCTTCTCTGTGACATGAAACATTTACCTGACTTTAAGGTCATTTTTTGAGGCGGCAGCTGAGGTGCTGAGCAGTGACAGGAGGTGATGCTCTGGGTATCCCTTGATCTCCACACAGGACCAGGCACAGACTCAGGGCATGGCCATCTGGGGGTTTCTGGCTTGAGAACCATGTGTGAGCAGCCCCCTTTATGGAGGCAATGAGAACTTCCCCCAGGCTGGGGCTGGCAGCTGAGGCTGCAAGTCCAGCACTCATCCCTGTGCTGTGTCTTTGGGAGAGGATGTGTCCCGTACTCCCATGCTGAGTCTGCTGGTTTGTCCATGAGCCACCCTCTGCTCCTACATGCCCCACTGGAAAATAAAGAATGTTCCAGCTCGTGAAGCCCTTCTTCCTCGCTGTGCTGCTGGTGTCTGCCCTGGGGCACCCTGCCAGAGCTTTCCCCACATCCCAGCTCCTTGCAGTGTGACAGTGGCTACAGGGATGGATCTGTTTCAGCTTTGCACACAGAAAGATTCTTTCCTCCAACAGCCCTGAGGAAGCTGCAGCATCTCATGATGGGCTGTGCAGACCAGCTGGGGTCTTGGATAGCCCCAGGCTCATGGATGAGCTGCACCCCAAAGGAACTGCATCCCCATCTCCTCTGGACTCTCAGCATGGCACTGGCCAGCACTACACACTTTCACAGGGGGATTTCTGCCTCCAAGCCAAGTAACATTTCATTCAGTGAGAATGCCTGGCTCTTGGCACCAGTGACCCTACCCCTGAGCTCCCCTCCGTGCCAGCAGCTTCCACTGCCATGGGACTGTCCCCACTGCCTGCACTGGAGACACGGAGGTTCTGCAGGGGGCTGTGCTGGTAAGAGCAGGCTGGGAGCTGTGGTGGGTGGTTCTCCCCACCTCAGCTGAGCACAGAGGTGAACCTCTGCACCTCCACCCGTGAGCAAAGGCAGCCAGGACACAGTTAATCTGTCTCCTGTCCTTGGATGTCCTGAGCACAGCATGGAAGCAGCTTCTCCAAGGAGGGGCTGTGGTGCCTTTGGGAAGCCTGGGAGCTCTCTGATGCTCCTTAGGGTAAACTTTTTGCCCATAAGCCCAAACAAGCAGAAGAATTTCACGCTGGCTGGGCTGCGCGTTGGCACGAAGGGCTCTTCAGGGAGCCAGGCTGGATCTGAGTGTCTCCTCATGAAAGAGCAGATGTGTTGGGCAAAATTCAAATGATATCTTCCTCCCAGGATGCTGAGGAGGCAGCACAGGTCGTAGTGCACTGAGCATCTCCCGGGGGTTTCTCACTGCACCGCTCCTGTGCTGGTGCCTGCCTCAAGCAGTGATCCGGGGCAAGGAGCGCTTGCTGCGGGCGGATATTTAAAGAAACGGAGTTAAAAATGACACAACTCTTTTAAACCTGCGCTGGGCGAGTCCTGCAGGACAAATCGGTGCCTGCAGGGTGCAGCTGCAGCCGCTCTGTAGCGCACATACAAATGCTGCTGGGCTGGGAGCGGCCGGGGCTGGCCCTGCGCTCCTCGCCCCCGGCTCCCGCACAGCATGGCATCACCTATTTATAACTATTTATAACTATTTATAACTATTTATAACTATTTATAACTATTTATAACCATTTATAACTATTTATAACTATCACTATTTATAACTGCATGCACTGCAGGGGTGGTGTTGGCCTGATGGCTCCACACAGGCACGCTAAGTGTTGTTCTATTTCTGTGATTTGCTCTCTTCTGCACAAGCTGTTGGTCCCTCGGATGCCAAAGCACTCCATGTAGTATAGACAAAGAGCCAGCTTTTTCTCTTTTATTAAAATCACCAGCAGCACCCCAGTGGCAGGTATGTTTACCATTTTTCCCAGCTCACCTGGATAATTACATCTGCTCTCCCTTCCCAGTCTGATCGATCTCCTTGGTAGATAAGATAACCTGTCAGGTCTGGTGTCACTGCAGCCAAAGGTACTTCAGCAATGAAATTGTTTTGCTGAAGAAATAAATGCCTCTCACAGAATCTGAGGATGCTGTGACCTCTCATTAGTGACCTGAGTGACTCATCCCTTTTTGTGTGCACACTGCAGCCTCCCACCACACTGTGAAAAATGCTCCACCAAGTCCTGCTGCTGGGTGCCTGGAGTAATGGGGAGCCAAATCCTGTGGGAGCCTCCTGCTCTGGCTGCTTCTCGTCCAGCTTCACACCTCGCCTGTTCTCAGCACAGGGCAGCCAACCCACACTTGTTTAGCAATCAGGGCTCCACTGGCCCTGCCAGCACCCCTGAACTGAGTCAGAGCCGGATTTTAGCTAATGTGTGCAAAATGAAATGAAGTATTAATCAGAGTTGAGTTCTGTGCACTTAGATGTTGCTGATAGCAATATTTTCTTTTTGTAGAGTGTTTTGCATGCCAAAAAAACCCAACAAAACTGTTCTGCATTTTGGAGGAAGAAAGTGGTTGTACATCTGTGCATCTGTACGTGTGCCTGTTATTTCTGCCTGACTGGCTTCCCTGGGCTGTCAGCTCAAAAGTTCTCTGTAACATAACAAACCTTGACTGTGTTTGCAACATATCCTCAACCAAGAGCGGTTTATTTAATGAAGCAAGAAATGCTGCCAAATTTCCAGGCTAGATCCTGATCCCATTAGTGTCAGGAGGAGAATTCTCACCATGTTTGATTTATTGGTTGGGTCTAATCTTGGTAAAGGAGTTAAAAATCTGCTTTCAGCTTGATTCTGCACACAAGACCATTGTTCCACGCTGCTGTACCAGAGAGGCAGTGGGAAAAGCAGGTGGGATTCCTCTCACTTGCTTTTAGACATCTCCAAAGTCTGGCAACAGATAGCCAAGGGAGGGAAAGAGTGTTCAGCTTGTCATAAGCCAGGAGCCCAAAAGGGGTGATGATTCAGAGGGCAACCATGGCACAGCTTCTCCAGGGGCACTGGCCCCTTCCTGCCAGCAGCAAATGCTTGTGCTGGGAGAAGGGGAAGGAGGATTATGACACCTGCCCACCTTCCCTGCCCCTTTACCCACTCCCAAAAGTTCTTCCCATGCTGTAAGTGGGACCTGGGACAGGCTGGGTGCTGCCCATGCTGGTTGCTCCAGGGACAAACCCTCTGGTCCCAGGGAATAAAGAGCCCTGGGAGGTTTTGGCAGGGGAGCAGTGCCCATGTGTTTTGAGCAGGATCCCTGCAGTGGCCACACACCTCCATGTCCCACAGAGAGCAGCAGCTGCTCTTGGGGAGGGAAGGAACCTCCCTGGCAGTGAGGGCAGGAAGGAGGGATGGAGGAGGGAGGGCTGGAGGAAGGAGGGTGGTTTTTTTGCCCCAGCTGTGAAGAGGTTCATGTGCCAGGGGCTGAGCCTTAATTACACACACACCTAATAAAGGGAAAGAGCTTATTCCCTCCAGTTCACATGGGAAGCAGCACTGTCTGAAAATCAAGGGGGCTGTGATTAAAAAAGAATTAAAAATTACACCCCAAACTCCTCAGACATCAGCCCAACACACAGATCCTTACTGGCTTTTGCTGCTTTGACAGACACAGAACACAGAAAAAATGTGCAAATTTATGCCTGCAACTGTCCCTGGGGCTCAGAGATGCTTCTTAGGACATAAACCATTTATTACAAGTGAAGGGAGGGGGCACTGGAGAAGACAAGAAGACACATCTGGGCACAAGGATGCAGGGGGTGAGAGCAGAGTTTGCTGGCACTTCCTACACAGCACTCCCTCCCCAGCATGTGGTGATGCTTTACTCCAACCAGCCCTGCCCAAAGTGGGGGCAGTGACAGGGTGTCACAGCTCCCAGGGGCTGTGCGAGCCAAGGCTGGCTCTGCAGGGAGCTGTAGCATCTTAGACAGGATCCATGTGTGAAGATGGAAGAGCTGGACAGCTTTCAGAGGCGTGGGTGTTTTTTGGGGAACAAAGAGGAGTTCAGAGCTCTGGAGAAGCCCAGATCTGGAGCATGTGTGCAAGGAGCAGGGACCAGGTCTCATCCTAATGTCTCAATCTTCCTACTACAGACAGAGAAGTTCTTGTTGATGAATTTATGCTTTATCTTTGCTTTTCCTGTGGATGAGGTGGGAGCTGGACATTTCAGGCTCTGCAGGACCCCTGACTGGTGCTGAGCAGGCTCCTCAGTGTGTGCCTGTCACAGATCACTCTCCAGCAGCTGCCTGCAGTCTCCCATCAGTTCCCTGCCTGCAGAGCCCTGGGAAGATCATCTCCACTCCCTGAGCAGGCAGGGCCCTGCTCCAGCCTGCAGGCCAGCTGGCTCCCCGGCTCCCATAAGGCTTTAAAAGAAGCCAGACGACTCACAACTGAAAGCATGAGCTGTTTATTGCACTGTAGACATATTACCTGTGCTGCAAGCCAGCTGCGCTCCCTGCACTGCCCAGCTAAGGTGGGTCCGTGTGAGGAACAGCTGACAGACATAAATGTCAAGAAAAGAGCACAACATCCGTCCGTGGGCCAGTGCTTTCCCAGAAAGGGCTGATTTTAGCTCACAGTCCACTTCCTTCAGCTGGGCTCCAAAAGCTGCTGTCACTGCAAATCACATTATTGAATTGAAATGTTCGAGCTGTTTGTAGTGGGTAAGACCAAGATCAAAAACCAAAATACTGCCTGGGAGCCTCTGCTCACCCCAAAGCAAGAGACCTGCCACCCCTGGTGATGACAGACAGCTGCCCTTGCCATCACATCCTGCCTTCACAAGCCTTCACACCAGTGCTGCTTCTCCTTTTATTTGCACATCTAATTTTTACAAGTCATATCTAATGCCCTTTCAAGGCTGGATGCAAGATGCAAACACCCACCTGAATTTTTGCAAACTCTCCTGGCATTTTCCTGCTGAAAGCAGTTAAGGCTACTGCAGTCATTCACCTTCCAAAATAAAACCCCAACCAACAGTCTCCAAAAACTTTAAAATGCCTATTTGTAAGTTCTGCTATGTGCTCTTCCAAAAGAGAGGGAGTGATGCCAGTAATGTCTTTTTCTTCTGCAAAGGAGGTGGGCAGCAGAGGATCCCACAGATCCTGGAACAGCTCAGTCACCCAGGAACTGGCAGAGCTAAGTAATGTACTTAAAACCTGATTTTTTATTGAAATAATAAACCTGAATATTTCCATTCCAAAGCTCTTCCCCCCCTGCAAAAATTCACCCTCTCAGGTGCATTGCTGTTCTGCAATGCAGGGCCTCTCCTTAGGTGAAAGAGGGAATCCTCCTTGTACAGTAGAGTAGAGAGGATGCAGTGGAGGGACAAGGTGTCACTCCCTCCCATCCCTCAGTCAGAGGAGCTGGGAAGCGAGGGGTGTTCACCAGCTCAGACTGCTCATGACGGGCTGGAGGGAAACACTTTGGACTGGAGCAAACGTGATCGTCTCGTTCCATCTCCAGGCGTGCTGTAGGCAAAATGGTCGGGTCGAGCGGCTCTGCTTTTGAAATCTGGTGGCAGTTTTCTCTGTGATGCTGACAGTCCTGTCTATCCCTTGTGTGCACGGAGCCCGCGATGCTGCTGTCACCATCTCTGCAAAGCTCTGTCAAGGTGGGGGGCTGCCCCCAGGGAGGGGCCAAGCACAAGCTGACGTGGCACAAGTGGGGGTGTCAGGTCCCTCAGAGCTCGTTAGAAGCCTCCCCCTTACAAAGAATGATGTTCCTCTTCTTGTCAGCTGCCTGGCAAGAGGCTGTGCGCCGGAAGGGTGGCCTCAGACACCGTCTGGCGCTTTGGTGGATGGTCCTCACTCGTGACCTCCAGTCTTTGCTGGTAACCACATAGAGCAGGGGGTTGAGGGCACTGTTGAGGCTGGCCAGGCCCCGAGTCACCTGGTAGGAAACGTAGACATCCTTTGAAGCCTGTGTGCAGGACCCTTGCGGTTGCCAGCGAAAAAACAAGTTGAGGTTTCTGAAGATGTGGTAGGGGAGGAAGCAGATGGAAAAGAGAACCATCACGAGAATCACCAGTCCGATGCTTCTCCTCCTGAGGCCGGGGTCCACGCTGTCATTCCTGCACAGCACGAACACCACGTGGCAGTAGCACCCGATGATGATGAGGAACGGGACGACAAACCCAGTCACGGTGACAACAAAGGTGTAGGGCAGGTAAACGCCCAGGTGCTTGTGTCCTGTGGTGTCGTGGCACTTCATCCCCGTGTCATCCGTCTTGCTGAAGGCAAGATCAGGGGCTATCTGTGCCAGGACCCACAGCCAGACCGTCACGCTGAGCCAGGCCGCCGAGGCTGCCCCCTGGCACCTGCCCCGTGCCTTCAGCGGGTGCACGATGCCCAGGTAGCGGTGGACGCTGATGCAGGTGAGGAAGCCGATGCTGGCGTACAGGTTGAGGTGGAAGAGGCTGCGGGTGAGGCGGCACCAGGCCTGCCCGAAGAGCCACACTCTGCCTCGCAGGTAGTAGCTGACGAGGAAGGGCAGCGTGCTGACGTAGAGCAGGTCAGCCAGCCCCAGGTTGCCCACCAGCAGGCTGAGGGGCTGGCGGGCACCCTCGCGGGGCCCTGTGCAGAGGTGCCACAGCCCCAGCCCGTTCCCCAGCAGCCCCAGGGGGATCACGGTCAGGTACACGGCGGGCAGGAAGCGCTGGGCGAAGGCGGAATCCACGGGGCAAAGAGCCCGAGTGCCATTGCCGGGCCACGGGGAGACAGCATCCACAGCCATCGGGCTGCCACAGCCCTGCCCAGGGCGCTGCTGCTGGCACTGCTCCCTGGAGAGGGGTGGCACTGCTCCCTGGAGAGGGGTGGCACTGCTCGGTAGAAGGCTGTCCCAGTATTCCGTGGAAGGTGGTGGCACTGCTCGGTGGAAGGCTGTGGCAGTGCTCGGTGGATAGTGGTGGCAGTGCTCGGTGGAAGGCTGTCCCGGTGTTCCGTGGAAGGCTGTCCCGGTGTCCCGGTGCTCCGTGGAAGGCTGTCCCGGTGTCCCGGTGCTCCGTGGAAGGCTGTCCCGGTGTCCCGGTGTTCCGTGCAAGGCTGTCCCGGGGCTCGGTGGCACCGGTGCCCGCAGCAGCACGGAACCCTCCGGCCCAGGCTGCGGCTCCTCTGTCGGCTCCTGCTGAGCCCGGCCCGGGGCCCGAGGGTGCCGGACTTTCCCCGGGGCACGGAGGATGAACCGAGGGCAGCCCCAGCGGAGCTTCCGCCGCTCCCTCGGCGCCTCCCCCAGCCCGCTTGAGGCGCTCGGAGCCCGGCGCCAGGGACACGCAGCCCCTCGGCTATTTTGGGTGCTGGAGGGAGCAGGAGGCAGGGGGGAGGCAGAGGGATGCCTGAGGAGGGGAGCCAAAGCTTTCAGCCTGTTTGTGTTCTGTGCCGCTGGCGGTCAGGAGGAACCCCGCAGTTTCCCTGAGCGGGGCTGGATGCCCGCAGCCCATGAGCCGCCCTCACTGCCGTTCCCACAGCATTTTTCCTGGCTCCACCGCTCAGAAATCCCGGGAGCAGAGGTAAGGAGGAGCCCGGCAGTGCTCCCTGGGGCTCATGCTGCCATCCCCGGTGCCACAGGCAGTGCAGCAGGCAGGGATGTACCGGGCTGGCTGTCCCCAGCCCAGGCAGGGCGAGCCCTGCTCAAGAGCTGTCCCCTCCCTGCTGCTGCTCCTTCTGTCTCCCTCCCCAGGCGCAAAAACCCTGTCCCCGCTCCTCCTTCGAGCGGTCCCGAGCCGTGCAGGGAGCAGGGGAGATGGGCTGTGCCCTGCCTGTCCTGTCACAGGCACCGAGAGGCAGGAGACACCCAGATACTGTGAAACTGGGGCTAAAAGCAGAGACCCCAGAGCAGACCCCGAGGAAGGGCAGCCCCCATTCATTGCCGAGCAGCTGCTGCAGCATAAACCGGGCCAGAAATCACTTGGGTCTGCAGGTACGGAGCTAACAGGGAGCAGTCAGAGGGGAGAGGGTTTACCCTGATAAGCCACAGGAAAACGACCTTGGGGAAAGGACTTGAGGTGAAAGGCTAGGCTCTGGAAGGGCCACGGCAGCCTGTTTTCCGGGAATTGAATCCAGGCAGGCAGTGGGAGGAAGCTGGGATCTCAGCAGCCAGTGGGGAGGATGAGGAAGAGGAGGAGGAGGGAGGGTGAGCCTGCCCAGCCATCCCGGCTGAGCATCCATCCCTCCCTGGGAGCTGCTGAACATCTCTGCTGGACCACGCTCGGGCACGGCAGCTCGGGGACACGGTGGGGACGCCCAAGACGCAGATGGGGTGATGGTTAGCTGCGTGTTGAGAGCAGCAATGTGTTTCTTGACTTCAGACACTGCTTGCTGGATCAGATAAGCGGTGGGAAACATCGTGTGTTATTTCCTGCCTGTGTAATAAAATCTCACCAGTATGGGTGTGCCGCCGAAAAGCTGAAGCGTAGAAGCTGTTTCCATGTGGTGGAGATATGGCTGTTCTGCGGTTTGCAGAGGCTGTGGTGGGTCTGTGCTCCCGGGGTGACGGCGGCAGGGGGGGTTCATGGGGTGCAGCCCTCAGGGAAGTGACTCCATCCTGCCCTGCTCCTGCCCCCTTCACCTCTGTGTGCATCAGCTGCTCTGCAGCCTGGCCTTGGGGTGGCACCTGCAGAGAAACTTTATGGAGGTGTGGAAGGGCAGCGAGAGGAGAGGAACAGACTGGGAGCAGTTCCCTTTGAGCCATCAGCCTTTGGGGAAACTGAGGCAGAGACAGCAGCTGGCTGGGAGAACTTCTGTGGTCATGGGAAGGGCCATGAGCTGCTCTCAGCAAGGAAGGCAAAGCTTTCTCTGTCCCAGCTTGGAGCTGGTGCCTCCTGACATGGGAGGAGAGGGGCAGGGCAGGACATGGGGAGCGCTGCCAGGAATGGCTGGAACCCCATGCTCTCCACATCTCCTGTGCCCTGGACCCCCTAGAGGTGCAGCCACGGAGCTTTTCTCTTGTGCCTGCCTCCTGTGTGGTTTAGGTGCACTTAGGCCATGGTTTCACTCTCAATACATCCCAAACATCCTGCATCAGGACCCTCCCCCCTGGCTCCTGGCTCTGGCAGTGCTGATGTCAGGATGAGAACACAGGGCCAAGACAGCTCCTGCAAGCACATAACCTGAGACATGTTTTTCCAGGAAAAATACAGAACTCATTTGATCTTCTTGATTTTTTATGGTTTTTGTTTTTTTTTCAATTGAGTACTGCATTCCTGTGCTCAGTATCTGAAAATGTTTTGCTTTAATAAGGGGCTCATCCAGCCCTCTCTCACCCAACCCTGTGCATTTAAAAACCATCAGTCATGAGGATGACTTAGAAAAGAAATTCTGATGCATGTTGTTTACTCATCCAGTAGGTTCAGTTTTCCTTCAGCTGCTGTGTGTGCTTGCACAGAAATGAGCTGTGATCTGAGGCTCATCACTGGCTCAGGAGTGTGGCTGGCAGATCCCAGGCTGTGTGCAGATGTGGCCTTGTGCCTTGAGGACAGGAGAGAATTTTCTTTTGTGATTTTTAAAAGATAAAGATAAAGATTTCTATCTTTACACATTACCTGTGGATGGGGTAGAATATTTCTCTGTTGCCCCACACGAGCAGGCAAAGCCAGGACCCTGCGTCAGAGCCTCAAATAACCACGTTTCCAGGGTAGCAGGGCTTTAGAGGGAAATATTGTGAGACTGGCAATCAAATTGCAAGAGTTGATTTCCCTGCATTCATAGGGAAAAATAACTCTGATTTAGTTGGAATCATTAATTCATTATTTAGATGCTTAGTGAATCAGGGAGACATTCTGCAGGGGAAAAAAAAAAAAAAAGATAATTATAGCAGAGGTGTGTTGAGTCATTTGTTTGAGACTAGAATTGCAGGTTGCTGCCTAAAAAAGTGACCTTCTGATTTTTTACCATCACCCAGAGGTGGCTAGGCAGGATCTGGGAGTGTGTGACAGTCCTGGCAGCTCACCCAGCCTTGGTGGCCGAGTCCCAACATGCTTGACAAGAACTGCCTTAAAACCAGGATTTGCAGTACCCACAATGTTTTATCCATGTCAGTTGAGGAATGTGGTAGTTTTGAAGTCTACATGAGCTTTAGGTCACCACTTGTTTGGGGTGGCCACCAGAGAACTAAAAAAAGTCGACCAAAGCTGTGTGTTCTGCCATTTGCTGCCTGCTGGAGGTCCACCACATGCCCGTATCAAACAGAATTAATGATTTGTGTTCAGGCTGAGCACAAGATGATTGCAGTAAATAATTCTCTTTGTAGGCAATGTTTTACTGCAAGAGCAGTGAGGGGTTTTTTTCTTCCTATATTTTCTTTTTTTTTTACCCCCAAGAGGTGACTGAACCTCATCCTTGACTTTGATTTTGTTTTCAGTTCTTGCTGGGCCTGAGGGAGTGGGTGAGCTGCCTTGGCCCTGCTGCCTTTTCTGCTGCTGAGGGGGCTTTTTCTTGGGCTGGAGAGAGGTGCTCTCACTGCCATTCAGCCTTCTGCTCCTCTGCCCCCAGATCTGCCCTGGTCAGGAGCACAGGCAGCTGGTGATGGTGGCTGCATCGTGCTGGGGAAATCCCAGTCCAGGGGAACTGGAGGAAGTGTGGGCCTGGTAGTAGGAGGGATGAGCTACAGGGGAGTTTGGGAGCTGATTTTTGGGAGGCTGAGGAGAGGCTGTGCTGTGCCGTGCCCTGCCCTGCACATCCCAACCCTGGAGACCTGAGCACTGCTATGGCCAGGGCTGGTGCCATCAGCAGAACTTATGGCTGGGTAAGAGTGAAGGGTTCAACCCAGGATATAATAAACTGTAAAAATGTGTTCAGTGCCTTGATTAACTTTTTTTTTTCCCTTCTCTTACTCTAAGCAGCCCCACCCTGTGCCAGGACTTTCCTGCACCCACCGAGCTGGCCCTGAGCAGCAGGGCTGGGCTCACCCTGCACAGACAAGCTCCACACCTGGATGAGCACATCTTTATTTTTAGTTCCAGAAATACACATCTAAAAAGTCCGTTTCTCACCTGGACACATCACCCAAACCGCTGTTCCTTCCTGCTGTGGAACACGCGTTCCCTCTGCACATTTGTGCGAGGCCATTAGAGGGCATTTGGGTTTCATTTTTCCATCACCCAGAAGCACTTTTTACTGGGAGAAAAAAAAAAGCTCTCCTGCACCGACTCCCGCATGGCTGGAGCAGCTCCAGCCCGTCAGGAGACGGCCCTGACTCATCTTTGCGATTTGTTTTCCCTTTTTCCTGCTTTTCCCTTGGCCCCGGCTGGCGGGGAATGTGCTTGGATGGCAGGCGGTATGTCTGGAGTCTCCGGTGTCTGAGCTCCTCGCTTGCCGAAGCCCTGCCAAACCACCAGCGCTTTGGAGAGGAGGAGGCCAGGCAGAGCGGGAAGGCTCGTGTTTATTCTGGAGGGATGAGGGGAAGGTGAATTAGAGCTGCCATCGGGAGGACCCTGCCCATGCCCGGGAAGCGGCTGCTGGCTTGCAGGGTGGGTACCGTGGGCTGGCTGAGCTCCTGCGTGGTCGAGCAGCTCAGCCTGGCATGGCAGTGACTTGTGGGGTGCAGCCTGATGCCCTGCTCCCTCCCTGGGGGGCCAGGCCAGGAGGGTTCCCTCCAGGGATTTTGGCTTCCAGGTGCTGGAGATGGTCTCTCTCTCAGTCCCTGCAAAGCAGAGATGTGCGATGTGGTGGAGAAGCAGCATCACCTCTTCAGAAGCTCCGCTGGTCCAGGAAAGGACCAGTTCCTGGTTTCATGGGTGGGTTTATGCTTGGAGTGGGATTTCCCCATCTCCCATTTCATTCAGCCTAAGGAACTCGGAATGCTGCCCAGTAACCCTGCCTGGGGCAGCGGGGTGTACAGAGGAGGCAGGTGATGGGTGACACGGGGATCTTGTTCTCTGTTTCCAGCCTCCTTTGCAGCCAAAGTCCATCATTTCTTCTCTGTTTTCCCAATGGAAACATCCTCCATCTTCACCGTAACCACAGTGCCACCAGTTTATGCCAGACTCTTTGCCGGGATGAGGCGTTGGCTCCAGCGTGAATCCGGGGTGGGCGCAGCTACAAACGACCTCCTCTTCCCCTCTGGAAAGGCAGAATGGAGCTCAGCGGGGAGATGGAGAGGGGTGGTGGTGTGTCCCCCACAGCTGCGGAGCAGGGGCACATGGCAGAGGGGTGCAAGGGGACAGGAGCGGGCAGAAAGTGCCACCTGTGTGCCAGATTGGCCCCGTGTCCACACTGGGGTTGTGCCAGGCTAATAAAGGGCTGTCAGAACCACCTCCCGGGTGTGCTCAGGGAGCCAGGCAGGAGCTGCAAATCCGTCTCTGGCCATAGGGACAGGCCGAGCTCACCTGTGTGGGATCCACAGTGCTCCTGGGTTCAGACATCCAGAGCCCCCCAAATTCTGGTCTGCACCTGCCATCGGCTGTTTTCCGTGCAGGGTTTCAGGAGATGGCTCATGGGTCCCTGAGACACGGTCAGCTCATGGCTGAGGAGCGCTGATGGGGGCCCACAGGTAAGCGGGGATCCCGTGGCTCCTGCTGGCCGGCACTTCCCTTTGTCAGCCAAAGGTGATGCCCGGAGGAAGGAGCCGCTCCCAGCCCTCACTCACCGCTGGGAACGCTGCCGGCGGGGCCGGGCAGGCTCTGAGCGAGCAGAGCCGCCTCTGGGTCTCCAGGCGACAGTGGCGGTTCTGGTTGGACACGCGGGTGGCCAAGCCCAGCCCGCAGGTGGCCGAGCAGGGGCTCCACTCTGTGCTCCACTCCTGGCACGGGAAGCGCAGCAGAGGGGCCCCGGCGGCTGCAAGAAAGGAGATGAGGGGGGAAAGGGTGTTTGGAGGCAGGTGCTGTGCCACAGAAACGTGTGAGGTGTCTCCTGCTGATGTTTCACTGCCCGGCCTGAAGGGGCCATCCCCAGAGACTTGCGTGGGCATCGCCTCCCTGGAGCTGCCCTGCATCTTACCTGCCCTGGCATCCCGGAGGAGCTGCTGGTCCTGGGCTTCACAGATCCACTCCGGGCAGCACTTCCCTGGGATCTCCACCCGCCGGGGGTAGGGGCAGTCCGGGGTGGGCAGCCGGACATCCTCCTGGCACAGCGGGATGCAGTTGAAGCCCCCGTCCGAGCAGCGGCACTGGATTTTGCAGCTGGGCTGGAAAACCTCCCCGTCTCGATAGAGCCGGCCGTTCACCTCGCAGCCCTCCTCATCGTCCTCAACTGCAAGTGAGAGGCGGGGAGCCCTTCAGGGACGGGGTGACAGAGATGGGGATGGCAGTGCTGGGGGTAGCTGTGGGGCTGAGCAGAGGCACTGGAGTGGGGCACAGAAGTGACTGAGCCGTGGGCAGGGCAGACGTGGGTGTGCAGCAGCATGTTCGCCACCCAACCTCCTCCCCTTCCCTGCCTTCGCTCCTCATCTCTCTGTTCTTTCAAAGCAGCAGCTCACAAGCTGTGAGAATCCCTCTGCCCTTCGGCTCTGACCCTGCCTTCAGGCTTTCCAGGCCAGGAAAAGTTTCTCCGAGATTTCTCTGCAGGACTCCCAGGCTCCTTTGGCTGGGTGAATGCAGCATCCCTGGGACCTCCCTGTCCATTCTCGCTGAAACCACCCTGAATTCTCAGTCAGAAAGCAGCACAAGAGGTGGCAGGAGATGGGGCACAGCCCTACAGCCAAGCTGCATGCAGCATCTTCAGGAAAGCTGCTTTCCTAGCCTTAAGCACCTCCCTGGTGGCGCTGCGAGATGCCTGAAGCCATGTGAGATCATGACTGGGGCTGGGCTGTGTGCTGGGCTGCAGTGTGGGGTATCCCCGGGGAAAATGGGCATCCCTGTGCTCACAGTTGCAGGTGCCTCCTGTCCCTGCAGGTGCTGAGCTGTAGTCACAGACGAGGCCCTGGCTCTGGTCACAGACGTGCAGGAAGTCGCAGGGCTCTCCCAGGCGCCGGGCACAGATCTTGCAGCAGCCACAGCCATCCAGGACCAGGGGGGAGCCGCGGGGGCAGCGCGGTGGCACCCAGGGGCAGTAGCAGGGTCTCCGGCACAGCTGGGCACAAACCTGTGGAAGCAAAGCTGAATCCATACAGGTGGTTTTTGGCTAACAGCTGCTTTGTCACTGGGACAGCCAGGTAACCTTGTCTCAGTCATGGGGGCAGTTTTTGGTGGAGGGAGGTTCTGTAAATCCATGGGAATATCTCAAAGCATCCTGGAAACCTGCTGTCCCCTTGGAAGGGCACCTATGGAAAACCATGGGGAATCAAGGATGCTCAGAGGCTCAGCACTCTGCAAGATGGGGATTTTAATGTGCCACTGCTCTGAACACACAGGAGGAGGATGGAGTTACAAGGTGAATGTCCCAGGCAGTGGTGGTTATTTAATGAGCTCAGCAGCCCCAAGCAGCCCAGTGGGAGAGAGGAAGAGAGGGAGGGAAAGCAGCCCACCCCCATTCCTGCCCCCAAGGCAGCAGGCTGTGCCCAGCTGGACAGGTGGCTTGGCAGGGACTGAATTCACGTGGTGAGTGCACAGCACCTCACCCCTAACAGTCTTCAGAGCTCTCATTCACGCCAAGAAACAGGACATTGCATCAGCAGTGGGGGTCTGAAGCCAGGCAGACCTCACTGCACTCCTCACTGGTCCAGCTGCCTCCTCTGTTTGTCCCTGGCTGCAGCATCCTCACCTGGCCTGGCCCACTGGGCAAGGAGCCCAGAGATAGGCACGCTTTCAAGGACAGGGAGCTGTTTTCCCTCCTGGCTAGACTGAGCAGTCACTGGCACGTGCATTGCAGTCCTTTGCCTGCTCAGCCCCTTGTGTGCCAGGGAGGTGCCCATGGGAGCTCACCTGGGCAGGTGGATGTTTATACCCTTGGCTCATCCTGCTTGCACAACCACCCTGGCACCAACAGCTTTTTTGGGCAGCTCTTGAGCTCCCATCATGTCACATGTGACAGAGCTATTGCATAGAGAGCCTGAAGCCTTGGGAGCTGGCTCTGCAGTTTGGAAGTGAATCCTTTGCCAGTACTGGGCTGGCAGTGTGTGAGCCCCTGGCAGCCCTGCTGCTCAGCACCATGCACGTGCTGCTGGGTGCAGGGCCAGCCTGTGCAGCACAGCAAACGAGGAACCAAAACATTCATCCCTGCCCTGGTCCAGGTGCTGTGTCTGGGCCTGCCAGCAGAGCCATGGGTTCAGCCAGAACATGCAGGTTTTAGATACCATTTCTCTTTTTCTCTCAGTTTCTCCCAGTGGCATCTGGTCTGACATGATGAGTCAGACAGAGAGGGAAGCCACTGGTGCTCTCTGTTCCCCATTTGCAGCAGTTCTGATGCTTTTCATGGGGCTGTAGAAGCGTCAGTGCCAATAATTGGAGTTAAAATATATCCATAATGAATTGGGTAATCTGGGTTTTGTTCTAGTTCTGTCAGAGAGCAGCATTATTAATGTGTCAGGGGCTGGCTGTGGTGGCCAGGTTTGGGCTGGCAGCACGATGGTCCTTGGTGATTCTCCAGGCACTCCTGAGCACCTGGGGCGAGAATCATTGCTCTGTTAAAGCTTACACAGGCAGCCAAGGGCGTTTTTCATCTTTCAGGAGGTTATTATTACATATTGATGTCTTAGATTAGCCAAGCCATAAATCCATTTCCCCTTGCTCCTTGTAATTTACTTGTCTTTAGGTGACAATGTGGCTCCTGTCAGAGATCTGAACTTTCTGGGAAAAGAGTCAAATAAGCACGATGTTGCCACGACATCCCTGCTTGGGGATTCAAGCAGCAATTAGAACTTGGAGCTGAGATGCCCCAAATTTTTCAACATTCCTGATCTCTGCACAGGCAAATATTTTCACACAGAGTCCAAGAGAAAAAAAAATAATAAAAAAAAAATCCCTACAACCCAAATCCCATCGGAGGTACTGGCTTGGGGAGAGCTGAGTAATGCCAGGGCTGGTGCTCGTGGCTTGGCCCCTGCCTCGGGAGCCTGGGCGGGGATGGAGGAGCCTGGAGGAGCCTGGAGGAGCCTGGAGGAGCCTGGAGGAGCCTGGAGGAGCCTGGAGGAGCCTGGAGGAGCCGCTCCTGCCCTCGCTGGCTGGCGGGGACCGAGCGCAGCCCAGCCCGGGGAGCTGCAGGGACGGCGGGCGATGCATTGCTGGCATTCCTGTGTGCTCCAGCGGCTGAGCCTTGGGCCCAGGAGTGCCCAGACCCTGCTGCTTCCTCACAAACTCCTCTCCCGAGCACAGCTCTGCCCCCTGCACCAACACAGCCTGGCTGCCGGCCGGCGAGAGCCAGCGGGCTCCTGGGGACACCCCAGTCCCTCCTGCACCCCACTCTGCCAGAACCGGCTGCTCCACGGCTAAAGCTGCCCCAGGGCCCCATCTCCCTTACCTTGGAGAGAATGCAGAGGAGGGAGAGGAAGAGGAGCTGCTTCTCCAGCTGGAGCCTCATGGTGCTCTCCCCTGTGCCTCTTCAGCACATCACCCCCCAGGCAGTTTGGAGGCAGTGGCTGTTCGCAGGTTTTAAAGCCCAGAGAAGGTCCTGCTGGTGTTTATACTCTCCCTGCTCTGATGTCACTCACAGGCTCCAATATAAACATGAGTAGGTTTGGACAAGCCTCAAGATTTTCTTTTTTTTCCTTTATTTTTCTTTTTCCAGCCCGCATTCCAGCTGCCATTTCCACTCTTCTCAAGGTGAGAATGTGCTGTCCACCGAGACAAGGAGCGAGGGGAGGGCACGCAGTGCTGTCCCTGGGGAGAGAGGCTGGGGAACCTGGCTGTGGGGTGATCCAGCTCCCTTCTCCTGCCTGCTAGGGAAGCTTCATGCCCCATCCCACTGATCAAGGTCTGTCCAGGCAGAGCTGGCATCTTCCTCCTGGGATGTGAAGGGATTGGCAGGACTGTCCCTGCTGCTGCTGCTGTGGGACAATGCTGTGACCAGGCATCCACCCCTATATTTGGTGCTGCACCCGGGGCATGGCAGGCTGTGGAAGAGGGGTGAGTCTCCCAAGGGAGCTGGAAATGGATTTGCTGTGGTGGTGCTGCTGCTGCCACATCATCCCCAACCTGAGAGGGACTGTGACCATCTGGGGAGGCTGCTGGGGTGGGGTGGCTGGGTGCACATCATGTTGCATTGTCCTGGGTACCTAATGCAGAGAAGGCTGCAGTCTGACCCTGCTGATTTCAAGCCTTGTAAATGCAAATTCAGCCTCTGAAGTATTATGATCATCCTAATCAATTGTGAGAATTAGAAATCCAAGTTTGGGGAAGAAAAGCAGGTGCTCAACCATTGCCTCCCAACACTTTTTCAGTCTGCCCTGTGCAAGCTTTTCCCTTGTCCCCTGTGAGTGAGGGTATGAGGCTGGCTCTTAGGAAAGACAAACCTCAGCATCTCAAGACCTACACTAGACAGAGCCACTTCTCCATATTCCCATTCCCCAGATCTTATCTCAAGATATGAGACAGGACAATTTGTGAGCCCAGAGCTCAAGGGAGAGGCCTGAGATGCAGGATGTCCTGCAGCTCTCCCTGGCTCCTCTCCTGAACCCCTGCTCCTTGCCTGCAAGATGTGTTCTGGGACCAGGACTTCTGCTCCTGTGCTGGCCCAAGGGATGGGTCCTGGTGGCTGTGCACAGACTCTCTGTATTGTTCAGACATGATGAGAGCTGCTGCTAATATCAGATGTGTGTTGGCAATCACACAGGAGGTGCTGGCCACTATAAACAGAACACCAAAACCATGCAACTGAGAGTGATGTCCCATCCCTCCCCCTGGCCTTCCCCTCTGTTTTGCTTTTGTGAAACAGGTTCTCAGTCACCTGAGCAGCAGCTCTGACCTCGGCTCCATGCTTGTCTGGAAGCTGGGGAATGGAGCAGGGTGGGCACAGCCCAGCAGACTGATCATTACCACCCCAAATCTCCGCTTTGGCTTTGCTTCAGTAGCTGCAGTCAGGCTGCTAATGAGGTCATGGCAGCTTGTGGGAACAACAGACACTTTCCAAAGGCTGCTGTCACTTACACAAGTGCCGGAGCCTCTTCTCTGCAACGCTGGAGCTCCAGCTCCGTGCATCTCCCAGGCCCTGCCTGTGGCAGAAGAGGCATGAGGATGGCACATTGCTCTGAACTCACTGGCAGGGGATGGTCAGGACCCGCTCACAAGCCTGAGGATTTGATACCTAAGGCTGGAGACACCTCTCACGTTCCACTTTTTCCTCTGGAGCCGGTGCCCTCCCACTGGCTCAGCCAAACATCCTGGGAGTGGCTTGGGAGAGCCAGATCCAGCCTTGCCACAGGGGGACAGTTCAGTTAATTATTCCAGGCCTGTGTTTATTAGGGACTCCTGATTAATGGCCATGAGTTCATTTCCCAGTTAGAAATCAGGTGTCAGTACTGGTAACAAAAATAAAAACCTCTAATTTCCCACAATGAATGACCCTTGGAGCAGCCCTGGTGTGAGGTCTCAGGGGTATCAGGGCACCCCTGGGGGAGGCTGAGGCTCAGGGCTGCCCAGGGGAACCAAGTGGATGCTAAACCCCTGTCACCTGATGTGTCCTGGCTACAGGGTCAGCTCCTTCCTTCACTCTCTCCTCAGCTCTGAACAAGAGGGGACCTTGCTTCCCCCCACACCTGATGTCACTGAGATTCAGATGGAGTGAAGTGGCATCACTGCGATGTTTTGACATCACCAGGAAGCTGTCAGAGCTCAGGCAGTGACAGAGAGCCCAAGTCAAGCCTGAGACAAGTCAACACCCCCAAGTCAAGCAGTCAGATGGGGCCAAACCCAGCATCCCATGCCTGGCAAGCTGCCCACACTGCCTGTGGTATTGGCAATCCTCACCAGTGCCTTGATGGGTTTTGGGGGATGTCCAGTGGAGCTGGCTGGAGTGGTACCCACAAAGCCCCCCAGGATCTGCCTTCCCAAAGAGGATTTTCCATGGGCTTTAGCTTCCCTTCTCCCACCTCTCTGGGTCCCACGTGCCTGCCCAGGTGGCTACAGGGGCTGCAGGCAGAGCCTGGCACAGGAATTCAGCCCCTGCACCAGTTTGGATGTGCAAAGCTGCAGCAGAACAGCACGTTAGCAGTTCATTTTATAAATCCTCAGTTATAGCCTTTCCCCTCTGGAGCACCTACCCTCTAAGTGTTCTGTACCATACGTGTGATTTCAGAGCTAGTAATTAAGTCCATATGTCTCTCTCCACAGTTTCCATGGTATTATTGTCAGGTTTTTTGGGGGGTTGCAATTTTTTTTTCGGGTTTTTTTGTGGTCAGTTGTACAAGAAAAGAGTTGATACAGGGATCTGAATACATCTCCTTTGAGTTAGCCACTGGCAAGCTTTTCTGTTTCTATAGAAATGAAGGAACTGCCCCAGTGAATTTACATTTTAGAGAGCTGAGTTTTTAATGTGTTTGCTGTTCTAACGTGCCATCATGAATAACACAGAAAAGCTCTCATTTGCACACCCTGCTCAGCTGAAATTGCATCCATCTGGGATGGATATTGAGCATATTCTCCCTTCATGCCTTCCCTTTGCTGGAGACTCCCTTTCCTTACTGTACATCATGTGCTAAGCATCTTCCCTAGAGCTGGGGGAAGTCAGAGCAGGGTCTGGATGCCCACCTCTGGCAGGGAGCAGTGAGGCTATCCTGGGTCCTGCCTGTGAAAATGTGAGTCTAGGGTGAGCCCAGCTCCATGGCTTAGTGGGGAGAACTGCTCCTGGGCACTCCTGGCTCAGATCCCCACTGCAGAGGAGCAGGGCTGCCCAAGGAGGGTGGACAGCACTGGTGGAAAGCTGGACATACATCCAACTTGGAAAAGCCAAGAGCCCTGAGCTGAAATGGAGATGCCTCAGCTCTCCTTCAGCTGTTGGATACTTTGGGGTGGCTGCTGGATGTTTTTCATGAGACTTCTGGAAAACACCATGGCTTTGTGAAATTTTGAAATATCTCTGCTTTTGGCAGGATGGGAGAATTGTTTCCTACCCAGAATGAATCTGGCTCCAGTTTCAAACAGCAAAAGCCGAGAGAGGTGGTGATGGCTATTTCCACCCCTGTCTGGGCATTTTTATTCCCTCTGGTTCTCACACCTTAACTGGACAGCAGAGCCAGGCTGAGAGGACCAGACACCCCGAGGGACAAGGGATGGGCCAGGCAGTCTTTTACCTTGAGGTCACTGCTTCCCCCCCAGAGCCGGGATGCAGGGACTGAAAGAATTTACCATCTGGTGCCTGGCCAAGTGACTTGTGAGAAAAGAATTCAGGGCTGCTGTCCAGTTTCTGATGGTCAGGCAACTGCATCAGGAGCTTTGGCTACATCTGGGACCAGCTGACCCCACCAAGCTCCCAGCCACGGTGGCGAGGCCAGCAGGGCACCGGCTGAAGGAGAGACAGGAACGATGCCTGGTGGTGGGCACACTTGATCCTTCACCATTCCCAGACATTTTTAGGTAGGTTTTACTAGAAAGAAGCAGTGATAAATGGGGCTTGGGGCTGGTTCTGCTCTAAAAGTCTGACATTGCCAAGAGAAAGGAGCTGAGTGATTACATGAGGAGCAAATGGACTATCACAATGAAGAAAAGGCTTGGCTTAGCCAAAACTGAGTGAGAGCTCATCCTTCAGACTCAGGGGCTTCTCATTAGCACAGCACAGCCTTGTATCAGCTGTTGTGAAGGGACAACAGAGAAAGATCAAACCCATCAAACCCTGGGCAATACTTCTGTATGGTTGTTTTTTTCCTGCAGTCCAGACAAGAGCAATTCATAATTGTCCCACTAAGTTAAACATTCAGATAACTCAAATAATAATACTTTTGTAAAACAAAGCTTGGAAACTTCAGCCAGATGAGGTTTTCCATTATTATGTGGAAAACAGTGTCAGAAATCATCACTTATTCAATATTGTGATCCTCTGGGATTTTATTTTTTATTGAGAATCAAACATCATCAAACATAAACTTCTTTTAAAAAATATCATTAGAAGTTTTATCTTTCAGACAAGACATAATCCCCAGATCCTGACCCTGTGTGGTTACTGACAGACCCTTTGTATTTTCCATGGAGCTGGATGGCTCACTCATGTTTCCTGATCAAATTGCTCATTCTTTTTGACTATCTCTATATTTCTTGTGGTTTCAGGCTAAGATAGACAGCATTTTTCCTGCAGTTCCTGTCTTGCTTGAGGGTGCTGTGTGTTCTCACAGGGCTGCCATGTCCTCTGCAGCATCAAAGAGGCTGCAAATGGAGGCACTCACCAATGTGCAGCCAGTGATGCTTTTAAGTGTCCCCAAACTTACCTTGTAATTGTGCCAGCTCTGCTTTGGAGAGGGGTTTGGTGATGGCTGTGCTCCCTTCCAGCCCTGCTTTCTGACTCTGGTAAGGCTTTGGAGGATGTAAGTGCTGCACACATGAGGCAGATGGGGCTGTGCCTGGGAAGTGTGTGGTGCTGGAAGAGGTTTGGGTGACACAGGCTGTGTCTGTTCCCAAATGTCACAGCCCTTCACGTGCCCAGGGCTGCTCTTGGCTCGCCAGCATCAGGAGCAGCTGAGGCTGCTGGTGAATCCAGGATGCTGGGACAGGGCAGTGCTGGGGAGGGGACAGTGAGCTGGGGCAAAGACAGCTGGCATATCTCCAGTGGATGCTCCACAAAGCCCCGGTCATGGCTGGGACCTTCCCAAAGACAGTGAAGTGGGAATTCCTCAGCATCCTCTATGGAAGGAGCCTGGCTCCTGCAGGAGCTTCCAGCACAGACCTTGGGCACACTGGGGAGCAAGGCAGGGGGTGAATGAGGAGCTGGCAGTTCACCCTTCACACCCAGCACTTGAAAACCCCAAATGACTGGTCACCATCCAAGCCAGCTGGCAGGGGACCTGCTGCTTCTCCACAGGAATGGTGCCAAAGGCTTTGCAGGTGAGTCCCACTTCCAAATTCCACCCCAGGGGACAAAGCAATGGCTGGGCTTGCTCTCCATCTTCTGAGCAAGACTGGAAAAGCTGAAGCAAGTGATGCCTCCATGTGCAAAGGAGTTCCAGGCCCCCAACCCTTCCCTATGCCCCATCCTGATGCCAGAGACATCTGGAGACATTTCCCAAGCATGAGCTTCACATAAACCACCTCCTCTTGTCCCCTTCCCCAGCCAAATCAATAAAGACACGACTGAAACCTTTAGAGCGTGTGTGGGATCCAGCTGAGAAAAACAAACCTCCGGGTCTCGCTATGGTTATGGAAGCAGCGATGTCGCCTGGAAAGTATGTACCAGGGAGCAGAGGGGTGAGCAGAGGAGCTGGGCACCAGCTCAAATATGACTCAAAATCATGGGAAATTATTTCTGATTAATGTAATTACTTCGGCTCCAGCCCTGATCAATATGAGGAGCTAAAATGCTCATAAACTGGCCGAGAATGTGAACTATGCAGAATGATTTGTAAAAGGTGTTTGGCTGGGTGTTCTCTCCCCTGGCTGTTGGGCTGCCCAGGGCAGGGTGACCTGGTGCTGTGGGAGGTGGGAGAGCAGTGATTTGCTAACTGCAAACTGGTGGCCCCCAAATGAGAATCCCCCTAAAGGAACAGGGAGGGGACTGCCTCATGCAGGCCCTGAGTCTAAATAAAAGCAACCAGCCTGCTTGGCTGGGCTTCTTTTGTGCTCTGACCACAAAGCCACAGCCAAGATTGGCCTTCTGCAGGCTTATGGTGGCCCCCACAGTGTGGGGAGGTTCTGGTGGGCTGGCAGCCAGCACAGCCCAGGCAGGGTGAGGCAGTGGAGATCTGCAGGAGCATGGGGACACAGCTGGAGAGGACAGCATCCTCAGACCTCCTACTGCCTGAGCCCGAGCTGTGCCAAGTGTGGTGTCAGTCACACGGGAGTGGTGCTTCCTCCAGAGGGGCAGGGCTGTGTCTGAGGGAACCTCACCCACAGGAGCAGATCAGGAGGAGAAGCCTGGGACATCCCTGGAGAGCAAGGCCAGGTTAAATGGGGATTTGAGAAACAGTCTGGTGAAAAGTGTCCCTGGCCATGGCAAGTGATTGGGAACTAGATGGTCTTTAAGATCCTTTTCATCACAAACCATCCTGTGATTCAAACATGCCCTGCAGCAGGTCCCCATGAATGATGCCTGTGGCCATATGAAGGTGGTAGGAATTTCCCCCTAAGAAGACAAGCTGGGGAAAAGGTGCCTTGGGGCATGGGGGTCTGCCATGAACTGGTGGCTGCTCTGACGTGGGGAAGAAAGGGAAGAATGGCTGTTACAGTCTCAGTTGTGTCCTGCTGTTCCCCAGGAAGATAGGCTGGGCTGGGCTGGGAATTGCAAGGCTTCCCTCCTGTACTTTCAAATCAAGACCCTTTGGGGTGGGTTTCCACCTGCTGCAGGGTTTTGGGAGAGAAATAGAGAAAGGGAGTATTTGACTTATGTGACTGTCTGCACCAAGGCTGGTGATAGCAGCCTGGCAATGGCTTGGCTTGTCTCAGGAGCTGTTCCCAGCCAGTTTGGAGTCAGCCAGAGCCCCAGAGGACCATCTTACAAGGCTGCTCAGCTCATGAACCAAGCTCCAGGATGGAAAATGCAGCCTGAAACCCCTGTCATTGGGGCAGCAATTGGAGTGTGGAGAGCAGTGTGTATGTGTGTGGGGGGCAGCCAGGCTGCTCTGCTGCGCTCCTGACTGGCCCAGGCTGCAGAGAACGTTTTGAGGTGATTTCACTGCTGTCCCTGATACTTTTCCAACGTTATCTCCATGTCCTTCCTGGGGCAGAGAGCTCCCTAGGCCACATGGAGAAATGCTGCTCTGTGATTTTGCTGGAAGCCACACGTAGCACAGTGTGGTTGGGGTTAGGAGAGCCGTTCCCCTGGTATTTGGCTGCCCTCTCCACTGCCAGAAGCTGACCGCATTCAAATCCCAGTTTTCCTCTCACTCCGTGGTCCTGCTGAGCTGTGGTCTGCCACCCGCGCAGGCAAAGCCATCCTGCTGGCCTGCCACCCAGAAATCTGGATCATCTGTGGGAGGATTAAACACAAACACTCGGCAAACCGCAGTCCTGGAGCGTGAGGCAATGAGCCGAGGCAAGGGAAGATCCTCCGAGCTGGGCAGGAGAAGCCAAGCCAGCCTGGCACGTGTGAGTGGATAGGGGACAAGTGCAGAGGCTCTGACTCTAAGGGACACCAGAGGCTCTGACTCCAAGGGACACCAGCCCCTCTCTATGTGCAGCTTCAAGATCACACTTTGCTGCTGCCACAGTTCGCCACAGACTCGTGGTGCTACTTCTCCTGCAGAGCATCCCGTGACCAGCAGCTTGGGACGCTCTGCTCAGCCCAGGGTCCCTGCAGCGAGGCAGAGTCGTGTCTCCAGCCTGGGTTGCTGCAGCTCCACTCCACAACCCCAACCCTACAGTGCTGCTGTGCCTTCCCCTGCCCTACACTTACCTTGTGCCTCCTGTGATGGCTGCAAAGGTGCTACAGCCCACAGAGAGGCAGCTTGAAGGTCCTGCATTGTCACACAGCTTCTGCTTGGACCTGGACACAGCCTCACTGTCCTCCTTGTCCCCATGCAGGACCACAGGCACCTGATTTGAGCCAAATTTCCTCTCCCAGGACTTGTCTGCAGGGTGAGAGCCCGGTTTTGCTCCTCCTGCCTCTGAGCCTTGGCCCCTGGAAACATCTGTGAGGAAATAGCTGAAGGTATTAAAAGGGGAGGCAGGAAACACTCTGAATATTTTTTTTCCCTAAATATAATGACACTAATGTTGTTTGCAGTGTTAAAAATAGAAATGAAGAGAACCTGCCTTTTTCCTGTTTGCTTTCAGCTCTCACTTTCCTGCCTGTCTCTGCATTCTGGGGATCTGCATAAAAATAAACCCAAGAAAGATCTTAGCAATGCGTGAAATGAAGCCAGATGAGTTTGGCCTTGGCTCCAGCTTTCCCAAGTGGGGCCATGCTCCTCTGTGGAGCACAGGGAGCCTCAGGCTGTGCAGTCCCCATCTCCAGCCACTGTCCCTGCAGGCTCTGGCTGGCTGTGGTGGGATCAGACTGACCCTGCTGCTGCAGAGCTGGCTGCTCTCACTGGGAGCGTGGCCACCTGCTGTACCCTGTGTCCTGGCTCTGGTCACTCTCCTGACTTTCCCAAGTGGATCAGTGGGCTCCAAGCAGCACTGCTGCTCTTCCTCCCTGTGCTCCTGCCCCAGGCTGCATCTGCCAGGCTGCTACCACAGAAGCCCAGGGGAAAATCTCCCTGCTCCTACCTCCTCTGCTGGAGATATTTCTCCAGGTGCCTGTGGCACATCCCACATGCCCTGCATGTACCCATTCCCAGGTCTCCCTCCCAGCCTCCTTTGATTGGGAGGATTTTGCTGCCAATCTCTCACCAGCTCATTACAGAGCAATGCTCATCACTGAATTCAGAGGCTGATGGACTCAAATTCAGCTTTGAGCCAGACCAGGGTCCCCAGAACCTGGAAGATCAGGAGTGGGAGCCAAATCCCAGTCCCAAGCACAGCAATCTGGCTACACTTTCACAGTGTCTGACCAGCAATGTGCCTTTAATGTGGGAGGCAATACCACACCCTGGGTCAGTACGGCATGCCTGGTTGCTGCAGGTGTTCAGATGGAAAGCTCAGCACTCATTTTTCAGCAGAGCAACCCAGGGAATGCGTGTCTTGGATGGAGGCTGCTGCCTGATTTATTACAGACTCAGCTCGAGGTGCCTTGGGACAGTAAGCCCTGGCAGAGGATGAGAGGCAGGCGTGTGTACGGATGGATTGCAGCACACAAAATGCTGTGTTGTAGTAAGACTGCCTGGAATGCACCGGGAGCCGGAGGATGAATGAGTCCTCTGGCCTGGTTTACATTCCTCTGCCATCCCCAGTTTCTTTCTTGAGCTGGTGAATGGGGAGTGTGGGCAGCTTTTGGCTTTTGGTCTGTCTTGGAAATCCATGAGGCAGCCAAGCACTGGCCTGGAGTGTTGCTGGCACTGTCCTGGCCACATGAGCATGCTGACAGTGCCAGAAGACTGGCTCCACTATGTCCAGGTGCCACCTCTTGTGCAACATCCCTCTAAAGGCTGACTTTTGCAAGGAGTGTTTTTTTCACAACGTGGCAGCTTACAGGGTTGACCTCAGGTTGTTCTTAGTTAGCTGGAAAATGAGTCTTTAAAATGTCACTGGAGTATTGTGAGTCACTGTCTGGGCCACTTTTGTGTCAAAGAGCCAGTTCTCCTCTCTGTCACTGTAAAGTCTATGCTTGAACCTGGCATGATGTGATTGTTAAAACAAGAAGCTTCCCCATGTTTCCCCACCCTCCACTAGCTTCTTTCCTGGCCTTGGCATATTTCTGGCCCCTGGTAGTCCACACACTTTTGCAGTTTTCCAGCTGCCTCTTCCTGACCAGGCATGTCTGAAGCTGCCAGTGCCCAGTCTCTGCTGGCAGCAAGTGTTCAGGTTTTTCAGCAGTGGCATGTCAGCAGTACCCAAAGGGACCATTCATTCACAGAATGGGACACTGGGGACTCCCTGACTGTGCTTTTGGGGCCCATTTGGGTCCCAGTGGCAGGACTGGGATTCTGAGCCCACCTGGTTCAATCTGTCACGGTGTTAACTGGGGCTGAGCCAGAACCATTGGCACAGGGTGGACAGTGGGGACTGACAGCCTGTCCCCATGAGCTCCTGCCCTGCTTAATGCATGTCTGACAGTCCCTCTGCAATGCACAGTGGGGTGATTGCCCTGGATTTGAGATGGGAGCTCAACCACAGGGATTTCCCAGGTGCCCCTCTATGCCTGGTGCTGCTCCTGGCCTGAAAGATGTCCCACCCACAACCCACGTCTTCATTGTGAGCTGGGAATGAGACAAAGCCTTGGCATCTGAGGAGGAGAAAACAGCCCTTGGCAAGGATTTAGCCATAACCTGTGTGTTCTTGTACTTGGCCTCTTCACCCGGCCAGGCTGAGCAGACAACCTGAGCTTCCCGGGGCAGAGGGGCTGGACTCTTGCTCTGTCTGTGATGGGGTGGGCGGTGGCAGCCCCACAGCCCTGGTCCTACAGCTCCAGTTCCACAGCCCCAGTCCTGCAGCCTCAATCACTTATCCCACAGCCCCAATCCAAATCCCTTATCTCCAATCCCACAGCCGCAATCCAAATCCCTCATTCCCGGCTCCACAGCCCCAATCCCTCATTCCTGGCCCCAATCCCAATCCCTCATTCCCAGCCCCAATCCCAATCCCTCATTCCCAACCTCACTCCCAGCCCCACTCCCAATCCCTCATTCCCAGCCCCATTCCCAATCCCTCATTCCCAATCCCTCATTCCCAATCCCTCATTCCCAGCCCCATTCCCAATCCCTCATTCCCAATCCCTCATTCCCAATCCCTCACTCCCAGCCCCATTCCCAATCCCTCATTCCCAATCCCTCACTCCCAGCCCCATTCCCAATCCCTCATTCCCAATCCCTCACTCCCAGCCCCATTCCCAGTCCCCCATTCCCAATCCCCCATTCCCAATCCCCCATTCCCAATCCCTCATTCCCAGCCCCATTCCCAATCCCTCATTCCCAATCCCCCATTCCCAATCCCCCATTCCCAATCCCTCACTCCCAGCCCCATTCCAAACCCCCCATTCCCAATCCCCCATTCCCAATCCCTCACTCCCAGCCCCATTCCCAATCCCCCATTCCCAATCCCCCATTCCCAATCCCTCATTCCCAATCCCCCTCTCCCAGCCCCATTCCCAGCCCCATTCCCAATCCCTCATTCCCAATCCCTCATTCCCAATCCCCCATTCCCAGCCCCATTCCCAATCCCTCATTCCCAATCCCCCATTCCCAATCCCCCATTCCCAATCCCTCATTCCCAATCCCTCACTCCCAGCCCAGCCGCAGCTCTCGGGCTCTGTCTCCCTCTCGTGGCCGCTGCGCTCGGGCTCGCCGGGAGCTGCGGGGCTCTCACCTTGCCCCTTGCACTGGGGAGATTTGTGGGAACACCTGGTTGTTCCCCTTCTTCCTCTGCTCCCTCTCCCCTTCTCCTGCCTTCCTCTACCTGCAGTAGCTCCTAGTGTTGATTTTTCTGGTGGTGCTCAGCAAGCCCTGTTTGAGGAGTCAACAACCCCTATGAGTGCTCAGTTTGGGATCCTCAGTTTAGGATCAGCCAGACCCTCACTGGGATTTCAGGATGAGTGATCTGGACATCCTGGGATGACATCTTTGATTTGAGATCAGGAAGAACAATTTAAGTTACTGCTCTGCTCTTCAGATCCTAAATCTGAGCATGAGAACAGCTCCTGTACTAATACCACCTACAGGCAAGGCTGAGCAGTAGCAGGGATGGACCAATGCCAGAACCAAACCCTGCTTCTGACAGGTTTAAGGGCTCTACAGGGTCAGGGTGGCAGAAGAGTGGGGACAGTGCTGCTGAGAAGATCAGGGACCCCCTTCAGCTCTGGTACTGCTGTGTTACAGCCTGAGCAGGATGGCTTGGGCAGAGCCTGCATCCATGGAAGCACCCAGAGTTAAATTCCTGCTCTGGTAGGGTTTTGAGTGGATGAGATGCCCTCCTTTCCCCAGTACTGGGGACTCCACAGAGAGCACCTCCTTACATGAGAGCTGTGTCTCCTGCATCCTGCCAGCTCTGCTCCCACCCCTCTTCCCCCAGTCCCACCCAAATGAGTGTGTGATGAAGGGCTGAGAGCTCAGCTAAAATCCCTGAGGAAGCACAAAGTTAATCCTGTGGATCCCTGGGGTGTGTGGGAGTGCACAACCCAGCAAAGCAGGCTCCAGAAGGTATTGCCTGGGCACCCTGTGGGGAGGTGAAAAGTGCCATTTAGTTTAACTGGAAGCCCCCAAAGTCCCCTGGGCTGTGCTTTTAGCTGGGGAGGTTTGGGATTTCCTGCCATGGCAGCAGCCTGGGCTGAGGCTGTGATATTAGAAAGAGTCTGAGGGGGGCAATATTATGCTGATCATTTCTATTTCCTGGTGCTCCATCCTATCTGAACAATCTCTAAGAAGGTCAGATTTGGCAAAAGGATTTTCCCTTTCTTTTTGTGCCATTCCAGTGAGGATGGGATGCATGGTGCTGACCTGTGGCGTCACAGTCCTGAGAAGTGCTGTCCTCAGCTCCTCTCTGTCCTTCAGTGGCCCGGGTGGCAGGATCTGTGCTGTTAATCTAATTACCTGCTTACCCTGAGGGCTGCAGAACAGCTCAGCCCTCCACAGTGTGACATGTGCTGTTAAACCCCTGGCATCAGTCTCTCCTGGGGCCAGAGCAGCTTGTCCTGCTGGTCACAGCTGCTGGGGGTGCAGACAGCACCCTGGCCAGAGGCTTCCTTTGGGATCCCTGTCACTCTGCCCAGTGACTCCGTGACTTCTAGGCAGCACTTGGCCATGGAACATGGTGTGACATCTGATCTAGCTCCTTCGCTGGATGTAGCTGTGAGTTGCCTGTGGGGATGGAGACCTGTTCCTTGTACAGCTCTGGATAATGGGGGGAAGAGCTCGGGGGCACTGTCGGTTTGGGGCTGTGGAGCTTTGCATATGTGAAAAACTGCACAAGCCTTGGCTCCCCTGGGCCTGCCTTGCAGAGATAAAATCAGAGGTGTCAGCGTGTGTCTCTTGGTCCTCATTCAAAAAGTGGACTTGAATAGAGACATGTGTTAGCTGGCCACAGCTGGGCTTGTGCTCAGCCTGGGAGCTGAATTGCCCTGTTCAGTGACCCTTTGCTGGAGCAGGGCATCCTGCTCCCGGTGGAATTCCCTCGAGAGAAGGGAAGGGCTGTGTGGGGGAATGTGTTCTGGATGGGGCCTGGAACGCTTCCCTCCACCCTCCCCAAGAGATCCCAGAGCAATAGGCTGTGCTGTGGGCTCAGGGTGCCCAGGGCCAGGCCCAGAAGGGCTATTCCAGCTCTGTGGAAGAGGGCAGGAAGGTCAGACTGGAGCACTGGGGTCATGTTCCAGCCACAGCCTGGACACAGCAGTGCTGTTCCTGTGGAGGTTTTGACCTGCAGGTCAGATGAACCTTTTGAAATGGTGCTAAAAAACCCTTAGGAGGAGCTTGTTGCGGCAGACTGGGGTGAATCTGGGTGCAAATCTCATCTCTGTTGGTGAGTGGTGTTAACAAGGAGGGCAGCAACCTTGGCAAACAGGGTGGTAGAGCTGCCTTGCTGAGTCACGGCTCTGCTACACCCGGCTGTGATCAGGGATGTGTTTATTCTTTTAAGAAACACAAAAGAGGAATGTGTCCCCACGTCCTGATTGCTGGAAATCAGTCTGAGCTGCACTGAGACCTGCTCAGCATGGTGTGGGAACCCACTGGGGTATGCTGGAACATGCCTGGCTCACATGCTGCTCTCATCTCTGAGCTTCTCTTTGTGAAAATTTGGGTCGGGACAGGGAGGGACTGATGTGTATCTGGGCTGGAGTCCCCTGGTGTGCAGGCACCAGAAAGGTCCCCTGTCCTGCCTGGTGGGGGTCTCTGGGCTGACCCGGGCAGGAGGGTGAACCTCTTATCATCCTACCAGAAGTAAGACAGTAAGTAAAACAGTTCAAATCCTGCAAGCAGTATCAGGTTCAGTAATTAGCTAGCAACAAAAGCCTTTCCCCAGGGCCTGAGTCATCATTCCTTGTGGTGAAGGTGATGGGTGCACTTGGCCAGGGAAGCCTTGTACCCACCCATCCCCTTATCCCCTGGTCTCCTCAGGATGATCTTGGCATAAAATGATGTTCTGTCCTTGGCAGAGGTCACATCCCAGTGAGGTTTTTGTCTTAGCTGATGTGGCTGCTTCAGGTTTCTCTCAGCTCCTCTTGACAGCACTGGCACAAGAGGAACAGGGACGCGTCTTTCCATAGGGTGGAGGTGGTTCCTTGTCTTTACCCACAGGAGAAATCCAAGGGCAGCCAGAGCCCAGGAGGAGCTGAGCTATCTGGCAAGGTGAACCCTGCTTCCATTTGTGATGATAATGCCCTTGTTCTTGAACATGAACACTGGATTTAACAGTGACAAAGGCTGTCAAAGCAGGTAGAGCAGAGGGCAGGGGTGTGCTCTGCACTGCAGGGACTGTGTGCTCCTGGGATCCAAATTGCTGTGTGAAAGTGGGGCTGCCTTTATCCTTAGACATCCCACAGCTTCCAGGGTGGGCCTTTCCAGGAGCCTTTCCTGGAGGCATTTCCAGGTCTGAAATTCTGCCAGACTCAGACCACTACTCTTTCCCACAGCCCAAAGCACTGACTGTGTTTCTCTGCCTTCTCTCTGCTTTATCAGTTTCAAAGATGTGTTTATACCAATCTGGGGGGGTGGCATACTTGTCCAGTGGGGTCTGGAGCAGTCCAACCCCGCCCCAGCTCATTTCAGGTAGCCTTATTGTCCAGGAGATGCTCAGAATAGGTTGAAATGATGCTGGCTGCAAATTTGCCCTCTGTGTTACAGCCCTAATCTGGTTAGGGGATCAGTGCAGCAGGCTTGCAGCAGCCCACGTGGCTCTGCCAGTGGCTGCATCCTGGGCTGTGCCCATGCTGGGCATGTCATCAGCTGAGTGTGAATTTCTCTGCTGCTTAAAAATGCCCCAAAATGGGAAAATGCAACCTGTTTACAGGGTAGCCTCATCTGTTCCCTGGGGTATATCTCAGGGGGTTTCTGTTGCAGAGGTTCTTTCTATTTTCAGGCTGGTGTTATTTTAGGGCTGTGAGGGTTGTGTTTTCCTTGTGAGCAGTGCCAGACAGGAGCCTCCCAGAGGGGTCTGCCCAGTGGTGCTTCTGAAGTGTCATCAGCCCTCCAAGGAGCTGCTTGGTGCCCTCTCTGTTTTCTCTGATGCTTTTGGCCCTGCAGTTGCACGAATATCCTTAGGAAAAGCCCAGCACCCATTCCCTGCTGATGGAGAGCTGGGACAAAGTGTGCCCGAGACCAGGGGGTAATACAGGATCTGCTTCTGCTTTTGGAGGCCAGTGTTGTGTCTGCTTCCAGCTCCTTTGAGAGCAGAGGGAAAATGAAGTCCCTTTGGGGAGCAGGGTGGATTCTCAGCAGGGCTTTTGCCCTTCCCATGGACCACAGAGTCCATGATCCCCAGCAGGAGCCAAATGAGAGACAGCTGAGTTCCCACCAGTGACTCCAGTGATGGCTCACCCAGGGGCAGAGGTTTCCCCTGCCCTGCAGGGAAGCTGCAGAAATTAAATGGGAATTGCTGAGATAAGTTAAGGCTTTGTTTCAAAAACAAAAATTTTGCAGAAGCAATGGATATGAGGGCTGAAAATGTCTCATCTGGCAAAGTCAACCAATACAGCATTATGTCATGTTTATACATGACAGTGGCATTTATACTCATAGAATCAATGAATCTAAACACATTTTCCTCCATTAGCCACTTAGAATGGGCTGTAGTGAGATACTGGTATCTCGTTTAAAAAAAACAACAAAAAAACCAACAAACCAAAAAAACCCCCAAACCAAAATAGAAAAGTTCCTTTTTTAAGATCTAAGCCCAGTATAAACACACTTCTTATTATTTTTGGAAAGCTGTTTGCAGGTGTCAGCAACCCTGACACACAGCTGGTATTAACTTCTGGGGGCAAGAGAAAGGGAACAGGTTTAAATATAGTTCCTGGGAAATAAGCATTGGAATAGCCTCCAAGATCAGTTTTGCCTCTACTTTGCTGCCTGGAATTTTCCCTAAAAATACAAAAGATAAACAATTAACCTCAGGGACCAGACACATGTGCAGAGGAGCAGTTGCTTTCCTGCAGGATGGCCCCAAAGCATCCTTGTGCTTGTCCAGACAGGGCCCTGTTTGTGCCCCTCTGGTTTCCCAAGTGGGAATTCACCATTAAAAGACAGATTTGCTCTTCTTGAGCCTTCTGGCTGTGGAGATGTGGTGTTCTCATAGGGAACCACAGATTTAATACCAACAGTTATTGCAACCACCAATTAAGCCAGTGGTTAAGATGGATAAAGTGGATCAGGGTCAGGTCAATTAAAATCAGCCCAAGCCATGTTTCTAAGGCTCTGCAACACACTTGTGTCCAATGAATGCACTGTGCTGACACTCCTGGAAAGAGCTGAGTCTGCAGCACACGTGTATTTGCTAAGCAGGAAAAAACCTATCAAAAACCCCTTACTGCACCATTCCCAGTCAATGGGGCCAGTTCAGCTCCATTTGCCTCTTTCTGACCTTTGCTATCAACTCTCCTCCTAGCAGAAAATTACCCGCGGGCTATTTTTTTTTACCCTGTAATTTCCTCTAATCTCAAAGAAATGCCCTAATTGACCTCTGTCCTCCCAGTGTACATGACACACAGAGCAGGGCTGTGCCCAAAAAAGATCCTTGGAAAGCATTATCTATTCATATTTATGATTATGTGGGGTCACTTATGTTGTAATGGCTTTGAACCAGAAGTCAGACCTTAAGTATGTGATGCTGTGAGTCATTATCTAGGCAAAATAGATGTTTTTCAGGTGGCTGATAAAAAAAAGCCCATGATATGCAGGTGAAATGGTCCATGTGAGCCAGAGCTCTCCTTGCTCAAAGGCAGTTTCACACCCAGTGATTTGTACCCTGCCTAGACCACTTTGTTTGTGCCCAGACCATCTATGCACACTCAGAGAGGGGAGGGGTGTGTTTCCCAAATTCAGCACTTTCAAAGCTTTGGGAACTTGAAACTATTTTAAAATATATGCTGTTTATCCAGGCTGGTTTTCCATAAGCCTGGTTAGTGCTGTTCCATCTCGCAGTCTCCTGGAAGCCCTGCATGGTGCTGGCCCCATACTTGGCAGCTAATGATTACTTTCCCCTGACAGTCACTATTTTATAAAGAATATTTTTGCCTGTTAGCTATGGGTAATGTGCTTTGTACAGCATGGATGCAGTCAGGGCATTCCTGAAAGGTTGTATTTAATAAAAGAACATGCTGATGAACCTTCCACATCAGCCAAGCCCTGGGCTGTTCCCACAGGCTCCACTGCAGTGCACATACCCAAATAACCTTGGGATTTGAGTTGAAAAGCTACCATTTTCTCACTGCCTGCTTGGCTTTGGGGCAGAAATTCCGTGGCTGCTCTCATGGCAAAGCTGGGGAGGAGTGACAAGGGAGGCCAGTGACATTTCCTTGTGCAGCAGTGAGCCTGTAGCACGTCCTGCACTCACCAAGCCGTGCCAGCACCAGCTCACAGCCCTTGCTTCCAGGGCTGCTTGCTCCCCTGGGCTGTTTGCTGTCACCTGCCTGTGACAGCACAGGGCTGCAGGAGCACCCAGCCTTCCCCATCCCCACAAGCAGAGCTCTGCCTAGCTAATCCCCTGCTGCCAGCTTCCACAAACAGTGTCCATCTGGAGTAAACACAGCTGGGGAAGGAGATGAGGAAACTTTATTTTGCAACCATTTGTGGTAGTGTTCACAACTACAGCCCCAAGCGCTTTCTCTGCTTACGCACCAGAGCAAGTAGCAATAGTATTTTTCATTGATATAGTGACTTTTGTCTCCAAGGCTCCCTGCAGACCCGGCCTGTGCTCTGGGCATGGCCTCACCACCTGGGCACATGAACTCCTGTCATGAAGAACTAAACTGTGGTCCTTGTCTCTGCAGTGATTTTGGAAATACCAGCTGCCTGGTCAGTGCCTTCTGGGAAGCTTAGAGCTCATCTCACCCAGGGCTGCGTATGGGCCCCAGGGATGTTCCCCAAGGGTCGATCTAGGGAAGGTTCCATTTGGCAAATTTGCCTTTAGCTAGATGGGGACACTAGGTCTGGAGTGACTGAAACTCTACTCTCCCCAGTATCGGAGAATCCAGGCAGAGAGGAGCAGGCAGAACTTCTCTGAAAGTCTCTTTTTCTGGAGACACTCAAAAACAACCTGGTGCAACCTACTCTAGGTGAAACTTTATTAGCAGGGAGGCTGGACTAAAGGATCTCCAGAGCTCCCATTCTGTGATTGTGGCTTTCTGCCTCGCTGTCTTCACAAATGTGGGCTGCCATCTGCATCACCCACGGGAGAGGAAAGCAGGATGCAGAAGAGCAGCATAAAACATGGCCAGGTCACTGAAAATAAGAAATGAAAAGCTGAGTGTGAGTTTGCCCGAGCTGCAAGTAGATGTATGGTGGACCAAAAGCCATCAGACAAAATAAAGTGAGTCACTGAGCAGCAGGTTTGAGAGCAGGAAAGGTTAAAACAAACATTGTTGAATTGGCTTAAGACTGCAATCAAAGCTGAAGATTGCTTTCCTGTTCTTCAGGCCGAGCTGTCGTTTTTTCCTGTTCTATTTTCTGCCAGTGTGATCATTGGAGGAGCAGGTCCACCCGGGGATCTCAGCTCCTGAAGGAAACGCGAGTGGGATTGCAGGAAGGGTAGATTTATACTAAACGTGAGGGAGAAATTCTTCCCTGTGAGAATGGTGAGGGCGGCACAGGTTGCTCAGAGACGCTGCGGCTGCCCCTGGATCCCTGGAAGCGTCCAAGGCCAGGCTGGACGGGGCTTGGAGCAGCTGGGATAGCGGCAGGGCTCCCTGCCCCCGGCAGTGTGGGTGGAATGAGAGGGGCTCTAGCGTTCCCCCACAGCGGGATCACCCCAGCATTGCCCCACAGCGGGATCACCCCAGCGTTCCCCCACAGCGGGATCACCCCAGCATTGCCCCACAGCGGGATCACCCCAGCATTCCCCCACAGCGGGATCACCCCAGCACTCCCTCAGAGCGGGATCACCCCAGCGCTCCCTCAGAGCGGGATCACCCCAGCACTCCCCACAGCGGGATCACCCCAGCACTCCCTCAGAGCGGGATCACCCCAGCACTCCCCCACAGCGGGATCACCCCAGCGCTGCCCCACAGCGGGATCACCCCAGCGTTCCCCCACAGCGGGATCACCCCAGCATTGCCCCACAGCGGGATCACCCCAGCGCTGCCCCACAGCGGGATCACCCCAGCACTCCCTCAGAGCGGGATCACCCCAGCATTCCCCCACAGCGGGATCACCCCAGCACTGCCCCACAGCGGAATCACCCCAGCGCTCCCTCAGAGCGCCCTGCCGCCGAGTGCTTGCCCCGGGCGTGCGCGGGGCGGGCCGGGCCGGGGCGGGGCCGGCCGAGCGGGGCCGCGGGGCGGGCGCGGAGCGGCGGCGACAGAGCGGCGGCAGCGGCGGCATGGAGCGGGCACCGAGGATCTTCGGGGGACCCAAGGTGAGCTGGCAGCACTGCCGGAGGCGCAGGGCCGGGAACGGGGCGTGCCCCGGTGCGAGGTGCCGTGCCCGAGGCTGAGGTGCCGAGCCCGGGGCTGAGGTGCGGAGCCCGAGGCTGAGGTGTCGTGCCCGAGGCTGAGGTGTCGTGCCCGGGGCTGAGGTGCCGAGCCCGGGGCTGAGGTGCCGTGCCCGGGGCTGAGGTGCCGAGCCCGGGGCTGAGGTGCCGAGCCCGGGGCTGAGGTGCCGTGCCCGGGGCTGAGGTGCCGAGCCCGGGGCTGAGGTGCCGAGCCCGGAGCTGAGGTGCCGTGGCCGGGGCTGAGGTGCCGCGCTCCGGTCGCGCCCCGGAGCCCAGCGGCCGCAGCTCTCCTCACCCCGGGGCTGCAGCCGGCTGGGAACGGGGCACGGGCGGGCCGCTCGCTGGGGATGTGTCCCCCGGGACCGGGGGTCGCTGGGCGCTGCGCTGCCCTGGCCCGGTGCTCCCCGCAGGACGGGCACGGGCTGTCCCGGGTGTCCCGCACATCCCGCCGGAGCGATGCGGGTCCAGGATCCATCGCCCGGCTGGGAACGCGGCTCCGCCGGGCTGGGCATGCACAGGTGGCCTGGCTGGGGAAGGGTCAAGCTCTGAAGGGCCCTGCATCCCAAGCACTGTCTTTGGGATGAGTGCCAACATGCTAAAACAGGCGTTTCCTCGTGTGGAATTTTTTATATATGTATATTTTGTTCTGGGGGTTGGTTTTGTTGATTTTGGGTGCTTTTGGTTGGGTTTTTTTGTGATTTTGTTGTTGGTTTTTTTTCTCTTACATTCTTTGTTCAGTCATCCCTCAGATACCCATGACACAACTTTGGAGCACTCTCTGACAGCAGGCACCAGTCTTTCTCTCTCCATGCTCTGTATATTACATCTCTAGTAGCATCATACAGTAATGTGTTTATTATCCAGATTGTAAAATAGAGGAGGAAGAAGATGAAACAGCTGTAGTTAGCAATAGTCCTGTATCTGATGGAAAGACACTGCCTGTGCTGCAGGATGGCTCAGCTCTCAGGCTGTGGTCTGGGTAAGGTGCTGTACAGGGAGCAGGTCTGCTAGGTTGGGCTTTTGCGGGAAAGTAGGAATCAGGGTAGAGGAGACCAAGAAAAGTGATGAGAGAGTTGTGGTGCTGCTCTGGGAAAACATGAGTGGTGGCAACTGCTTGTGGCATTTCCAGAGAAAAAGATTGTCTCCAAAACCATGAAAGGATTGGGGGGTTTTGCTGCTGTTTGCATCCTCTCCACTTCCAAACTATTTGTCTCTCAGTTGAGTTTGCACCAGAAAAGTCTCACATACTTGGAAAGGGCAGTGTGCAAAGGTCTGATTGATGTTTCATTCCATCACTGTGGTTCCCTTTCTAGGAAGCTGATCCATGCAATAGCAGGCAAACCTTGATACCAAAATCCAGAGAGCATTCATTGGCAGCTGCTAATGATTAAAGCCTTTTAAAGTCCACTTCAGTTTTGGGAGATGGTGGTGCTTCATCAGCTCCACTAAGAAAAAAGGCTGTTGGGTCACCGTGGTGGTTTTAAACTTTCGGCCAAGAGAAGCAGCTTAAGTTCTTCTTTCATGCTTCCACTTTTTCAGTTTGTGTGAGACAGGGATACCAAAGAGAAAGATCTAGGAAAAACTGCAGGGTTTGACTGCTAAGATCAGGCTTCTGTTTTCTGGCTATTGGCAATTATGAGATTGGTTTTCCTGACTCAGGCAGTCCCTTTCAGTCCTGTGAACCTGCTAAGTCAGGCTTGGGGAAAAAAAATGGGCCTGAAGTCAGTTAATGAGCCCTATTCATTCCTCTGGATCCTCTGCCATTGGGAACGATCAGTTTTGTGTTTTAGAGATGTTTCTGGTAACTGAAGCAGCTTCAGCCCCAGATGAATGTGGGGCCAGGGCTGCCTGTGCATTTTTCAGGAACTCGCTGACTCCCAGTGACCACAGTGATGAACAGGGAGCTGTGGGAGGACATCTTTGAACCCTGCTTATCATAGGCCATAAAAGAACAGAAGAGGTTGATGTTCCTTTGATGTGAACTATCACCCTTTCTGTTCCACAACCAGAGCAGAAATCGTGTCCTTGCTCACTGCCCTCTTCTTGTAGGCCAGCCCCAGCTTGGGGGCTTTACGACATGTGGCTGTCTTCTCCTGCAGCTCCCATGTGCCTTGAGCTGTGTTGTGGAGAGCAGAATGGGAATAGGGGTTTCTGGGGTCAGGCCCACTCTCTCCAGTGGCTGGTGTAGCTCATTTGCAAGATAGTCATCAGGTGACATGGGGCAAGTGTTCCTGTGAGGAACAATGTGTGTGGCAGCCTCTCAGAGTGGGTGCTGGCCCAGCCTGGGTGGTACCAAAGGTGCCTGTGCTGGCTATACCCAGGGGGTTTGGGTGGACCTCCTGCCCCATTCTCTGTAGTACTGCAGACTCTCCCTGCCTTTTGTGAGGATGGCAAGTGATGCTGGATTTGGCTTGTCCACTTCTTGTGCACAGCCTGACCCCTGACTTGGCATGGGTCAGAGCCTGGTGCTGGTGAGACTGCACTGAGCTCAAGCCATACCTTACACAGTGGTACCTTGTGTGCTCAATTCTTTAATAACAGAGTATGGGGATGCTCTTGGATAACCTTCCCAGGTCCACTTGTCAAACATGATGGCACTAAGAGGTTGTCTTGATGCTGCACAAAGAGCCAGGACTCTGTCTCTCTGAAGCAGTGCCTTGCTCCAGCCAGGTGTGGGTGCGAGGTCTGTGGTGGCACATGGCCCTGCCACCCCATGGGAACCATCACCTGCTAGTGTCACCAGGACACTACTGAGGTCACCTCTCGTACTGAGGTCAGTGGAGGGTGAATAGTTGGTGCCAGGAGGGTGGTACTAAAGGCTGCTCAGCACTGGAGCATCCTCCTCTTCCTCAGCCACCAAACCCATCAGTGATTGTATGGATGTGTAGAAAGCACAAATATTCCCTGCATTGGAGCACTGTGGGACTTGTAGTCTCCCATGTTTCTCTTTTAAAGGCTCACCCTTTAAAGCATGTGACAGATACATCTCTCAAATGCATTTGTGGTGTCCTCAGGTTTGAGGATGATGCTGTGCTATTTCCACTTCACAACTCTCTTGAGCCACTCTCACCTCTTGCTTCTAAATGAGCATTTGAGATCAACTTAAGATGAAGAACATTTTGTTCCTAACAGCACACTTCCATAAAACCAGTCTCTGGGGAATATAGTTAATTGTTTTTTGCAGTGATTTGCCACGCTTATCTAATAATTGACAAATTACAGCTGTAGCTACCTTGGTTTTCAGCCATTGAGATTATTAGAATGGACCTAAATTATCACCTTTTAAGAGGCTGACAAATAATTCTGGGCAAAGTCACTGTTAAGGGTTTTAAAATGATGCAACTTTATCAGCTGCCTGATTATCTATTAACATCTGCTGGAAACATCACAGTAAAAGGGGTGGACTGACTTTGGTCATTGTATATATTTTTGAAAAATACCCTAAAACCACCAAACAGAAAATCCTTCAAGTGCCTTAGCTTGAATGGCTCTTTTTATGCCATATAATGGGCAAGCTGAGCAGGTAGCTGCTCTGCCATGGTCCACTGATCAAACCATAATAAAGAAATTGTGTTGGGTTGACTGTGGATGAAAATACTTTGAATGTGTGGTTAACTTTTTCCCCTTAATTTTAGTAAAATGAAAATAATCAGACTTGATCCTAGAATGGAACATATTTGTTTGAGTACCTTCATTTTGTGTTTGAATTTATTTTTGAAGCTTATTACGTCTCAAAGAAAACATGAAAATATTTTCATAGAAGTCAAGCCAGAGCCCTTAAAACTTCTCCTTTTTAAAAATCTGAACCAACTTGCTGATATCTGCACTAATGAGTCATGTGCCATGGTTGAGCTAAAGTTTTTTTTGCATAAAACTGGAAGTTGTTTGCTCTGATGGCCTTGCTGGGGGCTGTCTGTGCTGAGGACACACCATTTACAGCCTTTTGAACGTTCTTTGGACCCATCCCTCTGGCTTTCAACAAGTCTAGAGTGAAACTAAAAGTTTTATTGCATTACACTCAGGGTTTTTGGTGCGCTGATGGAAGGTCAGTGGAGGTGCAGGAGGGACTGAAGGGTTCAAAGCTGGGCTTGAGGGTCCTCACTGTATCTGGGAGAAGAACAAAGCTCCTTCATCAGGAAAGCGTTGGAGTGTTCACCTGCCTACCTGTTCTTCATCAGAACAGGTGGTACCACATCCAGCTGGGATGTGAGAAAGGAAGTTATCCATCTGGTCTAGTGGGTGGCATCCCTGCCCACAGCAGCAGGGGTTGAAACTAAATGACCTTTAAGTTCCTTTCCAACCCAAAGCTTTCTGTGATTCTGTGGTCAGTGGTCCTGGAATGGTTGAAGGCTCCTGTCCAGTGCTGGTGCAGCCTATGGTGCTGTTCAGATCCTTCACCAGGTGTTGAGATCCCAATATAATATGTGTGCTTGTGCTTTCTCTACAAATAAATCTGAGGGTTTGGGGTGGGGGACCACATGCAGATGGAGCTGTGTACTAAGGAGGAGAGAGCTGTGGAAGAAGCACTGGTCTTCTGCATTCACCTAATTTCTACTTGCTCAGGCATGTCCCCTGGAGCCACAGTTCAGAGAAAACTTTTTCATCCTTATCTGGGTACTTTCCTTGGCTTAAGGCAAGGTCGTGTCACCCATTTGTATCTGGAAAAGACTTGTGCTTTGTTTACCCGAAACAAACAAGCAGGAAGAGGGCTGAAATGTAATCTGCGGTGAGCAGCCTCCCACGGACCTGGAAGCCCTCAGGGTTTGCAAGCAAGGTGCCTGGGGCAGATGAGCTGGCCTCTGCTGATTGCATCCTTATCTGGAGCCCTGTAGGCACACCTTTCCAGCTTCTCCTGAATGTCCTTTGGCCATCTAAATAGCATAGATTAGTTCACAGCTGCAAAAAACTCTGCTCTGAAGCACATGTCTTGAGGAAATCCAAAACTGTTTGGGTAGAACAGCATTGCACAAGACTTTCTTAGCACTTAGTTTAAGTGTCCAGACCCAAAAGAAGGGCTGGCATGGGACAAAGAGCCTGTTGCTGATATTGGAAAGGAACTTGCTGCTTTACAAGCATCTCCCCTGCAGAAGTGGCAGGTGACGTACATAGATGAAGGATGTCACAGAATCTGCTTTCTCATTGATGGAAATGTCATGGTGGGATGTTCTTGCAGGAAACTCTTGAAAAGTGTTTGTGGGAGAAGATCTCAATAGGTTCAGGTTGCTTTGTTTTTGAAATCCAATGTGAGCAAATTTCAAGCCTGTTTCTCCACCAGAAAGTCATAAGGGCTGTTGAATACCTCAAGGAGTGGATCTTGCATGGTTTTAAAATAGGAATTGGAGCTCAAGAGTAGAAAACATGCCAGGCGTCCACATCTGGCAATGCAAACCATGTTTGTATCCTCCTATTTTATTTGCTGCTTTGCAGGACATTTAGTCCTCATAAGCAGGATTGCATAACTCAAGGAGGGGGGAAAGATCAGGTTTTGCCCTTTTTCAATCTTCCTCTCTGTAGATTCAGATTGTATCTTAAGGGCAGGAGAAGTGGCAGGGATATGTTTTTACAGTCTGCTATCAGTGGCATCTGTGGGCATATTCATGAGCCCTGGGCCAGCTGATTGCCACCAGAAGTTTGATCTATCCTGAGCCTGCCCCACCTGCGTTTTGCGTGCCACCAATGTTCCAGTGGCAGCTTCATGGCCATCATGTGGAGATGGCCTGAGCCCCAGCACTGTCCCTGCTGTGCTTTTTGCAGCAGAATTGGCAAGTGAAAGCCCTGGCAGTGAGTCAGGTGCCTCTGCCTGCAGGGCAGGTGTGCAGGGCTGTGTGTTGGGGGTGGGTGTAAGCTTGTGGGCATCAGTGCAAGCCCCAGAGATGGGCACTGCCAGCCCTGTGCCAGGAGCTCACCTCTTGGACACTTGCAGGCACCACTTACTCAATTTTCTCCCAGCTCCTCGTAGTTATTGTTTGATACATACCCTGACGCCAGAGAGTTTGTGGGTTTTAATTAGTAACCATGGGTAGTTTAGTTATCCATGCAAATATCCAGTCCTCTCAATCCTACTCCAGCCTTACCTTTGGCACCCTGCAGCTATCATCTATGCAGGAAAATGCATAGATGTTATAACTAAATGTCCACGATGTTATAACTAAAAAGAACTTTGTGTATTAAGTTTCTAATCTACAGTTTCATTTAAAAATACAATAAAATCAAATATGTATTTTGTAAGCTATCCTGTTACTTAAAAGAAAACAGTTCTGGAAAGATGGATATCTAGCTGAAACATTTTACAGCTAATGTTTTCCTTCCCAGTTCGACTTCCAAATCATATTTGTCATGTTCCTCCAAAATCCCCAGCTGGCTAATGGAAAAAACTTGCTTTTGCTTTTCTGGGTCTCCTTATCCAAAATCCAATGTTTCAGCAGTAATGGGGAAATAGGGCTTTAGAGTGAAAAGACCTGAGTTACCTCAGTCCCATTTTTAATGAGTAAAAATTTAAGTGTTTTATTTTTAAACCTTGTTAGTTCTATGGGGCAACTTGTTATAAATTTTTACAGCACCTTTGTGCTGTGGGACTGACCCCTTGTGTAGGATTAGAGAGCCTGTAAGCCCTGATAATACTGTGTAATTAACAACCCATCAGGAGCTGATTCCTGGAATTGAAGTCAAAGTTTTTGTGTAATGACTCTTAGCAAATTAATTAGTGTTTGGCTGCCTGTGATTTCAAGGAGGAAGCAAGCTGGAAAGTGAAGGTATTTGCTTTTTTCACTCTTCCTGAACTCTAAATAAGTATAAGGCAGTTCCTAAAAATTACTGGAAACAGGATAAATTCCTAAAGATTCATTAAATGTGTGAGTTGCAGAAGCCATAACAAAATATTTAGACAATACTTAGATATTGAAAAATAAACTCTTATAATGATTATATTTTAAAAATGTGTATGTGCCTTCGATCATGACTTTGTCTCTGTATTGGCTACATTTATACCCATGTGAGCACCTGTTACTTCTCTCTGAATTTATTGTTGCAGCTCAAGAGTACCTGACCCATTTCTCTTATTGCAGGTAGAGCTTCACGTCCACCTGGATGGAGCCATCAGACCAGAGACCATCTTGTACTTTGGCAAGTGAGTTGTGGGGGGAAGGAAGCTCTTGGGATCTGCAGTTCGAAGGCATCCTCCCTTCTGCTTCTCCAGATCTGGGGCAGGGGAGTTCCTGCTGGCAGCAAACCTGGTGCTGGTTCTGTCCCTGCCCAGACCTGACTGCACAGTGTGAGGACACTGAGCACACCCCAAAAGACACTGGGGCTTCCCAGGTAGCAGAAATGTGACTGAGGTGGTTGTGGGTTTGTGGGCAAGCTCAGAGGAGCCACCATGAGAAAAGTCCCGAAGATGTCTCATAAAGAGCTGCTTGCCTTTGAAGTGTACCCAAGGACACAGCAGAGGTGCTGTATTCTCCTTTCTTTTTCTACTTTCCAAATCGCAAAACCAAGTGGAATGACAGCTGGCTGGGAGTGTTGTATTGGTGGTGGTGCTGTTCCACAGTTTGGGAGGAAAAACCAGCTTGGGTGCCCTTGCCTGCCCTGCTGCCACGTGCATTTGAATCCCAGGCTGTCTGCCTGGTGGCAGTAGTCAAGGAGTCACGCTGGTGTGAGGGTGACCCAGGGAAGCACTTGGCAGTGACTTAGAGAGAGGTTGTTTCCTTGACAGAGCCCACGTGCATCTTCCTTCAGTGTAGATTTTGTGGGAAGCACGGGGTGAATGGTTAACCAGTGCAAGGGCCTGGCTCCACATTTGTAAGCAAAATAAACAAGTTTTCTTCCAGCTGTCACTGATCCCTCATATCAAGAAGGTGGCGAGAGTAAGGATTTTGGGAAACAGCTCTTAGGCACAGCTCTGGTATTTCTGGGGAGGAAGTCAGTTCTGAGGAGGATTAGAAGTGGTTCTAGCATCCTGTGAGCCCAGCAGATTCCAAGGCAGTGCAGTCCTAGGGGGAAATATTCTTTCCGGAGTAGCTTTTTCTGCAGGGCCTGGCCATACTTTTTGTTGTGTAGTCAGAGAAAGGAGGATGGGTCAGGGCTGTCCATCCCATTTTTTGCTGTATGCTGGCATGGTGAGCTCACTCAGGGTTCCTGCTGGTGAGCTGCAGGGCTGGAATACAGGTCCATAGGAACAGAAGAAGTTGGTGCTGACTCCCTGGGGCTTTTCTGGGCCCCACTGCCTACAAAGAGAAAATGCCAGTGTAGTCCCGTAGGAGAATTGTAGGAGCCCTGAAACCCAGGAGGGACTGGCTGTCTGGGGATCCTGTGCCAGGATCCTTGCTTAGGGCAGAAACCTTCATTGCCTGAGTGTGTGCTGAATTCCCTCTTATTTTTAAACAGTCCTGGCATCCCCCTGAGCTGCCAGCCCTCGGGTGAGCAAGGCTGTGCTATTCATGGGCTCTAAAACTTGCACTCACACACAATCCAGTGGGGCAGTGCAGAAGGCTATAGGGGACTGACTGCCTTAATAATCTCACCCTGGGCACAGAAAACTGTTTGTGGTCTATTTTTAAAGATAAAGAGCTGGAAATAATTTTGCTAGGTGGTGTTTGACCATGTACACAGTACTCTAAGCTGGTGGGATGCACAAGCCCCCTTGGGCAGTGCACTGCTGAACTCAGCTGTTCCTATAAACTTTGTATCCAGTTCTATCAGGTCTGGGTCAGTCTTTGCATCATTCCTGCTCAGCTAAAGGACTCAGAGGTGTGACAGACCCCTCATGGGAACAAGGTGTCCCCAGGAGACACTCTTTCTGGGGTGGGATGGTGGGCATGGTGCTGCCCATGGCTGGAGGGAGTCTAGGAAGGACACCAAGGTGGCAGTGAGGACAAATATGATCCCCTCTGGCCACTTTGCTTCAAGAAGAATCCCACCTACAAGGGGGGTTGGATGGGGTGGCAGCAGCTCCAAAAGCCTGGCTGGCATGATCCACCAGATCTCCTCATCCAGAGGCGTGATTCCAGTGTGAATCATCCAGTGTGATCCAGTTTGGATCATCCCAAAGCACTGCCACTGAAGGCACTGCTTCAGGAAGGACATGAAAGAGGTCAGGGAGGTGGCTTTGCTGTAGGAAACTTTCCTGGGGCAGGTGGAGGAAGGTGCAGGTCAGTTCCTGGAGCAGAGACTGATGTCAGTGCCATGGAAAGGGCAAGGCAGGGAGGAAAACCGATGCCTTGGCAGCGATGACTGTTCCCTGCTGAGTGCCAGCAACTTAATCTGTGCAGATTGGATGTGAGGCCTGAGTGTGGGGCTGGTTTCCTTCCTGGCTGAGTGGGAAAGGAACAGTGTTTACCAAGCCCAGGAGCTGGGTCCTTTGGACTGTGTCCCTGCATGGCTCATTGGGATGGTTGCTGGCATTGCAGCACTAAAGCTGTCTGTGGTGTTTTGTCTCTATTAGCAGAATTCTTCCATCAATCAGCTGTAATTCATTGTGGCAGGAAAGAGGATTAAAAACAAATGTCTGGTTATCATTCCAAATTTGTTTTGGCTTGTCCAGGGTACCAGAGGGTGGGGGGGATGGCAAAGCCTGCCCGGGTAGCTGCAGCACCCTTGGCTGATCAGAGCTGTTGCCACACCAGGAACACCTTCACCAACTCAGTATTCCAGCTGCTCCAGGGAAAGATGGCCTTTTCCCTCTTAGAAGCATTTATGTGGGCATTAGTGAGTCTGTCCCTTCAGTGAGAGCAGTTGTTGCTGTTTGTTCCTGTGTGGGAGGTGTTCCTGTCACAGAAGATGCCACCAGGATGCTGGGCTCAGGAAGCAGGAGCTGCTGGCACTAAACCCATGAGCCACGACACTTCTGCCTGTGTGATCCCAGGCCTTGGAGCATCTCCTTGATTTTTCAGTCCTTTGAGCCTGCATAAGTGGTAATTAATGTTTCTTAAGAATTTTGGCAATTCTGCTGCTAGGTCTAGGAGGTGCCAAGAAATAATCCAGAGCCCCTTTAGATGAACTCCTTCTTAAGCTTCAAATGTGCCCTGGCTGTGTTCCTGCTGGGTCAGCCTGGGCTTGTATTTTGGTTTGTTTGTGCTTTGCCTGTGTTTTGGATCACCTTCCTCTCTGCTGAGATTCAGGGCTCTGTCCATGAGGAGGTTTTGGAAGGACAGCGTGTGCTGTATCTTCCCTGTGAGGAAATGGTGGTTGATGCTGCCAGCTTTGGATATAACTGGTGTATAAAATGGGCTGATTAAAAATGCAATAACCTTCCCTGTTGGTAACATGTGACTTTGTTTCCAGGAAAAGAGGCATCCCTCTCCCTGGGAATACTGTTGAGGAGCTCATGAAGTATGTCAGCTATGACAAACCACTGACACTTCCCAAGTTTCTAGAGAAATTTAATTACTACATGCCTGCCATTGCGTAAGTACCCTGCTATTTGCTTTTTTCCCCTCAACCCTTGGCTGGATCCCTTGGCTCAGCCTTGGAGGTCCCTTGTGAGCCCTGAGGGTGACAGGACCCACTGCCATCCCTGCAGGGGTGACCGTGAGGCGGTGAAGAGAATTGCCTACGAGTTTGTGGAAACAAAAGCAAAGGAAGGAGTCACCTACGTGGAGGTCCGGTACAGCCCTCACCTCCTGGCAAACTCTGGTGTGGCTCCCATGCCCTGGGGACAAAATGAGTGAGTGATCCTGCTGTGCTGGGGAGCTGGTGTGTGGCTGGTTGGGGATAGAGAAGGCATCCCCATGCCAGTCAGCCCCTGTGCATTCAAAAGCTGCTGTAACAAACCTTCTTTCTCTTCCCATGCAATGAAAGCCAGCATGCTTCCACCTCCCTCTCCCATTGGTAGGGTTTTTCATCCTAGATATCTCTGTGTGCTGCAGTGTTTTAATGTTACTTGCTCTGGGCATCGAGTTCTGCATGTGCAGAGCAGCTGTGCTCAACCTTCTGGTTGAAGCCCTTCCCTGTGAGAGGGAAAGAAATGTCCACATATGGACTGCCTGACCACAAAATGGGAATTGAGCTGGCAGCGATGATGGGTAGTGTTGGAGGGGACTGGTGGTCTGGTCCCTTCCTTTCATGTCATCCCCTCTGTGATATGGGCCTCTCATTAAACCAATGCTGGGCTCTGGGGCCCCTCCAAAGTGTTCTGTGGTAGGTGCTGAGCCTTGGGCTTGCCCCTGCCTGGCTGCAGAGAACTGTGTGCCCTAATGAGATGCTCTGGCAAAGAGGGGGTTCCTCTGCTCAGACAGGATGGGCACCCAGTTCCACAGGGCCTTTCTAAGTCTTAGTGTCATCTGTGCCTGCTTCAGTGCCTGGTATGTGGTAGTTGGTGTAAAAAGCCCTCTTGGGCTCTGGGTGCTCTTGTTGGGCATGTGGGACCTGGGGCAGCCTGAACTCCCAGGGGATGCTGGGCTGGACCTGTGGCTCCTGCCTGCCTCCCCGGCAAGTGCCTGGCCTCTTGCTGATGGCTTTTCTTCCCTGCAGGGGAGACCTCACTCCAGACGAAGTTGTTCAGCTCGTAAATCAGGGACTGAAGGATGGAGAAAGGGATTTCCACATCAAAGCCAGGTCTATTCTATGCTGCATGCGCCATATGCCAAGTAATGTATTGCAGCTCCCCTGCTGCTCTGCTCCCCTTCCCTGATGCATGGTGGGGGGGCATCCCTGGGTCTGGGGCCCTGCAGAAATGTGGAAACAGCCCTGATCTGTGGGTCTGATGCAGGACCAGACAGTGCTGAGGAGATGCTGGGGGTCCTCTGCTCCTTTCACTGTTGGGCAAAGGTCTGCTGGATGCAGGAGTGGGATGCAGCCAGTATCTGAAAGGTCTTGCTAGAGGGACAAAAGGGGCTCCTCTGTCCTCTCCTGGGGGAGCTGTGATCTCTGCTCCCTGGCCAAAGCTAGAGCTCACCTTGGGCCAGTAAAAGCCATTGGCACAGTGAGCACTTGCATCTGCCATGAGTGACTGGAGGTCTGAGAGCAAATGGTCATGGAAGGAGGACCAGGCATGACATGTCACACTTCCCTGCTCATGGTCCTACATGACCTGCTCAGGTCCTTAGCCTGGGTCATGGGGCAGCCAGAGAATCCATTGGCAGCAGCCAGTCTCTGCTGGCTTAAGCTGAAAACACAAGTCAGATATAGTTAAGGCACATATGTAAAATGTCTTTTATGAAATCAGCAGCTCTGACAAAAAACTTTGTTGGTAACAGGTGCTGTGACCCAGAATAGGAAGAAAACCCAATTTCCAGCATTTCAATGGGCTGCTGAGTTTTGCAAAGATCTTCTTCTAGGGAAGGATACAGCCAGAGAGAGGCTGTGTGACAGTAGCTGTTTTATGTGAAGATTTTTATTCTGAGTATCTTCATATCTCACATCAATTTTATGTAGGCTTAGTAGGGTAGATGGTGGAAAGATTTCTCCTAGTGAGTACATGTTAATTTGTGTCTAGAAATGTGAAAAAATATATTATTGGAAGCTGGGAGCTTTGAGAGTGTTTTTTCTTTTTTTTCCCCTGCCTTCACAGTCAACACCAAACAACACTTTGAAAATTTTATCCTTACATTTCTGGTTTCTAGGGAAAAAATGTTTTTCTTTGTAGAAGCTGGAGAGATGTAAGGCACAGTCACTGATCTGCAGTTACAGTCCCTGCCAATGCACAAGGTAAAGGCAGAAGGTGGCAGGAGCATCCAAGGGCATGTGCAGCATGCACTTCACTGCAACCATTCTCATACCTGTGTCCCAGGGCACCAGCTGATACCCAGAGCCAATGATGTGCTTGATAAAGAGTCTTTAGCAGTGCATTCAGGATGTGCTGCACAGTGAGAAGCCACCCTGTAATTAATGAACTGTTGAGAGAAAGGCAGAGATACCAGTCAGAGCTAACTCATATTAAACTTGTTAATAAAACAATGACTCTAACTCAGCAAGTTGGAAAATGGAAAAAAAACTCAGATGCACACATCGTCCTGGTGTGTTGATACGATTTGGGGATAGTCTGTACACAGCAGGTGCCTTTAATTATTAACACTACTGTTTATCTCTTTTTCTTGGCCTTTCTGCTAAGGTTAAGTGCTATGTGAGCTGGTAGATGCAGTTTCTTTCCCAGAGGTTATCTATCCTGATCAGAGAGAACTCTGAAGCAGTTGTTGGCCACTTAGTCTCTTTCTCATGGATGGTAAATAGCTCAAACTTCAGCTCCTTCCCACCAGGAGTAGGATCTTTGGGAGAGTCAAGGATGCCCTACAACAGATGGGTGTAGTACAGGGCCCCCCAGAGACTCCTCCCAGCCCTGACACAGCTCATCTGGTGGGACAGTTCTTGCCTTTACCCTCACCTTGCCCAGCCAGGGAAGGGATGAAAGCTCAGGAGTTGAGGGATTTCTCCATCACACCATATTACAGCCCCAAGGCAGTGCAGCTCATCTTACCTCGAGCCAACTGCAGCAGTCATCACTGCTTGGAAGCTTTTTAATTAATTTTTCCCCCTACTTTAAGTGAGCAGAAAAACATGATGAGAGCAGTTTTATAGCTGGTAAATGCATTTGATTTCCCTTTCATTGACAACAGACAGATCAGTTGACAGCTTTTATTTGTCTGAAGATCACAGAGATGATGGACCTTTCTAGCAGTTTGCTAGCTTTCTTTTTTGGGCATCAAATTTTGGGAAAGACTAAAGAAAATAGCTCTAGCCTTCTAGTTATAGGACCGGGATTTGTTTAGAAAAATGCTTCAGGTATGACCCTTAAGAATGCTTCCTCCTGAATCTTGGTGCTGCCTCTTCCAGGCTGGTCTCTAGAGGTGGTGGAGCTCTGCAAGAAGTATCAAAACGACTCTGTGGTGGCCGTCGACCTGGCTGGAGATGAGACCCTGAAGGTGGAGGATTACTCTGAGCATAAGAAGGCTTATGAGGTTTGTGGAATAAGTTTTTAAAAAGAAATTACAAGAAAAATATGTATTGAGGGGATGTGTGTGAAGGGACACTGTTCAAGTTGCAAACAGCTGGGACAGCTTAAGGATTCGTTGCAGCTATTAAAAACATTCAGTTAAATAGCAGAAGTATTTGTTTATATTTCCTAAATGATTAATGGCAGGCATCATTGCTAAAACATGGGCTTGGCACACTACCCTGTAGCACTGAGCATGGGAGGAGTGACATAGAGCTCAAATCAACCCCCACCCCACTGCTGTTGGCTCCTGGGGCTTGGTGAAACCACAGCCAAGGGTGGAAGAGACTGGCCTTTCCAGTCTGGCAGAAATCACCCAAGGGACAGAGGAGAAGCTGCACATTTGCAGGGCTTTTATCTGATCATCTCAAATGCAAACACTGGAATGGCTTCAGGAGCCTGATCCCAGGCTCTCACCAAACCTCAGCCATTGCAGTGGCTCAAAGAAAAGGGAAAACCTCACTCCTCTCTGCTGGGGGAAATTTGGGGGTGTTAGTCCCCACCATCAGTGGGGGAGGAGGTTGTGCACCATCACTGACAAAAAGGGTGGTGGTTTGCAAGCAGTGCTCAGGTCTGAAAGTACATGGGGCTTCCTTGGGGCCTTCACCCCATCAATGGGAGCTGATACAAGGCTACCCTGCCCTGCTGTGCTGAGTGAACAGGGTGATTATAAACAATAACACAGCAACAGCAGTTCATTGACTGATGGGAAGGCAGTCTTGTCCTGCCCTGGTGCACCAGCAGTGTTATCCAGGTCCAGTCTCCTCTGTCTGAAGGATGCATCTTGTCTCTGTGCCAGGGGCTCACTCAGGCTCTGAGATGCTGAAGCAAACCCCACTCCCATCTGTATTAAGTAACTGAAAAACTCTTGAGTGCAAATCCCTGAAGGACTGTCTGTGAAGAATGTCTGCTGCAAGATGGGGCTTGCAGCCTGCCTGCTGCCAGCTGGCTGGCCCTTCTCTAGCAAAGCAGGAGCCAGGCTTCTCTGCAGGCTCCATGGTTTCCCAAAGTCCAGGCAGCCTGTGACCCCCTGGTGAGGAAATTTTCAGTATGATCATGGAGCTGTACCCAAATCTGCACTCAGAGGGTCCTTATGGCTGGGCTGCCTCCAGCACCAGCCCCTTGCAGGAGGGAGGTGCTCAGTGTCAGAGCATTTCTTCATCTCTGCCCTGGGGTCCTTCTGCACCCTCCTACCCGGCTGCAGCCACCAAAAATATAAAAGTTCCAAAGCATGGCACTGCTGCAAATTTCATGCAGAAAGGCAAGTGGGTGGAGGAAGAGGAGCTCAGAACTTGCTTCTGTCTGGAGAGGAGGCAGCAGTGAACTCACCCAGTATTAGAAGTCCATGAAGAGCCTGGCTGGGGTCCAGTGGAAGATAACCAGAATTTTTAAGTGTCTCTCTACGTGACATTACCAAGCTCATGCAGCCCTTGGAGTGCAAGGCTTGTGATCTGTGGGCTCTTGGCACAGGAGCCTTGCTGTGCCCCCGAGAGCAGTGCCAGCCCCTGAGCCTGCTGACCTTGCTGCAGGTGATGGGACAGGAACATGTTCTCCCTTGTTTTGCAGGAAGCTGAGAGATGTGGGATTCATCGCACCGTCCATGCCGGAGAGGCTGGCCCGGCTGCCATGGTCAAGGAGGTACGAGGGGTTCCTGACTCAGGGCAGACAGGGACAGGGGTGTGACGTGTCCTGCACCAGAGAGACAGGTGTCCAGGTCCTCCCCATATCCACAGCAAAGTGAACACTGGGGACATGGACAGAGGTCTGACCTGATGGCTGCAAAAGGCCATCCCAGGAGCCAGCTCGGTGGTGTGGGTTGTACCTGCAGTGGGATGGGGGGCTCTGGGCAGGCAGGGGCTGAGCTGTGCTCAGAGGCTCTGAGGGGTTTTCCTGTGCTCTCTAGGCAGTTTATGTCCTGAAGGCCGAGCGCGTTGGCCATGGATACCATGTTGTGGAGGACCCTGAGCTCTACAAGGAGCTGCTGAAAACAAAGATGCATTTTGAGGTAAGGACATGTGGTGGGAGTGTGACAACCAGGTAGCTGCTGAGTGGAAAACAAGCCCTCACTCGGGCTGTGCTGCAGCCAGGGATAGGACCTGACACCCACATGCTGATCACATGTACAGTGATGTGTTTAACCCAGATGCCCAAAGCTCCACAGGAAAAACACTGGGGATAAACCTGTCTGTGTTGGGATGTGCTGCTGGGAGCACTGGTGTGCACAGCAGCTTGTAGGAGGGATGTAGCAGAAAGAAAGGATCCTTGTGTGGCCAAGGATACATTCTGGAGACCTTATTCACTGATTTATACACCTCAGGCCTGAAGGCTTGTCCTTCCACAAATCAGGCTGCTGTACCAGAGCAAGTCTGGTTAGAGGAAATGCCTGGGAGTTAGAGTGCATGTAAGGATTTCTTTTGCTTTTCCCCAGAATGGCCATATCCAACCAATAGAAGGAATAGGTACTTAATGCAAGTGGTTTTGTTACTGTGATTGGCACTGGGCTGGAGACTGACTGGCCATGGGTAACATCCCACTGGCCCCTGCCACTGTCATGTGGGCTGTGGGCTCCTCACATCCTGGAACATGTCCATGGTCTGTCAGGGTAGTGCTGAGGGGCAGCTGTGAACAGAGCTCTAATCTGACGTTACCAGTTATCTGTGTCCACAGCTGGGGTTTAGATCCATGTGGTTGATTCTGCTTTTCATGCTTAACTCCCCAAAACAGGTCTGCCCTTGGTCCAGTTATCTCACTGGAGCATGTTCTCCGGACTTCACCAAACACCCTGTAATACAGTAAGACTTCTCAATTATGTGAAATCTCAAATAACCAGGATTTGGGTTGATCACAGCTTGTTTATTGCTTTGCAAAGCTAAGGCACATCTAATTTTGTAGGACAATGTGGCACATTCGTGCCCTTTGGCACGGGAGAGCCTGGTGCAGTTGGAGGGGTGTGGAGGTCCCTTGGGGAGGCTGTCCTGTCCCTCCTGCCCTGCTCTGAGTTATGGGGCATGAGATGCTGCACCCCAGCCACTGCTGGCAGGTCAGTGCAGGGTCATGTGGGAGACAAGCTGAACCCTGTGTGCTTTTCTCCAGCAGTGCCAGCTGCAGAGACAGCCCCGAGGTCTTTGCTTTTGCTGCATTTCACCCTGAGAACTGCACAGTATCACACCCAGTGTTCTGCCCATCAATTCAACCTGATTTCATTACAGGTTTAAGAAGGATCGTGCCAACTATTCTCTAAACACAGATGACCCCCTCATCTTCAACTCCACCATTGACAAGGACTATGGCATTGTGAAGGAACACATGGGATTCACTGAAGAGGAATTCAAGAGAGTCGTAAGTTGGCCTTGGCTGGGGGTTCTGCTGGTGTCTCAGTGCAGCCCAGAACAACCTGCTGGTTTTTCTTCATGAGCTTTGAGTTTTTAATGGAAACCCAAAAATTCTGCTCTGGCCTCGTAAGAAGGAAAGTAGGTTCAGACTCAAAGTACATATCCCAAAAATTCCAGAGTATTTAAAGACCTTTGCTTTGTGCTGGTCTCATTTCTCCTGGGACTGCTGCTAGTGATGGGCCAGAGCAGTTGGCATAAAATAAGGCCATGGAAATGAATCTGAGAGCAGAAACTTTATACTCTCTCTCACCTGCTGCTGCTCAGAGCCAGGTGCTGGGATGTGCACAACTATGTGTTCATGTCTGATGTGTCTTAATGTTCCTGTGTTCCCCCTCTGCCTCCTCAGAACATCAATGCAGCCCAGTCCAGCTTCTTACCCGAGAAGGAAAAGCAGGAGCTGCTCAACAAGCTGTACGAAGCCTATGGGATGGTCCCCAATGCATCGTGACCCATCCCTGGGAGCCAGCGTGGAGCAGGGCCCTCCTTGACGAGTGCCTGACTCTGCTCTGTGCCAGAGGGAGCACTGGCAGGAGGTGCCCAGAGTCAGTCTCTATTCCTGGCAGCCCTGTGTTGACCCTTACAGTGCTCACCAGAATCAGACTATCACATACACCTACTTGTACCCCACAAACTCTCTCCTGAATGGATATCCAGCTTCCTGTCCTGCTGTTGTGCAAGCAGACTGGCTCTGCCTGCTGGCCTGACTCCCTTCTCCATCTGCTGGTGTTTCTGTACTGCAAATGCAAACAGAAAAACCTCCCCTACGTTTTTTTCCCCTGCTCTTTCCCTGTTTTACCTGTCCTGCCCCACTGACCTGCCTGGCCCTTGCCTGCAGTGCTGAAATAACCACTTTCAACTCTGGCTGTGGCCTGGGTTAATCTTCACCTTTCCAGGGAAGAGATGTGCTAGTGCTAGCAGGGAGAGAGCACTCTTTTCAGACACAGAGGCTTTATTCTTGTCCCTGTGAGTGGGAGGGTTTGGTCACAGCTATATTTACCCAGGGTTAGTCTTGTACTAACAAGCTGCAAGTTGGTGCTCCTGCCCCTGCACAGGTCCAAAGGGCATTTAAAACAAAATACAATTTTTTTGGCATCCTTTCTTGGACAAGAGCTCCCCTGTGTCAGGCCTCTTCCCATGTCACTGCTGCAGAAGTGCACACCTTGGGCTCAGGCCCCAGCTGTGCTCACAGCTGGCCATGACCATGCTCACACACATAGGAAGTTGGAACATAATTTTACCACATTGGGCCAAAATCTGCCTTCTGGGATTTTTCCCACTTTTTTACTCATCTTGGAGAACTCCTGTGAACTGCAGTTTGATCTTCCTCTTATCTTTGTTTAGGACTTGGAAAAAACGTGATTGATTGCCTGGTTTAAAAATTCTGCCCTCCTTCTGATTTGACACAATCATTAAGCACTCTTAAGGCTGAATAAGTAAATTAACTTGGACCCCATGTCACACATTGACTCAGGGCCCATCTGACTGCTTCTCTTACTCAATTATGACACTGGCTAGAAATCAGATCTTCAGTTTGGTGGAGAGTTTATACAGAGAAACTCACCAAAAATTCCTTAATGATTTTATGGCATTATAGTGTTTTTACTCAATAAGCAATAGAGCTGTGCATCCAGAGAAGAGACCATTGTTTTCTTACCTGAGTGTGGTGTGCTTTAGCATCCCAGGGCTTTGCCAAGAAGCTCACTCCAAAGATACTGTACCAAAAAGTTGCCTTTGACCAGGAGCCATGGTCACCATTGCCACGGACAGACCATGGGCTGGTCCAGTCTCAGCCAGCAGTGATGGTGTGCTGGGAGTATTTCCATTCTTTCTGGGCTTCCGTATTGGTCTTCAGAGTAAAACACTTGTCTCTGAAGTATGTGGTGCATAGATAGGTAAATGAAGATGAGAGAGTGATTTTCTTACTTTTATAAAGCGAAATATAAAGTATCACTTTAAGGGACATGATTGTGGCAAGAAACAGGCCTTTTTGGGGTCATTTTTCTCCAAAAATAATTTCTGAAGAAGAGTTGCTTGTTTGGATTCTGGACAGTTGATTGTTAATCCTGTTTAATAAAATAACAAATTTATATTAAAAATGAAATCCTTGTGCCTTTCTGTTCAGGGCTGACTGTTCAGACTGGCATGTGGTCCTCGAGCCCTGCTAGACCACAGGGGTTCATTGATGAGTGTGATGGGGGCTTTGGTATCTCGATTGCTGCCTTCTCCTGCTGCCAGGCTGGAGCACTTTGGCAGCCAGAGGGAAGCCTGCTCCCTTGCCAAACAGCCAACTTGGATTTATGGCTGCAGGTTGTTCCAAACTCCCCTTTGCTTTTCCCTTCACTAATCCAAGGGGTGCACACCACTAGAGCAGCAATGCCATCATGGGGTACTCTCACTTTTCCAGGTGTTTATCAAAAGTAGTCACTTTTTTTCCCTGTCTCCTGGGTTTTTGGTTGATGCTCAGAGCCAAGAGGGGCAGTCTGGGCTGCTGGGCTACACCATCAGTGTGGGCAGGGGAGTATTTGCCCAAAGGTTTTTGGGTCATTTAGTGCTTGGTTAGACTTTAACAAGTCTGGGATGGCTATGTTCAGCTGAAAAGAGGGGCTTGGAGCATCCCTGTGCCCAGCAGCTTTGCAGATCAGGATGTGGCTGGATTAAGGCAATGCCCTTGGTCTTTCAGTGACAGTGGCTGAGCTGGCTGCCACTTGCAGGGGGAACTTGATGCCTCTCACCCATCCCCTGAGAGAAGCTGGCCAACAGGTCCCTACTCCTCTGCCTAAATATAATTCTGAAACAGATACTTTCTGACCAGGGAGAGCTAAGATTAGCCCACATTTGATTCTTGGAGTTCTTGTGTGGTGCTCAGCTTTTCTGCACTGCCTTTCAGCTCTGTGTGTGTGTGTGTCAGCATGAGCCAAAATTGTTGTTCTTTGGTAAGAAGAGCTGGAAATGGGGCTTAAAGACACAACTGTGCAGTCAGCCAGGTCCAGGAGCTACCTGCTGGTTTGCCCCCGGGCACGGGAAGTGGGAGCAGGCTCTTGGCTGCTGTCCAGGCAGGGCTCTGCAATGATACCCAGCCACTCCAGGAGCCTTTTGCCAAAGCAGCAGCCACGGCCACTGCCTGCCTGCCAAATCCTCATTTCCTGTGGGGGCTGGAGCTGTGGAAACCTCTGTGCTCACCCCATGGACATCACTTCTCACAGACAATTTTCCCTCCGCCTGGCAGCCACTTCTCTGCTGATTTATGGCCTTGTTTTGGCTGATAAATCTCAGTTCATTCAGTTCATCCTTAGGCTGTCAGGGAGATGCTTGCCCTTGTGTCACCAGTGGAGAGTTTCTCAGGTCAGCTCTGCCCTGTCCTTGTGCTGGTGCTCAGTCCCAGTCAGGCTGCTCCACTGGGATCAGTGAAACACCAGCAATGCTCCTGCAGTTCTGTGCTGCAGAGGGAAAACACCTCTTCCCACTGGCACCAATCCTGCTGGTGCCTGGGCAGTAAACCTGGGAAAGTGGGGGCAGACTTTTATAATCTGTGCCTATCTACATCTGCCTCCATCTGTGAGCTGCATCCCAAGGGTTTCATGGACCCAGACTCAGGGAAATCTTGCACAGCTCCGTGTCTTCCTATGAAATCACCCCACAGCCAAAGGCAAAACAAAGGAAGAAACATCCAGGCAGAAAAAAACACCTTCAGGACTTGAAGGCTATGTCATTTATTCCAACAGCTTCTGTAGTTTTATCAAACCATCTTTAACACAAAACATGTCTCCTTAAAGAGAAGGGGGTGAGATCCTACCAGAGATCATCTCAGCTAACAGCTTGCAAAGTTAAGCCTGAATGTCAACAGTCAAACCAGCAAAATGTTCCTCCCCTCCCCTTAAGAACATCTTGAAGTGTTAAAGCCCAGAGAAAGAGATGCCTGTGGCTGGTGCTGCTGGGTCTCCAGGTGAGGCTCATCCCCACAGAGCTGTGCTTTGGTCCTTTCCTGATGCTAAGCAGCAGCAGCAGCAGCACAGGTGAGTGGTGTTGACATGAGGGCAGCAGGACAGGTTGGGTCCTTTCCCTGCTGCCCACCCTGACGAGAGGCCATGTGGACAATCCAGAGGCCAGGTCTAATATGTAGATGAGGGTGAGGCTTAGAAAAAACAATAATCTAAATTTCTAATCTATGGAAACAGAATAAATAATAGTCTAAATCTACAAAGGAGGAAGGTACCTTGGACAGGAAAATGTGGTGTGTCTATTATTACTGAAACTGTTTTTCCCCTAAGAGAAAATTGCAGCTAAGGCATCTCGAGAATGGCTCATATCACTACAGCCACGGCAGTGTTGCTCTAAACCATTAGGGATGGGGGCAGAAGTCTTTTGGAGGTGCCAGTCCTTGCAAGAGTCTTGTGTCTCTCTACACAAGCACGGTTCCAGCAGAGGCATTTGACAGACGACTTACTGTTCCAGGTTGGCTTTTGTCCACAGATTCAACCAATTCTTGTTTAATGTTCACAGCAAGGCCCTCCTCCTGCCCATCCCACCCCCGTTTTGCTCTCAGGGGGACGGGCTGCTTTCTTGTCCCTTTGGTCTTGCTCCAGGGTCGTTGTCAGAAGAACTGGCATCTCTTTGGCTTTCTGCAGAAGGGAGGATTGGGAAGAAAACACAGTTACACCCTGGTGAGGACACAAGCCATCAGTGATTGCTACAGCTGATTTCATCCAGAAAGATGAAAGATGTTCACCTGAAGACCTATCACTCCCCTCTGTGGACCAGACACTTGGCCTCATCCATGGGAGTGTTCAAGGCCAGGCTGGATTAGACTGTGAGGTCTAGTGGAAGGTGTCCCTGCCCATGGCAGGTAGTTTTTAAGGTCCCTTCCAAACCAAACCATTTTTTATGATTCTATGATTACGAGTATTGGGTTCTGCCTTCACATTCCTGGAGTACAAACACTTCTCAAAACGCCTGGCAATGCTGGGAGGGAGCCTCAAGGTAGGGATGTGCATCCACCCAACTTTCAAGTGCTCCAGAACTGTCCTCCTGACAGCCTGGCAGCCGCCTGAGCAGCACTCTGGTAGAGCAGCTCCAGTTTGTACTTACTATGGATGGGTGGACAAACACATGCTGGTCTGGTCATGCTGAAAGAAGTACAGTTGGGGTAATGAATGTATTTTAAAGTGTTTTTATAGTTACAGGTTGTAGGCTAGAGGATTAAGAAAGCAATGGGGAAAAACTGAGTTTCCCTTCTGCAAAGATTGTGTTGTGTTGCTCATTAGTGAAATGAGAGTGGCAGGTTTGGACAGAGGATTCAGGCTCCTCGCAGCCAGCTGGCCAGCTGACACTGAGCAGGGTGACACTGCTGCCACATTTGGGCTGAAAGGGAGGATTTGGAGATGGCTGCTGATGTGAAAATTATTTCCGTTGTTATTTGAAATACTGCTGAACTGCTCAAAGGTTGATTTTTTTTTACAACCAACCAACAAAATAAAAACAAACCACAGCCTGCCCAATACATGATTTTTATAAAGCCTAAGGTATAACTGATGTGTAACTTGCTCTGGGAAGGGTCTTGGTCAGTGAAGCAGTATTGTTTAAGCACCAGTGAGCAAAGGGCCTGGGCTGGAGCGTGCTGTGCTCCTGTGCCAGGAACCAGGGATCATTCTGCTCTCTGCAAGCACCCCTTGACCTGGAGAGTCTCCCACTACCTGAGCATCCATGAGCATGAGGACACTGACTGAAGCAGTGAGGAATGGGATGTCCCTCCTGTGCATCAGTGTGATGCTCCTGGAGACAGCACTGGTCATTTGTGCTGCCCTTTTGTGCCTGCCCTCCCGGGCTGTGCCAGGAGCTGCTGGGCTGGGTGTGTGCAGGGCAGCTCACCTGCTCCCTCAACAGCGAGGTCACCCATGTCCTCGGTCAGCTTGCGCATGCTGATGGTGGTTGCCTCTCGCTGGATGTCATGGACAGCGTTCCTCCGGCCAGCCCGGTCGCAGGAAATGAAGTCGGTGTAGGTGCTGGACTCTACCTCCATTGCATCTCTATTCACTTGCAAAATGCTGCGGAGAAAACACAGCTGTGAGGCCCAGGATGCTCAGTGTGGCTCGAGTCATGGCTCCCTCCAGGTCAGGTTACTCTGTGGGGTAACATTACAGAAAACAGCCCCTGTGTCTGCTCCAGCTCCTCTGACAGCAGGTACTGGAATGTCAGGTATCACCTCCCTCATGTGGGGCAACGTGTGGGGAGACCTGGGTGACCCACAGTGCCAGGTGAGGGCAGGAAGGCAGGAAGGATCCATCCCAGATGGCTGACTTGTCCTGCCTTCCCACTGCAAAGGCAGACACGGCATTTGTCTCTCCTTTGAGTTACCAGCCTTCTCCTTTAGGTGCACAAGCTTGCTTGCTGCAGCTTTTCCCTACAGAAAAGGCACTACAGAAAGCCCTAGTTCCTCCTCAAAATGCCTCGGGAGCTTTGAACACAGGCCAAATTTGGTTCACTGCTTGGGGGATGGGGTGGTGATCCAACCTGAATTTGTAATGGGAAATGATGGATACCCATTGGAAAGTTGTGGGAGCAGGGAGTATTTTATAGGTACAGGGCTTGGAGCAGTACTGGCCTCCTCTGGCTGTTGGGTGTCACTGAAGAAGCGTTGGGCTGGACTGCTGTGAGATAAACGCTTTTACCATGTGAAAATCAGCCCTTCTGTGAGACATTTGGATCCCTTCACTCCAGACTTGTGCCAGTGCCAAGTGCACAGCACGAAGAAAGGCCCGCAGCGGCCACTTGTCACATGTGAGCTCTGCTGCGAGCCAGCTCTGAGTTCAGCTGATGAATCCTTAAGTTGCTGGGTTTTCATTTCGGCTGCTGGTTTCCCTTGCCAGCGCTTGCACAGCACACAGAGTGTGGTGTTGTGGGCATCCTGGCTCCTGGGCACAGAGCTGGCAAGCACACACTGCCCCTGCACGGGAAACCTGGAGCTCTCAGTTCCTGCCACTGCACACTCTGTTTGGCACTTTGTTTTTCTGTGTGGAATCAAGAGATTAATTGCTGCCTTATCTGTGATTCTGATCACTGTAAAATGTGCCTTTAGCCCTGTTGATTGCTGGCAGTGCTTGGAGCAGGTCCCGATTAGAAACGCTCGTGTGCAGTGAAAACAAATCCATGCACATTTAATGCACATTCACTCGCTTTTGTGCCTTGGAGTTAATGACCCACAGAGGAGTTTGCTCAGCTTCCTTTACAAATCCTGCTTGATATTGATTTCTTTTCCAGGGAAATCTGTTGGTAGATTCAGGCACCAGCCTGAACAGAAATCACAGTCCTCACTCTAATCCCCAGTGTTATGGCAGTGGAAAGGATATGTAGGTGAAGATGCAGTAACTGAGATAGGTTAGGTTCTCTCTGTTCCTGAGCTGAGTTGGGTGCAGTAACCAAAATCCCATGGAAACCCAGCATGTTTTGGTAGGGATGCCAGCTCAGGCAGTGCTGCCACCGGCTCACTGCTGGGATGTGGGGCTTGGCCCACCCAGATCTTGCAGGAGATTCTGTTTCCCCAAAGCCAACAACTCTTGTGAATGCCTGCCTCATCTCCAGACTTGGCACCCATCTAGCTCCTGTTAAATGAGCCCTGGGAAAAGCTGCATCCTTTGCTGCAGGAAGAAATGCCCCAGATGTTTTTCCTCATCTTCCCTCCTTCCATCCCTGGTATGCCCTTCCTGGGATAAGGCACCTACTCTGGATGCAGTGGCTGGATGAGCTCAGCGAGCCAAGTGCCTTTTCTCCAGGACAGGACAAGCATCGATCATTCCCAGACAAGTTCTCACAGCTCACTGGAGCCCAGACTCTGCTGACCTTCTACAGCTGCCAGAGGTGTCATATGGACTCGGGAGGCTTCCCTAGAAGTGAGCCCGACAAGCCCAGGTCCATCTCCACTCACTGAGGCCATTCCAGAGCTGATATGCTCTGGAGTCCTGCTGTCCTCGTACCAGGGGCAGGAGCACCAGGTTTCCCCAAACTGGGGAGCAGGAGCCAGCCTCTGGGACGCAGCATTTTTCTGGTGTCCCTTGATGTAGCAGTGGAAGTGCTGTGCCAAGTAATTTTTTCCTCTCACACGGGAACAGGATGGGATCCTCCTGATTAAAAAGAAGAATGCAGCAAGTGTGTAGGTCTGGGTCCCGACTTGGTGGCCGGGAGATGGCGCATGTGATTTATTTATTTCCGTGGCTGGGAGGGTTCCTGCCTTCGGCTTTCCATGCAAAGAGCTGGAGACAGGCAGATTTAACAGCGAAGCTTTCATATTTGAGCAATTCCTCCGGGATTTTCAAGGTGGGTGGCTCTCAAAAACCTTGCAGGCAGATCCCTCCCCGTTGACAGAGAGATTCCAGCCCCCACCTCCGGGAAGTTGTTGGGCTGAGAGGGTGGTGGGAGCAGTTGCCTCGATTGTGACAGGAAAATCTGATTTTTCAAACAGCATTCCATATTTCCAGGCACAGAACCCACAGATCTGTGGGTTTTCACTCGGTAACTGCTTTTAACATCTTCCAGGGACTGCAAAGGAACCACCTTCCCTCTTGCCTACATAGTTCAGTGTCACTGTGGACAGTCCCTTAGGGGTGGCAGGGGTGCAAAGGGAGGTGCATCACCTGCTGGCTCACCACCTTTGGTTTTTCATTCTCCCGTGGGCAGGGTGATGGGCCTGCTGTTGCAGGAATAATCCCACGGCACACACAGAGTGCACAAAGGTGTCCAGGGTGCTTCACAGAGGTGACTCAGCTGGTCCCCAGAGGGTCCTTTCCTGCCCTCCCTTTCCTCTCTGCTGCTGATGGTAACAGAGACAGTCCCTGTACCCTCAGCACAGGGATGGGGCTGGGAAGCTGGGATCTGCTGCCTGTTGCACATTCCTCAAAAAATTTGCTGCTTGCAGGGAGGCTGTCCCCTCTGCCATGGGGACATGGTGCTGCCTGTCCCAGGGCAGCTGCCCACAAGTGAAGAAGCCCCTCACAAGCTGCCACTGACACCAGGTATGTCCCCAGAGCTGCCTCAGCTCCTGTCCTTGGATCTGCCAAGCCTGCTGTTTGCTTTGGACTTATTTTTCTGTAGTGTCTTGTGAGTACTAAAGAATCTGAGCTGTAATAGTCTTGGCTTTGCTGGTGGGGACTTGGTTTCCTGAGTGGTTTTGCTGTTGGATTGTGACTGGGCTTGCTGGCATTTTCCAGGGAAATCACCCAGCAGCTGACAGAGCAGCTGGCTCCACTCTGGGGGCTGCAGCTAAACCAGCCCTACTCATTCTGGGGCTGAGTTTTGCCCACTTAGAAGGTGGGTGCTAAGAAATTAAAAGGTTTTATGTTTCCTCTCCCTTTTGGTAGAATAAGCTGAGGCATTTTTTGTGGCTCAGCTCCATGACCCATCCACTGACAAACCTGCATTTAATTCCAGTGTCCCCCTTGTCTGCTTCTCAGTACACACACCAGGGACTACAGCAAACAACACAGGAGTGGCAGAGAAGTGACCTGGGCACACCTGGCAGGTCACCCTCAGCACAGGGCTCTGCCCAGGCTCTGCCACCCCAGCCAGTGCCCAGGGCTGATCCCTGGGATCGGTGGATGCTACCATCACACCCAGCCCTGACACCAGTTTCAAGGAAACCCTCCACATGATACTGCATCTGTCCCTTGTCTAGGTTAAACTTTTTATGGCTAGGAAGGGCTATTTTTGGGTGCCGGTGCTGGCTATCAGCAGGCTGGGCTGAATTCACCCATTTCCCCCCCTGCCTGCTTTGTGCCTCCTGCTCTGCCCCTTAACCTCTCACCTTTCCCAGCGTTCTCCTCCTCCTCCCCTTGTTCTCTGCACAGATCCCTGAGGCAGGAGGTGGATCAGACCCCTGCTAGGACATTCTTGTCCCTTCAGGCAGTCAGCACAGCCCTGCCCTCTGTGTTGATGTCTGAGGCAGGGAGCCCTGTACCTCAGCCTTCCCTTTGCCTGCTGCAGAATTCCCAGCGTCAGGAGCCCTGGCAGAGTCCTGTCCCGAGGTACTGCAGCCCAACTTTGGCCTCATGCTGTCCACTGCCAGTTGGGACCAAGAGCTGCAGGTTTTGGTTGGAGATGGTTCCCTCATCCCACATCCCAGCCCAGGACACGCTCTCCCTCCGGCTTGGTGGGTTTAACCGGTGGATTTAGCACTCCCCAAACTTCTGGAGTTGTAAAGCCCCAAAGCTAAACAAAACCTTGCCACGTTTCTGGGGTGAAACCCCAAAGTTCTGCTGGGGAACGGGGATCTGACCGCTTTTTCTGCTCAAGCATCACATCCCACCACCAAGGCACAAAGCGGTGCAGTCGCCTCGGAGCTCTCCATATTGTGCAGTGCCCCTTGCCCTTTCATCCCAGGGTACAGGGACTATTATTAGACCTCTCCTGCTGGGGCTGGATCCATAACAACAGCAAAACATACTCAACAGCCCTGCTGGGCTTTTAAAATATTTACAGTGTAGGATGGTTTACTGAAGAGGGGGGCCTGGTAGAGCACAAAGATGGAAGCACCGGGATTTCTGTGCTCCCTGTGGGTTCGCTGTGAGGTTTCCTGCTGGGAGAGTCACATCCAGAGAGGGGAAAAAAATATCCCGCAGGGCTGAAGCCAGCACTTGAGGTCAGGGGGTTTCCACCAACTATCTGACAACGTCCAGCTGGAATTTCAGCAAATTTTCCACTGGGTCTTGTCTGGGAACATGCGTGAGGGGTTATGCATCAAAGAAGGGCTCTGTAATGGTGTTATTGGGGTATTTTGTGATTGTGCCATAAAGGCCTTGCTATGTCTCAGGGCCCCCATGCACTAGAGCTCAGATCCGTGGCCAGAAACTGAGCTGAAGGATGAAGATGCTCCTGTTGAGAGCTGTGTAAGGCTGGTGGCAGGGTCTGCACCAGGCACAGAGCTCCCCTGCTGTCCTGCTGGCTCTGTGTTCTCCACAAAGTGGGGGTGATGGGTCTTACTGGCCTGAACTGCTGTGCTCCAAACTGCTGAGCTCTGAGTGTCCTGGTTTGGTGAGAAAACAGGCAGGAGCAGGGCAGCAGCCTGAATTCCTGTCAGGGCACATGTGTGCATCTCATGAGCAGCTTCTGTCCAGGAGAGAATAGCACAGAAAAGCCTTCAGCCCTCACCAGGCTTCAGTGAGGAAGAGACATCAAGTTGTGTCTGGCACATCTGTATTTATGGAAGGTTTTTGCTGTGGGATTCCTTGTAATAACTCTGCACCCTCAGGCTCTTAACTAAACATGATAAATTTTGCCAGGAGAGACATCACAGCTACTCCAGCCACTGCAATGGTTCTGCAGGAACAGAGCTTCCAGCATTCTCTATGACTTGCTGGAAAATTTTAATTCCTTTAGGAGGAGAGCAGCTACAGCTGAGGTTCAGTGTCCACAAATAGATCCCTTCTTTTCATTTGGCCTGGTTTTACAGTATAAAGATCATTTAATGCCTGTAGAACTGATAACCAATTGCTAAGCCCCATGTTTAAGATTAGGCTTAGACTGACTCTTGTGTGACTTCACAAACTTTGTATTTAGCTCTGCCAAGCTCCCCAGACTCCTTCCCCTCCCTTCTGGCCTTCAGCACATCCCCACAGCCCCCCAGTGTCCCAAGGCACCTCCTGCTGTCCCACATCCTCACAGCCACTGCCCGGCTCCCCACTGACGTAAGAAATGCTGCAGCTGCATTTCAAAATCGCAGCTGACCCTCAGCATCAGGGTAGGGCGAGTCCTTGTGTGCTCTGCTCTGATCCCCAGGGGAGAAGGGGAGCTCGAGGGAGGCAGGAGGGCATTGCTCAGCCCCAGTGGCCTCCTGTTAGCATCAGGATGATGGTGGGAGAGAGCTGCCTGTCCATCCATCCATCCATCCATCCATCCATCCATCCATCCATCATCCATCCATCCATCATCCATCCATCCATCATCCATCCGCCCAGTGCCCAGGCCATGCAGTGCTGCCAGCCTCCATCCCCATGCCTGGAGCAGGCAGCACCCTTCTGTCAGTCCCCACAAGGCACAGGTGCTGAGAATCTGCTCCAAAAATCCTCCACCACAGGAAGAATCACTGTTTGATGGAGCCCCACTGCTCCTCCCTCCCCTCACTACCGAGCTTAAGCCTCTTCTTCAGCTTCTAGCTAAGTTGATTAATGGAAATAATTGGTCTCTTTGTGCATCTGGAGACAGTTGCCGTGACAGCAGTTGTATTTTTGTTTTGTTCCCAGGTCGAGCTTGTTTTTCCCATCTCTCAGCTCCAAGGTGCTAATGAACCAGGGCACTCTGGTTTGCCCCCAGCTCTGACAGACACACATCCCTGTGAGGGATGGCTGACAGCAGGGACAAGGCTCAGCCCCAGCAGGCCCTCAGGACATGGCAGGCTGACACCTTTCTCCCTGCCCATTTCTCACCCCCTCAAGGCAGGTTCTCACTGGATGGACACAGCTTTGGGGCAGAGGGAAGAGAGCCAAATCCCTGCTGTTCACCCAGAGCAGCCATGGGCACCCACAGGACCCCCTGTCCCCTGCAGGGACCCTTTCAAAGCCTTTAGGAGTCTCTATGAGTCTCTTCTCCATTACTTTTATTTTCTCACAACTTTTTACTTAGTTGTCTTTATGTGTCAACATATTTTTGCACAAACAACTGTGTGGAAGATCTGCTAGTGCCTGAAATTACAAAGCAGACAAAGCACAGAGCAGTGACCCTTCAGCTACAGAAGTCCCAGAGCTGCTGTGGCAGGCACATCCCATGGATGGTATGTGTGTTGTGATACGTGGTCACCCTATCACACCCGGGCCATGGGGTAAACCCCTGTGCAATGGGGATCCCCTTCTGGCCTGGGTTCCTGCCTTCCTCCAGATTGTTCTTGAAGAAAAGTCCAATTGGATTCCACCTCAAAGGCTGGAGAATCCCCCGTAGCCCCACAGCTCAGAAGAGCTGATCACACTGAGGCACTGACCTCTGAGTGAACATCACCTTCTAAAACCCCACTTGAATTCCTGGCCCAGGGATGCTCCACCCCAGCACAAGCTCCCCAGTACCTTGCAGGCTTCCCTGGGCAAGGACAAGTCAAACAAGCACTGAGGAGATACAGCTGGGGCTGTTTTCTAGCACAGCTGCCCTTGTCACACATAAGAGGAAGGCAAAGCCACAGCAGCCTTTGGTGGTTTCTGGGTTGAGGGAGACCTTTCTACAAGGACAGAGGTAAGGAAGGATGAGGCCTCATTTTTATGCCTAAAATGAAATAGAGCTATTTAGTCCAGCTCTTCTTCGTCATCTGAGGAGCTGAGCTCTCCATGAAGCATGACTGGGGAGGGGAGCTGAGCTTGGAAGAGCAGTTGTGAGGGCTGTAACTGGGCAGGTTTGGCTGCTGCTGCTGCAGGAGGCTTTGCTTGGGGAAGCTCTGCTTAGCACAGGGTGCCTGAAGCTGAGAGCCACCTGCCTTGGCTCTGCCTCAGTGAGACTTGCAGAATCCCACAGGAATTTGCATCCAGCATCCAAAGAGTCCTCCTGACTCAGAGCAGTGTAAGGGGCTGAGAGAAAGGCTGGGGTGCAAGAGCTCTGGCAGCTCCCAGTGATGCCTAAAAATAACCAGGGCACCTCATAAGAGTGTCTGTACAGAATGAAGCTGATTAGCAAACCCAGGCTTAGCTCTGCTCCCTGGAGCTGGCTGCCCTGTGTGTCTGCTCCACTGCACAGACAGCCACTGCTGGGACCCCACCCTGGCTGCTGCTGCCCAAAGGAATCAGGATCCCCTTTGGATGGCCCCTGTCTGGGCAGGGAAAGCACTGCACACCTCCTTTGCTGAAGGTTTCTGTGACAGATGCAACATTTCCTTATATCTGTGTCAGGTGACAGCAGCTCCTGATCCTTCCTGCAGGAAGGGTAAATCTTTCTGCCTAAGTCCCCAGGGATGTGACATCTAAACCTGAGCTGAAGTGGTGCTTGAGACGTGCCTGCAGCACTGGGAATGCTCAGTGATTGTTGCCAGCTGCAGTCTCAGGAAAGGGAAAGCTCCTAATAAAATCAATTGCCAAGTATTTCATGGTTTGCTGAAGCACAGCCTGGGCATAGAAGGACATGGGGTGTCTCCAGCACATGTAGGGAAAATGCTGGATGCAAGAGATGAGGTGCTCTGAGAGAACTGTGAGAGGAGGGATGTCTGTGTGCACCAAAGAGTCCTGAGATCCTGCACTGCACAGCTCACACAAAACAACTCTGGAAGCTCTGTGCAAGGGACAGCACAGGAACAAGGGAAAGCAGTGACCTGATCTGAGGACAGAGGGGCTGCTCTGAGTGCAGGAGCCACAGGTGAACCCCCAGAGAGGATTTGCCATTTCTGCAGGAGCCATGAAGGGTTGAGCTTTGGAGGTTCCCTGGATCTTGCTGGGCTGACTCTACATGCAGAACAGAACTCTTACATTGTTCTGTAGAGGCAAACAGCATTCCTGCATGTGGGCAGCCTTCAGCAGGATTTGCACAGCACGTGGCCAGGGAGAGGCCACGGGGTACAGCTGGCACTGGGGCTGCTTGGAGCCACAGCTGCAATGTGGCTTGCTACAAGGACATGGCTGTGGGTATGGATAATACAGCAGGAAAGTCATTATGGTGGAATTGTTGGTATTATTTCTCCTCTCAGCAGCCTTCTAGCATCTAGTAATTCATAGAATACAGAGGGAGGTCAAGTGACTTGATGCTACAGGAAGGAAAAAACCCATTTCTGTTTGCAATATTTCCCTGTGAATAAAAGCTTTATCAGCCATAGTGTGAGTCCCTACCTGATTTAGAGCACTTTCCTTCTGGACATGACTTCAAACACGCTTCATGCACAGCAGGACAACAGCTTCTGGGAAAGAAGAAGGAAAAAAAAAAGTAAGAAAACATTATCTGTGCTTGTTTTGGGAAGCATAAAGCTCAGCTGCTCTTCCCACTCTCTGTGACCAGGGTAGCAGAGGGGTGGCAGGGGCTGCCCAGCAGACTCACATGGAGCCTGGATTGGTGGAGACACCAGCCCAGGGGCTGTGGGATGTTGTGTTCATATGGCACCTCCTCAGGAGGGTTTGTGCATGGATAATAGACTTATCTGTTGTGTTAGAGCACATGGAAAGTCTAGCTGGGCTGCACAGAGAAGTCCTCTTTGGTTTTTCTTCTTTCTTTGCCCTCCCACAGGTGCTGGGAGAACTGAGGCAACTCAGGGCACTGCAGGGACCAGCAGCTGCCTCCAGACTATAAATGAATATTGGTGTTTGCAGCTCTGGTGCCCTTTAAAGAAGTGAAACTCCCATATCAGCTTCTCTGAGGTGGAAGGGGAAGTTTAATCTGGTTCTGGCTGCTTTGCTGGGTCTGTGTCCAGCTCCTTGGGTCTCTGCTGTTTGTGCACAGCTGAGCCTCCTCCTGCTGTCCCCAAGCCCTGCCCAAAGACATTTCCTCTGTGGCCTCAACATCTGTGGGTGCTTTGCAATCCCCTGACCTGAAGAGCCCAGCCAACAGGACACTTGCTTATTTTAGCAGCTGTTTCAGCTTTCTGACTATTTTGGAACATTGTGGACTGTGTTTTTCCCTTTGTCCCAGGGACAAATGTTAGCAGAACAGAAATCAAGAGATGAGCCACTTAACCATATAAGCAGTAGCTCATCCAGAAATTCATCTGTCTGGTCCATCTGGGCTGAGTACCACTGCTACTAGAACTATTTCCCATCATTTTCCAAACTGGGACACATCTACAGCCTTCCTCTTTATTTTTTTGACCCACTTTCAAAACTTTGTAGTTGGAGCTGACTACTTGCTGGCTCTGGCCCTGCTTCAAGGACAGGGCACTTGCTGCTTTTATGTGTCAGTTTGCCCATCTGTTAAATGGAGCTATTAATACTCCCTCCCCCTGTTAGATGCTTCAAATATTTTAAAGCACTTTCAGCTCTGCAGATGACAGGCTTGCAGAAGTGGAAAATGCTAATTATGATCATGACAGGAGCTAAACAAAGACACAGGGATTTAACAATAAACTTTTGTTAGTCTTAACCCCATTTATAGCGAAGTGCTTACTGGAAACACTGAACCGGAAAAGAAACAGTATTCCCACAACTCTGGGAATATCCATTGCCCTTTTGGGCACCACACAAGCAAACAAAAGCAGGAAGGAAGAAACACAGCTTTGGAAATCCACAAGTCTTTATTTTCCTCCTTTGCCTTCCTGCCTTGGCTTGTGTGTTACACTGCCCAAACAGTTAAACCTCCAGCACTTGAGCAGTGTTGCAAAATATCTCAAAACACGTGGGCCTCTGCCAAGAGAGGCTTAAAGTAAACTGGAGCAATGATGCTCTGAAGCAGAAGTTATCACTGAGCAGCCCTCAGTGATGGGACATGGTGGGAAACCCCAACTTTCTCTCAAAAAACAGCTGATTTTGGAGACAAAATCTCCTTAGCAGCTGGTATTGGCTTTCCAACCCTGCAGGCTGGAAACAACCCTACCTAGATGTTTCTCCCCACAGCCCTTGCTTGGGCATCTGGAGTCTGCAGGTTTGAAGCTGACCCTCTTGCTCCATCCACAAAGGCTCATTCTCTCCTGGCTCACCTGCTCCTGCTGCTCCCACGGTGATGGGCAGAGCTCCAGAGGGCCCCCAGCACAAAGGCCAGGCTGTTTGGAACTTTAGAACTTTAATGGTGGCACATGGAATGGTGGCACCAAGGAAGGGCTACAGTGACCTGTTAAAGATGTTAAATGTCCTGGAACACATCAGGGTACCATGGATTATTCTGGGACCCTAGTAGAAATGCTCATTGGTTAGATGAGCATCCACACCCCATCAGGAATGAATTACAAGGGCATTAGCATAGAATTATAGAATTATTTAGACTGAAAAAGATCTTTAAGGTTGTCAAAGCCACCACTAAGCCATGTCCCCAAGTGCCACATCCACACATATTATTTTTTTAATATCTCCAGGGACAGTGACTCCATTGCTTCCCTGGGCAGCCTATTTCAGTGTTTGACAAGCCTTTTGGTGAAGAAATTTTTCCTAATATTCAACCTAAAACCTTCCCTGATGCAACTTAAGACCATTTTCTCTTGTCCCATTCAGTGTGCATGACTGCACGTGTTTGAGGTTCAGATTCCCTCCATGCTGATCAGCTGTTACCCAAAAAGGAGCAAACACATGAAACAACCTTAGTTCACTCAGCATTGCTTCAAAATGAATGTATGCTCCAAAAAAGAACACCCCAGAATGTTTTTTTGGCAGAATTCAAGGCCATTCTACACAACAGCTGTTGTGGTGCTGCTTTGATCCAGAGAGGAAATCCTCCCTGGTTTCAAGCAAGATGATGGCAGCAGAGGGAAGGTTGTTCTTGTGTCTCTTGGCTGCTGGGTAAACAACAGGCTGCATGTGTGGCTGATCAGGGCAGCAGCCTGGTCCTCCCAGGGCAGCCAGACTGCCTCATTTAGTGCCCTGTCTCCAGCAGCAGCTGGCATCCCCGGCTTCAGAGGTACAAGAAAACCTCTAATTGTAATGGAATGCTTTTCATAAGTCACTAATGACTCTGAACTAGGAGGTGTTACAATCCTTACAATGCAATATCCTCTTAATCATACTCAGGATTGTTTTGTTACCAAGATAACTACCTGATATCCATTAAAATGCCTTCAGAGCTCTTTACTCCACCGCTATCTCATGGCAATGAGCACCACAGATTAATTACACTTTGTGGAAACAGTAACTCCAGTAAAGTTGGTGACGCTCTGGTGGGGATATGTTTGGCTTATTACATCACTGCAAATATCAACAGAAATGGCATTTCAGCAGGCGGGGAGTTCCCCAGGCAGGCCCTGTGAGCAGCAATGGGCCTGCATAGAGGAGCTGTGCAAAGAGCACTCAGCCTCTCTGGGCTCTCCTGGGAAGGGAAGTGCTGGGGAACTCTCTGTGGAAACCAGAAATGAGTGGTGTAAAGTACATATTCCCTGAGGCTGGAGAGTGAGAGTTTTGAAGTGGGGCCCAGGGCAGTTCATAGTCCAACTGCTGCTCTTCCTGCTTGTGCTGCAGGTTCCAGGCAAGGTCTGGAGCAATCCCAGCCTCCTTAATTGCCACCACGAGGAGCTTGGGATGGAGCATGGAACACCTGAACCTTCCCTTCTCCCTGGCTGCTGCTGGCAAGCCTGGGGAGCAGCTTCCCTCACGACTTGTCTTTTTCCAGTCATGAGCAAAAGACAACCAGAAGCAGTTCACTTTTTCCCCTCTCATCCTCTCTAAAATGGGTGTTGTGATGGAAAATTTTCCAGATCAGTCCATATAAACAGCTTTGGTGACATTAAAGAAACCCCTAAGGGTCTGAAGAAACAACTGGAATGTCAAAATAGGAGCAATAAAAACAGGGTGACACAGGCAAACAAAAGTCAGGCTGAAGCTTCTGCTCTTCCTTATGGCTTTGTAGATTCGTTCCCCATTCTGCCAGAGAACTGTGTGAGCCCAGAGAAATCACCTGCTTTGTGTGAGCCCCATGTAAAATAGGAATGATGCTGGTGCTTGGGTGCCCAGACAGGCTGGAGGCATTAATGCACAGTAGTGTGCTGCCGGAACTGGCTCTGAAATGTGGGAGATCAGGAAATGTTAGCAGATTGGAAAACATCTTCTATAGTTATTCTGGGTGGCAAGGTTGTGTGCCTGTGGGTATTCTTCTGAGTGGGATCAAAAGTACATTGATTTTTCTTTGGAATGAGAGGATAAAGCAAAACTTCCCATGCTGGCTCATCATGAGCCTGTACACCCCTCAGAATCAGGCACTGGGTACAGAAGTGCCGGGTGGTTGGAAGATGCACAGCTGTGAACATTCCTGGGTTTCATCTCTTCGTGACCAAGCTGCCACTGTTCTGTAGCTAATGGTCTCCAGTTCTCTGAGGCATCTGAGTCTACACTCTGGGGAAAGTGTTCCCCAAAACGATGGCATGGGGTGCTCCCATCCCCGTGGAACTCTGTCTGAAGGACTCAGTGCTGCGTTCTGTGCCCAAGGTACATTAAGCTCTATTGGTATATCCACGTTTATAAATGGCCATTTAACCTACATCTGCATTATAAAGAAATACAGCCATTGAGGACCTCTTCATGGATCCTTCTTTCTTGAACACCATCCCCAGCTGGAGCTGAAAGGTGGCAATTTCTTGGCTGAGTGGCCACGCATTGGCAGGGTGGCTCTTTCCAGCCACGAGTCTCTGAAGCCAAGCGCTGCCGCACAGGAACCAAGCCAGGCACACCGAGCAAACAGCCCAGAGCTCGAGGGGCTGTCACCACCGGAGACCCCCAGCCACCCCCTCACAAATCCCCCTCCACCCTGCAGGGCAGCAGCATCCCCGCTCAGCCCAGCCTGTCCTGCTCCTCAGCACAGCCACGCAGGGCATTGCCTCTGGCTTCACAGCTAAACTTGGCTCCTGATCTGCATTTACCCCTTGCAAGCAAAGGGAAATTTCCCAAACACGCCTCCGGGGCCGAGGCATTACATGCATGTGAGAGCTCCCCACCACTGCTCGCTACAGCTGCTATGGGGAATCCAGAGAGAGGAAAGACACACAGCTTCGAGGTGGAGGAATCTGCAAAGCCTCCTGAGAATACCACCGCACAGCAGTTCTTTTTTTATCCCGAGTCTCTGCCTTTTCAAACATTTGCTTGGAAAGCCGGATGCCAGCAGGTCTCTGAGGTGGCCGAGGGGAGCCCCACGGCTCTGCCATCCCCAGGGATGGATCCCCCCCGTCCCATTCCCGTGCTGGAAGGGATTCCCTCCGGCACACTGCTCAGAATATACCGACACATGTTGGAAATGAGGCCAGAAATCCCCGCGGGGGTCACTGATCCACGGTCCTCTGTGGTTTCCATCCTCTGTCTGCTCTCCCTGCTCCCCGTTGGCGGCTGAACCGCGTTATTTCCCAGCCGGCACCTCCCTGCCATCATCAGCCTGCCAGCGGCTTCTCTCTCCCAACAGCAGAAAAACCGGGAATCTGCTCTGCTTTTTTAGCCCACGGTTTGCCGGCAGGCAGCCCCTCGCTGCTGGCAGTGGGGTGGGTAAAAGTTCACCCATCTCCGAACAAACCCCAGCCTCGTGGCGCGGCCGTGGGCAGGCGGAGAACTCCTGGCTGCACTCCCGGACAGGTGTCCTTGTCACCCGGTCACCCCCTGCCCCAGCCCCCGGCCCCACCGCAGCGAGCACAGCCCCACTCACAGCCCCACTCACAGCTCCACTCACAGCCCCACTCAGCTCCACTCACAGCCCCACTCACAGCCCCACTCACAGCCCCACTCACAGCCCCACTCACAGCCCCACTCACAGCTCCACTCACAGCCCCACTCACAGCCCCACTCACAGCCCCATTTACAGCCCCACTCACAGCCCCATTTACAGCCCCACTCACAGCCCCATTTACAGCCCCACTCACAGCCCCACTCACAGCTCCACTCACAGCCCCACTCACAGCCCCACTCACAGCTCCATTTACAGCCCCATTTACAGCCCCACTCACAGCCCCACTCACAGCTCCACTCACAGCCCCACTCAGCTCCACTCACAGCCCCACTCACAGCCCCACTCACAGCCCCACTCACAGCCCCACTCACAGCCCCACTCACAGCTCCACTCACAGCCCCACTCACAGCCCCACTCACAGCCCCATTTACAGCCCCACTCACAGCCCCATTTACAGCCCCACTCACAGCCCCATTTACAGCCCCACTCACAGCCCCACTCACAGCTCCACTCACAGCCCCACTCACAGCCCCACTCACAGCCCCACTCACAGCCCCACTCACAGCCCCACTTACAGCCCCACTTACAGCTCCACTTACAGCTCCACTTACAGCTCCACTTACAGCTCCACTTACAGCCCCACTCATAGCCCCACTCACAGCCCCACTCACAGCCTCACAGCCCCACTCACAGCCCCACTCACAGCCCCACTTACAGCCCCACTCACAGCTCCACTTACAGCCCCACTCACAGCTCCACTTACAGCCTCATTTACAGCCCCGCTCCCAGCCCCGCTCCCAGCCCCACTCACAGCTCCACTCACAGTTCCATTTACAGCCTTACATCTCCACTCCCAGCCCCGCTCCCAGCCCCGCTCCCAGCCCCACTCACAGCCGCTCCTGGGCTCCCGGGGGCCGCGGTGCCGCCGCCGGGGAAGGGCTCTGGGCTGGCTCGGATCTCACCCTCCCGCAGCCTCTGCCCGCTGTGGCGAGCGGCCAAAGCCGGCCGGGAGCCTCGCAGCCACTTTCAGACTTGCAGTTTCCTTCTGCTGGGAGCTGCTAAATGAAGTTGCACTTGTGGGGCCAAGGGGCGTGTTCTCCTCCCGTCGAGTCAGTCCCTGCCTGCTGTAATCCAATGCTCTGCCCGATGATGTCAAGCAGCTCCCGCTCGGCTCCTACCTTACAGTCGGCAGGAGGGATCCGTTTCCTTTTCACAGGGATCTTTGTTTAGCTTCGGCTTGTAACCCCATCCCCCGGCAGCTGCGTGTGCCCGAGCATCCTCCCTTCCATGCTCAGCGCTGAGGATTCTGCTCCCTCCTGCCTGCTCCCCCAGGTTTCTCCGGCACATCCCACGTCCCACCTGCATCCCACCCTTCATCCTCTCCACCAGGGCCTGGCCAGAGACACCATCACACCCCGTGCAGCCTGAACTGTCCTACCAGGTGTAGCACTGTAGAAGTGCCTCCCAAGAAAACCCCAGTTTTGTGTTGTTTTGGAGTGCTTCTTGCTCCACTGCCTCGCATGGAGTAAAACCCGGCAGTACTTCAGCTCATCTGCCCCTGCCCAGCTGTATTTGGGGGTGAAGTGCAGAGCTAGCTGGTGACAGCACCCGGATTTAGGGGGGAAGGTGCAAAGGCAACACCCATTTAAAACACACGCCTTTGTAGCCACCCTGCTGTGTGAAGCACACCCTGGGAGCTCTCAGTGAGCCCGAGGTCACTACAGAAGAAGAGGAAATTCTGGATGTTCTTGGTACCACACGGACTGGGGAATGTCCCTCTGGCTGGCATCGCCTCCTGGTGTCCCATCAGCCTTGCAGACCCCACTGGCTGGCTGAAACCAAACAATCAAGGTGTTTGCAGTTGTCCTCTGTGCCCGAGCTCCAGCCCAGCCCCAGCAGTGTGGAGGGAAGGTGTGTGAGCACACAGGAATGTACCTGCTGCTGCCTGCTGCTGCCTGAGCGCTGGGGCTCAGTGCTGGGAATGGCTTTGCTGACAGACTGAAAGATTTGCTCCATCCCTGCTGTCAGAACACTCAAGTCCTCCCACCCCAACTGGGGAGCACAAAGGGTGTTTGCCAAGGAATGGATCCAGTCCCCACTCGAGCTAGGTGAGTTTTTGTTTCAGGTTGCATGCAAAGGGAGTGGTGTGGGCCAGGAGCACTTTCCCAGCCCTCACTGAGCACCAGACAGGCACAGAAGCAGCATCTCTGCATTCCTGCAGCTCTCCCATGACAGATGGGACCCAGAGTCACTCAGTGCCAGGTGAAGAGCACCAGCCTCTCCTCACACCCTGGCACCACCCTGCACACTTGGACCTTTTCCACCTCTGCTGCCATCACCACCTCCAGCCAGAATCTGTGAGTGCCCAAAAACGTTGTGGTTGCTGCCACAGAATCAGAGGAAGAGATAAAAACACCAAGAGCAGCAAGCAGCACAGGAAACCCTGATGACAATACTGAGGCACAGATGAAGGGGAGTGGACCTCAATAGAGCAAAACACACCCATGATCAGGGCATCCCTAAACCAACCTTTTGCAGCCTCCTGACTCAACTCAGTTTTAGTCCAAAAGCAGCCCCAGGAAGCCCACTTGATTTCCTGAGAGGCATTACCTGGCAGAACCCATCTTTCTCCAGCTGTTTGGAGTCACACATTGCTGTGTGTTGCAGTAAGGGATTCACCACAATGCCCTGCCTGTCATCATGAGATGCCAGGGAGGGAGGAGGTCTCTGCTGTGCCGAGGGCCAGCACAGCCTCAGGAGACTGCTGTGCTGGTCTGGCCAAGGCTGCAGCTTTCCCTTTACTCCAGCTTACATTTGAAAAGGATCCAGAAGGTTATAGCTTCACTCTAACACTTGCACTGCAGGCTGTGGAGGCCAAGTCTGGTAAGGATGCAAGTGCTACACCAGTTACCCAGGCATTTCCTTGGCAGAATGTGGTCAGTACATTACAGAACAGACAACAAAGAACAATGGCAACAGCCAAGTCCTTTGGAAAGCCAGGAGCTCAGGGTATGAGCTCCTAAATATAATCCTCTAAATTAAGACAAGTCTTGTCTTGCTCAAAGCTCCCAATCCTGTGTGTGGCCCTGGAAACAAGAACCCCAAAGCATCTACCACAAGGTCCATCCTTTTCTGCACATACTTCTTACAGTGGCTTTCTCATCTAACACCATTCCTACAGGGACTAGTCAAACAGTTTCCATCAAAACTCTTTTTAAGTAAAAAAATGCAGTTTCAGTTTTTCTACAGGCTGCATTTTTTTTTCACAAGCAGGAGAAGGGGTGGCAGTCCCAAGATGCCAAAAAGTTTGCCTGAAATCTTAACGTATTAGAATAAAACTGCATGGCATCCAATGTATTCAGTCTTCCTGTTCTTAAGCAAAAGCTGACATTTTACAATGACCCTAACTTCTAGCTGATGCTCATGCTCACCATCTCTTGTCCTGTTGCTTTGTCCACCACAAGACATTCATCCAGAGGTGACAGGCAGATGTTAGAGACAGATCCGTGTGTGACAGATGCTGCCACAGCCTTGAGCTGACTGACTCAGCTGCAGCCACAATCAGGCTTTAGTGATTTATTTTCCTCACACATTTGTCTCTGGTGAGGTTGTGGTGTCCATCTGCCTCACACCGAGCTGTCCTGCGTAGTCCAGGATCGATGGTGGTGCCATTACCACTCTGGACAACTGGAGGTTTGGCTCTGCTGCTTTTGACCTTGCAGCTGGTCTGCAGTGAACTGTGAATTTTTTAGTTCTGTGCCACAGAATGGGATGCAGAGAGCAGTGCCCCAGGGAAAGGACGGGCTTTTGCTGGCTGGCAGCCCACGCTCTGGGTGCCACCTTCGGTGCCACATGGGATGGGAGAGCACGGCTCAAGGAACAGCAGGAAGCTGCCCTGCAGGTTGACTGTCAACCTTTTTCTGGAAGAGAGACAAACCTACAGCAAATGTCTTAGAGGGCAAATGTCAAAATGAGGTGAGAGTATCCCCAGAGGTGCAATGTAAAGAAGCCCAGCCCTGAGGCAGCACTGCCGTGCTGGACTGCACGCTGCCTGCCCCAGCAAGGAAAGCCACCAGCACAAAGGACACTCTGGGAAACTCTGGAGCCCAAGGAGACAGGCTGTCACTCCAGAAGGATCTGACCTGCCTCTGACCTGAATGTTTTTGCAGCCTAAGCCTCGCTTCCCCGAGAAGCCCGTGCTGCCAGGGTTAGAGCAGCGCTGTGGCAGCCGCTGATGCACACGCAGCCTCCTCACGTAAGAGCAGCTTCCCCTGCATTTCCCAGGCACTGAGGTCTCCGTGTCACTTGATGTCATCGAGATTGCAAGGAAATGTGGAATGGCACAAGATACACATGGAAAAAATGGGACAACCTGTTTTTTTTCCAGACTTCCTCACAGAAAATAAATACTCTAAATAAACTACTTTTGATCCGAAAAAAACCCCACAGAACATATTTCACTGATGTGCTGGGCTCCCCAAGGCAAGAGTGGATATCTTAAGCCATCAAATAACAGCTTCACTTGGAGATTTATGAGAAGAGAAACCAACAAGTAAAAGCAGCTTTAGTGACAAGCCACTCTTCTCGCTGTCAAGGGAGGGACACATTTTGCTGTTGATTAGGGAAGAGAGAGTGGGTGTTGGGATGTCTGAATGAATTACCTGGTGTTCAAACCCATTTTGTTTTTATAGAAGTTGCTCATCCAGAAAGGTTCAACAAGTGAGACACAGAAAAGCTTGTAATGAGGCTAAACTCATTAGTGACCCCCCTCCAGGGCTGAGGAGCTGAGCAGGGCTGTGGGGAGCCCCTCTCGGCACTGGGACCGTGGGGACACGGCTGTGGCTGTTGGCATGGTGGCTCTGTGCGGGGCTGGCATTCCAGCAGGGCTGAGCACACTCAAAAAACTGTTTACTTTGAGCTGAAGCTATTTTTAGCTGCACTAATCTGTGCAGAGATGATAAAGCTTTTCATTGGAAAGTGAGTGGCTGTGCTTTGCTTCTGGGCAATTTCACTCCACGAGCTCATCCCTTCCCCCTTCTCGGCCACGTCTTTCCACTGACCTTATCTCCTCTGCCTCTGTGCCAAACACCTCCAAAAGGTTTGTCCCAATTAGATATGTGGGAGTCTCAGCTCAAACTTTTTCTTTTCATTTTTCCCTGGAGAACATCTTCAGTTCAGAAAATAAATGAATTTTGTTTTTGATAGTCCCCAAAGCGTATTTCCAGGGCTTTGCTGGAAGCCCATCATGGACATGCACCCTCTCATCTTTCATTTCTGCAAAATCCCTTCTGTCCAAAGGCTCTTGCAAAAGAAGTCACTTGACAGCAAAAGAAAGAAGTCACTTGACAATTACCTCTTTGCAGCTGCAGCGAACACAAGCAGATCTCCAGCTCGGCTCTCATGGCAAGCCAGAGTCCCAAGGACAGACTGCCTACACCTCGTTTTTCCCGAGGGGTCCCACAGCCCATTCCAGAGTCCCTCACACGCTCTCCACAAGAAGAACTTTACCTGCTGCTGATGGGAGCGAGCGTGGCAGCGGCTTCAGGGCACAAAGGCTACAAAACACGCACAAATCCTGCTTGCTCAGGGGTTTGTTTGTCTAAAGGACTCCAGAAGCTTCTCCAGTGTAAACCCACAAAGGTCACACATCCAGCACATGTTTCATCAGAAAATCATCCCTTGTGGTAAAAGCTTTCTTGTCTGGGACACAGGGTGAATAACGTCTCTGTTGGCTCAGGATGTGTTCAGAGGGGGGAAGAACATACAAGTAATAACTAAATAAGTTCATCCTGCTTGCTAGCAAGGGTCAGATATAGAGAAAAATCTAAAAATGATCGTCAGGATGAGAGGGTGCAGTAGGAGAGGTATTCCTTAAGCTGATCATGGCTGACTGCTCAGGTGTTACTGGCAAGGAAGCAGGAGATGTCCTGAGGTCCATAAACACAGGTACTTCTTCCCTTTGTCTCTCTGATTCTGACAGAGAATGTAGCTGGAAGAAATCAAGGAGCAGGCTGGGTTGGCAGCTGTGCTTCTCCCCTTTGAAGAGCAAAGGGTTTTGCTGATAAATGAGAAGCAAATAGTCATCCCTGTCAGTGTTTAATACGTGCCAGAGCCACCCAGCCAACAGCTGATTGTTCACCGGTGGTTGGCAAGCACACAAAGATTCCTGTTGCCCATGTGCAGCAGAAAAGTAAATATTTTGATTTGAACTTGTGCTCTCAGCTAAATGGGCTTTTATATGACTTTATTCCACAGAGTTTGCAAAGAGGACTCCTGCTCTGGAATAGTGAGGCATACAACTGGTGGTATTAATCCTCTGTGTGAGTCTGAGGACTGCAACCCTCAGGCTTCACTATATACACTCACACTCTACCTATGGTGGGGAAAAACCTCAGCCTAACCTCTTGTTCAGTTTCCTTGCTTTCCATGTTGGTTGATTAAGGGAGTACATGTAACCAGATGCTTTCTTGTGAAGCAGCTGACTACTGCAACAGCCAGGATGAGCCCAGCAAGGCTGCTCCTGTGTCCTGTGCTATCCCATGCCCTTAGACATGGTGCCATTTATCCATTCTAGCTCTTCCCGAGGCCACAGACCCTGAGATCAGGGAGGTGCAGCATCACTGTGACTTTGTCTGAGAGCAGCAGGAATTCAGGGTGCTCCATGAGAAGAGCTCTGTGTTCTGGTCAGAGAACAAAATATTCTGTTTGTGTCAACAGTGTAAATGAAATAAAACCAGGGCTTGCCTGGTAACCTGGGAGCATTTCACTCGGGCCCTGCACACAGCCCTCTGCTCCCAGCACCGTACTGGCAACGTGCCCTGGGTTTCAGGTGTTGCCCAGGTGCACAGTGGCTGATGCAGGGAGGTGTAGGATGTGGTGACAGGGCTGCCCTGCATATTGGGTGGCCCAAAGAAGGCTCTTGCCACCCCAGGGTAAGCACAATGACTGAGGGAGCCCTGTTCTTCTCTGCCAGCTGTGGGCACAGTGCTGGCTCCTGGGAGGAATGCAGGGTGCTGTGGGGCATGGGAATTGCCAGGAGGCAGAGCCATCAGTTCTCAGTGAGTGACATCAGTGTCTCAATCTGAGATCCCTGCTCCTTCCCTACTGAAGCAGTAGATCCTAAAGCAAAGTCCCAGCCTCAGAAGTCTTATTCCTTTAAATAGCCAAGACAGACAAAGTTAAAGAGGTACTTGTACTATCATCTCCTTCTGGCAGGTGCCTGGTGGAAGGACAGACAGCTAAATGACCGCTACAGAGACAGATTTTCACCCAGCCCAGTGCATTAACCTTGTCTGCTCTGTTACTGGCAGCTCCCCCATGGCCATCACAGATGGATGGCCCAATGGCTCTGTGCCAGCAGACAGACCTTCCTCACCTAATCATGGCAAATCTCACTCCCTGCTGCTCTGAGAAGTGTTTTATGAGCTACTGTTTATGTCATGATTATTCCCTTATGGTTATTCCAGGATTTCCAGTTTTTAAAGGGTTCTTCTTACTCTCTTACTTCACTATATAGTTCACTATGTTTGTTTCAGATTCTTACTTTCTCCCAAAGTTGGGCTGGGTTTTCTTGGACAGGTGTTTTAGGAAGGATTATGACTTTTTGGAGACAGAGTTAAATGTTTTCATACAGACCCCTGCTGCCACTCACTTCTGTGGATTAAATAATTTCTTTTCATAACATCTCTTGAGCAATTGTTTTCAGCTTTGTAAAACTTGGCCTGATAAAGGTCAAGGGTCTTTATTCTGATTATCCATTGCAAGAATAATCTAGCAATAGCATTTAAATAGGCATCAGCTTTCTTGAGCTATATGTTAAAACCTTAGCTCCACACAGTCCTGAGTTAGATGTCTCAGGAAGGTCTTGCAGAAGACCCTTTAATAAAAGCCACCATCCAGGCTGTCTTGGGCCAGAAACTTTCAGTTGTGTTTGATGTAAAATCTGTGTTTGGGGCTGGTTCCTTGCCCTCTGAGTGAGAAGTAAATGCCAGTCACCACCCAAAGTACCCTCTGCCCAAATTGCTGCAGTGCCCAATGGCTCTTGACTCACACAACAGTGGTGGCAGGGATGTGACCTGCCAGGTGTGCAGCAAGCCATCAGCGTGCCAGCTGTGCTGTTACTTCTGTATGGACAGATACATTTCTCTCTTTGAACCCACTCTGATGTGCTGCCCATCCTGCACAGGAGTGTTCCAGGGAGAAGTCTCCACACCACACTGGACACCTGCACGTGTCCCACAGCGGCCGTGGGTCCCAGGGCTGAGCTGCTGACAAGGGGGACGTGGTACCAAACAGGCACCTGCAGAGCAGAGCTGTTACACAAAAGGGCCTCATCTCTCCATCTCTATGGCAACCAGCAGGAGATCTCACAGGTCAGACAAGAGGTGTGTGCTCCACTGTGGCACTACCTGCTTTCCTGCAGGAACGAGGGCTCAAACTGGGCAACCAGGAGGGAAAATCTACTTTATTGTGGCTAAGAGGCCCTTTTAGTTATTATTTATCCAAGTCTCCAGGCACTGTAATTTATCATTAATAATATAATTAAATCTCAGCTGTCTTCAAGGATGAGTTGAACAAGAACATAGCCAGCTGGGCATCTGGAAACATTCTTTTATGCCTCTTCATTGCAGGGGAAGTTCATCCCTACCTCTCCACTTCTGTCCTGAAGATAAAAGTCACCAGCTTTTCAGTATCTAAACCAATCTGGGAAGTAAGTCTGCTAGATGTTGTGTTACTGGTTAACAAGAAATTGTATGAAACTGAGAACTAGAATTAATAGAATAAAAAACCTGCTTTTCCTGTATTTATTTGCACAAGAGAAAAAAATCAGACTATTGAATCTACTGGTTTATTACATAAAATTAAGATGCAAAATTAGAGAAATATGATAGATTTAATACTGAAATTTGATACTGAAATGTTGGATGTTGGAGGGAGAAGTGTGTGATCCCACCTGCAAAATAATTATTATTTTAGAGTAAACCATTACCTGATCAGGTTCTTTACCCCAAGAAACTATATGGAGGGGTTTGTGTGCTCTGAGTTTCATCCCAATTTGCTGCATGCTGACTTCCTCATGCAAACAGGTCATTTTTGGCAAGGCTTGTGGAATATTTACCACTATTTGTTCCACGGTGCTTCAAACTGGGACACCACCACAGTCCAAACAACCGAGCTGTGCCTGCTGGCCACGGATCCAGCCCAGGGAGAGCCAGGAGCTGGCACTGTCAGTGATGGTATCCAAACAAGCCACAGTTGGGAAGCAGCTAGGAGTCATCTTTAATCATTCAGCACTTTCAGTTGGGTTCGTTTAGTTCCAAGCTGGGTAATTACAGCCTCATTATTTTTCTTTTTACAATGAAGACAAGCCTGCAAGCCAGGCAGAATAATTTCTTCTGCTACCGTTGCCAAGATATGATAGCACATCTACGCCATAAGGAATTTGTCATGGTATCAGTTTTATTAATGGTAAATAATGACTCTTCAGTTAAGCAACATCTTCACATCAGCTGGTGCCTAACCATAAAACACTAAGTAAATTTGAAACCCTACAGGTAATTTTCTTCAAGCATGTTTCTTGCTGACCAGCATGTGTCAGGTTTTCCATGTTATTTTTTTCACTGAAATTAATACCCAGCTACAATCAGACTTTAATTTTAAAACCACAAAAGCTCATCTAAAAATAAGACATGAAAGTTCCCGTGACAGTAAATAGAGGCCAGGACTAAGGGAACGGTGGTAGATCAGGTATCAGAGATAAATTCATCCTGTCTGTCCACCTTCACTGGCTGGAGGGAGAGCTCAGTTCTTCACAGCCAGAACCCACTGTTAGTGTGGCATACTGAAACACACAGGGGCATTGCTTCGATGGATCTTGCATTAAATTGTTTGAAGACTGTAATGATACAAAATGCATGTCTGAAAAAAAAACCAAACAGCTTTGTAAAGAAAATATCCACAAGAATTGTACTGTGTGCCTGTCCAGGCATTGGGTTCTGCACAAACCTAGGAAAACAAGGTAAGAAATACAGTTATACCAGCACACCTTTTAATTAGAAATTTTAAGTTGTCCTGTAGAGTCTGAAGAAATTTCTGCCATCACCTCAAAAAAGCCAGCAAATTCAGAACTGGATTATTATTTGTAACAGGGGGAAATGACTCTGCTTCTGCCACTGAAGCACCTGAGTACGTCACGCTGAGCACAGTGACCTGCTTTTGTTTCCTATGGACACGCTCGGCTTCGCAGGAACACGACACACTTAACGTGCACTTCAAAACGACTGCGTGCATTTGCAGCTCGGTTTTCTCAAGTGTGTTCTGCAGCAGGAAGCTGGTTGTAAGATCCCCTGATAAACCAACACTCAGCCCTCAGTTCTTCCCCTTCCTTCCCTTCCAGGATTAAGACTGTGGCTGTTTCTGCCCCCAGTGCACGTGGATGCTGTGAATGCTGAGCCTTGTTAGCTCTTGCCCTGTGCTGCCTTCTGCAAACCTCTTGATTTACACCCTCTTGGGCAACAGCCCTACTGACCCCAGAGATGTGACTAGCATGGCATTGTATTATTAGACCTTCCCAGCGCGTTTTTAATTCTAAGTCATCTAGGATGGGAAAAACAGTTAGATAAAGAATGTCATGACTCATTCCCCAATGCCACGGAGGTTCAGGACAACCAGAAAAGAGTTAACAGCACAGCCACCCCCCAGTCGTATTTCAGAGTTTCTAAATACAGAGTTCCTGTCTGAGCTGGATGCCCATTTTGGTTATCTTAAAAGTATTTCTGGAACTCTTGGCCAACTTTAAACAAACAAACAGGGAGAAATATTTGTGAAGATAACATGGCTGAGAGTGTTCAATTACTGAGTCTTTCTAAGTTGAAGGTTTTTGTTTTTAGAATATTTCTTTAAAGCTTGTGAATAGAAGAAAAAATTTCTCTGGAGATGTTAAATCACACAACCATCCCAGCTATGGCTTTGGAATAACAATCATTCAACTTAGCAAATATCAAACGTGGGAAGGGATTTATCTGACGCATCTATATGATCATGTGAACTCCTTTCTCAAGGAGAAACAGTCTCTGCTGGAGACTCAAGAGGAAGGAACTGTTTTGCCTCCTTTAAAAAAATATAACAACATAAGCAACTGAAACATGCTCAAAGCTTCCTGGCACAAATGCAAAAATGCAACATCTGAAATGTCAGCTGGTATGCTGGGAGGATTTACATGATTTAAAAGATTTATGAGAAAGAACTATTTCACTGGCTTCAGAGCATCTTGGAAAGCAGCAGTGGGGGGGACAGTGGAAAAGAAGTGGAAAAAAGTCTCCAGCTAAGAGAAATTATCATGCCCAGTATGATTCTGTATTGCTCTTTTTAGTGCAAGAAAAAAAATGGGTCAGGCACTCATTGGGTTTTAAGCTGCATTTAAAGATGAATGAACAGAGTCTGCCATGACTCTGGGATACGCTCGTTTTCTCACATTACATATTGACTCACATAGACTGGTGGCTCACCTAAAGCCACACAACTTGTTGCTGCTCAAGGCAGGATTAAATCAAGAAATTCCTGACTTTTCCTCCCACTGTTGTTTCACTAGAAGCTGCTCTGCTGATACACAAAGGCTGGCCAGCTGGATTTCAGTGCAGGCTCTCAGGGGAGAGATGGGGTCACAGAGAGAGGGGAAATAAATCCTGCCTTAATAAAAAGATAATATATCAAGTAAGGAAAAGGCATGAAATTATTTGAAACTATAAACTCTGCAACATTTATAAGTGTGCCTTGGCAAGGCTCAAGTGGAAGACTGGCTCACTTTGTAGCCTACTCTTGAAGTGGCTATTTAAAAGCGTGGTGCTCAATGCCCTGCACAGCCTGAGGTGCTCCAGCAGCAGAGGTGAGCCCAGCCCAGCTCTGCCAGGGAGCAGGGGTTGGTGTTGGCTCTGCTGAGCTGGGATGGGAAAGGTGCCAGCTCCAGTAATGCCTCTGCCTCCAAAGCTCCTCCTGGGACAGGTACAAGCAGCTGACATCAGCACAGGGCTGGGGCTGATCCAACAGTGCCAGCCCTGTCTGGGTCAGATCCTGCACCCCTGGGCGCCCTGTCTGAGCACCCTGTGTTGTTTACAGGGCACCACATTCACCTGTCATGAAACTCTTCACTCCCTCCTCCTTTTTACCAGCCATCTGTTGCTAGTGCCTTCCATGGTTCATTCACAGATGCCACTGCAGATCTTTTGTGCAAAATATTCCCTCCAATCTATCTCTGTTTGTCTTATTGTTATGGGTGGTTTTTTTTTTATATAAGCTTTTATTTAATTTTATTTAAATACTTTTCAATACATTTAAGTTTCTTTAATGCTTCCATAAATAATGAGATGAAAGAACTCAGTAATATAATTCCACAGTATTAGATTAAGGTGAACATTTTTCTCCATCTGTTTCACCAATAACCTAAAACTAATGTAGTTTCCAGACCAGAGCACATGATCTTAAGTGTACTGAAGAGAGTGAAAAGGTCTCTGGTGACACATAAAGACTTAGAGGAGATTGAACAAAGGTGTCCTATAAAATAAATTTCTGGCCAAACAGAACTGGAAAGACACAGAGATTACAATTCCTCTATCATAACAGCAATGACTCATCCTGTTGCATAGTCACTTGAGGTGAAAAAGAAAACAGTTACTCAATCTCTCAGGGATTTAGACACAGAAGAATATATTATGCAAGTTTTAGCTGCGTTACTAATGGCCTTGAAGCACACAACTCTACTATGACTCTCACTCAGCTCAGCAGATCACAAATAAGATGACTCACGTATCCATGACATGATAGGAAAATAGAGAGCCTAAGAAGTGCAGAGGCAGGTGCTAATACAGTCACAGAGCACACAGTCAGGGGGAGAAGAGATTTATAAAATCATGAGCAAGGGACTGCAGAGAAATCAGCTCAAGGGCATGGACTAGGTTGATTTTTCTTGGTGTCACATCAGGAGGTGGTGAGTGTGAAGGCAGGCTGTGTGCAGAGATGAGCCAGGCCACTGGCACCCCTCACCTGGTGTCCCCAGGGAATGGCAGCAGAGAACTGGCCCTGGTCTCTGCACGGCAGTGCTGAGCGAGCCCCTGTACACACAGTGAGATCACACACCACTGAAAGCCATCCACAAACTTAACAATATTTATACTTGGCAGGACTTCCTACCCTGCTGGTACATCGTGATTTTGTAGAAGCTGTTAACTCTGAACGTTTAAAGACTAATTAAACGCACTGGCGGTGCCAGCCACAGCAGTATTTTGCCCATTATCTCATTACTTACCTCCTCATGGATGAGGGCTTTGACAGATGTTCTCAAAGCACTGGTTAAAATCTGAATGGCTGGGCAGAGCTCAACTCAGATTCTGGACTAAACAGCTGGAAAAGCAGTTGTCCCAAGAAAACTGCAAAATTCTTTATGTTCTGGAACTCAAATCAAAGCACAGATGTAAATGTAGCTTAAACTTTACAGAAGTCAAATAATTAGGAGGATTATATTAGAAAGGTGATGCTGATACATCTAAATTTGGAAGTTTATGCAGGCCAGAGACAGTGGTTATACCTGCATGTGAGTCAAGCCAATGCTACTGTAGAAACACAGACAATGTCTGATTACAATTTTTTAATTTTTACAGGCAGTTTGACACAGCCATTCCAATTTGCAGGTCCCATTGCCTGACTAAAAGATTCCAGATGGTCAAAGGAGTATTGAATTATAATGTGTCTGTGTGATCTATTACCTGCAAAAACACAGCCCATGCAAAGCAGGAGCCCTCAAATACTCAGGGGAACATCAGGAAAAATTCTGCGTTTTTGTTATCACAGAAAGGAGACCCTTGAGAGTAACAAGAATAGCACTAACGCACAAGCTTGAGTGACATTTTTTTATGAGCTCAGTTGCACAAAGGAACTGCAGAGAACTGCCTTCAAATGACTAAATCTGACACATTTCCTTTAAATATTACCTAATTCCAAGGGGTTTATTCTAGGCATTTCAACTGACATATGTATGGGATGTAATGTACAGATACAGAAGGGATGCACCATTTCTTTCTGCTGTCAGAGCTGATTAACAAACCAGAGCAGGGTATTTTTGTACAAACCAGGATAACCTCCTGCCATATCCTGTCTTGTTCCCAGAGCTGACAGTCCCTAGGCTGACTTCATCCTTATCTCCTGTTAAACATGTAGGGGTTTAGGTGATGTGATGCAGAATCAGACGGGTTTATGCTGGGAAGTAAAAGGAACACTTGGAAATCTCTTTGGAAAGTGGAAGGAAAAAGCTTTTTATCTGCACCCCTTGTCTCTGCCCAGCATAACCCAGTGGAGGATCACCAGTACTTAACAAAACTATTTGTCTCATAAATTTCTCGAGAAGAAAACACTTGCAGGTTTAAGATTTAGATAAGTTTCATCACTGCATTAGTAATACACAATATTCCAATATATTTGAATTATTTGCCCAGAATTACTGGGAACACAGAACTTGTGATTGTGCCTTTATTCTGCGTATATTCATTGGAACAAACAGTGAAGGAGCAGGGATATGGCAAAAGCTTTCCCAGAGATCCAGCTGGCGCAACCAGAAGGGTAATAAAAATACATTAGCAATAAAGTAAAGGCTCATCTATTATCTGAAAGCAGCACAGTTCCAATGATTTATGGAATGACCTCTTTCTGAAAGAAGCCTGTATGTCCTCATGAATAAGGCTGATTGCAAGAGATGATACTGTTAACACAGTGTTCATATATTCTGAGTGTTAAAACTGCTGTGGAAAATAAGTGGCAGGTTTACTGGATGCTCTTTGTCATTTCTTGGCAATTTTAGATGGCAGTAAAGCTGTCATTTTGATTACTAGTGCCTTTCTGTGATGGAAGCAGGTTTTTTGGACAGGGACTGTGTGAAGGGTCTGACAAAGTGTAAAGTGATGTGCAACAGCTGGAACTGCTACAGCCAGAAAATATCCTGTAACCTGAGCTGGTCAGTTCTGACCCTGTCCTGTGATATTTTGCAACAATAATGACAAGTAAAACCAATGCAAACTGCTTTCCTAAACCTCTGTGCAAACTTTTGTCAAATCCTTGTGCTGTTACATCATCACAGCCAACTCTCATCCATTTCATTTGCCCCCAGACTTTTGTGAGGAGGAGTGAAATCATTCAGCTATTCCTCTCCAACTCCTCCAGGCTGCAACCTGTGCAGTGTGCTGGGAATCCAGAGCAGGGAGGACCCTGTGCTCTGGGCAGCTGTGAAACAACATCTCCTTTCACCTGGCTCCTCCACCTTCCTCTTCTTGCACGTTAAAGGAGCCCATCTGCAGCTTTTGCAGCTGTGCACCTTCCAAGTACGAACTGAGGCGGGTGTGAGCTGCTGCAGAAGCGTCTCCTTGAGAAATTCCACCTCTGAAAAGCTCCTAAGCTTTCTCACTTCCACCCAGAGTTTGGTTTAACCACACAGGCAAAATTCATGGACACCCTTCGGTGCTCAGCAAGTCATAAAGGGAAAGCAAAGTAAAACTAGGAAAATGTTCTTCATCCGAAGGTTGAAGGCCAGGCTGGAGCAGGCTCCCCAGGGCAGTGGGGACGGCCCCAAGCCTGCCGGAGCTCAGGGGGTGTTGGACCGCACCCTCAGGCACACGGTGGGGTTCTGGTCCCATGCACGGCTACGAGCTGCTCTCGATGATCCTGATGGATCTCTGCCAACCTGGAGCACTGTGTGTGGTGTGAGTTCTGGGGCACAAGCACTCGTGCCTGCTATCGCTCAGGAGGGGGATGAGTTACACGCTGTGCCCCGGTCAAACAGCTTCCAGAGGCTGAGCAGGCCGGCGGCCCCCGGCAGGGCAGGTGACAGCAGTGTCGCCAGCCCCTGGGCCACTGTCACTGCTCGCAGCACGATCCGTACAGATGTACATCAAGTGGCAGAAGGCTGCCCGCCCGCTTGCTCCGGCATCCCGCTTGTGGCGGTGCCGCCGGGGAGGTCAGCGGTGGCGCCTGTCACCGCGCCGGGTCACACCCCGGCGTTACCCGGGCCACGAGCGTCCTGCGGGATCCCAGGGGACGGGAAGGGCGGTGCGCTCTGCCACAATGCCGGGCGGGGCGGGCGCGGCCCGGTGCCTCCCCGGTGCCTCCCCGGTGCCTCCCCGGTGCCTCCCCGGTGCCTCCCCGGTGCCCGCGCTGCTGCCATGGCAACGGCCGCGCGCCCGGGCACGGCGAGCGCCCCCAGCGGCCGCGGGCAGGGATGGAACAGCAGCCGGGCTCCCTAGCGGCGTCACTCATTGGCTGTCACGCCGTAGGAACCGCCCACTCATTGATCTTTCGACCAATCAACGTCCTCCCTTCACTCGGCGAAGACGGAAGAAGTGTTATAAACAACATCGCCCTGCCCACGCCCACCCTCCCGCACCTCCCCCTGGCGCCCGGCTGCATCGCGCCTTCTCATTGGCTGGCGGCCGCCGCCGGGCTGGAAAGCAGCCAATGAGCGGCGGCGGCGGCTCGGGCTGGCACCGCCCCCTGAGGCCGCGGGCTCTGGGCGGAAGCAGGAAGCGGGCGGAGGGGCGGCGGCGGCGCCATGGGGGCTGTGCTGGGGCTCTGCTCAGTGGCCAGCTGGGTGAGTGCGGGGCTCCCCTCCTACCCCAATCCTGCCCCTCCACATCCCCAACCTCTCCTTTTATCTCGGGGAGCCGGCCCTGCCCGGTGCGGTGCCTCCGCTGGCGGTTCGGGTCGGCCCAGGGGCGGGGGGCCGCTCTGAGTCCCCGCGGGCGCGGTCCCGGTCCCGGCGGAGCTGCAGCCCCTCAGAGCGGAGCGGTGCCCGGCTGGAACCGTCCGTGCCCTTCCCGGAGCCGCGGGGCCCGGCTGGAGCCGTCCGTGCCCTTCCGGAGCCGCGGGGCCCGGCTGGAGCCGTCCGTGCCCTTCCCGGAGCCGCGGGGCCCGGCTGGAGCCGTCCGTGCCCTTCCCGGAGCCGCGGGGCCCGGCTGGAGCCGTCCGTGCCCTTCCCGAGCCGCGGGGCCCGGCTGGCCGCAGCGGGGGCTGGCGGACGGGGGCAGCCCAAGGCCGATAAACCCGGTTATCTCCGGCTGTTCACAAACACGCTGTCAGTCAGAAAGGCCGATTAGCGTTTATCTGTGCGCTCCGGGAGTGGAGTGTCTCTAAATGGGGTTCGGGTTTTCCTCTCGCTGTCGCCTAATGCGCCGGTGTCAGCTGCGAGGGGAATGCCCTTACTATTCCTGTCTCTGCCCTTCAGATTCCCTGTCTGTGCAGCGGTGCCTCGTGTTTACTGTGCCGATGTTGCCCCAACAGCAAGAATTCGACAGTGACACGTCTTATCTATGCCTTCCTCCTCCTCCTCAGTACTGTGCTTGCCTGCATTATGCTGGCACCAGGCATGGAAGAGCAGCTGAAAAAGGTATGGAGGGGGAAAAAACCTCCTTCTGACTGTTTTAAATGTCATCACTTGTGCCAGTGACTATTGATTTTCTTTTCTTGGAATGGATTATGCATGAGACACAAACACCCGAGTGTCCTTGTTCCTGGGTTAAGATGCTGTATTTACTGAATGGCTTCTGGTGGAAACAGCAAATTCAGCAAATGTTCCTTTTTTAGTACATGCCTGGTCTCTGAAATCTGACCAGACCTGGAGACAGTCAGTTGTTATCAGAGGCCTGCTGTGGTATCTTAGCCTTCCTGGGTGAAAAAGCGTTGACATGGGAAGAGACAGATGATAATAAGGTGTGAGCACAAGGTCTTTTGTTCTCTGGTCTCTCATAAGTTTTTTGACTGAAAGCCTTTCTAAGTTACAGAACTTAGAAAATGTAATTGCAAATATAGATGTAAATTCCCAATGAAATGTGTCTTTACCCAGATACCTGGATTTTGTGAAGATGGGCTTCACACTCAGATCCCCCACTTGGATGGGTTTGTCAGCTGTGATGTGTTTGTGGGATACAGAGCTGTCTATCGGGTCAGCTTTGCCATGGCTGTGTTCTTCTTCCTCCTCTCCATGCTCATGATTGAAGTGAAAACAAGCAACGACCCCAGAGCCTCCATTCACAATGGGTATGTGTGAGCCAGCTGGCTGCCCTTCAGCTGCTTTCCTCCCTCCAGCTTCTCTGCTGAACACTGGGGAAATTCCTCTATGCATACAAGGATGGGTTTCTTTTGGGCCCAATACAGAGTAGTGCTTTGGTTTCCTTAAAAGCTTCCTATTTATGTAAGATGTTCAGTGTCCTGGTTGAGGGGGCCACTCTGAGGTGGAGTAACTAAAAGGGCAGTGCTCTGTGTTTCCATAGAGATGTCAGATTGCAGCTAGTTTATATCTCCAACCTTGTGCAGCCTCTGGCACTCATTGGGTCATTCTCAAGGCCAGTCTGACTGAACCAGCAGAAACTGGTTTCTGATTTCCAATTGCCTGATTTAATTGAGTTAGTTTTGGGCTAGATGACTGAATCCTTTAGAGTAATTTCATTGGAAAGGGACCTTTGGAGAGCATAAAATCATAAAAATATAGAATGGTTTGAGTTGGAAGAGACCTTAAGATCATCCACTTCCAACCCTCCAACCTTCCACTAGACCAGGATGCTCAAAGCTCCATCAAGGCCAGGCCTTGAATACTTCCAGTGATGGGAAGTTCTCAGCCTCCCCAGTCAACAGGATCATATGATCCAAAGCCTTGGCTGGAGCAGGACCAAGCTGCTTACACATCATGTAGCACATGACTACTGTGTGTGAACTGTGTGTAGAATAAGACTAATATTTATGACTTCTCTCTTCTTTTAAAGGTTTTGGTTCTTCAAAATAGCTGCTATTGTGGCTATCATGGTTGGAGCATTTTATATCCCTGAAGGGCCTTTCACAAGAGGTACAGTTAATGTTCATCATGGAAATCTGACTTGTATAAGCTCAAACATTTTCATAGATTTATTAAGCAACAGTGAAAGTTCTCTTGCAGAAGATACAGTTTCTGCCCATCTTTCTTGGAATACCTTGGTTCATCCAGCGTTTTGGTGACCAGCTGAAGTTATGGCAATAAGAAATCCCTTTTCAACTGCCTAGGTTTTGGTTATTAATAATTTTCTACTTCATGAGACAGTCACAACTGAGCTGAGTCTTCTGGCACTGGACTGGGGGCAACTCAGGACACTGACAAGTGCTAAATACTTCGCTAGAGTCTCTGAAAAATCTGTGTGGGAAACTTCTACTGTCTGGTCACATCAGAGGAACTTCAGGGTTGTTTCCTCCAAGAAATATGGCATGATGGCACTTATGTACACAAAGATGCCACATGCTAGATGTTGCCTTCATTCTGAAAACATGTTGGGCTAAACATTCCCATGCTTCTGCCAGATTGAGGCCAAAGTGATTAACAGCATCTGCTTTTCTAATTACAGTTTCAGTTTTTTTCATTATTTGTCTGTAGTATAATTAGGAGCTTTTTTGTTTTTAAATGGAGGTAGCATGCACATGATGAAAGCTAACCTTTTTTCTTCCTGCACCCTTTTCTAGCTTGGTTTTGGATTGGTGTTTCTGGAGCCTTCTGCTTCATTCTTATCCAGTTGGTTCTACTTGTGGATTTTGCTCACTCTTGGAATGAGAGCTGGGTTGAGAAAATGGAAGAGGGGAATTCTAAATGCTGGTATGCAGGTAAGAATCTTAATCTGCAAAGGGATTTGTTTGTACTGGCCAGTACCCTTCAGAATATCATTAACTGGTTTGCAGACATAGCTAGAATTAAACTCCTTATTGTCCCTGAGTCACTGCTGTTAACACCCGGAATTAATAGCAGCAGTGTTCCCTTTTTCTTGTTCATTAAAATGCAGAATATTTTAGGCTTTTGAGTAGCACATCTGACAGTCCTAATAAACCAGGAGCCTGGTTCTCTTCAAACCTGAGTTTTGCTCTGCCCCTCCCCTGCTGTGTCCCCAGGAGCTCAGTTGTGTCTGTGACAGTGGCTGCAGTACCACATTGAGTGTGCCGTGGTGCCTGCTCCCCAGCTGGCCATTAATTACAAAGTGCTAATTGTTGTGGTTCTTAGCTCATAGCTAAGAATGCTACAGCAGCATTTTGTAGCTTCTTACAGAGTGGAAATGAAAATGGTGACCTCGAGCACAGGAATCCAGGGCACATAAATGTGCATGAGAAGTGTGCAAAAAGCACTCTCTCATTATGCCACTGTGGCCTGATACCAGTTAAACTAATTAAACTGCTGCTGAAAGGCAAGTCCTGTTCCCCTGATGGCAGCACTGGCCTTCCTCTGAGCTTTGCTGCTTAGTGACCCCAAGCAGAAATTTAGCCAGACCTTACAAAAATTCAGTCTGCTAGTCTGGTTTTGTGACTCAGACTGCCAGGTGATGAAGCAAGCCTGTCTTATTCCAGTGTTAGCTGGACATTAAGCCACTTTAGATGGACTGTTAAAACTGTATGTGTAATGTAATTTTTTTTTTTTTCCTCCAGCTCTGTTGTCCTGTACAAGCTTGTTCTATGCCTTGTCCCTGGTTTTTGTTGTTCTCTTCTACGTTTTCTACACAAAGCCTGATGACTGCACTGAGAACAAGTTCTTCATAAGCTTTAACATGATCCTGTGCATTGTTGTCTCCATCGTTTCTATCCTTCCAAAAGTCCAGGTATTACTTTTATCTGCTCTTTCCTTCTGACATACCAAGCAGGGAAGTGAGAAGGATGTAGTACCAGTTCAGTCAGACATAAGAACTTTAAAACTTGGCTATAAAAGCTAGGCTAGTTAGGAACTTAAAAAAAAAAAAAAATCTTGCTCTGAAACCATTGCACTACATAGTGACATATTTTCTGAAGAGAGGCTTTTTGAGCTAACATGGTTTTGGACTTTGTTTCCATGTGGCAGACTGCTGGCATGGTTTTAGTGGTGAAGGCCCTAGCAGAGCAGAGCAATCTGTTAGGGAGTAGGAAAATAGCTGGAGATTTATTTGCTCAGTACGGTGGCTTTGAAATTAGGGGTTAGCTTGTTTAACATAAGAGGAAAGTTGCATGTTACTCGATTCTGAACTGAGATTGCTCAAATTACATGCTAGATTCACATCTACAAAATTGTTTGAAAAGGTTGAAATTAACTCAGTAAGAGCCCAAAACTGAGTCTTGGGCACAAAAAAAAAATGGATTTGGTTTGCTTATTCTTTCTGTGTTTGAGATGCTTTTTACATAAATTAAATGACTGTAAGGAGTTTCTTCCAGTCTTTTGAACATAGAAATGCATTGGGCTTTGTTCTACAGCAACAGTTTTCATGCTAGTAATTGTTTCTTCTGTGGCAGTGGTAAAACTATACAACTCTAGGTAAAACTTGCCCTTTTGACCTTGCTCTTCTGCTTTGAAACAGGAACATCAGCCTCGCTCTGGCCTCCTCCAGTCCTCTGTCATCACACTCTACACCATGTACCTCACTTGGGCAGCCATGTCCAATGAGCCTGGTAAGGAACATGCTGTCTCCAGTCACATATTTTGGTGTCAAAGCAGAAGCTGCTGATGGTTATTACAGATCACTCTATGGGAATTGCTGATCTGTCCAGATCAAATCCAGTGAGGCTGAAAAGCTGACTTGACCAAAACCACCAAACTGCCTCTTTGCAGAACTAAACTGAGGTGTTTGTAAGGGGGGAAAAAGAAACAGTGTCAGGGCATTCTGATGTTATTTATTTATTATGCCCTTGTCTAGCTCACAGGCAGGAAATATATTGCAGGCAATTTCTGCCTCTGGAGAATTGAAGAGATCAGCAGTTAAAGGGAATGAAAAATTGCAAGTTTGCCTGTCATCTTTTCTTAGCTACGTGCTGGCAAAGCTCATCCCTCTAATCTGCCTTAAAATCCATTTCAGAAAGAAACTGTAACCCAAGTCTGCTCAACATCATCACCCAGATAGCTGCACCCACAGCTGTTCCAGCCAATGCCACTGTCCCACCTGCCACTCCTGCTCCACCCAAGTCCCTGCAGTGGTGGGATGCCCAGAGTGTTGTTGGACTGGTTATCTTTGTCCTTTGCCTCTTGTATTCCAGGTAGGATCTGCACTGATAACCAGTGATAAAGAATTGGGATTTGTCTGCCTCTTTGGTTTGAATCTGGGTCTAGTGCAAAATGTACCTGCATTTATTCACATCCAGCTGCTGTCTCCGGCCCAAGGCCAAATGTGGCTCATAAACCTGCTTTTGCTTGTTGCATGAGGATAAGCCTTGTAAGCCAAATCAATAGAACAACATGTGTTACAAGATGATTAGAGGGATGGAACACCTCTCCTGTGAGGAAAGGCTGGGAGAACTAGGTTTGTTCAGCCAGCAGAAAGGAAGGCTTTGGGGTGACCTAATTGTGGCTTTTCAGTGTCTGAAGGGAGCCTACAAGGAACATGGATGGAGACTTTCACAAGGACACGGATTAAAACTGGAAGAGTAAGTTTAGATTAGATATTAGGAAAAAAATTCTTCACTGTGAGGATGGTGAGGCCCTGGAATGTTTGTCCAGAGATCCTGTGGGTGCTCCATCCCTGGAAGTGTTCAAGGCCAGGCTGGATGGAGCTCTGAGCAACTTGGTCTGTTGTCCTTGGTCTAGGGTCTAATGTGTCCCTGGCCACAGTAGGTGGGTTGGAACAGGATAATCTTTAGGGTTCCTTCCAAACCACACCTTTCTATGATCTGGGACTAGGAATGCTGTTTAAGTTAACAAAAGCTTGGATAAAAACAATTGGAGGAATTTCCTTACACTTCCAAATGGATTTTAAAAAATATTATTTGCTAGTCTTAGACATTCATTGTGGTCCATTGCTTGCTTTACTATCAAACATACCTGACTGCAAAAGGAGTTGTTAACCAGGTGTCTCTTTACGCTGCAGCATCCGCTCTTCAAGTAACAGCCAGGTGAACAAGCTGACGCTGTCTGGCAGTGACACTGCCATCCTGGAGGAGACTGCGGGCACAGGCAGCGGGGCTGCCGAGGATGGAGAAGTGCGCCGTGTCATGGACAATGAGAAGGATGGGGTTCAGTACAGCTACACCTTCTTCCACTTCATGCTCTTCCTTGCCTCTCTTTACATCATGATGACACTGACAAACTGGTACAGGTAAGAGCCAGGTGGGAAGCAATGGGTTCTGTGTGCCAGTGTTTCCATGTGGATAGGAGACTCCTGCCCTGTGGGGGCACCTTTTGTGCCACCTACTCCTGCCAAGCTGCTGAAGGTGCTGTCCCTGTGCCAGTTGCATTAGAGTTGTGCCTTCTCAGTTTAGTGTTGCTGAATTAAAATGTGAGCACAGCACAGGGGGCAGCTGTGGTTTCAAGGCACTACTTCAGAGCTGAAAGGGCAGAAAGTGTGGCTGCCATTCTTCAGCTGGATGAGTAGCAGGAAGGGTACCCATGGAACTGGTTTCAGGTGGTCTCCTGCAAAGTTTGTTAGAAGCCAGCCTGCTGGTAGTGGCTCTTCATCCTGGGAAACATGTGCAGGGACAGCCATATGTGCTGCTTATCAAGGATGTGATTTCCTACATCCGTTGGAAACACTTGGACATATGCTCTGCTGCTGCAGCTCAGAACCACTGCCCCCAGGACAGTATTAATTCTCAATACTTATTAATTAGCATATACACTTAGGGATCAGCAGCCACCAGGAATCTATTGCACAGCTCATGCAAATACTTCCTTGAACAAGCAGCACATCAGCATGGGCAGGCAGGATTGAAAACTGGGTTCCAAGACCAAGAACCTGTGAAGGAGCAACAGGAAACTGCTGGTTGAGTTGTCTCACTATGTTCTCACAAAGTGTCTTGCACTGGAGTGTCCCAAAGGATTGCCCTCACTTCAGATTCATATGAGAGGTACCAAGGAATACTGGGAGGTGCTTTCTGTGACTACTAACGGACTTCTTTACTTTTTAGCCCTGATGCAGATTTCAAAACCATGACAAGTAAGTGGCCAGCCGTGTGGGTGAAGATAACCTCCAGCTGGGTTTGTCTGCTTCTCTATCTCTGGACCTTAGTGGCTCCTCTTGTCCTTACTAATAGAGACTTCAATTAAGTTCCTGCACCTGTCTAAGCTTACAAAAGTGAGGAACTCTTTGCTAAAAGCCAAAATGTTCATTTATTGCTTTAGTTACTGTTTCTTATGTTGGTATTAAAATGCAGTTGGATAGTTACATATTGCATAATGCTTGATGCAGCATCAAAATTATCAGTTATCTTTCTATTTTAACCTTTCCCAGGGTTATCTTACTACTGCATTTTTAAAATTCACTACAGCTGTGCTGTCAAAGCACAAAAGAAATTATCTATTCTGTCCAAAAGCCACAACCTTCTACTGAATAGAAGTTATCATTTAGTTAAATATGAAGTAATATATTTTAAAGAACAATTATAATCAGCATAATGCACTACTATGCTCATGCTTCAGTTTCTGGAAGTGTAAGCCATGCTGCTTGATTTCTACATTCCACTGCTAAAGTTTATTTACAGGAAAAGTTTATTTAAATTACTTAACTTTGTGTTGTGGCAAAAAGCACCCTTATTCCTCACCAAAAGATGAGAACTGAAGTCTAAAAACTAGTTAACTTAATTCTTTTTAAGACAAACTTGCCCTTTTTAAGAGGCAATTTCTATGGAAACTTCTTTTTTAGATTGTTTGCCAAATAGAGTGGTAAGTGTATGAGTAGCTTAATCAACTTTATGATTATGTTGGAAAATAGAGCTTATTGATTGATTTCAGTTGTCCAATATGTTTAATAAAAGTAACAGACATGGAATTATTATTATTGGCTCTAAGGCATTTGCACTGTAAACTCATTTGAATAAAGCAGACTAACTACTGAAAGTGGCCCAGCTCTGTTGAAGTGTTAAGAAATAGCAGTTACTTCTCTAGTGGAAAATAGCACCTGCAGTGATCAGCTGCTGCCCTGTCCAGCTGGATGTGACTGGGTGTTTGCTCTATGCAGTAAATACTAAGTGACATCTTTCTTTTGAAACAAACACTATCTTCCCCATGAGGCTGACAATGTCAAATCCTGTTCCTTGAAGTTGCTCAGTTCAAGTAAATTTCTACTTCTCCAACAGAAAGCAACATCTTTTGCTAATGCAGTGCTCTGGTGATTATGTGTAGTAGCAACTGTAAGTGTGGAACTTGTGTGTTATTGACATTAACAGTAAAATATCCCAACATGACCCGAGACAAAGGTATTGAAAATATCAAATGAGCAGCTGTTACAATGTGTTTAATCACCCAGTCATGCATCATAAACATACACGTTTTTGACAACTTTGTTTTATAAAATGCAATATAAAAATAAATTTTATCAAAATAAGATGTACACTTAACTACCCAACACCTCTAAGCCCTACCAGAATTCAAACAGAAGGCAAAATTAGTAGTTGAATAACACAATGAATAACTCATGCCAAAATGAGATGTAACAAAAATGATACTTCAGCCAGTTCCTGAAAATACCTCCTAACACCCATTTGCAAGAGTATAAATTCAAGTACTTTTATGTACAGTTTGCAGCTACCTTTTGTGCCCCCTACTGCCAATGCAGTTCAAGTATCCTTCCTTATAACATTTTAGATCTGGCAGGGATGGCTGATGTACTGGGAAAGGCATCCAACCTTGGAAAATAAAGTTATTCCAAGTGGGAATAAGGACCAAAGTAGTTGTTGAGCTGTAAAAAAACCCAAGCAATCCCTAAGCAAAAAAAGACAACCCCATCCTGTAAGCTGTTCTAGCCATCCTCTTCGCTTGCAGCTAAGGAGATGCTATACTTGACACAAATGTTTATTTTCCAAATGCTGACATGAGAAATTCTGGGAACAAACTAATTTCTTTGCTACTGAGTGCTGAAGCTCAAAGAACATTCTCAGCTCTGTAGCCAGGCATACAGAAGCCAGAGCTGTGCTTTCTATAAGACATGCCAAGCACTGGTCAGAGTGATTTCAGGGTTAGAAACGCAGCTCAGTGAAGCTGCAATTCCTGGATGAGTTCTAAAGCCAAGGAACAGCAAATTAGAAATAACAGATGCTTGATAAAGCCTGGCTTAATTCAGCATCCCGACATCCACTGCCCAGGACTAGCTTTAAGAAAAAGAAGTTCTGCAGTAGTTCTGCCACAAGACTGGCACTTTTCAGCACTGGAAAGTGTGGTGCTCTAACCCCAGCCAGCACCATGGCTGCCACACTGACTCCTGTGAAGAAAATTCTATCCCAGCCAAACCCAGCACAACCATATAACCTCATTTATTATGTTTGAATCATATTCTTTATTAGTGAGCAGAGGAAAGAAGAGGGTGGATCTAGTCTGCCTACTATTTAAGGCATGCAAGAAAATATAAAAGCCTGGAAAAGGGTGTTTAGTAGAGGTTCCTCAGCCTTCTGCTGAACACCACTAGATTTATTTCTTTTTGAAGGACATTAAATTGAATTTTGAATATCCAATCCCTCCTTCCCTCTAGTACTTCTATAAGGGTTCCTACAATCAGTATACCCCCTCTTCTAACCCTGCAATACAATTAAGGAAAGACTATCAGTCAGGCCTTCATCTATAGGTAAAATGGTCCATCCTGGTTTTTTCAGTTGTACCTTGTGACTGGAATTAAGAGGCACTAAAACAACAGAGGCACCACTCTCTCTGTTCTAGCAGTTTAGCAGTGTGGGCAGCCACTTATCTGTCCAAGTCCTGGTGCTGTGTGCTACTGGCTTCTAGGTGGCAAAAAACTGAATTAACTTCTGCAAAACACAGAGCATATTCTGGTCACAAAGGAGGAGCTGCTTAGCAGTACTCTTTTACCTTATTTAAGTAGATGAAAATGGCAGTTTGTTTTTTCCCTGCACTAAAGGTAGTAGTTACCAAAGAGGAGTTACAATTGACTTCTAAATGTAAGAAATGTAAGGAAAATTAATCTCTTCCCACCTTTAATCTACAACTGTTCATGTGATGAGTTTTCTGCTCCTACAGATTCTGAACTGCTACCCAGGAAAAAAAATAAGCTTCACTGTTTTACCCCTTTTCAGTACCCAGTCTCTTTTTATAATGTTGGGATGACAGGTGTGGCATTTGTCACCCCTTAGTTCCAGGAGGAGATCTGCTGCCAGGACAGTCATTACAGTTGTAGAGGAGCCTCCTTTTGGCAGTGCAGTCATGCTGCAAGGGGGCTGAGAGGAACAAAGACATTCAAAACAGAGTTTGGCACTTTGAAAAATGAACGTCTGAGATCCTCAAGATAATTTAATTTTATATTTACAGAAACATAACTGGTGCCTATAATCACATTTGGCACTAAATCAAGATTTCATCCAGAGAAAGTGCTCTAGTGATAAGTTCCCAATCAGAAGGGATGTTCTTTTCCACCAAATAGTGAATTATTTCACCTTGAAGTAACAGACTGTGCTTTCCTCGTCCTAGTGAGGTTTCCCATCTCCACACCATAATAGTGCAGAAGAATGTGTGCAAAGAGTGTGCTGAGAGGTTCTAATTCAAGACCATTAAACAGAATGAACTTGGGGAGTGGGAACAGCTTATTCAGACACAGGTATCTTACCCTGGTTTGACATCAATGTTAGTTCTGTCTCTAGACAAAGACCTAGAAGCACAGGAATACAAGTTATGGGTAAATATCACAGAGATGATACAAGTCTAACTTCATACAGGAACATGACAACCAAAGACAAAAGAGGTCAACAAAGTTGTAAACCAAGTTGTAACATTTCACAGAAGAGCTGACAAGCACAGTGAACAAAATGCTACAATATCAGGAAATTTAAGAATGTGCTTTTAAAAAGCCTGTCTGCATTTGGTTTCACAGACTTTGAACTCAAATTCAGCCCAAAGTAACAAGCTAAAGCAGGACCTTGCTGTCTTAATGAAGTATTGCCTTCTATACATCACATGCCAATTGCTACAAAAACCTCCTCACACATCCTGGGTATGAGGTACTTATCCAATTCCTTATCTCAACCAGAAAAGAACTAGCAATGTGGGAAGGTGGCTGACACAGCTTTCTTTTATTTGGTCCTGAACCTCATTATTTGAAACTCCTGTCCAATCAAAAGCCTTAGTAAATGATCTGAAAATGAAGATTGCACCTGCTGTATAAACCTTGGTATGGATATATGGTAGTTTAATGCATCAGTCACAGTTCTTCCAACTGTGAGGAAGTTTAAGGTAAGACCTACATACAGGTATTCATGAATAAATTTTGTTCTGTATTAATTTGAACAAATATTCACTGAGATATCTCAGAAACATCAACTCACAATCTGAACCACATGACAGAGGACAGGCCAAGTTAGACTTTTATGGTTTTAAGCAATCTTCACTACAGAATTATATTTTGAAGGGTTCAAAAGCCATTTTTGTGTCTTGGATTACTGGTGTTTGCAGAAGGGGAAGGGACCAGATGATGACAAAGCTCCTAAATTATCCTCACTTATCACCTGTGTGGGGCGGGGACAAGAAATTGTCAAGCTTACCTACCTGCAATAATTTTTTCCCTTTATCATTGGAAAGAATAGGCCAGTTTGCACCATTCACACAGAGGTTGATGAGCCTCAAGTCTTCTACATAACTTGTGCTCTTTGCTTCTACCCTCCCCGAACTCTGCCCTGCCCCCATTGTGCCCTCTCCAGCTTCCTTTGGTTCTACAGTGTAAAGTGCCTCAGCAGTCTGTCCCTAAACTGCAGGTTTAGGAGTAAGGCAGAGTTCACAACATCACCTAGCAGAGCAGATCTTAACTGTGCTGGAAAACTTCCCTCCAGTGGTTTGTTAGTAACAGTAATAGAGCTGAGGTTTCATCCCTCGCAGGGAATCATCACACTGCTTTTCATCAGCATCCCCACTCACTAGCAGGTCGTGGGGAGAGCTGTCACACGGGAGCACCAGCTCTGAGAAATCATGCACAAAGTCCTCTTCAGAGGCCAGCAGCAGCTCATTCCAGGCAGAGATGTCCAGCTTGCCTGCAGTGCCACCATACTCTTCAGGAAGGATCACTGGAGGAATGTTTTGGTGAAGGGAATTCAGATCACAGCCATGAAGAAAAAACTGAAGGAGAAAGCAAAAGAGCTTTAAAATTGCACATCAAACACTTTACAGCAAACTGCTGAACAGTCAGCTAACAAGCTTATTTTGAGCTGAAGAGCAACTTTAAGAAGTGATGTGTTCATGGGCAGGTGGCAGCACAGAATAGTGGGCAATTGCAGTCAGACACACCAGTGTCTTGAGACAATCCACACCTTGTGCAGATTAAATCCCAGCAAGAGACCTCACATGTGCCTGGGCTGAGGTTCCAGATTCAGTTCATCCCCAAGTTTGCTCATGGGATTGAAGATACTTATCCTTGTGGGAAAAAAAATCATCCTTGGCAACCACAGTCCTGTGGAGAGGACACTTGTGCCTCACAGGACCTTTGCATAAGGGAAAAGAGCAAGGAAGGGGCAGCAGAGTTTTCCTGTGACACCACCTCATGAACAAAGTGCTACTGGCCCAAATAATCCAACCAGGGATGATGTCCTGGATACAGAGCATGTGTACTGAAGTTTCATTTTAATATTTTGCCAGTATTGAGTTCCTCAAAGTTTCTGTCTTCATAGAGAATTTTCCCAACAGGCATATTTTTGAAAATTAAAGCAGAAAGTAAAATGGCATCAACATTTTTCTAACTGTCAAGAATTATAATTTTTCTTTTTAAGAATGGCCAAGCAAGGAACTTACAAACATTAATATTGATGTTAAAATCACACCTTACCCGGTTTGCGATCTTTTCCTTCAGAAAAGGCTTGATGATTGCAAAAATGCCTTTGAATATACGAGGCTCATTTATTATGTTAACAGCCTTTATTCGAATGGGGAATCCATCCTGAAGGGTAAAGAAGATTTTTATAATGCAGTTTAAAAAACATTTGCCATCTTTCTCTTTTTAAAGTGAGACTCACTGCCAGCACAACCCACTGGCTCCCCAACTTTAATCTGAGGTACCAACATAAACCAATACAACAATAGAAATTCAACTTGTTACAGAGAGCAGTCCTTGGATGACATCTGTGAGCATAAAAACAAAGTCAAGGGACAAGAAAAACCTCCATAAAAATACACTGCTGTCAGTAAATCCATTTCCAATGTTGATGTTTATCTCCCTTGACAAAACCACTTAGATAATCCCTGTCCTTTGGGTATCCCCAGCCCTAATAAGGATGCAGTCACAGTGATGTCTGCAGCTCCTGAGGAGTGCACCACACTCAGTGCCCAAGCAAGCTCCTTCTAACAGTGTGTCCAGCAACAAGATTTGGTGCCCAGGAGACTCTAAAATGTATTTTTATGTGAAGAAGGAATCTAGTATCACTAGGACACACTGTTTCCCATACAGTTTAAAACAACATCTTATTATGGGATTTTTGCTGCCTAAATTTATTTGCAGAAATATTTTTCATAAGCAAAAGCTCACGATTAGCAATTAAGGATTCAGTGAAGTTTCTTTCCCCTATAACCAGCTGTACATATACAAACCAGTCAGTGCTTGGAGTGAAAAGCAGGTAAGAGGCACTGCTGGAGTATTTTTCTCCATAGGAACGTCGGTGAATTACCTCATCTTTGCAGGAGCTGCAGCTCAGCAAGGCTGATGCACAACACATTTATATTCCACCATACCTTTATGTCCTTCCCCAAGTCCAGCTATTGTTTTGTGAACATCTTCCAGCAGGAACAGCAGGACACCCATGGCTTTATTTGTACAAATTAAATATAGGCTTACAGTTAAATGACACATTTAGATAAAAATGTAAAGGAGTGAGTTCTTATAAAGGCCTTCCTTAATTCACCAGTCTCATCTCCCTACATTCCCCTGATTCACCCTATCCTTCCTGATTCCCCCATGGATACAACAAAGGATGTAACCACCTCAGGCCAGAACAAAAGTAATGATGGAATGAACCCATTCAAGAGAAGTTTTCTCATCTCACTCTTCCAGACTGTATCAACATCAAGTGAAATCATCAGATGTTCCTGCCACTTTGGCCAGGCTACTCCTAAGTCCTTTTTCCTTCTCCTTTTGTCCAGCTTCACTGTGTTTACACCCTTGCTCTAACTTGTTCTCCAGCACTTTCCTTCCACACATCCCAGCAGAGATGTTTTCATTACTGTCTCTTTTGCTGCCCCTGTGCTAAAGATGCCTCTGCCTTCAGGGCATGGATGGAAATCCTCCTTAAGTCATACTCAACCAAAAGTCCTCTGAAAATTTTTGCAGGAGCACTTGAGATGGAACCTGCACTTGCCCCATGGCTCCATCTTGGCTGGCAGGAACCATTTAAGTATCAGGCCATTTCCTCACTGTCTCCTCTCTAACTGTAATTCTCTGCTCTCTTTCCTCCTTACCACTACCTAGCAGAACTGCTTTTGTCTGTTCCAACTCAAAGTCTGCATTTCTAATGTAAATTTAGTTTTAGGAATGCAAAAGTCAAAAAAAAGGGGCAAGTGAGGTAAGTTGGCTATAAGGGTGTGAGAAACTGGTTGGGCAGAGACATGTTTAACTCTGCTACTGAAAGCCAAGATGATGAAGTTTGTGGTGATATAGTCAAGAACTCTGCACACAGAAGCAATCATTTACAATGCACAAGCTTATTTTCCCACCAGTTCAGGTCTTACCTGAAGAATTCCAATCACTTTTTTGGCTACAAAAGGACCAAAATGAGACGCCTTAGATAAGCTGACTCCTTTGTAGTCTGCCAGGATTACAATTCCATTCACCTGGGTCTCTTCGGACTGAATGAGTTTTTCTAAGGTTAAGTATATGGCACGAATGTTCTCAGTAATCGGATAATTACTGGGTGTCCATCTGTCTGAGGTTACAAGACAGGGATGGTAAGTCGGAGAGTGAAGATAAGCTAACAATACACATTCCAAAAAACTGATTTTCTGTTTTTCTGGACTCAAAAGTTATTCTGTATAGCCACAGTTCTACTTCAGAGCAGCCTTTCTTAAGCAATTGGTAAATGGCAACTCATGTTTACTTCAGGGAGCAAAGGCAATGGTTTTAAGAACCCCATTCTCCACCCAGCACAGCTCATTAATAGCACTTTCAGCTCAGAAAGAAGGCAGGTAAATGGAAAAGAGGAGAATGAATGAAGAGAAATTTACAGCAAGCCTGGCAGCACCAAAAGCACATGAAAGACTGATTATTTATACAGGAGTCAGAGCTATAGGCTTCTCTCTCTGGTTATTGTAAAAACAAATTACAAGCTTCTCAGGGTAGGCTGGCAGCCCTGTTTCAATTTGAGTTGCTGCATATTAATTTTTCTTGAATTGCCTAATATTTCATCGACCCATCTCACTGCATTTTTGTTTTGCCATGATCACAGTTATTGCTGACACAGGCAAAGGAACTGGAATAATGCTGGCTAAGGACCAGCCCGTGCCCTCCTCAGTCAGCTTTTCAAATTTGAGAGAGCCCACATACTCTGTGCAAGTCACCACTGTTCATGGGAGAGCAGGGAACAGGCTTTTGGCCCAGACACACCTCGAGGGTGGGGAACAGAGACACTCAGGACTGAGTACCTGGGCGGATGCAGACGACGTGGCGTCCCTGCGGGTCCCGGTGAGGCAGCACAGTGACAAAGCCTGACTCCAGGACAGGCTTTATAGCAGATGGCTTCAGGTTACTGAACACCTCTGGCCAGGTCCTCCTGCAGGTGTGGTAGTTCACCAGGAGCTGAAGCGCTCGATCGTAATCAAACTTCCTGGCTCGGAGGAACCTTAGCAAAAAAGCATCGTCCAGGCACGTCCCCAGGGAAGGATAGTCCTTGCACACCATATCTCGGAGTGCCTGCACGTCACGGAGCCTCCATTCAGGCTTCTCCTGGAGCTCCTCCCGGGCTTTGGTGACAAGATCAGGAGACAGGGTACAAACATACTTTGGCCGGTCTGGCAGGAGCTCACTGTCCGATGGAGACCCTGCTGACGGACTTGTCCTGGTGCAGTCGCTCTCTCCTGACATAATGCAGCAGCGATCTGTCAAAAAATAAATGCTGCGTGTGACAAACAAACCCTCAGACTTACAACCCCATCGTCTGTTTACATATTTATTATGTTCTGTATCCCTGTTTCCTAGCTAAAGACGCTGCCTTTCCAAGAAGCAGCACTACAGTCAAGGGACTCCATTGATTTTAATTCTCCTAGCAGGATTAGAAAGTGCAAGTTACTCTAATCTCTTTATCCTACCTAGCAGGTAGAATGAAACCTGGATGAAACCTAACCCAATAAAGTTATAATACAGAATTACACAGCTTCATTGCAAAACAGAATTCAATCTGCCTTAATGTTTATTTCCTACGTCCAGCTGGCAACAAGGCAAAGCAAACATCCCAGTTTGTCATGATTCTCATATTTGGCCAAATTACACCTTCTGAGAAGCTCCCCCATCTAAACCCAGAAAGCCAGAAGTTTTGCTTAACTTCTCTGGCAAACACATGCACTTACCAGCACCTCTGCCCAGGTGAATGTTTTAAGTAATTTAGGAGGAGCAGCACTTGGGAATATAAGAAATGGCTGCAGTAAACAAGCTGGATGAGCAAGTAAGAAAATTACAGACTCTTATGCCAGCACTGCATGGGTACTGAGGCTGGCCTAATCTAGTTTTAACTTTTCAGTGATGCCAAGATGTCTGACCTGGGACCTGAAATTCCAAATCCAGTCACAAGTGGATAGAGACAAGTAAAAGTCAGAAAATCACAAGCCTGCCATAATTCCTGTAGCTGGACCTGGGGCAGGCAGGGAAACATGGCTTTATTTTGCTGAGGTGCTGGCATTCAGTCACTCCCAGCACATCACACCGCTCCTGGCTATCACACGGAGCCGCCCGCCACAGGGACACGGCTCACCCGCACCCACCTTCCTCCTGCCCTGACAGAGCCCTCAACGCCCCGCTCCCACCTCACCTTCCCCAGCTGCTCGGGACGGCCCTCGGGATCGCTCCCAGGGACGCGTTTCACCTGGCAGCACCCAGCCCCGAGCGTCCGCACAGCCACAGGGGCAAGGAGGCTGCCAGGGACCGCCACACCTCCCCCTCAGCCGCGGCCCCGCAGCCCCCTCAGCCCCCTCAGCTCCCGGGCCCGCAGCCCGCCCGTCCCGGAGCCCCCTCAGCTCCCGGGCCCGCAGCCCGCCCGTCCCGGAGCCCCCGGGCCCCACAGTCCCCGGGCCCACAGACCCGCCCGTACCGGAGCTCCCGGGCCCCGCAGCTCCCGGGCCCGCAGCCCGCCCGTCCCCGGAGCCCCCGGGCCCCGGAGCCCCCGGGCCCCGCAGTCCCCGGGCCCACAGACCCGCCCGTCCCGGAGCTCCCGGGCCCCGCAGTCCCCGGGCCCACAGACCCGCCCGTACCGGAGCCCCCGGGCCCCGCAGTCCCCGGGCCCACAGACCCGCCCGTACCGGAGCTCCCGCGGAGCAGCCGCGTCCCGGCCCCGCTGCCCCGGAACGGCCCCGGCCGCTCGGAAGTGACGGCCCCGGCCGCTCGGAAGTGACGGCCCCGCCGCGCCTGCGCCATGGGCCCGGGGCGGCCTCGGCAGCGGCCCCGAGCGGTTCCGCCTCGGGCCCAAAATTTGGGGCTCCTCTGTCTCTGGCGTCTGCTCCGTGCAGCGGGGGAGCCCCGGGGACACTTCCCGAAGGGACATCGGCCCTTCAGTGCCACCTCATCCTCCGTGACAACGACAGGCCACTGCCTCCAGCCGTGAGCCACGATGGCAGAATTTTTTATATATATACACGTACATACATACATACACACGTATATATATATCTATATCTATCTATCTATACATAACATATAATACATAAATATAATACATACAGCAATAATACACACAAACATGTAATACATAAACAATGCATATATTTTATAAAACACATTTTATAAATACATTTTACACTTGTAAAATACATATTATGTGTATAGAATGTTATGTATAAAAAATTTTTCTAGACGTATGTGTGTATATGTATGTATACACATACATTTAAATACACATGGATTATGTGTTATGTGTATATATAGTATATAATATTGCTATATATATGTAATTATATAACATACAGCAAATATACTTACCTACATATAGATGGCATTTATATACAATATATAATCACATATACAAAATTACATTTTATTTTCATATATATATCTACATATATATACACACACATATATACATATATAAATATATATATCCCATATATTTATTTTTATATATATCTGCATCCCAGGGTCTCTCCCAGCCAGAGCACAGCCTTTGTCCCCCCGTTGTATCCAGGTCGGTACCTGTGAGACCCGAACAGAAGGGAAAGGCAGCTCACAGGAGACCAGGTGGTGATGCCTGACCTGTCTGCATGGAATTTGTAATAAAAACGATGGTCGCTCCCAGGTTTGCTGCATTTAAAACTCACCGGGGAGTGCTGGGGAGGGGGAAATGCCGCGTTTAACCCCGCAGGTGAAGGGACACGGAGGTTGATTGCAAACGCCTCAGCATCCTGCCAGGGACAGTCCCAGGGCGGTGGTTTCTGCTCTTCCCTCTCGCTGTAAGCCGTGCTCTCAGCCAGGAGAGGGAGTCAAGGATAGTTGGACAAAGAGTGGGAATCCCAGGAAGCTACAGTGGGATCAAGGTCCTTCTGCAGCATACAAGATTCAGCTCTGATTCGTTTCTCTGCCAAGGGTTCACCCTTCCAAAGGAGAAAATGTTTCAGTGATGCTGTACCCGGTAAGGTAAATGCCAACATGGAAACAAGTGGAGTGTGTCACAGGATCCTCCTGCAGAGAGCTGATCCAGGGAAGGGGAATTCATTCATTCATTCATTCCAGCCTGTGCTCATGGTCAAACCCTACATGCAACCTGGCTATCTGGTATCTGAAGCTAGGTCCAGTTTGGATCTGAATAAACTGGACCTCTTTGTGATGTTCCTCCATGCCCCTTCCAGTAGATTTGTGGGATAAATGAGGTTGGAAGGGATCTCAGGAGGATAAGAGATTTTGCATTACTCCCATTTCCATTCCTACAGCTCCTGGGCACAGAGACCTGCAGCACAAGTGTGACAGAAGTGTGACAGCACAGGTGGGACCTGGAGTCCCAGGTGTGGAGATGGATCTGTGGCCTCCCAGCTGAAGAGATGACAGAATTTCCTGCATCACCTGATCCACCTAATTGCTGATCTGCGGAAAGGCTTCAAAACACCAAACAGCTGGGAAGAACTGGAGCTGCAAACAGCAATTTATGCTAAAGGTTGCAAAATCTGCTTGGAATTTACACCTTTCAAACAAGGGAGGAAAATTTAGCAGGGAGGTGACAGTTCCAGTCCTGACTGGTTAATGGCTGCTGCAACAGGGTGTTAGGAGTGAGCAGGGGTGTTTAAAAGGATCAACATGTGAATGAAGCTCTGTTTTGGGGAACATGAATCACTAACAATCAATTGAGAGATATGGAAAATGAAATGAAAACAAGTGCAAGAGCCTTAGGCAGGTGAGAGAATAATGAAGGAAAGTTGAAGGGAGGAATACTGCACAGTGAGGAAGAGCTGGGAGTGAAATATAATCTGGGGATGGCCCCCAAATGAAGTGACTGTCTTACCTCAGCTTTTCTTATGTGGGGAATATTGAACTGATGGAGAACAGGAGGTGGTGAATGGAAGTGAGGAGGTTCAAGCATCAAACCAAGTTGTTGAGGGAGTTTGAAAATACTGGCACAGGAAATCAGAGGAACTGTAATAAGAGCTGTAATTTACTCTTCCTGGTGTTGCCATCCTGTGACTAGAAGCCAGTGAGGCAGAACCTGTCTATAAGGAAGTAAAAGCTAAAAACTGAAAACAAATGTCCAAGAACTGACAGTCACAGGAGGTGTGATAGCTGTAGACTGAATTTAAACTCTCCTTCCTAGGAAGGAGAGTTTTGCCTTTGTCCACTGCATCAGAAGGGAGAAGGACATGCAGCACCACATGCACACAACCCTCCCCAGATGAGAGATGATCCCCACCAACTCTGCCACTCCATCAGGTCCAAACCTACAGTCTGTGCAGGAGTTTCCATCAGGAGTTGTGCTGTGACCTTGGGAACCACACCCAGAGCCCCGTGGGGAATCCAGCCCTTCTCCTGTTCATCTCTCCTATCACATGTGATTCATACCTTTCTCAGCTCCGCTCCTGGGTGCTCCCATGCTCTGCCGTTGTGTTATAAATGAGTGGCTGTTGGTGTTGGTTGATATTTAATGAAGTCCATGTAATACTCTTCACTTATTTACTTACCCGATCCCAGTCTTAATACCCAGCCTGGGAAAGTTATCTTGGCTTCTTTAAGCTTTTCCACCATTAGCAATAAACGTTTTACAGTCTTGGCAAGCTGAGGCTGAAAAGCGAGAGCATGACTTCAAACAGCACTGCTCACAGAGAAGGCTTTAAACTGATACTAAATCACTAAACTGTGCAAACATAACAGTCCTGTAATAAAGATAATCTGTGAGCAGTTCAGTCCAGGAGGGGCTCTGGTCCTTGGTGAAACCTCTGGGCCCCACAAACTACAGAACCCTTTTGGGCAACTCAGTGTCAGAGCAGAGAGCCACTCATGCTGCAGTGCTGGATAAGGTCTGCCTTGCGTGAGCGTGAGGCTTCCATCTCAAGCCTAAGCTGCTCCTCCTGCACCAGTGCAGCAGAATGGGAAGGGCTGTAGGGGAGCAGCAGTCTCTACTAATCACCCCAGGCAGGTACCAGGCTCCAGACGTGGTGCCTGGCTGTGATACAATCCAGCAGCTATTCCTCTGCACTCAGAGGAAGAAGTGACTAAGAAAATACACCCTAAATGACCATAAATATTGCACTCAAAGCCTGGAAGTGTGCATCCTCCAGGACAGGCTTCCGTGCCTGCTGTCACCCTGCGTGTGGTGGTGTGAGGAGGGGATCTCACAGGTGGGAGCAGCACACACTGCAGGGAACCATCCCTGCTCTGCTCATGCCCTCCCCACGCACAGATGGCAGGCCAGACCCACATGCACAACGCTGCAAACCGGCACTAATGTGCAAATGCACACAAATCTGTAGCATCTGCTGCCAAAGCAGCTGTACACAGGCAGGCACCACCACCCAGGCACATAAAGCTGTGCTAAGGTGCTGGCAGAGCCCCAGACAGCCCAGTGTGTGTGGTGGGACACAGACTAAGGCTTTACCAGCTTTAAGATGAGCAGGTTTTTTTGCCAAAGCTTGGTGAGGAATGTGCTTGGCAGGACCTCTGAATGTTTTAAATATTACAGGATTTCTGTTGTTTAATTTTATAGAATCACAGAATAACTTAGGTTGGAAGGAACCTTTAAAGGACATCTAGTCCAACGCCCAGTTTGTCCTGAACTGAGCATTTCCTTTTGCTGCATTTCATGCACACTGGAAGGAGAGCAGCTGTCTCCGAGGCAGGATGGATCCCTGGCAGGATTAACCCTCGAAAGGAGCTGGGATGGGGCTGCCCAGGGACCTTGGCAGCTGCTCCTTGCAGCCCCTCCATGGCACAGGCTGCAGCTGCTGGAGCAGTAGAAACATTCAGGTTTGCTCCTGCAAGAAACCAGTTGGTGAATGTTGGAGATGCTTTCCAGGGGAAGCATTGCTGGGTTGGACTGAGTGCTCCAGCTCTTGGGGCTGTCAGCCTGGGGTTCATTCAGAAGCTCATATATCAGTGGGAAGGAGTGAAGCAGGGCTGGGTTTTAGAGTAACCCCTGAGTGATACCTTTGCACCTCCTTAGGGTGAAGAAATGCAGCTTCATGGTGGACTGTGAGGGGAGGAGCTGCATGCAAGAAATAGTAGGATTTCAATGGAAAATTAAGAGTCTGGAATGTTGGAGGTGCCTCCACTGCCTCCCCAATGGGTGTGCAGCACAGCAGATCTCCTGTGTGCTCTTCCAGGTGAGAAAGTGCCACTCTAATCCCACACCTTAGAATATGGTTCAGAGAAGGCTAAAACCCACTCAGAAGTGAGGATCCCAATGGCTGTCCTTTATCTGTGCTGGAAGTGCTGTAGGTCTGAGTCAGGAATTCTGGTTTTGGCGTTAAGGTTTCTCTTTGCTGCTTCTGCCTCAAGCTTTTTTCTCAGTGGCTTGTCCCTGCAAAATCAGCTCTGAGTGGATTCCAGGACATGCATGAGCCAATGTGCTCCATGTCAGTGGTTAATGGTAAGTAACTCATCAGCAGGATTAATTAAAAAGTGTTTTTAAGGCACAGTGATGTTTTGGAGAGTCCTGGAAAGGAATAGAATATTATGAGTTACTTTATTGTAATGACTTTCCTGGTCAGTGAGGGGGAACATGTCATGTTCCAGCCAGTGCTGACACCTGGGTTGGCAGCAGCAGAGAGGAATTCCTGTCTGGCTTGGGATGCTTTCTCTGGTGGGTGTCTATGCAGGCATTCCCTCAGGCAACTCTTGGGCTGTTTCTTGCACCCAGAGCAGTTTCTAGGAGGAGCTGGGGAATCACAACAGCTCCCCCAGGCCCTCATCTGGTGTGGGGTCCCCCAGGCTCACAAGGGGTCCTTGGTCTTTGTGAACCCATGGGGTCCCATGGGACTGCAGGTTCCAGCCAGGCAGAGCCACCAGATGTGAGGGGCTGGAGTGGAGCCTGGCAGCAGAGCCCAGGGCTTTGTGTAACCCATGACTAAACTCCAGGTTAGGGGTGCCCTAAGGCCTCTGGAAGATTTTAGTCACGATCAGGAAAGCCTGGCATCACTCCAGTTCCAAAACCAGAGTAAACCTAGGAAATACAGTTCCCAAACCGCCTTCTTTCCCAGACCCAGGTTAGACTCAGAGCTCTTCTTCCCCTGGGTTTGAACTGGGAGCATTCTGTTGGTCCCAGCAGCCTCTCCTCTCTCACAGGACACTAAACTGCAGGTCGTGACTGCAGAGTTGTTTGTGCCAAGCTCTCCTGCTCACTCTCACATAGAGAAGCTGACAATATATTGCCATTTTTATTGGCCTGGCTGGCAATTTTTCAGGTGCTAGGTGTGTTTATGATTGTCAGGGTCACACCTCAGTTCGGAATGGGGAGAGGGATTTTAGACAAACCCACACCTTACCATTCTTCTCCAGCCTCTCTGAGTGGAAAGGATTTGTGCAGTGTGTGGCCTGAGTTCCCCAGTTGGTTGGTGATATTTTGATTAAACCCAGAGGGAACTGGCCAGCCTGGCACATGGAATTGCCTGGCTCAGCAGTGCCACGTTGCTGAGCTGTCCCTGCTGCCTCTTGGTGTTCATGACTATCTGTGCCTGTGTGTGCACTTGTAAGTTTAATAGCAGCAATAGTTGCTTTTGTCAGAGATGATATGCAGGTCATAAAACTTGTTTGCCTTTTTTTTCCCCCCCTCCCACTAAGATAGGAAAGCTGTGGAAAAGGCTCCAAAGCCTGCTGGCTCTTTCAGATGGAAGTTATATAAGGAATATGAAAAGAATGCATTTCATAGTGGCCAAAGGACCTAAAAATACCACTTTCACAGATCTTTGCTTGGACATCATGAAAAGATTCCGCAGCCGGAGATGGTGCTCTCCAGGAAATCATCCCTAGGCTGAGCTGCAGGCACAGAAAGCTCTTGTGTTCAAAAACAATGTAAGGGAAGTTGTGTGTCGAAGGCCAATCCTCAGAGCAGCCATCTCCTGTGACATGGGACATGGCCTGTAGGCTCCAGGGAGCCCAGCAGGATAAAACACAGGAGTGGAAAGTGTTTCAGGATGATTCCAGGCTGGAGTGACAAAAGAGGTGAGAGCTGGGATGGAGGATACCGATGAAGGACAAGGTTGCTTCTGGGGCAGTTCATAGGGGTTTTTTTTCCAAGTGAGCTGAATCCAGCAATAAGAAATCTCCTGTAGGAAGTGCACTGATTTAAGATTAACCAGGTAAAGGGCAACCTTGATAGAGCAGTTCATGGGAAGGAGAATTTATTGCTTCAAAGATTTGATATTACTTATATGGAGTTTTTAGGGCATATACCCAGGTAAAACCAACCATGAATCACAGCAGACGAGTCCCGGGGTTTTTTTGTTCCACATTAAAAAAAATGAATTAACTCCTTTTCTTTCTCTTGCCTGGACTAACCACTTAGTCCTGTGTGTGCTGGGAATACATGTCCTGTGACTGCCTCTGGTTCCCTTGTTCAGGCATTCAGCAGTGATGCTGGGGCTCTGGATCCTCACAGGTAGTGAGGGCAGGTTATTTGAGACCTGTCCTGTTCTCCCAAGTCCTTGACTCAGAGTGGAGACAGGCTCTAAATGCCTCAAACACAGGCTGGATCTCATCCCTGCAGCTCAGCCCTGCTGGCAGTGTGACTGTCACTGGGACACCACTGGATGTGCTAATGGGATGGAAAATCAGGCTGCTTCTCATCCCTTGTACCTAGGATGAGACTGCCCACCTCAATTCTCATCAGAGGTGGGAGATGGGGGAACATGAGGGCAAACTCCCGCAGAGCAGAGCTGAAAATTCTGGATGGTGTTCCTTCTCAGAGACCTAATCTTTACAGCCATCTACACCTCTCTCCCCTCTTCCTGTTCTCTTCCTGGGCAGGCTACAGCTCAGGCTACAGCACAGGCTCCTGTGGTCAGAAAAGCAGGTCGTTAAGAACCTTCACTAATTACTAGTGTATTCTTTACAGCCAGTGATAAATTGATTTTCACTTGATCATCTTACTGTGCCCTATAGGCTCAGTCTGGCTTCCACCTGCTGCCAGCAACAGGGTGGCTGTGTTTGAAACAAAGGACAATCACTCACCCCAAAGTGCTCAGAAATTACCTTTGAAACAGAAGAGGGACATAAAAATGAACATGTCTGAAATGTGAATAAGATATTTTAGTTTCATTTGCTTGGCTTTCCGAATGTGGTTACTTCAAGCCTTTAAGCTCCCTGGAATCATGAAAGCAAATATTTATTCTTCATGTTTGTTTTTCTTTTAATGAAAATTGGGATTGTCATTCAGTCTTATGATTCCAGCACACGTGGCTTCAGGACAGACACCAGCCAGCATTGGGCTTGCCAGGAAATAGTGACAGCTGGCAACAGCATCAAACACTTGTTTGGGCTTTTTTCTTCATTCACATATGCTTTGTGCTCAGACCAACAGGGAGGTTAGCTCCTTGATTTAAAATAAATCCTCCCAGAAGAAAGAAATCCATCTGTCTGGGAAAAGTTAGAAAATATTTTTCATTTATTTTTCTTTTTTTTTCTTTTTTTTTTTTTTATGAATACAAATTCTTGTGAAGAAATATTCTTCTGTTTCCATTGGAAGGCAGAAACCAGCAAAAATTAATGTACAATATCGAGGAATACTTGGTGCAAATGGACCAAAAAGGATTCCCCACAAAGTATGTCTACATACAAGAAAAAAGTTCGCTGCAGTTGGAAAAGACAGCCTGGTTATTACAGGGTTGGGGTTTTTTTTGCATTTAATCTCCCAATTATAAATAATCAATGTGATTTACAAAATAATTTACAGGAAATGATTGGATTCATCATTGCAATAAGTTACTTAGTACGATGCCACCAGCACTGAGACCCTACAATACCTCTGACACCGCCAGCATGAGGTGTTTCATTTTTGCATTGGAAATCAAGGGATGGAGCTGCAGCTCCTCTGGCTGAGCTGGCTCAGATTTGTCCCCACCAGAGACCTCCTGGCAGCCGTGGGCCACCATCCTCATCCTCCCAAGAGGCCAGCAATGACTCAGGCCTGCAGTGGTGCAGGGCTCTGGGAGCTCAGCCCTGCTGGCACTGCTGGCTGCAGGAGAGCTCCTTTCCTGGTTTCAGCTGTAAACCAAAGGTCACATCCACAGGTTTTGGCACAGGCAGGCACAGAGGGACAGGGGCAGGGGCACGAGGGAGCAGAGCAGGGTGGGCAGACCCAAGGGGTTTGGGTGAGACAGGGTTATTGCTTGACCTCTGTCACATTTCTCTGCAGGACTCGAAGAAAATTTTATTTTTGAGGTTGGTGCTCTTGAACACTTGGAGGTCTGAAGGAGTCATAATCAATTCTTATCATGTTATAAAGACCTATAAATCTGTTATCAGCCACCCACTGAAGGAGCTGAGGCTGAAGGAGTGGCACTGCATTGGAGAAGTAGATTGTGTGGCATATCTTAGCATTAAAGTTGTGTCTGAACTGAGATCCTGCATCCCAATGCTCCCAGCACTTAGAAAGCCCAAGACCTTGTCCAATCTGTGACGCTCAACCTTCTCAACCCATAGGTCTCTCCCCTTCCTACCTCTTTCCCCCACTTCCTTCCCAATAGGCATCCAGTGGTCTTCTTCTGACTGCTGAGAAGCACTAGTTGGGCCAGTGATATTTTGGGCAGTTGGTGCCAGCCTGTAAAGGGGTGAGCCCATCCCATTAGCTGAAATCTCTGGAGTCCCATGGTCCCTCAGATTCCCAGGAGGCAGTGAGCGGTGCAAGGGAAGGGCTTGGCAGTGCTTGCTCTCCAAGCATTGTGGTGAGAGGGCAGGCACAGAACAGAAACACCAACACCCCTCAAGAGGCAGAGGGATACAAACAGTGGGGTATCTTTGTCTGGGCCAGACTTTGCCCCAGCATCAGCTGAAAAGATTTGTTAGATCTGGCTGGGGGGCTTAGAGTGCTGGAGGGTGACACCACGCAAAGACCAGGGACTAGCCGAGGCTGAGGAGCAGTTCTGGCAGTGCTGCCTGGGCAAACCCCATGTGCTTCACCTGCTGTGATGCTCCTGGGGGAGCTTCCACCTCCACCAAGTCTGGCTGGACTGGGGACTGTCAGGGGGCTGGCATGGCCATGGGAGGGAAACCCTGCACTCCCACGGCACAGGGAATTGCTTGTTCACAGGGTCTGCTGTGTGCTGAACCAGTGCTGAGGTGGCAGTGGGGCAACAGCCTGTCCCCAGCCAGGCACTGTCACCTCCCCACAGAGAGAGGCAGGAATCTGGCCCTCCTTACAAGGACTGAAGGTTTTGGCTTCAGCCTTAGTTCTGGGACTCTGGGGCTGCCCATGGCACGTGCTGTCCGGAGCTGCAGGAAGACAGCTGGTGGTGGCCGGTCCAACAAACGAATGTTTGTGCCCAGGGACCTCTGGATGGCTTCTCTTTTCACAGTGGCAGAGTCAGTTCGGGCTTCTCTCCCACACGGTGTTCCTAAGGAGGCTGGCTGCTGTGGGGGTTGCTAGATGACCTCCTGTTTTGTGATGGCAGGCTGTGGGATGGATGTGGGCTGCTTTGCCACGGTTGCAATGGCTCCAGGCAGCAGCTTGTACTGCTCTGATCCTGAGCCCGCGGGTGGAGAAGGCTGTGGAGTTTCTGGAGTAGCTGAAGAGAGAGAAACCAAATTAAAAGAGGGCCTCACAAACCTGACAGCACTGGGATCTGTCCTCAGTCCTGCAGGCTTCAGATGTCAGCACAGCCTCTTAAGGGCTTGTGTGTTTGCTCTAGGGCAGCCCAGACATGCAGGCATGGTTAGATGCCCCAGGAGAACCACAATAACCAACATCAAATAAGGGCAGCTGCTGATGTTTGGACCTGTACTAACCACATTTTTGGTCAGCCAAGGTCACCTCAGCACAAGGTCCCCAGTGGTGGCTCCATGTGGTGGGCCAGATCCTCCTGTGTTTTTTCAGAGGATAAGCTGAGGTATGTCTGAACCATTCAAGGGAAGGGGAGCCTTTCCACTGATTTCACTAAGCTCTGGATAGGATCATTCATCCCTTAAGGGCTATGTAAAAGTTAGTCTGCCAAGGAGTATCTTGTTGAATCATTTAGTCTGGCCTAATCTAATCTAACCCACCTCTCTGTTTGTCTTTCCCTCCTTTCTGCATAGGAATTTCTCACACACTCATTACCAGAGACTTTGTCTTGCTTGCAGATTTCCTTGCAAGATAGAAATTACCTCCACAGGCACACTGGAAAGCTCCTGGTTTCTCCCAGGAGCTCTCTGTCTCTCTGGATATACTCACACATCTGCCCGTTGTGCATCTGAGGAGGCATTGTGTTGGCCACAATGACGTTTGTTCCCAGGTTCTCCTGGATCAGATGGGGGTGCAGGGGGTGGTGGGTGTGCGGCGTTTCACTTGATGAGCCTAGAACATGCATAAGACATTAATTGCCACAATGGCAGAATGAGACAGTTCAGATGGGCAGACCCACTGCACCCAAGGCTCCAAGGCTTTGTGCACAATCAGCTTGTGCACAAGTGACTGGAGCACACCCTTCCCTTTCCCTCCATGGATGCCTTGAGCTAATTAACCCCTGCCTGCTGCCTGCATGTCCTCTTATACACAACTGTATTCTTTAGTCACACCTCCATGTGAAGAATAGCACAGTGGGAACTTTTCATTTTGTTTTGTCCCATTGGATTCTCCCACTAGAAAATCTAGGATGTTCTTTCAACCTGAGCTTTCAGACCTTTTTGTTTTGATGAGTCCCTTCTGGCAGAAGAGGATTGGTGTCTGGGGGTGCACAGCCAAGCTCCTGTGTGTGCAGGGGGCTGGGGATGCCTCTGTAAACACAGGCACAGCTAATGCATCTCTTTAGGTGAGGAGAAGTAGAGGACCCTTGGTTACCCCTGTCAAGGACAGGGGAGATGATTTTGTGTGAGTCAAGGGCTGACCTGCAGGCTGGCTGTCTCTAACTTTTCTAGACAGGGAGCAGTGACTAATGAAGGTCTCAGGGGACAATAATCAGGGAACACTGAGAGGCCTCTTGTCAGACCCTCAAGTACTCACCTCCCAGCAGCATCTCCTGCAGCAGGTTGTCAATCTTAGCCATGCCAAAGAGCTTGACGAACTGGATCTGTTCTATCATCTGCCAGGTGATGCTCTGCAGCACGGGCAGCAGCAGCAGCAGCTCCCCGAAGCGGCCCCGCGAGTCGTACTGCCGGTCGTTGATGTAATCCTCCAGGCTCACCTGCACCTGGTACCGCATCCGCTTGATCTTGGACGGGTCGCTCAGTCCCTTGGCATCTGCAACAACCCACACAGCAAACTCTCCAGGCTGCTCCCCTGGAAGCTGTCTGCCAGTGCCAGCATGAAGTCTGGGCACAGCCTGAGGTGAGCTGCCTCTGCTTCCCCATTGTCTGCTGTGATGGACAATCTTTCTCTTCTTTGACTTCTCCCCTCCCTCTCTAAGAACAGTTTGGCCCAGACAGGAGACCAGGCACCATTTCCACCATGGTGCTAGTCAGCATAATCCAGACTAGGCCCCTCTGATGGGAACCCTTGCCAAGCTGGGGCATACCTGGGTCAAAGAAGATGATGGCTTTCAAGCAGGCATATTCATTGTCATCTATCTGCAGCTCCTGGAAGGGCAGGACCAGCTCGTCCAGGATGCGGATGGCCACACGATTCACCTCCACCAGCTCGGGGCAGTTCCGCGGGATGATGTGATCATTTCCTTCAGACAAGCAGCACAGACACCATCATGCTGTCATTGCTCAACACTTATCCAGGGTGACAAGGGGTTCAAAATGCAGGTAACTAATGCTGAGATAATCATGGGGGTGGAGGAATTAAGAAGTCCCTCCTTCAGCCCCAACCCTGTCTCAGAAGAGCAGAAATTTTGATTTGTGTTGCCAGAGCAGCTTCTCATTACACAGGAGCCACTCAAGTGAGGAAAAGCTGACCAAGGAGTGTGAGCTTTCTCAATCCCGTCACAGCCGGTTTACACAAACCTGGGGGTGCACCATGAATCTTCACACAGCCCCCACACATCGTGGCTTTGATGTCAATGTCAGCCAGGCCTAGCTGCACCCAAAGGTTTTGCTGGGCTTGCTAAAATACAGAACAGCTCAAGCCACCACCCTTGCAAAAAGGATGTCCACAAACACTGAACCACCCTCTCCTTCACCCCAGCAGAGAAGTGTCACAGAAGCAGATGGGCTGGGAGCAGAAGGGCAATTTTTACCTAGCAGCAAGACATCCTTGAACACCATGGACCTCTTGGCAGCTCCCAGTAACAGATGCTCCCCTGCGTGTGCACGTAGCAGTGCTACCTGCAAGGGCAGGGAAAGTTATTTCAGTGATGGAGAGACTGAGACAAAGCTGTGATTTCATGTAAGCAAGAGGGAAAGGTCAGCATTCCTGTACTGCACTCAGGGATGGGGAGTGAGGGCCCCTCTTCAGTTACAGGCAGAGAAAGAGATCAAAAACCAGTCTGTGCTAAACCAGTTATAAATCCAGCAGAACCAGCAGACAGCACCTGAAATATCTCATATTCAGGACATATGTCATGAGTAAGACTGTGTTAGGCTGTCCCAGGATCTCCCAGCACTGTGGGCTGTTTGCACACAACTCCTACCAAGTGCAGAACCAGGGGCCACACTCCACCCTGGGAAGTGGGGTGAAGTACAACCTGCTGCTGGACAGCTGCTGTCCCTCTGGGCTGTGCCCACCTGCCACTGAAACCACAGCCTTGGGGACCCGTGTCCTGCTGGCCCTCCACAGCCACAGGAATTGGGGACAGGGAAGCCAAAGGGATGTTTTTCTCCCCTGATGTTAATGATTGAAGTGTTTCACTTTACACCCTCCAGTGGCTCCTGAGAATGTTCTGAATCTTTTGCCCTCCTTCAGTTAAAATTTCAGAGATTTAGGCAGAAAGAGAAGTTAACAATTGGACATCCTGACACAGAGGCTTCTTAATGTCCAGCCAGGAGCTTCTGCTGGGGAAAACAATCATTAAACATTAATAGAGAAATGCTGAAAAGTATGTCCTGATGGGAATGGTCCCCTTTTCCAGTGTGTTATCCTCAGCATCTGTCAAAGCCAGGAGAAGTCTCACCCTACCAGAAATGCCAGAAGAATGTATCACCCATAGAAGAGAGCTCTGGTTAGGAAAGATGCTGATGTCTAGGAGAGGATTGTGGTTTTTTCCCCCAAATGGTAAAATAGGTTATGCAAAATAAACAGAGTAGAGATCCTTGCAAAAAGACTGCACACACGTGACACTGGGGAATCTTTATCTAGATGCCAAAATCTAGCCTCTCTCTGTTGCTGTCCAAACATGGGTGGATATGTTAGCTGAGCTGCTTGGGATTACCTGAATTACCAAAATTTTCTACCAGGAATTAACAAAACTGAGCTTTCCTACCTGAAAAAACTTTGACAAGGAAAAAACTGCCAGTCCCAGGGGGGAATGAAGCTCTCACCTAGAAGTTTCCTGCCTATTGCAAATTCAAGAAGGTTCAGTTTGTAGCCCCCTTTTTTGTGTCCATAAAATTTCATTGTTTGAGCAGGGTTAAAGTGAATTAAATCTTCAAGAAGACCAAACCATCTCATTTGATATTTGTTCTTGCAGTGATGAACCTGAGATCCATCGTTCCATTGTGAACTAGGATAAATATGCAGTTGTAACACAACAAAGCAGAACTTGGACTTCGAGATGAAATGGCTTTGCCCCACCAAACATGGTAGTTTTGACATTTTGGTGAAGAAGGAGAATGAGGGGTTGTGTATGACCTTTTCTACAAAAGGAGATTATTTCATGCCTGTGGAGCAGCCTCTCCCTTATGGGAAGGCAGGGTTCAAACTGTGCCATCTTTAGGTTTTGTTTTCGCCTTTGAGGAACTTTGCAGCCCCACAACTCGTGTAAAATGAGCTCATGTGGAAGCTGCTGTAGTTTGCAGAGTTATTGGCCAGGTTTAGGGCCTCTGTTCCAAATGGCACAAGGATGTGATGGGTTGTGCAGAGCAGCTCCAGGTCTGTGCTGGGCTGCAGCCTGTTTGCTGTGTAAATGGCATTTGCCATTGGAGTCTATTTTGGTTTTCATAAATTATGAATTGTATTTTCCTCAGCAATTTAACAGATTTCTTATAATTTTCAACAATATAGTACTTGCAGACAATAGAAAAGAAGGAAATATGCTCCCATTTTAAGAGCACTGAGTTCCCCAGAGCTCTAGGAGCTGCTGGGTGGTTACTAAAGAGCTCAGATTTAGGATTTAGGAGGTTTTGATCAGCTGGATACTCTCAACTGGATATCCTTTTTCTTCATTACATAAAAATTACCTTTAGGTCAATAGGGCTGGAGGCTGGTCCTAGCTGAAGAGAGCACATGCTGATTTTGTGACTGGACTGACTGGAAATACCTTCCTACCTGTGACAGGACCTGTGCTGGCCCTGCCAGAAGTGCTCTCCCAGCCACACGTGCTGCTCAAGACTGGACACACATCATGTCCTTCAACACCTGCTGCAGACCTCTGAAATTTAGACTTCCACAGGAAGCCTCTCCTTGTACCTCTTTGAGGCTGCCTGAGATCCTGCAGTGCAGCTCTACAGAGGACACCAAACCCACTGTGCTTATCTGCTTTAGGCAACCTGCAAATGTCATCTCAGTAATTTCTGCTAAATGCAAATATATTATTGCTTTTTAATCCTGTAAAAAACATTTTCTACCGCTTTGGGAGCAAACTAGTGCTCAGCTTCAAAATTTCATGCTGAGAGCATGGATACAAACATACCCCTGGGCAGGAAGCAGCAAGGGACAAGCAGATTTTAGGTTTTGGGCATACCTTAGGCCAGGAATCTCTGCTGCTAATTCTGATTACCCCAAGCATTTGTATAGCACTTCAGGTTTTCAAAGTGCTGCGCAAACCATAATTAATAAATGACTGTCTGACCCCAAAATGCTGCTCTGATAAGGACCCAGTTCAAGCTCAGCATTATCTGGCTGTGCTCATCGGCTGATTAGCGGCACATGCAAGTGGCCACTGCTGGCATTGTATGGATGCCTGGCCTGTGCTGGCATTGTATGGATGCTGTTCCCAATCAGCTGCAGCAGTCAGGATAACAGAGTGCACAATGAGCATTTTCTTTGAAGGTCTCAGCTGGCTTTGGCTCCCCGTTGCCTTCAGCAGAGCAGAGCGAGGTGGGGTGGATGGGGGGACTTGCCTGGTCATCCAGGGGCAGCTCACAGAACGGGGGGATGTACTTGGCCCACTCCACCAACACCAGCAGCTGCTGCTTCATGGACTCACACACGTCAGAAATATTGGCAATCTTCTTCCCTCGGATGTCTCCGTTGAGCACAGGAACCGGGGATGATATCTGGAAGGAGAGAAGAGATCCTTCAGCTTTCAGTGCCACAGAGGAACCCCAGAGAGGAAAATCCCCAGCCCATGGGCTGTGTTGGTGCACACTCCAGAAATTACAATTACATTTTCCTATTGCACACAGCCTGCTCCCAGAGCAGGTGACCCAACAAGGCTCATTGGACCTGAGATCAGCTCAGGGATCTGTGAACATGAATGGCTGCAGAGCAGAGGCTGTGGATCATCTTGATAAACTGTAATGCTTTGAATAGACTGGAAAGCACAGAAGAAACATTCCTAAAGCCAGGATCTTCCTCCCACTGAACAAATGTGCTCAGTCAAGATCCAGGAGAGAACAGAGGGGCTTGTGTGGCCGTCAGCCTCACCAGTAGAAAGGACACGTCCACCCAGCACTGCTGCACAAGCTGCTTGGTCCCACCGAAGTGCAGGGAACTGTTCCCTCTCCCACCCTGCTCCAGAGGCAGTGCTTGGCCAGAGCTGCTGTGTCTGCTTTCCACAGGAGGCCAGCAGGCTCTGCTCCTCTCCTGAGTCATCATGAGCACACCAAGGCACAGCTTGGCAGCTCTGACATTGCACCTGGTCACTAATGCTTGACATCACACGCTTTGAATAGCTAAAGACAGAATTTAAAGATAACAGCCTCCCACCTCCCACTGGCTTTTAGGTCCTTTTGGCAAAACTGGGCAAGTGCAAACATGCCCACAACTCAGGTCACATTTATTACATGGCAAATTTTTTTGTGATTGCCATTTTATTTGCAAAGGACAAACCTTACAACTCGGCAAGTACTGTCTCCCAGAGCTGGACAGAACATCTCCCCCAAACCAGGCACCCAACCTCCTGCCTGGTTCTCATGCATAGCTGCTCACCCAGGTCACCTGAAAATTTGCCCTTAGTCACAACTTCATCCTCATGCTTCTGTAAGCAATTAACTCAACCCCATCACTGCCCTCTGCCTGCCCTCTGTGCTCTTGTACAACATCAGCTCTTCCTGTCCTATTCCTGCCAGCATTTTCAGCTTGGACCCTGCCAGCCTCCCAAAAGAAATAAAATTCAAATAACACTTTTTTTTCTTTTTTTTTTTTCTTTCCAGGTTGCATTACCTGGAGGCTTTCCAGCTCACCAGCTATTACTGAATAAATACGATTGTAAAAATCTCACCATGAATTAACCTAATCAGAGGGCCCGGAAGGCTTAGCAAATAAATAAAGACCTCTGAGTGAGTGACCCTAGATCTTGGAGAAAGCAGCTCCTCAGCAGTATCTTGTTCTAATTAGCCAGGCACATAAAAGTTACCAATTACTGTGCTGGAGCCTGCCTTGTTTAATGAGTCTCTCTGTGCTCTGTGGGAGAGCAGGAGCTCCCCTGGATTTGTCCATGGCTGTAGTTTTTATCAGCAGACCCTACTTACATGTGATGGCCCTGCAGGACTCTGAGCCCTGGAAATGTCCTGCCCCTGTAGATTTGGTAACTCGAGACCCCATCATCTCACACCTCTGGGAGCAGCACCAAGCTTATTTTTATAGGGTATATAAATATATTCGGGCCTGCATAGGACAAGGTGAGACGTGGGATGAGACTGGATATCCTTTTTGTGTATCAGATTGGCCCTTCTGGCATATCCCCTCCTTGGGGAAGTGGACCTTACAGCCTGAGCCTAATGTGAAGCCCAGAGCACAGCATGTCCTGTCCTGGAGCATCTCCCAGGGCAGCCTTTGGGGTACAGTGACCCTTGAAACAGCGTGGATGCCAACTCAGCCCCCTGCTCCTGCCCAGGACACAGAGTGCTGTTCTCCCCAGCTCCCATGAAGAGAGGCAGCTCTTGTCTGCAGCACAGCTCCATCCTCATCACTTGTTCTCCCAGACAAACCCTCCCTGCAGGCTGTGTGTGCCCATCCTGTCCTGTGTCCTCCCAGAGCTGTGTACACCTTTACAGTACCCAGTCTCTTAAATCAGAGTTATCTTTTCAGTGTGAACGCTCCAGGAAACAAATCTTGGCAGCATGCAAGTGGAAACAGGGAATTTCAAGCAAGCACTGGAAAAGGTATCTGCATAAAACAAGCAGGAAACTGATTCCTCATGAAACTGTGCAGGAATCCAAAGTTCCTGACAGCTCATGGGGAAGGGAGGCTGCTCATGCAAGGCCAGCCCCTCGTGGGCTCAGGCAGCCGCAGCTCTTTGGATTGCAATGATTCTACCCTGTTTTCTTCCATCAGGCTCTCCAGCCTTCCTAAAGCAGAACAAATCATTGCATATTGTTACAACTGAGTTCTGGACTAAGGAGATTTAAAGGGATGGCTTCAGGTAACAATTTATTTTTGAAAAATCAGTGTTGAGCTGGCAAATAAAGCACTTAGAAAAGAGGTGATAATTTGAAGACTGAGCTATTAAACACTCAGCTGTCTCTACAAGCCAGGTAGTGCCTGATGCTTTTGCATTTGCTAAGAAGAAAGAAGAAGTACCTGCTGTGCCAGGGCTTCTGCGTGCAGGAGGGCATTGATGGAGGGCAAGCTGCTGTCCTCGTAACTTGATCTGCGGGTGCTGATTCGGTCCCGTTCATTTTGTACAGCTGCAAGAGAGGATTTTGGCTGAGCTGCAGGTCGTTCATGGCAATGCACACTAAAAACTAGCACAGACTTTTGGCGTTCCCCTTCCTTAGCTGCAGTTTCTCAGCTTCCCTGCCAGGCAGGGCGGAGGTGCAGCTGTGTCTGGTTTGTGATGGGATGCCAGCGAGAGCCGACTGCATCTGGTGGATCTGATTTTTTATTTGCTTTATTAGACTTTCCAGGGATGGGGTTGATTCAGAACCCAAACACCTGTAGAGTTCAGCAGGGAAAATTTCCTGGCAAAGGATCTGAGTGTTTTGATTTCATGATACGGGGTTTGAAACGGTGGCCACGCTCATGTACTCAGCCCAAAGCTGATGTGTGAAATGGAGGAGTATCTGCAAGGTTTCCTTGCCCACATGACTCCTGTGAGCTCCATTCAGAAAGCTGTTGCACTGGGCAGGTGTAACTGGAAAACTTCTGTTTCAACTACAGTATGGAAGGAAGTGCTGAACTGCTCCTGTTTGTCCATCCAGAGCAGAAGAGTTCTCTCTCGCACCTTACTGCAAAAGCATCCCAGGACAGGTTTGACCCCAGTGTGCCTCCCTGTTTGGTCTAGTCTTGAGAGCCTTGAGGGCTTTGAGGGGGAGGATTTGCCTGCTCTGTCTGTCACGAGGCCATAACTCACCCTGGCCACGCCACTCAAAGCCATCTGCTCAAATAAGCTATTGATCCGTGGCAGGGGGAGCAGCACAGTCCCTGCCTTAGGCTGGTGGCTCTGGATTGATACGTTCTCGATGTATAAATCTGCCTGATAAAAAGCAATAATGAGGCTGGGCCAGGAGAAAAGCCCTGCAGTCAGCGGCTGTAAATAAGAGCTCTCAAGGTTATGCTGCTTGTTATCAGTAGCAGGCCCCCGAGTTCAGTCATGCCACGATGTTTTCCAAATGTTTGCTCAGTATTAGCTGGTCATGCACCTAATGTAACTTCTATTGAATATTAACAGACAACAGCACAGCTCTGGGCAGGGGATGAGCTGCATGGAGAGGAGGATTCCTATATTCTTCAGGAAAAGTCAAGAAAAGTTGCTTGTGATATCTCATCCCCTTTTATAGGGAATAAATGTTCCTGCTCAGAGGTCTTCCTGCAGCCACCAACGTACCACTGGTACTTCCTTGTTGTCTTCAAGGACCCTTTTACTCCAGAGTTTCTCCTTGAGGAGGTGTGAACTGGGAGGAGCATGGGGTTTAATTTCCCTGCATGCAATAACAGGACCAAATGCCTCCCAGTTGTCCCTCTGCAGACAGGAGTGGGGTGAGCTCTGGGGGGTGCCTCTGCTCCTGGCACTTTGTCCCTCCACTAACAGGACCACCATCAAGGCCACCAGGTTTTCCTGAAATGGGGCTAAACAGGGGGAGAATCCTGCTGTGGGGACCTGTAAGGGCTGCAGAGACAGGGAGGTAGGGAAGCTGAGGGGATGAATATGGGCCATGCTGGGATATCTCTACTCTTTTCATACAGTTAAATAGCAAAATTGCTCCACTTTACTCTGGATCCTTTCTGCTGTGGCTGAAACTAAACTAAACTCGCTGCCTCTCTGCAGTGGGTCAGCAAGAACCGACACATCTATCAGGAAAAAAAGGTGCAAAATGTCAGTGTGACTTTGGCTGGACACACCCATCCAGCTGTGAGATTTGTGGTCACTCTGGGACAACAGCACTTTGAGCAGTTTTACCAAAGTGTTTGCAAATTTCCAGGCCTTCTTTGAAGTTTCTGCTGCTCAGTGATGTGGAGAAGCATTCCCAGACCCCTCTGATGGACTGTGGGGGAGCCCAGGTGCTGTGTGAGCACGGGCGAGCTGAAGAGCCCTGGTGTGATTTGTGTGCACAAGCACGGGCAGGTCTGAGACACAGGCATGGAGTGTCCCTAAATCCCCCTGTGGTGGGGTCAGGATGTGTGGAGGAGACAGGGCTAAGGTGGCTGGGTGAGTGTGCACCTGGCAGGGACCAGCCTTGGGCTTCCTCAAATGTACACAGCCAAGGTGAGGGGCTGCTGCTGGGGGAAAGCCACAGTCACCCACCTTCCTTCTTCATTCCTGCTCGGAAGCACTTCTTGAGCCTGCAGTACCGGCACTGGTTTCTTTTGTCTTTGTCTACCACACACTGCCTGTTAAACCTGGGAAGAAAGAAAGAAAGGGAGATGTAAGGAGCAGCAAGATTGAGCCTGAAGGCAGGGCAAGACAGAGCCCCAAGCTCCAAGATGTGCTCAGAGCAGGTTCCCAGAGGCTCACCCTGAGAAAGGAGCCCCACTCTGGGATTTTTCCACTCTAGCTTTAGCTTGTGGTTTCTTTTTTGCACCGAACATCTCAGCTCTCCCCTCTACCTCTGGATGTTCAATAAGGACAGCCCAGAACTGAGTCACAGGCAGGAGCTCAGGCTGCTGGTCTTACTCAGTAACCATTAGGGATAGGATGTCTGTAGTGGACTAACAAATCCCAGGGAAGTTAAAAGTGTGATCCAGGAGAGTCAGAACCAACTTGGAAGCTGCTACTGTAGATCCCAGTAGAATGGAAGTAAGAATGTCTTTATTCTGAATTTTAAAAAGAGGTGGAAGGTTGTAGTAAGGTTTGTGAGGTTAAGAAGTCAGTTTAAGTCCCTGCATCTCTCCAGGGCTGTGTCTGGGATTCTCAGAGGTTGTTTCTGACCTGTGGACAGCATTGCTGGTGTGCAAACTGCTCTGCTGCCACTTGCACTTCAGAGAGGACTTGGGAATCAACCAGCTCCTTCCCTCCAGGCTTGTGTCACCAAATCCTCTGCACATGGTGGGGAAAACACTGATCTCCCATGTGTGTGACTCACGAGCCTGGTGGCCACTTGCAGCATGAATTTCACTTGCAAATTTGCTCTAATTTACAGCAGATTGATCCAGCTTGCAGAGTAAAGATAAAGGAGTACAGAGCTGGCGGGCTCCCAGCCACGCAGAATTCTGTAGCTTTTGAAAAGACTTCCTTCTACTGTGCTTTTTAAAACCCCCAAGCTATGATTTGCCTAAATGGATACCCAAAAGCAGCTTTTAAAATATTCCTGTAGTACATATAAAAGCCTGAGCTTCCAAAGAACTGGCCACCTTGGCTTTTCTGATGGAATTGTGGGGAGGGGGTTCCCTGGGCAGCAGCCTTAAATAACCCTGGGGTGCAAATGATGATGTGCTTCACAGGCACTCATAAACCTGGCCCTTCCTTCTGTCACTTAGGTTTTAGAGTCATGTTGCTCTTTATGCTCCCCAGGTGCCTGTCAGGCCATCAGGAGTAACTGACTCAAAAAGCCCAAGGGATTTTAGACACTGCAAACTGAGGATTCTTCAGTTTCCTCTGTGACTCTCTCCAAGGCAGCAGCACACAGGTGACAGCTGCTGATGGCACAGGAGAGCCATGGCTGCCACCAACGGCACGAGGTGCAGAGCATGAGTTTCAGGAGCAGCACGAGTGCCTCGTCCTCAGAAAAGTGCACCTTGTGCTGCCCCTCATGGGGCTCCTCGGGTGTTCTTGCACCATGTGGCAGGCACTGTGGCTGGATGGCAGGCACACATCCATCTCGTGATGGAGAAGGATTGCCCCCAGGGAGTGAGCAAGGTTTGTGCTGCATGCAGGGCACCGAGTGGTGAGGTGCTAAGTCCCCGAAATGGGGCTTCTCCCCTGGCTTCTTGCTGCTTGCTGGGTATGGTTGGCCATAGCCATTTGCAAGAACATGTGCTTGGCCCCTAAAGTGTGGAGCAACACCTCTCAGGGTCTTTACCCAGCGATCAGTGGAGGGCAGTCCCAAAGTCAGGACAGTCACTGAGCCCTCCCTGCTGAGGGTTTAGGTCAGGGAACATGGAGGAGGATGCAGAGAAGCTGCAGAGGATGAAGGGCCATGCTGCTGCACCTTGAGGGCTTTGCCACTGAGCCGTGAGGGACTGTTCTGTCTGAGCCATGGGTCTCTGTGCCCTCTGTCCTCACCTGCAGGAGTACATGTGGTTCTTCCGGACGCTCCTCCTGAAGAAGCCTTTGCAGCCATCGCAGCTGGAAGCCCCGTAGTGCTTCCCCGTGGCGCGGTCCCCGCAGATGGCACACAGCGTGCTCACCCCAATGCTGCTGGAAGTGTTGAGGCTGGCTGCTTCTGACGGAGACGTGTCTGCAAGGGGAAGGACACAGCAAGAAGAAGACAGTGAGACAGCCAGCCAACATTTACTAACTCAGCTACCAGCCAGAGACTCTTGGGGAAACCAGGCAGCTGCAGCCTGGCTGTGTGGCAGGGGCCAGGCAGAGAGGTGTGTGTAAGCTCTTGCTGCTTAAGTAATTGCATTTTGGGTGCACTAAAACTTCCTGTATTCCATGGTGAGAGCCCTCTTCCCAAAGGCCTGGCTGCAGCAATGCCTTCAGATAAAGTGGAAGCCCATTTGCAGGAGTGACAGAGCAGAGCCAAAATTCCTTGGGGATTTGCAGACACTTTGGGCTGCAGTAGTGTGGCCAGAGAAAAAGCTGATGCAGAGTTAAAGCTGAGGTATTACAGCTCAGGGTGAGCAGCTGATTTATTAGGGAGGTGTTTGTGTTACAGCACTGAAAGAGCCCAAGACAAGCCCTGAGCAGATGAGGTGAACAGTTCCCTTCTGCAGGCACGGAGCTCCAGCCTGCACAACCCTTCTTTGGGAAAACAAGACTTTAGGTAAATAACAAACTCAAATGACTTCAGCTGGAAAACTCATGTGGGCAAAGGCTACCCATGCAAGGAAGGACGGATTAAAGAAAAAAGGTGGCACTCTGGCATGGAGGAGGCTGTAGGCTGGGTATCTTCCAGAGTCTGGTAGGATCACAGTGAACACTGATTTGTCTTGCAGTCTCTACAGACCAAGGGGGAATGGGACTTGCAGGGCTTTTTTTTGGAGGATAGGGAATTGCAGCAGCCTCTGGAGGAAAGGACACCTGAAAGGCTAAAAACCCCTCCAGAAAGCCAAACAACCCTCAAGGCTGAAGGGATCAGCTCTTAATTCAGTTGATCTAATTGACCCCTCCCATGTACATTTTTCTGTGTCAGCACAGGCACATCCCCCTCTCTCAGTGGAAATACCAGTCACAAATCATACCCAGGATCTACAAAGCCACAGAAACCTACTGGGATTTTTAATGCCTGAACATATTGGCCCCTGATTTCTGGGGTTTAGCAGGGACTCAGTTAAGGCTCACCCTGGAATGGCCACAGCTGGTCCCACCTGGCACCCAGCAGAAGGGCTGCTCCCAGCTGGGCTCCCATGCTAGCCCAGCTGTGGGTGCTGGGGGGACCAAGGCAAGTCAGGCTGGGGCAGGGCTGCACTTTTAGCTTCTGTTTTGCAGAGAAAGGGGTATTTCAGCAGGTGCAACTGGCACAGAAGCAGCAGGGAGCGAATACATGGGTTCTTGAGCCTTCCCTAGCTCTGGCTGCATCTTTTATTTCCCTGCCTGCTTCCTGTCCTTCCAATTCCTCGTGTCCCTCCTGTATTTCTTTCTGAGTCAGTTTGCTGCCTCTCTGTGTCCCTGCCTGGCACACCCTGTCATGCAGCTACAGCAATACCAGAGCAAAGCTCCTGTCTCCACTCCCAAAGCCCTGAGCCTTCCCAAGGCTGTCCTGGCTGTCTCTTGTCCCTGTCAGCAGCTTGCTTCTGAAAATATCCTTCCTCCATACATATCCCGAGGGCTCAGCTGTGTCACTCCAGAAGGAAAGTCAAATTCCCAGTTTCAGCTAAACACAGGTCTTAGATGTGAGAGGAAGAGCTGATCTGCCTGTAATCCCATTACTTGTATATCTGTGAGAGCCCAGATAAATCCCTTTTTAGCAATCTACCACTCTGTAATCAGATGAACACAGAACAGGAAAAACTGGCACTCTTATCGAAGAAATTGCAACATCTCAGTCTAATAGTCAACAACAATGAAATTATTGCCTAATGGATAATTTTCCAATTAAGTTTATTTTGCCAAATATGTGCCAAAAATGTGTGCTCTGGCTGCTGCAATCAAGTGGTTTGAGTTAAGGTAAATAGAGGAAAGAAAAAATCTGATTTTGAGACCTTGCAGCTGAGCCCTGTGTTAGGACAGAAGCTGCTCAAGAGGTCCCAGAGCCTGTCTAAGCACAGGATGCATTTTGCCTGTGAGAGGCAAACTTGGTCCCTGCTGAGCAGCCACCCTGGGGCTGGAGCTGCAGAGCTGTGCAGGGCAGTGGCTGGGCTCTGATGCAGTCCCTGGCCAGAACAAGAGGCAGAGGTTCTGGAGGTGGAGGTTCTGAAGGAGGTGTGTCCTCCAGGGCAGCTCCTGCAGTGCCAGAACAGCCCTGGAGCTGGGCCCAGGAGGAGAGGAGTTGGTGCTGCCTGCCCCAGCTGACTCATCCACCCCTGGAGTGTCACAGCACACTGATCTTGTCACAGGAAATTATCCTGTCCCTCTGCCCCACGGAGCCCAGAGTGGGAAAATCAAAGCCCCTTGTGCAGATGCTTGCTGGGTGGGAGAGGGGCACAGAGAGGGAGCAAGGCCTGAGCTTGTCCCAGAGTGCCCAGATGGATATCAGCAGAGCCAAAGGGGGTGACTTGTGGCACCTAAATGGGTAGGACCAGCCCCAGGAGTGGAGAAGGGGCTGGGACCCAGAGTGGAGGAGGCTACTGCACAGCAGAGCCACTCTGGCACCACAGTGTGACATCCCTGACAGAGCAGAGCCACGACCCAGGGAAGATCCACACAGGCTGTGATGGAAGAGTCCACACAGCCAGCACAGCCCTCCTGGGACAGAGCTGGCCAGCAGCCCCAGTGACACAGCACATGGGAGGAAAGGGCTCGGGGAGCCACATTCTGTGCCTTTGCTTAGTCATTAACCTCATATTTAGAGAGACTTTAGGGGGGACTTGGAGAGGAATCTCCTGTTATCTCTGAGCATTTAATCACCAAGACTCTTTGGTCCCCAGATGGACGGGCCAGCATTGTGAATTCTGGAGGGTTAGGTGTGATGCTACCCTCCTGAAGGGATGGGAACATTTGTCTGTCCTCTCAAGGCCCCCTTGTCCCTCATATTGGGGGCTGAGCCAGAAAAGGGGATGCCACCCCTGCACCCCAGAGCTGCACTGGGGAAGGGCTGTGGCCTCAGAACAGCTGCAGCAGCAGTGCCTAAATCACTTCTGGTGGTGATTTTCACCCTTACCAGGTGCTAAATGCCTTTCTGCTCCAGGGACTGGCTTTCAGCTCTGGAGACATGGGCTCAGTTGTGTGAGTGGTGAACCACCAACAGCACTTCACACAGAAACTTTTGGCTGAGGTCTGAGACCCCCACCATGTTCAGCCCCAGCTCCATTCCCTGTGCTGAATGTCTGGAGGGGACCTCTCATTCCACCCAGCTCCTGGTGTGTGCCTGCTCCCAAGGGCTCTGGGCTGCAGGACACCATCCCTGTACCAAACACAGCTCTGTGTCCTCGCTCTGTTTTCCCCTGGGGAAGCAGAAATCCCCCTGGGAGCTCCCCATCTGACACCCCTTCCCTCTCCGGGAACGTTTTTGGTGCCACCCCAGGGACTTCTCCTCCTGCAGCCCCCAGCTCATCCCACCCAGCAGAGGGGAGAAGACAGAGGGGACTTACCATTGCCCATAGCCAGCACCTGCATGTTCTCAAACTCCAGGGTGGTGTATGCCGGGTCTAGCGCTGCGCTATAATCTGCCATCTCCATGTCTATGAGGGCTTTGGAAAGGCGCATTATCCTCGGCAAACACGGGCCAGATTGTTCCGATTCCCTTGTCCCAGGCTATTGGCCCTCCTGCCTTCCTCTGTCTTCACTGCGTCCCCTACCTGTTGTCTTTTAATTCAGATATTTCTCTGAAAGGATTTGCTGAGCCTCAAGGCCTATACTCCCAGAGGGGTGGAGGCAGGAGGCAGGGGGTTAATCTTTAATCATCTCACCCATTGCTGAATACTGCTAAGCTGGTTTCTTTTTTTTTTTTTCTTTTTGGTGGAGCAGCAGTGATTCTTGTTGACTGTTTATTATTGGATCTCAAGGCGTTTCTGATCTGGGCAGCACCACAGGAGCAGGCACTCACCGAGGGCTATTGACCTTGATGCTGAGCTGCTGGTGTTGCTCTTAATTGTACCTGGGGTGGAAAACTTGGAAAAAGCCCTAGCAGGAGAATAAGGTTCTTCTCCACTTCTGTCATTGCCTTCCTCTCCTCACCACTGGTTGACTACACCCCTGTTTTTCCCTTCTCTTCTCCCTCCATCCTTTCCAGTCCTTCTTTTCTCTCCCTCACGGTCAGAGAAGGTCAGCTCCTGCCTGGAAATTTACACGTTGCTATATAAAGTAAAACGTGTGACTCCTTTTACTTCCCTATAAACCAAGATTTACAGGGGGCTGGATGCTCTATAAACAGATCCCATCCTGCAGCCATGGCCAAACAGCGAGCAGGACTGGGGGGTGGCACAGACACCCTGGGAATCACCAGGGTGGCTCCTGTCCCACAGCTGAAATCACCCTGTGCCAGACACCCCCCAGCCTTGGGTTTTGGCTGATATGGCATAAAAGTTTAATGAGACAAGTTACAAGGGAGCAGCAGGAGTTTTCCTTCTGCGGGTGCACTGTCTGCTGCCAGCACCAACAGCGGTTCTGTGCCTCACCCAGACCTCGGGTCTGACCCCGCTGGGCCAGAGCTGCCTGAGCTCTCCTCCCCAGCTGCCCCATGGCACATCACTCCTCCACCTCAGCCAGAACTGAGACTTTCCAGTGCAATTGCGAGATCATTGAGTGGGAATTTAACCCATCTCTGAATGGCACCGGCTGCATGGCGCAAGAGAACCGGCAATTAATGATTTGGTATCAGTTCGCTCTGCAGTGAAAACAGCCCCGTGGTTTCGCAACCAGCAGCAACTGAGTCCACACGCTGCCGATCTGGGCTCCCAATGCCTTGTGTTTGCTCTTCCCAGGCACCCCAATGCAGCCCCAACCCCACTGGCACCACAAGCTGCCCTGGCCACGGTGCCATCACTGCCACGACACAAATCCAGTATCTGGCTCCACACCAGTACATGCCTTTGGGAAGTTAGGCTGGTCATGATTTTCTGTTCACATTTTAGGAGCACGTGGAATTGTTCAAGCAGCTGTCTGCTCCCACAAAACTAGGACCTACATAACACTTCTGAGCAGCTTTCTACCCTGAGGCTACAGGTCTGCAGGAGTGAATCTGAGCACAGGAGAGAGCCTTTTGCTTTCCCATACTTGGGAGGTGAGAAATGATCCTTTGCTGCAGGGGAAACAGTTTCAGTCAGTGCTCCTGAGGGACAGGTACTCATGTGCTGGTGGCTCTTCCTTTAGGCAGATACAGTCCTTGCCAAAAACTGCTTTTATGATGTGCAGACTGGGATGGAGATGCAAGAGTACAGCATAGCCCCCTTGATAGCCTCGTCCCAGAGACCTCCATCCCAATCCCGGCCAGGCCATGGTGATCCCTTTGATTAGATAAATGCTACAGACACTAGGTCAAATATGTGCAGGATTTGCCCCAGCGTCTAGTAAAATATCGTAAAAGCAGGGCCTGTTCTGCTCTGCTCAGCAAAACAAACCTTTTTCTTCAATAGCCTGCTGAGCAAGGAGGCTGCAAAGGCCATTTACTTCCCAGGCAGGAAGGATTAAAAGGGCCAGGAATAGAAATCGGAGAGGCAGTGTGTGCGGGAGAGCGGCAGATAAGGAGCGGGGAGGTTTGGAGAGCATTAGGTGGCTCACGAGGCCGGGGCTGTCAATGGGACATGGTGTTTTCCACCCAGGGTTGTGTTGACTGTTGTGTTCTCACTGCCAGTGTCCTCTGTGGGTCACCAGTGCCCCCTCCCAAATCCCTCATGTTGGTGTGGAGGTCGAGGGCCAGACCAGCCAAGGACACCACGCACTTTGCCCTGGAGATGGGCTCCGCTGGAAACGCGTTGGCTGCTCCCTGGGCCCTGTTGCTGGAGATGATGTCTCCCCTGGTGTCTTCTGCCTGGGGAGTCCTCATGTCCCCCTGGCATCATTGTGTGCTGAGTTTTGGGACAGCTTGCCAATGCACTCGTGGCTTGTACTGGCCAGCAGGACCCCACAGCTCTGTTTTGGGTGGGAGATGCTTGAATCAGCAGCTGCTTGTGGGGCTGTTTCAAACGCTTCTGGCTACAGATGTTTAGCCATTTTTATTCCACAGAGAGACAACTCATAGCAGACCCTCACTGATACGTGAAGGCTTTTCCCAGACTAGGTACTCCGGGGAAGTTCAGCTCCCAGCTCTGCTCCTCTCTCCTGTCCCCATTTTCTGTACGCTGCACCCACTGTTTCCTATGTCAGGACATGGTTGCAAAGGAGACCATGACAGCTCTGGGGCATGACCTGTTCTGTGCCAAGTGATTATTTAATTTTTATCTGTTCAGCAGTAAATCCTTTCCCACACTGGCACATCATGGCACTAATTCTTGCCTTATCTATATATCACCATCTGGCAAATTTATGCAAACCTAAAGGGGATTCCCTGAAAATAAGATCTGTGCTTTTCAATAGGTGAGGATCAGGAGCAGAGTATTTAATAGGGCATTTTTGGTAAGGATGCTGTCACCTGTGCTTGCTAGCTCTGCATGTCAAGCAGGTGAGCAGGCTCCTCACAAGGGGCTCGTCTCTGTTGCTTCTTGAACAGGCTGTTGTAGGATCAGAGGATAATTGATGTTGGAAGGGACCTCAGAGTCCCTGTTCCAGGCCCCTGCTGGAAGCAGGGCCAGCTGTGAGAGCAGCTTGGGTTCCTTGCAGCTTCATCTATTTGGGTCTTGAACAGCTCCAAGGATGGAGAGCAGCCTCAGCAGCCAGCTGGTGCTTGACTGTCCTCATGGTTAGACACTGGCTGAACCTCTCTCCAGGTTTTATGCCCCTTGATCTCCAGCCATGCACCCTGTGAGGAGCCTGGCCACACCTTTTTGCTGTTCTGTGTGTGTTATGCTCCTGCAGTTGCTGCTGGCCCAGCTCTCCCGCCTGATGCAGGACACAGCCCTGACCACCAGTGGATTGACCACTCGCCCCAGTCTGGGGTTGCCTGCAGAGTTTCTGAGCATTGACCATAACCAGGGGCCCTCCTGCCCTTTGCTTTTCTCCCTCACAGCACTGCACTCTTAAGAAATGCCCGGCAGAAAAGGCAGTGCCCAGAGCCAGCAGGAGAATCACCCTCAGCTTTTATCGGCAGTGCCATCGCTGGCCCTGCAGCCCTGACTCCAGAGCTCTGCTCCCGTGTCACGCACACTTCCAAGGCCATTGTAGAGCTGGAATATTTCACATGGCTTTTTTTCCCCCACATGCACACGAAGCAGAGATGGGCTGAGGTGTGAAAGCTCTGCAGAGCAGCAAAGCCCTGAACAGGCCAGGGCCCTGCTCAGCCCATCGCCATTCACGAGCGAGCTGTGGGGAAGCAGGAAGCCCAGGTACGAGACAAAGAACAAAAGTCCCAGGGGAACGTCACCAGCGTAGTCATCTCCACACATGCAAAGGTCCCTTCTGACTTTTTTTTTTTTCCCCTTTGAAATTTCAAATTCCAGTTTGTGGACAAAGTCCTGCCTATCTGAGAATATAGATCTCCGACCACTGACCAAACTCCACTTCAAGCAGTCCCGAGGACTGCTCTTCCCCTTGCCCATGGACCTGTCTGCTCAGTCCCTGGATCTCCCAGGATCATGCCGAAAATTTTGCACTGGAACACAGCACTGGTACTTGCACAAAGTGGATTTGGCACTTAATGTCAGCAGCTTCCTTTCTGGGAAGAACCTCGGGAATAACCAGGTAGGAGCCTTATCAGCTGCAATTAATTTGGCCAGGCATTGCAGAGAGAAAATGAGAAGGAGAAACAAGGGCTTCCATTGTGCTTGTACCAGCAATTTTAGCTCATCATTTAAGTAAGGGAAGGGGAAAAAAAAAAAAGCAGCTTCAGAGGGGATGAAAAACAAGAGGAAACATAAGCTTGTGGAGGCAGAGCCACTCTTTATGGTTAACTGATAACTCCAATTTGCCTCTTCCCTCTCATCTTTTCTGATTCTCCCAATTAAGCTCAACTTATTCTCATGCTAATCATTTCTTGACCTGTTTATTCTGCATTAAAAAATTAACAGAGAGCAGTTTACTGCATGACTTGCTCACACAGAGCTGCTACAGATTAGCAGGCATGCTTTAAGCCCCTACACAGGACTTTTGGGTCTCGCAGCCAGTCTGCACAGCTCGAGGATGAGCTTTTTTTCCTGTTTTTAAAGAACAGCTTTTTCTAAAGTCAATATAAACCCCCCTCCTTTCATGCCTTGAGTATATTTGCTCGGTGACTATTTCCAAATGGGAAAGATAAAGCCAAGGGCTTGTGTTTTGTCAGACTTTTTGTAAACAGGGGTATTTAGGCCATACTGTCAAACCCTCCTGCCTTCTGCCTTGGCGTGCCGTGACTCCAGAGCAGAGTTGTCAGAGTGTTAATAAGCAGCTCCAAGGAATTTGTTGGGGCTGGGGGCCTGCAGGTCAGCACAAGCCCCCAGCTCAGGGGGCAGATCTTTGCCTCTGCTCTTGGCAATCATATGACAGACACACAAATGAGGGTCTGCTCCCATGTCCCTCCCCAGAACTTCCCCAAAAGCTGTGAGAAGCCTCCAGGAAAACAGATGATTCAGCAGAGGCTGTTTAGGATCTGTTTGCCCCTTGCCAGCTGCACACTGCACATCCCTGCCCCAGCAAAACACTTTGTGGAGGTGAAAATGAGCCACCAGCTCCATCCAGGGAGGTGGAGTGGAAAGATCCAGCAATGAGAGGCAGGAGGAGACCACAGCCACGTGCCAGACCTTGCCTGGGGAAGATACAATCAATTTTATCATCCTGTTGAACAGCAATCACTCCTGGTGATTTACTTTCCCCAGGGCCTGTGGCTGGGGTTGGGGCAGATTTGCTGTTTGGAGCTGGGGGCACTGCCCAGGACAGACAATCCCTGAGCAGAGCCCAGACACACTGCCACTGCTGAGCTTGTGACATGTGCTGGCACCCCAGCACAGCTCAGGGGGACAGAGGCAGCTTCATTGCAACCTTAGGCTGTTTCTGACCAAAGTTATCAAAACCAACTAATTTTGTCCTGGTCCCCAGACCACAAAATCCCCATATGGAGAATCGAGGCAGCTTTTGGGTGTGGGGAAGAGTTACTTTAAAGACAGTATAAGACACTGCCTGAACTCCTCTCCAAAAGCAACATGTGCATTTCAGCCTCAGCTGGGATGATGTTGGGCCTGGAGGCAATTATTGGAGCTAAAATAAATAGCTGCTCTGCAAAACTGGTAGGGAAAGAACTGCAAACATGGGTACAGACAGACCATTTCAGCAGATACTGCTCTGGTGATAACACTGTGCTTGCTTTTCATCCCAGGACTAGAGAGGGGTTTATTATCCTGCCTAACAAGGGCTCTGAACTCTTGAGGAAGTAATTATTATTTCTCCTGAGAGCTGTTATTATGCAAGGACAGTGAATTTGACTGTTCCCAGAAGGAAGGCCGTACTTGAAAATGCCAGGGCACTTGCAGATGTGTATTTGCCATCCCTCTGCCTGCACTGCAGCCCCTGAGAGCAGCATCTGCCTCAGGCCTGCAGTTTTGTAGCTGTGACTCTGGAAGCCTTCCTGCTCAGTCTTCTTGTAAAACCACACAATGAGCCCAGGGCCAAGAGAGGGAGGGGAATAGATTCATTTTCTTCCATTCCACCAGCTGCAGCTTGGCCCAAGCTACAGCTCCCACCACTGATCCCACCTGCCCCCTTAGAGCCCTACACCACAAGCACTGCACTCCATCCAAACCCCAACCCGGACACTTTCCTGCTAACACTGTTTGGGAGGAAGTCCAGAAAGGCTCTGACTTTGCCATGTGCTGTTCCAGGTTCACTGACTACACTGGCAAAAGCTCGGCTGAAATCCAGTGGTTTAAGCCCCATTTAAATGGGGGAGCAGGAGCCTTAGGGAAGCAGCAGCACTGGAAAGAGGGTTTGCTGTCAGCAGCAGACACCTATTGCTCTCCATGCCTGGCCAGCTCACACATTCAGTGTGGCAGGGATCTCAGCAGCCTGCTCTGGACCTGGGGGGAACTTGATTAGCAGATGGGTATGATTCCTTTGGGCCTGAAGGAATCCTGAAGCTTCCAAGGAAAAGGATCCCTCCTGAGCTCACAGTCTGGCAGACAAGTGAGTCTCTCCCTTCAGCCCTGCCAGCTGTTTGCAGGGCTTTTACGTTTCATTGACATTTATACATTCATTATACACACATGAAACAGCCCCTGAATCGTTTAAGCTGTGGAGCAATAGGTGAAGGAGGAGAACAGCCAAAATCAACAGAGGTTAAACAACAAGTTTTAGCTTTTTTTTTTTTTTTTTTTTAAAATCTTTTTGAAAAGCTGAGTGCATCGGGAAGCCACATCTGGAAGTGACCTCCAGTGGCTGCTGGGGCTCTCAGGATCAGCTCTCCCTCGAAATTAAGGCAAAAGACTGAATGCTGCTGAGGGGTGGAGGGAGAGCTGCAACAGGGCAGGGGTGTCAGGGGACAGTCTGAGCCCACGGCCCTGGAGGAGGGCAAGTCAAGGGCACCTCAAGAGCAAAAAGCATCTTCCTGGGCCCAACATCTCCAGCTGCCCTCCTGCCCCAGGCTGGCTGGCAAAGTCAGCCCCAGCTGGGGAGCTGAACCTGGGGGAACAACCCAGGACAGGGCCATGTCTACCTGGTGGGAGGAAGCATGAGGAAGGAGGGAGGCTGCTGCAAGTGGGAACACTGGCAGGTCTGAATCAGGAAAGGCAGGCTGGGCATGAAAAAAAACCCATAAAACACAAAGGGGTGGTAAGTTAAAATTTGGGAGATTCTAGTTTCTGGAGACAGAAGGAGATAAGTTAATGCAAAATGCTTTTTCTCTGCAGGAGTGTGGGGAGTGCCTGAATAACCTGCCGTGTCCCCAAAGTCCTCAATCACTAGAGCACAGCAAGGGGTGAGTGAGAACCAGACAACACTCAGGAGCTCCAGGTCCACAGCAGCTGCACACCCACCACACACCCTCCTGTGTGACACAACCCTCCTGTCCACTGCCAGAGAAACAAAAACACAGCAGAAGGCAAGGTACAGGAACATGGAAGCCTTCTACATGAAAGGTTTGTTGCATGGGGGACAGCAAAGGCAGGAGATCACACGTCCCTACAGTTCCAGAGAGCCATGGCCAGGACACTGCAGGGCCAAATACCTGGCTCCCAGCTAACAAACATGGGAAACTGCTAATCAGCCAGTGAGTATTCGACCTAGGTCTGCAACACTGGGTAACGCTATTGTTTGTCCCTTTACATTCCTGCAAGTCCCAGTGCCATTGGCCTCTTGTATCATAAAGAAATTAAAATGTATTATGACCATAAACTACATCATTTGAGGAAATGAACCACTTCTAATAAACATATCATGGGACACTGAAGCCATGAACTTTCCTAAATCAATTGCCAGCTGATAAAAGAGCGCAGATATTGCTGGGAGCAGCCCCCAGCATGTGACTCCCCACTGGCATGGGGAGCTCGTCCAGTGGGATGGTGGCTGGGGGTGCAGGCTACCCCAGGAGGCACAAACCCCACCACCAGCACAAGCCCTGCTTGGGAGGAATAGCTCAGGCAAGAGGAACAGCTCAGTTTTTGAGTCCTGGAGTGGAATGGAGGCTGTTGGGGTGTTTTGGGGATGAGGTTGCGTGAGGCATAGGGGTCCAGGGCTCAGGGAGCACCAAACATGTCCAAGTTCCTCACGGTGCTGGTAGTGGTCTGCAGGAACTTGGACACATTTGGTGCATCCTAAGCCCACCCAGCCTCCTGGCCTCCACACCAAGGTCCCCGTGGATGCTGGGGTTGAGGGGCTGAGTACAGAGCTGGCTGGAGAGGGCCACAGAGGGGAACCCTGAAAACCTGTCTGGTAAGGACTCTGTGCAACCAGTAGAGTTTGCACTGGAAGTGTTTTTCTGTCAGTTGCTTCTAAGCTTTCATTATGAGGGCTGGGAAGCTGGGCTGCAGACCTGGCTCAGGAGCAGAGGCTGTGCTGCGAGTGGCAGGATCTGTCCCCAGGCCAGCTGAGGCTGCAGCCCAGAGCAGTAATGCCAGGCACTGGGAACTGGCCTGAGAATGACTGAATCATTTCCCAGACAGCACAGGCAATCACTGGGGTACCCACGGGATGCCAGCCTAACTCTACCACCTCTTCCCCCAGGAGTCACAGCACCCACCATGCTGCCCATGTTGGGGCATCTCTCTCTTGAGCCCCAGAACTAACCTGGAGCCATCACCACCCACACACCTGGTATGTTCACCCTGCACGAAGCAAAACAGAAACCAGAGACATGGGGGTCCCATCCGGTGGGGACCAGCAATACCAGCGGGAATGAGCATGTTCTGGCAGCTCCAAATCCACACTGGAGACCCTGTCAATGCCCTTCATTCACATAAACTCCGCAGCGCTGGTTATGCAGCTGCTTCTCTCCCTGCTGAAGTGCTGGGGGAGCAGGGGGGTACCTGGTGTTTCCTGGAACAGGTCGTATCTGCTGCCATTCATCTTCCAGGGGCGCTCAGCTGCGTGGGCAGAGCTAGGGATGTCTCGCCCCTGGATGGGGCTGTGCAGCCGGCGAGCCCCGCGCGGGCATCGGGGCACGAGCCATGCCCAGGAGCTGCTTGTGCTGTAGAGGCAGGGACAGGCTAATCCCTTAATGCTGGTCACAATGAGATTTGATGGGGAGCAGGAGTTTGTGCCGCAGAGCCGCAGGTTTTAAAGGGTTCTGGCCACTGCCCGGAGGAAAATTCTAAGGTGGCTCTGGGTCTGTGCCCTGCTGCCAGTGCCCGCAGCAATGCCCGCTGCTTTCTGGGCCACCTTTCTGAGGTCACTCACCCTCCTCTGCGGCTGCCACTGCGTTTCTTTAGGGCAGGGAGTACCTGACCATCTGTGCAGCCCTGGAGGTTGATCCAGAAAATGTGCCTGGGTGTGTCTAACAGCAGGAGTGGGTCTGGCTCCTCTGGGAGAAGCTGACTGCTTTTGCTTTAAAGTGTTTCTATATAAATAACCAGAACACCGTGTCCTTGAGCAACAATCTTGTTTTCCCCTCCCAGCTAACATCACAACACAGGATGGCTCAGTGCAGAGGGGAGCAGGGACACTGCTGAACACCCAGAATTTTCTTTTTTGCAGGAAGTGTGTTCTGGCAAGTGTGGGCCTGTTTCTAATGGAGGAGGAAAATGGTGTGAGGGAATAGAGTGGCACTTCACTGGGGTTTCACAGGCACTGAGTGGATTGCTGAAAGGGAGGCCTGGGCATCTCTGAATTCAGCCTTGGGCTACATGGCTGTGACCCAACTAGAGCCAGGTCTTATCAGCCTCTGTGTCCAGAAGAACCAATTCAGCGACAGACCCACCTGAAACAACCATTTCCCTGCATTTTCCTTCCTCCTCAGATGACTCTTTTCCTGCCAAGCCCACCTGTGCTTTTGCTGTGCCAAGGAGAAGAGAGCTCATTCCCACCCTCCAGCCCAAGCACCACCTCAAAGGCACCAGTCTAATGGAGCAAAAGCATTCCCAAGCCATTCCTGTCTCCACAAGCTTCTGCTTCCACTTGGAACTCCCTGAGTTATATTTGAGTTAATTTGGAGTGCCCACAGTCAGCAACTTCCAGAATGCTGCTGGTGGGTCAGGAATGGGGAGTGACCAGCAGCTCTGTCCCTCAGCTCTGTGCCCAGGGAGGGGACCAGCAGCATCTGTCCCTCAGCTCTGTGCTGGCAACAGGGGCTGATGCCCAACATTCCCACGTGGAGCAGGGAGCAGCATCAAGGGCAGGGCTGGGACTGAACTGTGTGTAACCCCATGACACCTCCATGCACCCCTGTGTTGCCAGACAGGTTTTAGTGGCTGTAACAGGGAAACACACCCAAGTCAACAGACATTTCTCCCAGACAATGGCAGTCTCCAGGCACACACCCATGGATGAGCCACAGGCAGCACTTGGCTCTGCTTCCACCACCTCGGTCCCACCACCTTGGTGGCAGCAGACTCCAGGCAGGGGAGTAGCCAGGGCTGTGGATCTGAAGCCCGGCTGTTTGTCCCTTGTCCCTCCTGCCTCCTTATTCCACTCTTCATTTCCTGTTGCCACCTTTGGCCTGCCAGCACTAAGCTCTGCATGAGCCCTCAGGCATCCATCAGAGCTTTGTTCATTCTTCCCTGCTGGGCCACTTCCACCTGAGCATGTCCCTGGCACAGGACCTGCCCAGGCTGCAGTGGCTGCAGGTGAGAGGCTGCTGAGCTGGATGGGGACCTGCAGCAGTTGTTACTTTACACCTTCTGCTGAGCCCCTGGTGCTGCCCTGTCCATTAACCTGACACCATGCCCAGCCTCACAGCCCATGGCAAGATTCCTTGGGTGGTGTTAGTGAATCCTCTTCCCAGGCTGAGCTGCTGCTTTTCACCAGGGTGGTGGGGTGGCTGCTGCCATCCCACCTGCTGGATGGGCTGCAGGCATTGTCCAGCTGGATGGAAGCCAGGGCAGGCTGGAATGCTGCAGAGGAGCAGCACCAGCCTCTTCTCATGGGGTATCAAGGCTTTGGGGACCCTGTGGCAAAATGATCAGCATCCCTTTGGAACAGAGGGGGAGAGAAGTGGCTGAGTGGGGCAGGAGGAGCTGGGCTCTGACTTCATGAAGGGCACTGGGCCATAAACCCAGCACGGTGGCTGTCGTTAGTGTGTCGGCAAACATGTTGAGTGGGCTCGACTATTGATTCTGACCGTATAAACCGGTGTTGTGGCACTTGTTCAGGTTTGTGCAGGTTTTACAGCTCTTGTTATGAGAAGTGCCCATGTATTTGGTTTTGCTCCTTCCTTCAGGTCTATGTGTTGACATTGGCTCTCCTAACCAGAGCGTTGGACCATGCCAAGAAGCCGAGTGTGTGTCTCTCCTTGTGTTTCCCACTTTACCAGGGGTTATCACCTTTCAAAGCTCACACACACCCATGGCTGGGACAGGTTTCTGGTGCAGAGGCAGGTGAAAGGTGTCTGCTGGTCCCCAGCACTGGCTGGTGGGTTTGGGTTCCCTGTGCTCAGTGACAGGAGAGGAACACCCACCCTGATAGATGGATGAGCAAAGCTGCAGGGTGTGCAGACTTGTTGGGATTTGTTGCAGACTGCCCTGGGAAGTCTGGAGTGGAATGAACAAGGTCTGAGGTCTGTAGGGCTGTGATGAAGATCAGGCTGTCAAACCAACTTGCGAGTGCAGAGAAGGAGAAGATGCTCCCAGAGCATCATCACAGAGGATTTGGGCTATGCCTGGTCACCTACAGTGGAGGCACACACTATCACACATTCCCTGCCTCCAATCCTCTTCCCAGCAGGAGCTGCCAGCAGCGGTTGTGCCCTCAGGGACACCTTGGTGCTGGAGGCTCAAGGGCTTGAGCTCACAGTGATGGTCCCCATCTGTCTCTCAGCACCAGAGCTCCATTACTGTGGGGATGCAGCTGGAATCCCTCTGGTGACTGCAGGATTTTGGGATAGGAAGTCTGGTCCAGCCTGGCAGAGCCAGGGTCTGTTTGCTCCTTGACTGCTGGTGCATTTTCACAGCCACTTGCTCTGCATGAGCTGCTCCTCCCACCCCTTTGGTGCAGCATCCTGAGCCTACCTTTATTTTCTGAGACATGTATTTCCTGAAGGGATTTGCTGAGTAATCTCTCTTGATGCCCAGGCTGAAGCTTGGACAGGAGCCATTCCTGGGAGTAATTGCTTCTGGAACCCAGCTTTGCTCAGAGGCCCCGGTGCCTCTGCCCAGGACAGGAGGGCAGACCCCTCAGCCCCGGGTTCACCATACAACCCCTACCTTCAAACTCACCTCCCGTGAAAATTCTGCAACTTTTGCCATTTCCACATACATTTCTGCCAGGAACCTTGTTTGCTTGAATATTTGAGGAAAGCAAACAGAGAAGGAGCCTGAACACAAACAGTCATGGATGTTTTTTTGCAGTCTTTGCCCTGTTCTAACCCCAAGCCTGCCGGCAGGCATCCCCTGATGTACCCCTTGGCTCTGCCCTGTGTGCTGCCCTGTCCCCCACTGGCCCTGGTCCTGCTGCAAATACTGCTGTATGTAAAAGAAACTCACCCAGCCCTTGCTGTCTGTGGGACCACCATCACTCACACCCCTTTGCACTCATGCTAAGTAAACATTGTTTAATGCCATTTAAGAAATGTCAGCAGATGACTAACAGAGTACGACTGGCAGACCTACACCTGCCCTGCTGAGCTCAGAACATCTCTCAGACACTCCTCAAGCCTTCCTGAGCCTCTTGCTGCTCACCTTCCAGAGCTGGAGCTCATTTCCTGCTGACAGCAGCCCTCTGGGCTCACTCTCCCTATAAAAATACCATTGTGTTTCAAGCTAAGCCCAAGTTGAGGGTGTGTTGCTGGCCCCATAAATGGCTGGAATGAGGTGGGAGAAGTCACAGCCCTGTGGGTAAGTGCAGACACCCTGTGACACTGAGCAGCATGCCCAGCTCTTCCCCAAGGGAACCTTCACCAAGCACCAGAAAACAGCTCTTGGGAGCAGACCAAGGTGCTAACACAGTGATTGTCCCTTTTGCATCCCAGCAAATACCTGTGTTTATTCCTGGCTGCACCAATACTCTGCTCAGGCACTGGAACATTCTGACCTTGCCAGCACCAGTGTTACATCCACCCCAACATCCAGCAGGGATGGCCAGAGTGGGAACAAGGAGGGGGGATGTGCCAGGTGTCCTAAGACCCATCGGTCCCTGCTGGCTGCTAGGCCATGGACACAGAGAACAAGGAGTAAACAGAGGAGTTAAAGAGCAGCTGACATGAGCAGTCAAGAAGGAAAAGTTCAGTTGAGGTCATTTCTAGAGGAAACCTGTAAAAAACTTGATGTATTTGGCAGTGAAAATTAAAAATACTCAGGAAATCGGCCCCCTCTTCTGTTTCTCAGTTGAAACTATTCCCCACATCTGACCAGAGCTCCTGAGCAGCAATGACGTCTCACATTTTTCAGCTGTTTTCCAAAGCTGCTTTACTGTTCAGGGCCAGCCCTGATCATGCACTGGTCTCTGCTGTAACCACCAGCCCTGGGGATCCCCAGCTCTGAGAAGATCCAAAATATGAAGGAGTGGTGCTGCCTGCACTGGGATTGAGACCAATTGCCCAAATTGTGCCCAAGTATCAGTGGGAGGACAAAGGTGGGTCAAGGAGCCCATCTCTTCCTCTCTGCCCAGGAGATGTTCCCCTTGCCCCCTCTCCATCCTCCACCTTCTCACACACCTATTTGCAGCTTCCTGCAGGGATTTAGCACCAGTGGAGCCCTTTCCAGCTCACAGCCTGTCCTCAGGTGCTGGTGAGGATTTTGAATGTGCCTCTAGCTCCACATCTCTCCAAAGCTGCAGCATCAGTCCCTTGTCCCTCAAGGACCCACCCAGGCTGCTGGGAACAGGCCAGCTTTGTCACTGCCTGGCAGGGCACCCTCCAAGTCCTTTACACAAGGCACAGGTCTGATGGGAGGGAGATAAGTGCCCCTAGGGTGTCATTTAGGGGAAATGCTGGTGATAGTCTGGGCCAGGGATGGATGGGGAGGGTTGCAGTAACTGCAGTGGGGGGATGCTCCTACAGAGGCCACCACTGCCAGGAGAGGGCCAGACCTGCTCGCTGTCCCAAGGCTGAATGCCAGTGCCAAGCTTCCCCAAGAGAATATCCCTGGCTTCAGATGGATGCTGAAATCCTGAAGCTCCTAAGACAGATGGGGAGAAGGGAAAATCAGAAAAATCTTTCCATCTTCCAAAAGAAACTGAAAATAACTCTGTGACCCTCTCCAAGGCTGAAGGCTCCTCTGGAGGACCCTGGTGTGCCCCCATCAGGCATGCCAGCTCCATGGCCTGTCCTGCTGAGGGCTGGGAGCTGCTGGCTGCAAGGACATCACTATGGGCATGGCTGGGGCTCAGCACCACCACTGCTGTGTGAGCTCCCACGCTGCTTTCAAAGGGAATAAACTTCCCCCTTGGGAAGGGTTTGGCCACCACCTTGCCATCTGCAGGATGGTGCATCCTGGCTGCTGTGCCCCCTCTGCTGCCCAGCCCCAACCCAGCCCTACAGAGCTGCTGGGGAAGCCAGGCACTGCCCAGTCCCACATCCCACCAACCCTTCCTCACTTCTATTTGGATAACTTTTTCACCCAATTTATTTATGAGGACTCCCCTCCTTCTGCCAACACTCTGAGTTTCCTCTCACTTTAGTCTGGGAGGCCCATCTCACTTTTTTATTCTTATTATTTCTCTCTCCCCCTTGCCTGGCCCCAGGCTTGCAGTGGGTGCCGGCCAGAGCCTGCTTTTGTTCAGCCACAGGAGCAGATGGGGAGAGCAGCCACAGGTGGGATGGGCAGTGATTCCTCCCCATCCACCCCACAGCACCTGGCTCTGCCTGCACTTGCCCAGGCTCAGCACGTGCCTCACTTACTGACTCTCAGACTGAAAAGTTAAAACCAACTTTAAAAATCATAATTAATAAAAATAATTTTAAAAAATTCAGGAGAAAATTACTGTCAGAAAAGTTTACTTGCCTGTGTTTAATGTCACTGATGTGCCAGGTCCAGCAAGTGGCTGCTCACATTACAGCCAGCTGCAAGTGGGCAGAATAACTTCATCCTAAGTGATTAAAGAGCTTGTTCAGCTCCTCATGTGTCAGGCAAAGCTGGTTGCTCACTGCAGAAATGAAGTTGGCTTTGCACCCTGGGGCAAAGCTGGATGCAGGCACCCTGGATGTGGGCACAGCCAGACCTGGTCGCCCTGCACCACCCGGTCTCCCAGGCTGATGGGAACATCCCTTGACCCTCCCCTTCTCCTGCAAATGAGGTGTAAGTCAGTCTGTGAGCTGGCTGGGTCAGGAGCTGTCTCCCAGCAGCAGCAGGGGCTTCATCCAGGAGGATGCTCAGCACTGGCTCCTCCTGGGCCAGTTCTGACCCCAGCATCTGACCCTCTGCACATCTCAGAGGCATCAGTCCTTCGTTTCACCAGCTCACACTTGTCCTTCACCACGGGCCCCTTGCACTTTGTCCAAGCAGCACCAGCTGGACACAAAGACAGCCTGCACTAAACAGACCAAAACCTGGACAGTGTTTTCTGGGCATTTTCCTGCTGCTGGCTCCTGCAGCTCAGAGACAGGAGTGAACAGAGCTCCTCCAGAGACCTGGCTCCTGCGGGCTGGGGATGCACAAATGAGCAACTTGATAAAAGCAGCCTAAAACAGCATTCCATAACTGCTTGATCACAACTGCCTGCTCCAGCCCAGGCCAGTGACACTGCAGCAGATCCTATACAGTTCCTACACATTTCCATTGCCCTAGGCCATGGACCCACTGAAATGCTGATATGCCCTGTGCCTGCCATGGCTCACCATGGGGTGATGTGACCTGAAATGAACTGCTGGGTACTAAAGTGCTGGGGGCTGGGGCAAGGAGGCACAAGGCAGCATGCCACGACAGAGGTGGGCTGGGGCTGGAGGTGATACCTGTGGGAGGCTGCAGGCCTGGATCAAGGGAAGCAACCACCCAAAGAGAGGCCATGAGCAAAGTGCAAAAAGGTGTCCTGGGAGTCCCAGAAGCCCTCCTGGGTCCTGGGTTTGCACACACCGTATCTGGGAGGTGGGCTGGGCAGGGGCTGCACACTTGTAAAAGAGAAGAGGAGCAGGACATGAAAAATAGAGTGAGGAAAGGAAGGTGGTATGATGGAGAGCCTCATGAGGTGTGATGGAAAGCCAGGGGAAACGATGGAGAGCCCTGGAGAGCCATGAGGAACTGATGGAGAGCCACAAGGAAGTGCTGGAGAGCCATGAGGATGTGATGGAGAGCCTCATAACTGTGAGACCTCAACTGCTGGGACCTCACTGCACAGCCTGGCCATGCCCAGGGAACCAGGATTCCCAGAACACACAGGACCAAACCTGCTGCGTGGGGATGCTGGCACAGTTGCCCCATCCTGAGGATAACGATGTCAGCCCGGGCAGGGGCACCTGTCCCCCGGGGCCCAGGTGCATTTGTTGGCTGTTGGCATCTGGCACAACCAAGGAGCACAACACGGGGCTGCTCCAGGCTGGTGCCCGCTGTGCCACACCGGGAGCACGGACACGGGCCTGGCAGGCATCTCGCTGTGGCCAGGTGCCCAGGCAGCATTGTGCCACCTGGTGCTGAGCCCCACAGAGGCTGGAGGCTGCTGCTTGTCCAGGCACTACACTCCCTGCCGGGAAGCCAGCCCAGCCGTAACACCGGCCCTCGGCAGGAGCGCGGCGCTGGCACAGCCCGCTGTGCCCACTCACGCAGCCCGGGCATGCCACGAGCCACCTGCAGCCTGTGCATCGAGGCTGGCTGTGTGTCCTAGGGCAGCACTTCACCTCCTCTAATCTGCTGCCACTTGTGCTGCGAGCCCGGCAGCAGCAGCCCCTCTGCCAGCACGTGGGGCCACGCTGCTCCCTCGGGCACGTGCCTTCCTCTTTGGGTCAAGCAGAGTGAAAGAGAGAAAAATACACACGGAGGATTTACATATCAAAATCAACCAGAACCCTTCTGCTGCCTCCATCTCCAGCCTTTGCAGATGCCTAGGCAGCGGGGAGCGCGGCGGGGCTGGGGCGTGGGGCTGGGGGCTGCTGGCTGCTCCCAGCCCCGCTTCCCGCGAGCGACGCCAGGCCGGCAGCGCGGGCGATGGGAACGCTGTACTCACCATATGGAGCCTCCATCTTAGCGCTTAGCTGGGTGCTTACATTGACCATGTCTCGCCGGCTACTGCTATGGGCACTTGGGGCGAAAACCAGAGGAAGTAGAGGAATAAAAAAGAAATCTAAATAAATAAATAAAAATGTCTCTCACTAAGGAACTAGGTGAAGGCAGGAGGGAGCGCGGAGAGGCAGGGCGAGGAAACCTGCCTCTCCTGTTATCTTATTGATTCGCTTAATCAGGGCTAATGTGGGTGGAGATGTTAAATAGTAACCAAGCTCTTATGGAAACCAATCTGCAAGGTGCCGTTGCTGTAGCTATAGTAACTGCTGCCAAGCTAGAAACTCAAACACGGCTTTTACTGGACTCTTTTGGGGCTCCCGCTTCCAGATGGTGTCAAGGCCGGGGCAGCCGCCAGGCCGGGGTTCAGCCCTGGCCACGGGGAGTCAGGGCTGCTGCATCCAGCTCTGCAGTGCCCCAGGTGCTGCAGCGTTTTGTGCCATCGCCCACACAGGTCTGAGCCTGTATACAGCGAAGGGCAAACACAGGCTGGGGGGCCAGGGGCTGTGGGACCAGTGTAGGGACTGGCAATGGCACAGCAGAGCCTGGCTGAGGCACAAGAGGCAAAATGCCCAGGCCGTGAGTTGGGGCTTGTCAGCCTGGTGCCAAAGCAGAGAGGTTGCTTGGGGATGGGGAGATGCAGGGATGCTGTGGTGGGATGCAGGGTGATTCCCTGAGCACAAAACTGGGCACAGGGTGCTTGCAGCTCCTCTCCATCTCTCTTTGCTCCCCAAATTGGGGGTACTCATGAGGTGCCACAGACACTTATGGTCATCTGTGCTCCCTCTGTGACTGCTGCCTCCAGGACCTCATGGTGGCAGATGTGTAGATGGGCTCCTGTGCCACTGGGGGCTCCATGACTGGAGCAGTCTGGGCTGCCAGGGGCAGTGCTGAGGCCAGCAGGGCCATGTGCAAGAAGTGTTGCTGAAAGGACACCAAGTACATGGGGAATCCAGAGCTGAAGCTGAAAAAATGATTATCCATCAGCACAGAGCCTTCCATATCTCCTGAAAACCTCAGGAAGAGGCCAGGCTGGAGGAGGCACAGATCCTTGCCATTCTCAGGATCCCCCCAAAACCTCATCTATTGAAATCCTGCAACCCTGAGGGGGCAAAATGAAGGATATCTGCTCCTCTGAAAAGCACATCCCAAGGGAGCGTGCAGTGGGGAGAGTGCTGCTGGATGCAAAGGGCTGCAGGAACCCACAGCTGGATGCTCAAATCCAAGGACTTGTAATTCAGGAATCCCCGAGTCTGCTGGGTGCTGAGAGGTTCTAAAGAGGGAGGGGATGTGGATAATGGGGTGCTCAGTGGCACTGGGGACGAGGTAGAGTAGTGGGATGGTGTGGGACAGCCTGGGAGGGACAGGGAGTTTGTGGCCCTTCAGCATCATCACCACCTCATGTCCCAGCAGTGCTGGCTTCTCCCACACGATGGAGCAAAGCACCCAGGAATCTCCTGTGCCCATAGCCCTTGGCCCCACAGAAGGCTTCTGCACCCCCTTTGCTGCTCACCCCCAAAACCAGAGCAAAGGCAATGACTCGGTGTCACCCCGAGGCTTCAGGCTGTGAGTAAGGCAGAACCAACAGCATGGGGGTCTCCAGGCTGCTTTATTGGGGGGCTCAGAGCTGGGAGCCCCACAGTCAGAGGGGCTGCTATGGAGCAGGAGCATGCTCGGGGCTCCCCACTTATCCAGCTGCTCATCACGAGGGGAACATCTTGGTACTCACTTGCACCGGCCTCTGCCTCAGCACCGGGGGGCAGAGGGGAAAGGCCCCCCAGTCTGCAGAGCAGGGACCATGCCAGCCAGCCCCACTCCCTCCATGGACCCCTAAACCATCCCTATTTCAGAAAACAGGGACCTGAACTGTCCCTAGTTCCCCCAAAGTGGGAAGCAGACAGACAACACTGCTGGAGAGGTGTTAGAAAAGCATTTTCCTACATGGCATTAGGGATGAAGCAGGTTGGACAGCCAGGCTGCCGAGGGGGTCAGTGTTATAAATAATTCTTGTTCGCCCCATCTCCATTCCCAGGGCTCCTCCTGGGGCTGCAGCCCTAGAACCAGCTGACTTGGTTGGATTTGACTCCGGTGAAGCACATGTTGTTGGAGCAGCCCCCGCCGTAGGTGGGGGGGCAAGCTGAGCATGGCCTCCCCACCTTGTAGGGCGCTTCTCCCAACCAGTTGCCCCTAAAAAGAGAGGAGGGTGACACCTCTGAGCATCATCAGCCACTGCTGACACTGGTGTGGGGAGGGAGGATGGCCCGGGGGGCTCTCCCCAGTCACTTACTTGATGGCGTAGTTGCAGACGAGGAGGATGGCGTGGCGCCACGTGCTGCCCCACACCCGCACGTTGGCACAGGTGCCCAGGGCACAGCCCAGGCGGCTGGAGGTGGCCCACACCATCTGTGCCAGGACAGAGAACAGACACTGTTGGTGTCCATCCACCCAGACATCCCACAGCTGATAGCCCCAGGACACCAGTACAGGGCTCTGTGCCACCAGGGAATCGCATCCCAGCTGCTCCAATCTCTTTGGCTGGATCCTGTCCCATCACAGGCAGTGCTTTATTACCAGGGGGTGACTTTCTGCTCTCTCTCCCCTACCTGCAGCCTGCACTGCCCTGCACAGGATTGCCTTGCCTCGCTCACATCCATGAGCAGCAGAGTCTGGGCCAGTGCTCCAATTTACCCAGATTAGCTCCTAAACCTCCCAGTGAACCACAGCCAGTTTAGCCTGCACACAGGGAGATCAGGCAAAGACAAAAGCTCCTCCTTAAGCCTTTCCAGGTTAAATCTCTTCCATAAAAAGTGTATATTGCCCTTTTGCAACCAAGAGCATCCCTGAGTATCCCCATGTATGAGCCACATGGGGATGCAGATGCTCAGGTAAAGGTTGGAGCTGTGAAGAAGAGGTAATGGGGCTGGCATAGCTCTGCTGCCAGGCAGCAAAACAGAGGAGTTTTCCACCTTGTGCTGGCCAGGCTTTGTCAGGATGTGCCAGGGGATGAAGGGGCTGCATTCCCAGGGAGCCAGAAACAGCTGGGTGCTATGAAGCTGTTCCATCACAGAGAAGACAATTCATGCTTGGCAAAAGTACAAAGTGGCTTATTTTTTTCTCTTCACCACCTTTAAGTTGCCAGAGGTGCACTGAGAAGAGAAAGGCCAAAGGAGGGGGAAAAAGCTTTTTAAAAGGTGGAAACCTCCTTGTCAACTGGCCAGAAAGTCCCAGCTGCTCCTCCAGTGAGTTGTGAGGACAACTTCCTGCAACAGCCCAAATGCTAGAAAAACCTAGGATGGGAGGCCATCGATGGCATCCCTCCAGCAGACACGCTGCCAGCTGCCAGGACCACTGCCTGATCTGAAGCTGGCAGCTGCCAGGGTTTGACCCTGGATCCCAGGAGCTGTGAGATGCCCAAGGCTCCCCTTTGATCTGGATCCAGGGCTGTGGTGCTCACCTGCGTGTAGTGGCTGCAGACGGAGCCGCTGCATTTGGAGGGGCAGCGGGGGTTGCACTCGCGGGGGTGGGGGAAGGAGTAGTGCTGCTTCTCCTGGTGCCAGGATTTCACCATGTCCATGACAGAGCGGTACCTGCAGTGGTGAGACAGGTCACCTGGATCTCCTCCACATCAGAGCTGATGGGTGAAGGAAAAGAAGGGAAAGCTCCACACTGAGGAAGTGGAGGAGAGGAATGGTTTGGAGCCAGGGCCCACTGGGAACAAGCATTCCTGGGAAAAAGGGGGGGGTAATGACATCCTTGTGCAAAGCCCACTTGTGCTCAAGGCCAGAAGACCAGAGACACCTGAGCTCAGCCACATGGAGGAGATCCAGGACCCATAACCCCTGGTCCAGGTGCCTGGCAGAGAGGGCAGTAATGGCACACTTCCCAAATGAGCAGCAGGCACCTCTGCCTTCCTGTATTTACCCATCTGTGAGAGCTGCCCCCTCCTCCAGGGTCCTTGATGTGACTCTCAGCTCTATCTCACTCCTGTGCAATGCCAGCTCAGAGCCCCTCTGCTCCTTGACTGAGGGGCTGCTGCTGCTCCTCCTCCAGCACTGTGGGGTGTGAGGGTTTCCCAGGAGCTCACTCTGCCTGCAGGGCACTCACCTGCCCGATTGGATGGAGAGGTTCTGTCCCACATACTTCATCAGCTCGGGGGGGCCGTGGTCCCACAGGCAGCGCGCAGCCCACGCCTCCGCTGCCCTGGCCAGCCGCTCATCCCACACCTTCACGGGAAAGGAAAAGGGCAGGCAGGAGGTTTGGCTTCCCACAGGAGGGAAGAGGAGAAACCTGCTCCCTTGTGCTCTGGGGGTTTTCTGAACACCCTTGAGTGTCCAAAATACATGGATCATGCAGCAAGCTAGAACATGCCCAGGGGAACGAGGGACAGCAGCACATCCAGGAGCAATGGTCCTCCCCAGCTGCTGCCACAGCGCCTGGACACACAACATAGCAGAGCAGGGATGTCCTGCAGCCCTGCAAGCCCTATGTGTGTGATTCCCTCTGGGAATGAGCTCCTGCACAAGGTGGAGCTGAGCACAGCGGTGAAACCTTGCAGCCCTGTGCTGCTGCAGCTCACAGCTGTCCCAGCCCTCAGTGCAGCCCTGGCCACAGCCTGACCGGTGAGCACAGCTGCTTCCTTCATGCATTATTTAAAGCTTCCTCACCCATCCTGAACGCCTTTGGGGAGATGCCTGTGTGAGTTATTTTGGAAGGCAGGAATTTAGGCCAAGCAAGAAGCAGCGCAGGATGCTCCCGGGCATGTCTGACCTGCTCTGGTACCCAGCAAGCTGGGCTGCTGTGTGCTTCTCCCAAACTGCATCCAGGGACCACCCAGCTGCTCCCTCACAGCTCTGGTCCCTTTCCTGGGAGCAGAGCAGCATGTGGCACCTCCTGAGCTCCTCCTGGGGGACCTTTAGGGTGGGGTCAGGAGCTCCAAGCAGGGTGGGCAGAATCTGGGGAAAGCTCTGTCCAGGGTGACCCTCATCTGGAGCTGCCCAACCTGTCAAGGCTGTGCATCCCTTCCTTGGCTCCTGCATGTTTCTTCTCCTGCGAGCTGGCACCACTTGGAACACTCAAAGAGGACCCTGGAGATCATGGTGGGATCATCCCTCACAGATGCAATCAGGGAAGAGGCTCCTACCTGGGCTTTGGGTTGGGACCTGAGCTTTTCATGCTTGTAGCCACCTCCCAGACAGAGGCCCACAGATCCTAAATCTGCCCTCATGGGGAAACGTCTCTGTGCTGGGACTCCATCCCTCCTGCACAGAGGCTGCACAGGTCTACTCAGCCCCTGGGACACAAAAAATCCCCCAGGGCACGTGTTCAGCCAGGAATCCAGCCAGCACCCTGACATCCCTGCTAGGCTGGGGCTCCCACATCAGAGGTGAAGCCCCTTGAGCCCACCAGGGCTGTGGACCCAAAACTACCCTGCCACAGCCCAACTCACCATATATTCCATATTGGCAGCGGGGGGGGACACCTGTGCCCTCACTTGGTTGTGGTAGTCCAGGATGACACTCATGTCGTGGGGAGAGAGGTATCGCTTCCTCCGGCCCCGCGGGAGCCCCTCGCCCCACGGCAGCCCCGCGGCCATGCCCGCAGCGGGGGACAGCAGCTCGGTGGCGTTGGGCAGCAGGAAGGAGCTGGACAGCTGTGTCACCCAGCAGCCCAAGGCTGTCAGGTACAGGTGCAAGTGGAGCACAGCCATGCCAGCCCACCTGGTGGGATCAGCCAGCAGATTTCTGCTCCTGCACGGAGTTAAACAAGGACAAGGGGGATTGCTGGTCCCTGCTGCTGGTGTGCAGATCTAGGAGAGAAAACAACACAGGCACCACTCAGGATTGCAAACACCATGCAAGTGCCACTTCCCAAAATAAGATGGAAACAATTTTTTTTTTCCTATTAATAATAGTAGTTTTCCCCTATTAAAAATAGTAATATTTAAAATTAATCTCTTTAACAACCTTATTTATCAGAGCATATTCCCCAGGACTGTCAGGGAGAATCGGTTTTCTTGTTTGTTTTTAAAAAAGATAAAATCGGTAGAAAGTCTCCCCCATTTTTTCACTTATGGCACATACCTGTGGCACAGGGGATAGTTAGGAGTATACTGAGTCACTGCAGCCGCCTGCCCTGTGGCTTCCCGGGAGTTTGGTTTGTTGAATAAATCCCCAGAAAATCACAGTACTCTCACACAGATAAAGAAACGCACGGCAATGCTTAAAAGCATTGTCGAGAAATCCTAACGACTCTTTGAAAAATCTCGGGAAAAGAAGAACAGCCACTGCAAAAGCAGAGTAAAAAAAAAAAAAATAAAAAAAAAAATAAAAACCAAAAGACCGGGAAAACGCTGGAATATCCCCTCATCCGTCAGGCGATGCACCTCCTAGCATCCCTGCCAGCGGGAGGATGCCGCAGGGGTACGTACCGTGAGCGCTGTGCCGGGAGCGGGCTGAGCTCCGAACCTGCCGGGGCAGATGCGGGCGGCTCGGCTCAGCCCCGCCGGGCAGCCCGCTGCGGCCGCTGACGCACAAGCTGCATCTTAACTCTTCCCCCGGGGAACGTCCTCAAGTTTGGAAGGAGCCCTGCCAGGAGATTTATAGGCTGGTGGATGCTCACGCAGGCACACGGAGCCCCGCACGGGGCCGGGGGGAGCGAGCAGGGCACGGCTCGGTGTCCCGGCGGGCGGGGGGCTGCTCCTCGCTGCTGCCTGCGGGTTTCTCCAGGCTACCTGCAGGGACAGACTGACCGAGCCGCTCTCCTGTTCGCTCCCTAGCTGGGATCTTGCTGGAAGCGATGGACAGAGAAGAGAATGCAGGTCGGTGAGGGATGCAGAGGGGGGTTTGCCCCGTTAAAGACTCGCCAGGAGCCCCAGGGTCACCCCACTTCTGTGCGAGCTTAGCAGATGGCAGAGATGTCCCTTTATGGGGGTGGCTGGGAGGGGACCTGGTGGCCACACAAGTCCCTGGGTCAGCAGCTCTCCCCGTTCCCGATGAAGCCACCTGCTGGGCTGGGCGCTGCCACCTGTGTGCAGCCCAAGCAGCGGGGCTTGTCACAGCCCGCAGGGACTCTGCCCGTGCCCCACCGCTGACCCGGGCTGGCACTGCCCAGCCAGGGTGACCTCAGGGGAAAGCAGCGGGCTGTGCTCCCTGCACTGTGCCCGTGTGTCTGTCCCCAGGGAGGGGAAATGGCTGTAGCATCTGAAAGCCATATCCTGCAGCATCTTCCCTACAACATCCCACACAGTCACGACTCTGGGGGACAACTGAGTTATTGCGGGTCACAGAGACACCTGGACAGCTGGAGGGGCTGCTTGCAATGCCTGTCACATCTTCCTCCCACCGTGCTCAGAGCCAGCTCGGGTGGCCATGTGTGACCTGCAGCAGGGCTCGCTGCTGTCATCCCCCATGCTACAGTGCCCCAGGTAAGCAAGGTGCTGCTCCCCCTGTGCCTCACCACGTTTGGGTTCACCACAGGTGGGTTTGGAGCCAGGATCTGCCTCTTCAGTGTCATGAGGAGGAGCACCAAGGCCAAACTCCCACTCCTGAGCTGGCAAGGGGCACAGAGATGGAGTGCAGAGAAGAGAAGGCAGCAGCAGGTCATTGCTTCTTGTCCCCACAGCTCTGACTGGGACAAGAGCTGAGGATCCCAGACCCATAACTCCTGCCTGTGCAGGGACTGGCAGCATGTCCCAGAGCCTGGCTGGCTGCACCCAGCTGCCCCAGAGACCTGCTGTGCAGCAGAAGCTGACCAGGAGCTCAGAGAGGTGCAGAGCTGAGCATGGAGCAGGAATAATGCTCAGGTGCTGAGTTGATGTGCTGTATCAGTACAGCCTCACCCTGCTGGGGGCCTCCAACAAAAGAGACCCTTTGTATATATTTCCTGGCATTGTCTCTCTTGTAAAGCAGTTCAAGATGCTGTGGGCCCTGGGGAGCTGCTGAGATGTGTGCCAGAGGGGTATTTCCATCCACCCCCAGCCAGCAGGTGGGATGATGGCTGTGCCAGGGAGGAGACAAGGAAAACACAACTGAGGTGTCTCTGGCCCCACTGCAGCACTGCAGGAGGGGATCCCTCAGTGCAGAGAGCAGCAGCACCCCATGAACCAGCAGGGCTGGGTATCCTGTGGGGGGCTGTGCTGTGCTGTGGATGGCACTGGGAATGCCAGGGTGTCAGGGTGGCTCCCATAGCCCTCCAGCTTTCCAGGCTGTAGGGATCTAACCAGCTCAGCTTCACCTTCCAGCACCGGCTCACCCCAAAACACCACCTCTCTGCAGGTGCTGGGCAAAGTGCCATCCCCAGTTTGCCAGTCCTGCAGATACCCCTGTTTCATGTTCATCCGTGGGGACAGGCGTGTCAGCTCCAGGGGCCAGCGGCAGGACAGCGCTTCGTGCTGCACCAGGGGGGCAGGCACTGGTGCTGCCTCCCTCCACTCAGCCCCTGATATCAAATCTCTCATTAGCGAGGCTGGTAAAGGCAGTTTCATTCCCAGCAGATTAAAAAGGCAGATGGGGACATGCAGCAGTGATCTTAACTGGGCAGACTGGGAGGTGCAGCTGTTGCCAAGTGCACACTGAGGTAAGGACACTGCGGTTGTGTTGTGGAGAGGGTGGTTTTTAATGATCTATTATTTCACAAAAGACAGAGCCCTGAGCAGCAAATGCTCATCCAACGCTGAGAACTGCAAAACTTTTAATTTGGGATTTTTTTATGTGTGTTTTTGTCTCACTGGGGGCCTGGGGAGAGTGAACCCACTGCAGCTCCCTCTGCCACGCAGCAGCTGAGCCTCTGCGCAGAGGCAAGGCGAGGGTTTTGTCTTGGGTGCAGATTGAAAGCACTGCTTAATCAGCACTCTGCGAGACAATCCAAATTCCAGGAACTGGAAGGGGTTTGTGTCCCTGCCAGGCGTAATATCCTGCAGCCCAGACTGGCCCGGCTGCCAAAGCACACGGTATCTGCAGCGAGGACCTTGCTGGGAGCCAAGAAGCACATGCATTCAGCTGGATACAGCAGCAGCAGGCAAATTCCCATTTTAATGAGCATCAGGGGGAACAAAAAAGATAAATCATTGAGTTCAAGCACTCTCTTGGCAGAGACACCCTCTGATGCTTTTATGACCAACAGACAGCAGCTCGCTCCAGAATAAGACATAATGGGACTTGCAGGATTTCTCTGTCATGTTTATTTCTCCCATCTGTTGGCTTTGGGCATCACCCATCACCCACATTCCAAGGTGGCAGACGGTGACATGAGCCCATGCAGGACTGAGCAGGGCTTTGCCCTTTGCTGACGTCAGGATCTGCTGTGGTCCCTGAGCGTCCTGATGCCTGGAGCAGGTCGATGTGGATTTTCATAGCAGGAGCCTTCTCTTTACTGGGGTAAAATAAAATGAAACCAAGCTCCTGTCTGAACAAAACTTTCCCCAGGCAATGCACAAACTCTGTTGCTTGAGTAAAATATTGCCCTCCTATCAACTGACAGAAAGTCTTATTTTCTATCTCTACTGAAAAGTGTTCCTTTTCCCCAGTTCCACCCCAAAACATCAACAAGAGGTTCAGCTACCTTGGTGCCTACTCTAGCAGGGAAGGAAAGTGGATCTTTTGGTAGATTTTTGCATTTCTGGAGCCCTGTAGAGGTCCAGCATACCCAGAGCTTGGTTCCTCCTAACACATTACAAAGGGAGATCTTCCCTCTGACTTGGAGGTTGGAAGATTTGATCTCCACATCTTGCGAGTTGAGTAAACCCAGGCTGAGCTCCTGTATGTTCTTTTGTGACCTTCCAGGAGTGAAACACCTGTTGAGGTGTAACACGACTGAGATCAGTCCTGAAATCTGAGGACTCCAAAGTCATCCTTCTTCCTGTTTAGGAGCAGTTCCTTGTGAATGCTGAATCCCTTACTGGGCTAAGCTGAACCTTGGAGGAAGAGCTACTGTCAAATCTCACTCTGAAGAGGTGACCATCAGCAGGGACTGGAGTTTTCCTGGAGCCTTTCATACGATGCCCAGCACATCCCTCTGCTTCAGGTGCAATGTTCTCTCAAAACCCACAGTTTCTGCCTGTGGATTTGCTAAAGTGAAAAAAAACCTTTCCCATTTTATATACAGTGATGGTGGGGGGAGCCAGCAGTCAAGGATATGGGCAGGAACCTGCACATGTGGGTCTGACCATCCAGGCTGGGCTCAGCAGGGCAGCACAGAGCAGCCTTGCCCTCAGTCTGGCTTCTGACCCCTCTCCAAAAGTGACCTGGGCACTACAAGTAGCTCCAGGACTAATGCTTTTGAGTCCTGAAGTAAAACCCACTTGTTTTGGGGTATTAACTACGGGGTCCCTCAAGGCTGACATGATCCTCCATGAACTCCTTGGTGAAGAGGTGGGTGTCAGCCCCCACCCTCTCCCCACAGCACCTGTGGCACTGTCAGAGCTGTGGCCCCACCATCACCTTGTGACTGCCTGAGAGGAAACTCTGATGGCAAATGGCTCCAGCCAGCACCAAGATATATTTGGAACCTTTGAAAGGTGAGAAATTTTTCCACTAGCTCTAGAAATAAACATCTCTGAAGTCAAGCTCTGTGGACAGTAGTTGCTCTCAAAGGTATTTTTTAACAGTAACTGGGCTAAGTTTAGAAATTCACTTAAATAACACGGAAGCTCCTCTCAGCACAATTTGGGAGATAGTTTGCTGCTTGCTAACAAATGGTTGTTCAGTCCAGTGCTGTGGGTGTGTGATGGTCTCACTGCACACTGCCAAGGTGAGAAGAAACTCTCAGCTCAGTGGGAAGAGGGACCCATCGCACCCTGAGTCAGCTGAGAGCAAGACAGACCCAAACCTTGGAGCTGAACATCAGCTGTGACCTCCTCACCAGCTGCAACTAGGCTGGGTCTTGAGCCCCCCAGCCCCACAGCAGTGCTGTGCCCACCACCCCATCCCCACTGCACACCCACAGCTCACCCACACAGGTGCAGCCCACATCCAGCTGTGCCCATGGACATGTGCCAGAACCAGCAGCCCTGGAAACACGGTGCTGGTGGGGCTTGTAGTGTGCTGCTGCCAGCTTTCCACATGATTGTTTTCCAGGCTCAGTGGTGGGAAACCCATCGCTCACACCCAGGAGTCGTGGTGGGAATTTCCCATCTCACCAGTCTGCACAAAATTCATCATCTGGGGTGAGCTGAGATCACATCTTTCCTCATCATCTGACACAGTAAGTGCTACCTGTGTAATGGCTGGAGTGCTGTGGCTCCAGCAAAGGGCTGGATCAGCTGCTGGAAGGGGGCTAGTGCATCCCAGCCCCAAAAGCCCAGACCCAGGGAAGTGAAGTCAGGACACCCTGGCAGCCTCACCGTGTAATTTTCTTGCTTGGACGGGGGTGTGCCACAGCTTGACTGCAGCCCCTGTGTATTCAGTCCATTCCCTTTTTTTCCAAGACCAAAATTAAGATAGAAACTGAGCACCTGGCACTGATTCACAGGCAGGTTTTTTGTGGCTGCACAGGGAGGTCTTGTTCCCATTGCTCCTCTTCTTGGGGTGGCCCCACTGCTCACATGCCCAGAACTCCACTGAGACACCAGCAAACACCCTCTGACCATCCCACCAGATCAGGGCTCCTCATCTCCAGCTGAAAAATGTTTTTGCTGTAGAATAACACTGCCAGTGTTTGTTTGGCTCAGGTTAAATGACGAGGGCTAAAAGAGATGCTGCTTTTCCTCCCTGCCTCTGAAGGAAGAGGGCAATGTTTGCACCCAGTGGGATGTTGGGATGGGTGTTGAGTTCTCCCCGGGGTCTGCCTGGGGCAGGAAGGAGGAGATGCAGCTTAGGTGGGTGATGATCATTCAAAGCCTGGGGGGATTTAAAAGCAGGCTCTGGTGAGCACAGGAAGGTGGTGCAGAAGGAAGGACGGAGCACAGGAGCTCTCAGGGACATCCAGAGGTGATTCAGGGGTTTGGGGCAGGAAGGACGTGCCTACAGAGGCTCTGGGTTTATTAACATTTCTTCACAAGGCTGGGAAACAGCAGCAGTTCAGCTCTCCCCAGCAGTGCTGAAACAGAGCAAGCACTTGACAGGTGACACGGGGATGAAATCCAGAAACTTTTGGTCTCCTGAGTGACACTGAGCAAACCACTTTCCATACATGTTTCTCTGCCCACACTCTCCCATCCTGATTGATCACATCTCCCAGAGGACTCTGAGGGGTGCCTGTGACCTGCATCAGAGCAAGTCCTGCCCTTCCAGGTGAGCAAGGCAGGACTATGCAGGATTTCAGTGACATCTGCCAATTCCTGGCATTGAACCAGAAAGGAGTCTGTGATATTTTTCTTCACTTTTAAAATCTCTTGCTGTACCTGCACATCCTGGGGCTTCCTGACTTCTGCCTAGGGAAAGTGAGAAGTTTGATGGACATTTTGTATTTCTCCTCCACTCTCCCATAAAGATATATTGTGAATCTTTGCCAAGAAATCTCCCTTTTCTTGTGGGACTTCCAAGCTTTACCATGTCCAGATGGTTGGATCAAAGCCACCAGATTTTTCTCTGCCTGGACAAGAAATTTCTCAGGTTCAGCCATGGAAGCTGAGAAGTTTGCAAGAACCCCGTTGCTCAAAGCTGGAAAAAAATCTAGAAAAGCAGAAATCAAGACTCTTGGGATGCTCTGCAAAATGGGAGCAAGTATCTCTACATCTCTGTCATAAGGGAGACACACTTCTAAGGGTCTTTCCTCCTTGACCAGGGAACATGCTGACATGTGAGGCCCAGAAAATCCTGCAAGTGGGACACCTGAAGAGAACTGCCCTGAGGCTGGTGTGAGTGCTGGCAGCTCCTCTGTCCCTGAGTCCAGCCTTTGAAGGACAGAAGGAGCAGAACGGGGGCTTCCTGCAGCTCCCTGGCTCTCTGTCCATCGCTCAGGCTGTGTCCACACTGTGACAGTGTGGCTTTTGCCTGACAGTGGCTTTTGCTGCCGCACCCACGTCGGTCTGACCTTGAGCCACGAGCAATGGGGAGGAAAGAGCAGCAGAGCTGGGCACACCCCAGTGCCAGGAGCACACATCCCACGGGGACCTGGCCTTGTGGTGGCCCTGAGGACCAGGGATGATAAGGTTCATGCTGTCACATCCTCGCTGCTGCAAGACTGAACAATCCTGCACAGGCGAGCACAACCCAGCCTTCCTGTGCCCGCAGAGGCACCTGCCAGGTGAAGGGAGGACAGAGCCCATCTGCCCCGGGGCAGCAAACACGGAGCTCACCGAGCCGGCTGCTGCCTTTGGCACGGCTCTGTCCGGCTCCGCATCCCGGCACAGGCGGAGCGCGGTTCTGTCCCGGCTCCTGTCCCTCTGTCCCGGCTCCTGTCCCTCTGTCCCGGCTCCTGTCCCTCTGTCCCGGCTCCTGCCCCTCTGTCCCGGCTCCTGTCCCTCTGTCCCGGCTCCTGTCCCTCTGTCCTGGCTCCTGTCCCTCTGTCCCGGCTCCTGTCCCTCTGTCCTGGCGCCTGTCCTTCTGTCCTGGCTCCTGTCCCTCTGTCCTGGCGCCTGTCCTTCTGTCCCGGCTCCTGTCCCTCTGTCCCGGCTCCTGTCCCTCTGTCCCGGCTCCTGTCCCTCTGTCCCGGCTCCTGCCCCTCTGTCCTGGCTCCTGTCCCTCTGTCCCGACTCCTGTCCCTCTGTCCTGGATCCTGTCCCTCTGTCCCGGCTCCTGCCCCTCTGTCCCCGCTCCTGTCCCTCTGTCCCGGCTCCTGTCCCTCTGTCGCGGCTCCTGTCCCTCTGTCCCGGCTCCTGTCCCTCTGTCGCGGCTCCTGTCCCTCTGTCCCCGCTCCTGTCCCTCTGTCCCGGCTCCTGTCCCTCTGTCCCGGCTCCTGTCCCTCTGTCCCGGCTCCTGTCCCTCTGTCCTGGATCCTGCCCCTCTGTCGCGGCTCCTGTCCCTCTGTCCCGGCTCCTGTCCCTCTGTCCTGGATCCTGCCCCCCTGTCGCGGCTCCTGTCCCTCTGTCCCCGCTCCTGCCCCTCTGTCCCGGCTCCTGTCCCTCTGTCCCGGCTCCTGTCCGTGTGCTGCTGCCGAGCCGAGCCTGCCGGGTCCCTCCTGTGCTTCCCCTGCCCTAAAGCAGGGGAGGTGGGGGCCGTGTGCGAGTGCAGTGCCCCCGGCACGGGGAGGGGGCACCCCCAGAGCCTCCCTGGCACTTTTCCAGCCCGTGTCCCTCCAAGACACCCTCAAAATCTTTGCATATTCCCATTTGGACCCCGTTACAGCCCCTGCATTTCCTTTTGTGTTTTTAACATCCAGCTGAGGGTTTGTGGCTGAGAGAGGGAGGGTGGCATTGCCCCAGGGGCATTGTCAGAGCAGTGAGGGTGCAGGGTCAGGTTTGGGCAGGGTGGTGAGGAATTAGCCTAGCCCCATCCATCTGCATTCATCTCATCTGGTGCTCAGCTGTTCCTGCTTTTTCCCTTCCCTTTTTCTCATTTAAGCTGCATTTTCATGCTGTGCTGATAAGCAAGAGGAGGCCTGGGAGCGTTGGTGGGTGGTTTTGGTGTCTGCATTTCCCCCTCCACTGGCTGCTGCAGTACAGACATCACGGACAGTGTGGTCCAGCAAAGCCCTCTTCCCAAAACCAGCACCCTGAGTGCCCCTGTGATGGGTTGGTGGGACATCAGAAGCCACAACTTGATAAATCCATGGCAGTGTTATGTGATGGTGTGTCCCCAGGAATAGGTGACTCACGACGTTCATGGATGAACCTGCAGCAGCAGGTGGGACATACGGTGTGCTCTGTGAGCAGCTGATGCCCATCTGGAGTAACTGGCGTGAATGAAGTTGTTATAAAGCTACAGCAGCAGTGCTAGGAGCAGCACCGGTTTTCTCCCCAGACAAGAAAAGGATTTTCCCCTCTGCCTGCTCCAGTGATGGAAAGGATGAGGTGTCTGCAGGAGTTCATGGACCGTGCCGAGGGGAGGCCTCCAGGTCTCCTCACCGCAGTGTTTTGTGTCTGCCCACCTCCTGAAGTGGTTCAGTAAATCAACAAGGCTCCCCTCTGTGCCTGCTGAAACCCCTCCAGCCGCCTCGCACAGACCGTTGAGGTGGTCAGGGGGGTTAATTGACTCTGACAAATATTTACCTGTTTCTCTGGCTTTGCAGAAACCTCCCTCCAGCCCCAGCTTTGAAGTTCAGTTCAAAGCCCCAGCAACGCTGACGTCTTGGGAGGATCGCGCTCTCCCCAGCGTGCAAAAGCTCTCCTTTAAAAGGAGGGAAACTGCAATCCCCCCATTCTCCTCCTTGGGCACCAGGTGCAGTCCTGGCATTTTCCATCATCTCACAGGGTCCTGCTCATCTTCCCACCCCAGAGCAAGATCTGCTCTGCCAGTGCTTTGGGGCCTGCATTAAATAATCAGCCCAAAGAAAGGTCTTGTTCCAGCAAAGAGGCAGAACATGTTACACATGTATTTTTGTTCCTAACCTCCAAATGGTGTCAACAGAGATTGGGCTGAGTCTCACATCTGTGGTGGGCTTATATTTAAAAAAAAAATCATGTTTGAACTGTACAAATAAACACTTGTGAGAAGAATCCTGTTTCTTTAAGTAAAGCTGGTAAAAGCTCTGATTTAGTTAAAGCACTAGGATTTGGCTTTAATTTTATTTTTCACCAGAGTTAAAGCTAGAGGAGGAAAAAATAAAGTTGTTTATTCTCAGAACAGGTAGAGTCTAGGTAGGAGGAGCACAACATTCATCACCTTCCTCCTCCTCCTCAGGCTGTTGGTGACCGGGGCTGGTCTCTGTGCACTGTTGACCACCCTCCACACCTTCCTTCTGCTTGGTAAGGTGCAGGCTGAGTTGCTGTATTTTGGGAGATGCCTGGCAGTCTGGGATGTGCTTCCTTGGTGAAAGCCAAGAGCAGCCAGGCTGGTGCACCTCACACTGAAAATCTGGGCCAGACTGTACTGAAGCAGAAATGAACTGCCAGCCCTTCGAGCCTGACAGTAAAGTGCCAGGAGATGCCTTGGAGAAGGTTCAGAAGCTCAAGAACAGACACTTCAGGCTTGGCTGATGTTTGGGAGCATTCAAGCCTACTTGCAGATCTTCTGTTCATGGGGTTCCAAAACTGCTGCAGATGATCAAGGGAAGAGCACTGGATGGGACGAAGTGTGAAAAACTGGATCCCAGGCACCAGAACAACCCTGAGCTTCCTCTTGAGGCAAATTCATTCCTTCCCTGCCCTCAGGTTGGGGATGGCTGAGCTGGGCATTGCTCAGCACCCTCACACCGGCACATCCTCTGCCTCAGTGCCTTCCTGCCCGTCTTATCTTTTGGATGCCACCCATGGACGGTGACCACACCAATAAATTCCATGGCCTGGGGTGTCCTGGTTTCTTCTGCCAAAGGTTGAGATGTGGGGCAGTCCTGTGGTGAAAGGGCATGGCAAGGTTAGCAGGGATGTTGAGCTCACTGAACACAGGGAATGCATAGGTAAAAAACTGAACAAATAGCTTTTAAAAATAATAATCTGTAATATTGGGCATCCAAATCAAGCCTGTGACAGAATTGAGTGCACTGGCTCTTCAGTACACCCTTTGAACATCTTTGTAATTATTATTTCTTGTCTGCAGAGCATTTCTTTGTGGTCAGGAAAAATCCAAATCACATTTCCAGCCAACACTTTTATCATTATCCAAGCCAGTAAAGCACAGATTAAATATTATGTATGTATATATTTTAGATTTATACTTAAATATTTGTAATTATATATTGGATTGAAATAGCTCTTGTTTTGTGGCTGGCTGTACCTGGTATCCAGTCAAGAAACCAGGCAGAAGTGTGGTCCTGCAGCTAATCAACACAAAGTCACTTCCAAATTTTACACTCTGATTCTTTCCTGAAAATATACGAGCTAAAAATGCATCAGTGAAGTTTGAAAAGTTCATATTTCTGAATTTGAATTAATAAACACAGACCATTTCCTTCCCATATTTGACCAGTTGCAATAAACAGTAGTTTCTTAATCTAAAAATATTTTTAAAAAGCAATGTTTTAGTATATTAGCTCAAGGGCCACCCACCAAATGGCTTCGTGGAAGTTGTCCTGAGTTTTGTGTGATCTTTAATCTATGCTTGATAATCCTTATATGAAGGGAATAAATAGGAACAATAAATAATGCTTTTGGTGCAAGGCTAACAGGAAGGTTAATTGGTCTGGGCAGGAGTTAATTCCCAGTAATTGCTGCTGGGAGAGCACTTCCCACTCAACCTGCAGGGAAAAGCTCAGCAGCTACCCCTGAAAGAACAACACATCGAGAATCAAATTAATTCAAATACACAGGTGTGGGGGTGAGGAGGTTCTTTGGAAGCACAGAAGGTGTGAATTATGTGTTGTGGAAAAAAAGGGGAGTGTTTCATCAAGGAGCTGCAAGTGCAGCCACCACAGCTGCTCAAGGAAGTCAGGCAATTAGACATAAACATGAGTAATTAAGACCGTTTTATGCCCAAGTACATTTACCCTTAATCACAAGAATTATATATTTTTTCACATGTAATCTCATCCCCACTTCATCTGCTAATGGGCTCCTTAGTCTGTATTCTAGGCAGAGTAGCTAGTTTACATCTTTGTGAACTCTGCTTATTTTTAAGCTCTTTGGATCATTATCACAGCCCTCTGCAACCTCATCATTTTCTCTGAAAGACATTTAGGAAGAAGAAGAGCAGAATCTCTCCCTTACTCTGCTCGGGGTGTGGGGATACAGAGCCTAAGGGTCTGTGGCTGGGGAGGGAGTTTGTCAGAGCCACAAATTCAACTCAGCTCCTCATGCTTGTCACAAGACCATTCTCTCCTGTACATCAAAGCCTGTCATTAGTCTGCTCTGCTGTGATCTAGCTGTGCCAAACAAGAAATGTAAATATTTTGTAGCAAGAGGTATTAATTTTTAGCATTAATAAAGTTTGCACCACTGAGAACTGAATTGGTTCTTTCTTATGCTTTGCCCCATATACCAAAATATTTTGATCTTTGGATGTAACCACCAAACACACTGCAAATTCCCTACAGCTCAGATCATACCCTTCCTATTCACTTGAGGAGAGTTGGGGGAAAATGTGTGACCTGCAGAGGTTTTTAGGCTGGGTCCAGCCGGATTCAGTCTGTCTAAATTCCCTGGGGTTAATTTCCACACCTTTTTCTAAAATTCCTGGGGTTTCAGGATGGGGAAAGACCTTTCCCATTTATTTGGGCAGCCACACAGGTGATGAGTTATCTCCCTTCTGTTTCCCAGCTCAGCATCTCCACTGCAGACAACACATCATCCCCTCACAGATCAGCCTTGTGAGGGGTCCAGGTTCTGCCTGCAGCCATGGCAAGTCTGGGGCTGGCAGGAAGAGCATCCCTTCCTTCAGAGATGGGCAGCAAAGATCCAGGCCAGTGTGAGAGAAAGGCTGCAACGCCTCTGCCCCAGGCTGCATTTCAAAGGCATCACTGACACAAGGGAACAAAGCACCATATTATTTTTTTAATCTCTTTTCCTAAGCCAGCAGTGAATAGAGAAGGCTGCGGAGCTCAAAGCACTGAGGCTGATGGACAGTGTCTCAGCAAAGGGCCAAAACTATCTTAACTTCAAGCTTAAGCTCCCATTAGGCAAAGAAAATACAGCCCAAATTATGCTTATGTAGCACCTCTCATGAAAACATCCCAGGACACTCCAGGATCAAACTCAAACACAATCAATCATGGAGATGTGAGCAGTGCTCAGCAAGGAAAACAGAGAGCAGGGGAGGCTCGGCAGGAATGAGCGGCACGGCTGCCATGAACACCTGGCTCCCCAGGGAAGGGCTGGGGGCTGCGAGGGCCCCCGGGCAGGCAGGGATGGGGAAGCAGGTGCTGGCAGGCTGTGGGAATCGCTGGGAGGGAGGAGGATGAGCTGGGAAGACTGAAGATCTCCCAGATCCAAAGGGGCTGTTGGCACTGGGGTAACTCATCCCCACTGAGTGTGTGGACATGGGCCGATGGCTCTGCCAGCCCCGGCGGGCTGGGTGCTTGGGTGGGCACCCACCAGCTGCTCCTGGTGTCCCTGGAGCACACCTTCCCCCTGGAGCACACCTTCCTCCTGGAGCACACCTTCCCCCTGGGGCTGACTGGGCTGTGAGAACCCACCTTACTCCAAAAGTGGGTCAGAGAAGAGCCATTGCTTGAATTTGGTAAAAAAAAGTGTGCAGTTTTCTCTTCTTCTCCTCGCAGCATCCTTCCTTGGCCACAACACAGAGTGAACCCAGAAAATATCATAAAATAGATTCCTATTTAGCACAGTCAAGAGGCTTAGTTTGACTGTTTGAGCTGAGATTTCAGTTCAAATGTCTTGGTCCTGTTCCACAGCAAACCTCCCAACCTTTGCCAATTTATTTTTAAGTGTCAGGACACTCCCTGGCTGGGGCACTCATGACGGCTGAACATCCTGCAGAGCTTTGCCAAAGGGCTGAAGAATTAAACTCCAGTAAATCATCCTGTGATGGCTTTAAGGCATAATAAACTTTTCAGTAACAATCTTGCCACTTTCTAGCCTGTAATATTTTTAAGTGATCATCAGGAAGGATTTGTGAGCAGGGGTCTCGTGGCACTGAGGAGTGAGGCTGTGACCCCACCGCAGCATCATTTTCTCAGCAGCGAGGCGACAGCAGATCACAATGCAGCACCTGAGCAAAATGCCACTGTCTTGCAAGAAGGTCTGAATTTCACCACAGCTAATTTTAAGCATGCCAATAAGGTGAACAGTTGCCCTGGGCTCCTGGAAAGGGCTGCTAAGGCTGTCTTTCCACTGACTATGTTGAAACTGGGGTGTCTGCTTCCTGATGAGGAGCCTCAGTTCTGCAGAAAGTATTCATACCATGGTCTTACATCAACAAGACAGACTTCTTTGCACTCAAAATGATTAGCAGATAATTAACAGAATCACCAAGACAAATATAATGTCTAAGCAACTTAATTATTAAAAATAATTAACAACTCCTTGTGTCATTGTTCTTTGTCTAATTAATAGTTGATTCCACATGAACTATGAGCAGGAAAGATTTCCCCCCAACCTGCTGCAGCTCATGAGTGAGGATGCCTTTTTCAGCCCTGTTGGATCCTATTTCAAATCTCTGCTCAGGGAACTGGGATCTCCCCATTACCTCTCCAAATAAGTGTCCCAAGCTCCGGGTGACTGGCCATGAGGGGACAAGGCTTACCAACCACTCTTCAGCTCTGCAAATTGTTCTACAGCTCCTAAAGAATCTGTCCCTGCGGATTTTAGAGGCAAAATGGGCTTTCTCAAAAAGAAGCAATTTGTTGGAGGCCTTGGTTAAAATTAAACCAGAAAAAGAAATTACTCCCAAACCAGTTTTTAAAATCAAATAGTCTGAAAAATTTCAGCTTCAATCAGGCAGGGATTTAGTGAGACTAAGGAGGCAGTTAAGGCAAAAGCCACATCTGCTGTACCTGACAAATTAATTCAGTTTAGTATTGTTTATACCTGTCACACCTTGACCAAGTATCCATGAGAACTTTTTAGGAGCCTTCTGCAATCCCATAGAACAAACTTTAGTACTTGTTTATTAATGAAAGCTTTATCTGCTGGTTTAAAAGACCTAAATTCTGCTTCTCTGATTCTTTATAGGGGTACAGCAGTCAGCTCCTCAGAAGGTCTGCTGGCCTTGGCTTGGTGCTCATGGCAGCAAATACATGCCCTGAAAGTAGAGCTTTCCCCTAAATCTGCAGAACACCTGGACCCAGTTGAGCTTTGCTCACTGCGCTTGTGAGAATCCATGATTTACAGGGATAATCCTCAGACATTTCAAGCTGGGCTGAGGATAGACAACATTTCTAGCCCATGCCATCAACTGCATTCATCTGGAACAGGTGCCAAGCTTACGAAATCCCCCTGCGTGTGGCAGACACCACAGCACGCTTCATTAGCAGCCAGCCGAGCAGCTCCCACCTCCAGCGCCGGCACTGCAAACAGTCTGCACATCACAGCCCCAAACCTGGGAAGCAGAGGAGGCAAGGTTTCAAAGGCAGAGGGGATTTAGGAGGACAATGAGGGACTCTGTGAAACCTGCTCCCAACCCCTCTCATCCTCACTCGTTTGAGTGAGCGCAGCTGCCTGTCGTTTCTAATTCGGGGTGCAATGCTGGGGCTGGGAGTGCTGGACATGGCCGTGGCAGTCTTATTAAAAACAACAGCTAATAAATTGCCAAATGCCATTTACCCTGGATAACCTCCTTAGCCAAAACCCTCCATATCTGCTGGGGATGCTTTGATGTGTTGTTCTGCTCTCTCAGCCCAGATGTTGTCATAGATTTGCTGACGATGACAGCGAAACAGCTTTGAAATGCTCTGGCAAGAAATACTTTCCCATCCTGTCTCAGATAGGGTCTGCTTCTCCCCCTCACCACCACTCTCACATTTTTCTTACTGAGGTCACTGGGATGAATAAAGGCTCTTTGTTCATTGAGCCATTTCTCTTCTTGCTGATGCTTTTTTATATTTTAAAAGCTAAGCTGACATGACAGCAGCAGCTGTTCAATAGATGAAATAGGTCTCAAATACCACAGCGACGGCCAGTGTTTGGACACCACTTTCAGCACAAACATGGATAGTCAAAAGGCTTGGGAGCCTTAACAGCTCTAGAAATATTTTCTCCCTCCCTCATAAGCCCTAGGAAAAATTAAAATAATTGTACTGATTGAGAAAATTCTCAGATTTTCTCATTAATATCACAATAAGACCCTCTTTTCATATGTACTGCTCTGGCTACTGACTGACTGGTACCTTACTTAAAAGTAGAGCTTGCTCTTTTATCAGGCAAGAGAAAACAGCCTCAAGTTGCACCAGGGGAGGTTTAGACTGGAGATCAGAGAAGATTTCTTCACCAAGAGTGTTACAAGCACTGGCAGAGGGTGCCCAAGAAAGTGGAGGGGTCACAATCCCTGGAGGGATTTAAAAGATGTGCAAATGTGGCACTTGGGGACATGGTTTTGTGAAGGGCCAATGCTCTCAGGCACATGGTGTGACTCTCGGGGCTTTGCTGTGCAGGGCTAAGAGCTGAACTCAGTGATCCTTATGGATCCTTCCAACTCAGAATATTCTGTGTTTCTGAGATTCCACAGCAAATGCTGCAGCCCACGACCCCTTGGAGCATCTCTTTGGACGCTCTGCTCTGGGAGCACCGTGCACATCCAGGGAGAGACACAAAAGCCCATCTGTGTTCTCATTTTGACAGGCGAGGGTGGGAAATGGATGTTTCAGAGCACGGCTTTATTCCTGTGGCATGGACACACCACAGGGTGCTGCAGGTGGATCCATGTGGATAGATTTGTGTGGATGGATCCCTGTGGATAGATCCCTATGGATGAATCCCAGTGGAGATATGCCTGTGGATGGAGGATCCCTGTGGATGGATCCCTGTGGGTGGATCTCTGTGGATATATCCCTGTGGATAGATCCCTGTGGATATATCCCTGTGAATGGATCCCTGTGGGTGGATTCCTGTGGATATATCCCTGTGGACGGCTCCCTGTGGATATATCACTGTGGATATATCCCTGTGGATATATCCCTGTGGATATAACACTGTGGATATACCCCTGTGGATATATCCCTGTGGATATATCCCTGTGGATATAACACTGTGGATATATCCCTGTGGATATATCCCTGTGGATATAACACTGTGGATATATCCCTGTGGATATATCCCTGTGGATATATCCCTGTGGATATAACACTGTGGATATATCACTGTGGATATATCCCTGTGGATATAACACTGTGGATATATCCCTGTGGATACATCCCTGTGGATATAACACTGTGGATATATCCCTGTGGATATACCCCTGTGGATATATCACTGTGGATATATCACTGTGGACGGCTCCCTGTGGATATATTCCTGTGGATATATCACTGTGGACGGCTCCCTGTGGATATATCCCTGCGGATATATCACTGTGGACGGCTCCCTGTGGATGGCTCCCTGCGCACGGCCCCGCGGCGCGGCGGGCGCGCTCCCGCGGGCGCCCAGCAGGGGGCGCGGAGCCGCGCTGAGGGGCGGTGCGGGCGGCGGCCGCGCGGGGGCGCGCGCGGGGCGGGGCGGGGCGGGGCGGGCGCTGCGGCGGCGGCGGCGGCCATGGAGCGGCTGGAGCGGAGCGGGCGCTGGCTGCGGGCCGCGCTGGCCCGCGGGAGGCTGCGCCGCCGCCTCCCCGCGCTGCTGCTCGCCATCGTCGTGCTCGGCTCCGCGCTCAAGGACAGCGACCTGGTGCCCGACACGCCGCTGCAGAACAAGCGCAACCCGCTCAACGTGTGAGGAGGGGCGCGGGGGTCGCGGCAGGAGCGGGAGGGACGGGCCGGGCCCGCTGCGCGGGCGGGGGCGCCCGGAGCGGCTCTGAGGGCCGGGGGGCCGGGCCGGCCCCGCTGGGCCTGGTGCTTCGGGGGATGGGATTGCCTCTTCCTGACTCAAAGGTTTCAGAATATCGCTACTTTCTGGCTCGGTCTTTATTGGAAGAGGGAGGAAGGAGGTCTTCTTTTTTTTCTTAACCTCGCCGATAATTCCTCGTAGTTGAGTAAACTGATTTCACTTTCTCTAGTAGGCACTGACAGGACCCGAGGGCATGGCCTGAAGCTGCGTCAGGGGATGGTTAGGCTGGATTTTAAGAAAATATTTCTTCATCGAGAGGATAGCTGAGCACTGGAACGGGCTCCCCAGAACAGTGGTGACAGAACCAAGGCTGACAGAGCTCAGCATTTTGACGACATTTTGACAATACTCCCAGGCACATGGTGTGATCCTTGGGCTGTCCTGTGCAGGGCCAGGAGTTGGACTCCATGATCCTTGTGGGTCCCTTCCAGCTCAGCAGATTCTGTGATAGTTACTGAGCTGATCTAAAACCCAACTAACTGAAGGAAATAGGTCTTTTAGCATCTTTCCTAAAAGCAGAGTGGTTGCCATCCTTTTCTAGCACCTGGGCCATGATCTAACTGGCTTAGTCATTCTGTGAAACTAGTTTGAGCATTTTGAAGGCAGCAATGAGCTGGTCCAGAGGACGTGTGTCCTGCTAGAGGTCTGAAACTAAAATTGCTGATTTCCTCTGTAACTTGGGGAACTTTGGACTTTACTGATTCAAATTTGTCATTTAGTGAAGTGGGAAAGGAGCTGCTTTTAGTGTGGCTGAAAGAGCATTGACAGGAAACAGTAAGAAATTGATCTTACAGTAAAAGCATAGTTCAGTTCTCCCTTTTAAACAGAGGAAGGTGATCTGTACTGACAGTTCTTGGAGCAAGTATTTTTTCCTTGCAAATTGCTTTCCTCCTGCAAATTGTTTCATGGTAGCAGCTGTAGTTGCCACACAGGCATCTTCTGTAAAAGAAGAAAAACAGACTTATGTAAAATTAAAGAGTGAAGGAGGTACTGCTGAAAATCCTGGGCAAGGCCCTGACAGGTTTGTTAGGGTCATAAGGAAGATGCAGAGCTCTAGACTGGTTTGGCTTTGCCTTTGATGCTCAGGTGAGGATTAAATGATGACTGTGTGTGTCTGTCATGGCTCAGCCACAGAGCAGAATTCAGCTGTCTCGGTTTTCAAACTGGACTCTGGGTAACAAAGGGGTTGCACAATTCCCCTCTCCCATCAGCTGATAGGAAGCAAGCTCCATTGGAAGGTGCTGATGGGAGAAGCAAGATCCTGGACTGTGGCCACTTTAACTCATTAATAAATTCACTTACATGTGCTCCAGTTTAAGATTTGAAAAGAGAACAAGTTACACAATACTTCTGTTAAACAAGATATCAACGTATCATCAGCTGGGTTTCAAGATTCTATGGGTATCACAGCAAAAGTTTTCAGGGCAGAGAGTGAATTTAGAGATGCAAGGATTTGTGTTTGCTAAAAGGAGGCTCTCATCAATTGAAAGGACAGTAAAGGAACAGACCCATAGTGCTGCTTCATTTATTTAGAAGGACATGAGAGGAAAAGCTTCACAGGCTGATGAGGGGAAAGAGCCAGCCCTTCTGGCTGTCTTAAGAGATTGAGTTTGTGAAAGGCTTTGTATGGAAGGATAATTGAGATGGTGGAAGAGTCAGAGAAGGGGTTACTGTGGTCAGGGCGGCAAGCTAAAAATACATTCTTTGCAGCTGCATTTGGAGTAGGGCAGAGTTGAGCTGGCTTGTAGGGTAAAAAAAGTGATTGCAAAACTGAACTGCAAGTCTGCTGCAATGAATGAGTCCAGTCAAGGCTGCCATGGGAACAGTACCTGCCTGAGGAAGTGTTCAGGTTTTGGGCTTGAGGGAAGTACAGGGGAGGGTTAAGATTGTAGCTAAGCTGTATTTTGAGGAGAGGGCACAAGTCTCTAATTTAGATGGTTCTGAAGACTGACCTTGAGTACTTACTCCCCTGCTTGCCCCACTACTGTGGCATTTCACCCATGCTTGTGTCTCCTTTGTCTTTCCTCTGGCAGATACTTCGTGAAGGTGGCCTGGGCTTGGACGCTGTGGCTGCTGCTGCCCTTCATCACCCTCACCACGTACGAGTTGGCCCGGAGCAAGTTCCTGTACGGCCGCACCAAGAGCGCGCTGCTGGTGCTGCGGCGCCTGGGCGCGCTGCTGGTGGGCACGGCCGTGTGGTACCTGTGCACTGAGCTCTTCATCTATGTGGAGAACCTCACTGGGGAGTGCTCCCTGCAGGCCAAACCCGGCCAGCCCCCCCGGCTCTACGCCTCCAAGCGGGAGTGCCACCAGGACAACGGCGTCTGGAACGGCTTCGACATCTCAGGGCACTGCTTCCTGCTCTCCTACTGTGCCATGATGATCCTGGAGGAGGTGGCTGTGCTGGAAGCACTGTCCATAGACCACAGCTCCAAGCTGCGTGTGGTGATCAACGTCCTGTTTGTTTCCCTGTGTTTCCTCACCGTGATCTGGGTGTTCATGTTCCTCTGTACTGCCCTGTATTTCCATGACTTCAGCCAAAAGCTTCTCGGTGTGTTGATAGGTCTGTCAGCCTGGTATGGGACATACAGGTTTTGGTATTTAAAGCCCTTTTCTCCTGGACTACCTCTTCCAAATATACCTTTAAGTTCAAAGAAATACAGCTATAGCAGATAAAATAAGGTTTGAAATGTTTTGGATTTTGCTTTCAGTACTGGAGTAGTTGAATGTAGGAATGGTTACTGTATTTCCACTGTAAGGAACTAGGTGATGGGTTGGAGGAAACCAAATCTGTACTGGCCATTGGCTGGCAGGTGGTAATGAGGTTCTTCCCTGGGAGAAGAAAAAAAATCGGTATTGGGAGAGGTCTGCTCTTGTTTAGGAGCTGACAACTGGGATTGTCAGCAAAGAAATCAGAAGCTGAATCTGTTTCTCTTACTAATAAAGGGAGAAGCAGACCCAAGGCTAAAAGAGGCCTTTGATCTTGAAGAGTGTGATTTATCTCAGTTAATTCTCTCTCTTCCTTATCGAATTATGTCAAGATGTTGTGGATGATCCAAACCTCATGCTTTTTTTTATTGTTCCTATTTCTATGGCCTTATGGGAAAGCTCTAATAATCACAGTGCTGCTAAGCATTGCAAAAATACCAATTCTTGTGAAAGCAGTTCTGTTGTGAAACTGGAACATCTCATGTTCTCAACTGTTAAAAACACTAATTTGCCAGAAATGCCTCATAGCTACCTGCACCTTCTGCAACAGAGAGTAAATCTGAAATGCAATGTCTTAAGCAGACTGTGACTCTAAATTAATGCCTGCCTCTGAAAAGGAAACTTGGAAAAACAAGCCTTAACTTTCTCCTTAGGTGAAATAGATGTAATAATATTTCATCATTTTATTCTTGACACTAAAATACCCAAACTCCTTTCTGTTTCGTTAAAAAGTCTAGTACAAGGATTGGGGTTTTAATTTTTAAAAAATCTAATCCATTGCACACTTGGCAACAACAAATTCATTTGGTTTATTCTTTCTTCTAGAACAACAGTGGAATTCTGGTGTTCTGAACAAGCTAGCTTATCCTGCTATTTCCTAAATAGTCTGCTTGATAATGAGTGAAATGCATTGTTTATCCTGGGAGCTGCAAAGCAGAGTGTGCTTGAAGCAATATTTATTCTTGCAATACCAATAAGCTATTTAATTTTGATTGCACATAAAGCTGTGGCCACTTTTGATGTGGCTGGAAACCCACTACTGAATAAAACACTGCTATTAGATAATGAATAGGGGTGAGGTGGGTTTGCTCATCATATCAGATGTTTAGCATAGTTTTTATCTCAAAAAGCTTTTTATGATTTTATAAAGGCTCATTCATGATGCAGTTGCCAGGACAGGTCTGTGGGTCACCTCCACTGACCCCACAGTGAGGTCACTTGGACTGCAAGGTGACTTTTTCTGGATACAGGGTATGATGCTCCATCGGTTAATCTTGGCACATTTTGCCATCTCAACCTCTCTCTTCCAGCAAGAGAGTGGAAGCATTTGCAGTTCCTCCAGCAGTGTTAGTTCCATGCTGTGGCCTGCTTCTGAGGAGAGCTAAATTCACTGGAATTCCCACTGAATTCAGTGGCGAGTGGGAGTTGTGTGTCCTTAGAAAGAACAATTCACCTCAGAAAGAAGCTGTCCAGGGGGTTATGTATTTTCTGTCAAGCTCCTCTTGGTTTTGTATTAAATTGCCTTTTAAGCTGACTCTTTGAAAATTGCACTGAGTAACTCATATTGGGTTTAACTAAATTTGTTTAAACAATGCAAATTTATTTGCAGATACTCTTTTGATGTAATTTAAGCCTGCTCCCAAAAGAGCTAAGCTAGACCGCAAGCCACTTTCACCATGAAAAAAGATTATATACCCAGAAGGTTTTATGATTAATTTCATTAAGTTCCTATTTTAGGTTATCTTTATGTAACTTTGCTGTATAGACAAGCCCTTGGAACAGGAAATGTTGTTTACTTAAACCAACTGACTTGCTGAAATAATGTTCATTTTCGCAAATGTTTTGTGCAATCACTGTGGATATTTCTATCCACTTTAACCAGTGTCATGCAGATTATTTTTTTAATGGTTATAATGTAGGATATGGTTATTCTCTTATTTAAACAATGAAAGAAAAACATTTGAAAACTTTATCAGTGTTTGTGTCTTTGAGAATCTGTTCCTGATATCTGTGAATATGCCATTGTTGCTCTTCACTTCCTTGGATGACCCAGATCCTTGGAGTTTGTGTGACTACTGAGATGTGTGATCAAACTGGCACAGAAAGTTCTGCACTGCTTGAAAGGGTTAACAGATCACGGGTTCTCAGGAGTGCAGGGTTTTAAAAAGAAACAAAACAAAAGCTATGGCTAAAGGAAGTTTCCCAACGTGTGCCTGTTACACCAAGTAGTTGATTTTGTGGGCATGGGTTTGTTGTAGCAGAGGGAAAGCCTAATCCATTGAAATGTTTGGGAGAACTCCCATGGGCTGCAATACTGCTCAGGAGTTTGGAAATCTTAGGGTCTTTCTCAGTTACCCAGTCCTCTGCCTTGGGCCAGCTCCTGGCTCAGAAGGTTCCTTGTGCTCCAGACCTTTATTTGTGCTTTTTGACTCTGATCCAGAGTAGGAATCTGCTTCATCTGGAATCTTAAAGTTGCAAATTTCTTGTTCACATATTTGCCATCACATTTGTCTGACTTCCCTTTCCCTCCCAAATTTTATCATTAAAATAAAAAATGTAGCCTCTCCACAGCAGATTTGCAGCCAGAGAGAAACAGTGCTGAGAGCAGCTGGATTTGGTATCCTGTGCCAAAGGCACAAATCAGCTATCAACAGGTATTACTGGTTTCTTTCAAGTGTTGGGGTGGGTTTTTTTTTTGGCTTTTTGTGCATTAAAGTATTCCTGTTGTTCTCACAGAGCTATCTTTCTGTCTGTAGAATCACCTAGGGAATTTTTAATGTCTCCAACATCTTACTAATGTATTTCAACATCTGTCTGCTTATCTTTCACTGCCTGTGTTTGGCCTGTTTTGTGGGCCTGTTTCACAGTTCTGTCACAGAAGCCTGTGAATTTGGCCTGACTTGGTGGCCAAGGCAGCTCTTGGTGCCTTGAACATTCTCCTCTGCTGGGAACAGGTAGAGCAGTGGGAAGAGAAACTGCCTTAGGATTCACTTCACTCTTCACTTACCTGGGACTCTTTCAAGTGTTGGCGTCACTGCAGGTGAGATCAGGCAAACAGGAAAGTTGAGGTCTTTCATAAGAGTCATGTGAGCAAATCAGACTTTAAACATGTCTGAACCCAGGGTTTGATTCTTACTCCAAGTTTGTTCAAAGCAAACGTGAGCCATGAATGCTTCACTGGTGCTAAATGATATTCCTGGTTTCCCAATTTATTTTTGTGTGCTGAAACTTGGGTTGTGGGTGGCTGCAAAAAAAGAATCCTGTTTTCTGTTTTGGGTGTGTGGCAATTGGTGACAGTGAGAAACACCCAGTTATGCCCTGGGGTGCACTTTAATGGAAGAAACTGCTGTGATGTGTTAAACATTTTGGGAAATCAGTCTTCAGTTCTGAACACAAGTCTATGGTCACTTCATGAAATAGTATCTTCATTTTTCTGCTGTAGCTTAATGGTCCTCAAACCAGGACACTTACAGCAGTTCCCTGCAGCTTCTCTGGCAAATTTGCTTTTGCCAGCTCTCTGATCACCTTGTGTTAGCATCTCCTTTTGCTCAGAAACCTGCTTCCTGGGATTATTTCTTTCATAGCTTCATCTCTCCTCCTGGAGCACAGATTAGTAATACATGCTCGTCACCTCTGCTGGATGTGTGCTCTCTCTCAGTATTTTGCCTTCCCTTTTTTGAGGTATTTTGCAAAGCTTAAGATGAAAGTAATTAGAACACAAAAAGACTTTTGTGACTCTGAACTGACATTGAACTGTTGTTAAACAGAGCTGCTTTCACTGTACTGGTGGAAAACCTGGAGAAAAGCACATGGCTTATTCACTGAAGCAGAACTGCACCTGATGTGCTTGAGCTCAGGGGAGGAAAAAGGTGATGTGACAGCAGAGTTCGATGCATTAGGAGAGTTACTTTTGTCCTTCTCTTGGGGACCGAGTGCTCACTTCAGTGGAGGGTACTTTCACCCAGGTGCTTAGCAGGAAATAATAAATTTGGATATGAGTGCCTTAGTGCTTAAATGAAGTATGGAATGAGAGCATAAAGTTTAAAAGCTGAAAAAGCAGACAGAAATGGCTATCAAGATTGAGTGCAGTCCATGAAATCTCATGCAATTATGTAATTGTAATACTTAATCTGAAAGGTTATTTATTTTTAAATTATCCCCTGTCCATCACAAAACAAAAGACAATGCCACGTGCTTGTAACAAGCCAAATAATGCTAAAAGATGACTAAAGGATGGCTTTAGCAGCCTTTTGGGAGGGTTGGATATCGCAGAAAGCAGCACCTGGAAAAATGCCCTTTCCCTGCTGTGCTATTCTTGACAGTGTGTGCAGTGGCAGGAGATCTGTGGCAGAACTGAGGAGCTCCCCAGTGGTGGGGGCTGAAGAAAGGAAAATGTGCAACAGGAATAAATGCAAACCATTGCTTTTCTTCTCACATCTCCACAGCCTTTTCCCATGCCCAGTCTGAGTTCATCTTGGAGGTCTGGGCTGAGTATTCCCTCAGGCACGGTTGATGTCAGAGCAGGAGCTGGGCATATCCTCAGTGTAAATATCAGCTCTCCTGAAATGCCTTCCCTGGATCCTGCCCTGCCTGCAGAGCCTTCCCATCTCGTGGGGACTGTGCCGGGAGGGCACGTGTGGTGTGACCGTATCCGTGACAGGCTTAACGCCGTGATCACGGCCGAGCCAAATTCAGCTAAAGAACAGCCGACTGTGATGGAGAAAGCCATGCAAAAGGGGTGGAAAATAAGGATGTGCTCAGCCCACAGAGCCTGCTGGCCTTATTATTATGTGTGGATTGTTGTTCCCACACCGAGCAGGATTGTGCTGCAGGGAATGGCACCCTGGGCCTGCCCTCTGCAGCTTTTGCAGGAGTGAGCACAGATCTGCTGTGGGTTTGGTACAGCACCACTCCAGACCACGGCTCTGGTGCTTCAGCTTTGTCATGGCCTGACCTGATTCAATTTTTAGAAGAATGGGAGTGATAGAGGTTTGAAGTTTTTAAGAATATATGTATTTTTTCTTTTGATTGTCATAGTTTAGTTAGGAGGAAAAAAATGTGCCGGTGATTTTTTGGTTTATTTTGTTTACTGGGGAATTTCTTGGTTGTTTTCAGAGATTTTGTTGGATTTTTTTTCCTTGTGGCCAAGAAAAAAAAACCAGAACCATTGCTGTTGTGTAGTGCTTGGATCCAAGGGCACAGAATGGAAAGAAATTGCTTCTGGTAAGCAAAAATAGGAGAATGTTCAGGAGGCTGGTGGTGGAGTGACATGACCTTGTGATGTAGAGAGTGTGTGCGAATACTTAACTATGTAGGATACTTGGTTCTGTGTCAAGAACTGCCTGCAGCATTACACAGCACCCTCAAACCTGGTTACACTCTGTTCTGGTTGCAAAGTAGCTTTATTTGGATAACTCTCCTGGAGCTAAAAAGGATTTAGGTCACAGGAGAGATGAGGTGCTGGTAGGAAAGAGCTGAGAAGGGAGGCAATGCAAGCAGGGAGATGGATGGTGTTATTTTTAAAGGAATGTTTTAGAAGCCATTGATCTGTGCTGTTTTTGTTAAGAGGTTTTTAGCAAGATTCCATCTCCTTCCTTTCTCAGCAGTTCTTCCTCAGACAGGGGGAACAGGAGGTGATGTGTTCACTGATGCAGAACCTGACAACCCAGGGACTCCTGACAGCAGGAATGTCTCTGGAGATGGTCACGCATTGCCTGCTGTCTGTGACAGGAGAGTGACACCAGGGAGTCCAGGAGAGAGCAAAGGGTAGGACAGCAGAGACGGGTAAAGAAAAAGAGGGGCTGAAAGTAGATCATTGTGCAGAGGGAGCAAAAAGGAAGAAAAAATACTGTGAGCTCCTGAGGAGTGGGTGGAGGTTGGCATTTTGCTTATTGAAGCTTTTCAGCACCAAAGTGACACGGAAATGGAAATAATCTCCTCTCTGCAGGTAGAGCCTGGCCAGCAGCACACAGGTACTGCTGCAGTGATGGACACCCATGTTCTGACAGAGCAATTCTTCATCCTCATTATTTATGGCAGAGCTGCTATTCTTTCTTCCACTGAGAGCTGCTCAGTGAAAGCTGTTTTCTCTCTGTTTAATACTCTAGAGGAAAGCGAGTTAAAAGGAGAATAAAAGACAGTGATAGTGAAATGTCCTTTGGGCACATTTGGGGATCTGCACCAGGGGAAAACCAGGAAATTTGTTTGTCATGAATGTGCTTTATCAGAGAATCCAAGTTCCTGTGTGTTTTTATTACTGCTTATAACTTTAGATTCAGTAGAAATGGCTGGGTCTGAAACACCTGCAATTTGGCCACTGAGGCCATGCTTTGGGAAATCTTTCAGGCGTACAAAATCTGTTCCTGTTCACTACATACACAGATGTTTTCACTCTCATTTCACACCTGTGGGGTTGACCTTTTCCCTGGGCACTGCTGCTGAACTGGGGACTTTGTTCTGACCCACCATGGAAGAAGGAGCTTTTCTACAGACTTGTGTAGCAAGAGAAGCTTTGCTGTGAATAGAAATTGCCCTTTTATCCTCAGCTGTGCCACAGGTAATTGCAAGTTTGGGGTTATAACAGTTAGCTCTTAAATTGTACATTATTTCCTGTTTGCTTGGGCTTTCAGATGTTAATCTTAGATTATCATATTTTGTATTATCTCTAGCCACCTCAAAATACTATATTCATATTTTCCCACATTATTTTAATCCCATATATCTTTCAGCAACCAGAGGGATTTAGTTGCTATCATTGCCTGCATTGTGGATCCAGTCTGGGTGGTTTTGGCTTTGATCCTAATGATTGCAGTGAATGCCACCAAACACAACCTGATGTTAAATATTTTCACCAGCTTTAATGGTTTGTGTTTGGTGTTATGTGGGGAAATCCTTCATTTACTTCCACAGCAGAAAGGAAGGAAGGAGCAGCTCTTACACCATCCCTCTTCCCTCTGTCGCCTGGATTCTGAAATTGCAGTCGGGTGGTAAGGATGGGTTTTATTAATTCAAAAACAGAGCAACACTTGGCAAATAATTTCCGACAGGGCCACCAAATGGTCACTAGATATTCTCAGGCACCTCTTGATCTCGGTTTCTTTGGCAAGTTGTGAGAGGCTCTGCGATGTGTTCCTTGTCCTCTGGCCAGCTTGGTGCTGAAATCCTTTATTCTTCATGGAGAGGTCTTCTCCATCCCTTGCCAAGCAAAGGAGAGTACTGCCAGCCAGCAGACATGTACATTTACAGTTTTCATAATCGAGTCTCTTGAGCAATTCCTGTAGGAGTAAAAAGATTTTAGAAACTGTAGCTCTGCAAATGTGACCACTGGGAGCTTGTTAAACAGGAGGCTTGGGAGACAGGAGGGAGAGACTCTGTGTCATGAAGCTGCATCTCAGGGGTGCTTGGACTTGATATAAAGCCCCTGATTTTCATCCCTCTGATAATTAGAAGTTCCACACCTCAGCACAGATGCAGATTTTAAAGCACTGAGGTGCCATAAGGCACATTTGTCTCTATAACGCAGGGATTTCAAAGGATGAAAATTTGCTTGGGTAAATAAATACATCTAGAGTAAAGGAGAACCCTGGCTGAGGCTGGGTCAGGCACACAGGAGTGTTTGGTGCAAGATGCAGCAGGAGCCATTCCCTCTTGTCTAAAATATAAAATATCACCTCTGAGGTGCCTCACTTTCCAGCCTTCCCCTTGGGCACTGCTGTTACCCCACACCTTGCTGAGAGCAAAGCATAAAGTCCTGGAGTGAGAAAACAGATTTTTGCCATCATTTTCACGTTTCTGTGTGCAGAACATGCCCTGGGCAGTGGATGTCGGGCCAGTGCCTGGCTCATGGCCAGGTTGTGCAGTGGGCTCCCCTTTGCAGTGGAACTGGAGCAGAAAAGGTCTGAGAGAGCAGTCGGAGCAAGAGCAACTTTTTCTGATGACAGCCTGTAATCACCACAGGGCTGCTTACAGCAACGGGCTAATCTGGATTGATCGGGGCTCTGACATTCGTTCCAGGGATCTCACACATCAATCCAGCCTCAGCCTGCCACAGTAATTGTCTTTTTATCACTCTCACCGATTGCTTTTCCCTGGAGCAAAGTCCTGGTACTTTTTCATTACCAGCGCAGGAAAACAAGGCTTAGTGACAGGGAGTGGCACCAATTTTTTATTTTTTTAATTTTTTTTAAAAATTGGTCCAGAACAAAGGCTTGTTATTGACTATTTCTAGCTGAGAACCTGTGCAAAATCCACCACTACAGCATCAGTGGCTTCCCAGCAGCCCACAGCACAACACTGGTGGCAGTTCTTGTCCATACCTTGTTCCAGCTGCTGGATCTGCCTGGTTTCCTTGTAACAGCTGCATTTTAACAGTGTGCTCCTAACAAAACACACACCTATTTTCTCCAGTGTTTAGAGGTCTGATTTGCTCCATGACTTTAAATTTATTCTGTGGTTTAAAATACAAAAATAAATAAAATTAAGGAGCAAAGTAACCAGCAGCAGTCTTGCTAAGCAGCTTCCTTCTTCCTCATTCATGGACTGAAATCCTAGGAATGGAGGAACTATTTCCTCTCCTTCCCTCTGGGTTTCCTGGCCTTGTAACTCATTAATATTCCTTTCTATACCTGGTGTGTGCATTTCATCAGCTTTTGGAGATCACTGGGGGATGTGAGTGTAGGACCACAAACAAAGGGAAAAGGGTGAAATCCTGGTAAGGGTTTCATGTTGGTGTATATTTATAAATCTTTCGGGGGGGTTTAGCACCAGCTAATTGACCAAAGAGAGGATGAGCCATAATTCATGTTCTCACACCTTTCAGATTCAGCAAAAGGGAGGAGCTCAGGGCACCCTTCTGCCTCCCTCTTCAAAAAGAAGGAAAATAACTGTTTTTTCTGAAGTCACCCATTCCACGAAGCAAATACTGAATGCATTTGGGAGAGCCTGGAAAGCCAGAGTGCTGACAGAAATTGGTGTTTGGAAGAGGAATACATATAATTTCCATGCAAGTTTTATACCAGTGCAGTACATGAGCCAAAGCACAAACCACCTGCACATCCCACTGCCCTCGGGCATGCCTTGCATTAGGACCAGAAGGATGTGGAACACATTTAGAGATGCCAAGCCATTACTCCTCCCATATGGTTTATTGAGGATCTCAGTTTCCAAAGCATGAGTAGCAGTGAGGCCCATTATTCTTTCCAGCATGCAAAAGGCACAAGAAAGTCATCAATGTGATTCTGTGCAAAGTGTCCCTAAGAAAACACACAGCGAGGAAATGACAGAAAAGAGCCCCCGATGGAAGAATGCCAAAGCGCCTTCAGGAAAGTGCTGAAAAGTTCTGAAAATGGTTGTACTTTTTCAGAGTCCAGATATGCTCAGTTGGTGAAAGATGCTTTGCAAATCCGTGAAAGAAAACTCAAGAGACAGAGCCAAAAGGCTTAAAACAATAATCTCCTTCATGTGCCAGAATTCAGGATGAAAGTCAAAATGATTTGTCTCAAGAAAAAAGTGTGGCAGTTAAAGACAGACATTAAATTCTTTAAAAAAAAAGCCCAGCAAAACCAGACGTAGAAAGTGGATGCATTCTAAGAGCAGCTCAATAAAAAATATTCCTTTTAATGAAAATAATTTCTTAAATGGATACTTGAAGAACAGAAATCCACCTTGACTGTGACCATCTACTGCACCCTGCTCCCAGGAAAGCCTCCAAGCACGACAACACAACGCCTTCTAGAAGAAGAAAGTCCCCACTACCTGCATGTGTGAAATGTGAACAATTTGGAAACACAAACGCACAGGACCAAGTATCCAAGTCCCATCAGTCAACTTGGGTGTCGGGAAGCCTCCTGGGATTCCTGTCTCTCCCACTGGAGCTGGCTGGTGCTGGAGGCAATGCCACTTCCCGGTGGGCACGGCTGAGCCCGTGAACCCTTGAGCCTCTTGCTGGAGTTGAATACTTAAACCTAAAAAAGGCATTTACAAGTTGACGCTTTGTTGTTGTTGTTGTCTTATTTCCTTGCAGTATAGGTTTCTACTTCTAGACTATGGAATGTTACATTAAACAATATAATTATTCATTACCTTGCTTCAAATTTCATTACAGTTACTGAGGCTTCATCATAATTTCACACAGCACAGAGACACCAAACTAAACACCGAGCAGTCAGCACTAGATGTATTTTTTCTTTAAGTACCAATAAGCAAAATATCCCATTCCCCCCAGAGATCCCATTAGGAAGGAGGCTCCAAGGAAGGAGGGAGGTTTCCGCTTGACCAGCCTGAAGGCATTGGGTACCACTGCAGACAGGAGCGTGGTGTGTATGTCTCCCAAAACTTTCCTGAAGGCGAAGCGTTTCTGTATCCTGTCAAAGAAGGACTGTAGGTTAGGTCTGCTGCCATCTTCCCAGTATTTCTTAGAGAGTCCCAGAAACTTGAGGCGGTGCAGGGTGGCTCCTAACAAGACATCGGCCAAAGTAAAGACGCACCCGCAGAGCCAAAGTTCACACTTCTGCCCTGGAGAGAGAAGAGACACAGCAAAGGTAAGAATCCCTTGGGTGGGCACCTAAAATCATGCTCAAAAACTCCACATGGGCAGGAGCATTAGATCTGGGGTGTTTTTTCCCAGCTCTTTGGTGGGCCAGGAGCTCAGAGCCCATCACCAGGTTACATGATGGAGGGTATGGGGGTGCCAAAAGCTGGGAATGTGAGATGATAATTTATAACCCATGTGAATATACAAATTACAGGCTGCAAAGTGGCTCTGCTGCCTCTCCCCCAAGTTAAGAGCAGCAGGACATGGCATGGAGGTCCCTGGAGAAGAGCCCTCTGCCCCCCTTGAAGGAAGATGCCGTGTAGTGACCCCTTCCACTGTGTCAGTGGTGGGGAGAGCAGCAGTGTCTGCCCTTGGCCGCACCAGGAGCTGTTTCAGGAGTGCCGCGTCAACTTGGCCTATTTTAGGGGTGTGAGAAATCCTCAGGAATCAAAACCATTTGCTGGATGGCCTGGCTGCTCTCTCTTGTGTGCTGCTGGGGAGGTTCTGCCTTTGTTCTCTCTCCTGTACCCGGGACCCTGCTCCAGGACACCAAAACCAGCAGCACATCTGTGCCAAGAGCCAGGCTTTTGGGGAGCCAGAGCTCAGTGTGAGTGCAGGACACAGAGAAAGACACCAAAGGGTGAACAGCCCCTGATAATGGGTGATCCTGGAAATAACCCCACTAGAGAGACATCCAAAAATAAACCAAGCTGCTGTTAGGCTGGAAAAAGCAGTTTCAGGCCAGGATATTGTTAAGCACTCCCTCAGTGCCCTTTGAATACTGAGGAGCTGGGCTGGGATGGAGCTGAGGGAGATGAAAGAAGTGCAGGTAAAGAACATCAGAAGGGACACAAAAATCTACCCTCAGTCAGCTTTGCTCCAGATTCCTAATTCTGGGGCTCTTCATTGTCCTATGGTGATTGTATCAGGAAAGAGAGGAGAGGCTCTGGTACAGCACCCAGTGCAGGGCTGCCTGCAGGACTAGGCTGGGGCAATTATGGGTAATTAGCAACCCTCATTTGTAGTTGCTTGGCAGCCTGCCTAATCCTGCTGGAGGCACTGCCCAAGTGGACAGATTGCCTGTGCCTAATTAGTCAATAAATATTTTCAGTGACTAATGACTTGTAGGGGTGCTGCAGCCAGAGCTTCTTGGGTGTGGTGGGGACCTTGTGGGTGCTCAGAGGTGAGGGGAGCAGGGCTGGGGCAGCTGCCTCACTTGAGGCACTGCTGCAGGTGAAGAAGAAAGCACATGTGAGGATGGTGACTGTGGGAGAGAGCTGTGATCCTCTGCTGAGGTCTGGACCCCGATGTGGGCTGCTCCAGCCCCTTGCACCCCTGCCCAGCACTGAGTGGGGTAGAAACACAGGGAAAAGCAACTCTTCCCATTTGCATCCACAGCAGCCCCAGCTCGGATCAGGCTGTCCCAGCTGAATGGGGGGTGCCTGTGGCAGGGGTCTGCTGGTGCTCCTGCAGCACCTCCCACCCTCCTCCCGCCTGCCTCGCCGCCAGCCTGGGCTGCGTGGGAGTAGAGCTGCAGCACTGCAGCTCCTGGGAAGTTGCCAAAGTGGTGATCATGCCCACTGCTGAGATCCTGACCAGGCCATGGGCACGGTGTGGGAGTTTGGGGTTCTGGAGCAGAGGGCGGGAGTGCCACACAAGGACTGAAGGCATTGGAGCACTTTGGTGCTGGCAACAGCAGCAGCAGCGATTCCTCTGCTCCAGGCACCTGGGAAGTGCTCCCAGGGTACCTCATTAGGCTGAATTCTGCTGTCCCAGCCCTCACACCCATTAATGAGGGTGTTTGAGGAAATTAGGGCAAGGCAGGATGCCACTGTGAACATCAGGGCTCTTGGTAAATCCCCACCTGATGCCCTACAGGGCCCAACCTTGGCACCTCCGAGGACCCTCCAGCGTGGCCCCGAGAGTGATGCACAGCTCCCCAGGGCCAGGGCTGGCCCCGAGGGCAGGGGCAGCTGTGATCCCCTGATTAACTGTGCCCGGGCTCTGCTCTGGCACCGTGGTGCTGGCAGCTGGCAGCCCTCCCAGGGCCGGTGCTCTGAGCCCTGCCAGCAGTGGGGAATAGAGGAGGGGGGACGGTGTCATCCAGGGGTGATGGCAGGACAAGCGCTGCCCAGCTGTGCCCAGGCACTCCTGACTGCCAGGGCTGTTCAGGGCAGGCTCCCAGCACTGTGTATTTGATGTCAGGGATGGCTGGTGTCCCTCTCTCCCACCTGCTGCCGTGTGACGCAGGTTCTATAAGGGCTCTCCCCTCCAGGGCCCCTCAAATTCCTGGTTTTCACTGCCCATGCTCCCCTGGGATGAGCCACAGCCTGGAGACATGAGGGGGCTTGGCTGTGACACATGCCCCCATCTCTGCACTTTCAGCAGCCAGTGCTCCTTGGGTGCAAGTGCCCGGGGCCAGCCTTCTCCTTCCTAAACCAGACTGATCATCCATCACTGTTCACCCCTTGCTGGGGTAGAGGGCACTGCCATCACCCTCTGGTGACTTTGGGGCTCCCAAAGAGCATCCATGAGGACAGGGGTCCTGCTATCCCATGGCAAGACCCACCTGTGGTTGCTCCAAGGGAGTTGTTCATCAGATACAAAGCTTTTGGCTGTTTCTGGTGTTGCACCTCAGCCTCGTGTGGAAAAACACCCCATAAACACAGCCCAGTGCCTACCTTGGTACTCCAATTTCCTTTTCTCCAGCTCAGCCTCAATCTGGTCTAGCACCATCCCAAGTTCTCCAAGGATCTTCTTCAAGTAGTTCACATTATCGTGCTCCAGGATCTTGGCCTGGGTGGAGAGCAGGGTTAGAGTGGCCAATAAATGGACACAGGGACACAAAGCACCAGGTGGCCATGGCAGGTCTGTGGGTCATGTTTCCCCAGCACCAGGGATGTGTGTGGCTTTGACCCACTCACCATGAGCTTCTTCTGCTTGGAGAGGTAAGGCTCAGATAGCTGTGGCTCCTCTTCATGGTCCAGCTTCATCAGATCCGTGGTGGCGTTAGCTAAATGTCCTGGGGGAAGGCAGACAGAGAGGCTGGGGTGACCAGTGTCTGACAGCAAAACACCTCATCCTCAGTCAAAATATTGCTGCAGCACCAAGAAACAACTGCAGCTCCATCCCCAGCAGGCTGAACCTTTGGGACGTCTGAGCTGGCTGCCCACACCCGGGTGTACATTCAGAGCAGTGGGGCAGGGAGGGGCATGGGGACAGTGCTCCCTCCTGGGTGGAGCTGTCCCACCTGGCTCAGTGTTTGGGGATGCAATTCCATGGTGTGGAGCCCATCATGAGCATGGAAGAGATGCTCACCCTTCTGCCTCTCTGGGCATAGGGAGGATGGGAAGGACTTTGTGCAAGGGAGCTAAAGGAAAGGAGCAGAGTGAAAGGAAGAAAGGAATCCTAGAGGCAGAGTAGCACCTAAGGGATAGCATGAATTACCCAAAGTTGGGCTAATGTCTTCCTGCCAGGGACCATCTGTCTTTCCCCTCCTTGTTCCCTCCGACAAGGGAGGCCTTGGCTCTGCCCGTGTGCTGGTGAAGGAGGTGCCAGGGCTGGCTGGGGTGGGAGCCAGCAGCAGGCTGTGCACTGCCATAAAATGCTGAAATTCCCTATTTTCTGCCTTGAGCTTGTGCTTGCTAAGGCTGCCAACCAGCTCTCTTGGGGCTGCAACTCAGATGGAAACCTGGATATCATCCTGATTTCATTCCCCTTGAGAGAGCCTGGAACCTTGGTTCACCCTCTCCTTGGGACACAACTACATCGATTTCCCCTGGCACCCACTGCAACAGCGCAGCTGAGCCATTGCCTGAGTGCAGAAGATGTGCTGGGGAGGAAGGATACCATCAGCCCATGGACCTGCTTGTACCTCTCCAACAGCTTGAGGAAAATGTGTCCAGAGAGCTCAGCAGAGTGCTGGGGTGGTGATGGGAGGCAGGTGGGGGCTGAAGCACATCACACCCCACCCTTTGGGGAAGGGATGGGCTCTGGCCTACATCAGCCAGGATTTGGGGGTGGAGGTGACACTTGGTGACATGGGGAAAGGTGTGATGAGTGTCAGCAGAGGCAGGGCAGACCACAAGCTACACCTCAGGAGCTGCCTATTTCTCTTTGTGCACAAGTGCATCCCACCTCAGCAGGACCATCTGGGACCCAGGCAACCGAAGGGATGGGGCTGGGAACAGTGTTTCCTACAGCCTCAGCTGGAGCCTAAAGGAAGGGAGAGACCTGGGACATGCCAATACCCTCCCGACAAGGTCGCTTTTCTGGTGAGGAATTCTCTCCAGGAGCAATCCCTGCCGTTGAGTTATATTAAGCATCGTCAATGTTTCATGAGCACTTGAAGGTCAGGTACACAGACTTATGCCGATTCATCCACTGCCTGCAACTCAATCTGCCTGCACTCTCCCGCCTTTGCCCTTAGAGTTATTGGAGGGAGAGGGGCAAATTCCTGTGCCCCAGAAAGAGCTGAGAAGCTGGCATGGGCCATGGGAGCAAGGACACCCCCTGAGTTAGGAAGTCTCTCTAGGATGCCTGCAATTCCCAGGTCAGCTGTGCTTTGCCATTTCCCATCTCTGTCCCTGCCTGCTTTGGTGGAAAGGGGAGATGAGCAGGAGCAGGGTGGCTGGCTGGGCTGTGGAGCCTAAAGGAGCCGGGGAGCCCTGGGCAGCCCCGCCGGAAAGGCGACTTACTGCGGATCTCAGTGGTGGCGTACTTTGGGATCATGGAGTCGGTGGTGAGCTCGGGGTGCAGGATGCAGCCGTGTGTGTAGGCGTCCATGGGCAGCGAGTCCAGCAGCTCCCGGTACTGCAGCACCCGCGAGTGCAGCAGGCTGCCCGGCTCGGGGATCAGCTGGGGCACGTTCTCTGCAGGGCAAAGGCACCGGTGAGCAGCTCCTGGGAGGGCTCAAGAGCTCCATAGCGGAACATCAGCCTGCTCTGGACAGCAGTGTGCAATCCTGCTGACATAGCAGGGCTGGCTGAGGCAGAGCATTCACTCAGGTCTGTCGTGCTCTGCCCTCTCCCTTCCCGCTGCCCATCCCAGCCGACCCATGCCCCGAGATGGGCAAACCCACAGGAGCACAGGGAAGTGTGTGGATGTCATTACCCAGCCCCACAGCCCTCGTGTTCCCTGGGCTCAGTGCAGCCAGCCCTGAGTCCCCACAGCCTCTGAATTTGTACACTGTAACTTCACATCTCTTAGAATGGGAGAAAAATCTTCCTGGTCTGTAGAAAAGAGCTATTTTGAGAGGATTTGAGTTTAGGATCTCCTGAGTTATATATTCTTTACTCCAATGACACTGAAGTACCCCATTCTCTTGGGTTTCCTTGAAAATCCCAAAAATGGGCCATGGGAGTAGATGACCAAAGGAGCCCAGTGTATTTTCCCTCCATGCTCAGCCAGTGTCTCAGCTGCAGTAACATCTCTTGCCCTGGCTGGCTCTGCTCCTCCCTGCCTTGATGGGTTTTATTCACTTTCCATGGCAGTTTGCATTCCTTTTATTACACTTTCTGCTCACAATAAATGGCAGATGACACCAGAAGAAGAGAAACGTTGCTCTTGTCTCCCCCAAGTTTTTTAACTCTCCCAGTTTTTTAAGGGATCATAAATGTTTATAGTGTCTGCAGAGAGCAGCTCAGGTGAGTAAATCCACCACTGGGATCTGATGCCCTCATCCTGTCTGCAGCACTGGGCTCTCCGCGTGCCGGTGTCTCCACCTGAGTTAGGACACGTTGGCAGAAGGGCTTTGGCAGATGTGACCAGTGCAGCCCCTTGTTTCAGGGCCTGAAGTGAGAGCTGTGCTCTGCCCAGCCCTGCTGGGCTGGCAGGAGCTGGGCTGCAGGCATGGCTGGATTATCGTGCCCATGGCTGGATGAGAGCCAGGCACATTTTGGTACCTCCTGTACTGGAAACCCCCCCATGGCTCTGACCCAGACTGTCCCTGCTGGAAGGCTCCACAAAGGTGTTCCCACTGATAGGCATCAGTGTCACTGTCCCCTGAGCAAAGGGGGCTTTTGGTGGCTCCTCCCTGCCATGGGCTCCAGCTCCCCAAGTGGGGATTTTCCACCTGAGAGAAGTGACCAGATGAATGAAACAATAACTGACCTATAGCTTGTGTTCTCCTTCCCCAGGGCTCCTGGCCAGCACCCAGCGGGCTGGGGCTGGGAACAGCACATCCAGAGGGACTGTCCCATCCCGCAGGAAGATGGAGCAACCACAATGAAATAGCAGTGTGCTGGCCACCAGCCCACAACCTTCAGCATGTTCCAGGGAGGATTTTTATTGGGATGGCTTGACTTGCCTTTACAAGCCACAGCAGCCTGCACACAAGGGTTGCTGTTGCACTCTATGGCTGTGCAAGGGGGTGCAGACCTTGGAGGATACTCTAGCCTGGAAGAAATATTTCCCTGGTCAACTCCTCAGTGGTTTCTGGGCACTGCTGGTCCTAGTGAGAAGCACCCTCAAATGTGGCTTATTGGCACTCTTCACTGCTATTTTGGGGGAAGGAAAACATTTCTCCACACACCACCCTTTACTGATAGCTGGTCCCCAGTGTGTATAAGCAGCTGATAAAGGTCATGCTCTTAGCCCAGGGGAAACATAGCTCAGTAAAAATACCTGGTAAAGGCCTTTTCAAACTCTACACATTTCTGCAAGGTGGCTGATTCCCCCTCAGATCCTAAACTCAAGATCAGCGCTGCCACATCCTGGTAATGCTTTTGGCAGCTGCTTTGCTGAGTGATAGGATGGAGCAGAGCACGGAGCAGGGAGTGATGCTCTGGGCCCTCTTTCCTGGAGCTTCCCCTCTCCATTTCTCAGCAAAAAGGTAAGAAATTTCACCTGGCTGGAAAATCTCAACAACAGGAGTTTCCCAGTGCTCAGACAGCTCTGTGTCCCCCTCCTGCTGCGGACAGCCTGTTGTCACATATGTCAGACCACCTGCCCTTCACAGAGACCAGCTGAAGTGGTGCAGGGACTGACACTCCCTGATGTCCCTTGGTGCTGGGGCTGCTGCCAGGCAGGAGAGCAGCTGCCAGTCCCTAGGACCTGCTGCTGGTGTGGGATTGTCCTGACAGACCCGTCCCTGCTGCCCCACTGGTGAGCGAGCTGTGAGCCTCCCCGGAGCAGCAGCACAGTGGCGGGGCCGGGAGAGGACAGCAGCTGAGCTGGCAAGGCGCCCTTGCTTCGGGAGCTATTTTGAGATGTTTTTGATGTCTCTGTTGCAAGGGGATGGATGCTGGGGAGAACATCGTGATGGCAAAGCCCGAGATCCCTGCTCAGCTTTGAAGGCTGCCCAGTGGGTGTCCCGGCCCAGCAGCCCCCAGGACTGGGGGAATGAGGGTGAAGATGTGAGATGCCAGGGAGCTGCTGAGCAAAGCTGACTTGGAGTTCTGTCTCAGCATCCTGGTGTGCCAGGCCTGCAGCCCTGCTCCGGGGGGAATATGAGCTTCCCTTTCCTGGCTGTCCCTTCCTCTGGGTTTGTGTCACATCATCCTCCCGTGGTCCTCAGCACCACTAGCTGGTTTTGACTTTAAAGAGGCTGTGTCCTCTGAGGCACAGCAGCAGCAGGGACAGCAGGGTCCCCCTGCCCATGGAATGCTTGAGGAAGCAGGGAGAGAGGCAGCAGCACATGGCTTAAACCCATCTTCTCTCAGCAGAGGCCGTTATGGCCCCTCCATTCATTTACCCAGGGCCAAAGCACAAATGTGCCTAAAGTCAGAAGTGTTCCCATGGGCTGTGCCCCAGTGGGGACTCAGGTGAAATGCCACCATGCACCATAGGGACTGAGAGAAATTGTCTGATTTGGAAGCATGACTTCCAGGACAGAAAAAGAGGGACTCAGCTTTCACACCCCTCAAAGCCCTCCAGCAGGGGATTTCTGTTGGAAATTCTTCAATTTCATGGGAAAACATAGAAGTCTGGGGAGGGCCGGTGGCTTGCTGATCTTCTGGGATGAAGATGAAACTTTAAAGGAAAAAGTAGATTCTTTTAGCAAACAGAATCTGGACCAGACACAAATTTCCTCTGAGGCACAGCCCAGCCTTGCATTACCTCCCGTGAAGTTCTTCTCCATGTAGTCGATGATCTGGTTGTAGTCGCTGATGATGTTGTCCCTGTGGATGATGACGGGCACCTCCTCGCCCAGGTTGAGCCGCATGAACCAGGGCTCCTTGTGCTCCATCAGGGGCATGCTGACATCCCTCTCCTCGCAGGGCAGCCCCTTCTCTGCGATCACCAACCGCACCTGGGCAAAGGCCGGGGAGAAAGGGCTCAGCCCACCCACCGAGCTGGTCTCCAGTCCCCCCTACCCCATTACACCCCCAGACCCTTCCCTAAAACTTAAACACATGCCAGGATCCCGTGCTGGCCTTGAGAGAAGCCAGGCAGCTGGTGCCATGGAACAGCTGCAAAATCCAGGCAGCCACGAAAGAATCTGTTTTCCTGGCAAAGAGGTGATAGCCAAACCCTTCCTGTCTTCTCAGAATCATGGGCCATCCTCCCTGGTCCTGGTGGCCTGTGTGACAGGCAGAGGAGCTGGAGGGAGAGAGCCAATCCCTCAGCAGTGGGTGGAGGGGGGCAGGGGCTCTCAGCTGGGGGAGAATGAGTGATGCTGCTGTGGATCCCAGCATAGCCCAGCACATACCTGAGGAAGAAAAGGAGGAGGAAGAGGAAGAGGAGGAAGCAGAGGCTGCAGCAATGAGTCCTGCTGTCTGGCTGAAGGAGACCTGGATGCTGACTCAGGTATGTCCCACTCTCAGGAGTGCTGGACTCTGGCTTTACCAGCACATTTTGAGCAGGTGAAGGCTCTGTTCCATGGGAAGTTCCAGGCAGCCCGTGTGACCCTGCACAGCGTTCCTCCTCCTCCTCCTCCACACTGACATTATCTTGAGGGCATCACCCAGCACCTTCACACCTCTCATGTCAAACCTGCTGCCTCCCCCTTCCCCTGCCCTCCTGGGCCTGCCAGCAGCACTGGGGTGGCACGCACACATCTCAGGGGTGGGAAAGGTGAATCCAGCCTTGCAGAGGGGCAGGAGGAGGCAGGAGTGAGGCTGGATGTGGGACACCATCACAATCCCCATCCCAATCACCAGCCCTCAGGGCTGATCCTGCTGCTCTGCTCTGTGTGTGAGATTGTGTTGAACATGCACTCAGAGATGGCATTTTAGGCTTCTGGGTTATAAAGCCTGACTATTATGAACTAAGTATGTCAAACACTAAAAAAAAAAGCCCACGGGGGATGTGAGAAAGCCAGAACCACTGAATGAGGGAAAAGTACTTGTTTTCATCCAACTAGCAGCAGCTAAAAATACAATTTAACATATATAAGCATTTCTGTGAGTACTTCAGAGTTCCCGGGGAATTAGTCATTAATTATTCACAGGACTGGCAAGTTATTTTTTTTCTTTTAAAGTCAAACAAGAGAAAGCCTGGGCTCCTCAACTGCAGCTCGCTCCTGGCCTTTTCCTCCTGATAAATAAACCTCAGCCAGTACCGCCTGGGGTATCCAGCCCCAGGCTCCCTGCGCTTCCCTGTTCTGCTGTCGGGAGCTGAAGGCCTGGCAGGAGGCAGCTGCTGGGCAGGAGGCAGGTACCCCAGTGCCTGAGGGCAAGGGGAGCCCCTGCCAGCTCCCCAAAGGGGGATCCCGGACAGGGGAGACAAAACATTCCCAGGGAATTCCGCGGGGAGCCGGGCACGAGCATCCCCGGCAGTGCGGATCCCGACCGAGCCCGTCAGTCCCGTGCTGCCGGCGGTGCCCACCGGGTGCAGGCACTCTCTGCTGCATTGGGCATCCTCCCTCCTTTGTGTCTGCACGCAGGAGCGGGCACCTCTGCCCCGGCCTTCCCGCGGGGCTGCGGAGCTCGGGGAGGCCCTGGCTCCGGGAACTTGGTGTTCTCCACCCACCCCTCCACCAGCCCCTTCTCCATACGGCATTAAGGGCTTAGGAATGCGGGGGGTTTGGGGCCGGGGGAGAAGGCTGGCTTTGCTACACAGCTGATGTGCTGCGAAATGAGCATTTACTATGGTCTGGAAAAAGGGATTTCTTGCTGGGGCACCCCGGGAATAGAATATCCAGGGCACTGCTGCAGTGTGAGGTGAATCATCGCTGCGTGCTGGGGTCCGGGATGCTCTCCTGGGCACCAGCCTGGCTCGGGGCTGCCTCTCCTCTCGCAGCAGCAGCAGCAGGGTGGTCCCGGGGCCCGGCTCTGCCTTTGTCTGCGCTCCCGGCCACGCCAGTGCGGGGCTGGCAGCGAGCACAAAAGCCGAGGCGGCTCCCGGTGCGAGCCGTGATCCCAAAGCAAAGGCGAGATTTGCCCCCCCATCCTCATCCCCGTGCCCATCCCCTCCCCGGGCAGATGCTGTTAAAAAGATCTGCCTGGCCGCTGCTGCCCCGGGCAGCCACGGGGCTGAGCCCCTCGCTCTCCCCCGAGCGCCTCCATCCTCCCCAGGCAAAGGGATGCCCTGGCAACTGGAGGTGATTCTCGCCCGGGAGTCCGGCCGAGCGATTGTTTTCTTTACCTTTTGCGAGCTGAAAGACTGGGTCCAGTGGTACAAAACCAATCTGTCCTGGGATTTGAGAGCGGGGTCCGTCGGGTCGTGATTTTCCTCGCCCTCCGTGGATTTCCCCGCGTTGTTCTCCAGCGCCGAGATGGGCCACCAGCTGCAGTTGGTGGGAGTAACATTATTGGGAGTCGCCATGACAGCGAGCGAGCGAGCGGGAGAGGCTCGGGGAGCGAGCGGCGCTAGCCCAGCATCACATGGGCTCCTGCCAGCCCATCGCTCCGGCTCCCCGGCCGGGCTGGGCAGCGCGGGGCGCTGGGCTCGGGGTCACGGCCGGGGCCGGGGCTGGGGCTGGGGCTGGGGCTGGGGCTGGGGCTGGGGCTGGGGCTGGGGCTGGGGCTGGGGCTGGGGCTGGGGCTGGGGCTGGGGCTGGGGCTGGAGCTGGGGCTGGGGCTGGGGCTGGGGCTGGGGCTGGGGCTGGGGCTGGGGCTGGGGCTGGGGCTGGGGCTGGGGCTGGGGCTGGGGCTGGGGCCGGGGCTGGGGCTGGGGCTGGGGCTGGGGCTGGGGCCGGGGCTGGGGCTGGGGCTGGGGCTGGGGCTGGGCTCGCAGCCCGTCCCCGCTCGTGGCGGGGCTCCCACGGAAACGTGCAGGCATCGCTTCAATAGAGGAGGCAGCAGCGGAGGCTCCTGCCTGCCTGCCAGCTCGGCAATCCGGGGCAGCTCCAACCCCTGCGGCTCCTGAAGAACATTTTTCAGCAGAGATTAAGATTTTTTTTTATTATTATTTTTAATTTTTTTTACTGATTTAGATATGGCAGATGTGTAATAAATAGCCACGGTGATGGACACTGGCTTTAAAATGCCTAGAAGGTGTCGTGCCTGCTTTGGAACCTTCACTAAAAGAAGGAGCAATGGCTCTTTAAAGGTATTCAATTACTTTTGGAGAGCACAAATTAATTTCTGCCGATTGGGTGTTATGTAGCCCATACAGGGGAAGAGCCCAGGAGCCTTTGGTGTGTACCAGAGCCAGGGATGCCTGCCCAAGCTGGACAAAGTAGGCACAGCTGGGGGTCACTTCCAGAATCAGCAAGGTGTGTCACAATTCCAAACGGGCCAGGAGACTCGGGGAGCATTGGGGATTCTGGAGCTGCTGCCCTATGAGCATCAACCAGATGTTTGCAGGTACAGATGTGTAGGCAGCTGAATACAGTGACATGGACATCTGGACTTGTGCTTTATGACACTTGGCTTTGTCATGCCCCATTTCCAGCAATCTGGGGACTTGGAGATATTTTCCCAGCCTTGGAACTATTGCCAGTGCCAGGGGATAAAGCCAGTCCAGCTGGGGGTGTTGTAGGGGCAGGTTCTGGTGAGGATTGGGACAGGCTGTGCAGGCACAGGGAGCCAGCCTGTGTCTCAGGGCTGTGTGGGGGCTCTCAGCGTGAACCACTAGGGCTGGTGAGGGTAGAAACAGTAAGGTTTGGAAGAGCTGCTTCAAGTGGGGAAACTGAGGCATGCTTCACCCAGGAGCTCTGGAAGGGAGCAGGGCCAGACTGGCACCCAGCTGCATAAACACAGTGCAAGGAGCAGTTTTCTAGGGACTGGGAGATGAAAATGAATTGTTTGTTTGTTGTGATGTTCTGTTCCTCGGGGTGTGCAGGAAGGTGATGAGAGGGGTGAGGCTGGGAAGTTCTGTATTCTGCCCTGGCTCCTTCTTCTTCTCTCCCCCCGTAGGCAGCAGCCCCCAGTAACAATCTCTCCCCCCAGCCCAGGTCTTCCCAAGTCCCTGAACTGGCCTCAGGGTCACCCACAGGGACAGGCTCTCGCTTGGCCTCTGCCCTGGGGCTGCAAAAACAAGGGAAAACTGAGTTTTGAAGAGCTGGCACCCCATACAGCACCAGCCTGCCCTCTGCTCCACAGCTTCCCCTCCTCGCAAGCGTCTTCGGGGGCTCCTGGCACTGGAAGGGGACGCGGTGGGTGTAGAAAAGGCAGGGGGCAGGTTGTCCAGCTGTTCTCCCTGGATCGCTGTCCAGAAGGCCCCATCTAGCGGTACATTTTGTGATGAATTAATGCTGCGCCGTGGGGAGTGAAACACGACAGGCTGCTGCATCCCTCTGGGTCCCGCAGGTACACGGTGCCTCTGCAGGGGCCTGCTTGTTTAAGCTGGGTTTTGGATTGCTAAACTGAGCAAGGCTTGAAGGGCACAAGGGGTGCCAGCCCCCTTTAGGGGTGCCCTGACCTTGTGTGACCTTGAGATCATCCCCAGCTCTTCAACACAGCCTCCCTGACTGCCCCATGGGATGCTGAGCTCTGGCAGACACTGGCAGAAGGTGCCATGGGAGCAGCATTGTGGCTGCTGGCAGTTTGGAAATCCCGAATCCAGGGGAGGTTCTCATCTCAGAGCTGATGCAAAGGTTACAGACAGAGATGAGAGAAAAGGAGGATGGTCACGGGACTTTGCAGGCACAGAAGAACCCTCCCTGTTTTAGAAGGAGAGGGTGGAAAGCAGACTCTAGAAACGGCTCCATTGATTTTTTTTTCCCCAGTGGCCTGATTTGGTGTCTGCCAATGCAAAGCTCAGCTTGGATTCAGAATTTGGCTTCTGTAAGGCAAGAAAGAAATGTCATTGATCCAGGGTGCCCTTCTGCATCCTGCTTCAGTTTAACTAGTCCTGGAACTAGAGGGACAAGGAATTGTAAAGTGCTGGGAGTGGGAAGCTATTGGAAAGCACACAGGCTGGGTCTGCTGAGATAGGAGGTAGAGAGGTGGGATCTGATCAAACTCCTGGGAGCACTGCAAGTCCACTGGTGCTTTCTTAGAACATTTCAGACATATTCTGTAGATTGACTGGGAACAGATCCTAGAGCATCCACACACAGAAAAAAAAACCCCAGGATTATTGGGGCAGGTACAGCAGCAGCAGGGAGCAGTAGGGCTGCATTCAGCACTGTTTGTACCAGGGCACCTCTACTCATCAATCAAGCTCAAGGTGCTGTGCAGGCATTCCCAGAGAAGATGCAGTTTTCCAATAAATCCTGAGGTTTCAGGCAGGCAGCAGAAAAAAGTCACTGCGTTATCAGAGTGATATGGATGAGCTGAACGGAGAAGGTTTTGATGGAAACAGTAAGTTTGGGCCTCTCTTAGGGCCCATCATTCACCCCCAGGGGTTGGTCTGTGCTGTGCAAATGTCAGCAGCAATGTTCCAGTACATTTACTGCAAACCTCACGATTGCAGTCAAGAACCAAAATATCTGCCCTTGCTCTGCCACAGGCAGCACTAGATGTGCTTAAACACTAGCAAAAACAGGGGTTCAGGCAGAAAACAAAACAACTGATTTATTGTCCTTTTTCCCTTTTTCCTTCCTCCTTCACTAGCAGTTTCCAGGTTCCACAGGACACCATGGAAGTGTACCCTCAGAACCTGCTCTCAGGCTTTTCCCTCCCACCTGGTGTTCTGGCAACCTGAATTCACTTCTCAGCCCTCAGTTTCAGGGTTTATTGTGGACTGATTTAACCTCCACCATTTCCCAATTCCTCCTCTCTCCCTGGACACAGCAGGTCTGTGGCACATTGTCCTGCTCCACTACTGAAAATGTGCCCTTCCAACACTGTTGATCCAAACTGGGTTTATGTAACACCAGTCCAGACACTTCCTGGGGTTCTGCACACTTTATTAAAGAGCAGCATAGCAGAAACTGCCCCAAGGTGACCTTGACCAGGCTGCCACTGCACATTTCTGCAGAAGGGCCTTGCTGTGCCCCTCAGTAAGGCTCCAGATACAGTGAGGAGTGGGGATAACCAATACCAGGCTTAAAAGAACCATTTCTGTGCACGTGGGAGAGCTGTGCCTCAGCTTCACACACATGGATTCTGGATCAATGCTGGCAAAGAGGCAGGGAAACTGTTAAAAGGGGAAAAACCCTCTGTTTAGCAACAATTCCCATGGTTCTAAAGAGGGCACAGAACCAAAACGTGAATAAAAATAGGAGCAGATACCCTCTGCTGAAGCAGAAACACCCTTCAAAAAATAGCAGCAGCAGCAAAGATAACTGGTACTAAATATTTATGTTTAAAAGCAAAGTACATACGATACCAGATTTTCTGTAGGGAGAAAGGGAAAGTGGAGGAAACCCAAAGTGTGTGTGGGTACTGCAGGATAGTGCTGGAAAAGGGAAGTGACACAAGAAAATGTAGCAATCAGTTACATTTAATTTGAGTAAGAGCAAATACTGCATGCTAAATATGTGCATGAAACTTAAGAGCAAAATTAATCGTAGCTGTATTCTTATGTTTCTTGATTTATTTGGATTTTAAATCTCAGCTTCCTGGACTTGTAAATTTTAGGGATGGTGAGGATAAAATCTACAGGGATTATCATTAGAATGTCTGAGCATTCTCCAGCAAAGAATACAAGGCCAACTGTCCGCATCTGCTTTTCATCTATTTATACACAACTGCTTGTGATTCCTTGGCTTCCCAACCACTCATTTTTCAGCATGTAAGTAAAAATTACAGTATTTTACTCAGACATGGTTGTTGAGCATGTTCAGCTGACACTGAAACCAGAGTTTTGTCGTGTTTTTGTTGGTTTTTTTTTGAATAAAAAGGTCTTGAGGGAAGATGAATTTAAGTTAAATTATTCAGACTTTAAGTTGCTGGGTTTTGACAAACATTTATTAATGCAAGTCTCGGCAACAGAATTTTTTATTGCAGTATTTTCAACCAGCAGGAATGTCATAGCTCTACAGCACAAAGCCAGGATGATACACACATCTTTTTCACCCCCTTTCCACACCACTTTGTGTATCAGATGTGCCCAGGAACATCCTGTATAGATGGTTCAACCCTCTCCACTTCTGAGACCGCACAGCCCAAAAAAACCTGATAGCCTGCTTCACTTCCCCCTAAATTATTCCATCTGTAAAGCACAAATAACAAAATATATCTTTACTTCTAAGAGCTTCACTTATCTGCAGAAAAATAGAACTGCTTAAGAGTGAGCGAGTTAGACTGAGGAAGGGTCCAAGTACACACCCGCATGTTCTGGACCTCCCAAAAAATTCCTAAGGAAGAAGCATTCACAACTTGATCCAAATAAAAAAGGAGCCAGCTAGTGTTCAAGGAAAGGAGATTCATCCTATCCAAAATGCTGAATGCCTTCTCATCCTTCTCTCTGAGCAGGATAAGGAGGATGGAGCTGTAGCTGTGAAACTTTTCTCTAAGTACTGAGATACATTAAGAATGAACATTCCAAACACTTCAAAATATCAGCAAAAAAAAAAACAACCTACAAGTTTTTTGGTTTTGTTTGGGCTTTTTCCAAAACATAGTGAAAACAGCATACAGAGCTTCAATATTCACAGCACAAACCAAAAACCAAACAGAGCTCATTTGATCTAGTGTGCTTTTGTTAAGGTATTCAGAGACTTTAGTGCATTCTTTTTAGAACTAAGCTCAGAAACTATATTTAATTTTTCATTTTATTAGAAAACTAAACTGTATGAGGCAAAGAAACATTTAATCAAACACACAACAGTGAAAACATGGCACTGACAAGGCAATTAGCCCAACCATTGTAACAAACTCTGCTTCAGGATTCTCTATTGCTTACAGTCAAGTATACATCATCTCCGCCATGTGAGACATTTTCTTGGGAATATATAAGTAGTATTCCATGTATCCCGAAAGATCTTCAATAGTCACGTCATCCACAAAGGCTCGAGCTTGCTCAGAACAAGACCTGTGAGAGCCTGCTGAGGCTGTCCCAGAGGGAGATCTGTTCTGGAGGGAGTGGGCATGGACTCCCAGGACTGCCTTCTCGCACTCGGACAGGACGCTCCGCAGCCCGGAGAAGGAGTACACCTCCATGGTGCACCACTGCTTGCACTGGCACTTCTTGTCCGTACAAGGGCACTGCCTGCCCTTGCTAAGCATGGATAAGGACTGGAAATCTGAGGTTTGCTTAGAACGCAAGCTGTTCTCAAAGGATGAGGAGAGAGCAGGGCAATTCTCCCCCCTCTTCTGCAAAGGCTCTTCGGCAGTGAAAGCTTCCAACGGTTCAGTTCTGTCGTTACTGGCCTCAAGGTGAGAATCCTGCCCGTCCTTCGTGCCATGTTCTGCTGGGACAAAAACATCTGAGCCGACGATACCCTTTGAAGTGTCTGCCTGGGGTCTGTGTTTCAGCTGGTTGTTGGCTTTCATGTTGCAATAGGTGAACTTGGGAGGGTGCAGGACCGGAGACTTGGAGCGCCGGCGCCGCGGGACCCTTGCCGATCCTCGGGAAGGCTTTCTCACACACCTGCAGGGTTCAACAGGTGAGCAAGTGGGTAACTCCAGAATATACACTACAGCTCAGTCACCTCTAAAATGTGATTAAAAACATTTTATAAGATTATTTTTCTGCTTGGAAGTACCAGATGACTGGTCACTTACAATCTCTGACAGAAAACGTGGAGGACTGAAGAAATTCGGGTTCCCCCAAAGGAAAGATACATACAAGGAACTCTTATTCATGGTGCTTCCCCCCAAGTCTTCTTATTCAAGGTGCTTCCCCCCAAATCTTCTGCCTTAAGCAGATGATACTCTGTCATCCCAAATTGAACTGCAGTGCAGAACCTGGATCAGTTGGAGCTGCTGGCAGAGTCACACTGAATATCCAGGTACTTCAAAAGCAATAAAAGAACCCAAGAGTGAGGTGAGAGGGGGTCACAAAGGTTTAAGACTTGCAGAAAAGTACTACAGATCAAATCAACAGAAAATAAAATTTTGGGAACCCTCTCTAAGAGAAGATGCAGTATTGTTTTTAAAGACTTTGATAAATCTCCTTAAGAACAACGCATCAGTTATGGAAACATTTTGTGATAGAAAGATATCCTGAAGCAACTAATTGACAACAACTCGCACTGAAAGCAGCCTGCAACTGGTTCAATGTGTCATGTTTTACCCATGCCACGCTTCCTTGGAGCTGGCAGTCTGCTGCTTGGCTCCATCCATGGCTGCTCTTGTCGTTGTTCTGAGAATCATCCCGTCGCCCACGGACAGAGCTGCAATACATCTGGGTAAAAAGGGAAATGCCACATCACAGAAATGCCTGAACATATGGCTCCAGAGGCCCACATTCAGCCTATGTGCTTTGGATGCTCAGCTAAGCCCATCAAATTTGCTGCACTGACTCCTTCTGTAGTCAGTGGGTAGAAACATGGCCATATAGAGATTTATCTGACCCCTCTTACTATACTGGCCTCGTCAAATGGCTAAAGATAGGTGAGATAAAATGAAAGGCAGCCAAAATGCCCAGAGGTTGATGTCATGCCCTATTTGTACTAAAATGACGCATTAAAGGAATGTAAACTGAGGTTCCAAACGTTCTTGTCAGACAATAGTCATTAAAGATAGTCTCCTACTCCTCTGAAATGCAAAGTCAGGCACCTGGAGCAGCAGGCTGAGGGGGAGTCAGTGGAGAAGTGGATGAGGTACAACAGGCAAGGACAGATTACTGATTTATTTAGTTCTCATTAAGGTTTTGAGATAAGCATGGAGTGAAAAAATCATCTGACCCTGGAGGTCTAGATCACAAACACAAATGCCTCAGCACATGGATTTGTATTTATAGTTATGATGGCTGCAGGATTTGAAACATGGGAAATTTTAAGAAATGAGGCTGAAATTCTATCAAACAGCCCAAACACTCTGCCCAAAGTTAATCTTAACGGATTAGTCACAAGATTTGAGCTGTTCACAACACATGCCTGCAAAACAAGATCTTTTTATGCCTAAGATGTCATCAGGAATCAACCAGAAGCCCACACAGTCTGCCAGTGGTACTACATCAAAAGTGTTATGATTAATAACCATAGTTCCATGATAGAGAACAGCTATTTTTTTCCACACTTCTCAGAAGATCTCCTGAAGCAGAGAGAATGAGTAGCAAAGCAAAATATATTTCCACATGCAGAGGAAATCCTGAATTCACAGTGCTGATGGCTGTGGGGATGAATTCGCAAGGTAACACTGTCAACACAAAACTTCCTCTTGTGTTTGTAAATTCCCAAAAGACTTCAAGTGAACTGTCTCAGAGTGTTAGACTGCATAATTTTATCACTGTAATTTTATTACACTACATATTATCAGTACACCCAGTATCTTACTAAGTTTTTAGTGTAAGAATGTCTGCAGACATTTTACTCCACAAAATCCCCTGAAATCAGAAATGCTCAGAGTTCACATTTAGCCTGACCCTTCCCAGTGAGACTGGGCTCCCCAGCACACTCTGAGGTGTTGGTGCTGTTGTCCAGATGCCTTCCAACCAAACTTTTGTGCACTAAATAAGGGCTTATAATGCATGGACCAGTGTTTACAGGAACAGAGAAACAAATTCTGTATTGCACCAGGTGACTACAGCTACAACAGTTAAAAGTGGGTTCACTGCTTTAAGTGAGTTTTTTCATTTTTACATGCAGTTGCTGTGTGATTTCAGTTAGATATTAGTCAAAATCACTCTGTAATAAAGTACTGCATTGCATATTAGACAGTTATAATGACTGCATTTCATCTGAAGTGATGCAGTTCAGAGAGAGCAAAGAACCTTGGAGAGCATATAATGTTTCACCAAATGACTTTTCTTTTTGAAATGTAAAATAATAGAAAAAAAATATAAATATGTAATAAAAACCTGACAAATTACATTGCCTTTTTTGTTCTCACTTACCCTGCTGCATCCACTCTCAGCTTTTTGAATGCTGTTTGTAAACTCTCCTCCTCTTCATCTTTAGCTTCCAAGTCCATTGATGTGCTCTCAGTGGGTAATCAACCGTGCCATATAGAATAAACTGAAACACAGAAATTTGGATTTGATACTGTGGTCTGAACACAGATGGTCTGCACAAAACTGGATGACACCATGATGGGTGCTCATTCTTCTGGCAACGTCACTGCCTTCTGATCAGACCCACCCTGAGCTTTTCACTGTGAACTCCAAAGTCTGAGTTTTTCAGAACAATCACAGCCTCTGTTAAAAATATCAAAGTGTCTTTTAATCAGTGGGTGAATACAGATCCTAGCAACCTGTGTAACTTTGAGCTGTGAGCACAGCACCTGCAGCAAAGCTTCAGAAAGGGTTCAGGAGTCACAGGATGGTTTAGGTTGCCAGGGATCCCTGGAGGTCCCGCTCCCTTGCTCGAGCAGGGAAAAGCCAAGCTGGTTTCCCAGGACTATGTCCAGGTAGCCTTTGAATAACTCCACGGAGAAACACTCCAGCGTCTCCCTGGCCAGCGTGTGCTCAGCCACCCTTAGAGAAAAGCGTTCCCTTATGCTCAGGCAGCGTTTCAGTGTGTGCCCACGGCCCCTGCTCCGGTCCCCAGGCACCAGTGAGCAAAGCCCGACTCTCCTCTCCGTGCCCACCCCTGAGGCATTCCCCCTTTGCTGAGATCTCTCCCGAGCCTTCTCTCACCGGCAGCAGAGCGGGGGCGGCCAGGCACTGCCGGGCGCGACAGCCCCGCGGGGCCGGGACCAGCGCCAGGCCCGAGCCAGGCCCGCGCCCGCCGGAGGCTCCACAGCCGCGGCAGCCCAGCGCCAGCCCCGCTCCGCCACCTGCCCCGGGGCCTCCCCTCGCCGCCCCGCCGGGAAGCGCCGCGGCGGTCCCCGCGCTCCCCCCCGGCCCCACAGCCGCCCCTGGGGTGCCGTCCCGCCGGGCAGAGCCGGGCGCGGGGATCGCGGGTTCGCCACTCACCCACCGCCGCCTGCCCGGGGCGCGCAGCACAACAGGACGTGACGTCACCGCCCGCGGGGGCGCGCCCCGGCCCCGCCCGCCCCGCCGGGTGCGCGTGCGCGAGCGGCGGCGGTTCCGGGGGGCGGCGGGCCCGGCCCGCGGAGCGCGGTGAGTGCGGGTCCCGTCCTGTCTCCGTCCTCGTTCCCGTCCTCATCCCACTGCCCTGCGCGGGGCCGCCCTCGCTCCCCCGGGGGCCGGCGGGCTCCGTCGTGTCCCCGCGGCGAGACCTTCCCGCGGGGTTCCCGCCGCCGGTCCCCTCGTGAGGGCGGAGGGCGCTGGGGGAGCCTCGGCGGGGCGCGGGGCGGTGCTGAGTCACGGGCGAGCCCCGGAGCTGGGCCGCGGGGTAGCGGCGGGGGCTGCTGGGGCTCCCCGGGGCGCGGGCGGGAAGGGAACTCCGAACGGTTAAAAATATAAAATTAAAATACATCAAATAAAAACTAAAACCACGAAAGTTCCTGTCCCGTGCGCTGCCCCCTGGGGCCGCGGCCCGGAACGGCCGGGCTGTGAGCATCGTTAGCCCTCAGGGGTTGGATGAGGGGCCCGTGGCGGGAGCTCACTGGGGCTGTGGTGCGCTGGTACCGGGAATACAGCCGAAAATACAACGGCAAAGAAAAGGTGTGTGTTTTCCCGGGAGGTAAAAAACGTAAGTTTCAGTGTGTTTTTTGACGCGGTAAACGTTGCCTGGTTTTCAGGTTGATTTTTTTTTTTTAGTGTGTGCTGTTTGGCTCGTGCGCCTAAAATACTTAAGCTTATAGTTTGCTATCACCCAGTGAGACTTTATCTAAATAAATTCCGCATTGTTTTGAGGGTTTGCAGTGTTGGTGATGAAGGGGAGTGCGATGAAGTATTTAGTCTAAAAACTGGTACTCTGTTTTGAGTAATGTACAATGGTTTTAAAACTTTTTACTTTTATATTCCCGCTGAAGTTAATGTAATACGGGAGTTTGCTGTTTAAAAAACCCCAAAGTTATAGTAGCCTGAATTTTTTTTATTTTTTTTTCAAAGAGTCATCTGTGGATGACTTGGGGATCAGGGAATAAAAGTGAAGTAGAGACCATCTGTTTCACCAGAGCAGTAGTATTTGTCTAAGAGAAAATATGAAATAGTAACTTGCTCAGATGAGCATCATGTTGTCAGCATTTAAGCTTCTTCCTCTCCTGTTTACTCCCTGTCTGACTCATTGGACATCATGTGCCTTGAAATTGTTATGATACATTATCCTTCCGTGTGTGTCATAATAGCTGTCTGCAATCCAGAGCACCCAGGTGAAATCACAGCACAGTGAGCAGCCAGAGCAGCAGTGGGGAGAGCTGCCACCTCCAGCTGGAGTGAGAGGGTGGGGGAATAGAGATTATTATTATGTATCCCCATCCCTCCTCATAAGTAACTGAGCTGTAGAGCTTTAGACAAAAATGTCTCAGTGAAAAGAGGGTTATTTTCCTTGCTACAAAAAAAAGCTCCTGCAGGGCTTTGCACTTCCCTTTGCTGAAGTTCATGGGGTTCCTGTTGAGGTCCCACTGGAGTTTCAGCCACTCATCCCAGGCTGGTGACATCAGCAGATGTGGTGAGGGTACCCTGGCACATCATCTAGATTGGTAATGAAGATGTTGAAAAGGACTGGACAGTCCTGACCCTGGGATACACCACTAGTGCCTGACCTCCAGCAAACCCAAAGAGCATCAAACTTAGAGAGGCTTGGGATCCTTTGTAGAAAGATTAAATGATGGGCAGTGTAGATTTAAAAAAAAAAATAGCCTGTTTATATAATTTATTTTTTTATTATTTCAAGCAAGGCTTTCTGATTGCTTCTTTTATTTGTTTATATTTGTACTTGTTCACAAGCTGATATTGGAAAATTTTAACAGCTATTTGTAACCATAATACCATGTTCCAATAGGACTGTATAACTCTAGTTGGGACCTTGACATAAAGTCAAAAAGTTTTGTTTGACTTAAAACTTTTATCTTGTTTTAAGAGAAATCTCTTGGTTTGGGTTTTTTTAAAGTGTGTGTGTAACACTGAGTCCCAGATTTGGAAGGAAGAGTTGTAGAAAGTTGACTGTTTCTAATGGTGTTGTTCCTTCTCACTTTGACCTTTTCCACACTTATTCTGGTAGCACTGTAAGACAAGTGGAAGAGTCTGTTTGGGCTGTAATGTACGTGCAAGATGCTGTTGACACCAAATTTCATTTTGAATTGTTAATTCACCTACAGTTGTGCAAAAGACTGTTTGTTTCATTCTTGGGTATCATATTCATATTCCTGTTCTGAGTCAGCTTTCAAAAATGTTCTACAAGAATGACCTCAGCTTTGTGTGTTCGGTGTGCTATTTTGAGTTTATTTTCATGTATTATGGTGCTGCTGGGCAACTAATGTTTTTAGCAAGGATTTGGCCCTTATTTTCATGTGTCTTTTTTTCTGCTTGTAGCAGTACATGGTAATTCTATCACCTTCTGGCCATCCCAATGATGAAATCAGAAGCTAAGGATGGAGAAGAGGAAAGCCTGCAGACAGCATTCAAAAAGCTGAGAGTTGACACAGCTGGGTGAGTAACACCACAGGGAGGCACAGACTTAACATCTTACAAATGGACTCAAAGGGAACACCCTTGCTGTGAAATTTGAGGGAATGAGGTAATTGCAAAAGGTTAGGCATAGAAAGCTTTCATTGTAGTTAAACAGACTGAAATTCACTACCTGCAGACTGCACTTCTTAAGGAATTGTAAATTATTTGATTGCTGTCAGCTTGCAGCATGGTTGAAAGAAACCTCACAATCATGATCAGCTGACAATGTGCTTGAAATGAATTTTGGCATGAATCTGGCTGCCAGAGGTTACCAGTACTAAAGTCCATAGAACTAGGAGTCCCCTGTCAAAGTTAGTGTATTGCCATGGCACTGAAGGCCTGTCATGAGAATAAAATCACATCTTTTCCCAGGAGAGAAACTTTCTTTCCATGTCAGTAAGGAAGAGCGTTAGATTCAGTGCATCGTTCCCACACAAACTATTTTCACTGCTGTCACAAAATTTCTATTTATAACCAAAATCACTAAATGGGAAAGAATGCTTTTTGTGTTGTCTTGGTTTGTGGAGATCTGACACGTGCCACTACACTCTCCCAGGTGGCAGAACACAAGCATCATGTGTTTTCTGTTGGTAATGATAATTTTTACCTGAAATTATTAAAAGGAATGCTTCCATATAATGTTTTTTTATCTGGTTACCATCTTGATGCTGCCTTACCTGGAATTACCACAGAGCTGAGATTGTGAATAGATGAGCTTCTAAAGTTACCTTTTGTTTAAGTAATTAAACTCATTAGTAATGAATTATCTCTCATTTCTTCAGTATGTCTAGTACCATCCTCCAGCTGGGCATATTTGATTACTTCGGAGTTTTTACTGGTGGCTTTTGATACCATGTTCTGTATTCATTGTCCTTTAAATGGAAATTAGTTTGATTAATAGTTTGGATTCTCTTAACCCCACCCTAGATCAGTGTGTGGGGACTCACTTTCACTTTTCAGGGAATCTGTCCTGTTTACAAACTAATTTAACATAGCATTTGGAAAACAATTTCCTTGGGATTTCCACTGTAATAAGTGAAGTCACAACTTGAAAGAATTGTTCTTGGGTTGTTGCAAGTCCTTCAAAATGAGAGTGTGGAATGAACTCACAGCACCAGAAAGTTAAGTAAATCTCCTAAGGCCCCTGCCTTGAATAGAAGTTGAAGGTCTGACACAATTCTGTGTCACTCAAATGATTCAAATTGCAGGAGTATGAAGAGTTTTAGCTTATGTTAACAGGCTATGTTAGACAGAGGCTTAAGTGTTCTTCAGCTAAACAAAGTCTATTTATGTCCAAAGAACATTTATTTTTAGGAAAGAATGGCTTATTTGTCTCTGGAAAAAGAGATGTATTTCTTCAGTGGTGGTGTTTCTGCCCTCCCCTCTCCTGGGAAGCTGAAATTTGGCCATTGTGTGTGTTTGCCACTGACACACGGGGTTGGCTCTGCAGTGGAGCTGTGAACGGCATCTCTCGGTCAAAGGGTCTGTTATACAAACCTTGGAGATAGGAGCGTGTCAACACTCATCCTTCTGATGTGGGTCCTTGTGGGCAGGTCTTTTAAGACGTGTTCTAAATGATTTGGAGCAATATTTTCCGGGAAAGAAGATACACAAAGGTTTATTTTTGTAATCATAGCGTTAACCAGTGTAGGCTGTTAACTCTTCATTCTGTCTCTCACAGATGTACCTCTTCTCTCTCTGTGGGTGATGGGACAAGTCCCAGAGCAATAGTTAGAGCAGTGGCAGATGAGACCAAACCTAAGAATGTGTGTGCTTCTAAGGAAACCTGGCATGGGTAAGAGAAGCTTGAGATTATCAGACTATTTTAAATGGTACTGCATTGAAAAGGAATGTTAAGTAGACTGTTTCTGGGTGGTGCCCCTCTAAACAAAGGACCTGAATTATCTTTACCAAGGAACTTTCTAAAATACACCACCTTTTTCTCTTCATATATGACTGCTATTCTTTACAGTTACATGAAATGAAAGGAAATGCTGGTCACCTGTATGTGGCTAAATGTTATAGATATTTCTCAATGCAAATGTGAGCTGCTGGTTTTGAATTAGACAGTCATTAATGCATCTCAGTCGTTTTTTTGATACTGCAGAAACTGTCATTGTACCTTGGGAACTAGATTAAAATAAAGAATTGGTTTCTAGAGTATCTCTGCAGAACTTCATGCTCATCTGAAACAAAACTGTCCTTTGCCCTTGAATCATTAGTTTTGTCCTCTTTTCTTGTGCTTTGTCCTTCTTGTAGAGATTGTTTTGCCGTGTTTCACATGCTTTACTCATTTTCTGAGCTTTAAAGCCCACTCTCTGAGATGCATTTCTGTGGTGTTCCTTTTATATTGTATACAACTGCTTGTCTAGAGCAAAGTCAAATTCCAAGACAGTATACCCTGAGCAAATACTCCAAACCTAAAGCGCGTGCATGCAATATAAATGCAGGAGAGATTTTTCCCAGTGTTACTTATAACTCAGCAATAAGTATTTTGGTGAATCTTCATTCTCTTTGTGTCTTTTCCTGGCAGGTCTATGAAGAAGCCTTCGAGAGGAGTTGTGAGAACTCAGCGTCGCAGACGTTCCAAGTCTCCAATCCTTCATCCTCCAAAGTTTATCCACTGCAGCACAAAATCAAACTCCACATGCAGCCAGCTGGTGCAGAAGAGCCAGGCTGATGCCCAGGAGGACAGCAGTGGGTTTGGGATGGCAGTCCCAAAGGAAGCTTGTGCACACGAATGCTGCAGCGTCGCTCCGGACGCTGGCCAGAAGGGAGCCGATGAGTCTTTGGCAGTTCCTTTTGCACAGTTGACATCGGAGAACACACAGGAGAACTCTCCAGCTGCAGCTTCTCCAATATCCAAAACAAGCCTAAAGACTAGAGAGCTTTCTGACTTCCAGTCTATGTCCAAGCTGAACGCGAGTGAGCCGTGTGCATGTGCAGATAAAGCCTGTCAGTGCAAACTGTGGCAAGATATGGAAGTGTACAAATTCTCTGGCTTGCAGAACACCCTCCCGCTGACACCCGATAGAACGGTTTCTGAGGATCACTCCCAGCCTTTGCCATCAAGAACTCCCTCAACTTCTCCACGCTCTTGCTCTGAGCAAGCCAGGGCCTTTGTGGATGATGTGACAATTGAAGATCTTTCAGGATACATGGAGTATTACTTGTATATTCCAAAGAAAATGTCTCACATGGCAGAAATGATGTACACCTGACAGCAACGAGCACTAAAACCAGGAGGATGGCTGGTTTAAATCTGCCCTCAGGCACGTGATGTGAATATGCAACCCACTCCCTGCTCACTGTGCTTGCAATAAAAACACTTCTTTGCATCTCAGCTGATGTTGATTATTTAAGCTGGACAACCAATTTAGTTTCAGGATTATAATTTAAGCTTGGAGTAAATAATGTGGTAAATGAACCTAGAGCATACCTCCCAGTACTTAGGAGACCCAACACTTAATTCTACTTTGTTTCCAAAATCCCCTTTCTGCTTTGGTGGAGGAGAGTTCCTAGATTGTTTGATGATCAGAGCTCTTCTTGTGAGACACCTGGTGTCATTCTGCTCCTTTGAAACCACTTTGACCTCAGGTTGTAAGACTCAGGCTTGTGCTTTTGGATACTTGTGCCTCTGATTTTATTTCATAAAGGAGCCAGAAAGTCGAGGTACTGCAAATAATAAAGACAAACCAAACACAGCTTTTCTCACCCTCAACAAATAATATTATTTGATGGGATACTCCTTTTCAAGACACTCAGAAAAGAGACACTGTGCTGATGCACACTATGTGCTCAAGATTTCCCTACAGCTGACAACTGTTCACTCCAATCTCTGGTTTTTAATGCCTGTAGGAAGGGTAATACTTGGTCCTATAGAGCAGGCTAATAAAGAAGCTAAAAAAGCCTCAAAACTGACAGTGTATGAATAAAGACCAATGAAACAAGGAAATTCTGGTTTGGTCTCCATAACAAATACAGTGAGCAGAACCCATGCCCTCACTTTCCTTTGGTTAACCACAGCAGCAACTCCCCTCAAGAATGCAGGGTGTTTCTCTTGCAGACAAGTCTCTAAGGCCTGTTGGAAATTCAATAAAAGGTTTGCTTTCCACTTTCCCAGTAACAGTACCTTTTATGAGTGTCTAGCAAAGGAGCAGCTGATCAAATAATAGAATTTGTTGAGGGGGAGAAAAGTTGTGTTTGGTTTGTTTTTACTATTTGCATCACCTCAACTTTCTGACATGTAAGATGTGGCGAAGAAATGGAGACAAACATTTTCCTGCAAAATCATTTGGTGTTACTCTTGGGGCTTTTTTGCAATTTCTGTAGCAGCACCTGGTGTCTTAGAACAAGTGGCCATGTAAGTTTACTTGTTTTGCCAGTTCTGAAGTGTCACCTACACTGTGCAGAACGTACCTGGGTACCTCCCACACCTCTTTCTGTGCTCTGCATTTCTGTGTTCTGAATTCAAGGCAGTGTTTTGGCAGCTGTTGTCTACAAAACTGGGCTACAAAGTGCAGCATGACTTTATTTCTCAAATAATTATTCTTAACTGTTCTCAAATGCAAATTCCAACCACAGCACCGTTGTGGGTCTGAAAGTGCCTTTCAAGACTGCACTGCTTTTACCATTTCATTCATTAGTGACCACAGACCTGTTCTGCAGGGTTTAGGATTGCACTGTCCACTGCTCAGTGGACTGTGTTAAAGTGGGTTGAAATCCAGGAGATGTAAAAATAGTAGAAAAATGAGCTGGTGCTGACTGGGAAGGGACACGAGCAGTGCCACTAGAGGTCAGTCCCAGGCTGGGGCTGGCTGCTGCAGCAGGCTCAGCCTTCGGGGAGAACGGGAGTTTTTCTGCCAAAATGAAGACAGGAGAGCAGCTCTGTGGTGCCTTTGCGCACACAGACTGTCAGTGCTTTCTGCAGTCTGTGTGGGTTTGGTGGTGGTCAACAAAAGCTCTTTAAATGCCAAAATCTGCATAAGTTATTAATGTTTAAACAAAGTGTGCAATCAGTTCACAACTGTGATGTGTAATTAGGAAAAGTTGCTAAGTAAATAATTACATAGTCCTGAACTTGGCATCCTCTTGGGACAGTTACGACATCTTTGGGCTCATAAGTGCTGGAACACCATGGAATAGAAGAACATGAGTTGCTGCAACCGCTGCCTTAACACTTTGTCTTCTGTTACCTCAAGGTGTTTTCAGATGTTTTGGTTTTTGCAGAAACCATAGATCAAAACCTTCTGGTTTTGCTTTGAGAAAATGTGAATTTATGTCCCTTAATCATGCAGCAAGAACCTTGAAAACTTGCCTAAGCAGTCTAAAAACTTAGTTTAAAACAACAACAAAAAAAATTAACTTGAGCCAATTTCAAAATCTGACTTTTTTTAAGGAAGGCTTTAGAGGGCTGGTTCTGCCAAGTGGCACTTCTGAGTCATATTGGAGTCCATTACCAAAGAGCTCATTCCTTCCTGTGGCTGAATAAAAGTGAAGCCCTTTGTAATTAAATTTCTAACTTGGTCCTTCTCACCTGTGCCTGCAGGTGTTCTGTGTTTATGCTGTCCATACACAGAGCTTCTCTCACAGTTATATATTGCGTGGCTCCTCTGTACCTTTTCTTCCTACAAATGCCAATGAGGAGGTTGAAAGCAGAAAAACTGAGTCCGAACCCATCACTGTCTGTGGCAGCTTTGCCCCAGAGTTCAGTGGGGTTTTGGGATCTCCCCTGGAAGGGCTGGTAACACCCCACAGCTCCTGCAGCTTCTCAGCATGGTGGTCAGTAAGGGAGGGTCTTTCTTGCTGGGACAGTGTCTTTAGGAACAGGATGGGTGTGCTGTTACCTGGTCTTTCAGTCCTCTGAAAGATGTCCTCTGCCATCCGTATTTGATGACATTATTACACACAAGGTGTCCTGTCGCTACTCCGTGTGTCTGCGACACAGACTGAGTGTGCTGGCTGTTAAACAGAAGGAAATTTGGGAAGTTTGTTGTTTGGGAGAGGGGTAAATGGCTACTACTAAACTTCTTTCATTACCCTAAAGCAGCTCTGCAAAGTCACTTTCGGAAGTAGCGGCGGGGCTGAGTGAGCTGCTCGCTGCACTCGGGTGGCGGCTGTGCTCTGGCTCCTCGTTCTACCCCTGCCCAATTACCCACGGTGTGAGTGACCTGGCCCCGGGCGCTCCGTCCCCGCATCCCGCGGGGCTCCGGCGGAGCGGGACAGCGGCTGCCGGCCCGGGGGAGCGCGGCGGCCCCTTCCCAGGCTCTATTTTAAGCAGACATTTACTTTCCCAGCCTCTTCTCCGCCTGGATCCCTGCCCGGGGCGGGGGACGGCGGGGGGGGGTGGGATGTGTCTCTCCCCTCCTTCATAAAAGGGCCCCGAGGCGGGGGCCGGGCTCCAGGGGGGTTATTTTTGGGAGCAGCTCCTGGGATCCGATGGCCTTGTTAGGGCAGCGCTGACCTTTCTCCCGGCGGGGGAGGAGAGCGGGACGGCACGGGGCGGGCGGCGGCGGCCGGGCGGGGGAGAGCGGCCGGCTCGGGACCCCCATCCCTCCCTCGGCCGCGGGGATCGGGACCCCCATCCCTCCCTCGGCCGCGGGGGCGGCTCCCCGGGCGGCCGATGCCCGTGCCCGCGGGGCAGGTACCGGCGCGGAGCGGCTGCCCCTACGGGGGGGCTGGGGCTCGGCCCGCCCTTCTCCCCTCCCTCTCGTCCAATTTCTCTCTCCTCTCGTGCCCCAGCCCCTCGGCCGGGCCAGGCGAGGCAGGAGCGGCCGCTCTCGGCGCCCAGCCCGTTCCCTCCGGGGATGCGGGAGCCCCGGAGCGCTGCCCCTGGGAACGCAGCCCGGCTGAGGGGCACCGGAGGGCACCATGAGCGGCGGCAGGTTTGATTTCGATGATGGAGGCGCCTATTGCGGGGGCTGGGAGGGGGGCAAAGCCCACGGGCACGGCATCTGCACCGGCCCCAAGGGCCAGGGCGAGTACTCGGGCTCCTGGAACTACGGCTTCGAGGTGGTGGGCATATACACGTGGCCCAGCGGCAACACCTACGAAGGCTACTGGTCCCAAGGCAAGAGGCACGGCCTGGGAATCGAGACCAAAGGACGGTGGGTTTACAGAGGCGAGTGGACCCATGGCTTTAAGGGACGGTACGGCGCGAGGCAGAGCATGAGCAGCGGAGCCAAGTACGAGGGTACATGGAACAATGGCCTGCAGGATGGCTACGGCACCGAGACCTACGCCGATGGAGGTAAGGGTGGCTCCAGAGGGAATGAGAGGGGGATGAGCAGTGTCACTCCCAGCCTGTGACAACAGAGGTTTCATGGTGTCCCTGCTGAAGGGGTGACCTGGTCCTGTCCCCACTAGTGAGATCTAGACAGGCACAGTGCTCTACAATGAGCCATTGGGCTGCTTCAGTCAAGAAGGGGAGCTTGGGGTGCAACCTTCCCATCAATGTGTGCGTGCCCCGATTTTCCCAGCTGGGCGCAGCACGTGCAGCTCACTGACTGCAGACACGAGGGAGGAATAGAGTGTCTCTATTGGTAGCTCACACCAACCAACTTGATTTGTGTAGTCTTTGACTCCTGGGCTGGTTATTGCAACTTCTGGCTGAACCAAGCCAAAAAGTCGCAGCTGGTGCACGGCCACGGCGAGCCGTGCGCTCTCTCACCAGGCAGCGAGCGGTGAATGTTCTTGTGTCGGATATAAACCACCCACAGCATCCCAGCACGCTTTCCCTGTGCATCAAACACTGCCTGCATGCCTCTGACAGACCGCCTGCACATCTGCTTTGCCAAAGAGTTTTGATTGAGTCCATCTAAGCTGTTTAGAATATGTAGCCACATGCCTTTCCCCAAAATAAATCCCTTTGGTTATTTGGACAGAGGTTTCAACCTCTGCTACTATACAACTGCACCATGTAGTCAGATATTTGTTGTGCTCTGTAAATGCTTGGTCTAATTGTGTTCTTGCATTAGTGGCAATTCTGGGGTTAGAAACATTGCAAGAATTTATGTGCAAATAATTTTGTAGCTCTTCAGCACTGTAATGTTCTGGGGCTGCCACATTTAGGATAGCTAAATAGAGAGTGTGATTTGAAAGAAATACCCTTCAAAATATGGATCAAAATTGCATCTATATTTATCTAAGACAGACATTGGAGTTAGTTTATAAAGCAAAATAACTATAATATAAACCTTCAGAATGAAAAGCATCACATTTTTAGGCATTAGCAAAATGGACTAAATCGAGACTGGCTTTCAGGGCTATATTTTTCATAAATATTTCTCAATAAATTGTGTGGGTTTGTGGATAACTTTAAGATTGAGAATACAGTCTTTAAGTTGACCCATTTTCCTTGTGCCCTTGGATATTGTACAGACAAAAACTGACACATCCCTCCAACTCCTTAAATTTTTCCCCCTTTCTGTCCTGCGGCCATGGAATGGTTTAATGGGTGCAGGTTGCATGCACAGAACCTCATGTGAGGCCAGAAGACAAGTAGGTGACAGGGAAGGTGTTCTCTGATGAGTAGAGAGCAGCAATCAGGTCACTGTCAGCAACAGCTGCTATTGGGAATTTCATTCTGGAGATGTCAAGGTCTCCTTTGAATTTGCACGGTGGCTTCCTTGCTGCTTCCTAAAATGCAAATCCTTCTAAGGGTGAAGGGCTACTGGAATTGCAGTTAATGTTCTAGGGGAGAATTTTGAGTGGTAAGACTTGTCAGAGGGGTTTGATTAGATATGGGACTGAAAGCTTGGGACAGAAGAGAGGGAAAGATGAGCCAGTGCTTTCTCCTGTAAGGATATAGAATATCCTGCTTCTGTCAGCACAGCGCTCCCCGGGGTGTTGACCCTCACCCAAGAACGTGCCAGCTGTGTGATCCCTGGTGCCACTCGAGGCTGGCAGTTCAGCCCTGATCTGTGAAGATGTGCCCTGCCAAAACCCTGAGCTCAGCCCCACAAGGCTCACGAGGGTTGTGCTGGGGTGCCCAGTGGCTGCTCCATGTGTTGGGTCATCACACCCTGGCTGATCTGAGCTGTTCATTCAACACATGAGCTTCTCTGATGGCACAGGAACATGAAAACTGCAGTCAAAGCCAGGGGTCACCATCCAGCATCACATCCGAAGGACAGGGGTGACCTGCAGGAACTTTTCCTGTTTTGTCTCCTCACCTGCACAGAATAACCACCTGCAAGATCCAGATGTGGCCAGACTGCTAATGGGACCTGTTAATGTTTGAATCTGGGGTTGCCAAGATAAACATGTGGAAAGGCTTTGGATATCTGCTGTCCCTTGAGTAGGGGACACAATTCCCAAGCCCCTTGGAAGCCAGCCACACGAGGAAAAGGGCTCTGGGAATGTGCAGCCCTTGCCAGGTTGTCAGAAACTTTAGGTCATGGTTGGACTGCTTTCAGATTTCAGGGAAATGTAGCTGATTCTGATGTTTTAAAATAGATTTTAACTTTTTATATATACATATATATATATAGACATACATAAAAATTTACATTTCAAAATACACTTAAAATATAATTATAGAGTTGTCCATGTTTGAATCTTGTGTCTGGCCAAGATTGGTGGCTAAAAAAAAGCCCAAATCTGGAGTGAAACTTTTTGAAATCCCATTTAGATTTTTGGTGTCTAATAAGAACCAGGGTCATGGCACAGTTTAGCCCAGGCACTATGTGGATTATTTGTTTGTCTCCCCACTACCAAAAGCCTACATTAGTGAAAGCTATGGGAGACTGACAGCTTTAAGGAGACTTCTGTAACATGGATTGAAATCAGCCAAAGGGCTCAGAGCTTTGTTTGTGGCTGGGCAGATACAGTGACATTCTGACGTATCTCTTTGTGTATCCAAGCTGGATATACTGGTGTGTGCTGCTGCCACCAGGGAAGAGCTCAGAGCCCTTCAGAGGGGCAGAATGCTCTGGCTGAAGCAGACAGTGAGTGAGGCTGTGGAAGGCATAGCATGAAGGAACTCATTGTTCTGCAACGTAAGCTATGAGTAAACATGTAATTATTTGCCTTTGCCCAGTGAGTTTTGTCCATGCTGTAGGGAAGGCCTCATTTTTTGGATACTTTTGTGCATTTGACTGTGAGTCAAAACCATGAGTCAAGTTTTACTGCAGAAGAAAATCTCAGTGCTAATGGTGAGTTGTGCTGTATACCCATGATCCAGCCCAAAGCCTGTCTTTGCTGTACAAATAACTTGTATGTATCTATATGGGGGGGGAAAAAAACCTCACTTGCAATCAAAGTGGCCTAAAACAAGTTTATTTTTGATACTACAATTTGTTCTTTAGGGTGCTAAGGAAAACAGTGGTGTCAATTAACCATGGGAAAACAATTAGACCAGTCAGTGGTCACAGAAGAGGAGAAAATAAATGCAGAAGTGCTTTACTGAGGAGATGAAATGGATGATATGGAGCAGCACAACTCCTCCCTGTGGCAGGGCAAGCAGAGTGGAAAGGGGCCTGGACTGGGGCAGAAGGAGCAGCATCCATGGGATTTTGGCTGGGAAATGAGGAAAGGGGCCTGGGAGAGCCACAATTGTGCTGGCTTTTTGTCTGCTGCCTCTGTAGCAAAGCTCCTGCCTGGCCGAGTGTGACCCATGAATGAATATAGTGAATTTTTTTACCCCTCTATGTGGTTTTCTGTGCCTTTCTTTTCCAGCAGAACCCATCAGACACTACTGCTGGCACCAAAAGGCAGCACTCTGTTTTTGCTGGCCTGTCCTGCACATGGTGCTGTGCACCATTTAAATGCCTCTGGCCACTTACACTGAGTTCTAACCTGCCTGTCATCGCAGTATCTGGGTGACAGCAGGGGACTGTAGGGCAGGGATGTGATTTGAGCTGTCTGCATTATTTACATGGTTGTTTGTATTATTTACATTCATCACTAATTATATGGGAGCCTTGAGACAGGCTGGGAAGGGGAAGTGTGTCACTGCTGGTGATGGGATCTTGCTGCTGTGCTGGAGAGCACTGGGAGCTGAAAGTTTTGTATTGGATGCAGCCATGCACCATCCCATCCTGCTGCTGGGGTGAAGCAGAGGGTGCTCCCACCCCTTTGAGTGTTTGGAGCTGAAGGCTGCAGGGATGTCATTCCCATCAATCCTACAACTGACAATCCACAATCCTTCCTGCCCTATGAAGTTAACCAGGCAGCATCCCCCTGCTGGGGCTGTGCTGGAATGAATTGTATTCCTGGGGGTTGCAGAGGAGCCAGTGGTTTTTGTCATTAGGACAAGTAAAAATGCAGCCAATAAAGGATTACTGGGGCTGTGTCCCCCACACCCTGATGAGATGAGGTGTCTCTGTCCCACTGCCCTGATGAATCACCAGGGCTTGGAAGGCAGGGAAGTGGGCTTCCTATAAACAGAGATTTATTTGTTCCAGGTCCATGCTTTTTAATTACTTTTCGCAGAACCTCAGGTGTGTGTGAGCTCCTGGCAGTCTGGCTGACAGCTCTGTGCCTTGCCCAGGCTGGGTTGGCACTGGGGTGTGGTGGTGGCTGGGGCACGTGCAGCCCTGCTGCAGAGAGATTTTGCACAGCCCCATTTTCTGTTGACCTGGCTGCACTGGGCTGTGTTGGTGAGGCAGGGCTTGGCTCTGCTCAAACCTTGCATGCCCTGACACACGGCCCCCAGCGCCTCCAGCCTCTCCCTGCAGCCTCTGGCTCCGCTCCAGGGCTGCTTTATGGCTCCTGGCACGGAGCCTCAGCCGGGCAGGGAATGGCAGCATGACAGGGACAGTGCCTTGGCTGGGCAGCCGTGGGCAGCACTGTCGGTGCCCTCCGTTCATCCAGGCAGGGTTGGCAGCTCTGGTCACAGGGATGAGGTTGCTTGTGCTGTTTGGGCTGAAATCAGGGAGCTGAGAGCAGCCTGCAGAGCTGGTGTTGAACCCTGTGCTGAGGCTGGCACTCCATCCCTGCTCCCTGGAGACCCATTGTGCCATGTGGCTTTTCCCACCCAGCTGGTTCTGGTGCTGTTGAGGGGGACAGAGGGGGCCGGGGCTCTGCTGGAGTGCAGCAGCTGCTCTGACCTGACCCCTGAGGAGTGGCTGAACCCCCTTAACCTGCAAGGCTTTTCCAGAGTTCCTTTTCCAGGGAATTAACATGGCAGCATTACCAGCTGCAGCCTGATACGTGTGAAGTTGTTCCCATCCCAGGAGAAGGTCTCCAGTGTCACCCTGATCATGTGTCAGCCCTGCTCGCTGGCTGGGCGGGTGGGATGGAGCACTGACCTCAGCAGGGAGCGACATGGGGGCACTGGGGGGTCTCTATAACTTCACTTTGGAAGGAAGTCTCATCACCATTTTATGGAGAGGGATTTGGGAGCATGGTGAGGAACATGTCCAGATGCCTGGGATCTCCAGTGATGGTCCTTGACTCCTGACTCGTGCCCAAACCCATGCTTATTTTCCCTTATTTTTCCCTAGAAGAGCTTCAAACTCATCCAAGAAAATGGAAAATGCCCCCTTGCTCTGGCAGATGGCTCCCTGTGGCTGGCTGCAGTTTGCAGATGCCATGTACTACCTGAAGCCAGTTTTTGTAGGGGAGACCAAGTGTTTACAGGGACCCCATACATAATCCCCTGTGTCACAGGGTGGGCAGGGGCTGGCCGGGGGCAGCTCACCCAGGGAGCAGCTGCTGCCACTCGGGCACTTCTTGTCTTTCCTGGCCCTCGGCACTGTAAGTTAACACTCCACAGGCAGGTCCAAAGAGGATTTCAACGAAACCTGAAGCTTGGGAGGAGAGATTATGCTGCAGAAATGGCCTGGGAGACTGTAAAATATGCACTCCCACGATCGCCAAAGAAGGAACTGGATTTGCTCCTTGGGGAGCAGGGTCATCCCTGGGCTCAGTAATAGTGTCTGAGGGGGGAGATTAATGCCTTGAAGATGGGTCACCCCCTTCCATCTCAGCCCAGCCCTGGCTGAGCCTCCCCAGGACCGTGGGAGTGCCTGCTCTCCCCAAAATCATCTGTCTCCTGATAGGTCACTGCTTTTTGCAAGCCAGGTTTAGGATAGATGTCTGTGAAAACCCCCCAGCATGGCTGACCCTTCACTTATGTGAAGCAGCACCTGGAAGAATAGAGCGGCCTTTCCAAAGGTGTTTGTGCTCCCCCATCATCCTCTGCCTGTGCCCCAGGCTGAGGGAGCTGCTGGCAGCCTCTGTTCCACAGGGTGCTGCTCTGGGGTGGCCCATTCCAGCTCCTGTAATGCCAGGAGCAGAGCAGAGTGCTGCCTTTGTTTTGGGTGGTTTGCTGGTTTCTGAGGCAACCACATCTATAGGCTGATGAGAGCCAGGCTGGGAAGATGGCTCATCCCAGGCTCATCCCATCCCAATCCACAGGGCTCAGGGATGCTCTGATCTTCCCTGTGCTGGTATGGTGGGTGCTGTGGGTGAAGGCTGCCTGCTGCCCCACCCTGCACTTCCCAAGAGCTCTTCTTGTTGGGCATCTCCTGCAGCTAATTTAAGTCTCTTTATATCATGGTGAGAAAAGTCAGAGTGGGGATCTCCACTCTGCTGGAGCCTGCAAATGTGCTCACTTTTGGGATCAGGGGGTCTGGAGAGGAGCAGTGTCCCAGCCTTCAAGGTGTCACTGCCAAAGTCCTGCTGGTTCTTAGCAGGGTCCTGTACCCACGGTGCAGCCCTGGCCATGGTTCTCTGTCTCCCATCATATGGCACCATCTGCCCTCTTGAGCTGGGTCTGGAGGAGTGTGGTGGTGTGGTGTTTTCTGGGGCAGAGCTGAAGGAACCCCACAAAGAGCTGCTTCTCTCCTCCCTTTTTTGCCCATCTCCTGCTTTGTGCAGTGTGGCACAAGCCTTGATCTTGGGAACTCAGAGAAGCCATATGTCACTACTAAGGAGATGTGGCTTCAGGGCAGTCAGTGGACATGTGGGATCCTGACTCAGGGGTCTAGAGCTGGCCCTGGCAGCCTGCAGGTGACAGACCACAGAACAGGCTGGAAGGGACTGTCACCAAGCCAAAGAGAGATGCGCCACCACAGCTCACATGCCCACTGCCACCACTCCACCCCTGGGGGCTGCCTTCCGCTCCCTTCTCCAGATGAAAACCCAGATCCCGTACAGTAAGCGGCTTTGGGTTTGCAAAGCGTCCCCTGGTGCCTCGGTCCCTTCTCAAGAGGCACCAGGGGCTCTGGGGCTGGTGTTCTCCGCTCCCCTAGGCGACGATGCTTTTGCACGCGGGTGACTTAGCATGGGTGCGACCCCACGGCTCACCTCCCTTCGCTCTCCCAGGGCCAAGGCGCTTTTTTCACGCTGCCCATCTTGTCTCCCCCAGGCACCTACCAGGGCCAGTTCACCAACGGCATGCGGCACGGCTACGGCGTGCGGCAGAGCGTTCCCTACGGCATGGCCTCGGTGGTGCGCTCCCCTCTGCGCACATCGCTGTCCTCCCTGCGCAGCGAGCACAGCAATGGTACCCTGCCGCAGCAGGACTCGCCCGCCGCCAGCCCCGACAGCCTGCCGCTCTCGCCCACCATCACCCGCGGGGGCTTCGCCCTCAGCCTCTACGCGGACGCGGAGGCCGGCAAGCCCAAGAAAGGGGGGCTCTTCCGCAGGGGATCCTTGCTGGGCAAGCTGAAGAAGTCCGAGTCCAAGTCATCCCTGGCCAGCCAGAAGAGCCGCGTCAGCTTCCTCAAGAGCGAGAGCGGGATCAGCTCGGCTGCCAGCGATGCCACCTCCACCGTCAGCCTGGGCGAGGGCGCCGAGGGCGAGGAATACACTCCCTTCGAGTCCGACATCGACGCCACCACCACGGAGACCTACATGGGCGAGTGGAAGAACGACAAACGCGCTGGCTTCGGCGTCAGCGAGCGCTCCAGTGGGCTCAAGTATGAAGGGGAATGGCTGGACAACCTGCGGCACGGCTACGGCTGCACCACGCTGCCCGACGGCAAGAAGGAGGAGGGCAAGTACCGCCACAATGTCCTGGTCAAGGGCATGAAGAAGCGGGTGATACCCCTCAAGAGCGCCAAGATCCGGCAGAAGGTGGACAGGAGCGTGGAGGGGGCTCAGAGGGCCGCGGCCATCGCCCGGCAGAAGTCAGAGATCGCGGCATCCAGGTGGGTGCTTGGAGCTCCAGCACGCGGGTTCCCGTGGTGATGGTCCCCATCCCATGTTTAGGGAGCTGTCCTTTTCATCATCCTCTCTCCTGTCCCCCTGCAGCCCTGGCCCAGAGGGGAGGTGCTGGACAGCAGGAATTGTTACCAGCCCTGGCACTCAGCAGGTTGGGGAGCATCCTGATGCTGTGCCAGGCTGTCAGAACCGCTGGGCATCGATGGGGCAGCATGAGGAACAGAGGGTTTGATGGTGATAAATCCAACAGGCTCATGAGCAGCCAGATGTGTCCCAGACAAACTGGGGCTGCAGCAGAACACAATTTAGCCCTGGAGCCCCCAGTGTGGGGGCTTCCTCTGAGGGAAATTTGTGGGATGCGTTAGGGTTGTCAATTTTAGCAGCTGAGTGTAATTGCTCCAGTGTCCCTCCTGGGATGGAGGAGAGAGGAAATGAGTGGCTTCAGGGTCTGCCTGGAAAAGGCAGGGGAAATTCTCCTCCTCCAGCTCACATCCCTGCCTGTGTCCAAGCTGTGTTGGCAGCATGCTTCTCCTGCAGCATTCCTGCCGGTCTCAGAGCCAGCTTGGCAGAGAACAGAGATCTGGGAGACAAGGCTGGAGCCTTCACTCCTCTCCTCTTCCTTAGGGAAAAGGGGTTGTAACAGTTCTTGAGGTTTCACCTGACCTCACCAAGAAAACCTCACTCTGCACAGGCTTTGCTCAGCTGCTGGGCAGTGGCTGTGACTCCATGGCTGTCCTGTCTCACTCCTTTTAATTCCTGTTTAATTATCACTTACTTCGTTATCAACCAGAGGAGGGAAATAAGCAAGGAGGACACCTATTCCCGAACCCCATTCCACTCCTTGGAGAAACTCCCATTTCACTCTTCTGGCAACCATTTCTTCCAACTTTTGTGAGGAGTACGGTTGATTTTATTTAACGAAACCCAGCAGGTTCTCTCAGGGACTGGGGGAGAAAACCCAGCAGGATTGCAAGTGAAGTTCCATTCAGGGCCAGCTGGGATAAAAATAACAGGCTGGGGCCCTGGATCCTTCTGGCAGAGCAGGCTCAGCCCGACACCAGCTTTGCAGTGCCCAGGGAAAGCGTGTGGCCACGGCGTGAATAAGGAGGCTGGAGCTGCAAACACTGCTCCCAAAGAGTTTGGCTGGTTTACACAAACCTCTTTTTATTATACACTATTTACACTTTGGATCAAAAGCGGCTCTGCCGTGTTTTCAGTCAGGGGCTGGAATGTGCCCGCTGCCCTGGCGGGGGACTGCATCCCTCCCCAGTGCAGCCGGGGAATAATTTCCTATTAAGGAAGCCTTGGAGCTGGAGGAAATAAGACGTGGAAGCTGGTTTCCTCCAGGGAGTCCTCAGCTAGCAGATCCTGCAGTGGTGTGGCTGCTGGGCAGAGAAGGGATTGTGCTCGCTGGCAGTGTGGAACCCCAGCCCTGTTCCTGCAGCTTCCAGCTGAGCTGGACCCGCTGGGAGAGGGGAATCCAGGCTGCCTGTCCTTCAAACTATAACTCAGTGTTTCCATCAGTGTTTATTCCTGGTGTATCTTGCTCAGGGCAGAGCTGCTCTCTCTACCTCATGCCTTTTGTAAATCCAACTAGTGCTCTCCTCCCTCCTCCTTTCACCTCAGATTTGGGATAGAGAGTAAATCTATATATTTTTTACTGGAAAAGGTCCTTAGTTTAAACCCCAGCTCTGCCATTAACTTTTGTTTTGGCCTTGAACCTTGCCTCAGTTTCCACACCCAGGGCAGAGTAATTGCAGACAGATTGTGAAAATGGATTACTACTGTTTACAGAAGGGCTGCACTGTCATTAGCATTGCCTGAGCTCATAACTGTGAGGTGGAGCATTTACCTTTCTCCTCCGATGGCAGTGTGTCTCTTACCCTAAAAAAAATGCCTTTGAGGCTACACCCATCCTTTCCTGGGGGGAGATGTGACATTTCTGTATGTAAGATTATTACTATGCACTAATTATCAGGACACAGCAGGTGGCCTGTGCAAATTCCCAGCTGCCTCTGCACACCTGTGCTGTTGTACGTGGATGTTTGAGTTTCATTTGCTTGTGGCACTTGGGGGAGCCCCTTGCAGAGATAAACTGCCATAATATCCAGCCTCCTGCTGTTTGGGGGTGAAATGCCAGGAGAAGGCCAGATTTCTCCCTTTTGCACCATAAAAGGCTCTTAAGGGATAGAAATTCCGAGGAAAACAAGCCCAAGCACTGGAAGCTGCCTTGGCCAGTTGCACTGCAGGAATGCCAGGCACATGCCGAGCTCTGGGGTGCACGGCTGGGGGCTGTCAGCAGCACTCAGGGGTGCCCTGTCTGTGAGATTTGGACAGGAGAGCAGAGACAGCCAGGGACAATGGGCAGTGCAGTCACCAAATCTCCCCTGTGGCATGCTCTGCTCCGAGGGTGTCCGAGGCACCGGGCTGCTCCACAGCTCCTGTCCCACCTGCTATTTCACTTTGGGTGTTCTGGCCCGGGCTGTGGGCAGAGCCTGTTACCGCCTGTCCTACTGCCTCTGCTGCCCCAGCAGCACTGCCCTGGCCACCTCAGCTTCCTCCTGAATCCTCCTGGGTTGGAAATCCAGCTGCTTTCCCAGTTGTGCAAGAAGCTGAGGACATCATCTCAGTGTCAGTGTCATTTTTCCTTATTTCAGTGAAAATCATTTGGCACGGAGTTATGCTGTCCTGAGCTGCCCATCCAGGCTTCACCCCATGCAAAGCTCACTGGTGCTGCTCAGACGCTGGGTAAAAACCCTGGGCATGTCCTCCTAGAGGGATGGAGTTGATGGAAGCTGGAGTGTGAATCCTCACCCAGGCTGCTCTCACTCGGGAGAAAATTCATCCTGGAATGCAGCCTCTGTGGCATTACATGGCTTTACTCCTGCCCAGGGAGGCACCCTTAACACACACCATGTGCTGCTCATTAGCCCTGCCCTGTTCTGCTGCTGCTCCAGGACTCGTCCTGCTGTGATCCCAAGGCACTCCTGGCAGAGCTGGGACACGGCTGTTCCTGCAGTGCCAGGTGAAGGCACCTGCTGTGTCCCTCCAACCTCCCCTTTCCCACCCTCCAGCCTGACTGGGGACTCCTTTGAAAAAAACTTGGGGTGGATGGGAAGCACTGGGAGGTGAAGCTGGGGCTTCACCTACCAGGAGCTGAAGTAGACAAACTGGCTGGAAGGCTGTGAGGAGGGGACAAGTGCCACCAGGCCATGAGTGAGCTGGTTCAAAGCCGTGCTAAGTTGTGAAACAGCTGCCCTGCAGCTTTCTGGGCACATGGGCTGGTACAGAATAGGGTGCTTTGTAGCCCAGGTACTTGATGTTCCTTGGGCCTGGGGAGCAGCATGTGTTTGCCTGTCAAATGGGAAGGAGGGTCCCACAGAATACAGGGAGAAGAAGCATGAAAATGGTCAGCTTTCATCTCTTCAGAACAGATATGAAATGAAATGAAATGAAATGAAATGAAATGAAATGAAATGAAATAAAATGAAATGAAATGAAATAAAATAAAAATAAAATAAAATAAAAATAAAATAAAATAAAATAAAATAAAATAAAATAAAATAAAATAAAATAAAATAAAATAAAATAAAATAGTAAGAGGAAGGGCAGGACTGTCTGCAGGGGGAACCTTTGATTTTTTGAAGCCTGTGTGCTCAGTAGCTGGGCAGGTTTTACAGGGGTTTTCCTTCTTTCTGTTGCTTTCTAAGGACAAAATGAGTGTAAATACTCACTTATCCCATGTCTGTCCCACTGCAGCAGTATCTGACATGGCCTGTTCTGCACATGGTTGTGCTTCCCAGTGACTTGGACCAAACTCAATGGAGGGACTTGGCCATGTGTCCTGCAAGGCACGGGTCTGGCCAAGCTCTGAGATACTTTGAAGGGTGTATGTCCTGGCAGGAACACCTCAGATACATCTGCTGGATGTCACAGGATCAATAGGGAAGCAAGATATTTGAGGCTATAATGGCTGCTGTGCTTTACCAGTTTGTCCTCGTGTGCTGGCCCTGTGGCCCTTGTGTGGTTTATACCTGGAGAGTACAACTATGTTTGAATACATTTTGGATTTATTTTTGTTTTAATCTACTATCAGTAGATACCTGCAGGAATTTCTAGACTGTGTTCTGAAGTGTGTGGCATCAATTCCTGATTCAGTGGGGCTTGCTCATTAGGGTGAGCCTGGGCTCTGTGGAAGCACAACAGAGTTCCAGTGCTAGGCATTACACTGATGTGGCTTCCCTGCCACCAACACATGGGCATTGCTCAGTGTGTGCTGTTGCCTGGTTTTGAAGCCTAAGTTGGTTTTCTATCCATACCCATGACTTTGGGGCACATCTTAGCTCTCCCTTCAAATAACAAGAGCACTTGACAGCTCCTGTATCACTTTCCAAGCCCCTTGTGCCTGGCTGCATTCCCAGCAGCGTCGCCGCTGTCTCCCTGCGCTCAGCATTTCCAGGCTGCGTGGCCGGGCAGCAGCGAGCGTCTCCTTGGGGAACGCGGCTGTGTGGTGCAAATGACGTCCCAAAATCGCTGGAGTCAGCAGAGGCTCCTGACTAAATAAGGGCAGGCAGAGCAGGGCTTTATCAGCGTGGCCTGAGTGTGACAGCTGAGAGCCGGGGCTGGGGCAGCCCACGCTGCTGGGGCTCGGCTGCGCGCTCCCACTCGGAAGGTGCTTTATTTGGCACAGCTCTTGTCCCCACTTGGCTCTTGGGGGGTTCAAGCTGCTGGTGGGGAAAGCAGACAACCAAAGGGACAACTTCCTGAGGCACCTCTTTGGTGAGGTGTGGTTTGTGTCCAGTGCAGCGCTGGGCTGGTGGCCACCATGGCCTTGGTGCTCTTGGGGCTGACAGCACAGCTCAGTTTCCCCTGAGGCCATATTTCAGACATGGGATTTTAGGTCTGTTGAATCAGACTTGGGATTTGCTCTAAAAATGCAAAAGGATTCTTTAAAAATGTGCTTTTAGCCAGGCATTAGACACCTCAGGAGTTCAATAGATTCCCAGACCTTTAGGTCTAGAGCCAGAGGAGGGCAGGATGCTCATGGCCACCCTGTGAGAGTGGGCAGCAGCAGCCATGACTCAGGACAGGAGGGAGTGTGTCAGCCTCACAATCTCTCTGCTCCAGGACTCCACACCTCCGAGTGTGATGGATGTAATTAGGAGGCAGCAGCAGGCAGGAGATGGGCAGAACTTTTCCCAGCCCTGTGTGGGTTATTGGCTCCTATTTGCCAGGGAGGGACACAAGAGTTGGGAGCAGCATTTCTGCAGCTGTCATTGATCAGACACCAAAGATCACAGATGTCACAGCCTGAGCTCTCATGGGGCTTAAATGACAAGTGCATGGAGGTGCAGGGGGGCCAAGGACTACCCATCACCTCCTCATGGGGTGCAGTGGGAGGGTCACTCAAGGTACAACCACACCTGGAGGCAGTGGAGTGGCCTGATCTGAAGCACAGCTCCTTCATGGCTGGGTATTCTGGCTGCTCCAGGAATTCTGTCTGCCTCACAGCCCCTGTAATGGGAATCTGCACCTTGGTGCTCCCATGGACAGGGTTCAGAGAGTGAGTATGAACATGGACAGGGAGAAACAAGGGCAGCCACATGGCTCCCTGCTATAGCTGGGTTCAGGACACAGCATTGAGGGGATGCTCCCGTCCTGCTGTCCCAGTAAAGATGTTTCTCACAGACCTCGGTGTTTATAAAGAGGATAATCCTATTTCATCACCCTTGGTTAACAGAAACCCAGTTGCTGGCATCTATTTCTGCAGCAGCTGAAGCCCAGGGCTGGGACTCTGCCACTTTCTGTGTGGCACAGCAATCTCCAGCTCTGCAGAAATATTGCTGTTTTCAAACCTCTGCCTAATCCTTGTTCCACCCATCCTCTGGAGCCATGCAGGGAGAGGGCTGTAGGGTTTGGGTGAGCTCTTTGCTGTTCCTCATGCAGTGTGCTCATTGGGACAGCGAGCCCCAGTGCTGGGGTCCAGAGCCAGGATCACACACCCACCCCAGCTGTGAGACACCCACAGTGTGTCCCCCATGTGTGAGGTGCTGTGGGCTGGAGGGATTCAGTGTCCCTGGGTGAGTGATGGTGTCATGCCTTCACCCCCTTCTTCCAGCCCTCTCCCAGAACAGCCTCATCCGGGCTGGCTGCAGTTCCAGCACTGACACATTTTTGGCCCACGTGCTTCTTACGCGGGATGTGCTCTGACTCCAGAGCAGGGTGCACGGCTTTATCTGTTTTCCACCCACCTCACATGAATTTCCTCAGGCACTTTTCATGCCTTATTAGGGTAAGAGGGAACATGCATTTTCAGTAGCTCCAAGGAGAAGGCATCTGCTGGACAGCACACAGCTTTCTCCAGGGCTTCCTGGGTTATCAGGGTTGAGGCATGCGAGGCTCTGTCTTGCAGGGATCCCCTCAAGAGCAGCAGAGATGGGATGTCAGCCCTAGGGATGGGTACAATTCAGATAGCCAGACAGGTAGGGAAAGTGGAACTAATGGGCTGTTCATTCTGACCTTGTGGGAAATCCTTATCTCAACAGCTTACAAACACAGAAAGGGAAAAATGAAGTGTGACTTTAATCTGCAAAAATGACTGTGGAAAATGATAGCATCTCGTTGAATTGATCGGCTGCTGCGTGGAACAAGAGGGCTCTGACTCCCATCCAAATGCTTGGAACCAGCTGGCAGGGAGCTGGCCTTTGAAATCATTGAATTCAGTCATGCTTTGCTTGGAGGTTATCATCATTTCAGTGGAATGTGAAATAGCCTTATCTCAAAAAAGAAATAAAGTTAAGTAAAACGTCCAATTTAAATAGAAAGCCTGGGAGGCAGAAACTCTCCCTTCTCTTGGAGGAGGAGCATTTGTTTCAGCTTATCCTGGTGCTGAGCCAGAGCCCTTTGGCTTTCTCAGTCCAAGTTCTTTCTCTTTGCTCCTGCAAAGCCTTACGATTCTCCAGTGAGGACTGGCAGGGACGTGGTGTCACCTGCCTGGGTGCTCTCAGCAGCCTTGGGAACTGCAGGCACTGAAGTGTGGGATGTGGGCTGGGTGCCCTCCCAGCTCCCTCTCTGCTTTTTCCTTCACCTCAGGTCTGTGAACATCAACTCAAGAGACCCACAGCATTGTGAGACAAAAGCTCCTACTTTAAATTTTGATAAGTAACTGGGGTTTTGGGCAAATGCAATATTTTAAGAAATACGCCTTCATTTCCTAAAAAAAAATCTGCTTTTCTTTTTTTGACTAGGGATTAAAAAAAATACAGCAGTTCCTCACTCTTTTGGTTTGGACAGCTGAAATCTTTAAAACATTTGATTTAGAAGTTGCTAAAACTTTTGGTTGAAAAAACCAACAATCTTAGAGTAAAAACATAAACTTTCTGACCCATTTTAATACTGGTGGATGCAGAAGTCTGGTAAAACACACAGTTATAGATGCTGTCTGTTTGGCAGAGCCTGGGGCCGGGCAGGAGCTCCTGGGTTAGGTGGGCTCCCTCAAAACAAATGTCTGCTGTATCCCTGGTCTTTCTTGGAAGTGGGAATTCCAAGGGCAGGCCAGGGAGCAGCCCCTGCTCCCTCAGTGCAGGTACAGGCAGGGAGACAGGAGCACAGGGGGGATGGAAAGGATGAAGGACTCTAATTGCATAGGTGCTGTAAAGATGTTTTGATGCACTAGTCAGTGGGATAACCCAGCTCCTTTCATTTTGCAGTGGAACCTAATTAAATCAGGGTCCTCAGGGCATTTGCTGAGCCCCTTTGGTAATGCTGTCCTGGAAGCTGGAATAAATCACTGGCATTTGGGCATAGCCCCAAGGCTGTGCTGCTCAGAGGGACCTGCTCCTGCTCCTTGGGGCTCACTCAGTCAGCACCCAGAGCAGCAGGGTGGCCCTGAAAACCAGGGGAAGAAGGAGACGGTCCAGCTGGCAGCTGCAATTTCCCCTTTTCCCAAAAATATCTCCGTAGATGCTCTGACAAGCTGCTTCCAGCCTGGCTGTGCTGGCAGGACAGACTCCAGCAGGACCAGGAGCTGCCTGTCCTGCTCGTGGTGCAGAGTCCCTGGGCCGTGGTGTCATCCTGGTGCCAGCAGCCCTTTGAGCCGGCAGGCTCTGGCTTGCTCCCCTCCTTTTGGAGCTGGCTCTGGGCAGCTGCCAGCTGCATCCTGGGGCTGTGGGGGAAACAGAGAGCAGCTGTGGGCTGTACCAGCCCCACAGGCTCCTCACAGCCCATGGGCTCCTGCTGGCCACCCAGCCCCACTCGGCTCCTGGGGCACTCAGGCTGGCAGAGACTGATGGAGCAGATCCTCCCGTACGTGGGGCTGGGCTGAGCAGGTTGTCATCTTATTGAAGACAGCTGCAGATCTGTCTGCTGAAAGATTAATATCACTTTAACTGTTCCAAGGGGAAGTATCCCTCAGTGAAAGATGCAAGTGGCTCAGAGCTATTTAGAGCTAAGGATAACATTTCGGTATTTTAAAAATTCACCAAGTAATCATAAAGGCTGAGCTCGTTAGGTGGCAGGGATTTCTGTGCCAGGCCTGTGCTCCTAAAGCACTGCACAGAAAAGGATGCTTTTCTCTGGGCTGAATAGCCTGGTCATGTCCTTTCTGTGGAAGGAGGGAGAAAAGGTCTGATTTATCCAGCCAAGCAGCCTAGGCATGTACAAAGTGCTACCACTTCTGTGTAAGTGCTGGTACTGAGAGGGAAAAGCCTGGGGCATCTCATGAGCTGCTCTGCAAGGTCAGGATGGTTTCTCTTTTTTGCTTTCTGCTTCAGTAGCATGGAGGTGTTTCCTTTAGGATGCAAATTGTGTTGATTTATGCTTATTTCACAATTTAGATCACACATTGTAAGTGCAGAGCCCATATTATAAAGCAGCAAAGGCTCATGCACCCCAGGGCTGTCAGAGTGGAAGTGGAGTGGGTGATTGCCTGTGAGTGATGGAGCAAAAAGAGCAAAAGGAACATGAATGGTACAGCTGTTTGTCAGGGCAGGACACCCATGGGATGGGATGGATGGGTTTGACTGAGGGCAGGGAAAGTGGCATGAGAGGTGGGCTGAAGAGGGATATTCAGTCCTGTGGGCTGATTACAGGCAAATGAGGGTAGCACAGTTTTGCTGGTATCTGTCTGTGTGTGGAGGCAGAGGGAGAGACACAAAGGAGATGGATTGGGACAGCAGGAAGAAAGGGATGCTCCATCTAGAGAAGGTGACACAGGTATGAAGATGGTGTGTCAAATGGAGAAGCCAGAAAGTTCTGTCCTAGTCAGGATGTAGAATCACAGAATTCTGGAAGGTACCTTCAAATGTCATCCAGCCCCAGCCCCAGCCCAGGTGTGTGCTGGTCAGGTGTGTGTCCCCTTGCCCTTCACAATGTGAGCACAGAACAGACCACTCACAGAAAGGACCATGTTGACATAAACAAAAACACTCCTTCAGCTTTCCCTTGATCCCTTCTGAGTGCTGCAAACATTCCTGCCAAGACAAATAATTATTTTAAATTTTTTCAGGACAATATGATTCCTGTTGGATGCTGGAGCAGGGATTTGGCTGGGAGTGGAAGAGCCAGTTTCCAGGAGAGGGGAGTTCAGCAGAAGACTCTCTTCCTAGAACTGACTCATTAATTACTTTTGCTTAATGGTCTTCTAGACAGCTCCTAATAATCAAGAATGCCACAAATCATAGAATCATAGAATGGGTTGGGTTGGAGGGGTGTTCAGTTGGTCCTTGCTCAAGGTTTGCTGAATCTACAGAAGGGAGACCCTGGAGAAAGAAGGACAGTGCTGGACAGGTCTGACATTCCCCCTGAAAGCAAATGTGAGGGCAGAGAGCTGAACTCTTCCCCTATTTCTAGCTGCAAGGTCATGCTGCATCTTCAGGCACCCAAGCCCTGTCCGGTATTTGCAGTATTCCCTGCTAATTCCAATTTCATTTGCAGTCTAATCCAATGTGGATGTGCAAAACCGCATAAACTGTCCAAAGAGCCGGGCGTGCTGGCTGGGTTTGGGCCTCACCTGTTAGCGCGGTGCTCAGTTGCGGCTCGTGTGTCCGTGGGGATCTTAGCAGCAGTTGGAGGAATGATTCAGGCAGTGTTTCTGGGAGATGGCCAGGAAGGACAGGAGTGGTGCTCTGTGCTGCACTAGTACAAAAATGATTAGAGCATTAGAGCCATGCCAGAGGAGCAAATAAACCAGCAGATGCATTTAACCCTCCCGTCGTGCTGGGGTGTGAAGCCCGGCAGGTGCTGTGATCCAGAGGGGAGGCAGTGGCAGCAGGGCTGGGACAGGGGCTGCAGACATTGCCCACATGCTTCCCCTCAGCTCGGCTCCGAGCTGCTGCTCCTCCTTGTGAAGAATTCACTGGAGCTATTTTTAAGAGCACTGCCCAGGGAGATGGCTGAGGGTGCAGTTGGGAAATGCTCATCCTGGCAGCGCTGCCTTTTGGGACGGGGAGCACCAGTGTGGGTTTGTAAAGGTCCCTCTCTGCGTTTATTTCCTCCAACTGGATGTGTTTAGTGTTCCTGGCTCATTGTCTAGTGCTGCCTTGAAAAGGGTCTTTTGGATTCTGCTGCTGGCTGCTCTAAAGCTCCTGGGTCTCTGTTTTAGTTTCCCGCTGAGCTCCTCTATCTCCAGACTTTATCCTCTGCTGGTTTTTGCAGGGGCTGTTTACTGCAGAGTTACTGGGAGCTGACAACACAACAGCAGTAAAAAGAAAAGCGTGGCCCTGATTAAAGTGTGCCTGAATAGCATCAAATTTATCAAAGCTGATAAAGAGACTCTTAGAGCATAAAGCTCATTCTGCTTTTTGAGATCTTAACCTCCAAAGAAATTTTTCCTCTTGCACGTTTCACTTCTGAGCTTTGAAAATCACCTTCCTGGCACCCTCAAACCTCCCTGGGCTTTTTCTTTCCTTAGCTCCTGCTCCTGGCAGACCCCAGGCCATGGGATGGGACAGGCTGTTGTGCTGCATGCATTGGGCTCTCCCAGGGAGGCTGGCTTTTGTCTCCTGTTTTGCTGCCAGGGCCAAGTTTTCCTCTGTGCTGAGCTCCCAGGCTCTGCCAGCCACGTTGGATAAATAATAAATTCAGGGATACTCGAAGCCAGTTATATGTTATTGTTATGGCTGGACCCTTTCCTCTAGGCTGGGCTTTGTCACAGTGCTACTAAACCCTCAGAGTGGGTTTTTTGGAGGGCTGTGAGTAGCACTGCATCCCTTGGTGTTCTGGGGATGTGCAGCTCAACGAGGGAAGATGAACTTCAGACACCGTGCCATGTCTCTGAAAGCCAAACATTCATCACTTGGCTGCTGCCAGATAAATGATCTCAGCAATGGAGGGACCCAGCACAGGGTATCAGCATCCCTGCTGGGCCCAGGCTGCTGGCTGGGACAGCAGTGCTCTCCTGGGATGCTGACAGGGCTGCTGTGGGGTCTGCTGGAGGTGCCAGATTTGAAAGTGCAGCAGTGTTGACCACATTCCCTCCAGATGAAACACCTCTGGATGACTTTGTAAGCAGGGGGTCAGGAGCAGAGGCCAGCTGTGTCTCACAGGGTGAGAGCTGCCGTGGGGCAGTGCAGGATGTCAAAGTTGTGCTGCTCAGCTTCTTGTCACTGCTCTGTGTGTGCAGCCCAGGAGCTGCCCCAGACTCTCCCTGCCATCACACCCCTCATTGTAGAGCCCTGCTGCCCTTGGGGCCGTGGTGTCTCACAGTGATGGCTCAGCTCCCCACCACCCACAGCATCCTCAGTGCAGCCTCTGCAACCCAGGCTGGATCTTCTTGGTCTTGCCATTTCTCCCTCTGCAGGAATTGCAATCAAATAGCATCCAGCAACTTATCCGGAGGGAAGCAAAACTGCAGCAGAAGAAAAGCACAACTGGGACCTCCCTCAACCTCCAGCATCCCCAGGCTGTTTTCTTGTGTTGTCCCCAGGTGCTGGGAGGGAGCTGAGTGTGCAGGAGCCATCTGCACCCACTTGGTGACATGTCCAGCTCTGTCCTTACTAGTGAGAGCAGACCCCACATCCAGAGCACTTCCAGACTCCTTCTTTGGGAGCTCCTTTGAGGAGGGCACTTGCCAGGAGCTGCCTGCTGCTCCCCCAGCTGGGGCCAGCTGGCTGATTGTCTGGCTGGGAATTGGTCAGGATAGCCTGGCTCAGAGAGCAAATGAAAAGGAGAATTTTATCTCTTGATGGTGAATCTCATCCTCCAGGAGCAGCAGGACAAAGGCAGGGCCTGGAGCACGTCCTGCCAGGATGAAGAGCTGCATCCTCCCTTCACAAGCCTCTTCCCTGGGGCCGGCGCCAAGCAGGCTGTGTGCCCCAGGCACAGCACACCCAGCCCACTCTGATCCCCCAGGCATGGAGAGCACAGACACATCCCCCTTGGCCCCTGCCAGATTATAGTGGAATTAATCATGCTGATTATATGCTACCAAAAAAGGAGGTGCTTTCTCCCTTCAGAACTGGCTCAGACCCCCTGCTTGCAAGCAGCAGCCTAAAAACGTTGTTTTCTGCCTCATCATGTCTCTGGGTTTTTCAGGAACTGTAATAATTTTGGATAAAAAGACCAAGAATGTCTGCAATCTCAGGCAGCTCAACCTGCAGTGAAAGCAGGGAGATAACGTGTGAGTGTGGGCAGGGAGGTGAATCATGGCTCCAGCAGAGTGGGATGTCATCCCAGGGAGGGACAGGCTGAGCCACAGCAGCTCTGCACCCTCTCCTCTATCGCAGGGCTCTGAACAGTGTTTTTGGCCCCTTGTCAAGTCACACTGTTGCCTGTATCAGTTGGGATTGATGCCCTACTTTTAGTTCTTTCCCTGCAGCTACTCAGAATGGCATATGTATGTATCTTCTCCCTTGTAAGGGCCTCAGAACAGCATTTCTATCCTCTTTTCATTGCACCTGTTGAGTACTCAGACTTCAGCTTGTCTGCATACTGCATCTCAGTTTAATGGGAAGGCATCAATCCTCATTTCATGACCAACACTCAAAAAATTCCTCTGGAGTGTTTTCACTGCAGGAATGAGAACTGCATCTTTCCTCCTTTTTTGTCCTAAAACATACCAGATACCAACCTGCATCTGAAAAGGGCTCATCAGACACCCCAGGACCACATTAAAGGCTGTAATTTAGGGTGAATTGGTGTTTGAGGAATGCTAACTGCTTATCATACAAAAATATGGGGATTTGTACTGAAACAGGCAATATGGGGAGCCTCGGAAAATATGACAGTGAGAGCATGGGGAAGGCAGCTCTCAGTAAGTCCTGAGTGCAGCAAAGCAGCTGAATATACTGTGCTTCACCCACCCTTATTTTTAAGGTGCAACGTTGCTGTTTGAAGTCAGCTCCTTCCCAGACTGTGAGCAGCTGGGCTGTAAAGCCAGCCCTGCTTTTAGCAAGGAGATCACAGGGCCCCGAGCATGAGGCATGTGAGGAATATGACAGCTGGCCAGTAAAATAACTCCCATGGCCTGTAGCCCTATGGAGCAAGGAGGGGATGTGCTGGGAAGGAGAGAGAGGACTCAGCCAGCCAAGCTGAGAGGGAGACAATAGCTCTGGTGGGATCAGCCCGTCAGGCTGCAGCGAGTAAAGGAGCCCCTGGGCAAGGCATGTTGTTTGCTGGAGAGCTACAAGATAGAAATTTTGGGAAAAACCCATCTTGTGTGCTGAGCAGGGGCACACTGCCTCTGGCAAGGTGCAGCAGCTCAGGGCTGGTGACACACAGAGGAGTTCAACCACCAGTGATGCTGGTGTGATGCCTTGGTCACTCCTCTGTGCAGCACAGCAGTGAGCCCACTCTGCAGTGCCTGCTGCTTCACTGCAACATGTGAACATGCTGACATTTGCAAATACACCTGCCTGTTCCCTGTGTGCAGCCTTTCCAGCTTACCCTTGAGCATCTGGGCCCCTTCCATGCTGAAAATCTGATCTTCTTTCCCTGAGTGTAGGGTTTTGGGGTCATGTGGGCAAATTCTGAGTCCTGTTATGCCAGATGGACTGATCCAATTTTGGTGCCAGCCAGGGTTTGCTGTGTGAGCTGGGATGACCTTGGCTCAGAGGATGCTCACTGTTCTCCCCTCTTCTCTCTGCAGGACGGCTCATGCCAAAGCCAAGGCTGAAGGCTCTGAGCAGGCAGCTCAGGCAGCCAACAACGAATCAGGCATAGCCAGAATGATGGCCAGGGAGCTCTCCCCAGACTTCTACCAGCCAGGTAGGATCAGAGGCATATTCCAAGGGGGATCCTGCAGTTTCCATGGGGAATCCATTCAAGTGCTTCACCCACTTAATAACTCCACAAGTTGCCCTCCTGTCTATCCTAAATCCTCTTTTGCTCAGTTGCAGCCAGCCCCTTGCCCTGGCTGATTTGCTGCCCTCCTTACACCACTGTTTCACTCACTGTGTTACCACAGCCTGGAGGAGAACCCCACAGTTTCTTATCTTCTCATGTTTTTCCACACATCAAAGCCCTCAGAAGAGCAGGCAGGACAGGCAGCAAGCTCAGGTCTATCTGCAGCTCTCCTGTAGATACATCCCTTGTGGCTTTTTCTTGGAACAGTGTTGCACATTGACTCACAAACCCATATCCTGTGGTGCCTCAGAACAATCAGACTCTGCTAATTAGGGTCTGTAATATCCTATAAGAAAGCAGCTAATACAAAATACTATTTCCCTGATTCTCTATTCATTTGTTAGCATCACTGCTAATTATTTGGCTGGGAAAACACTTGGGAGGTTCCTTCTGTGAGACCAAGCACCGAGGATTAGTAGATGGGAAGTGTAATATTAGAAGCAGCATTGTGAATGCCATGACTTTTCCCTGGACTGAGTTAACTAGAGATATGCTCTTCCCGGAAAACTTTCCTGTACAGAGAGGGACAGTAAAAACAGAGCAGAAAATAAAATTCCAAGTGCCTACATTTTCATCCTTTCTTATTATCTGGATTTATTGCCTGGAGTGGGTGTCCCGTGGTTACTGTGGCATGATCACAAAGCACTATCACAGCAGTAAAAATGGGGGTAGAAGCCAGAGGTTGACTTGTGCTCAGCAAAACTGGACACCTGCCCCTGCTCTGATTTGGGTGTCTCTGCATCTCCTGTACCACACACTGGCACAAGGCACACAGTGGGAAATGGGAACAGCTAACAGCTGGTGCCTGGCTGAGAGGCATGCTGACAGATTTTCCTAAATTCCCTGTACTCTGACCTTGTCCTGCACCTATGAGCAGGGGAAATGCCATGCTGGAGGGCTGCCTCTTCCTCCTCAGCACCAGCAAGGCCTGTTGGAGCTGGCTTTGAGTGGGGAAACACCAGGGCACCCGGGCATGGGCATGAGCCAGCCTGTGGCACTTCATTTAACAATGGCTAAATGGTGCTTGATCCTCACATAAGCCCCCAGCTGCCACTCACAGCTCTACATTCACCCTTTGCACACTGGGGTATTTATAGCACAGAGACAAAGGAAGCTGGAATTCCTGAGGGGAGGTTTTGGACATCTAGCTAGGTTACTTTTTCCACCCATGGCGACTGAATGAGACAATTGAAACAGTCTCTGTAATTGGGGCAGCCTGACCTCCACTCCTGGCTCCTCAGGTGCTGGAGCCTCTTGCTGCTGTTATGAAGAGCCTCACCTGGGTCCTGGCCTCTCTCAGTGGCCTTCTAAGCTCCTGCTGCATGTTATTATTCTATGATTCTTTTAAACCTCTAAATTCCCGAAGTGCACAAGAATGTATCTCTTCTCGCATGGTTGCACCATTCAGGAACAGACAGACAGTAGTTCAGCCTTGGGTTTTGCTAGGACTGAGAGCTGCTGCTCACGCAGCCAGGAGAGCCCAGCAGTGTTTGGTACCTGCATTTCTCCCTGCTGTCCTGGCAGATTGACTGTGTTGTGTCTGGCACAGGCAATCCTGCTCAGCAAGCCCCAAATCCCTAATAACTGTTGAGCCCTGAATTTCAGTTAGGGTATCATCCCTAGTAACTTAGAGAAGGATGTAAGCCAAAACCCTTGCTGAAATGTGCTGGGAGATGAAGGTGGGGAGGTGAGCTCGTGCCCTCTAGGCAGCTGGGGGTTTTTGTGTTGTAAATTATTCAGGAAGAGAAGAAAGCAGCAGGAGAGAGCAAGGAGCCTGGAGCTGCAGGCAGCCTATTTTGAGGAGTCTGAACAACTGTTGAAATGGCTTCCAAATAACTCACTTGCAGCCAGAAATAAATGGCCCTGAATGGGTCATCTGCTGATTGACAGGAGTGTGGAGGCAGAGCAGAGCAGCTGAAATCAGTGCCCTCCTTTTCCCCACTGCTCCTTCGAGTGGAGGCATTGCCTGCATAGACAGGAGGTAGCAGTGTGCAAATCATACCACTGACTTCTGAGAGGGAAAGGAGCACCAAGCCAAATTTCTCAACCACACTCAGGTCTGCATCAGTCCTTGAGATGAAGGAGATGATGGGAAGGACCTTAAGGCAAACAGAGGCAGTGTGGCTCCAGGATCTGTGTTCTTCAGGAGCACAGAGCAAGCCCTGTACACCTGCGCTCGTCAGCATCACTGGGGTTCAGCAGAATGAGGCCAGAGCAGGTGCTTTGCTTTCAAAGCTGCTCTGCAACCTCACACTGCACAGGATGCTCTTCGTGTTCTCACTTGCTATGAGCATCACAGTGATGTGTGGGGACCCTTCTCCCAGCATGTCTCAGCATGTGGAGCACTGTAGAGGGTTGTTATTCCACAAGATATTACCAGTTCTTTAGTGATGCATTTTGATGGATATCTTCAGTGTCAGGCTCTGTCTGAATTCCCCTGACCCAGGCTGGGCTGCAATTTGTAGCAGGGTTAATAAGAAGTAAATATTTAATAATAGGTGAACAATTGAAGTGAAGCAAGCTTGCTGGGATCTCACAAGTCAGTGTGTGAGATAAAGCCAAAATGAAATCTGAAGCCCTGAGTCACCTTTCATGATGGTGCCAGGTAATTTTGCTGCTATTGGGGAGCTCAGGGCAGACAAGACATACAGCTGTATAACTTCCAACCCTGTTCCATATATAAGAAACATATTTTTCCTATTATGATGGATGGCACATAGATCATTTGGGGACCCTGCCTTTCCTGATGATCTTCACTGGTCATCCTGTGCATCCTGTGAAGTTACTGTGCTATCTGACACCAAGGAAGCCACTTGGAGGAGTTTCCCAGCCATTAAATAAAAAACCCCACCAGAATTCATTGGGAGCTGTCCTCCTTAGCTTCAGCACTACCCATCTGTGTGACCACAAGAAGCTGGGCTGCAGATTTTGTTTTCTTTAAACTCATCTGCAGCTCTTGCCCACTCCTTCAGGTCTTCCCAACTGGACAGCCCACAGTGAGGCTAGGAGCCTTTGGGAGTTCCTGGAGGAAATTTCTCCTGGCAGCAGGGTCTGGTTTGGGAGCACCTGCTGTCCCAGACTCCAGCTTGGACCCTCGCACCACGGTCCCCAAGCCCATTGCTGCTGGGGGGAAGCCCCGATGGTGCCCCGCTGTCCCCCGTCCGGCGCGACCCCTCTCACCAGCCCTTCTGTCCGCAGGCCCCGAGTACCAGAAGCGGAAGCTGCTGCAGGAGATCATCGAGAACGCGGAGCACGCGGTTAACATGGAGGAGGAGGCGCCGCGGCCCGAGGCCGCCCCGCCGCCCCCGACGCCGCCCGAGAGCCCGCAGCTGCACGAGCAGGAGGAGCCGCGGCCCCGCTCCAGCCCGGCCCCCAGCCCCGCCGCCACCCCTCCCGAGGCCAAGCGGGCCAAGGCGGCCCCCCGGCAGGACGGGGCCCCCCGTCCGGGCAGCTGGGCCGAGGCGGGCGGGAGCCCAGCGCCCTCCGAGGGCGAGGCCCGGCCGGCGTCGCGGGGCCGCGGCCGCGCCGCCGAGCAGATGGAGATCGGGCCGCTGCAGCGCATGGCCCGGGAGCCCGACGTCGAGCTCTTCAAGGGCTACCACAGCTACGCCGTGCGGACATCCCCGGTCACCCCCGCCACGGACTATGAGGAGGAGCCGTTCCCCGAGAACGAGCCGCCCTCCCCGGAGCCCCGGGGGGAGCCCCAGCGCCGGGGGGGCACCCCCGGCCCGCCGCAGGCCCGGGAGGAGAAGCCTTCGGTGGCGGCGGAGGCCAAAGCGGAGCCGCCTCGCCCCAAGGAGCCGCAGCAGCGCCCCAGCCCCGAGCGCAGGGCCCCGGGCCGGGCCGAGCCCGCGGCCGACAGGAAAACGGAGGCCAGGGCCCCGGGCCGGACCGAGCCCAGGGCTGGGGCCAAGCGCGGCCCGGCACAAGCAGCGGTGGCAGCACAGAAGGCGGAGGAGTGTGAAGAGGTGACGTGGGCCATCCCTGGGAGCCACCTTTGCCTTTCCTTTATTGTTTCCCATGAGGTGTGGCAGGTCCCAGAGGGATGCAGACTCCCTGGGCCTGGGGCTGCAGTCAGTGGGCGCCAAGTGGTGCCTGGCGGCTCTTTTTGGGATCGTAGAACCGCTGGAGGAGAGTGTTGGTATCCCCCTCTCCTGCTGCCTTCCCTGCCTGGATGTTTGGCCTGACATTCATAACCCACCCGTTTTGACCTCCTCTCTCTACCTGGGCAGATATACTTTCAGACACATTGTATTTCAAAATTTGTGCAAAACCAGGCATCATCCAATTAATTTTATCCACTTTTCTCACCTTCTTTTCCCACCCTATTACTAGCCAACTTGGATATGAAAGTTGGGGGAGGGGAAAAGCAGGAAAAGCTCAAGTGTTTTTCTGTTTTATCCATTTCACTTACATTTTTTTTTTCTGTAGGGGCACCTCATAAGCTGAACTGTGGTGTTGAATCACCAGCCAATTTCCCAGGTTTAAAACATAGTCACTGAAACTCAATTTTGCTCTTAGCAAATACAGCTGGAAACCCAGACATTTTATTAGCCCTTTGAGTCCCATCTTGCAGCCCTTTGGACGTGAATGATTCCAATGTGACTTTAGAAAAGCATGGCTTGGAAATACTTTGGTCTGAAGTTACAGCAATCTCACATGGGTTCATTTGTTGGGGTTTGGGAATAGATGATGTTCAAAGTACCCTTCCAAACCAAAGCATTTTATGATTCTATGATATTAAAAATGGAAAGTTTACAAACACAGGCAATGTGGATGCTGAAGGGAGTTGGGAGGAGCAGCCTGACATGGGATCAGCAATTCATGTTCCTGTTATCACAGTCTCATTTTGTCTAATTTAGCTGCAAAAGAAGCCTGACTTAACCTCCTTCAAATGAATTTGCAGAGAAGTAGGGATAGGATAGGATAGGATAGGATAGGATAGGATAGGATAGGATAGGATAGGATAGGATAGGATAGGATAAACTAGTTTGAAATTCAGGCTGGTTGTTAGGTGCCAGATTTCAGTGCATTGAGAGGGGGTGATTGTGGTATTTTTGAACAGAAGAATCAAGCTGTGTCTGTCTCCTCCCCTGGAGCTGTGGTGTGTAATACTCTGTTTTGGGTTTTTCCTTCAGGGACCTAACACAATCGTGATCTGCATGGTCATCTTACTGAACATTGGTCTGGCCATCCTATTTGTACATTTTTTGACATGATGAGCCTCTTGAACAAGGTAAGCAGAATGAGATTTTATCCTCAATTTGTGAATGTAACACAAGAGACACCTCTAAGCCCCCATGGAGATACTGGCTGCTTTCCCGGGACCTCCTGGGGGACAAAACTGCTCTGCTGGGCACAGCTTTCTGTCATGTTTTTAGTCTCACTCAGCCTGCACAGGTGAAAGCCTTGCAGACAGCTGTGGTATTGTGTTGGACAGGTGTTTTGCTCTCCCTTGACTTTCCTATTTATCTGTGTCTGGGACAGGCGTTGCTGCTGGTGGAGACCTCAGACCTTGGCGGGGATTAAACCTCAGCCACCTGGAAACACCTAAGAGGAGGACTTGAGATCCCAAGGTTACACTGCAAACATCAGCCTTAAATGAGAGTGTCTGAAGATCAGTTCAGTTTCCTGCTCCCAGGCTGTGGCTGGCCTCTGCAATCTACCAAGGAAAAGCCAGGGTTTCTGCACTGTGGTCTCCTCTTCTTTGTATAAAATAGCAGTTGCCTTAAATTATTCTCACCAAAGCCATCAACTGTCCTGCCATGCCAGGGATGAGGGACTTATCTGTAGCTGTAGGAAAACGAGTGAGAAGGTCTCATGCGTGCACACTGATGTGTTTTGTAACTCCCTTGGTTGACTTGGTGTCAGAGATTTTCCAAAGATTGTCATCCACGGCATGGAGATGAAGCAATGCAGCAACCAGAATGACTCATGAGAGCCGCGCCATGGCTCGGGGTGGACGACACTGCTCTCCGTGCTTGGAAGTCATCCAAAGGGATGAACAAAAAGTCTTCCCTTTCCCCTGGCACCTGGCATCATTTTCCATGTATGGAGGACTGAGAGGGGGAGCAAGTTGAAATTTGGCTTGTTGAAGTGTGACCCGAGTCCTGCCCATGGCGGCCGATGCACCACGGATGGGCCCGCGGGGTGGGGTGGGGTGTGAGGGACTGGTGGATCCAAGGCTGTTGGTGCCTGTGGGGGTGCTTTGGGTGGAGATGGGGCCTTTTTTGGGACCAGGCACCATCCAAGCGCTCTCCTGCCACCAACAATGCTCTGCACAGAAGTGTCTTGCAGTGGGTGGCTTCCCACTGTAACGGGAAAGGCAGTAGGTGTGATGAATTTGTCCCTTTACCCCTTTTTTTCTATGAAAATGTTGTGAGTTCCAGTGAAAAGGAGGTTCTTGCTGAAAATGCCTCCATACACCTGCAGGTTCCTCCCCTTGGTGTTCTGGGCTTCAGGGGGTCCTGGCCTCTCATTGCACCCAATGAACAGACTTTCCAGCCAGAGGATGTAGGGTGGCTATCGTGGGAGAGGTTACCTTATTCCTGAAAGAAAAAAGGTGCAGAGATGTGAGTGACTGCAGTGTGTTTGGATGTTGGGCTCAGAAATATGCAGCAGCCAGGCTTTCAGCAGTGGCAGAGTACAGTGGGGCAGTTGTAGCTGTTGCTCATGTGTGCAAGGCTGAGAGGTCTGGGCGATTTGTATCAATTTCCCCAAAGCTGTGACAGGGAGTGACCTTTGGAAGGAGATATTTCCACCACGATCTGCTCTGATCCTCAGCAGTGCGAGCTTAGAAAGTCAGCACAGATGAAGTTACAGTTTAGTGTGAGGCTGAGTGCTTGGACATGTTTCTTCCTTCTTTTAAGAGCAATGTGTATTTCCTATCCCTTTTTAAGATAATCAGAGATGTTATTTATAGTTGGTTGTGCACCTCTGTGTATCCTGAAGTCCCACAGCACAGGACTGGGTGGGAAAACCTTGTTGGACTGGAAAGAATGGGGAAATGATAGTTAAGGAAAAAAACAGATGCCTGGTCTGCTTCAAAGGTCAGTCTGAAAGGATTTCAGAGACGGAGTGGCAGACACACAGGGGTTTACACTCACTGGAGACAGGGGGCAAAACCTGCCTAATTTATCTACTCTAGTTATGGCGTAAGAGAGTGAGAACAATTCAGTACTTTTCTTTGTGAACCAAGTCTATTTTTTAACCTTATTCAGCTCAGGAACATTGCCACAGTAGCAAATATGTGGTATTAAGTGTGGGAGAAGTGAATATGATCCTTTCCTAAAAGCCATGTGGCTGTACCAGTCCTGAGAAAGCTGTGCAGCATCATCTACACTTCCACAGAGCATAGTTTAGTAGCAATTTCCTTGTTTTCTTTTATTTTTTTTTTCTTTCTTTAAATATAAATGTATTGCAAACCCCAGGCTCTGCGTCCTTTGACATTTTATCTCCATTTGCTGGCATTCACTTGCCAGCTCTGCAGTTTCAATATGCCAACTGCTTTCATTCACCACCAAGACAATTTCCATTGAGAGACCTGAGGGGCTTTTATTTATCACTAAGTGCAAAAATGGATCTTTTTCAACAGTGCTAAGGTAATTCCTTCCCCCCCTCCTTATTTTTTATGCATGTGATATGCACTCAGTAATGTGCTTTCTTCCTAGTAACCTTCTGAGAAAAGTAGGTAGATTTGCTTTTATGTGATGTATAACTGTATCCATATTGCCCTGAGATATGGATATATATACATAGAGAGAGAGCCCCTTAGGGATTTCATTTCCTTAGATGCAAAATACCAGATTTACCTCAAAGTGCATGCTTTCAAAACTGATTAGGATTTTGTGTTATACTTTTCAGGTCTTACAAAGATGCAGATACCTTTCACTCTTCACACAAAAATACCCTCATCACAGATTTTGCAAGCTGTTTACTACAGTCTGTGTACTACTGTCCAGAGTTTTCTGTCGGTTATTCTGCTGGATTATGTGCAATAATAAACAGTTATCTGCTCACTCTATCCATGTGGATTTTTGCAGGGGAATATCCAGATTTCTTTCCATGTTGACACATTCATGCCAGTTCTAAAGGAGAGTAGTGCAGAATTTTATTGGTGGCATCTGGATGTTTTTTAGCTATTTCTTAATTACCTGTTATAAAATTTTGAATTTTTTTTATTGATGGGGATACTTTGCAAAGAGAGTTGTTTTCACTAACTGCTTTTAGGCAGCCTTTAAGGACCCTGTGAGTCTGTGAGCACACTCCACGTGCTCCCATCGTGCTGGCCTCTGGCAGGGGTTGCACAGAGCCAGGAGGAAAGGCAGCTCACTGGCCCAGAGCCTGCCCAGGCCATGCAGATGGCTGCTGCCAGGTCCCTTTGCTGCCTCCCGAGCCCAGGGCTGCTGCCGAGTTCATTCTGAGCTGTGTGTCACTGGCTGCTCCTCCTGGGTTCGGGGAGGAGCTGTTCTCCACTGCATGTGCCCCATCCTCTCGCTCAGCCTCCTGAAGCAACCCGGCTGTCTCAGGCATGAGGCAGAGGGAGATGGCAGCTGGGTGATTTATGGGGGAGGATGGATGAGCAGAGCCCAGCACCAGCCCAGGGCAGCAGGGCCCTGGGGCCTAAGGAATCCAGAGTAGCCAAAACCTCCAATCCTTTTTCTATTTCTGGAGTGTTCCACATGAGCAAAGCCAGACTGTGCAGAGAGGCTGGTGGGACACAGGCTCAGCCTTCATGGGCAGAAGTGCTGCCCCTGCCTTCTGTGGGTGTGGGGGGTCTCATGGCAGACTTTATGCCCTGGTAGAGACTTAAGGAGCTGAGTTTAATGAAATAATGGCTTTACTCTCCTCTGGGCTTGCTTTGCTTCTGGGTATGGGAGGAACCAGCTACATCTCATTCATCAGTCAGGGGCAGCAGGGTAACTGGAGCTTGTGCACCTCATAAATCTCAGGCTGATGAATGGAGCAGGTCTTTGGCTCACGTGTTACAGAGGCAGTAGGGAGGGAGATCGGTCTGCTGCTGAAGCAATGACGCATTGCTTTATTAATTAAGGCAGAACGAAAAATCTGCAGCTTCCCCAGGGTAGTGGGGACAGTGCTTGTCTCTCTGCCTCAATAGCTGCTGGTTTCAGGGATAATGTCCCCACAGTGTCCAGCCAAGTGTCCCCAAGGGCAGGCAGGGAGGTGTCTGATATGTGAGAACCAAGCTAAAGGCACTGGCCTGATCCTGTGTCGAAGGGCAGGAGCCTTACCCTCCACTGGTGGGAGGGAAGGTGCAATCTGAGCCCCAGTGTCCTCTGACAGTGACCTGCCCAGGCATCCTGGGGACAGCCACACTGTCCTCCGCTGTCCTAGTGGGGCATGGGGGCTCTCAGGAGCCACCCTCTCTTTTGGTCTTTGTCTTTGCACAAGAGGAAGGGTCAGAACTGGGGTAAAGATGACCCTGGCACTGAGAAGGTGCTGAAACATGCAGAAGGGTTCCTGTAGTCCTCTCTGGCCAAGGAGCCAGGAATGGGTCTGGCTCCACACCACTGCCTTTGCTTCAGGACTCTTCCTGGAAGCTAGCTTGAGCCCCAGGAGCATTAATGCATCAGGGAACAGGCACCACCAGAAAGGGCATCCCATGCCCAGCTTGGGGCTGGCAGCAAGGGGCCTTACTGTGGAACCCTCTCCTCTTGTCAGAAATACTGGCACTGCACAGCTGGAAGAAGTAGCTTTTCATTTACTTCCTCTGAGCAACCACCCACACTGTGCCTGCAAAGACAGGATCAGTCAGCTTGGGAGCCCAGTGGGCCCTTGCTGAGGACCTCAAAACCATGTTAGCACCAGGACCACCCCGGGGCCTTTTCCTTGAGAGGTTAAAGTTTTTATAGGCTTCACAACTTGTGTTATCAGGCATGAATTCTCTATTGGCAGAGCAGTGAAGAGCCACTGGTGCACTCACAGTATCCCCTGTCTCTATAGAAACAGCACACTCAGAGCCCAATTCATAAGGTGGTTATTAAAGAAAATTCATCAATTATAAAGCACAAATTGTCCTTAATACTTCTGCTCATCACCCATGGCACAGGGGCCTGTGTGTAGCCATCATGTTCCCTCCCTCAGGCAGTACCAGGGAACACACCCCAGATTTGGGGCACAGGCAATGCCCTCCCATTAAAGTCTTCATTTAGCCTCTGTCAGGACAGAAATGTGTAGGGCTGGTTAACTGCTAAACTGAGAGTATTGTAGTAAATTAAAGTCAGTCCCACAGGACTGGCAAGCTTTGATGTGCTGTGTGCCCCAGGGCACTTCTGAAACTCTTGCCTTGGTTTGAAGAGTCCTGAGGAGCAATCCCTGAGTGAGTGCAAGCCTGAAGGCAAGTCTGGCGGCAGTGCTGGCCCAAGAGCCCTCCAGAAGCCTTGGGAAACAGGAATTGCAAAATAAACAACTCTGAGTGATTGCATTAATATTGCTGTAGGACTATCCCCAGGTTTTATTAGCAGCTCTTTAATTGTGAACTGCTTGAACTAATTAGCTCAAAGAAGCAGCTGAGGCCAGACCAGATTGAAAGAGGGCTGCATCCAATTCTTTCCCTACTGTGTGGTCCATCCTTTCTTGTGGCTCTTAAAAATTTAAGCAATTGCTCAGCATCCTCTTTGGTGACCTGAATATTTTTCATTTAAAGGTACCACTATTTTATTTTAGAAACATGGTTGGGTGCCACAGAGTGGAAGCCTGTTCTGGTTGCAGGGAGGTGCTGCATGCCCTCACGGTCTTTTAATAATTTTTTTTTGTTTTTTAAGGAACTTCTGGTATTTTCTGTTGCTCCATAATTTGTCCCTGGAGCAGGCTGGCTTTCAGAGTGCTGGCCATCATTGTAGGGGAGAGGCTGTCCCAAAAAAACACCTGCATGATCTCTCTCCTGTGACACAGGCTGGCATAGATGCCTTATTTCCCCCATTTCCCACCACCCAAATCTAGAGACAAAGAAGACAACCTGATAGGGCCTTTAACTACAGATTTTCATAAGTTACTTAAACTTGTGTGTTTTGCGAGAGTACATAACCTTTGCTGAGGTCCCATCCATGCCCTGCATACAGGCAGTTGCTGCGTGTCCTCTATCACTGGGACCAGTTAAATTCAGGTAAATGTGCTGGATGTGGTGTCTCCTAAGCTAAAACTCCCTGATGAATGCCAGGAGCTTCAGCCAACCTATGATCCTTCAGGCACAGAAACCTCACCACTCTCCCATCAGCTCTTCCCCAAGCCTCTGCCTCCTCCATCCCCCTCTCTGCACTACTCACAAATTCTTCCCCTCACCCCAGGGCTCTGCAGCACTGCCAGATCCCTCCTCTCCTGCCAGGGGACTTGTTTGTAATTGAAGAAACCAGATGGTGTTTTACCAGGTTAACAACCCTTGAAAGGGCAGGGGTTAGAAATAATGAGCTTTAATTAGGAGAGTAACAGGTTAGACCATGTTGGGTTACACTTCAATGCGATAAATTACTTAGGAGCAATAGATTCTTTATTTGCTGGCATGTTTATAAACTCACAGCCCACACTCATGCTGTTGAGACAAATGCTGAGGGTAAAATACGGCTTGAGACTTTATGAGCAGGGTGGGATTTTGCAAGGTGCTAGGTAATGCAGGCTGAAGCTTCGAGGGAGATCTCTGATTTATTTTAAGGAATTGAGATTTTTATTCAGACCCTGAATATCCAAATGAACTTACAGTGATGAGTTATTTATTTTAATTATTTTCTGCTATTGATTTATTTCCCAGCAGCATGCATATCTCAACCACCATCTCCTTAGCAGCTGAGTGCTGACCTTCTGCCTCCACTTCCACCTAAAAGTCTCTCAGCTCCTCCTAAAGTGTCAGAATACATGAAGGGGGAAGGACCAGGAACTCATTCCTCATCTACAGAGTTTAACGCTCTGGTGCATTTGTTGGAGATCTCGTGGTTCCAGGAGAATTTATCTGCCAATTACTTCTCAAAAAATAGCAAAGGGTCATGCAGCACTTGGCAGCTAAGAGCAGAAAGGGGAGAAGAGAATCAGGTTTTAATTGAATCTCAAGTATGTTGAACAAATATTTCAGAACTATCTGTTCTATCTGCTGGCCTGAAATTTAATTAAGAAAATAATGCTTTTTAGGGTGTCTCCATCTGGGGGGAGAAGCAGAAAGGGGAAGAGTGAAGATAGGAAATGTGATGAGGAGTGGAAAACATCTTGCTGGAGATACTTCAGAATCAAGCAGCTCCTTGTGTTTGCAGAGATCAAGGCTGTCTGTCAAACTGCACATCCTGTGCCTGAGAAATGCCTTAGGTCAGGATGCAGGTGGGTTTCCAAGCTCCAGCAGTAAATCCTCTTCCCACATCCAGCTCTGCCCCCTCAGCTTCAGGGGAAGGGCTGGAGGAGACAGCACAGCCCATCCCCAGGAAGATGCTGCCTGTGCTCAAGGCCCCAGGAGTCACCCAGGGACCCCCTTCCCACTCCTCCCCCTTACCCTGATCCTTGCTGCTCTGCTTTGTCTGCACATCTTTATCAATGGCTTGTTCTGAGCTGCTAAGGGAAAATCTGTTCTAAAGGGGAAAAAATGTCTGTAGTATAAAGAAGATTGTTACAAGCAAATCCTCACATGTTAGCAAAAACACCTCCATTTTCTTCAAGAAGTAAATCCCAAATCTCTGCGCAGAACTTTCTTAATAACAACAAATAGGAACTCTGTTCATAAATTCACATTATACAATATACACAAAACAGTGCAAAAATAGCATGAATGCTTAAACTCCAAATGCATTATGTTTAAAATAACTGCAAAAAGCCAGTGTTCTATTCCCTCATCCTCATCTATTTTAGGGATAACATAGATGGTTTAATAACATGCAATATAATAATCATATATGCTAAACCTCCCTAAACACAACAAAATAGGTCCTGGACAGTTCCAACACACTGAGGGGACTTGAGTTCTTGTCCTGACTCATTCAGTGAAATGATTTCCTGTAGATGCAGAATGGTTAATTAACATTTTGTGCCCTTGAAAATATCACACACATATTTTCCCAAGTGGCTGCAAAATTCTAAGCTCTTTTAACACTACAGTTTGGTGAAAACCAAACTAAGGTAACTTGACTAGTGAGGCTACATTGGCTGTTCAAGTGATACTTCACAGTCACTTGAGCCTTACTGGTGGCAGACACTTGTTTTATTTGGCATGAGCCTGGGGTTTGGTTCATGTGAATCTTTTGATTTTGCTCATAGTCCAGATGGTCTCTTGCAAGTCTGGGGCAAGTGTCCTTGGTCTCCTGGGTGCTGCAGGGTATGAATATCTACCTTGCTTACAAGAAGACAGCAGCAATAAATATTTGTGACACTAATCACAAAACACTTAATGGGCTTCACAAATGATTTCCAGGAAATAAGAGAATTTCTTCACCTGCCGTGGAAATGCACCTGAAGCTGGGGCAGAGAACAACACTGCTCTGTGGTACACAACTACAGAGATCACTAGGGCTTACAGGACAAGAGTACAGCTTCCAGCTGAAACAACCAGAGGAATTTGGACAGGAAAAATAAAGTTATCCAAAAGAAACTCAGACCACAACGTGGGAAGTACTTCTGTTACATTAGGGAGCATTTACTGTTAGTTTGTTCATTATTAGTTTGCTAATTGTAGCAAATCTGTCTGGTCTGGATCTCGGGTTTCTGTGCTACCAGCACTGCAGTGTTTGCAGAGACATGATATGAAGCTCATGACACCCAGCTTTGGTTATTCCTAATGTAGGAGTCTCCCTCTGAGAGTCCCTTTACAGCCAATGGCCTCGTGTCTTGGAGGCATTTATCTCCTCTGTGGGGATGTATTCCTCACAGGAGAGTGGTGAGATGAGACACGTGGAAGTGCCTAATTGTCCTCATTAACTTCAAAAGGACTCCAGAGGAGCAGCTTCCATGGGGTGTCTGTGGCATGTCAGTTTGGGTAGGACAGACTCACTCTAGAAAAAGGTGTATTTTTTCCTTGAACAGTCTTCTGTTCCTGGGATTCCTTTCAGTGCTTTGGTCCAGCTCAGCACTTACACATAACAAAATGGGGTGGCACTGCTATATTTAACAACAGATGCTTTGGAGATGCTAAATATTGACATGTGCCTAACACTTCACCAAACAAGAATAGATTAGCACTAAGGAAAAGCAAATTAATTTGCCTATAACAATACATTTTCTTAAATGCCCTGAAGGAGTACTGAATGAAGCTCGCTGCAATGCCAAAGCAATTCCCCTTGGCACTCTCCCAGCACAGTGTGTACAGCCACTTAGCTCCCACTGCCTGCGTTGTTTCAGTCTCGGGGGATTTGTTTATGTTTCTTTGCAGGTGCAGGGAGCCTGCTCAGATCCTCCTGCTCGGTGAGGTTGTGGTCAGAGCTGTCGTGAGAACAGTCCTTCACAGCGCTGTAGGACACCGGGGTGCAGGGCGGGGCAGGGTGCTCAGCACCCTTCTCCTGGCACTTGTACAGCTTCCTGAAGGCAGCCCTGAACTTCTGGGACATGAGGTTGTAGATGATGGGGTTGATGGCACTGTTCAGGTAGATGCACAGGCGGCAGAAGAGGAGGAACCAGGTGTTGAGGTACGGAGGGTCCACGAAGGAGTTCACCACCACCAGCGTGCGGTAAGGCAGCCACAGCACGGCAAAGAGGGCCACCACCACAGCCAGCATCTTGGTCACCTTGATGGGGGGGAGATGCAAAAAGAGAAATAGCCAGATGGTGCTAAATCTCCAGCACAACTTTCCCACTGTAGCACTGGTGCAGACAGCTAGTTCCTCTCTCTAAGCATTTAAAAGAAACACCCAGGGCATGGTGCTAGTTCTTGCTGAAACCGTTTTAATCAGGAAATAATCTTGCATAAATAAAATCAAAAATTATAAATTGTCATCTACCATTGAAGAGCCTCTAAATCTCTTTAGGAAAGGTATTCACCATCCTTGTAATGAGCTAGGATAAGCATGGTCTGTACCAGAAAACAAATTTGAAAATTTTACATAACAGTAAATGAATGGGGAAAATACTTGTCTAAAGGTAGGGACCTCAGTTTTAGGGGTGTCATGGGATACACTTCATCTCCTTCCCTAGGGTTTCCTGGTTTCCTACATCACTTACATTGTTCCTGGAACAGGCTTCTGGTACAGAGCAACCCTGGAAGCAGAGGAGACTGTCAGGAATCTTATATTACTTGTGCTGACATAGGGCTTACCTAGCTACTTACCACGGGTTACTTTAATTTTCAGCACACTAGGGGAGTACTACATAAACATATTGGGAACAAAAAGAAACTGAGAACCCAGAAGTGAGCAGTAATTGCCCTCAGCTCAAAATAAGCTCGTTCAGGAAATTGGGGTTTTGCACTGAAACACCAGTCATCCTAATAATTTCAACAGCTATTTCTGGTAAGTGGCAATCCTCCTCAAACAAATACTGACACAATACACACGTCCCCAAGGAGGAAAGTATGACTAAACACTGATGCCACACGCGTATCTAGGCAGTGGTGTTTCAAATGTCAGAAAGGGAGTTGTGCAATAATCCAGTTCTTAGTATGGACATAAGCACTGGGATCACATTTAGAGTCTCTCAGCTTTTCTTGGAGTGCTATTTTACTTCATCAAAAGAAACTATACCTTCCTGTAATGCTGTGAGTAGAAACTGGGAGTCATTGCTTGTGGCAACAAAACTTTCCCTAGAAGAAAGGGACTACTACCCAGCTGTGGCCAAAATAGAAGGTGTTTGCTGTGTGTGGTTTAATGGAAATGTGAAGACACTTCCAAAAATAAGATCTTGCAGTGATACAATGAGTGCTGAGGCTGTTGCTAAGACTGAAACTTGTTTGCTGCTACAGTTTGTTGCCTTTTGGGCGAGATCTGAGAAAATGTACAAGTGGTGTCTCACAAAACTGTCCAGCCTCTTCTCTCCTGGAAGCCACAGATGCTTCTCCCCAGGCAGTATCCTCCCTCCTTATTCCTGCACCGTACATTCTGAGTTGTACAGCCTTTTTTTAGGAATCCCACTCCCTCTAGTGGTCCCTCTTCGGGAGGAGAAATACAGACTTGGAGGTGTTTGTAGAAGTGGTAAACACAGCAAAGCTCACACCTTGTTTGTTGTCCTGCTCAGGATTTAGGTGCTTTTACAAGCACTAGTGAGAGAACTGCAGCATCTTCACACCCCAAAAGCAGGGCAGTTCTGGGGCTGTGTAGGAGCACAGCCACAGAAAACCTCCCCCAGCCATCCAGGCAGGGGAGAAAAACAGGCCCTTCTGAGAGAGCCCCTTTAGGAGCCTTCCCAGGGAGCTCTGGGCACGGGACCTGGAAGGGCCAGTTCTCCTATAAAGAGAGGCCAGAGGAGAAACGCTGATGTGGGTGTCTGTACTCTGGTCAGAGGCACCTCCAGAGCTACACACACACCAACTGGAAGCCCTGGAAAACTGTTTTACAGTTTAAAAACTTAGTGCCATCTTTATTCCTTATGATGGCAGCACTGTGATGTCAGGCTTTCCAAGGAAGTCTTTGCGTGCTAGGATATTGTGGGAGGTAATGCCAATCTCGAGTCAACTCCTGGTGTAACAGCAAAGAGAGCACAAGACGTTTCCAGGAGCTGGAATGCCCCAGCAGCCACTTGTCCCAAAAATTCTGGAGCATTCTGTGCCACTCCACAGCACAGCATTGCAGGGGGAGCAGCACAGCCCCTCCAGCAAGCTGCTCTGGAAGGAGAGATCCATCAACCAGTCGAGAGCCCTCGCTGCAAAACACCCTGCCCAAGGCTCCTGCAGCAGCCAGTGGCCATGGGAGAACAGGCAAATGCTTTTGGAGAAGTCAGCACTTGCTTTAAACCTTTCAGAGGAAAAGGGAGGAAAAGCTGGACTGGAAAGATTCAGAAGTTCATGAAGAAATACACGTTCTCTGAGCTGTTTGCTTCCCCTCTGTGACCCTGACTCGTCTCTCCTGGGGAATGGAGGTTCCTGTGCGAGGCAGGCAACAAGCTACTGAGCTGGAAACACAAGGACTATAGGGCAGGCTGGAGCCTACTTTGGAAATCACAACAGAACTAGTGATTTCAAGGACTTCAAGCCAAAGTCCCAGATTCAACCCCTTCCTTTAAAAGGAAAGCTGAATGGGCCCTGCCTATTCAGAGTGGGACTGTCCCTTGTCTGGATACTGACCTGCCCAAAGAGATGGGACACGAGGCAGTGATTGCCCATGTGAACAGAGAAGGATGAGCAATGAGGACAGAAGGAGGTGGGAGGAGAAGGATATGGAGAGATAGCAGGCAGCTGAGAGACACAGGAACCACCGAAATGCAAACACACCTCTGTGGCAGTGACTCCCCCGGCTGCAAGGACTGGGGGGCTGCAGCCAGGGCTGGCCTCCAAGGGAGGACAGTTCTCCCTTCTCTTTGCTCCTTTAAATGTGAGCTCACCTGTACAGGACGCTGTCTGAGAGATGAGTCCCACTGCCATAACGTGACCCAGCCCTCTCCTCCTCGGGGGGGCAATCAGTAATTAATTAGCCAGCAGAAGTGCCTGCACTCCTGCCTCTCCCCGCCTGAATCCCTGTCCTGCTCTACCAAGCCCAACCAAAGCAGGGGGAGCCCGTCCGTGCTGCCAGACCCCAGCTGGGCTTGAGGGGCTCCTTGGCAGCAAACCAACGCTCCCCACTCCCTCCAGAAAGGGAAACAAAGCAGCGTGGCACCTCATCCCTGCCAGAACGGCCCTCAAAGCCCCCAGACTGCGGGGAGCCCCTACCTGCTTGCGGGAGCCGAGGGCAGCCCTGCCGCCCCGGCAGGAGAGCTTGAGCGAGCTGCCCTGGTGCCCGGAGCCCGGGGGATGCTGCGGGGTGCAGGGCACGGGGCTCGCCAAGAGGATGCGGGCAATGAGGCCGTAGAGGACAGTGGCCAGCCCCAGCGGGATGACATAGAAGACGGCAAAATCCAAGAAGTAAATAGGCATGTAAAGGCTCCTGGAGACCCGGTAGCCACAGGTGACCTGCGCCCCATCCGAGAAGGTGACCTGGGTGGTGTCCACCAGGAAGAACCACATGAGGCAATAGAGGGAGGTGAAGAGCCACAGCGAGGCGATGATGCGCCTGGCGCGGGACACGGTGCACAGGAGCTGTGCCTTGATGGCGTGGCAGATGGCGATGTACCGCTCCACCGTGAAGGCAGCGATGGACCAGGCGGAGATGTTGATGCCCAGGTACTGCAAGTAGGTGATGCAGAGGCAGCCGGCGTAGCCGTACACCCAAGAAGCCAGCACCTCGGAGATGTTGGGCAGCCCGGCGGCCAGCAGCACGATGAGGTCGGCCACGGCCAGGCTCACCAGGTAGCAGTTGGTGGGGGTCACCATGTGCTTGGTGCGCAGCACCACCAGCACCACCATGGCGTTGCCGGCGATGCCCACGCCGCAGATGAGCAGCACCAGCAGGATGGTGGCCACCTGCAGCTCCAGGGGCTGCCGGGGCATCCTGCCCAGGCTCTGGTTGCCGCTGGCCGAGCCGTTCTCCATCGCGCCTGCAGGCACCGGCGGAGCCCCGCGCACCCTGCGGCGGCAGCGGGAGCCGGGGCTGCCCCCGAGCCCCCTCCCCGCTTTCCCGCCCACCCCGGCTCCTCCCTCGCCTTTTTTTTTCCACGATTCGCCCCAAGTCTTGCAGCCGCCCTGCTCCTTGCATCCCTCTCCCCTGCAAACCCTCCGCCTGGAGGGGCGGGGAGCGGCCAGGATCCCCCCCAGTCCTCGGGAGCCTCCAGGAGCTGCCGTGAGCCACCCGGGACTGTCCAGAACCCCCAGGCTCCCGGGACTCTCCAGGACTCCCCTTAGCCGCCAGGACCCCGGGGAACCAGCCGGCTCCCCCAGGACAGCCCCCAGCCCCCTGGGACCCCGCATCGCCTCCCGCCAGCATCCCCCGCCTGCGCAGCGCTGGGCAGGACGGCGGGAGGAGGAGGAGGAGGAGGAGGAGGAGGAGGGAGCCCAGGCAGGGGATGGGGGTGCAGGTGAGAGGTGCCAGGGTGGGCACTCCCCGCACTGTGGGTGCCTGTGTCCCCAGCCAGGACACAAAGCTTCACTGTTCCCCCACGACAAGGAGAGCCGAGGGTGAGGAGTCTTTTATTCCTCATCCTCAGGAGGATGGGAGCAGGGCGGTGCCAGTGAGATCCACAACCTTTCCCGTTTCCCCTGGGCTGAGGAATGAACCCCTGAACATGGGGTAGTGACCTCCTTGTGCTGTTTTTCCTGTCCCAAACAAGCACAGTGTCACTTCTGAGGGAGAAGGCTTAACCCAAAGATTCCAAATCTTTCCAGCAATGAGGCTGGGATATCTGGTATCTCCCTGGTGGTCAGGTTGGGAGATCAGATCCCTGATGGTCAGCAATAGCCACAGTTTGCTGCCAGCTCCATGCTTGCTCCTGACGTCTCTGCAATCTGTCAGAAAATGAATTTTCAAACTGAAAGAGTAATTGTGCTAAGGGCCCCCTAACCTGTGGAGTGGAAAAAAAGACAAGGGGACAACTCTCTTTTTTATTAGATCAGATTTCAATTAAAGGCAGAGGTGTCCTGTTAATCCCAGAGGCACATATCCAAAGTGTGAAGGGTCATTCTGATGCTGGGTGATTCAAGTCCGATATTTCACAGGCAAATTTTTGAACCTGGGCTGCACAAACCTGGGTGGATAAAATGCCTTTTGCCTCAGCCCAAGGAGCAGCACTGTCCCCAGGCTTTGACTTACAAATAGTGTTTTCCCCTTTGCTCTGGGAAACCTTATGCTGTGCTTTGGCAGACAACAATTCATGTCTTTTTCACTGCTTCCCATGATATTTCATTCACCTTTGGGTCAGTTTTAATGGACAATTATTCTCTTTTTCCATTTGGCTTCATTAGGGCTCTACTGGCAGCCTGCACCAGGTCCTCTGTGTCCTGGCCAGCCTCACACCCCCACCCTCCACAGCCCCAGGTTTGGGAGCAATGGCAGCTCCTGTCCCTTACTGCACTTTTGTGGGAAGGACTGGGAGTGTGGGCACGTGTGTTTCCTCACATAATCCAAGGTATTTCAGTGCTCTGGAGTGACTCTAACACAGACACAATTCCAGCACTTCATCCCACTGCTGCTGGCTCACAGTGGTGATGGGAGCCTCGGAATGTGGACTGTGTCATAGAGCTGTGTGTGGGAGAGGAGAAGGGACAAACCTGGCACAAATGTGCTGAGAGAGAAATTGGGGTTCATTTGCTTCCTCAAACCCATTCCAGGCTTTGTTGGATCAGGAAACAAAACCAAGACAAATGCCTGCAGACACTGGAAAAAGCTTTGTTTTGGTTCAGACCTGGAACACTGTGCAGGATAATTGCAGGTAATTACTTCCCTGGCTGCTTTACTCTGTGGCACTGACAATCCAGCAGTTATTAGTGCAGGTAACAACAGCATTTAAAGCACCCCTCTGAAGCAGCTCCTGCTGCCAGTCCCTGAGCAGCTCTGTGTCCATCACCAATCCTCCAGGAAATGTGCCTGAATAAGCAAAAAGCGAGAAGCAGGTGGAAGCATTGGCTTTCAGGACAACACAAAGAAATGGAAGCACTGGGAGTCCCAGTCTTTCTGTAATCTTGATAGCTATAAGAGGAAACTGTGGTTTGGGAAACCAAAGCTGAGCCTTTGCCAGAACCAAGCAAGGCTTGGAGCTGTACTGTGAAAAATGACACATGTGATGTGCTTTTGGGACATGGTGTGTGACACATCCTACCTCAACCACCCATCCCAGTGCTCATCCCGAGGACAGCATGCAGGGTAGGATGTGCTTGGAGCCAGAACAGAGATTGGCAGTTCCCAGAACAGTAATCAGGGTGGATGTATGCTGGAGGGGCATCCTGAGGGGATAATAGCCACAATAATGCTAAGGGGAGATAAAAGCTCTTATTGCAATATTATAAAATAATAAAACTCTGCCAGAACAATTAGACTGTAATTACGGGTTATTTCATATTCTGTGACATCTAAATGTCAACACCATAACTCTGTAACAACAAGCACTTGGTACAGCACACTCTGCACACCTGATGAGCACAGCCCTGGGAGAGCACAGCAGCCTCCAGCTCTGCTCCTGCTCCCCATCCATGCAGGCAGAACCATGACATGCATCTGGGAATCAGGGAGGAAACATGAGCCCACCCTCACTTGGTACCCAGGTCTGGGCTCATACCATGACTGGATGTCACACCAAGCAGGTGTGACAAAATGGGGCTGACAAAATGCTCCAAGTCCTTAGGTTTGGTGCAAACACCCAGGAAACACTGGGAATAGTGTCTGTAAAGTTCTTCATCACTGAAATCCACCACTGCATCCTACACAGCAGTCTAAGGCATGAAAGGACAGGAAAAAGCCTGCTAAAGCTGACCTCTCTGGTCCTGCTGCTGCAGATCTTCCCTCCAAAATGTCTCTGATCCATCAACCTTCACTCCTCAGAGCTGCTCTGGTTAGTCCAAAAGAACAGGTGATGAAATTGCAGCAGCTCTTGCTGCTCAGGAGCCTCCACCCAATTTGTGGTTTCAAACATTTTTTTCAGTCTTTCCTGTGTGCACTGCTCATTGCAGTGTCCAGACAGAGGGCAAATCTCTCCCTGCTCTTAGAGGAATTTATTCCAATGCCAGAGAAAGCTCCTTCCTCCCCTCAGCCCCATCTAAAGCGCCATACTCACTTCCCACAGATCCCAGGACCACACATACATCACCAGCTGCTCCTGAAAGAGCAAAACTCACATGGTTTTAGGCATCTATTTTTAGGAAAGGTCTAGGTGGGACCAAAGTTCCTCCCTCCCTCACTGTGTTTGTGAACCTGGCATTGCTGATTCCCTGGCAGTGCAGAGCACAAAGCATTGGACACATGGAACAGTTTCTTCCCTCTCCTGGTAAAGGGAAAAGGTGATTCATCCCTTCCCAGCCACAGCCTCAGCTTGACCTGCTCCTTCCTATGATTCACAGAGGTTCTACTTTATTGTCTGAACAGCTTAACTTGTAATGCAAAAGAGGAAGCTTTCAGCTTTTCAACTTGGCTGTTTCAGTTTCTCAACCTGCTTCAAAGGAAAACCTCTCATCCAAGCCATGGATCACCCCTGACTAGTCAGACCCCTGGCCTTTTTATTTTAAATCTCTTGGGAAATAAATTCACAGAATTGGCCTCTCTCCCTTCTCAGGTATGAAAGCATCTTTCCAGCTGTTTCCAGGTGGGATGAGGAATTACAGAATGTTGACTGGAACAGCATCTAAGTAAGAAATGTGTGAAATCCTGGTACTTTTTCATGTTTGTCTGTGTGTTGCAAACAGCTCTTCTGGAGATTTAGTCTTTGCTCATCAGCAAAGAAACACAGAACTGTCTCTGCCTCAGTCCTTGGGAGGGGCTTGAAGGGGTGGAGGTGAACTGGCTGCATTTCCTCAGCATCTCCTCAGTGTGCCAATGCCATCCCCTGAACCCCTGGAGCTTCTTTCTGAAGTCATGAATCTCAGGCCTTCTCTGAGTACCTGAAGACTGAGAATCAGTGATGTGCTCAGTTCTGGAAATCAGGGGACCAAGAAACATGCCTGCAGGGTTGGCTTCTGTGTCCACATTCCAGCTTTTAGCAGCCTTTTGGGATAACCAGTGTTGCTTCTACCTCATTTCCACAGTTTGTGTTGCAGGCTGAAAGCTGGCTACAACTAATTTGGAAATTTTCTATTGCAAAATGTGAGTCACTGAGTTCAGAGTGAAACCCTGACACAATCTACAGTTGAAAGAGCCAGGATTTGGGAAATTCTCACTATGAATTATATGCACAATGCTATGAAGCATTTATGATAGCATTATGATCTCTTTTTGCTTTCATTTATGCCCATTAATATTTCCTTTTCTAAAATTTGGTGCATGGAAGTGTCTCTTCTTCATTGCAATTACTGTGCAAATACTACAGACAGGATAAATGCAATAAAAATGGAGTTTGCTTAAAAATCAGAAAATACTTCTGGAAAGAGGTTTTTGTTTGCTTGCCTGTGTGCTCTGGTAGATGCAGATTTGTGGCTGTGAGTGAGATCTTTCCTAGAGACTGAGCTGGATTATTTACACTTGCACCTCAGGATATTAAGGTTGTTCATTCTTGCCTGCCAGCCAGCCATAAGCAGGAACTTAGCATATATTTTACCTAATACACCTGAGGCTGAGGGAATGGAGTCAGTTCACCTCCACCCCTTCACTAAAATATACCACAAAATTCCAAGGAATCAGGGGCTTCAGGGTAGAACTTGTCCTGTGTGGGAGTGTCTCTCTGAAAGGAACTTTTGTGCCCATCACCAAAGGCTCGCCAGCCTCTTTGGGGCACCCCAGCCCTGCCTCTGCCTCCTTGCACACAAACCTCTGAGCCTGAGCTCCACCAGCATCCAAACCCAGAAGGCAGGTGTGGTGAAACACTGCCCTGCAGTCAGGGACAGCAAAGGAGAGAGTGAGCAGGAGCAGCACAGAGCAGCAGGGATTTTCCCCCTGCAGGAGATGGACACTCAGGACACAGCACAAAGCCTTGCTCCCCATTTCCAGGAGGAAATGGGGATGGAAATGCCTCCTGTGGGATGGGAGGGATGTGCTGAGTGAAAACAAAGCAACTAGAGCCCTGATGAGCAAGAGTGAGGGAGTGATTATGGAGGGGCTCTGAGGGAAGAAAATCCCTCAGCAAATAACAAGACTTGTACATTGGTTCTACTTAATAAAAAATATGTGAATAAATTAACATTTCCTGCTGGTTAATCTGCTCAGCATTTCTCTCTTGCACCATCACACAAACCCTGGCAAGGCAGCTCACCCCTCCAGTGGGCAATACAGCTCCATAATGGTAATGTTTTCTATTTTGTCACACCTTTATCCAGCTGAGGAACAACACCTCTCAGGAGAGCTGAGCAATTTCCAGCAGCTCTGCCTCCTGCCAGTTCCTCTGGGGAAAACATGACAGCCCAATGTGGCACCAGGGACAACATGGTTGATGTCAAAAAGATAAGCCTTCTTGAGGAAAAACTCCTTTTCAAGTTGTTCTTGTTGGAAGACAACGTGCTGCTTGGAGGGTTTGCAGTCCGAAGAGCTTCTCTCCTCCCAGCTTTCTGAACCCCAAGCTCCAGATAATTTTAGCTACTGAGTGGAAATCATTTTGCTTTCACCCAAACAATAGAGCACAGGACATTTTCTACAGAAATACCATGACAAAGCCCCCAGTTGCTGTAGAGGCATAAAGGTGCTTGGATTAATCATCAGAACAACAGGGCATTAAAAAACCTGGGGAGATGAATTCACCAGGGTTTTGTTAGATAGATGCTTAAAAAAATATAATCCAAACATGCTTGTTTCAAGTATCTTAGAAGATGAGAAAATTCAGTGCATCTGGCAGCAGCTACCAGTTAATTTCTGTCATTTAATCTCATTGAGGTGCATTATGTCAAATAATTACCTTAATGAAAACTTTAATGGAAGAAGGGATGAAAATAATAGACATGCTTCGAAGAAATGAAGCTGTGAAGTTTCTTAATTTTTAGCCTGGCAGGGATTTATCTCCCTCTCCTCTGGATCCTGCCCTTACAGAGGTGTCCAGTCTGCCTCTATAAAAACTAACACATTTCAGATGCTGCCCAAGTGATGTATGTATTAATTTGGATACAACAATATAATTTCTGAGCTTAAAACAACCCAACATTTAAAACCATGAAGTCCAGTCATTAATCCAGCACTGCCAAGGGACCATTAAAACATGTCCCCAAGTGCCACATCTACATATCTTTTAAATCCCTCCAGGGATGGTGACCCTATCACTGCCCTGGGCAGCCTGTGCCAGTGCTTGGTAAACCTTGAAGAATTTTTTTCCTAATATCAGATCTAAACCTCTCCTGGCACAATTTGAGGCTGTTTCCCCTCGTCCTATCACTTCTTACTTGGGAAAAGAGATTGACACCCAAACTGACCTTTATTGATTGCTCTCATTCTATTCTGAAGTCCTGCAGCTATTTTATTTATATTTTATTTTGAACAGCCATTTTGAAGAGATTTTTTAAAGCACTCATGTGCTGATTTCCACCCCCACCCATGCCCAGGATGTGCCTCTCATGGTCATATTGATCTTGAATTTACTTCAGCAGGTTGAAAGTGACACTTTCTTTGGTGAATAAACTATCTTCTAAATTTATCCAGTCTACCTAGGTTTCTGTGCACAAAACCTGAAAGGAAAACCTCATTGAAAATTAAATGAACCAAGTCAAATGTCTTTCCTTTTTTGTTGCCTGAAGGTATAACCTAAGAAAGAAAGGAAGTGTGTACTTCTTCCAGCACGGATGTGGTGGAGAAGGTAAATGAGCTCCTACCTGACCCCAGCTCCCATGTATTTCCCAGTTATCCTTGCTTAGTGCTGCAGATATGCAACAGCAGACTCCAGACCTTCTAGATATTAAAAAAACCCCAAAAGAACAAAAGGAATTGTAGCCCATTTTTCTCAAAATAATGCAAAAATGTGACATTTTTTCCCCAAGCTCCAAACACTTCTTTCACTCTGGAACATTAAATGTGTGATCCTATGGCAGAAGCCCATGCTGTGGTGTCAGACATCCCCCTGACTTCCCAAAGCACCCTTCACACAGTCTTGCTCCTTCCTGTGCCTCCTGGACAGTTTCCTGTACAGGTAAAGCACTCTCTTCTCCTCCCAGCTCTGGAAGAAGGAGGCTGCGATGTTCCGGCACAGGCGGCGTGCGTAGGTTTCCAGGAACACGGTGGCGTACAGGATGCAGAAGAGCAGCCCCACAACGAGCAGCACTGAGGGGTTGGGAGGTGTGGGAGGGCTGATCCTGCAGTGGGCAGAGCTCAAGATCAGATGATGGTGGTAACTCCTGTTGAAGTCCCTGAGCAGTAATTTTTCAGAAGGACTCCCAGAAACTTGGAATACAAAGGGCATGATCCCTATTTTAACCTAAAATAAGGAAAGTTAAAATGTAAATGGGATATGAAGAAACCAAAATCAACTGATCACTACAGAAACATCTGCCTGGGGGTGTGGAATCGCTGTTACAGTACTAAGAGAAGGACACTGAAGTGTGTGATCACTTCAGGCTGAGTAGCAGTGGGATGTGTAGGTGCTGAGTACTGGGCAGGGTGAGAGCCAGTCCTATCTGTCATCTTCATCCTCTGGTACAGACATCACAACAGGCATTCACTGAATGAGATTTATGGTGAAAGATATCATCCAGGCTGTGGTATTAATGGCTGAATATCTGAATATTAAAGGCTTTTTTTGAACCCTGTAAATCCTGTAAATTTCCTGTAAATCCATCATAAAAAGGTAACTGCACTAAGGGTCCTGGGTCTGGGGAAGGAGGCAGGCTGTATGGCAGAGAAAGGAAGCTAAAACACCAGGCCAAAGAATATTGAAATAGAAACTGGAGAGGTTTCTGGTGGAAAGGACTGCAGAGGGCAACAACAAAGCCAGAAAGCAGGGATTTCTACTGAAGAAACAGCCTGTGCAACAGGATGAGGAGACACTCTCAGTGTTCATTAGCTGCTCCCTTCCTTTTGGACTTGCACCCCGTCTTCAGTGGGGGGACAGTGTCCTATTCCTCCACCTTGCTTAGGGAAGGGACCTGGAGACACAGGGACACCTGACTGCCTGGTGCTAGCAGTGTCTTTGCAGCATGAGGCACGGTTTGCTCCCCTCCAGGGAACAACTGAGGTCGTGCCACTGCCTCCTCCCCCAAAGCCTGTTGCTCACCCAGCTGGCTGCTGGGAAGGGAAGTCAGGGTTGTGTAAATAAGAGTACAAAAGCTGCAATCCCCACCACCACCTCCCTGAGGGGACACAGCGTGGGGTCCCCACACAGGGCAGAGCAGGACACCCCAGCACTCACCTTGTATTTGATATTGAGAGTGACAGGCACTGCAGAGAACTGAGCTGCCTTTCTCACTGTTGTGTCTGCCACGCTGAACGCAAAGTGGTCCATGGCCACAACCACCAGCATCAGCATCAGGGCCACAGTGACCAGCATGGCTTGCACGAGGCACAGCATCCCTTCCTCCCAGGACAGCTTCAAGCCTGTTGGTCGGATGAGTTTTTTGGATGAGCCCACCAGGAGATGAGCTGCTCTTCTGTCCATGGCTAAACGCTCCAGCTTCTTGGTGATGTAAAAATTGTCAAAGCGGAGGTTGGTGAGATAATTCTTCAAATACCAGGCGGATTCAAAACAGAGATAGAGCATGAAGAAGGCAGCAGCCAGTCTGTTGGCTACTCGTATTGAGTCTTTGACCAGTACCTCAACAGACAAGAACTCTCTGCTGATGTTTTCACCAGCAAGGTGCATTTTTTCGTAAATCAAGGGGCTGTTCTGAAGCAACGAAAAGCGAAAATGTCCATTCATAGGCTTATGAATGGAAGGAATGGCTTCTTGGATTGCATCCCCAAACTCCCAGGAAACTTTCTCTAGCAGGGCAGTTGAGTTCAGAAGGCTGTCAGAGGAATTCTTGCAGATGCACTTAATAACCTGCAGTATGGTTTTAATGTTGCCTATGATGTTGGGCACTATGTTCACCACTGCGATCATGATGCAGGTGGAGAAGAGAAGCTTCCGGCCCTGCTTGGTGCCTAAAGTGGGCATGATCATGCTGAAGACACAACGGGCAGGATGCACCAAAAGGAGAGTCAGGAGGAGCAGCAGACTGAAGGAGATGGCCATGGCAACGGAGAGGTGCCAGGAGTACTCCAGGGAAGCAAACATCCAGTTGTAAAAGAGGCCTCCTATCACTGCTGTAATGCAAGAACACTGCAGAAACAAGGTCCAGAGCTCTCTGCCGTCTGCTGGGACAGGTTTGGAGTAAATCCACCACAGGTCTGCCATGCTTCTGTGCACCTTTGGGAACAGAAAGTCTTTGCAGTAAACACGGGCTCTCATCCTGGAAAAAGAACAAGTACCTGGGTGTTAGCAGAGGAAGTTCATATACTCTGATTAGGGGGCTTACTTGAGATGATCATTTACAGGGCTTTATATTGTCCTCTTCTGAGTACCTCTAGTCTCACATTACTTCCCTGCTAACTCCCCTGAGCAGCTGGGGCTGAGCTCTCCCCTGGAAGCAGCAGGACAGGGAAGTTCAAGGCACTTATTGTAAAAATAAATACTGAGTACAATGCAACTACTCCTCTATTAATGCAAGCACAGGAAAACATTGTGCCATTCTATAAAAACAATCATAGAGTCAATCTGAGGGGTCACCTCATGGGCAGTGGTTGAGGCTTTAGTGCTTATTTAGAGGATATTGGAGGGAGAAGGAGGCGGCTACTGCCTTCTGTGGAAATTGTAAGACCAGCTCTGTATTTCAAAGGTGTTACATGGACAAGAGGCAACTGAGTGGTGCTCTCCCTGCCTCTTAAGAGGAGGCCAAGCACGAATCTACATGTTTAAGGGTGACAAACAGAAAATGGTTTCACACTGAAGCTGCAGTGCCAGAGGAAGTCTCCAAGGACAAGAATTTGGCCACTACAGACAGGATGAAATGTCCCATAAAGCTATTTAAATGTCTAATGGAAACAAACATTTGGAAAAGAGTATAATTTCTCAGGCCTCACATCTAGAGTGACTCCGGAAACCAAAAAACCTGGAGGGGAGAAGAGCCTGTCCCGAGGGTTAAATGCAGCCAGGCAATCCCTGTCTCCCACTGCTGGACAGCAGCCTCAGCTATCCTTTGAGGGACAATTTTAGCTGGGAAAGGAGGTTTGCTGAGGAAAAGCTATACAAGATAGAGGGAAAGAGAGGTATTAAAGCTGACTCTACATACCCAGTGGCAGTGAGGTGCCCCAGACTTGCCCAAGAACTCTCCATGTTCCAGTGCCTTATTGCTCTGAGGGGATCCAGGATGTGGCTGTTGGGAGAGGCAGGGTAGGAAACCAAGCACCTTGAGAGCCAGGACTCAAAACCCAAGATGCTTTAAGGCAATTCAGATCAGCAGTGCTGGCAACCCCTGAAGTGTGCAAAACCTGATGAGTGAAGCCTGGGCAATAACAGCACCAAGGAACAGCCAGGATGCACAGCACTGCTTGGGCTTTATACTTTTTCTGGTCTTATTCCTGTTGCAGAGAAGGCTTATTTTAATGACACACAGCTGAAAAAAAATGAGTCAATGACACATGGGCTGACGAAGATGGCACAAGAATCATACGGAACCTGGGGTGTCATCATTCCTTGTGGGGAAATCAGATGACTACTCCTCACACTGTCCACCAGCAAGCAGTGAGCAGGGCTAGCATCTTTCTCAGAGCAAAAGGGACCTTTTCCTCTTTCAGACATCAATCATGGCACAAAGGGCACAGCAGGATCCAGCAACCCAGCTGGTAACTGGTCATCTGTTCTGACAGGCTGCTGCTCCTTGCTGAAACTGTGTGCAGGGCTCACAAACAGCTTCAAGGCTCATCTCACAGTCCTAGCAGAGGAAGAGGAAGTTTCAGTCTTGAACCTTTCTGAATTCCCTATCCACTGCAGAGAAAACCCAGCCACAGTCAGGGTTCCCAAACTGTTGAGAAGCTCTCAGATGTACAGGCCAGGATGTACCAACAGCCTGGACCACAGGATGTGTCCAGCAGAGCTCCAGCCACCAAACCTGCTCACCTGGAGATGAGGAACAGCCATGGTGTTTGCTCCTCACTTATGAGCTCAGGGGTTACAGGAGCCTTTCCTGGCTCCCACCAAACCTGCCCTTTGGCCAGATGCTCTCATGCTGAGCCACTATTTGTGGGCAAACGTGACACAGCTCACCCAGCTGCCACTGAGCCCATCCCTTCTGGGGACCCGCTGTCCCAAGCCAAGCCCTCCCTCCAGCTGGGAGCCCCCGGGATGTTCTCATGCTCCCCTGGGCTGGAAAGGGCAAAGGGCTCGAGGTCAGCCCTGTCCCAGCCACCCTGGGGACAAGGCACGTGGGGCTCTGCCCTCCAGAGAGAGGTGGGAGAGCAGCACCTTCCCCAGGGGACATGGCTGGACCCCATGGCAGCGACAGGCATTGCAGCACAAGGAATGACGAGCACAGCAGGCAGAGCAAACCTCTGCCTGCTTCCTCTGCCCTTCCTGCAGGCAGCAGATCCCTTGTGCCTGGCTGCTCCACTCAACAGTTCCTCTTTGTAGTTGGGGGTTTTGTTTTTCCTGTGTGGCTGGTGGAGCAGAGCTTTCCTCCTGGTGCCCTGGAGCAGAGAGGCCGGATGAGAAACTCTGCCTGGCTCCAGCCGGGAAGAGGCACCAGCCAGGCGGGCGGGAAAGAAAGTGCTGTTTGTTTGGAGCATCCATAGCAATTGCTTGCACAGGCCATGAATTAGGTCTTGAATTCAATGTGCACACTATAAGGGACTAACCCAAAAGACCCATAGCTGGATCCTGCAAGGCTCATCAGCTTCTTCTACGGCTTAACTCCTTTCTCGCTCTACTTCAGAGTGAACTGATATTAGCATCAGCCCCTGGGACCCCATCCAGGATGTGCAGGCAGCTTTCTGGGGCAGAAAAAGAAATAAATTTAGCAATAGTCTATAAAGAACAAAATCCTCCCAAGTCCACAACATTGTGGTGTTTTCTGAGTCTGCTACACCATCTGGGAAACGCACCTGAGGTTTGTGGGGACACTGAGCAGTAACTCTGGCAGCACCAAAAAGTGTTTGTTTGCAGTCATACTTAGATTTTTTCCCCTGTCTCTACTCAAAATTGTTGTCTGCCAGTTGGACAGGGCAGGTTTATGCAAGGGCATAAATCTGGGTTAAGTTCAATTTTATACCATGAAGGACCTGCAAATGAGCTAGAAACCTAGATGCCTTACCTTCCCCAGAACACAATGAACAAGCTTGCTTTGCCAAAAAAAAAATCCCCAACAAACAAAACACAGCAGCAAAACCCCCAAATACCAACGTGTGTGTTCATAGGGACACCTGGGAGTGGGAAAGGGGCAGGACTGGGACACAGGAAAGGCAGGACCACACATTGCAGCGAAACAACTGTGACATCTTGTGGTCACACTCTGCTCAAGAGCCCTGAGGCCCGGCTCGTTTTGGTTCTGAAAAAAATCCTAAATGTGTTCTCAGATGAGTAACCTGTGTCCTCCCAGGGTGCTCCAAGGTGCCTTTTCCCACCCTGTGTCATTTCCAGATGGTATAAAAAGGAATTTGCTTTCTTGACAAGCTCCAGTCTCTGTAGAACTCAAGCTCTAAAATTTTCCAACATCACCGATTTTTACATTTTAGCAGTACAGGAGGAAACTGAGCCCCTCATGCTTGTGAGCAGCTTGCTGGAACTGTGAGACAGCCGAGGATTCCACTGGCATCACTGCCAGGAGGCAGAGCCTGGCTCTACCTGGCCTTGGGATGAGCACTGAGGTGGTAGCCACCAGGACAGAGGCTTTAAACTCAGTTCTAAGTGCAGACTGCAGTGTTTGGAGTGGGCCTGTGCCAAGTCACCTGCAAGTTCAACCTGTGGTGACAGTGTCACCTTGTCATGGTGACAGGGTGGGAGGGGGTGCAGTGCTCTACCCCAGGCAGAGGGTGAGGTAAATGAACTATACAGCTTAAGAAAATAGCTGGAGATAGCAGACGAATGAAGGGCTAAAACAGAATGATTTAAGTCTGAAGATAATTCTCCATGGCAGTCTCATCAGCACCTGTTGATCATATTATTCTGCCCATTTGAGAAATTGAGGGTGTGAGAAAGATTAACTAATTAGGGGTGGTTTTTGTTTGTTGAAATCACTTGCAAATTAATGTCTTACAGTAACAGAGCCAGATCATGTCATCTTAGGTTACTACTATAGAAATATAGGAAAATCCCAACAATATCCTTTCTGAAGGATAAATGTGATACGGGAACCAAGGCTGTCTAACCTTTAATAGCTGAATTCGCTATCATGCTGGACTTTCATTTGTTTCATGACTCTTTTCCTGCCTCTCCTGAAATTCCAGCATCGCTGCTGAGTGCAAACTGACGAGCACAGCTCTGGAATCACTCCCTGCTGTAAGGACCCACAGAGCAGCTCCTCCGTGTGAACAGTTTGTAAAGTAACTCAAATGCTCCTGGGATAAAAGACAACGACAAAATGCTTTCCTACTGTAAATAAACCAAAATTATTTTCCTCCGAGTGTCTCAGGAGAACATAGGGATGTTGGTCCAGGACTGGATGGGGAACATCAAAGGAGTAAAGCAGAGATATTCTGGATGTTGAATTTCAATGCGTGAGTGGAATTTCCTGTTAATTAAAATTCACAAAGAGGCTGCTAATGTGAATGGCTTTTGTGATGGTTGTTGGATTTTTACATTCCTAGAGAAATGGTGCATAGGCAAGCAAAGTTCCTTTAAAATAACAGTCAAAGTTACAGAAGGTTGCTACAGCACTTGAAATACCCTTTCCTGGGAATTTTCATATCTCTACACTTATCACAGACCCTTCAAAACTAATGGGGTTGAGTTGCCATTAAAAGCTGCTTTTGGCAAATCTTAGTACTAGCAGCAGCAAATAGAATCAGAAAATATTCATGCAGGCCTGTTCACCTTTGAACCCCAGAAATACTAAATCTTAAAATCTCAGCTTAAAAATTTAATTAGAAGTCAAGCATGCCAGACTAGTCTTACTCTCACAGATGCCTGGGTATAAAAAGAGCAGAATTAGATAAATCAGATCCTCTGGGGAGCCCTGGGAAATACAGGGGCTGCTGACAGAGCTGGCAAACAGGTCTTAGACTAGAGAGGTTTAGGGTCCAGGTGCTTCTTACACCTTTCCCAGGTGTGCCAAGGCCTCATTGTGACTTGGGTAAATCACTGGTCCCCTCTCTGCCTCAGTATCTCACGTTGGCACAGAGATCACAACCCTGCTCTGGCTGCATTTGGGAAATACTTCCTGATCCCTGGATAGACAGTGCCACAGGCATGCCAGGACACTGGAAGTGATTTTTGGAGACTTCTACACAAACTCTGTGGTCTCAGCTCTGCTTTCAAGCCCAAGGAAAACCATCCTGTATTCGATCACCAAGGATGCACCAAGTCAGCGCTGAGAGCATGAATAAACCTGCATCCCCGACATCTGCAGGGGAGCTGGACTGGATGTTACCCCTTGGAACTGGATGATCCCAAAGCTCTTGCTGCCTGTCCTCCAGGCTGCAGGGACAGAGGCAGCACTGTCCCAGTGGCTGATGAGGATGCAGCAGCAGCAGTGGTTCAGAGCAGTGGGACCGTGGGGCTCCGTCCTGCGGGCACAGCCTATTCCCTGTTCCCTGTTCCCTGTTCCCTGTTCCCTGTTCCCTGTTCCCTGGCCTGGGACAGCAATCCCGTGCTGTTCACGGACAGCTGGCTGAGAAAGCAAACTGCAGGGAGCAATTTTCCCTTCCCATTCAGCCCATCTTTGCTAAGGCATGATGAGGAGCACCCAAGCAGAACAGCAGTGCCCAAACCCAGCACAGCCAAGCAGAGCAGGGATTTGGGGTAAGCTCCAAGGCTCTTTAGCAGAGCAGCCCTGAGATGCTGGGCCAAGGGGTTTTCCCATTGCTCCTCTGCTTAACAGGACTGCACTGCCCTTCTGCTCCTCCTGGGGAGCCACTGCCCAAATCAGGGATGAAGCTGGAGCAGGGGAATTCTCAGGCTTTGCTTTTCTCCCCTCAAACTACAGAGCAAACAGGACCATGTGATGTGCTAACCAACGTGCTTTATTTTGTTTTCCACAGTCATTAAGGATTTTGTTTGAACATTAAGGATTTTTTTTTTTTTTGATTGGTCAAACTTCCACATTTAATTGGTTTTGGCAGTTTGGGTTCAACCCCCTTGAGTTCCCACCTACCGCATCACCCCAAGGCTACTCCCATAGGGTAACCCCTGCAGCAGCAGCTGTGGCTGGTGAACATCTCCCTGCCAGCCCTCCCACCTGGCCCTGGGTTAGCAGCAGCATAGGAGCAGGGGGATGCACTGGATCCCTACCCTGGGCCAGTTCATCTTCTCAGCTCCCCAGTTTACATTGTCAGAGAAACTGGTCCCAGCACAGGGATCCAGTCACTCACCTTCTGTAAAACAAGAATGAGATCTCTATCATTCAATCATCTATTTCAATGACTGATTATTTCAGTTTAATATTTTATATTCTTACAGAAAATAAAATAAAAATTATCTGATAAAATGGTGATTAAAATCACAGTCAATTTGCAATGCTTTCATTGAAAGTACCCAAGCAATCTGATTAAAAAAGACGTTAAGAATCAAAGCCTATTTTTAAGAAATGTCAATAATATTCCAATGCAACTTGTCCACTGACCTGTGACTCAGCGGGTCATTTGTGAGTGAGTCAATCTCACAAACCTAAGACTGGCCACAGTTACCAACGGTGAAACACCACCGATGTCCAAAGTTAAGTCAGAAATTAATTTGGTTCCAAACCCCCATCCGTGTACTCAGAACCAGGCAGCAATCGCTGTCCCAGGTTTTCAAAACACTGAACATGTTTGGAAACAAACTGTGGCCTTCCAGTTTCCAAAGCATGGAGAAATGCACTGAGTCCTACCAACACATCTCCCGAGTCATCCCTTCACACACAAACCTGAAGAAATATCTTCATCCTCCGAGAGAGAATTACTCATGAGATGGCAATGAGACCCCAGCCTTACACGCTGCCAGAAGCACCCGGCCACGCCGCCTTCTCCCCGCCAGGTTCTGATACACTCACTCACATTGGCTTGCACATAAATAATCCAGTTGCCTCCACCCTGTTGCCAGGGCTGCTTTCCAAAACGAGGTAGGGTATCAGAAGCTAGAGCAGCAAGGCTCATCAGCTCTCATGGGGGGACAGGCATCTACCCAAAGATGCTCCATGCTTACAGGTTGTCCAGTTAACAACCACCTGTGACAGAAGGACTCTGGGAGAGTCGGATTTGTACCTGCAAAAGGTGGGGAAAGATCTCCAGAGAAAATAACAAATGGATGTTGTGACACTGACCAGAATTTCTAAAAATAAAATTAAACCAGAAGGTCCCACACAGTGTGAGTGGCCACGTGGCTTTTCCTCCTGTGCAAACTCTGACGATTCCAGTGCCCCAGTCCTAAGTGAGTGAGTCCTTCCCCGGGGGTGGCTTTGTTCATATTTTATTTAGTGCACTTAAAGTGACATTTTCTACAGCTGTCACAAGTGAGGTGGCATTTTCTGCATGGATGTTGGCCCATGCAGGGAAGGTCCCCAGCTGGAAGATGCTCTTGGCCCATGTGTTCATAGCCAAGCTAAGAAGCAGAACTCCCATAAGATTCATGAGCAACCCAGTTCTTGCCTACAAAAGAAATACAAAGACAGCTGTTGAGTTTAGACTGGACATCTACAGCATGTGAAGCACGAAGCTATTTGAATGCAAACATTACAAAAATGGAAGGCTTAATTGCTGTTAATATTAGCAACATTTTAAGCAGGCTTAAAGCCACAAAGGCCATTCTGCAGCTGCTTACCAAGCTTTGATCCATCAAAAACATTAACATCTGTTTAGCCTCAGGAATGTGAGCAGGAACTGCGACTAAGCCTAATTTTACTCATAAGCTTTATTTCACTGAGCTGGGGAAGTTTTCCTGCATCCAGAAACCTATGAAAGTTGAGCTGCTGATTCTAGAGGAACAGGACAAGCGGCTGGGAGATGCTGTCCACATTCAAGTCCACTTTTATCACCATTTGGAGCCACAGTGGCTCCAAATTTCAACTTCATACAAGCTCCTTCCATCCTGTTCCTTCAAACACTGTTGAGAACAGTATCAGACTTCTGTCTTCTCGTTTTACTACATATTGTAGTACAAACAATACAGAAAATTCCCTTCTTCAACACTCAGGTTGATTGTTTTCATCATTTTATGCATCTAAAGGAACTTACCATATCCTTGACCATCAAATGTCCAGAGGAAAACGCAATTGAGTTGGGAGGTGTTGAGACTGGTAACATGAATGCATAGGAGCATCCTATAGTTCCAGGTATCATTAAATAGAGGGGATTTACTTTCAGACGAATGGCCTGGAAAACCAGAAGAGAAGAAATTGGACCTTGGAGATTTGAACTGCCAACAGATGAATCAAAAAGGGTGCAAATACCTAGTGCACTGGGCACAGCCCTATCCCACACTCTGTGATAAATAATCACATCTCTCACAATGAAGTCTGAAGGATTATTATCCTTCAGTGCCCACATTATGCTACAGGGCTTGTTGCTCCCAAGGTTTTCTAAGAGCCTGAAGCCCAGGAGCAGGAAGATTACCCAGTGCCTGTCCCAGCACAGACCCAACACAAACCTGCCCACCCACAGGGCAGGGCAAGGAGGGGACAGAGGACGAGCTGGTCCTGCCATGGGATGACCTTACCAGTTCTGCCAAGACAGGCAGAAAGATGATAATAGTGGCAGTGTTGCTGGCAAACTCCGTGAACAAGGCGATGACAACTGTGATGAGGATGACAGCCACGGGAGGTGGCACACCCTCCAAGGGATGCAGACGGCCTCCTATCCACACAGACAAGCCAGACTCCTGCAGAAGGGGAGAGTAAAAACAGGAGTCATCCTCCTGCATCCCTGCAGGGGAGCTGGTGCTCTCCTAGAACTTGTCCTCAGGGTGTCTCACAGCAAGCAGCTTGCAAGGAGTTGTAGCCTCATGAGTTATGTGCCCTGCCTTGCTGTCACTTGGAGTTGAGAAATATGTCCTTTGAGTGTGGTGACTCCATTGATACAAGTTTTCCAAAGCCAAATGAGAATGCCAAGTGACACCCTGATAAAATCCAGCCCTGCTGGGCAGGATGATGCCACGTGGCATCTGCTGTGGCCTCACCTCACAGCCCTTGGCCATGGCAAAGCCTCCTCCAAGCAACAGGATGATGTTCCAGGGCACCGTCTCTTGGGCCTTCCTCCAAGTCAGCAAGGGCTGGGTCTCTGTGTTTGGTGCTGGACAAAGAGGAAAGGCCTGAGTCAAACACCCACCCGAGGAGGAGCATCAGTCATCGCCTGACTGAATGATAGCATGAGTCTGACAGCAGTGCTGAAGCTCACTGACCATGAGCTGCTGATCAAATACACACAAGGAGTGTCTCAATTTAGCCAACTAAAGGAACATTTAACTTAGTATCAGATAAAAAATAAAAAATAATAAAAAAATTATGGCAATAAAGTTTTCTTTGAGGCTTTCTTGATTTAATATTTAATATTGGGTTAATTTTCTCACTGTAACAGACATAAACATTGTCTCCAACAGATGGGGGTCCACAGAAGGAGGAAATTTTATGTCATTTGAATTACAACAATTTATTAAATTTCCATTTATCATTCCACAGCCAGTGAGTTTTACAGCAGAGAGCTCTTCTCCCTTAAAAGCCATTTCTTAATACGTGATAAAGTGAGCTCTGTTGTATGAAAGGATACACTAAAGGGACTGAAATTTTCTGTTGAAAAAGGGCACATATTTTATCCACAGGAGGCCTGATTAAACATCTTCCTGTATATGTACAACACAACAAATGTGCATGACTCAGAGCAGATGCTATTTTGTTCCCACAGACCCCAGGCAATGCTCCATCATCCACAAAGGGCCTTCATCAACTACTTCTCCACATTCAGATCATCTCTTTTTCCAAACAGTTTATGAATTAAAATCTGTATTTCATTGCTGCTTAACAGGTCTGACCCAAGACTTCAAAACCTGCTGGAGAGCTTGAGCTTTAGAAGTTCAAATTCTAAATGATTCTAGAAACTGAGGAAGAGCACCTATATCTGAGAATGGACAACTAGCCCAGCTCTGCCCTCTCAGAGGCCCATGCTCCCCTTGAAGGACAGGAGCTGTTGGGAAGTCAGACACCAAACCTCTGTTCCACCATCAAGTCTGCTATGGTAAATGAACACCCATTTCACGTCACTTCATCCCACCATGGCATCAACCCTGACAGCTACACCAGCAGCTGAATCATTCCTGCCATTAGCAGCAGGGCAGTGACTGCTGAGCCTCTGCTGGAAAAAGCCTCTCTAGGATGAAATGGCACCTTGGAGCTGCCCCACACAGGCAGTGCCACTGCTGCAGCTCCCAGCAGGGACAGCATTGCTTCTGGCCCCATGCCTGCCCTGCCAGGACACAGGCAAGCACAGAGTCCCTGCCTGGAGGGGTCTCCTACTCACCTTTCAAGTCAAACCACCACCTGAAGGAAGGTTTTTGTGAAGGGAAGAAGAACAGTATAATCACAATGGTGATTCCTGTAACCGCATCTGAGATAAACCTGTCCAAAAGCAGCAGAAACACTTGTAAGAAGCACAAGGCTGTAGAATTACAACATTTATGAGAACAGGAATTTACCAAAGAAGATTACAAGTTTCCGTCAGGTTTGAACAATGCTCGTTTTTCACAGTTCTTTTATTTTTTAATTCCCTGTTGAGCTACATTTCTACCCTGGGCTGTGAACCCCCCAGAAAAGCTGCCCTACAAAAATAAAAACCAAGATCTAATCCCCGCCATGCTGATGTTCTGGTTTTCTGATTGCAGAGTTATAAAGACAAGTTTCCTCAGCCTGTTGCAGGGAGGAAGAGAGACAGAGCCCAAACCATCTTATTTATATGAGCTCTTTGCAAAATGATCAAACTCTCAGGTGAAGGGTAGGCTCCATCCAGAAAAAAAGCTTAAGCATGTGTTAGATTTAAGAAGTTATTAATTGATGAGGGACAGGTCTATAACTACTTTGTTATATTAAGGAAATATTTAGCAAACTAAGATTTTATTTGAAGAAATCCACAAAACTATGAAGCTCTCTTCTTTTAAAAAATAACAACACCTTCTCTGATAGGAAATAGGATAGGATAGCACTTGGAATCAACTCCTGCCATCTCTCTTCAGTCTTCAGACTCCAGTGAAATCAGTGGATTGCCTAAAGAACTCAGTATTTCATTCTAAATATATAAACAGCCTAGGATGGCCTCAAACAGACACACCACAACTTCCCACTAGCTTTATGAATCTCCTCTAGGAGAGAGAAAAAGCAAAGCTGGCTCTGCTATTTGATGCTCATTTAATTTATTCCAGGAAACCCAAGTAATGGTGTTAAGCAACACAATCAGAAACTCAGGAATGTCAATGACTTGAAATGTTACTGCAAAATGGCAGAGAAGAATGAAAACAAAGTCTTACCCTGGTGCAAACAAGCTTGCCCAACCTGGAATGAATTTGGGATCCCTGGAGAACAGCATGATTGCAAACATGCAGAAGAAGAAGAAAATTGCCTGTTCTGCAAACCTGAAATGAAAAGAAATGAGGTTAAAATGCTGATGTGCTAAAGGGGTGGATCCAGGCTAGGACAAGTATCCAGCTCCCACTGCAGCATCTTGGCTGAGAAGTGAGGCTGATTTTCTAAAAACAGCTACAGTGAAACATTGGAACAGATTGTAAATCTATTTGCAAATACTGGTGTTTGCCAGCAAACTCTCTTATTGGAAGACATTAAGGAGAGGCAGGATGGAGATCAGCAATGTCACAACAGCTGGATGAAAAGTTGACCCTCTGGGTGTGGCACAGAGGAAAGGCCAAGCAGCTCCTCATGGTCATTCCTCTGACCATGTCCCTCCAGGACACCAGCCAGGGATGGTGGCACTGCAGCTCAAACAATACAGCTCAAAAAAAGGATGATTGAGATTCAAATCATACATGAGACAGCAGGAACAAATTCCTCCAAGGTCAAAATCTAAAGGCTGTCCCTTAGACACATGACAAACAGCAGGGTAAAAGGCAGTATCATTCACTAAGTATCTAGTGGGGTTAAGGTTTAACCAAAGTTTAAGATGATGCCTCAAAATTCTATTTAAAATCTCTCTGAGCACAAGCAAGGGCATATAAGCCCTTGGGAAGAGGCTGCTTGAGCTGATTTTTAGTTATGGGGCTGCTAATCAAATTGGTAGAGCTCAGCTTAATGGACTTTCCCACTCCTAGATCTCAAAGTGGGACTTTGATTCTTTCAGAGACATTTTGCAGGCTGCTTGATAATGTACTGAATGGAATAAATAAACCAATTTCTTTCATTTACAGCACAGGCACAGAGAGCTGTCTTTGAAGAACCACTCCATGTTCCACACAACAGAAATAATTACAATGTCAATAGCACGACACAAACATCACTGGGTATCCACAGCACTGCCCTGAGTATGAAAATATTATTTTACAGATGGGAAGCACAGATCATTTAAAGATAAACCCTACAGTTTCAACAATCTTCAGTAGTCTTGGTTGCCCAGAATATAAGTGGATGGTTGGACATATGAAGGGTTGGATTTCTGGAGATACTCAGCTTTTCCTGCTTTCTCCTGTTTTTGGCATTTTTCAGAAGTCTAAAACTCATGTTTCTTTCTGCTGGTGCCTTACTCCAAAATATAATCCCCATCACTGCAGTTTGTACCAGCTTTTACTTTCCTTGCTTGACTAGCATAGTTGAAGGAATTATTCAGAAGAAATAATGTGTTCCATGGCATGGATCTGACTTCTTTCTGCATATTTTCTCTAAGCTTTAAGATTTCTTAAAGTATATCCACAATCCATATGATTCATATCCATAATATGATTCACCAGCCTTCTCAGCAAATGCCTCCTGCTTTGCAGGACAGGTAGGCACAAACCTTTGAAATCCAGCCTGTGTTGGTTAGCACCTAGCACACACAGAACTGGGTTTGTTCCTGGACTAGAAAAATCATGAAGAGTAATTAAACAACCCAGTATGAATTCCCTCTATAACAGGAATGTTGTTCTTCAGATTTGAGTGCAAGCTGCTATTTGCAATTATTCACACTAGCAAAGGTGGGAAGGCTGGAGCGTGCAAAAAGCAAAGTTCAGCAGGTTACAAACAGACTGAGTAGGAATATAGGTATGCTTTTCTTTAAAAAGCTCCATTCCCCACAGTCCTCCACTCTTAAAACAGGATATTTCCAAACCCACTTAATTCCTTTCTCATTTTTATCCCAACTTGACAACTCACTTTGTTGGACCCAGTTTCTGATAGTCTTCCTTTATCACCTCCTTGGCTCGGGCTTCTGCATCCACTCTTATATTTGACTTTTTTGTTTTCCAGCCCCTGCCAAGAAACACAATTACATTTTTACATGCATTTTTTATGTTCCTCTGACCTTACTGACACATAGGAAATAATGCATTTTCTACACAGCACATGCAGGACTCGGTGTCCTTCTCCAGCTCTTCAAGGTTCAAAGAGCTGCACATCTCTGGCAGCTCAGTTTGTGTTACCTTCAGATTATGAAGACTAACAACAAAAATTTCAGCTGAGATAAAGGTAATAAGGCTTTATTTTATATATCCTTTGCCTCTGCATTCATACAAAGGAGACCCTGCAGAGGTGAGGAAGTTTCCTCTCATTTATATTCTGAGCTGTTTCCTCCAGCAAGGGCTGTGATTGCCAAATTAAAGTCCCAACATTGCAGGATTTCCTTGTCTTCCTTCCAAGCAAGTTACCTACTTGGGCAGAACGACTAGGAATAGGGTGACACAGAAAATGAATATGTCCCTTCATTTTTCAAGTCACTTGTAATTTCCTGGGTGATCCCAGGATGCTGCTGAGGATTAACAAAAATGCGAGGAATTTCTAAGTGGCCGGGAATGTTAATGTGCTCTTGGCTAAGCCTCTTAGCCTGGCTGCACTGACTGCACACAGTTTGCTCCTTTGTAGCATGTGCATACAAATGATATATTCATATCTTGCACTTCATCTCCCATCACATCCCACAACACTGAACTTGGTTTCTAACACTGTGACCTTAATTAAACCTACAACCCCAAATTTCTGTATCAGATACATTTGTCCATCCCTGCCCTTCCTTAATTCATTTATGGTTTCACAGGGATATGGATGGATGTTCTGTATAGATGAATGGTTGATCATTCAGAAGCTCCTGCACTTCAAGTTCTTGGCCCTGTAATTTAATGGTTTTTGGGAGGTGTTATTAACAGCTCATACCTCAGCCTTTTAATGCCCTTTGGATCCAGGCAAAGCCGAAGTGCCCTGTGCCCTGCTGCAGACACCAAGGAGCTGCCCCCAGAGAAAGTGCAGCCACTGTCCCCAAGCAGTGACAGCCCAAGCATCCCAACAGGCTCCTGGGGAGCCTTGGCTGCACTTGAGAAGCTTTGCAAGGCACGAGAGTTTCTCCTCCTCACCACGGGGGAATTGTGGTATCCGCGCTGGCCCAGCAGGCCCAGAGCGGCCGGGCCTTGCGCGGGGCCCGAGCCAAAGCAAACACAGAGCCCCACGTTCCGCTGCCTTCGGCCTCTCCCCTCACCTGAGGGGCTGGGGCCACCATGGAGCACGGAACAGGCTCCACACGAGCCCTGGCACGCGGTGTGAGCAGCACAGCTCTCAGCAGCGGGAGCAGGCCGAGCAGCACGCAGAGCCTCCGCTCTCCTCCTCAACCCTCAAGTTAAGGACAAGCCTTCAGCATTAAAACTTTCCCATTGATCTTTTTTTTCCCCTATGCCTGAGACAGTGTAAATATTTGGACACCTGTTCTCTTTTTTTCCCCCTCTCCCCACATTTGCATTTTAAAGTCAAAACAACAATTAAAGACTTTTCTAAATATTACAAATTTTGCATGGTCCCTGGAGGAAGCAAGACTCTGGCTTTGTTACTATCACTTGTGAGAGCGTGGAGGGGGAAGAAGGTCCCCACATGAGCAGCAGAGCAGTGCTGCAATCGCTTTAGGCTGTGCACACTAAGGGGTTGCATGTGTCCAGCAAAGATTTACCGGAAAAACATGTTATTCTCAGTTACAGATTAACACGTTGTTGTAAAATTAAGCCCTGTTGTGAAGTAGTCTGTTCCAAACCCAGGTTTTTGCCCTGAGAAGAAATCCTGTCTCTTTTATGGGGAGCTAAGATTTTATCATGGTCTTCAAAGCTAGATCCTGCTTTTCCTTCTGTCATTAAAAATCTGCCATTTACCCTCCACAGGCCAAAGCAGGCAGTAAAACAGCATCTTAGCTGAGAAGCCTTTAAAAATTATACATTTAACTGAGTGAATATAATACATACTCTGCACACATATTTCAGTTGGATAAAGTACATGTAACTATGAGATATCTTTAAAACCTTCCTATTATTATCAACTTTTTAAAAATAGATGACTTGTTATGGGATGGGCCCACTAGAGTTAGTTGTAAATTCCCCCACTTTCCAGGAGATGATCCTGGGTGACACCAGTAGATTTAGGATGAGAAGCATGATGAACACATATTTAATAATGCTAATATAACCAGACTACATATATGTGTAGTGAATATCAACATACCTCAGGTTAATTCCTCCATACAGGATGGAGATCCATAGCCATCCCATGAGAAGAAAAATCAGCATTAAAGGAAATGCAAACATAAACCAAGAACCAAAGTTCACCACATCACATTCTGGAAAATAACTAAGCAAATGGGAAAAATCAAGTTAATGCAAGATGGGAAAGCAACCCTTCCATCCATGGGTAAACAAGCATCTGAAATCAGCAGTGAAATATCCCACAAACCTGCCCATGTGCATTTAAAAACTAGCCCTGTGCATGCCTTGGGAGTTATCTGCACATATGGAAAAGTGAGGAGCGTTGTGCTGGGACAACTCCCAGGACACCCAGCCACCCCCATCTCACCCAGCCCAGCTGTGTAAGCCTGCAAGGGAAGATCTGGAAATCTCTCTCCAGATGGCCAAATACAAAGACACTCCTGAAAACCCAGGATTAATTCCTGCTACAGAAATTGTTGGAGAGTCTGGACTTGAACCTCACAGGATGCTGCAGTGCCCAAGACAGGCCGTATGTACTTCTTGTGGAGTTCAGCAAAAGTAGGAAATACCTGTAGGCACCTGGGCTGGCACAAATTTCTGCTCCTATGCACATAGGAGGAATCCTTTATGACTAAGAAAACAGTCCAGAAGTAGTGGGTTCATTATTTTTCTTTCTCCCATACAGCAGTAGCTATAATTGCTCACAAAGCACGACACAGTCTGCTTCATCAAAACAGTTACCAGGTTAATTGTAGGTGTGGAGTCAGGTCCCATTAAATTCAATGGGATTAAAAGCATCAGTGAGGTGAAGCACACATGCTCCAGTTTGGCTGACAGCCTGCCTAGCTACGCTGGAAACCTGCTTATTAAGCCTAAGTGCACTCCCTGCTTCCATTTCCCAAAACGTTCTGGAAGGGCATGAATTTTCCAAACCAGCACTCAGCACAGAAAGGAATTTCCTACAGGGATGAAGAATGTGTCTCTATCTTGCAGGATTTACAGGGATCCCCAGGACATCCTCCCATACCTCTTCAGCTGTCCCAGAAGGATGAGGTTTGGTGCAGTTCCTGTCAGTGTTGCTGTACCTCCGATGCTGGCTGCATATGGGATTGAGATGAGGAAACCTTTCCATATGTTTGTTTTGTATTCCTCCTCCTTCTTTAAGTCTGAGAGAACATCACTGGAAAGCTCCTTCTCCTCCGCCAGATCTTTGCTTTAAAATAGTCCAAAAGAGAATCCGGTGAAAGCCCTGGTTTAAACACAGTGCAACCACTTCAGAGCCTTGACAGAAGGTGAATTCCCAGTTTTTAGAAATCCAAGCTACCAGTGTGCCCAAGGACACCTTATCAGCTCAGTGCTGCAGAGGGGTCTGCTTGGCAAAGTGCCACACAGGACTGTCAGCCTTGCAGGGGACAGAGCACCTTCAGACCCATCCATAGGAGCTGGGGGTGCCTGTGCCTTGCCCAGCCCCTCAGCAGCTTTTAACACTGAGCATAAAGTCCACAAGACTGCCAAAAGGAAAAAGAACCCAAATTTAATAGATTTGAGGAAAGAGACATCTGTTCCTGAAAAGATGCTTCCTCTCCATCTTTGTTATGAAAGTAGGACCATCGCCCATGTGTAAATCTTGGGGGGTTTTACATCATTGGCTTCACACATTTAACGTTCCTGAGAAAACCAAGGCACAAATCCCCAACAGGAAACACTTCTGGCTATGATTTCAGTGTGACTGAAAAAAACCTCTGTAATGATTTGGACATGCAGAGGGATGGTGGACACACAGAGGAGGGTTTTTATCATCAGGCTGCTAGTGACCAGGATATTCAGTATAATCAAAACATTGCAATGATTGAATTTCAAATTCCTAACACTTGGTCTAGCTCAGGGAATAATTCTCTCTCAACTCTCGAATACAAACTTTATAGTTAACTTACTCCTCAGTACTTGCCAGAAACTGCATCTCAGTTGGTACAGTGTAAAGTTTATTCTGTTGTAAAGATGCTGAAAAAGAAAGATGAGGACTTTAAAACAGTTCAAAGCATCTAGAAAATTCTCCTTGAACCAGACAGAGGGACAGAGGAAACAACTACCATTTTAGAGGAAGGGCTGTGCAAATGAAAGGTGAGCTCACACCAAGGGGATGGGGTCAGGAGCACCTGGCGGGGATGAAGGAGCCACCTCCTCCTGCCACTGCTCCAGCCCCACCACGGCACCCAGCTTCTCCTCCAACACCCAGGCACTTGACAGCTTTTGCCACAGGTTGGCCTTTGGGATCTTCTAACACAGCCAGGACTTCCAGGGTATCCCTTATCAAGTCATGGGTTTGGGGTGTGTTTTCTTTGGTTAGGGGGGGATTAACCAGAAGTGACTCTTAGGAAGAAACCCTGTTGGGCCTTGTTGCGTCTGTAAGAAAGGGTCCCCTGTCACTGAGCTTCATTCCCATGGGGTGAGAATTTTACACCCTGCATACATCTAGTGCAGTCACCATAAGACTGTAAATCCTTCTTTAAAGACAAGAGTGAGATACATTTGGGGATTAGGTTTTGTACCAGGCCTTCCTGACAGCAAGGACTGTTCCAAGCCCATCATCATCCTCTCCACAAATGACAGACCCTGCAGGCTGAGCAGCCAGTCCCAGTCAGCTGGGAGCTGCACACCACTTGACCACACCAAACTGAGAAATCAAAAAATGGAAAAGCAATACAATCACTCTCTGTTACCAGACCTGGCATTAAGGCTCGTGGCATCTGTGGTCTTGGCTTGACCTCTTGAGGTTGGGAGATGTGCTACCAAACCCCATTTCCCATGTTCCTCATGGGACTGGAGCACTTGTGACTTTAATCCACCTTCAGCCCAGGTGGCCCTTCCCCACCCTTGCTGGCTCTACTGCCTTTCCTTGTCCTCTCTGCGTGGTTTTGGGTCCAGAGGTTTGTGTGCCTGCACTTCCCTGTGCTCTGCAGACAGCTACATACAGAGTGCAATTCCTGGTGCTGCCACCCAAGCAACCCCCAAATTTCCTTGCACCCCTTCTTAGCCCAAAACCCATTCCCCTTCCACCCAACATGACCTAGAGATCTGAAGCATGGAGAGATGCCAGTGGTCAAAGTCTCTGGACTCACTCACGTGTGCACCAAAGACACCGCGCTCTTTGCAGCTCAGTGAACCGAGGATTTTTGCGATGTCATGTTTTACACATCGCTAATTTACTGAATTGGAGTTAATTGGCTTGGACACACACATGCTGAGCTTTCATCCCAACCTTGCCATGATGAAGAGATGTAATTAGAAGGATGAACATTAACCCATGGTTGACTGTTGATCTTTCAATGGATTTAGCCCAAAGGCTCTTACACTTCTGTCCCACTGAAGCCCAGTCCTGGATCTGCAAAAACATTTCATTCTACCTCAACAGTTTTAAATTTTTTTCCCCTGCTAAGCTTAGACTACCAGCCCATCTGGGCAGGACCATCTGAGCTGTCTTTCAAGGAAGGATTGCAAAGGTAACCATGCAAAGGAAAGCCAGGCATACTGCAAAGTTTTTCCTATGAAACTTGTAAAAAAGGAATTGAAAACTCTTCTTATGTTCTTATGTTCTGACATAAGTCAGAAAAGGCCAAAGATAACAGAGTTTGGACCCAGCTGTACACACCTCTCATAGAGCAGTATGAGAACTCTGTGGCCATTTCACCAAAATACCTCATATACCTTAGAGACAGAAATGCTTTTCCTAGACAATTTTTGCTTTAATGACATTTTTACTCTTTCTGAAAGGTTGAGAAGACCTGAAAAGGACTATTTCCACCCACTGAAGGATGCAGGCAGCAGTGCTGTGGACACACCCTGCCAGTACTGCCTAGGACTGGGCAGTCAAACCAGGCAGCAGTGTCCAAAAATGCACATTTCCCACCTACCCCTTTAGAGACATAATTTCCAGGTCTGTGACTCAGTTACACCTCAAGCACTGAATGCAGTTTATCTTGAGTTTGCAGAATATTCTCTATGAAGGAAAAAAAGAATGGAAATATTTTCTTGTGATTTTTACCTGGAGATATTTAAGGTGCTAAGAGAAATGAAATATTGCCAGTGGTGGGTTAGTGGGCAGAAGCAGGAGAGAGGTCAGGCTCAGTGGTACAGCAGTTTCCAGCTTGTCACACAGCTATTGCTGGAGATGTCAGACAGAATTGCAGGGCCCACCTCCAAAAGGAAAGTTCTAGAAGCTGAAAAATGTCTGTTGCTGTTAAATTTATAACCCTGCTTTGATCCACCAGAAGCAGCTGAGACTTCAGCTGCACAACCTCACTACCTGTTCTCCTGCATCAGACGCCAAGCATGTGGAAATGAACCAATTATTACACCCAGTTGTAGCTGTCAGTGACACAAGAATGTAAATATTTGCTGACCTAGAACATGCTGCCCACACGGCTGAGCATGGACATGAGTGATCGAAAGCTTGAGATTCATCAGGAAAAGAGTGTCACCAAGTGATCAGAGATCACCCAAATTCAGGCACCATGTGTGTAAGCAGAATCCTACACAAAAGTGGTTTTGTACACTTGTTGAGACTTATTGCTGTACATCAAATGCTTTGCAATGTCACATATTCTTTATTATAGTTTGACTCGTTATTTTTAACCACCCAAATATTTTTTAGCCTCGTGGACTCTACCACAGTGTTACGAAACCAAGTCCATTGGCAAACGGATTTTTTTCACATGCCATCGTACAAGTTTTCCTCCACATACAGCTCTCTTCACAAATGAATCTGTCTTTTTTGGAGGACAGATCACAATTCAGACAGAATATAAGCATTTAATAAACTATGAAATGAGTATACCTTTTATTCATCTGCACATCTCCACTCCTAAGTGTAACATTAGATTGATCACTTTTGACCCACTTCAGGTTTAGTGCTTCCTTCAAGGAACTCAGCTTTGCTCATCCATTCAGAAAGATTACAGAGAAGGATGAGTCTACCTTGGGACACTAAAGTTCAAATAAAAAGTCTGCGTGAAAATACGCATTTTGATGTACAAAATGTACATTTTACGGGTGATTCCTCCTTCACTTGTACCATAAATAACTTTTAAAAGCCTTTATCTCAAAAAAACCCAAAAAAACCCCAAAAAACATCATCACACCATCACATGATATTTGCAAAGCATCACTTTATTCATTCTTCTACCTGCATGCCCCTCCCTTGCCTTTTCTGGTTGCTCTTAGCACTGCAGGCATTGTGAATCAAAGATGTTAATTCTCTGCTTAGCCTAACAGTGTCTAGGACAATGGGGGGAATCCTCTTTTAATGTGTTCCCAAATTCTACTGTATTTACAGCCACAGCTACACGGTCAGAGGCTGGGGACAAAAAGGATAAAAGCAGACAGACAAAACACAGCACAGGAAATTATAGCAAGGAAATCGGTGGGATTGATTTTAATAGATGTGAACAGTCAAAAATTCATAAAGCAAACATGATAAAGCAACCTGGAGTGCAAATATCTCATGATTGCTAAACATCAATGATGAATGATTAATTATATCTTTATTAGAGTGTGCACATGTTTAAGCCTTCTTCTGGGGGCTCCTTTACCTGCCTTAGGACCGAGCAGGAATGAAGAAGCTATTGCTTTTAAACCACAGAGGCAGATGAATTGTTAATTAGTGCAAGAAAAAGCAGCAGCAGCAGCAGAAGTTCTGACTACTGTTCCAGCAATCAGCAATAGCTGCAAAAGGGATGTCAGGATGTCATTTCTGGTTTGCTGTTTCTCATCACCATGTGCCAGAAGCCCAAAGTTCTGGCATTGTGAGGAGAGGGCTGAAGGAAGCCCTTACCTGGCCACATTCCCCTGAGCTATCCTCAACCTGCTCAGGAACAACACCAAACAGCAGCATCGAGATGCAAAAAACCCCACAAAGCCGTTATAGATAGATATTTAACCTGCCAGCCTTTCCTTGAGTCCTTGCTTTCTCCTCCAGCTCCAGTTTCATGGGTGAACAAACAGGAAAACAAGGAGAACACACACGTCCCAAGCACACGACAGCTCTGTGTGCCACAGCCAGGGACCCACCTGCCCTCCCTGCCCCATCACACAGCACTCATCACCTGCCCTACCTACAGCCCTCCCTGGCTCCAGTATCCCCACAGCATCCCTACAATCCCACCACCACCGTGCCACAGAGCTGGGCTTTAACCTGTGCCAGCAGCAGGTTTATGGAGCAGGCTGGCTGGGCATCGCCGCTTTTTGGTTTTCCAGGCCACTCATAAGCATTGCATCCTGCATGACATGAGGAAGGGGCAGGATAAAAGGAAGCTTTCTGCCAGTATTCTTCCACCATGGGAATAAAGTGTGCAGTAAAATGGGACCAGCCCTGAAATCGAGCTGCAAGCTAAGGAACATGGTATTTGTGCCAGTGAAGTCAATAAATGTGGGCAGATTTGAGAGCAGCAGGGCAGACCTCAGCTGGCTTATACTACTGCCCTGTCTCAATTACCTTGGTTTTCTTCATTTTCCCTGTTCATATCCTTAGATGTGTCTTTCTCCCCAAAGAGGCTTTTTAAAATTGCATTTGCTATTGGAAGCATCATAGCAGTGGAGGCAGTATTACTTAACCACATGGACAGGAAAGACGTCGTCAACATCATCCCTAAGATTAGTCTGGAAGAGAGAAAAAAAGGAAAAGCTGACTTTCTTCAGTTTGGCAAGTTCTTTAAAACATTAGGAGGAAAAGCTCATGCACAGAGATAACAAAACCAATACCAAAAAGGATTTCCATGACCCTCCTGAAACTGGATGGAGCACAAGGATGGAGCTGAACCAAACGATTCTCCCTGTGCTCCCCTGGCCCAGGGGCAAACAGCTGAACAAACACAGCAAGCTGGAGAAAAGGGGGTGTGGACAGCCCCACTGTAGGAGCAGCACAGCAGAGCCTCTTCCCAAGCACCTGCAGCTCACATCCCCACGGAGAACCCCTGCTCCCATAGTCACCTGGCTGGCTGGACTCCCACCAGCATGAGGACCCGGAGAGCAATCCTGCGGTGTAAATTCCACTCCTCAATGGCCGAGGCCATGATTAAACCACTGAGGAAGAGGAAATTGGTGTCTAAGAAATATTGTGGGCAAACTTTGTTAGATGGGAGGATCCCCAGGAAGGGAAAGAGGACGATGGGCAGCAGAGCTGTCACAGCCAAGGGCAGCGCCTCCGTGCACCAGTACAGGGCCATCAGCAGGATCACATAGAGACATCTTCCTTCCTGCAAAAGGAGGAGAGGAAAAGTGAGATGTGGCATTACTTCTTGTCACTTGGAGACACTTAGAGAAGCAAAATGCTTCAGTTACTCCCTTAAGGATACAGTACTTCTCTCAAATAATTTCCATCGAGTACAACATCTTCCCCCCTACTTTGTGTAAGGGGTTCAGGACTGATCTGAGACTACAGCAAAACTAAAATCCTCCTTGATTGCCTGATCTTCTCACATTCTGCAGGCTCGCAGGTGTCAACCAAGAAACCTTTGGAGATCATGAACTGTCCCACAGTGTTGAATTAGGGGTGGCATTGCTGCTAACACGCTCAGGTGTCTGACCCATTTAATGTTTGTGCTTTCCCTCCAACTTCCACAGACCACGCTCTGCACAGCTATGCAAAAACAGCCTTGGGAGGTGTATGTTCCACTCATTTACAATAGGCAGCACACAGAAAGGTTTCTTCTCTTGCACCAGAGTCCCAAGAGACTTGTGAGAACTCATTCCATGGCAACTCATCGCAGCCCCTACGGAAATCAGTAAATCAAGCACCCTAGTGTCACACCACTTCCTGCGGGCAGGCATCGCCCGGCATCACCCCAGCCTTGGCCAAGGCTGGCACAGACCCAGGGCCCCCACACCACAGTGTGAATTCATCCATCCACCCAGGAGGCACAAACTAGACCAAAGCCATTTGTCACGACAGCCACGGCCAAAATAATGAGCAATGGAAGGAAGTTGGGAGAGCGGCCCCAAGCCCAGGATGGGAGAGCCCAGAGTGGAGCTGGGCTCGGTCACAGCAGGGCTGAACAGGGATATTGTCAGCAAGCACAGGCAGGGTGCCCACAGCACTATAAATAACTGCTGAGAATCACTTGGAAGCCACAGAACTATTTATTTTATCACTTTTCCAGCTTGTTGAGCAGGTTGAATTGCTACTCAAAGGCACCTCTGTCCCTCTGCTGGGACCTTCCTCCCCTGGACCGAGTCTGGGCTTCTGAGAGGGAGATGATGGCTCTGCTCCCTGCCAAGGCTGGGAACAGCGTGGGCTGGGGGACTGTGGGGAGCTCCATTTTGGGGATAATGTGGTCTCAGCCACATCATTTGAGGGTTCAGCCAGCCACCAGAGCAGGTACAGCACAGCCACCATCTGCCTGTTCACCTGTGAGCAATCTGCTGCAGGCCTGGGCTGAATGAGGTCAGAGCCAACATGGATTTATTGCTCACTACATCTGCATGTGAGGGTTTGAAAGGTGGACAAAATGATAGAATTTCTGATTTGCTTTTAGCACCCAGGCTTTGCATTCACAAAGGGTTCTGCTAGCAAGGCTCCAGCACTTCAGAGTATGTGGAAACATGAACACAGCAGAACAGAGTGTAACTGATATTTTTTTTCATACATTAATTGTAGCAGTGTCAATGCCTCATATGAAGTGCCCAAGATCTGGATTTAAAGCTCACTTTCAGACATAATTTTAGATGCCAATAAAATTACATATGAGAGTGTGTGAAGCAAAACCCTCCAGCTCAGCTCAGCCCTGGCACCTGGCAGCTCTCATGGGCTCACTGTGCTCCACTTCCCCCAAACCAGCAGGACCAGAGCAGCAAACCTGGCAGTGCTAAACTTTACAAAAATAAAGAATCACGTTTTAAAGTGTTTGCCACTAGATTAGTGATTTAATTCCTGTGCCAACTGATAATTCCTCTTTACTATTGTTCTTTTTATATACCAAATAATAGCTTTCCTCTCTTTTCCATTTGATTTCCAGAGGCCATGTGGATAATTTTTTTCTCCCACTGGGTAAATAGTCTTCATTTCACTGCAAGGAAAGCTGCACCAAAATCAACTTCAAAATAAAGACACTTTGGCTCTTACAGAAGTAGAGCAACTGAAAATATTTAACAATTATACAAGAGCATATCAGTGAAGGCTTTAATTGACTTAATAAAATTATAAAAATAGATGATGTACAATTTAGAAAACTAATTATAAGTAATGGATATTTATTCTCCAGTGTATGGAAAATGTTCTGGAAAACACTGCAATGAGACACAGCATCAATCTAATAACTCCTCTTCACTGCAAGATCAAAAGCCAAGGGGCAAAACCAAAACAAGGCAGAAAGAACTGCTGTGTGAAAGGCTTCCCTGAATTTTTGAAACCTATATGGATCAACAGGAAACCACTTGAAGAAAGCCATAGTGCTGTTTATTCTACCCTAAAAGAGGACAAATTGCAGATATATTGAAAAGGTTTTTGAGACTGAACAAAAAAGGAACAAGACCAATCCACAATAACTTCAATTTCAACAAAGCATTTCCCAAAATTGAAAAAAGCCATCAATAAAGTTGAACTAAACTCTATATGAAATTGAAAGCTTTTTGATCTCAAGATATTTTGCAAATGTTAATGAATCGATGTCCCCAGTGTTTGGTTAGTACACAAACAATAAATGCTAACAAATGTCAGGAGAATGGTCCTTTAGGGATTTGGCCAAGGGTTCCCCTGGACAGGCTGAGCTGAACTCGCTGCTCTGTGTGGCACCATCACCTCCACGTGATCTTTATCCTTCCATCCCTTGGTTGCATCCTTGTCAAGACTCCTTCTACTTCTTGTATCTCCCCTCAGCTTTGTATTCATATTTTTCACCAGAATTCTATCAAAGGTCACGGTGGCACGTATGAACTTTAAAATGGATCTTGTGATCAGGTTAATTTTATAGCCATTTAATGATTTCCAGGAAAGCACTTGTGGCTCTGGACTGCAGCAGCTCTTCTTCCTGTTGCTCAAGAGCCTCGGGATCGACCTCTGCCCCTCCAGACACAGATCCTGTCTTTGCTGCACTCAAAGCACCGGGGATTTTCCACCCTGAGGGACCTGCTGAGCTGTGGCAGAGGAAGCCAAGCCACGAGGCTGTCTCCTGTGGGCAGGAGACCTGGCGGTCTCCAGGAAGGGCAGATGAGGTGCTCCAGGGAAAGGAGGCTCTGGCAGGGAATGTGGGTCAGGTAAGGCGAGCTGCCTCACCCAGGTGGAGCCCTGGGACAGGCACAGCCACTGTCAGCCTGAAAGGGACACCAGGATCTTCGGCTGAACCTTGTTCCCCGTCAGACCCGGTGCCCACAGCCTCCCCACCAGGCAGACTCTGCTCTCCAAGCAGCCCTGCCTTGGCACTGCTGAACTTGGGGTTTTCTCCATCAACCCCAGAATGCTGCACAGCCATCACAGCCCCATCAGCCCACACAGGCTCCCCACCACCCTATAACCAGGTAAAAGAGAGGCAGACAGGGCTCCTCCAGGACCCTGATACCAATACCAAGAGAGATTTTGGCTGAATTGGAGCTTTTCAAGCCCTTTTATCCCTCTGCTATCACGAAGAAACATCCTAGCTGTGATACACAGAACTACTTGGAGCAGAAAAGAAGCACTGAGTGTTCTCATGTCACAGCTGTAACTGTGCTGCCAGCCCCACTGTGCTCACTGCCTGTTCTCCAGCAGGATGGATATGTGAATCTGATTTCTACTAACCCTGCTCCTGCAAGCATTATGTAATCTGGACACAAACCAAGCCCTGTTTACCAGCCTCCCTGCCAGTGGAGTCATTTTGCTCCTGCTGGCTGTTTGCAGAGTGGCTAGAAAGGGACCAGTAACAAAGGGCCACAAAGCTGCAAGAGCTTCAGGGAACCTATTTTCCTCTGCTAAAATGACATAAAGCTTATTGAACACTTTTATTTAAACTTCTTGAAGGATTTTGTAGTTGGCAATAAATAAATTATAAATAAATAAATAAATCTCTGTTTTAAAGTGAGACAGCTGAAGCTCAGATAAAGTGGGCAAATTGAGTGTGTGGCAAAAAGTCACCAACTCAACAAATAGCAGCCTGGTGGACTCTTCACTGCTTCTGTCAACTTTCACACATCCCATACACACAAATATCACAATTAACCACCTTGGCTGTGGGTAACCAGCCCTGTAGGTGTGTTGAGCTAATTACATATTATGATCATATTATGATTGATTTTATTTTTTTTTAATACTTCCCAAGGGAGGCTACAGATCAGCCTGGCATGTGGTCAGCATCCCTGGTGATCTCCATCTGTACTGGGGCTTGTAGCAATATATCCAGTTTATTGGCACACAACAAACTCTTCAAGCAGTTCTTGCAAAATTATTGTATGGAAGTTGTCTGAATATATAGATTTTAAGGTAGCCAGGGTTAGATGTATGAGATTTTAATTTTCCATTTAGTTACTGTCACAGTAAAAATATTTATTATCAGTCAATTTCTTAGGCTGCAGGATTGCACTAATAGAACTTTGCTCAGTATTGTACAAAAATGCTTCACTGAATGTGGCTTTTTCTGCACTGTCCATCTGGCAACAGATTACAACATTTGTGTTCATCATCCTAAAAACCCTGCCCAGGGATTTCTTCCTCAATTCTTCCACACCTCTTTTCATAGAACCAGGAAAACAAGTCGTTTGGAAAAGACCTTTACCATCATTGAGTCAACCATTGCAGACACAGGCGGGAATCAGGCAGACATATTTTATATGCAGTCATGTTTTCCAATTAATATTGACTCTTGTCAATAAAGATTTCCCTTTCCCCCAGCCCAAGTATTGTTGCTTTCACATCCTCCCAGTGTCAGCTTGCTCTTTGTCAGGCTTGCCCTCTCTCTGGACTGAAGCTCACAGAGGATGTGGCAAAATGTAGCCACTGAACTTTTAGTTATCCCCCTTTCCCCACTGAAGTTCTTGCTCTCATCTTTTAACTGACCATTGCTTCCAGTTTTGTGAAACTGGCCTTCCCAAATCAACAGCACAAACACTGCAGAGATGGACTTTGCATATGAAATGTAAAATCAGGCTGCAATCACTTATTTCTCCTGCCAGGACTGCTCTCTAGACTGTTCCTTGCCTGTCCATGCTCCTGCTATGCTCTCCAGCCAGATCCAGCTCCCTCCAGCATGCAGGACAACCCACTCCCATCCCCTTTGTCTACATTTGCATCATGCCTCTGCCCACAAGGGTGTCCTTCATGCTCTTTGCTTTCCAGTGCAAGCAATGTAATTTTTCTTCTGGAAGATCTTAAAGTCTCCTTGTTCTAACCAGGAGGACCCATAACATCCAAGTTAATTTTAAATTGCTCTATGGCCACCAAGGAAGTCAAGTCTGTTTTCTGAAGGCACTGGGCCCTATTTGCCTGCTCAGAGCTCCTTTTAGCAGATTTGGCTGCCTCAGCTGTTACCAAGCCAAGAGGCTGTAGACATTGAGTTCATTAGAAGCTGTTGGAACAAGCTCTTTGCACAGCTCATTAAAAGTGCCCCCATGCCCCTTCCAGCAGAACAGTTCCTCCAGCCCCTCCTGCCATGCCCCAGCTCTCTGCAATCATTCACAGCCCTCCGAGCAGGGGGGTCTCAGGCACTTCCACTCACGGGACAAATATTCAGCCATTTCAGCAGCAACCAGAGCGTGAGGTGACACACAGACCCTTGTGCACAGAACTGCCTCCTGGGAAGTGGCTCCACACAGAGCATTTCCTTCTGCTGCCTGACGTGATGGACTCAAGCCACTGTTCCAGACACAGCTTGGGGAGCACACCCTGAGGTCTCAGCAAACACACCCACAAAGCAGAAATTTCTTTGTTTAAGAGAAAGGAGGCTGTAGACAAAACCATTTACATAAGCCTCCCTCTCCACAAGCACAACCTACACAAGCCATCAGTTAAAAACAAGGGTTATCAGCAGCAGTGCCAGCCCTGTCACCATCCCTCTGTGTAGGGACTCACATAGGGATCTGGAGAAAAAACCACTGCAGAGTGACAGCTGGCAAGAGCTCTAATCACAGCTTGAAGAGATGTGGATGCTGGAGTCCGTCACCAATGAGCAAGAGCAGACTTGATGAATTATTTTTCTCTTTTGTCATTAAGGGGAATGTCACTAAGGTGTAGGTTTCACTGGAAAATCCACTGCACCCACATCACAGGGTATCACTCAGAAAGGACACACTAATCCACATCCTGTTGTGGTCTACCAGCTTTAAGTTATGATTCCTCGGTCTCCAGGTCCAAGTGAAATGCTGCCCTTGAAACCAAAGCTGAGGAGGCTTTTTATGGCAGAAATCCCTTAGGAGATTAAAATTGCTGAGCATCCCGGCAGGGAGAACATAAATGCTGCCATGATGTGAGAACAGATTTTTAACATCGGCAGAGCAGCAAATTACTGCAGAGGTGCCTGTGAGACACGTTTCTCACAAGGGAAGGCTCATCCTGAGACCAGCAGAGGCTGAGCCCCACCACAGCTCATCTCCTACCAGTTTGTGTTGCACCCTGCCAGGCAGCACTCTGACCATCCCAGCAGGAGCACAGGGTTCTCCAGCTTGTCCCACACCCCTGTGTTTCAGATGTGCAAGCACTCAGCAGCATCACGGTTGTTACAGTGGCTGCACATCACACAGGAGCTCCTCCTGCCCCGGCCTGCTGTCCCTGGATGCCCTGCCTGGGACAGGCTCCCAGTAGCTCCAGCAGCAGCCCAGGCAGTTGAGTTCTTGCTGAACACCTGCAGCAGCTCCTGGCTGCCCAGGAGAGCGCGAGGCCGGGCTGGAGCCCTGAGTCAGGACAGAGCGCCTGACTGGGGCGGTGCAGCCCAGGGCATGCTTTGCCATCACGCGCCAGGACGACTTCCACACTCTGCCACCCCTGATCCCCTGCCTGCTGACCCCTCACCTGTTCCTCCCCCTTGGTGTTTTCACACTGTGGTTAAAAGCATAACCTGCTCCTTCCCCTCCCACAGCCCCTCACAGCTCAGGCTGTGGACGGGGGGTCAGGCAAGCTCCAGACGTCAGAACTTAATCCTCTGTTGATGCAACAGCAAGTTTCTTTTCTTGTTGAACAAGTGAGAGAGTTTAGTGTTGAAACCCTGGATGAATCATTGACCCCTGAACATGAACAGATACAATTGCATATGGGAGTTAACAGCTACAGGTTCCCCCCAGTGCCAAAATCTGGGAGAATTTGGGGAAGCTGAAGTTGGACTTGCTTGAAATGTTGCATTGGTTCACTCATGTGAGCATCCAGGTTTTGACAGGCACCAGTACAGGTACCAGCCATGTCACTGCTACCAACTCTGATGCTTTAAAGCCCATGGAGAATGAAGAACAGACCCCAGAACAGAGCAGCCAGCTCTGCCAGGGTCTCCTTCCACTACCACAGCTGTATCCCTGCTTTGCCACCTGCTCAGCAGCAAACATTTCTACTTTCCAAACACCATATTTTCTTTAATAAAACAGCATTGGTCAGACCACCCTGTTCATGAGGTCCTCCATGGACTGCACCCTGGAGTGGGCTACCAGCTCACTGGAGGAGCCGAGTGGGTGTGAGCAGCACCTTTACACTACAGAGACATCTTGAGTTCTCTCCACATACAGAAATCCCTTTCCTGAACATCCAAGTCCCTGTACACCCTGCATGGCACTACACACTTCTACCAGCACGCAGAGCACCTAGACCACGGCCCTTCCCACAGCACTGGGTTCATCTGCTCTCACAAAATCCCTGTATCACAATCCTAACCCCTGCACAGACCAGACATGAGCTTGCACTTAGCATACAGTGAATCTCCTCACTCTCTAATCCCATCCCACAATTTTACCAAGTGCCCAAGTCAAACAGCATGATACTAAATACACTTGAAGCCATTTGTTCAGCGATTGAAAATGAATGTAGAAATGTGACTATTCACTTATGAATCCGCAAGGCAATTTAGTACCTGTTGTGCAATGTGTTTTCTGCTCCATGAAGCAGACAGTCCTATTCATAACTCAGCCAATAATATAAAACAGAGAAAAAAAATGACATTAAATCCAAATAATTGTCTGTTTTAATATATGGCATCATTAAATAAAGCAATGGTCAATCTGTATTGTTTTTTACTTTAACAGGTGCATTTTGTACCTCAAACGAGGTTTCACCTGACAAGCACTGAACAGGCAGAACTAAGTGCCAACTTTGTGTCCTTACAGCACCTAAACTATTCTATATTCACTACATACTGATCATTACTTATTTTCTGATGTAAAAAAAGTCATTCTCAAATGGATATGAGTCAGAACAGGAGGGTGAAATCCTGCTTGCACTGAAGTCAACAGTGCAAAACTCCACAGTATCTTCACTGCCCCGTGGACTTCCACCCGACGCTCAGAGGTTCCTGGTGCACAAAATCTGTGTATGTAGGGCAGCCAAAAAAATCCTCCAGCCCCCAAAGTCTTGCCACAGATTGCTTTATGTGTAGTTCATCACATGCTAAAGCACAAGCCTTGAGAGCAGTTTCCACATTTACAAAACAGCGCTTATCTTACTCGCAAAGCCTTTTCAGCCACAGCCCCAGAGGTCCCTGAGAGTCACCCACGGCGGTGTGGGCAGCCCTGGGGTCTCCCCAGCATTCCCAGCCCTGCAGCACAAGCAGCAGGACAGCTCTGCAGGTCCCAGTCCCACTGCCGGTGCCACTCCCAGGGCTAAGGGGATGGCAGCGGTGCCAGGCAGACTCAGCACCGGGCACTTCTACCCCAGCTCTGCAAGCCCAGCCCTGGGTGATGCTGGTCTTGCCTCAGTTTCCCCAGATGCCATTTGGGCACTAGTGATAAGAACTACAGGGCACTTGGGTACCAGTAAAAGGCACTAATTATTGCCACTGCGCTTGAGCTGATGCTGAACCATACGATCCTCCCACCTCCCAATGTCTATATAAGAATCCTAAACACAATTCACGTTTTCTATCCCTTCTTCCCTACGAACCCGACGTGGCCGCGGGATGCCCCCTCCATTCGCACTTTAAGTTGTGGCAAAGGGGTGAGGAGCTGTGCAGCCCTCACTCTGCTGTCCCCTCCCTGCCCGGCAGGCAGCAGGGTGACCCTGTCCAGAGCCACATCCTGCGGGTGCTGAGGGGCACGGAGCGCCCCGGCTGTGTCCCCGCAGCTCCCGGGGCACAGCGCCGCTCCACGCACTGGTGTCCCGAGGCAGCTCCCCACTTTGTTGTCCCGCTCCGTGGCCCCAGCCGCTGCCCCGCAGTCTGTCGCTGCCCGCGGCCAGCCCGCAGCGCCCACCCGGCTGCCGTGCGCGGTACCTTGGGGGGCAGGCTGAGCAGGATGGGCACCAGCGCCAGCGGAGCGCACAGCAGCACCACGAACCTCCGCACGCTCCACGCCTTCTTCACCAGCGCCCCCAGCGCCGCCATCCCGCGCCCATCGCCGCATCCACCGCCGTGCACCCGCTTTATCCCCCGGGAACGGCCCTCCCGGTGGGCGGGACCCCCCGAGCCCCCCGCCCTGAGCCCCGCTATACCGCCTCCCGTCCCCTATACCCGCCCTTTATACGGCCCCGAGATCCCCCTCCTTTCCCCCATCTCACCGTTTCCCAGCCTTTTTTCCTTTTTCTTTCTTTCCTTTTTTTTTTTTTTCTTTATTAAAAATAAGCAAACACAACCAAACAAAAGGTCAGTGGTGCGGAGCGGGATAGAGCCATGGGAAACAGCGGAAAAGCAAGAGGCAAAGTCTTGGCTCGCACAAGTGTGAGCCCCAGCAAGCGAGCGACGAGCATATGACTGTACCCCGGGTGTCCTGTCAGGCTGGACCTTAAGGATGCTTCATGAGTCAAAAAGAAAGCACTAAAGCTGCCCAGTTTGAACTCGGAGGGTGGATTTTCTTGCCAGCTCTGCCCTGTATCGGTGTCATCAAAAAGAAAATGGGAATATGTGGGGCAGGACAGGATCCCCTCTCCTGAATCTCAGCAGGTGCTGCGGAGGCTGCAGATCTCCTCTGAGAGCACTGAGAGGCAAACACCGCAGGAAACCGAGCTGCTCCACCATCAAGATGAGCAAGAGATCAAAGCCAAGGGAACAGATTTTTGCACCGCTCAGATCCTTGCAATTGAAGCCTAAAGAAAGCTGAGTGGTGCGGAGAAAAATGGGAAGGCAAAGTAACACCCTTAGCAGTTCACGAGCATCCTCTGAGTGGCACATATTATAGATGTGTAAAACTCACGTTCAGCAGAGAAAACTCTCCATTTCACAATTAATCAGCTCTCTGGAGAGTTACTCCTCCTTGATATTACCTCCTAGATCACCAAGGAAGTTGGAGTCAAATGCATTGGATTGAAAAGCAGATGTGAGAAAGCCTCATCCCCCTTTTACAAACCATGAATCACTGGCACACAGGGAACAAGAAACTGGAGTGTGGTGGTACAATCAGCAGTAGAGACAGGACTGTGCTCCCCTCTGAAGGGACTCTGCTCCGGCTCTGGATCCGCCTCCTCCGTTCCCCTCCTTCTCCTTAACAGCATATATGCAATATTCCACAAATAGTAACAAACCAGTTAATGCCCGCAGCCTTTAGCAGGGGCTAAAGGGTGGCGGCATCACCACTGCGGCTCTTTTCAACCAGCAGAACGGACACAAAAGCTTTTGCCGGGCACTGCCGGGGGCCGCTGGCAAGGCGAGGATCCGGCATCCCCTGGCGCCCGGCCCCGCGGCTGCCCGGCCCCGCTGGCAAACGCACCTTCCCTCGGGGCCCAGAGGAGAGCACAGAGCCGAGCGAGAGAAATCTAGGAGGATTTTTATCTTGCTTTTCTTCAACTGCTCAACGACATGAATACAAAGTTATCGTGGCCAAAGTAAATGAGTAGGAGATTGCTGTGCTGCCCCAAAGTCACTACAGCGGGCTGCGGTGGCAGAAGCTGCTTCATTACTCTATGGTGTGTGATGGAGAGAAGGGGCAGAGGGATCAGTGAAGACCTGAAGGCAAAATTCAGGCCAGTAAAACGATGCAACTGCTTAAAACAGGTTCAGCTTGCCCAAAATACCCATTAGCCAGAGACTGGGAGCCTGTGTTTGAGTGTGTGCCACATGCTGGACCTAAGAGGCTCTACGAAACTTGTTCTCTCAAAATCAACCTTGAAAGTTAAAAACAACTTCAAAACAATAACAGTGGGCACAGTTTGTTCTTCCTCTTGCAAGGACACACACTTCTGGCAGTGTGGAGGGCGAGGGGCCGGGCAGTACATCCCTGCACAGCCCCTTCCCCAACCCTGCCCGGCCCCTCTCGGCTCAGCGGGGCAGATGCTGGCTCAGCCTTCAGAGCTTCCCAACCGAGCCCATTGTGCAGGGGCTACACGCTGCTTCTCTCGGCCTTCCTGGATTTCAGCTGGCAATTAACGTTTAATTCGTTTGTTTTCTTGTAAACTCCATCTCTACCAGCCCCATTTCCAGTGCCAGCAGCAGCTGCCCTGCCTGTGCCTTCCCTGTGCCCCACGGCCATCATTGGGGTCATTACTGAAAGTAAATTTAGTTTATTGGCAAAAGAAAGGTGTTGTGAAGTGCCCAAAGGGACCACTGTGGGACAGAGTTTGTGCTTGGGGCAGTGAGGAGCTTTATTTATCTGTAGTGACCCTCATGGAGTGAACCCTGGGTTACAAATGAGCTTTTATGCTTTTATTGCACTGACTTGGTTTTCTATCAGCAGTGATGGGAGAAGAGAGTTGCAAAAGGTTATCTGTTCTGCATCTTGCAGAAAACTGGAAAATATCAATTTCTTGCAGACATCAAGTCCTAGACTATAAAAATCTATAGTTTTTAATAAAAAAGTTCACTGAAAAAAGCTACACCATCTATCTTGTATGTACAGTATTTACAAATACACACAGTAACTGCCATCACAGAGCATCCACTGCCCAAAAATCAATCAAACAGCATTCCCAGATTTTTCAACAGTGTCACCGTCCCTGCTCCTTGCTTGTATGTTTTTGTTCATGTTTCTTTTTCTTTCCTCTTAGTGCTCATCTAGGTCTCCAACTCACGTTTATTTCAAAAAATTCCATTAGTTCAGTTCTGCCCTCATGGCATCAGTGGGCAAAACAGAACTTGGTCTTATTGCCGAGCTAAAGTCAGGCTGGTTGCCAGGAGCTCCCCACTCCCACCACAGAAATCACTGATGATGTCAGATACCAAAATAAACAGAAAAGACAACTGCATCAATAATCTGCAGTTCCTTCAGAAATAGTACACTGCACTTTCTGCTAATAAAATGCCTCTATTTCCATTTCATTTGTCTTTCCCTCTATCCTTTCATTCCTCTTTCCACATCTTATCTGCACCTCCTTGTATTCATGGCATTTTTGAGTGATACCCAGGTATAGACCAAGATCAAGCAGGTGCTGGAAAGCCTCTTGGAAATGAAGCTGTTTTCAGCAGGCCTGGAGCTGATATTCTGAGACAACAATTCATTCTTAAAAGCAAAAAAATTCAAGCAGTAGAAAGACCCAGAGTGATCAACTGTACATCCAGCACACAGCTGTAAATACATTGTGCTCCAAGGTTTTCCCTGAACACACAGATTGTCCTGGTGCTGGTGATGGTGGCAGAGAGACCCCCAGTGGCTTCATGCACCACCAGCCACCACTTGTGGCATCCCACAATCTCGGGGTCCCCCCTACAGGCAAGCAAGAAGGTTTTGGAGGGGCTGAAGGACAACACAGCCTTTGGGGGACCAGCCCCTCTGGGTAGGACAGGGCAGGACATCACCACTTCTGTCCGTGTGGGTTATAAGGACGTTTTACAAAGTCAGGCCAAACTCTGGAAGAATATTGCTGGCTCAAAACTGGATTTGCAGCAGATAAACCACAGGAGTCCTATTTACCTTTCAAGAATGCACATGCACTGGACATAACGCCTGAGTGTTAACAATGCAAGGGTAAATTATTTTAATAACAATAATAATAGTAATTCAGCGTTGCTTATGACCACAGAGGTGCACAGAAAGCTGACACAGCAGCATGTCAAGCTATTGCCAGCCAACAAAAACTGGAACCTCCACCTGCCCTGGGAACCAGTGCTTTTCATCCAAGGAGCTGCTGCTGCAGACACAACTCATCCCAGAATCATGGAGTGAGTGGAAGGGATGCCCAAGGATCATTGAGTCCAGATCCTGATGGACTGAAACAGCTGAGGCTGCAAGAAGTGTGGGGTGGACACTTTGCAGGTCCAGTGCCCTTTTTGCTGGACATGCCCCTGCTGAGATTTTTCCACCTTCAAACAGCAACAGTTCAGCATTCCCTACAACAATCCATACGACACACCAGGCTGATCAAGAGGAAATATCAACAAGCCCTAACACAGATGTGCAGAAAGTGACACTTATATAACAAGGAGGGGTTTATCACGCAGTGAAAAAACAAAACATTTTGCTTTTCATGACCAGTAATGTCCTGCTTTGTTTTGAAGCTCGGTGGCAGAGCTGATTTCAGCAGAGCCGGTTCAGGAGCCCCTGTTGGAAGGGCAGTCTCTGCAGCAGCTCCCCGGGAGGACTGGCCTGACCACGGGCTGCCGACCCCGGCTCAGGGCACCGCGCCGGCCCTGAAACCCTCCCGTGGATCAGCTTTGTTTCTGCTCCGCTGTCCCGCAGGGAGAGCCGCATTTTAACAAACACCACCGTAGCTGGAAACAGACTTCTTCAAAGGGCTTTGCAAACAGAACTCAATCCTGGCATCACCGGGAGACGGTGAGAGCGCTGTTTGTACAGATGGGGGACGGCGGGCAAGGGGGGGTCGGGCTGCTGCCTGCCCTCAGCGGGGCCGCAGTGCGGCCTTCGCGGCTCCGATCCCTCCTCAGCTCACCCCCACCTGCTCCCACAGCTCCAGCAGCGCACCCGGGCAGCACCGACCAAGTGCCCGTGTGCGCTCGGGCAGCGCCGCCGCTCTCCGGGCAGGGAGATGGGTGTTGCTATCCGGGCAGGGAGATGGGTGATTCTATCCGGGCAGGGAGATGGGTGTTTCTATCCGGGCAGGGAGATGGGTGTTTCTATCCGGGCAGGGAGATGGGTGTTGCTATCCGGGCAGGGAGATGGGTGTTTCTATCCGGGCAGGGAGACGGGTGTTTCTATCCGGGCAGGGAGATGGGTGTTTCTATCCGGGCAGGGAGATGGGTGTTGCTATCCGGGCAGGGAGATGGGTGTTGCTATCCGGGCAGGGAGGAGAAGGTGCAGCAGCAGCAGCTCCTCCAGCGAGGATGAAAACAGAACAGCAGGACAAGGGGTGCCGCTCCCGCAGAGAGCGAGGGGCCCGGCGCGGCGGCCAAAGCTGTAGCTGGGCGGTGGAACCCGAGCCCCACACGCCGGGGTCGGGCACTCGCCCAGGACGGCTCCTCTGGCAAGAGGTGAAATGCGCGGCGGGCACGGGCAGCCCGCCGCGCCAGGACACTTGCGGGACGCGAACCGGCCATCTCCGGGCCCAGGGGCGGCGGCGCTGCGCCGGCGCCACCGCGCGGAGCCAGGCAGCAGCCGCGGAGGCGCCTTGTGGTTCTCGGCGCCGCCTGCGCGGGGTCCTCCTGTCCCGTCCCCGCTGCTGGAAGCGGGGAAGGAAAAGCGCTCATCCCTCCTGCCCTGCCCGGCAGAGCGGCTGCTCACAGCTGCCTTCCAGCAGCGGATCCATTTGTCCGTGTCTCCCCAGGATCCCTACGGGACACGTCCGTGGCCGTGCAGAGGTGAGGGACTTCGCTCCTCTTTTTTATGAGCAGTTTCAGAGCACAAGGGACTGCACAAGAGAACAGAGGATCTTCCCGATGGATAAAGGCTGCCCAGCACAGCACATCGCTCAGCAAGAAGTTCACCATTTCTCTCTTTCATTACCCGAAGACTCTGATGCTCCTGCATTCACCCAACTCACATCCCAACCTGCTCACAAAGCTGATAATCTTCTAACCCACCCACTGTGGGGTGTGCAAGATTTTCCTCTGGCACATCTTCCATTCTATTAGATACAGTAAGCCAGAAAAATGAAGTAATCTAGAGAAAATATTACAAGAAAAAGAGTATCACTGCCTACTTCTGCCAACCACCTACCTGGCCAGGCAATGGCAATACCAGTAGTCCCCCTCATAAAGCTCCAAAAAATGAAATTTACAGCAAACTTCTTGCTTAAAGTGGAAGTTTCTCAGTAGAAAACTATTCTGGATTTACAAATTTTATATTTTCTTAAGACTGTACTATTGACTGAGAGTAAAAAACCCAAAATTTACTAGTGGATGAAAAAAAGAATGGTTTATGTTTAGTGCGGTATTTCAGCATTGCCCATGTTCCAGAATTCAGTTCTGAAAATTTTCAGGATGTGTTAAGTCATTTATAATAGATTGAAACCCTTTGTTTCAAACCCTGTTGTAAAATCTTCTGAGAAAAGCAACATACTTGTTCTTCTCAGTTACCTTTTGGAGATGCTGTTTTGTAGTCTCTGAAGAACCTCCCACAAATTTATGGGCTACAGGCCAAGAAAGATTGCTCTGAATGATTCTAACCACACAAAGATGGGTAGAATAACACTGTAAACTACTTTGTATTAGAAATATTTAACATTTAGGACAGAAGTGAACTCTAGTTGTTTCTGTCTTGCTGTGCCCCAATCTCACAATTAGTTCGGTTACTTTATGACACTTAAAACTCTTTCAAGTTTATTTATTTGAAGACACAGTTATCAAAATAGTGATCTGTGAAATAAAACCAACCAGAAATATAAATAACCCTATCTGCAAAACCTAGTATTTCTCCATCCCTAAACCCACTCCCTTCTACCCAATCATGGACCTCTTCCTTCCCCTTAGCCGAACCTCATCCAACTTTTTGATCACAGGACCAGATTTTTTAGACGTGGCTGCATAGGCCTTTAGCAGAGCTTGGAACATTGTTTCAGTATCTGGATGTGTGCTGATGAAGGCTTTTTCCAGAACATACAAATCAACTCCTTTATCCTCTGGAAGACCTGAAATAAAACTGAGTCCAAAGTCTATCAACACCAAGTCCAGCTTCTCCATGGGTGGCCGCAGGAGGAGATTGGCAGTTGTAAGATCCCCATGGATAATATCCTCATCGTGCATCCTTGCTAACAGCTCACCCATCTTCTCTGCTAACTTATGGAGGCCACTGGTGTCGTTTCCACTCTTTTGTACAGAATAAATATGATCCTGAACAGTAATCGAGTCTACAATATCTTCAAGATAGATGGAGTTGGTGACATAATCCACAAAGTAGACCACTGGAGCTGGAATCCCTATTAAAAAGAACAAATCAAATGCCAGAAGTTAATTTACATGATTCCCAGCTTTATTTTAAGAACAAAACACAACTGATAAAAGCCTTAAGCAAAAAAGCCAGTTGAAATCACACCCAGTCACTGGTGATCCACCCCTTGGAATGGCCCGGCTAACATTCACTTCCAAGCCATCTGTGGTCTTACAAGGAGCTGGCAGCTCCAAGCAGCCCCTCCTGGGGCGAGCCTCGCCGATCAAACACGCTCTGGGACAGACCGAGGGCAAGCTCAGCTGCAGGGGCACTCTGGAAGAGCAGAGCGTCTCGCCCCGGGCTCAGAAGAAGCCCCCGCATCCTTCAGGATGGCGCAGGAAGGCGCCAAGCGCCCCAGATCTCTCAGCGACCTGAAGAGCCGGGGTGATGGGGCTCACACCGCCCCGGGGTGTATCTGTCTGTCCGTCCGTCCGTCCGTCCTGCCAGGCAGCCCCGGCCCGGTCCGCCCGCCCCCGTGCCCACCTGCCCGCCGGCACCGCAGCAGCGACCGCGCCTCCTGGGCCATGCGCCGCCGGCTCAGCCGCTCCTCCAGCGCCGGGTGGCGGTACCGCTTCGGGACGCGGAGCTTCGCCACGGCCGCCCTGCCGAGGAAGAGCCCGCGGTACACGTGCGCCTCGGCGCCCTGCTGCACCAGCCGCAGCCCCGGCAGCGCCGGCGGCGCCGGCGGCTCCTCCGCCACCGTGCCGGCGCCCGCCCCGCTCTCGGGACCGTCCCCGGCGGGGCCCGCGGCCTCCAGCTCGCCCATGGCGGAGCCCACAGGCCCCGCGTCGCCCATCGCAGGGCCCGCGGCCCCGGCCATGACCGAACGCGCACCGCCCGCCTCCGCCTGGGCCGCCGCCATCACTGCGACCCACACAGCGCATGCGGGCGGCGCCTGCTCGGCAAGACTCGGTACTCTCCGGCCATCCTCGGCAACGCTCGGTGGACCGTGACGGAAAGGCACGAAGAGCCGAAGTCCCGGCCGGCTGTAGCGCTCCGCTGGCCTCGCTATAACGCGCCCGGTGCCGCTCTGCTGCTGGGGCTGCTGGGGCTGCTCCCTCCAAACCCCCCGTGCTCCCCTGGTTTTGCCGGTGCAGGAGCGAGACCCGCAGCTATCCCAGGGCTTGCAAGGGAGATGTTGGATGCGCGTTTTCCGGGGGTGCCAAGTGGGAGCTCGTGGAAGCCCCACCTCCAGGGCATCATCCCCGGGACACCACTGCCACGGCATCACCATGGGGACTCTGTCTCATCACCACCAGGATGGTCCATCACTGGCTCTTGCTCCTTCGTGTGCCAAGAGCCTCTGCTGGAGCCTGTGCAGACCCACTGCAGCTGCCCAGTTTTGGGTGGGAAGGAGAAGGGATCTTCCCGTAAGTGCAGGGATCAGCAGCTTGCAGCAGGGCATGGTGTGACCTCGGGTCCCCACGCTGGGCACCACAAAAGCTTCTACCCCAGGTCTGCCATGGGCCACTCATGCCGTGAGTTCCCCTTCCTCGAGCAGCCAAGTCCCACATTGCCATCTTATTATGAGATGGATAAACCTCATCATCCTCATAAACCTCATTGGAGCAATATTTGGGTTTTTCTGGCACCCTGAAAACCCACTGCCTTACTGGGTGATCTGTGCATGCTTCAACTGTGTTCCTCAGAAAATACAAGAGAATTCAGCCCCGTCCATGTAAATGTTTTCAATTGTTGCTTTTGCGGGTGCCGCAAGTCCATTTTGTCTTTGTTTTCTCACCCACAACATTTGTTTCCTTTTCAGAACATTTATATTTTATTACCACATTCCACACAGCTTTCATGTCATTTCACGGTGGGATCATGCCTGGCAAATATTTATCTTGCTTCAGTGACAACTTTTAAACAACCTTCCCAAGTTTTCAATGATACGGATAATCCATCCTGCAATTCTGCCTACCTGTGGCACCCTCCTGCAGCAGGAGCCCAGCAGCTTGCCCTGGGAATGGGGTAAATTCCTGGTCTCTGTAGCTGGAATTTGCAAATGTCTCACTCCAATAAAGCAAAAGGTTTTTCTCGTGTTGTGAACAGATTTTATCAGAGGATCCGTGCGCAGATACCCCCACAGGCACACATATACAACCTATAAGCAAGTGCACACACATAGCCTGCGGTTCATTATTCTGGCAAACATGATGGTTTTCTCTCATGCTGGCCAAAAACCTCCTCCAGAGCTTTCAAAATATGAAAGAAAATATTTTTGCTTTATTTTCCCATCTATTTTATTTATTTAAATTTTATCTTCCCTGTGATTTCACTCATTCTTTTCTCTTTTAATGCAATAAACAGTTGACATAGCCCTTGGAAACTAACTAGAGCCATTTACAATATTTATGGTATCACCCAGTATTTTTATTGGAATATTGACTCACCCCAGAGAACTGCTCTGAAGCCACAGACTGGTAAACGGTTTCATTATGTAACTTTGTGCTCCTGGTGACAAGCATTTACAAACTCTCACAAACAATGTAATGAAGTTAAAAACTGCAGCACAGCAAACCAAGCTAATGGGAACCAAGGCAGGTCTCATGAGCTCGTCCCTGTTGCCCTACAGATCCCTTGGCATCAGGCAGGATGCAGCCCTGGAAGATCTCCCATCACTGCCCAGCTTATTTAGGGATGGAGGCTGCCATCCTCAGAGCTGGACAGATGGGAAAAGGGATGAACTTGAGTTGTTGCAGAGTTTCATGCTGGGGGCATCCCTAAAATGTGCAAGGAAACAAGATTCCTGCTGGGACCAACACTGCTGACCAGCATTGTCAGGGAACCCCCCTGCTTTAGGACAATTGTAGCCTGGCATGAGGAGGGGAAATCTCTCTGGGATATGAATGACTGTGCAATAAATGCAGGTTCCTGGTGAGCTGGCTCCATCCCTGCCAGCTGTGACACTTCTGCCTGCTCAGGGACCATCACTTCAGCAATAACTGAATTGAGTTTGGTCACTTTGGTCCCCCAAGTCCCTTCCTAAGGGTCAGTCAAAATAGAATATGCTTGAGGGTGTGATGAGGATTCCTGAACACCATGCCTTCCTTTTTCCAGGATGGACTTCTTTCTGCTCTTGTATTTGTATTTCATTTTGTGTTTTTAAAGCCTCTTTCAGCTGCTCCAGCTCAGAGGTAGAGGGTAACATTTCCAGTAATCACAGGCGGGTTGTGTTACCAAACACAGGCTGCCATTCCCAGGGCAGAGCTCTCCAGGAGCACATTCCTGCGGCTCAGCCCTGGGGATGTGCTGCTTGGCAGCCGGGCAGGAACGCGCCCCGCAAGCCCGGCAGCCAGGAGAGAGATAAGGATCGGATGGGGAAACCGCACTGCCAAGACACACGGACTGGAGAGGAGGAGGAAGGCATCCCAGGAGGGAGCAAGGTCAGGAACGTGCCTGCAGGCATGAAGCATTGGTGCATCCAAACCCCCCAGACCTTCTCATGTGAAGCTTAGGGACAAAGGTGCTGCTTTCAGCATACCCCCTGCCTACAAAAGCTGGGATAGGAAACCTGTATTTTAAGGACCCCAAAGAAAGATTTTCCCCCCACCCCCCCCCACCCCAAATTATCCCTGCTGTACATCATGGCAGGTTTTCATCCTTTTTTCCAGAGGACAATAACCCACAGCCTCCAGTGTCGATGTAACAGCTGCATTTCTGTACAGACTGACATCATCTTTTTGGCCGCCTTTGGTAAACACACCATAAAGCTCTTCCTGTCCTCCCCAAGACCTCACCTTCTTATTGTCAGTGCTAATAATATTTCTTGCCCTGCCAGAGACCAAGAAGCCTCCAAAAAATGTTCAGATGGCAGAAAAATAAATGCTGAGTGACCATAGAGAAAAATATGATTTCTTCCTTCTCACACTGAAATAATTTCAGAAGGAAGGAATTGTTCAGGCAAATTGGAGCTCATGTAGCCAAGAGTGAGTTTGCCCTGAGGCTGATGAGGACTCTAGGTTCTCTCTGGCTCTCTGCCTGGTGTGGTGGGGTAAAATGCATGGGAGACATCTCCACTTCCTAACACAGCTCAGCCAAAATGCCTTGGCTTGAGCTCTGGGGGCCAGAGGTCATGGCCAAGATGACACTGCATCCCCTGCATCCCCCTGTGCTCCCCAAGTGTGGAACATTAGCCTAGACACAGAGATGTGGTCTTTGCTGTCTGCCATGAACTGGTCTCATGTGGGTGTTGGGGAAGAGAGAAAATTGAAGTAATTTCTCTGTCTGCATATGACAAGAGCTGGTTGTGATTTCAGAGCTCTTTAAACTGATCTGATATGAAATGCAAATGCTATTGAAAAGCTCTTCCCATGAACACCATGGGTTTCTGTTGGCTGGTGTTTGAAGCTATTCTTCACCAAGTGTGTGATCCCAGTTGCAGCTGTCAGGCTGTATCAGATACAAGGTTTTAGAAAAGGTGTTTTCACATCCCGTATTCCCACTGAAATTACAGCATATGAATGGAAAGCTTTTATTTACTCTGTAAACCAGGTACGTGATTTGACACACTTTTCATATTCTCTATGACTTTGAGAAGAAACAAAACCAAAACATTTGCTCAACTGCTGCTCATGTTGCAGCCAGATATCCAACAGACTAAAGCTGAGAGGATATACATGATCCAATATGGCCCATCTCGAGCATCCCAAAACTATGAGTTGGAATGAGTTGGTACCATTGCTCTACAGAGCAGAGACATGAACTGTACCCCCATACTTGGAAAAATAACCATTTTTAAACACTTCTCTTAAATTTCCTAGTAAGTAAGTTAACATGGGGGATGACTGAAAAGGCTGTTTAAAAAAAAAATCACATACTTACATGTTCTTTACTCTTCACCCAACCTGTTATATTTTGCCTGTGTCAGAGGCACAATGGTCACTGATGCAGACCTTCCCCAGCTCAATTCTCTACTGGGGCAAGAAGCTTTACCAGCACAGGCTCCACAGAGTGCTGTTCTGGAGCTTGTGTAGTTACGACATACTAAATATTAAAATTCAATATAGATTTTTAATGAAATATTACCTGCAGTCACATGCCAGCTCACAAAGCAGGTTTGTGATCATCTGCACTTACCCTTCAGTGGCAGTGTCTGCTGCAAGGCTCTGGGCAGGCTGTGCATGTCTTCCCACCTGTGACACCACCTCGCTTCCTCACAGCTCCCTTTGCTCCATCACATCAAACTCCTGAACATCTCGTGTACTTCAGCACAGCTCAACCTGCCCAGCAGCTGCCATTCACACAAACAGCACCAAGGGCCAACGTCTGCATATCGTGTTAAAGACGTTTGGAAGCACTTTGAGGCGTATCATGCTTTGAAAAATCTTTGTCTAACAAACTAGACTTTGGGACACGTGAAATTAGCCTCAGAAAATAATCTTGTATCCAAGTGCAAGTCCCCAGTGTCTTTTATGCAGGACAGCAGGAAGGTTCCTGTTCCACTCAGCAGGAAAAAAAAATAAAATAAATGTTAATTGCAAAGGAAGCTGTATACTGAGTATTTTGTCTGATGGAACACTGTGTCAGAGGAAGGAGACAAGCTTGAGAGACTGATTCTTTCTGTCCCACAGCCATGAAAAAGGGCAAATTCAGACACAGAAACACAGAATCATAGGCTCAAACAATATACTGAAATGGAAAGGGGCCACTAGGATAACTGAGTCCCACTCCTGGCCCTGCACAGGACTCCCCAACAACCCCATCGGGTGCCTGAGAGCATTGTCCAAACACTTTTTGAACTGTCATGCTTAGTCCTGTGATCCCTGGGGAGCCTGTTCAGTGCCCACTACTCTGTGTGAAAACCCTTTTCCTGATATCCAACCTAAGCTTCCCCTGCTGCTCTCTTTGTTTTCAGCTTTCAAGTGGCCACCCCTTTCTTAGCAGGTTTCTGTGGCTGTCCAGCCGAGCTACCTAAAAACATTAACAAACTGTCAAGCTCTTGTGGGCTTTCTGGAGGCTTTCTCGTCTAGAGAGGTGAAGCTCTGCTCAAGAGCAGCTCTGCAGGCAGTGAGATTTGTGTTCCTCAAGTGACACAGACTGCGGACAGAGCTGACATTCCATCCACCAGACCCGCATCCTCGTTTCTGGACCAACTCGTAGCTCCGTATCGTGTCCCCGGCCACCCCGCAGCCGCCGGCTCCCGGTTCTCACCCATGGGCTCCCCCATCCCCCGGGGGATGCATCGCTGCCGGGGCGCCGCAGCTCCCCTCGCCCGGGACCCCCGCCCCCGAGAGGGGCGGGCAGGGCGACTACAAGCCCCAGGCTAGCCGGCCGGGGGCAGGGCAGCAGAGCCCCAGGCTAGCCGGCCGGGGGCAGGGCAGCAAAGCCCCAGGCTAGCCGGCCGGGGGCAGGGCAGCAGAGCCCCAGGCTAGCCGGCCGGGGGCAGGGCAGCAGAGCCCCAGGCTAGCCGGCCGGGGGCAGGGCGACTACAAGCCCCAGGCTAGCCGGCCGGGGGCAGGGCAGCAAAGCCCCAGGCTAGCCGGCCGGGGGCAGGGCAGCAAAGCCCCAGGCTAGCCGGCCGGGGGCAGGGCAGCAGCGACGTGGCGCGGCCCCGCTCCGCCCCGCTCCGCCCGCTCCGCTCCGCTCCGCGCCCGCCGGGCTCAGCCCCACCATGGGTGAGTGAGTGAGTGCCCGGGGGGAGCGGGGGGCTGCGAGCGCCCTGCCCGCGGGGCACGGGCACGTCCTGCCCCGGGGAGAAGTTTTCAAAAGAAAAAGAAAAAAAAAAAATAAAAGAAAGATTGGAACTTTTCCTAAAGGCTGGGGGTGCATCCCCCGCCCCTTCCTTTCTTTCTGTTCCTTTTTTAGCGGTCCCAGCAGCGCGTACAGCGAACATAAGAGCCGAGGAATTTCCTGCGGCTCGGGGCCGGGGCTGTCCCCGGGGAGGGGAGCGGGGGTTCGGGGGAGTGCAGGGAGCTGGGTTTGCTCTGGAGTGGGAATCGCTGGAGGAGCGGAGCGGCCTCGGCCTTGGTGTGAGCAGAGTCCGGGCTCGCTGCCCTGTCCTGGAGCACGGCCCCCGCTTTGCTGTAGGCAGGGAATCGCCTGGCGCAGCTCTTTGCTCCACCAAACCTTCCGTCCTCATGTGCAGATCTCAAGAATTCACAAATTCCCCAGATACATCAGAATAGACGATACACAAATTGGATTTCAATCAAAGTTCATAAGCCATGACTGCTTATCAGGTTAACAAGAAATGCAGCAAAACCTGCTGAAATCAACCATGGTATTTATAGTGCAGTTGTCTGTGTCCAAGAGAATTTGTGGTTTGAAGCTAATGGGATGGCCACTTATGCCTTATGTTGGCAGCAGATTTTTTTTTAATTATCTGCATAACATGTACAAGGAGTGTTAACAGCAGCACAGATGGTCACACAGAGCATGGTGCGAGGGACTGGGATAGCTGGGATGGCATAAGTAACAAATGAAACACAGAAGGTTGCAGAATAAATAAAAACAATTGTATTTACTAACAGCCATCAGTGAGAAATTCCTTTTATTGATAGCTGTAATTAAAGGCCAAGCAGAGAGACTTCCCATTCAACACAGCTTGTGACAGGAAAAAAGTCCTTCAGCAGGGTGAGAAAAGTTTCCAGTCTGGTGGTTGTGCCCACATTTTTTCCATGTACAGTCTACCAAACTTGTGAGTATTTCTAATTAAACAGAAGAATGCAGGTAGTATTACATGCTGCAGAACAGCACAAACACCAAAACTAGTGCACTTTACCTATGCTTCAAAAGTGTACCTGGAGGGGAGGTCACTGTCACTTCTGTTCCCAGAGGTCCCCACGTCAGTGCTGGCTCTTGCCCCAGTGCAATCCCTGCTGGTGTAACCCTGCTCATGGCTCACACGTGGTCACCCTTTCGTCCCCTCCCCGTGGTGAGAAGCTTGTGCAGCCAGCACCTTGGTTTTGTGGGGTTCTTTGGGGCAAGTTGGTTTGAGTTGCTTTTGGTGCTGTTTTTGTCTTATTTTAGCTAAGCTCACGTCCTTAGGAAGCTGGCACACTCAGTGCTGTGGGAAGGGCAAGGTCAAAGAGTCGCTTCTTGTATTTGACAGTGACAACAGCTTCAGCTCACCATGAAATTTGTTCTGTGGTCCTGGACCAGCCTGAGGAGGCTGCGATTGACTTGGAGATCCTGGGAGCTATGGGCTGCAGGAGAGGTGAAGAAATCAGGGCCAGCCCACAAAGTCATGCTGAGAGTACAAGATTAACTAAAGGAGAAAATGAAGGAAAAATAAACTTTTGTGAGCGGGGCTTTTAATGGCAAGATAGAAAGTGAGATCGGAAAACCTGCAGGGAGAGCATGCACTGAAATGTGAAAATGATAATGCAGAACAGTTCAGAACCAGAAAGCAGAAGCTACATTTCCTGCTCAGAACAAATTTTGTAATTACAATCAAGAGATACCACAGAGGATCCCACTGTACAACTCCAGGAACTACAAATCACTGTCCTGCACTTAAAAACAAGCCTTAACTCGGTTAAAAAGTCCTGATTTCAAAGTTCTGCACCCCAAATGAGTACTCCTGTAGTTAGTGGTAGTCTGGTGGTTGTGTGACTGTCTGCAAGTGCCTCTATACATGTGACCTAGTGACCTATGGGCGAATTCCACACCATGAATTTGTAGATGGAAAGCTACAAAGTGTAGCTTTGGTGTCCTGGGAGAGCTTTTTCCAGCCTGTGCATGCTGATAGCTTGTCTCACAGCATCAGAAAACTGAACCTAGCTCTGCTTTCTTGTCTTCCAGGTCGGGCGCTGCTCGTCCTCCTCTTGTCTGCAACAGTGTCTCTCCTGGGCGGGCTGATATTTGGATATGAGCTGGGGATAATCTCTGGAGCACTGCTGCAGCTGCAGACAGATTTCCAGCTCAGCTGCTTCAAGCAAGAAGTTCTGGTGAGCGCCGTCCTTATCGGAGCGCTCCTCGCCTCCCTGGCTGGGGGGATCCTCATCGACCGCCACGGCCGGAGGAGAGCAATCCTGGTCAGCAACTTGGTCCTCTTGGTGGGCAGCCTCATCCTCACTCTGGCGAGGTCATTCACCATGCTGGTCATCGGGCGCATGACCGTGGGCTTTGCCATCTCTGTCTCATCCATGGCCTGCTGCATCTATGTCTCAGAGATGGTGGCTGCTCACCAGCGAGGGCTGCTGGTGTCTCTCTACGAGGCGGGAATCACCGTGGGCATCCTGCTGTCCTACGCACTGAATTACATCTTTGCGGATGTGGATGAGGGGTGGAGGTACATGTTTGGACTGGCCATTGCCCCAACAGCCATGCAGTTCCTCAGCATCCTCTTTCTCCCAGTGAACCCTGTTAAATTAAGCTCATGGGACTCAGACTGCCAGAAGGGCCTCATCCCATTGCAGGACACCGAGGGCAGAGCAGCAGCCAAGCGAGAGCCCTGTCAGGAGAGGCATTACTCCTTTCTTGATCTTTTCAGGACCAGAGACAACATGAGAAGGCGGACTCTGGTGGGCCTGGGACTGGTGCTCTTCCAGCAGTTCACTGGGCAGCCCAATGTGCTGGGCTATGCCTCCAAAATCTTCCATTCGGTGGGGTTCCAGAGCAACTCCTCAGCGATCCTGGCCTCAGTCGGGCTGGGAGCAATAAAGGTGGTGGCCACGCTGGTGGCCATGGCCTTGGCAGACAAGGCAGGCAGGAGAGTGCTGCTCATGGCTGGCTGTGTGGTGATGGCCTTCTCCGTCACCACCATCGGCCTCACCAGCCGCATGGCTCCGCTGGCCATGGCCAGGGACTGCAAAGCTGCCACAAGCCCAAATGCATCCCACAGCCTCAGCCAGCACCCCCTGGCACCTGTGCTCCCCCAGTCTGCGGTGTCACCCGTCCCACCAGCGGCAGGTGCTGTCAAAAGTCAGGCAGGCCCCGGTTTTGCTGCCACAAGGAGCCTTACAAACGTTTTAGCCAGCACTCAAAGCAAAGAGGTTGTTCCTAATTCTTCCCTCGCTCAGAAAAGGGACTTGGTGGGTCAGTCCAAGAAAGGAACGCTGGAAAGCACAGGCCCTCCTCTCGGTCCTGATCCCTGGGCACAACATACGGTCTTAAATTGGATTACACTGCTGAGCATGATGGCTTTTGTGAGTGCCTTCTCAATTGGATTTGGGCCAAGTAAGTGCGGTGTTAATCCTTGTACTAACCCAGAGAATAAAACTAGGGCTGATCTGCAAGCTGTCTGCTTGAACCATTCCTTATGTATCTGCTGTGCTGAGCAGCTGAGTGTCTGGGAACTGGAAATATGTCCCCTCCTGCCCCCTGAATCATTTTCTACCACTGCAGCTCTGTCAGCTACAGCACTAGAGTAACTTTCTCTTCCATGCTATTCACTACTCTTGTAAAGCTTTTTTTTTCTCTGAAGTTCAGTGGAAAATAAGAGCATCCTACAAGCCCTACAAAACCTTCCTTTCACTAGGGTGAGGAGGAAAATACAGGGCTGAGGACAAAGGGACTGAGGGGCTTCTGCTGTGTGATTATCAAAGTCAGTGAAGAACTGCAAGTTGAACCTCTTTTGAAGTTTCTCAATATCAATATCAATTGGGGTATTTTTTATTCTATTTATTATTACTTATTTTTCATCAGATGAGATTAAAGATTAGTTCTTGTTTCCATATGAGTTCTACAGTGTTCTGGCATTTAAATGCCTTGATGGCAAAAAACAGCGTTTAACTCAAGAAAAGAATGTTAAGTGGGCAAGTCGCATGGGTTTGACAGCCACCCTGCAATTTATTTCAAACAAAATAACCCCAGGATAAGAGAGACTTAAAGATATATATTGCTTTAACTCTGATTTTAGCCCAAATGCAATGTTGTCTCCCTAATTCCACCCTTTTCTCATTTCTTTACAAAGAGCATGACCCGACAGCAGGCCTGTCAGATCTCTTCATATCCTGTGAATGGAATGACCAGCTACCCTGCTTTCTTCTTTCCTCCCCGGGCCTGTTTATTGCTATTTCATTCCTCCATGAAGCGTTGAACACAGGAGGTTTGAAGTGTTCTGCTGTGATCTGTCTCTGAGATCGATGAATGTTTGACACCACCAGCAGCAGGTGCTGGGTGAAGCCAGAGTTTAACCCCCCTGCTGAAATCTCCCTTGCCCATTTCCCAAACAAATTGCTTAACTCCACACTGTCTTTGTGATCTCTCTAATCTGTGCAGTGACCTGGCTGGTCCTGAGTGAGATTTACCCTGCTGGGATAAGAGGAAGAGCCTTTGCTTTCTGTAACAGCTTTAACTGGGCTGCTAATTTACTGATCAGCCTCTCCTTCCTGGACCTTATTGGTAAGTAGCCCCTTCCCCTCCCTCCACCTCCCACAGATGGTTAGGGAAGGTGGCCACCACGAGCCATTTGGAGATTAAGTGGCATTCTGAACCCGGAGGACTTGAGGCTGGAATAGATGTGACCCCGTTGCCCCTGAGATCAGGAAAGCCAGGCACCAGCAGCTCTGGTCAGAGCCTCTCTGTCACTCGTTTATAAAAATCACCCATTGCCCACTGGGCTGCACTGTAGCACCACAGTATCGGGAAACAGAGAGAGACTGCAGCTTCCATCCCGGCAGCTTCACCGCCTTCTCAGCAGGCACTGCTGGCCCTGCACCGCCCCTGCCTTCTTCCCCCGGAGCTGCCAAAGCCTGGCATGCAGCAGCCTTTCTCTTTGCCAATTCCTAGTCCAGGCCTTGCAGATAAGAAGTTTCCCAGCCCTCTGGAAGGTGCCCCTGTCAGGCACCAATGACCCCCTCAGAGCAACCAGTTTCCTTTGTACCCCTACAGGGGGTGGTTCACACCCATCCCTTACATTCACACATTTAAATCTCTGCAGATGCCATTGGGTTCTCTTGGATGTTTCTTCTCTATGGACTGATGGGAGTGATGGCTGTTGTATTCATTTACCTTTTTGTGCCGGAAACAAAAGGACAGTCCCTGGAGGAGATAGACCAGCAGTTCTGCAGGAAACGGTAGGTGTGCTGTTGTCCCAGCAGGAGCGCTGGGGGCTTCCCACTGCCAGCCCCCCAGGTCTGTGGCACTGGGCTGATGTGAAGTTTGGGCTGATGTGAAGTCTGGTCAATGCTATTGCAAAAATAGAAAATGTCAAGTTTGTGGCAGAGCTATGGGACAGAGTGGGAGAGCTGCTGCACCTTCATCAGCAGGTCACTGCTGTGCTGCTGGAGGGCAGCAGTCACACTCCAGAAAATTGGCTAAAAACTAGGGCTTGTGGTCAAGGACAGGAGACCAGGACCACAACATGGCACAGGAAGGTCAGGACTGGGAAGAGGCAGGAGGGGATGACAGTCCTGTCTTTTCACCTTAGAATATTCCCAGGCTGATCCTTCTCCTCCGAGGCAGAGATATCTCCTGGAGCATGAGCTCCCACCTGGTAATTTTCACACAAAGCTTGTAATGGTCTAAGGAAGATCAAAATATAGTTTTGCCATCCTCAGTGTGATGGAGATGGCAGGGCAGGCACTGCTGGAGCAGGAATGATTGTACTGCCTCAGGCTGATGCCAGGGGAGGGGGCACACACCCCTTGGGGGGCAGGAGGGGTGACTGCTGTGAGCCCCTGCCTGACTCCCTGGTGCTGCAGCTGCCACTCCTGACCTTCATCACTGCCCTCCTGACCTTCATCACTGCCCTCCTGACCTTCATCACTGCCCTGCAGGGTGTGGGAAGGAAATGTGTTCAAGCAGAGACGAGGAAGAGGAGCGAGCTGCACACACGCACAGTACCAGAGAGTGGAGCATGCCAGCAGCACGTGAAACCAGCGACCTGCCCGCAGCGTCGTGTGTGAGGAGTTCCACCAGCACAGGAGCAGCCTGGACCATCAGGACACTTCTTCTCTAGGGCCTTTAAGTGGTGACCTCTGGTCAGTGACAGTCTTCCTGCAGTGCCTTAGATCTGGGAACACGCCACCAGCGTGTCCTTTGGGTCCTTGGAAAATCACGGTTCCCAGGCAGGGAATACATCCTTCCTTGGATAGCTTTTAATTTTTCATCATTTGTGTCTCCTAGCATGTAAGAGATTAATGGTTTTATACACAGGAATTAAAGCACGGTTTTTGCTGACAATTTCTCCATCCCTGAGGCTCGTTTGTGAGCAAGATGTGTTATGTTCCAGGTCTCGGGAACACCGGGATGGGGCCGGGGAGGATGCACGGTGCCGGACCTGCCGCCAGTGGGCGGCCGGCACCGCCCGTTCTTGGCCCTGCAGTCAGACCCCCGCAATCCCCAAAATCCGAGCCCCCCGCACCCTTCGGAGCCCCTCCCCTGCCTCCCCGCACTGAGCCCGGGGCATGAAGGGGCTGGGCAGGAGGGATATTCCAAAGGGAATTCGGGGTACCCTGCGTGGGGATGAGAGACTGCAGGGCTGTGCTGGGCAGAGGATGGGGATGCTGGGGTGTCGCAGGGATCCGGGTCAGGGGCAATGAGTGGGGCTGGGAGAACACCCAGATTAGCTGGGGGGCCAGCAGACAGGGCTAGGGACAGTGCCAGGGGCTGGCGTGATGGTACAGAAAGATGTGAGACAGCTCATGGTAAAAGGGGTCAATGAGCCCAGGGTGAAGGACTGCCAATTCCACTTCATAAAAAAAACCACGGTGCACTTTCCAAACCCAGCAGCCTCAGCCGCCCAGGAGGAGGAATCTGCGAGAGGTGCCCAGCTTGTCACAGGGTTTGGGTGTCTGTGCTTGCACAGCCTGCAGGGCCACCAGAGACAGAGGAGGTGTGGGAGATCCCTGGGGCTGCAGGGCAAGGTCCCAGCTCTGCCCTTGCCATGAGGGCTGCATGTTCCCGGGAAGGGAAACAGCTCTGGAGCTGCCAGCTGCTGTCACAGAGCCTGGCTCCTCCATGGCAGCAGAGCTGGGCAGGCGACACTGCAAGGTGGGAAAGCTGTAAAGGAGTGTTCAAATGAAAAGCTGAAGGAAGGTCAGTGGGTGTAGAAATTCAGACTGGCATCCTGGTGAGGAGGAGGTGGCCTCTATCCAGGGGAGAGCAGTAGGGAAATAAAGGAAGCAGCAGCAGTAAATAAGGTGTATTTGGCCATGCATTGGACCAACAGGCTCACAGGAACATTATATGTCACTATACCAGAAGCTTAAAAAGTAAGTTAATTCCAGGCTTTCCAATCCTGACCAACAATCCCAGAACCAGTATAGATTTCTTGAGATAGGAAATCACAGATTCCAGTAAAAAAATAATGTAGAGCCAGTACTGTGTTAGTGAGCCCTGATAAGGGTAAAGGTAATGAAAAGCAAATATAAAATGAGATTAGAGAAGTTAGTCGGCTGGGTGATCCATCAGGAAGGAATAAAAAGTGGGTTTGGGTGCAATAAAGGGTCTCCAGGACCAAGCAGCGCTGGAAGTGCGAGGAGGGCTGCTGCTCTGGGTTTGGTGGGGAGCGGTGCACAGGACCTGCTTCACAAGGTGTTTGTGGGAGAGCTGGTCTCTGCTAGTGACCACAAAACAACCTTTAATGCTGTAGTGGGAGAGTGCACACCAAATAAATCCAGCCTGGGGCTCTACAATTTCAAAAAAGGGAACTATGAAAAAATAAGGTGATTAGTCAATAACAACAAACCAAAAAGGAGCAGGCAGAAAGCAAGGAGCCTGCAAGCAGTCTGGAGGTGATTAAAAAATGCTCTGTTAAAGCCTAAGCAAAACATGTGCCACAACTCAAAAATAACTAAGAGGTCCTAAAAAACACCCTGCCTGACTCGCTGCTAAGGTTAAGGAGGTATCACAGGGAGAAGGTCAGTAAGTGGAAAAGGTTTCCCACATGATGAGAAAAGGAAAAGCCATAAAACATGGCAAGCAAAGAGTAGACAGAAAAGAGAGCTAAAAAAGAGCATGAAGATCTTGCAAGTATCTTCTAAAAATATTTATTTAACAATATCAAAAGGAAGAAACTGGCTGGGGAGCCACTGCTCAATACAAAGATGCACCAGGGTGCCAGGGAGGATAAGATATGATGAGACAGCTTGGGCACAACTGGGTGTTGGTCTCCACTGCTGCTGGTATTACCTCACACCCAGTAAATTAGAGGAACTGGATCAATGTGACTTTCCAAATGGCTGCTGTACCAGAGGGGTGGCAGGTTGCTAGTGCAGCTCCCAGCTACAAACCCAGCAATGAAAGGGGACCCTGAGAGCTGCAGGGGTGAGTGTCACCTCTGTCCCTGCTGGGGTGGTGGCATCTGCACCAGCAGCAAGCACGTGTGCAGCTGGGAAAGAGCCAGCAGACATGGATGCCAGAGAGGGAGAGCTTCCCTTTCCAGCATACTGGGGCTTTAGGAATATATCAAGTATTCATATGGATAGGGAGGGCCCAACAGACAGAACAGATGAAAGATTTTGTCAAAATTATTTTAAAAAACGTTTACATTGCCATGGGATTGAAGCAATATTTCTTTTATGTATTGAAACCTTTTTAAGGATATTCCTGTCTTGTTGGTAGTAAAGTGCAGGGTTTAACAGGCAGTTTTTGAAGATAAATGAGATTCAGCAGCCAGATTGCCCAGGAATCTCTGTTGGGTCTGGTTTTATTCAGCACCTTCAGTGTCGGCAAGGGAATGGACAGCAAAATCTCCATGTTTGTGGGTGATACTAAGCTCTTTTAGGAATGCACACATTTTGCCATTGAAATGGGCTCCATAAAACCCTTACAAATGGGAATGAGTGGGCAAAAAGGGCAGCTGGGTTGGGTGTGCTGGGGAATGCCGCAGGCTGGGCCAGAGGCCCCCGAAGGCTGGCTGGGGTCAGCATGGATGGGAGGAGTGCTCGGCTGGGTGATTTGGCTCCCTCCATCATCGTCCAACTGGACAAATGTGTCCCTACTCCAAATTCTGACCCATTAACATAGCAACAGGCTGTTTCTCTTTTTTTCTCCCCCGAGGCTGAGACCTCATAAGAATAGAGGATACAGAAATGCCTGAGGCAGTGATAAATCTTCTTTAGTGGGCTTTTATTTCCTTTTCTTTCACAATATTTTCTTTAGTTTCCTAGCCAATTTTTTTCTAAGGAAAGATTTCTGACTTCCTTTGAGCCACAGCTCAACATCTGTCCACATTGGGGGCTGAAGTAATACACTGTTAAGGGGTTTTGATGTCAAGCCCAAAACCCCACCAGGGATTTATGCAGCTCTCCCCTTTCCTCCCTCCTCCTCTTCAAACAGCCTTTCATTTGCTCTCACTAATTGTGCTGTCATGCCTTTCTTTTTCCCCGGGTTGTGCAGACAGCCTTTCATGCAGGCAGGTTTCGGTGACAGATGCCTGTGCCATGGGCCGGGCCCGGAGCGTGCGCACGGTCGGGGCGCTCGGAGCCGCGCTGAAATGATCCAGGCACGCATCCAGCCCGGCACGGATTAGCCAGGGGCTTCCCTGCCTCCCCCCGAGGTGCTGCTGGATAATCACTGCCGGTCGGGAGAGTCCCGCCAGGCCCAGCCCACCCACAGACACCGCTTGCTCCTCAAAGTGGGCAGGAAAGAGCAGCAGAGCATCTCTCAGGAAACTGGAGAGAGAAGACTTCAGGAGGATTCGGGCTGGGCGCAGGGACACTGCAAAGCCTGGTGTTCCAGGGAAGGAGGCTGTCGGGGCACATCTTTAAAAGCACCAACAAGCCACCCCCTGCTCTTACACGTGCTGCTCTAATGTGCCATAATCAAAATCTGAATCATGTGAAAAATAAGTACAAACCTTGACTGAGTTCAGGAACCAGCTTGTAGAGAGGTGATGTAAAGTGCCAGTGGCAGCATGTACCATCCCTGAGCCTGTAATGCCCAGCTGTGGTAACGTGATCTAGGTGACAGACTGAAAGCAGAGCAAGGTGTGAGTCCCTGCTGTAAATATTCCCACAACTCAGCAGAGAAATGTGGGATGTGAGTCCATATCCCTTTTGTGCATGTGAAGCTCAAGGACTGGATCCTGCTTAGTCTCTGCTCAGGGGGGATAGAGAGCTGGCTGAAAGAAGCCAGAATGCATGAAACACGATAACTGGAAAAAATACAAACCAGAAGATGGGCTGTTTAATGCACTACAGATCCAGCAAAGCAACCAGAGCTGAACAAAAAACATTCCTTGTATAGGAAGAAAGATACCAGCTCAACCCAGGAAAAACCTGGAAGGAGATGGGTGTGTTGTGTTTTGTTAGCTTGTGTGTCTCCAGGCACAAAGTCTAAAACATGGTGGGTGCTTCCTCCTTTTCTTGCATCTGTCCTCTCTGAAGTGCTGCTGCCAGCACCAGCACCTCCAAGCTCCCCAGGTTTGCTATCTATGGCCTGTGCCTTTGTTCCTCCTGCTCCATCTGGCCTTCTTCCTGCTGCTCCTGGTCCCAGCTCCCCCAGCCCTGAGGTCTACTAATTCCATAAGCAGAGGGAAGAAGGAGAGTTGGTGTCACTTTCAATCACAGCAGTAAAGCAGAGACACAAAGATAAGGTCTCCACCCGGCTGCTGATGGCTTGCAGAATGAGCTGCTCTGACAGGTCACCCACCCAGAAGAGCCTGTTGTCTGCAGAGAGGGAGACAAGATATCTTTGGCTGGGCTGCACCTCAGGTGCAGCAGGAGCAACATCAAGACCATTGCTCTTCCCCTGGACGTACCAGGAGAAATTCAGCTTCCAGATAAGCAGGAATCATCAGTGCCTTTACTGGGAACTTTTCCATTTTTCTTCAGGTACTTTTCAGCCACTGTCACCACTGGGAATCCTCCTCTCCTTGCCACAATGACAAGAGTTGCAAGGAGCCATTTCCCTTGTAAAGTCCTCTTCTCAAGGGTCAGGGGGAAATCGTCAGGTTCAAGTGCCACAGTCCCAGAGTGACAATCCTGGCACCACACCCGTGGCAGTGTCCCAACTCACTCGCAGCTCCCGGGGGTCACAGCCATCCTTTTGTTCTCACTCAAACTCACAGCTGAGTGCTGGTGCACGATGTGACCTCCTGCAGCAACACAAACAAAATGTCAGCACTACGACTATTAATAATGTTTCTATTCCTGCTGCAGTTACGATGGCTTTTGCTACTATTAGCAATAATATTTACATATGCAAAACCACAGATGCAAAACAGATGTTTTGGTTGGGATCTCTGAAAAAAACTTGTCTCTGCCACATATATTTATGACAAAGATGGAGGGCTCACCACACAGAGTGCCATATAGAGAACAAATAGATGGGGAAAAAGAATGAAATAATTCCTTCCATATCCCTAACAGAGGCCAAAACTTATCCATTCCCTCTCTCTGCTTCTCTCCTTTCCAGCATTTGAGACTTTTCCAATACCAGGCCAGGGATGGTTTCCATATTTGTTCAGGCTTGTCTAGTTTTATTTTCCAGTTCAGCTATTTTTTCAGATGCAGCTTTTCCTTATGGATGGAAAATACAAAAGGAATTGCTCATCTGCTCCTTGCAAGCTTTTTCCTGACCACTGGGAAGCTCAGGCACTATTCCAGCCCTGGACTAAACCTTGCCTTGTGGAGAAAACTTGATCCTTGTTTGCTGAGTTCACACGTCTGGGAATAATTTAAGCTAAGGGGAAAAGTAAAAGTGAGAAAGAGTAGCACTGTCTCTGAGCCCACCTCATTCCCCCCAGCATGCAGCCTCGCCTGGGAGGATGGCTGTGGCCGTGAACGAGGAATGATCACATCTCCACAGCTGGCCAATACTGGAAAGCAAGAGAGTGGCAGCTCAGGGCAGGTCAAGAGTTTTGGCACTTTCACCCAAGCTTGTTTCACAGAAACAGAAAATAACAATGTCTGCCAGCACCAGGGGATCTCCCTCTGCTTTTGGCAGTGGCTGGCATAGGATTGAGGGACGCAGCCAGGAGGACGAGGAAAAGCAGAAGGGCAAGGCTGAAACAAGTACCTCTCTTAAATGCATTGATGAGCAGCTTTGCACTGGAATTATGCAGAGCCCCACCAGCACAAAGAGCTTCCCTGTGAGCATGCTTTGGCCTCTTATCCATGTATTTACAGTTGTGTGAACACCAGACATTCCCCTGCATCCACTGGTCTCATGTTTGTGGCTAACTACCTAACTTTGGTGCTTTTCTACTGACAAACACCCTCGAGGACACCTCAATATCCCCAGGCAGCCCCAGGTCCAGCTGTTTCTTCCATGAACAGGAGGAGGAAGAGGAGGAGAAGGAAGGCTCTATCTGCCCTGCAACAACACAGCAATGCTCGAACAGAGAAAGCCACCAGACAGCAAACGAGAGCAGCGTCCCTGAGCACTCGTGAGTAATAAAGTGCCCCACAAACTAAAGAGCCCCCAAGTGCTACTGAGGACTAAGTAGTCCCTGAATACTCACATCTCTCTCAGGTCAAATTCCACTCTTTAAACCAATCCCCATTACGTTTTACACATCGGGCTGTAGAAGGCCTCGGAGGGGCTGTTAGAGTCTATTGTAGGGGAATAAAGAAAGTGTCAAAAAGACTTTTAATGCCCAGTTAAAAGTGGCCAAAATACAGTCTGCAGTTACCTGATAAGCTGCAAGGTCTCTATTGGGAGAAGTATTTTGTTTTTTCAATTGTATCAACCCCAGCATACTTGCAAGAGGCCGGCCTTAGCTCTAAACCAAAGCTTTGTCGAGTACATTAAAACATTATTAAAAGCCTGGCTTTTGTTCCAGAAAGACTTTTAATGCTTGCTGGTTTGGTTTTGGTTTTTTTTCCTTTCTAATGTTTAAGACCAGTAATTATTGAAGATAGCAGAGCAGTGAGGATTGCTGCAGCCTCTCTGTCGTTTGCAGCATCAGTGCTTTTTCCAGCACAGTGGCTGTCCTGCCACTGCCCACTGCAGGTGTGGGAATCAAAGTGCTAGGAAGGGATTAACAGCTCCAGAGATTAATAACAGAGCAGTGCCAGAGCCAGAGGACAATGCCTGAGTCCCGTGTTCATGGACTCTACTTATTGCAGAAGAAAATATTCACAGTCCTCTCTTGGTGCTAATTACCCTCTTTGAAGAGAAACCTGGGAGATCTCACCTACTTGCTGGTTCAGTTACCCTTTTTCATGAGCAACTACCTAATGGCTGTGGATTACACCTGGTCCATGGCTCTGGTGGTATTTTTTATGTAGATATTTGGACATCAAAAAGTTAGGTATTTGAACAGCTAGAGTTTTTGGTTTGTTTTTTTTTAAACAGATCTGTAATTCATTCAGAGATTCAGTCTCAGAGTGTCAACAGACAAGAGCTGCCAAGCTGCTGAAAACAGGGTGGTTTTCACCATCCCATGTTTGTTCCTCTGCACTGTGAGGGCTCTCTGGGGTGGACAAGCCCCATGGTGCTGTTTTGGTGCTATTGCTGTGCTTTGGGTAGGGTGTTTGCATGGTAACAAGCAAGGCCAGCACACAAAATTGATGACATTTGAAGTTCAGTGCAAGTCTTGACTGTCAGGAATGCAGCACTGAAAACAAAACTTTAAGCTTCCATATTGCAAAACCTATTAACTGCTTTACCATTATTGCAGTCGTGCCAGCTCACTCCTACTGGAGCTTTTACCAAGGCATGACAGCTCATTTGTTTAGCTTGGGCCAGGCTTAAAGTTCTGATGAAGCCTAATCTTGTGACCTGTATTTATTTTGGCCAGGGATGATTTTTGCACAGACGACTTCCTATCCTCCCTAATCTTTCCCGCAGGAAAGGAGCTGGGAGTTACGAGTCAGGGGAAGAAGGCAAAGCCAACCAGACATGCAGTGAGAGAGAAACAAGCGCTGCACATGTTGGTGAAGTGGTCCAGGTTCAGGGACCCTGTCTGTTAGGGGAAGGAATTAAAGGGGGAGTCAGCACCTCCGCCGTCATCGTTTGAGATGTGTCAAATCCATTATGGTTTCTGTGGAATTTTACCCATCTGGAAATATGGCTGTCTGTAACTTGGACAGCTTCACAACTTAAGGATGGAAATGTCTCTTCTTGGCTTGAACTTACCACACATCCCATTGAAACAGAGAAGAATTTGTGGGTATAAACCCCCAGCAACCCCATGGGATGTGTCACAGGTTCCCTACAGCTGTCAGTCCCCCATGGAGTGAGCTGGCCCTCAAAGTGCCTGTGGAAGGAGTTGCTCTCTCTTGTGTGAGGGAAGACAGACCCGTGTCAGGCAGCCCAGCTGGATGACAGCAGTTCCATAATGTGAAATCCCCCACTCCTCACTTCCATTTCTTCTAACTCAGAGAAACACATTAAAGTACCTGCCTTGGGCATCAGGCTTTCACCGCCCCTCTAAAATCTGCATCTTGACATCCCCTGCAACCACAGTCTACTTGAACATCATGTGCCCATTTACTGGAAATTCTCTGAAAGAAATCAGGGAAGGTGGAGCTGGTTCCAGTTTTCACACCCTGCTTTAACAAGCAGGACAACACCAAAGTCTGTGGAGAAACTCCATCAGGACCTTTCTGGTACCCTTACAGCTTGAGCTACACCAGAGAACACCCAGCCTTCCCCTTGGCCTCACCTTCAGTTCCCTAAACAGTAGCTGAGATATTAAAGACAGGGGAAAAAAGAGGGAAAACCTCAGCACACCCTTCTGCTTGTTTTCCAAAACACAGCCAGAGCCCCATGGTGGCATTTGCCCAGCTTTGAAGGCACAAGTCACCTGGGACATGGCACCATTTTTCCACTGGAAGCCAGATGCTTGAAGTACCAAACTGCTTTCTAAAAATGTCTTTCCTATCAAGTTGTGAAGCAATTGGGTAGCACAAACCTTGAGTTTAGGTCTACAACAACTGCCTTGCAAGGTTACCTCTCATAACAATAAACCTTAAAAAGGCTTCACCATCAATGCACATTTCAAACCCCAGGGATGTGCTTTATGCAGAACACACATGGACAAGCCTCACACATAATTTGCTGAATCAGGACAGTAAAGTGGGAGCTATTTTCTGCCATTGCCTTGTGCTTTTATAAGGCACTGAATTTTAAATGTCCTGCCAAAGAGGAACACTGATTTCACCACTGATGTGCTCTTGTCCCCTCTGCTCCAGTGCCACCCTGCCTGGATGTGTCACAGCCCAGAGGTGAGGGCCCAACAGACCAAATCAATTGAACACTCCCAAATTAGAGATGTTAGCAGACAAGCTCCTTGTGACCCTCACCTTTCTGCCACAATGTTGGGACACTTATTTCCTCCAAGAAATTAAGAGATTAAGTTAATACTGCTTAAAAGATGTTTCCAGTTTAGGACATGGAGAAGGACGTACAAAGAGCAGCAGTTTCACGGGGCAGGACAGCACTCAGCTGAGGAGCAGGCCTCAGGTAAACAGTTGTGCAAACCACGAGCCAAGTCCTCAAGAACTGTCAGGCTGAGGACAGAAGTTTTGCATTTCTATTGACTTATTTAAGTGCCACAGAAGGCTCTGGGAAGAAGGATGAAAAGAAAGAAGGATACGGGGATGGAGTGCCCAGCTGAGTTGGTGAGCAGCAATCGGAGCACAGCAGAGCAAACAGAGGGCTGCCTGCGGGCAGCGGGGCCGGGAGGCTGTGCTGCCCTTCCTGTCTGTGTTTGCAGGACACAGCCCCTGCCATGCCTGTGCACTTGCAGTGATGGATGGCTTCTGCAGAGCCCCTTTGTGCTGCTGGGCCATGGACAGCCCGAGGCAGCACCCACTGCCCTTCTGTGCCCCATGTTCAGACCCTGGGCCAGCTTGTGCCTGTGCGTGTCTGGACAATAACACACCAGCAGCTCCCTCCATGGGAGAGAAGCGAGATGCAGAGAGGTGAAAGGCACAAGGAGAAGGCAATGGGTGCTTTATCAGTTCCCTGTGGCTCACTGATTCTTTGCCTGTGTAGAGCACATGTGTAAAAAGACAAGCCTCATCTTGCAGTTTAGCAGCATTCCCAGCATGTGTTTTCAGGAAGCCACGATGATGTTCAGGCATTGGATCACCCTTGAAGGCCCCCAGCCATCACCGTGGCCCGTGATGTCAGCCCTGAGCAGCGCTGGTGCTGGGAGAGTCTCCAGACAAGCAGCACCTTGCAGATACATGGCCTCACATGCCATGTGTCTGAGAAAGGGCAGGAAAAGGATTAGAATAGCTGTGTTCAGGCATTCATTACCAATTATCTTAATGCAGGGAAGTGAAGAGGCAGCCCACCCCCAATGCCAGCACCCACAGCCACCTCCCCTCCGAGACCCTCTCAGCTCGTCCCCTCTGACGAGCAGGCCCTCGACACTCGGTCTCCAGCTGCAGCCAGCACGGTTGGCTCTGCATGATCTTTAATTTATCATCACCCCTGGCCTGCATCACATCCTGCAGAGAGTACCAAGGTGTGTGACCCCAGCCTGGCCTAATCCCTCAGCCCCGGGGCTCCTGCCGAGGGCGGTGGGAGCTCTCTGCACCGAGCAGCCCCAGCCCGAGCCCTCAGCACTCCAGCTTGCCAGGGAGTTTGCAGAGCAGAGCGTGTCATACTTCTAAAGAGTGACAAATTACCAGGAAGGGCCCCCCCTGCACCCCGGCTCTGCTATGTGCAGCCCAATTCCCCCGTGCCGCATTAACAGCTAATAAAACAATAGAGCTTTTAGTGGGGAACTTCAAAGGGTTCCCAGGCAGATGAATGAATTTCGCATTTCTTCACTTACTGTCAGCACTAAGGGAGAGAAGGGCAGGCTGAGGTCGAAGGCTTCAGCAGGAAGCAGCAAACAAATACAGCCTGGTATTGGGGCTACTGCAGAAAACGGAGTGGGAAATCAGCTAAGCACTTAGCAAGTACCAGGATTTTCTTCCACTCAGCTCATCCACTTCAACTGCCCTATTTTCTTTCTTGTTTTTTTAAAAAAAGGCCCAAAAAACTATAAAAATTAAATAAACCTGTGTACTTACATCTAAACCATAGGCTGAAACAGCAACAGCTCATTTCAGTGAGGAGAATCTTTAGGCAACCTGGCCCAAACTCAAGCAAACATAATTATTTTCAACAACACAATTGTATTTGGTAAATGTGCTTCGAGGTCCCACAGCAAATTCACAACTATGTGTCCATCTACAGAACACATTCTACAAACCATCAGCTCATTGTGCAGCCTCAATGAGCACCTACATGAATTAAGCTACAAATTGAGTGACTAAGAGTGAGTTAATACTGCTTAAAAGATGTTTCCAGTTTAGGACATGGAGAAGGAAGTAGAAAAAAGCAGGAAAAATGGAGAGAGTAATATTGCATAGTTCAAATCATAGAATCACAGAATTGTTTGGGTGGAATGGATTTGAAAGCTTATCTCATTCAAGCCCCCTGCCATGGGCTGGGACACCTTCTACTATCCCAGGTTGCTCAGATCTCTGTTCAACCCAGCCTTGAACACTTCCAGGGATGAGGCAGCCACATCTTCTCTGGGTAACCTGTGCCAGGGCCTCACCACCCTCATAGGGAAGAATTTCTTCCTTATATCTAATCTAAATCTTCTATCTTTCAGATTAATACCACTCCTCCCTTGTCCTAGCACTATCTGCCTGTGTAAAAAACATACCTCACTGGCCATGTAGATAAAGATTCTCCTGCAGAGAGAATCTCTCACATGGAGTGAGGAAAAACCAGAGCTCAGAACCATAAATTGCACCTACAACAGGGGTACTTGCTGGTGGAGGAGGCAGTGAAAGCCACCAGCAGGACTGCCAGCCAAACCTTCACTGGGGGTGGAGCCTAGAGGGCAGTTTGGAAGGAAATAGGGATGGAAAAGATTTTAAACAGATGAATCATCATTTCATAAAACTGCCACAAGCAGCATGGCTCTTATATTTCTCCTCTCTTTTCTGACCAGCTTTTGTTAAGTCACAGCCTTTACCCCCACACAGTATCTGAGGAAGAAAAATTTGATTGTTCTTTGCATGGCTTTTTTTTTTTATAAATCCTTATGTAGTACATGATACCCAAACCAACAGGAATAAATTATTCTAGTTTTCAGAGCTGGCATGTTTTAGCCTCTTGAATACCATTATCTATATTCTACATCACTTCCAAGCACAGCCCAAATGGCTTGTTCTGCAAAACAATTTTAAAGGTTGCAATCATTTATGTGGCACCCAAATTTGCTGCCAAATTTTCAAAGCATTCTGCATTTGGTTGTCCTGCCTGCATCGGACACTTTTCCAAGGGCTTCCCGTGGCCGTGCAGGGACAGCGTTTGCAGCCTGGGCTCCTGGGGAGCCGCGGCAGAGCTCAAAAGCAGCCGGCTCCCAAGAGGGGAGGGAGGCTGCCTCCTGATAACTGAGCTGACAATTTCTAGGTTCTCTAAAACCAGACCCTTCCAAGAATGCCCTTTGTTCAGCAGTTGCTCCATTCAGTCTCACTCCCTGTTTGCTTGTAATTTATTCCTTCTAAAAGCCTTGCCCTAGGCTAGCAGAAAATGAAAACAAGGAGCCAGATTTTCTTTTTTTTTTTCCTCACTTTTGCTCTTTCATCAAGAACAGTGAAAATTTGGCACAGTCAAATATTTTGTTCAGTTCTTTCTTTCAGTCTTTGAAGTCCCCTAAAGCCTTGGTAGGAGTCTAGGCTTCCACTCACATCTGCTTTCCATGAAGCCATTTACCGCACTTTATTTGTGCCATATTAGATTTTTCAGGACAGGGACAGAACTAACGAAGCATTTACATTCTTGGGAAAGTGGCATAGATACAACTACCACATTACTCTGATAGAAACAAACTGTAACTGACATATTTCAACTTCTCAAGCAAGGAGCCATGTCATGCCACAGGCAGCAAAGACTCCCGAGCTGTGGGTTACCTCATTTCTTCCAAATGCTCATTTAATATCAAACACCCTCATTGCAACTTTCATTTACACAGCTATTGAGGGATGCTCTACTACCTGTAGGAAAATGAAGGCAAATGTCCCGCAAAAGGGAGAGCTTAGATGAAAGCTTAGTGACAGCAAATCTCGTCTGAACAGAAGCTGCATCAGAGACAGTATCAATGACACAGAGCACTGTCAACAAGATAATGGCATCACGCTGCTGATGAACTGCTAAAGCATTTCTTTTACAAGCAGAAGACTAATCCCCTGACAATGTTCCATTCCAAGTCCTCTATTGCTGTTAGATCAGGGAAAGGGTGTTGACTGAATCTCTATCAGGAGGATCCTGGCAAAGCCGAATGGAATATTGATTATCCTGCTGTTTTCTATTTTGCACTTCTCTCTTCAATAACCAAACCCCTCCCCTAAGAAATATTTGCCTACTTCTCATAGAGAGTGTTACTGAGAGAGTTCTAAGTCAGAAGTGATAAAGTAGCAACTAAGAAAAAAATGCCTTGGAGAAGGCAAGATCAAGAGCCTAGCAAGCTCATCCTTTGAACACGATCTCCAATGGTCTTCTGAGCTTAACCAGGGGGAGTTTGTTAAAAAGCCAACTGGAACTTGGAAAGTTCATCACAGGATTGCCTATCCAAGCTCAGCACAGCTCCAATCACTGAAGCTCATGGAAGAAACATTTTTTGGAATCCAGCCCTTTGCCATCCAGGCAAAGGACCAAGTCACAATCAAATGGCAGAGTATGAAACGTGCTTGGATTCATTCAGGCTTGGGAGGAAAAAGTCACTGTTTGAGCTTGATCACAGGGGATGTGCATCAGTGGGTGAAAATCTTCATAATATTGCTTAACATTACTTAGGGCAGAAATAGCTGGGTCAGGCTCTTGCATTGGCTTTGAGCAGGAAAATGCCAATTTTTTTGTCTAAACAGATGTGGAAATCACACTCCATGTACAGCTGTGAACAGCTGCAAGGAAGGTGACAGCACAGCCTCCTACCTGTTTTTCTCTGTGTTTGAAAGTAAGAGAATAAGGTGTCAAGAATGGAAGTTATTTACTACATCCTGACACTGAGAGGTAGGACCCTGGATACAGGAGGGTTATCCTGGGTTTGATGGAAAGCATGGAGAGGGTGCATATCCCCCATTTTTGTAAAGCCCCATTCTGTTTCCCCCACCTTGAGTTGGGCAGTGCTGGTCCCCTCCCTTCTGATAACATCTTTCTTCCTAGCACTTTCTGCTTCTTCATCTCTTTCATGGAGAATGTTTTCAAGGATGGAGGGTATTGAATAGACCCACAAGATAACCACTGCAGTTGCCAGAAGATGACAGCCCTGCACCTCCTCCTTTGCAAGAGGTGTCACATTCCTGTAGGACACCTCACTGCTGCCACGGGTTTTGCTGCTGAATTGCACAGCCCTTACAAAGATATTGAGACACGATTCAGGCGTTTAAAAGTAGCTTGGACCCCAAAGGGGATCAGGTGCCCCATCAGTGTTCAGGTGTCCTCTGTCCAGAGACCCAGCTCTTGCTGGGAGGTGCTTGCAATCACTGGAGCAGGGGCTGATTTGGATGTTGGGAGGTAGGGGCCCAAGAGAGGGATGCTTTCCCCTGCTGCCCTAGCAATTCAAATTATTTCATGATGGCAGAATATTAGGAGAGGAAAAAAACCACAGCAATATGTTAAAAAAAAAGGAAAAGAAAAACACTATTGAAAAAAATGCTGTGCCAGGTAAAACTCCTCTGCTTTGTTATTATGAGAGTTCCCAGCACTGATAATTTCTCCTACTTGCTGCTTTGTAAGTTACTTCTGAGTAGAAAATTCAATTACATGGGCCAAGTCAACAATAATGTTTTTCCTGGCAATGGTTCATTTTGCCAGTGGAAACATTTCCCCCCCTCCCTTTTCTGGATTCAGCTCTGCAAAGTTGCTAAATTCTTCCAGATCTCTGGTCTGATGTGATCATAAATATCCTGATTGTATTCGACTGATTGACAGACTGGGGATGGATTAAGTGGGGATTACAGCCTGGAATGATCAAAATGTGCTTTCATGGTCAGTAACTCTGCAATAAGTCATAGTTCCAATGTACATTAACTATATAATCTAATTAACATGGCTGTTTATGTATTTAATATTATTCTTAAAACTTTTTAATAAAAGAGGTTTTAAGGAGAATTAAATGTTGTTTAAAATATAAGAACCTGTTCCTTGAATGAACAGTAGTTCGGGGTTTGCTCTGTCATTTAGATGACTAATAAAACTCTCTTACTATTAAAATGAGATTTGAGCAGTATGATGGGCCTAATCCTGCCCTAACTAATAGGTGTGTAAACTCAGGTTTTCTCTGTTTTATTTAAAGTTACTTCAGGTGTAGTAATTCAGTGCAGAATTTAGTCCTAATTAGGATTAGAAAACTACTTTTTAATCAACTGAGAATGTTGGAGTTGGAGAACACACATAATCACAGATTGATTATATGCAGGTTCTTTATTGAAGCATGCGGGAACCAGGGGTATCAGCAGCCCAAATCTAGCTCCATTGTCTTTGTCCAAAGTGCACATATTTATACAATTTCAGCTGTAGCAGTAATCACTATAACAACCTTATCAATATTGCTTCATTAATATTGCTTCATTAACTTTATCGATATTGCTCCATGAGAGTTAGTTCATCCTTGTATGAACATGTATGAATCTTATCTCTGGGTGGGTATCTTGGAGACCCCAAGTACCAGTTCCCGTTACCATAAACATTTCAGCTTGCTAGATCATCCCCAATACCAAGCATTCTTGTGGCCTACCTCTACATGATTTGAAGAAACATTTTCAGAAACGTTTAACCCCATAGTAACAAGAATATTAAATATAGGTTCATATAGGTAAATAAGAAAAGGTATTCTAAGGTGCTCAGCACTCACAGATCTCACAGCTGTCATTATTTACTGAGCAGGAGGAGCAGTAATTAGCTTTATGGGTATAAATCTTAAATGTTTTACTGAACAGGTAAACACCCCCCATATGTACCTAATGGTATCAAACTGAATGGAACAATTCATCAAGGCAAAACTTCCAACCACAGCAATGTGTTCAGCAGCTGCACTTGTGAGTATAAAAAGAACTGGCTACTTGATGGCAAGGGCAAGGAATTACAGTGGAGATGTTATGCAGTTGTCCATAAAAAATGAAATCTGAAACGAGTAAATATTTTGCACATTGGGTTCTCTGCTGTCTCTAATGCACCAGTCTCAAAGTCAGCTTCTCAGAGCTGTGGATCATATTGCTCTGCAGCTACAGCGCTCTTCCAACACTCTTTTTAAGTTCTCAGATTTTGCATTTTCACTGGTGAGGTTCCCAGGCCAGTTTAAGATGGTGTGTAAGTAGTACTGGGCCATGTCCATGAAGTCAGGGTGAGAGGGAGCCCTTCTGCCCTGCTTTCTCTCACACCCACATTGGTCTCCTCCCTCCACTGCATGGCCAACTTCTCACCTGCATTCTTACAGCTTTTTCCTGACCTGAGACCTTCTAAAAAAGGAGCTGAAAAATTTCAGCATGTCCAGCTGTTGGCTTCTGATGTCCCTCTCTGCTGCCCTCCTGGTCAGAGGATGTGCCCAAGGGACAGCTTGTTCTGGTGTGTGGCCATTGCTAAACCAGGGTCAGGATGGACACCACTGACCCCAACCTGACTTGGACATCAGAGGAGGGATCAACCCTCTGCACACCCCAAACCTGGGGTCCAGGCACAGATCACAGCTCCACTGGCTGTCACCAGAGATCAGGGATGGCTTGCCTTGAGACTGACCTTGCACAAATCAGTCCATCAACACCAGGATGAAACCCACTTCATTGCACTGCTGATCCTCCAAGCCACACAGAAAGCTCTGCCCAAAGTCCCTTAAATGAAGCAGGAATGTTTCAATTTAAAGGAATTAAAAACATTTTTAAAATGTGATGGTTCCCATCCTACCAAGTCCCTGCACAGTGCACTGCCCGACAAGCCTGATTATTCTCCAGCCAGCCAGGGGCTTAGAAAGTATGTCGAGCACTCAAACCATTTTAGATCCCACTGCACTGTACATACCCAGAATTCGAGCAGAGTTCACATTTGAGGGCTTATAAAAACTTGAACACACTCCAATAACTTAAATCACTCCGTGAGGTTTATAGTGATTTAAAGCCATTGGAACTCTCCACGTTTGGTGCGCAAGGGCTCCAGCTTGGAAAAGAATCAAGGCATGTTCCAGCATGGCAGCTCCAGGCATATTGAATCAATTTCAGCATGTAAAAATAATTAACAATGATAAAAATACATTAATAATACTGTAATTATAAGGCCAGACCAAAGTTTCAAGCCTGAAGGAAAAAAAAAAGAAGAAATTCAGCAAGGTTCATGAACGGCTTGGGCTGGGAGTAATGAGGGATTTCAGTGACAGGAAAATGAATGGAGGCAAATCAAGGGTAAGGAGCAAAGGAAGAACACATTTGTCAGTAGTTTAAAAAGTTATACTGGCCTGAGCTGCAGGACTTGCTAAATTCTGCCCTGGAGGTGTGCCAGCACAGCACTGCTAGGCCAAGGCATCAGAAACAATCCAAGGTCCAAGTTGTTGCAAGCCATCAGGACAGGAGAGGGATCAAATGCTATATATCATGGAGCTGGCTCATAAATCTCCACTTTCTAGTAGCTTAGAGTAGGGAGGCCAAAAGTAGCACCTGTCTGGAAAGGATGCCACACTGTCTGAAGGATGCTTTTCCAGAACCAGCTCAGTCCCTGTAGGGTGATGTCAATCCCCCAGGGCACAACAGGGCTTTGGATATTTCTACATGAACTTTCCAGCACCTGGTACAGTGGCTTCAGCTTGGACCAGCACCAGGAAATGCCTGAGGCTACAGGAATAAATACTGCCAGGGACATTAACCACCAAATGGTTTAGTCACATCAGACAACTGATTTGTTTTGGTCAGCAGTCCAGGATGATTCTTATTTCATCAAGGCTGATTCACCCATCCCATTTGTTCTGTACTCAGCCATCATGCAGGTGCATCCTTGAGCCTTCCAATAACAACTCTGAAGAAAATGTTGTAAAATAAACTAACAGCACAATGTCTGTCCAAAGGCTGCGAGGAAAAAAAATAAAAAATAAAAAATGAAAATTTCTAGTGCACATTTTTGAGAGAAAAGGCTTGGCCATAAACAGGTGATGTCACCTTTTTGTAGGGGAAAGACATGCTAATTTGAATTCCCCTGGCAGAAGTATTTTCTCATTGTTCATGTTAAGGTGAGTTTCTGCACACAGAAGATAGTGACTCTGTTCCCAGAGCCACCAGAAAAAAAATAAATAAATCCTTATCATATGCCATTATGTCCCCAGTTCTACTGCAGTTTTGAAATTAACCTTTTACTTTTGGCACAAATTCCCACCTCATTTTCTGTGAAACACAGCAGAGCTCAGGACAAATGCAACCATGAGAGATTTCTATGGAAAAAAAAAAAAAGAGCCTGTAAATCCTTTACTATCTTTAATCATGAAAATAATTCAGTTGCTGCAAACCTGATATTCATGGCCAGGGCCCTTGCAATTCACAAAAGCACTGAAGGGATCCATAAAAAGTGGCTGGTCATGAGGAATTTACACTTGTTTTTTAAAGGGAGTAAAAATGTAGCTGTAGCAATTTAGTAGAGTTTATATATTCTGGCCTCAGAGAGGTTTAAACCACTGTTAAGAAAGATGCATTGGTGCATTAGTGACCCTTCAGGCAGCACAAAAGGCCAGAAGCAATTATATCACAGAAGCATTTTTGGGCAGAGAGTGCTCTGAAATCTTGCTCTGCTCACACCCAGATCATCCTCCCAAGCTCCCCCATGTCCCTTCCACCCCTCCCAGCACCAGTCAGGGCTCCTCACACCCAGCTGGGACCCCCCAGCTCCCCTGGAGCTGCCCCTCTCATCATCCTCCCTCTCCCAGCGCCTGGGAGGTCCCCTGGTCCCCAGGGATGGCCAGGAGCCTTTGGCCAACAGAAACATCCAGGGCAGGGAGGCCCAGGAAGAAAAGTGCTTTCAGAGGGCTCAAGATAAGATGTGGTCTTTGGGAGATAATGACAGTCCCCAGCCTCACAGCATGCAGGACTAATTGCAAAGCCCATCTCCCTGACCCAGGTTTCCCACTCTAAGCCCTCCTCTGTTTCTCATATTCACTTGCTAATTCTGCTCAAGCATTTTAATCCCACCTACTTCCAGGACAGAAAAATAAGAACTTACTGTTTGGAAACCAAGCTAGTAAAAATACAAGAGTGCAGTGAAGGAAGAGTGATCTCTGGTTTTGCAGGATCTCAGGGCCCTGACCTGGGTGCCCCACATTGCCCTCAGGTGCCTGGGGGAGCTGCTGCCCATCTGCAGCGTGGGTTCAACACCACAGCTGCTCAGGCTGCCTTCCAGTGTCCCACAGCTCTGACAATAAATGCCATCAGACACTGCTCCCTCTGACAGAGGTTTTCTGGCAGACTGCAAGAATTCAGGACTGACATTTCTGCTGCTCTCAGGGGAGGTGACTCAGCAGCAGGGCTCCTTGATCCCGCAGCTACACCAGACCTGCAGCTACAGAAATGAGGAAAAAACACCTGGTGCCAAGACGTTTAACCAAGGACAACTCTGACAAAAGCACCTGGCTCTCAAGTGGCACAAGCTTCACAGCTCAAGGTGCCACAATTTCACCTCTGCATCTCCCAAAGCTGCCATCCTAGGAAAAACCCAGTTGACTTTGTTGGCTGCTCACAACCCTCGGTCTTGGGAACAAGTATGGGGAAAGGCACTTTCCTTGTTCAGCTTTGGTTGTGTGTTTTATTTGTCTTGCCTTGGTGCCCTCAGGGTGGTTGTTGGCTGTAGTAGATGGTGGGTTTTATTTTCCTGGATGGTTGTACCCCTCTTGAGAGAAGTTGTTATAGTTGTAGTTGTATTTTTCCAGCTTTTCCAAGCTTACCAGCTCCCCAGGGCACTGTTTGCTTGAGTGGTTTGCTACAGTTTTATTTTTTCAATAACTATTACACTTTTAAATTTTATTTTTGTATGTTAATTAAATACTTTTTAATCACAGTGCAGACGTAGTTGCAGGGGCCAAGAAAAATACATAAACAAGAAGAGAATCCAAACATATATCTGCCCAGCATGGTACAGAAAAGCTTTCCAAACCCAAGTTCAGACTAGCCCAGTCCTGGATCTCTGCATTAAAAGTTTAACAGCAGAACCCAGCCACCAGTGCTCTTCAGTTCATGGCAAAGCTTTTCCTTGCTTTGTGGAGCAGGAAGGTAAAATGCCCAGAGAGAAGCCACTGGCACATGAAAAATGCAGACCTGAGACACAAACCTGCTCACCCCAGTCTCAAATCAGAGAAAAAATATCCTCAAGTTCTCAGAAATAGTGTTTGTCAGATCATGCTGAAGAAATGCTGAAATTGTACAGCAAATGTGACTTGTTTCTCACCCCTAGAGCTGGGCACCTGTCAGGTCGGCCAGTTCAATCAGCTGTCCCATACAATTTCTCCTATTCCAGTGCTTGCCCCAGTAAATTCCGCAAGGAATCAGCTTTCCCACCTATGCAAATGCAGGAGAAAGGCAGCAAAGAGTCTGTGGACATCTGGAGAGACATGTCTACGCCTACAGCATGGTCAAAGCCACCCCTTTAAAGCACAAGTGCTGTAAAATTCTTGCCATGCCTGAGAAATAAAATGTGAGGTTTAATTTAAAATGAGAGATATTAGAATGGTGAGCTGCAGGTGATGAGGTGATGGCATTTCCTTGGCTCGGGGCCAGGAGGGTAGGAAAAGAAAACAAGTGAGATGCATTATATCCTACATACCTTGGCAGCTCAACAAAGTGACACTCATGTAGGGCTCATGAGCAAGGCAATTAATGACAGGGAAGTGGCAGAAAGAGCACTGTAAGAAATTAGAGCTGAAGTTCAAAAGCACAGGAGAGACAAGGCCAATAAAAAAAATAAAAATCCAGCAGCAGTGTGTATGTGAAAAGTCAGTGCAGTAGGTGTGCAGTGAAAGTGGAAAAGGTATTTGTTCTTGAGAACCTGTGTGTGATCCTTGCATACCTGTCACCTCCTTTTTATTAAATATTTGACTAAGTGGTGATTTCTTTAATATCTCCATGTATCTTAATCATGCAGGTGAACACAGTGGTGCTGGGTTAACAGCTGGACCCAATGACCTCAGAGGTCTTTTTCAACCTTAATGATTCTGTGAAAGACTGGCAATGGTACATGTTGGAACAGCTGAGCATGAGGACCCCTGGTCCTCAGAAACAGGTTTTCTACAATACTCTCAAATTTACCTGATGAAAATCACCACAGTGGAGTTATCTGGATTTGTAAAAAAGGTAAATAATAATATTTCAGGTGGACATACATGCATTTCTATTGCCAGCACAGTGGGTGAGCCACCAGGCCACCTCAGTGTGGAGTGAGCCCTGCTGGACACAGGGTGACTGTTCTCCCATTTTGCCATTGCTGGCATGACCAGTGGCTCTGGTAGTCCCTAGGCTGAGCAGGAAATTTTACTGCTCTCTGTGTCTTTGTGGGCCCAAAGACCCTTCCAATCACTTGGAGAATTTTGGCTAAGCCACGTCAGAAGGATGTTTTCCTCTTATAAATTATTATTACTACCTACTACTAAAACTACTTCTACTCTTTAGCTTGAAAAACCAATTCTGAAATAATGTCCAATCTCTCCATTTAAAGGTGGGCAGAAAAATCAAAGCAGTTTAACCTCATAAAACAGGTTTTGACTAAAATAAATTATTTCATGATATTACAAAGAATATTTGAAAGACAACATTTTCTTGGAAACATCTAGTTTTAGTTATTTCCCACAATTAAGTTTATTCTAAGTTTTTTCTCCTTTTCTTGGTGGTGGGCTGTGCTTCCCTTCAGCTGAAACTGCAGTATACCTGCCATGTGATGAACTTATCAAATCTGCTGTAAGTAATTTTTTAGTAATTTATAGCAAACTGATTAGAGCTTTTCTGAACAGGCAACAGCTCTTCCACTCATAATTTGTCCAAAAAGACAACAACAAGGCTCAGCTGCTTGGCTGCCAAGCAGAGAGGTCAAATTTCTGACCTCCATTTTGGGATATCAGTTACAGCCACCTCAGCACTCCCCACTGCCTGCTGCAGTTGTCTTCTAAATATAGCTACTCTCACTTGCAGGATATTCTCTCCTTGTACACAATGGCAATATGGTTCATCACTCCCCCAAAAAAGCCCATCACAGGATACTGGCAATACTTATAATTAAAAGTTACAGACTCTCTGCTGTCCTATTTATTGAGTGTTGACAGAGACTTTGGTGCTGCTGGTACACCCAAGTTAAGACAGCACTGTTTGAACAGTTTGAGCTTAAACCAGCAAAGCTGGGCTGTGCAAGTTGGTCCAAATAAAGTCAGATGAGTGGCTCAACAAAACTTTAAGTCATTTTGCACAGAAAGAAATAGATCAATAGATATATTCTACACTGAAGAAGATTTTACATTTCTTTCAATCACAGGAATGAACACAAGGTGACCTGCAACTCATGATTCAGACAGACCAGTCAAAGAAATTCAGGATTGGGAAATAAGACCTGGACAAGTCCCCATGGAAGCAACTCAGCTGCCCATGAGCCTCCTTTCATCTCCAGCACAACAGATGGTGGGGACAAAGCCAAGCCTAGAGCTGCATTCTGCCTTGGCCTAATTTTAGACACAAATGTGTTATTCATAAGAAAGTCTTGGGGTGTCTGTTGGTTTGGGAAGTCACAACACAACAGTGGGAGACTGATCCATCTTTCTTCAGGGAAAACCCAGTGGTGTTTGCCAGCATGCCACAGCCTGGGGCAACCAGAGACTGAGCAACACATTCCTTCATAGTGGCCTCTCTTTTTCTCCTGCTACAGCAACATAAATATATAAAACTTCTGTCCCTAGAGGACCTTTTCCTTTGACTAATAACTGCAGGGATCTCTTAGTACCAACAGTTACCTGCAGAGCTCACCCTGCAAGGATAAACACCAAGTTATTTCACTGCCCATCATCTGGGACCAAGGGTGGACTTGGGGGACAAAGAAAAAAGTCTCTCCAAATATGCAAGGGATAAGTGAGTGAGTTTGGCTTGTGCAAGGCATTTTTGACATTCCCACATCTCAAATGTCCACAGCTTAAACACAAACAAAATCAGTGGAGATTTAAAGAACTTTGACCCTATATTCTTCTTGCCTTTCATTTCAAAAGGAGAAGCCAAAAGTCCCCCATGCACACTTGCAGGCACAGGCTGAGCACCCTGGCTCAGGCCATCTTTCCATCTCTTCCAGGGCCTGGAGCCTTCCACTGGAGCCTGGCCAGGCTGTCCAGGGCACGTTGCTCTTGTTTTCACATCTGCAGTCTCAGCAGAGCAGTGAATAAGTGCTGTCAGGAGTGTTGAACAAACACTGTACTTGACTTTTCACTGGGCTCTTATGGGCTCAGAACAAAAGCCTGGATCTGAACACACAGAAATTTTGGGTCAAGTCAAATCTGAATCCAGATCTGAAACTTGTGGTTGGATTTCCACCTCTAGGGTTTCAGTTAGAGTTCAGTTCATAAACACTTCTGCCATGGCCTTTTTCTACTTTATTCCACCATGAATCAAGAGTTACTGCCATGAAATTAAGTTAGACCTGACCACAAGTGGGAATAGAGCAAAGTTTACTCATATCACTAGCCATACCTTGTTGCTATTTCATTTCTACAATATATCTATCTTATATATATTATATAATACAGTCATGGAGAGTGGCTCATATGTACACAGATTGTGAGCACAGCCCTGGGCTAAAGTATGGTGAAATGATGGTAGGAGGAGGTGAGATTAAACAGAGCAAAGGCTCAGCAGAAGCACAAAAAGTATTCAAAAGTGGTTATAAAAATTCATCTGCCTCCTCTGGCAAATGCTCTGCACACACTGCAGACCCCGCTGACTGCTCAAGCCTTGCACACATCCACCAACAAAGTGTTCTCACTCATGAGCTCCTCACCAAAAATTCAGCTCCTGAGCTTTGCTTGCCATTCAGAACAGGCAGGAGTCACATGTTTGAGATTTCACCAGGCAAAGTGATTCAATGAAATAATAAACATTTTCACATAAATTAAGAAAAGCTGCCTATGGGATTGTAACAGTAGAACTCCAAACCTGCACACCCTGTCTCCAAGCATATTGCTTAAGAACCACTGTACAGCTTCTCTGCTCCCTTCCCATGGAGGGGAGAATCTGAACTGAAAGGTGCTCCCCAATCTGCTCTGGGGAGCTCAGAGTACCAACACACTGTCTCATCACACAAGGTGACACTATCACGCTTCTTTCTCCCCCTCATTTTTGGATGCTAGTGGTCCCATTCCTACATTACAAATTCTCCACTCACTCTGGCAGAAGGTCTAACAAGGAGTTTTATTCATTGCTGGCCATTTTCACAGCATGATATCTTTTTAAAGCTAAAATCTGTTAGGCAGATACTTCCCACAGTTGATGTAACTTGCTTGTGCCTTTCCTCTAGGATCCAATAGCTTCTCTGCATGCCTTGCTCTGACTGTCCATTACCTCCAGTGCACAGAATTATTTTCTATTTGCAGAAGGAAAAAAGAAAATGAGCTGGTGGTGGGGGGAGCAACCAGATATAAACCATCATCCAGTTCATCAGAAAACTTTTCACTAACCCTTTGCATATTCAGTGCTTCAGGGGTTAATAAAGTCTCTTAGAAAGCAAAAGGTTTCCATCTGTAATTGGATCCTTTGTATGTGCTTTCCGCTGTAGGAATCAACTTAGCATTGACATCCTCGTAAAAATTTCCATTAGATCGAGCACTGAATGCCCACTAAGGCTCTGTGTGGTTTTGCAATTGATTCACTGAATGAAATCTTATCTAAAATCTTTTTATTTTATGCTATTATGGGCGCAAGGGAAAATAGTGATGTAAAAATTTTCACTGCTTAGTTAATGCACAGTGCCTCTTGGAAATGGCCTTCAGGTTAGCTAAAAAGATTGCCATTTCTATTTCCCACTATTTTGTTTCATATTACCAGTAATTGAAAAATGTTTCATTTCTTACTGAGTTACATATTGACACTTCGAATTGAATTCAGAACCTTTATCTTTAATCTTCTCATTAGATCTCTTCAGACAGCAGCTCATGCTTTTGAGGGCAGGAAGAGACAGCTCATCTGTTGCATTTTTTTCAGCAATAGATAATTTTCACAAGACAAATGTATTCTTGTGCTTCAAAGATGTAAAGAGCAGCCTGGCCGCATGGAAGCTACAAACCAGACCTTGTATTTCCAGTGTCCCTTCAGTGGTGGTGCTCTCCAGAGAAAGGTGGGTGAAAATATTGTTTACAAAGGATATCAAATCTTTTATTCCTTAAAATTATATCAAATCAAGAACAGGGAGAACTGAAGGGAAAGAACATTTGTTTTTAAGATCTGCAGGTATATATAGATTATCCACTACATTTTTTCCTTCTTTACAAGTTTATGAAGAACAATCACACAAACCAAATTCAGAAGTTGAAGCCAGAATGAAGGTTGAACTGAGCAATTATCAGGATTCTTTGCAATGACTTTTTATGTTCTCTCAGCCAAGCAGATTGGACATTCCCATCCATCCACCACAGCCACAAAGAGGAGCAGATGCTCACAGGCTGGACTCAGAGTGCACCCAGCCATATCCTCGTGAACACCCACCCAACCCGGGGCAGAACCACTTGTACAACACCTGCACCCTCACACCCAGTGCACAACTGCTCAGGTATGTCCAGTGCAAGCACAAATACCTGCACTCAGACACATGGACACATGGTCTGCACATGGCTCCTGTGCACAGTCTGTATCTGAAACTAACAGGTTTATTTTCCTTTTCTCTGGTTCTGGCCTGGGAACATCTCATGTCCCAACAGCTGTTGCAGCATCCCTTACTCCAAGGTGGAAGACATTTATGTTAATGGGTAACACCATCCCAATTTAAGCAGGAGATCCTCATAGTCTGCTCATAGACACCTCACAAAGCAGACAGGAATAATAGCAACAACCATAATACATGTGCCTCTGCCTTCCTGCCTCTCTTTTTCAGTTGCTGGAGGTCTTTGCAGTGCTTAGGAGTGAGAACACAACAATCCTTGCCCTGCTGCTGGAGGGAAGGCAGTGGAGCACTAGAGCAGCCAGGAGCAGTGTGAGGCTGTTCCAGCCTGGAAGAAACTTCCCATCCCAGGGTGCAGAACGTGCCCTGTCCCTTGGACTGGAAGCAGTTGAGGGAAGAGGAGCAGCCTCAAGCCATGTTCATGATGTCTGAATGATCCCTGCCTGCCCAAGTTTCTCCACAGGAGGAATCTCCACTTTCTATGCTATATGGTTCTCTACACAACATTTAATGATAATTGGAAAATATCCTAGCAATGACAACCTAGCAGTGCTGTGTTGTCAAGTCACAAACATCTATTTCAAGCTGAGCTGGCTGGTATTTTTCTAAATTTTATTCTCTGAGAAAGCTACCTTCCTAATATTTTTCAGATAACCTTAAATTTTTCTTTTAAATCAATCTCAGATTTCAAAATTAAATTGTAGAGCTTTTTCTCCAAGTGTGATGAGAGCTCTGCCCTTTCCTCTGCTTTCTCTCACCTCCTGAGTGCAAAAACATGAGAAAGTAGAACAAGATAGCAGGAAAGAAATGATACAAAACCAAACAAAGTTAGAACTAAACCCAAAATTTCAAAATAATTTTTCTTGTTCTCATGAGTTTTCTACTGAAAATACCAAACCCAGTTCTTTTTCACAAAACAATTTTTAAAGTAATATTAATGCAAACAGTCATTTTTCCTAACAACTCACATCTGGCCTGAGTAATCCTGAAGGCACCTGGCATTAGATGAGCCATGGGACTGTAGGCTCAGTGGTGATATTTGTCATTAGTCCAGCAAGAAACCTCAAACTGGCAGAATTTTCATTCTCTGCATACACGAACACACACAGTGTGACCACAGCCTGGAAACTCCCCAAGACGACAAATGAGCTGAATCCCAGATTTCATTTCAAAGCCAACCTCAGAATTTCCATGGTGCGTTGAGCCCTCCAGCCTTCCATCCAGAAATCAATGAGGTGACATTGGCATGGAATAAAAATAATGTAGTGATGAAACAGGGCCCTAAAGTGCTTCACAGTGACATTTTAAAAACTGAATGCCATGTGAAAAAAATGAAGTCAAATGCCCTTTAATCTCCACAACTCTGTAGTGTCAGTCTAATTAAACCCTCAGCCTTCTGCTGACTTAGAGCTACACCCACTGAAAAAGGATGCCCTGTGATAGACATTATTAGGTGACCTCCTCCACCCCAACATCTGTAGAAGTGCCCTTAGCTCTAATGAATGCACGTGCTGGAAGAATGACGGGATTTCCTACAAGCTCAAATTCACCCCATAAACTGCAGAGCATTGCTAATGTTTCTGTCTGTCCTGCTAAAATCCCATCCCTGGATCAGACAGGCAGAAGGAATGAGCTGGACCCCTCGGCTGAAGCTCTGTGCAGTTTCCCTTAATATAAATCTAATGCAGGAATAATGGCAATTTATAACCCAGGCAGCCAGAAAGCAGTGAAATGGAGCAAGCAGCCAGTTCAGAGCCTCAGCAGTGCTTCTGAGACTGAAATGCAATTTCTGGCCCCAGAGGGTGGTTTTGGGAGAGCCATTCCACCTTGCTCACATTCCTGCTGGACACCATTCCTGCCCCCAGCACACAGACCTGCATTCTGAGCAGGAAAATCTTTCCTTTGGCCTTGGCCTCTTCCCCATCCACGTGAGCAAACCAGGCACAAGGATAGAGCCACAGGGCTACCATGCTGCTAAAACTCCTGATTAAATGCCCACTGGTTTTAATGGGCATAATACCTGTAGGAAACAAACCTGCTTGTTTCAGGGAGAAAAGGACAGATTTGTCCTTTGCTCATGTATTTACCACTGGATATTTCTATTACTCTTCATTCAAACTTCCCTTCCAGACCACAAATGCCCTGTATTGAGCTAGGCACAATTCAAATTCTTTGCATAGAAACTTTAGAAAGAGTAAACAGTAATAAAATTGTGTTTTAACACACCCCTACTTGCAGAAGAGATCCATAATCATAGACCACCCCAAGACAAAGTTTTCACAACCCAGTTTGAAACGTTCCCCAGATTACCCAGCAAATCCAGGATGGATTAGAGAAGATTCACCTCCTCCAAGCCAGGTCTGCTACAACTACCTGCCCTTCCCAAGGCCAAGCTGCCTTTCCCAGGAGATGAACACACCCATCTAGACTGTGATGCTGTCAAAAGTCACTCTCGCTGCATCTTTCAGAGGAAGGTCCAGACTGCAGCAAGCAAAGCCAGGGGCTACAAGGCAGCAAAGAGGGAGCAGGGGGGAAAGCTGGCTGGAGATACAGATGGGACCATGAATGGGATCATTCACTGGTGGGCACACCAAAAGCATCCTTATCCTGTGAATATTTCAGGGTGCTGATGGATTTTCAAAGCTGTTTCAGAGGCTTGAGACCCAAGTTTGCTCTTTACAGTGAACCTCCACACCTGGCTTGGCAAAATGAAAGCTTCCCAGCCTCCTTCCCTGTGCACCTCCTGGGGAAAGCAGACACTGAGGGGCTGCAGAAGGAAGGAACAGCCTACAACACCCAGCCAAGTCATTTCTAGAAGGGCCCTGGCACTGTGCACCAGGGCTGGCAAAGAGGGAACCTGTAGCAAGAAAGCAGCAAAGAGCCAATTTCTGTGCTGGCACCACTTGAGCAAGAAGAGAACATGTATCCACAGGCAACAGTGCTCATGATTTACACCGACATGAGCAAGATCAGAACCAGGCCCTGGTGCTTTGTTACGACAGTAAGAGCGACAGGGAGCTTTGCCTCTCCTCCTCAGGGTATATCCCTATGCCTTTGTGGTACCAGCACAATAAATAATACATTCCTGGAAGAGGAGATCCAAGGAGCTTTCCATAAACAATTCAGGGTTTCTCCTTTAAAAACCTCTGAAATATATTCTTAATGCCCAAGCCATGTAAGTCATTAGGTTTCTGTCAGTGTGCTCAATACATATGTATGTGCCAGAGACCAGAATCCTAGTGGAGTCTGTACTGCAGGACATCTATAAAAGAAAATTGCAGTTAAAGTGTCCAAAACAATGATCTGTGGGTGGTCCTCTGGTTAGCAGATGGGTTTCTACAGAGCACATATAGCTACGAGCGACAAACACCTCCTTGTTTTTGTCTCAGTAGCCTCTGCATGTAAAGAAGAGCTGGAGGATTCAGTGCCTGCAGATTAGCAGTTCATGTGTCTTTATGGGACAGTGTGCAATCCTATCTAGACAGGTCTGAGAACTCTAATTGCATTCTCACTCAAAATGGAGCTACTTACAGACATTCATCATCATAAAATAACAGTGTCTGACACACGTGTTCTCACAGGGCATAATGTTTTCCAGGGGCAGCCAAACCAGAGCAGGTAGGGTGAAAAAGTAAATTAAAACCTCTTTTCCATAGATTCATGGAGACAGCCACACAGCCAGTGGGATGTTGCCTGTTTGATCTACCTGCTTTGACCACAGACTCAGTGCAGAGCCTCCTCAGTCTGAGGTTTCTTCCAAACAGACCATGAAGTGTCACCTTGAGCATCCCAGTTTAACCTAAACAGAAGTCTTGCTCTTCTGATTTGGGAAGAACTGTTGCATAAATATAATTGAGGTGGAGAGAAGAGTGAGGGAAAGGGTTGTCAGGAAGGTCAGAAACCTTTTAGACAGAGCCCTTGAAGGCTCACACATGCCAGGGAATGCACGAGGGAGGGAGAAGAGTTTAACCCACATGTACTCCCAGCTACACAGCAGACAAGTGGCCATAGCATCCCCCAAATCCTCTGCACACCTGGGAACAGCCCAGACCTTTCTGTATGTGATGAGAAGATAGGGCAGGTTCACATAAGTGCAGTTCTGCATTTCCACGTAAAAATGTTGCCTTTCACAGGGCGTTAGAAAATTCAGCTGAAATGACCAGCTGGCCTCTTTGGAACTTCCTTTCCTGCCTCCATAGGTCTTTGGAGAGTAAAAGTTACCTGTGTAAAAATGAACTGATTCTAGTTTACAGTTCACTGTATAGACAGAGGTTACTTTAATCCTCTTGGCTTTAGCCCTTATTTAGTCCACAAGGACCATTGCTGGAATGGGACAGTTTGGCCAAAAAAACACTGAAATTGTGAATGTTCTAAAACATTCACTCCAAAGTGAATTAGTTCATAAGCTCTTCCAGAGCACATGATGTTTCATACTGCAGAGCATGTCTTAAATTTTCCATCTGGGTGTAAATCTTGGAAGAAGATGTCACCAGTCAATTCTGAGAAGTGAGAGTGTCATTAGCATGTTGCTTTAATTGTGTTTTAAATATTATATTAAACAATTTTTTGTACATTTCCTAAGAAGAGTCCTCTTTCATGAGGTTTCCCAAGTCTCATGTCAACTTACTGTGGCTCAGATGTGTACATCAAATCAAATTAGCACATTCCAAACTTCATTTCCACTGAAACACAATCAATTGTAACTTATTTTTGAATACGCTGCTTTCTCTAATTGTTAGCTCCAGCCTCTGCTGAATAGGTGGTTAAGCAAATTATTCCATCTCACATATGAAAATTGTGCTATTTATGCTGGCAGCTTTCACAGTTACTGATGAGGTTTCTTGAGCTAATGAAATAATGAAAACACAAAACAGATTTAGCTTTCTTAATAAGGAAAAAGATAATGAACTAAAATTAAAATTGAAACTCTCACTATACACAGAGTTACTCTAATATAATTTCTTTTTTAAATTAATGCCCATGCTTTTTTATTTTATTTTTTACATGCCAGTGACAAAGCTAGTTAAAAATCCGCTTCAACCATGGTAATGTAAAGATGCTATTACTTTATTGCATTTTTTGTGATGTAATTATGGGACATATAGTTTTGGTGACTTCTCTGTGTGATCAGTCATACATTAAAGGGCATCACTTTGATTAGACACTGTGCTTGGCTTCATGGAAGGGGAAAGGTGAAGATGAAAGAAAATTACTTTTGGTCACCTTTACATCCTTCTATCCATGCCTTGATGCTGGGCTGGCACCTCCTGGTGCAGATCTGCTGGGATTTGCCTTGCTGGAACCCTGCAATGCAAGCCAGTTTCCTCCCTCACCACAGAGGCAGAGATCTGGCTCGTGAGGAAGTCTTGCCAAGGAGAAAGCACAGCCACACCGTGCTAAAAAACTCCATCTTCTCTCCCTACAGCCAAAGAGGGGAGGAAAACTCGGTGTGCTCGTGTCACCTGTAGGGCAAAGCCTTCTTGCTTCCTCTGGTTTACACATTTTGAGTTTGAAAGGGCCCTGCAATACTGTTTTACTCTCTCCCTCATGGTTCCCACGCTGAGGCCAAGGGCCAGGGCTGTGGAGTCCAGTTAAGGCTGAGCTGGTGCTCCAGGGGCTGAGACAGGCTGCCTGGGCTGCAGCAGGAGACACCCCCTGGCACCACTTCAGAGCTGGAATTCTACCAGATTGTGGTCCCTCTGGTTTTGAAATATGTGATTCTAGAGCTTAGCACCGTCGGTTTTCAGTGCAGAGATTTGGCTGGGAATACAAAATCTGAGAAATTTGATACAGGGCAACTGTCAGGATATATTGGTGTTTCTGTCAAATAACCTGCACAGCAGGTCCAGAAGATGCTTCATGTGTCTGTGACATGTCTTTGGAGTTTTGCAGGGTTACCAGATGGATCCTGAATTCATTCCTCAAACCCTGTCACTGAAGTTTTCTTGAGGAAGAACAAGGAAAAGGAGCAACAGCAGGGCCCAGTGCCAAGGGTTCTGGCTGCCTGAGGATCCCAGTGCTGGCACATCACGCACTGCCCCTGCTTTGCTGCATTAGGAAATTGCTGCTAAAGCCCCTCAGGCTCCCACTCCCTTGCTGAACTCTCCGTTCTCACTCGATGCTGCAGCACCCAGTTTTGTCCTTAACCTAAAACAATTATACATTCCTGTCAATAAATACCATACCATGAATTAGCAGGCTTGCTGGCTCTGTGCCTGCCAGTGCAGGAGGAAATGGCCTCATAAATATTTGTGCAAGACATCAATAAATTTGAAGTGTTGACTCGAGTACTCAGCTTCCCTATCTGAGACCTGGAGCAGAGCTTCCGGAGTTCACATGTTCCTGCCGCGAGAGGCCAGCGCTGGAGGCCAGCGATATCCCCAAGATGCTGAAACTGGAGATGCAGACAGAAACCCCATATCAACCCCTTAGCAAAGTCCCTTCATGCTACTGATCCAGGTGGAAATGGTCCTTGCAATACAGACAGGGGAGGTCTTAAGAAAGATGGTGTTTTCTTGCCCACTGCTGCTCCTCACTGTTTTTTGATTTTCCAATTTTTACTGTTTATTACTACAGAAAAGCCATTGTTGTAGAGCTTCATGTGGCCAGTGAGCTGGGCAGCCCCCTCCAGCAAAGATGCTTTAGGTTTTACAGAAGACCTGAGGAGGATGGGTCACTATGAACTTGCTTCATGCTGTACGGCTTCAGAGCACCAGGACATCGGTGTGGAGAGCCCCCCATGTGCTTCTGAGATCAGAATAATTTAATCTGGGTTAAAAATATTATTTTGAGCTGCTCTACTTTCATAATCTTAAATGACATCACTTTCAGAGTGTGGGCTGTTTTGCTGCCATTGGGGTACTACTCCCCAGCCTAGCATATTCAGAAGCCTTTTGATGTCACTACCAACTTGCCCAGGTTTGCAAGCTTTATTTTAGGAAGAATTACTCCTTTTTGCAACACCCCCACACTTGCATTAATACTGGATGCTCTTCTCCAGATAAACACAGTTTTCACAAAAAGCAGAAAATGGGAACAAAGCATTGTATGGCTTTGTTTTTCTGTCTGCTCTGTGCTCGTGGTGTATGCACACATATGGACTGATCCAAGGAGCTTGGCCTCAGGAACAGCTCCCTTCCCTCCTCAGGAGATGGCCCAAGTGGTTTACTGAGCCTTTCAGGTCTTGTAAATCAAATATTTGGGAGCCTTGTCTAGAAGTGCTCTCTTGCAAGTTATGAGTGTTAGAGGAAAAAAAGGCTCTGAGGATGTAAGGAGAAAAGGTGAAGGTCAGGGGGTTTCCCCAGCTCTGTGTGGAACTCCTCCCTTCTACCCCAGGAGATGAGCAGCAGCCAACAGCTCCATTCTAATGAAACAGTGTTGATTGGAAAGACAGGTGTGATTTTTATTTTTTCTTCCTATACAGGCAACAGGCTCTCCTGTATTCTCAGTCTGTGAGGTCTAAGATTGTGACAACTAATTAGAAATGGCTATGAAAAAAGCACATGTGCAGAACTTGGATTAGAGGGTGGAGCAGATGTACCAGGAGGGTGCTCTCTGCCTCACTTTCTCTGGTGTTCCCAGCTCACTGTCTAGACTCAGCTCTCCTGGGGAGAAAGAGGCAAGAAGGCTCAAGGAAGAAAAAGAAAAAATGAAACTCAAGCTAGCAATTGTCAGATCTGCGATAATGCTGAATTCCATCATTATTATCCAGGCTACTCAGGAAACCATTTTACAAGGCTTAGAAGACATCTGGGGCTGAAGTCAGATATATTTATTGAGCCACTCACATCCAGGTTTGCTAAAGCAATTGCTTTATCTCTTAATTTCCCATGTGTTCAGATGGTTACTGGAACACAGACCTGGAGAGACTCTCCTCAAGCGCCCCAGCCCACTGTGGATCAGCAGTGGCACAGCCAGGCCTCATCCAAGGCACCTCCTGGGGACCAGGGCCCAGCCCACGGTGCCCCTTGGCTGCTCCAGCAGCTCCCACTGGTGCTGCTCCCACCAGCACACGGCCACTGCTGCTGCCAACACAGAATTCCCGTGTAGGGGGGTTCCCACATCTTTCACAGCCTGGTGCTGTCCCAGGTCCAGCCTGGCATCCCCAGCTCCTGCACTGGAATTTGCCATCTGGCTGCAGCCACGAGCTCAGCATCATGATCTTTCTTCCCCGTTGGGGCCTGGCTGCAGATTATTCTTTCCTTGTCCTTTTCAACACAAGAAAAAGCACTTTTTTCCACACCCTGCTGGAGGGAAACCAAGAAGCAGGGCATGAATTCTTCTAAGTTTTGGGGGGTCTTTTTACTTTTTTGCAAGAGGACAAGGGCTGATATGCAACAACTGGGGTTTTCCCCCAAGTTCTCCTTCATAAAATGGATGCTTTATAGAAAATAAAAAGCACTGCTGGTGGACTAATCTGAAGAGGCTGTAGAGCTGCTGTTTGGGTAGGTGTGTGTACCTCACTTGGGTTCACCTCAGCAACCTCATTCTCAGCATTTCCCCATCTTCACCAGTAAGAGATTCAAGCTCAACCCCACCAGCCAGTCCTCCTGGCGTTAAAACATGAGTCTTTATGTCTCTCCTCCAGATAAACATTACAAAAAAATTTAAATCTACACCAAAATTACTGCTGTGATAAAATCAACTTTAATACAACTTTAATACAACTACTGAAACGCTGGCTACAAAGAAAGATGGCAAGGGAGTACTCCCAAAAATAATTTGCTTTAAATCTGCAAACAGCCATCAAGCATCATCAAACTATTCAGAGAAGATGGCAAGAAGATAGCAGATTTGTTTTGTTTGCTGTCACATCTGCTTGTCCTGGTTACCATTTACTACCTTCCTTACAATGGTTTTCTTTCTCTTGTTAAATGTTTTTATTTTGTTTTCCTAAGAAAAGCAATGTTTCAGAACAGCAACATTGGTAACATTCACGTACGGAGGGAGAACTGCTGACTAAGGGGATTTATGCTGGCGATCTTACACACAAAAGTTATTTCTCAAAGGGAAAAATATATGCCACACTTTCTTGGCCATCAGAGATCACTCTGCAGACAGAGAATCTGTTCAGCTGAGCTGATGGCAAAGACTCATTTCCAGCTTGGAGTTACTGGCACGGCACCTGCAGCAGCTTTCTGGAGCTCACCACTTGGAGCCCAGTGCCAGACCACAGAAAAAGGCAGAAAAAGGCAGAAAAGGCAAAGAGCAGCCAGATATTATGTGCAACTATCGTGGCTCACTAGGGCTCCTATTCTCAATTTGCTGTGACCTTTAGAGAAATGGAGCTGATACTGAGCAGACAATGCAGCTCGCTGCTCTCTGGGAAGCCCCAGCTCGTGCCCTGTGTCCCTCTCAGAGCAGTCACACACACCACCTGGCCCGGCTGGAAGGGCTGGGATGATGAACCAACTCATTTTCATTTGTGGCACCTCCCTGAGTAAGATGTGCAAAATAAAGACAGATGGCAGTGGATAAACTCCAGCGACTGTGAGGCTGCAATTAGCAATAGCTGCCACACTGTGTGGAGCGCCCTCAAATGAACTTCCCTGTGGCCCCAAGCCCCTGGTAACACACAGAGGTACTGCAGCCCATCTTATAGAAAGAACTTCTTTGCCTTTTACCATTTTACCGTCTTGTTTTGCTTTACATTTTTTCCCCATTGGCCTGACTTCCCTTTTAAAAGCCTCCATCTTCACACAGCTGTTCCTGCAGCCATCACTGTCTGAGTTAGTGGTGGTGCCTTGGCCAAGCAGGGAGGTCTCACCTCTGGGGTCTGTGTGGGAAAGCTCCTTGAAATCCAGGCCTCAAACAGCCATGGGAGCTGCAACGTTTTCCATGTGTTCCCATCACAAAGCGCTAAAATGCTAATTCCTCAAAATCATTTTCTCCCAGGATTTTTGCAGCATCACCAAACGATGCTGAAGCTCAGCAGGAGGATCCAGGTGATAATCCAGGCACCTTTCTGCCCTGGGGGCAGTTTGGCTTCCCTCTTTATTCTTCGTGTTGCTTCCTAGTTCAGATGCCTGAGGTCTGCAGTTGACATGAAAATGTTATTTCATCTTAAATAACTGCAGGCACATTAGTGTTTTCTGATACTTTTTTTCCATTTAGATATCTCAATAGAAGTTGACCACTGATGGTCTTTTCCAGAAATGAAATTAAGAGGCAAAAATAACCAAAAGCAAAAGCCATTATAGGGAGCATTTTTATAAGGGAGCTCTGTGTTTTTGGAGCCTACCTGTTATTTTCAATAGCAATTTTTTCTACCATGGATTCAGGTCAGTTTTGAAGAAGAATCCTACCTTGCTCAAGTTGCCTTTGCAACTGCTCTTTTCAGCCTCCAAAAGCCATCTCACCCCAGGTATCCAGCAGGGAGAAAACTGGGGTGGTTTCATGTGAATTATAAAACCTGAACCTTTTATGAGAAAAAAAATGGAAATAAATGATACAATGAGAACAATAACCTTTGTGGGGTTTAATCTGACTATTGTTAGTGTGGAAAACATGATAGAAAAAATCCCACACATTTCCAATGGAGAACAATCTGGGTCTGCCCAAATTAGCTCCCCAGCCCAGCAGAGGCTCAGTTAAAGCCTCTGGTAGCCTCACCAGCAGATTTCCAAGTCACTCTGGTGAAAGCAAAGAATTTCCTCATATGTGCAAACATACCTGACGATTGGCATAATCCCAATGAACACACATTAGGTAAGTAAAAATATTCCAGTGTATTGATATTAATTCCACAACTCAGACCCAAGATCAAGTTCTCATTTGTCTGAATAACAGAGCATTTAAATATTTAGTTCAAATATAAAGACTTTCGGCTTATATACAGGAGTGGGGGGGAAATCCAAGGAACAAAAGTTTTCCTTGTAGCATGCACAGTGCTGATTTCCAGTCCTTGGCAGCCACAGCACGACACAGCCATGGCAAATGTCTGGCCAAAACAAATCCATAAAATTTGCACTGTACATGCACCCCCTCCATGCATGAAGCTCTAATAAGCCCAGATACTTTCTGCCTCTCCAAACAGTTGAGCTAAAGAGGTTTCCCCACGGGTTCTAGCTGGGCCAGGAGCATGGAGACTTTATTATGTAACAACCCACATTATTTAGTGAAAATCTGGAATGTGCTTTATTAGTTGGGCCTTTGTTTGTTCAGGAAATACCTCCAGACAAATGTGATGACACAGGCATTTTTAATTTGCCACTTCACGTTCACATCAAATTAGGTGATTTTACGTGTTATTCCCTCCATTAAAAGCGACAGGCTGCAAGGTTAGCAGTTTCCCTCAGAAGCTCTTGATGACATTACAGACACACATAGAAAGCACGAGCCCATCAGAATGAATTAAGATCACCTCTCTTTGCCTATAATCTGAAAGACTCCATGTGGTCTCTCTTAGCACCAGACCCAAATGCCAACCCTCTGGAACAGCACGTGCAAGTGGTTGGAGGTAAGGGGAGGAGAGGTCAAATTCTGTGTGCTCCATACGATCAAATTTGTGGTATTAAACCAACAATTACCAGTGAAGTGGTGAGTGAAAAACAAACGTCCTATCTATTACCCAATTTCAAATGCCAGTGCGATGCCCGCAGGAGTCTCAGACCTCAGTTATTTTTTTGACGTACTTGGTAACGTGTCAAATCTTAATACCTGCTTTCAAATGGAGCTGGGTTTTTCCATTTGCGAGCTCAAAGTCATTTTCATTTTTGAGCAGACTTAAAAAAAGACCAGTTAGACTGCTGCTAGTATAGTTTGAGGATATATTCCTCAGTGGATTACACTTCTGCTTAGGATAAGTAGGAAAAAATGTAGGAGAAATTATGTTAAATGCAAAATATTTGGTCTTGACTGAATATCACTGAAGCAGTTCAATGAAGACCCAAAGGAAACACTGGTAGAGAAAAAGAAAAGAGAGGAAAAAAGCAGTCCTAGTTTTCTTACAGTGAGGATTAGGAACTGAAGTGTGGCCAGCGTAGGAACATACACTTCTGCTGGACTTCAGTCCAGGTAATAAAAGAAAAAATAGAGATTATGTGGAGCTGGGTAATAAAAGAGGTAGCGGTGTGAGTCTGCAGCAGCAGGTTTTTTGGCTGGCAGTTTAATGACTGGGGCTGAAGCTCTGCCAAACGGGGCTGAGCGGGTCTGATGCAGCTCCTGGGGTCTGCCTGCAGAGGGGATGCAGCAGGGGAGGTCTGCAGGCTGGGAGGGCACCAGGGTGGGAGCCCTGTGCTGGAGCTGCTGCTCCATCCATCAGTGGGACACTGACACCTTCCCGAGCCCCGGGTGTTTGTGACACCTGCAGGGCGCCCTGCGAGCCCTCCCCTGCTGCACTGGGCTCTTCCATGGCCAGGGAATGAGGTAGGGCTGGGATTTTGAGGAATAATAGCAGGTGTGTGCTGGAGAAGCAGATTTCCATGGGAAGGTCTGTGGCCCCTGTGCCTGGCTGGCCAGGTGGGTGGCCCTGGCCTGGCACCCCAGGAGAGCAGGTGAGTGCCCTGAGCAGCCACCTCAGCCAAATGCCAGCAGGAGCCGTGGGTGCGATGGGCAGGGAGTGAGGAAGGAGGAGGAAGGGGCACATTGAAGCTGTCTCCCAAAACCAGGAGCTGCAGACTTTAATCTCTTCCCACCTCTTAATGAGGCTCAGAACTTACATGATTTTTTTCTCCAAAATTCTCTGAAGCTGGGCACCTAAAACTGTCAGTGAAACTCAGGCTTCAGCACAGGAGGAATAATCTGGCTGCTCTCTGCACACATACCTGAGAAGTGCTCCCACAGCCAGGTACATTTCTGTACAGTGGCTTTGTGTGCTGTTATTGCAAACACCTCCATGGGGACTGGGTAGAGAGAGACTTTGTTCCTTCAGGTCAAGTGAATTCAGGCTGTGTTTGCAACGCAGTTTCCAGGTGTTGGATGGTCACTAGCCTTGGCAGGCACATCCTTTCAGAATTCTTTCCAATCTCAAAGAGATAATCCCACTATGAAAACTAGCAAGGCACACTTCCTTGGAAGCCACCTGAGCAGGTGAGACAGGGGTGGTTTGCAGGTCCTTGTCTTCAACCTCAGAAGGTGCAGGGTCTGGAGGTCAGCCAGTTCAGCCAGGTGTGAGTGTGGCAGTGAGCATCTGCTCCTCTGCCTTCTGCTACTCGAGGCTAAAATGCAGGAAATCCCATTCTTGCTTAATTTTTCCAGCATCAGATGAATAATCTTTATTTTTGAAGCAAGAAGCACCGGGTGTATCTCCATACCTGCCCTACTGCTGTTTGCCTCACCCTCTCTCCACCACCAGCGTGCAGTGAGCTCTCTCTGTTGACTTTGTCTTCCCTGATGTGTTTTAAGCCCATGTTTAATTGCTGAGAAACCCTCTCTACTGAAGAGTTAGAGGAGAGTCTTTCTTTGTGTTTCTTTTTGCTCAGAAGGGGCTGAAGCAGCAATCTTGACTTAAAGGCTGACTCTGATTGGAAAATAAACAACTATAAAGTACAATAAATCCCATTGAAGAGCCCAGTCAAAACATCCCAATGAACAGCTAATGCTCCACTAACCAACTCCAGATGTCACAGCCTTGTCTGGCACTAATTGGTTGACTGGAGAGTCAGTAACTGTGTAACCTGGAGGAAATCTCTACTTCTTGCATTTGAGATGAGTTGCTAAGACAGAAAATGGTTTTGTTTTCTTGTGTTTCCTAATTTCCAAACTACAGAGGGGTCACAGGTTCCAGCTGATATCTGCCCAGTGGCAGGGCACTGTTCAGTTTTAGGGTCCCCAAAATTTTCTCAAGAGCATGAAGCTGCCCTGGACATTTGATGTCACTCCATTCCCAAGATCTTCTGGGTTTATTTGTTTAACCAGAGGACATGCCCTAGCAGATTGCAGCTAAATTCTTAGATAAAGGTAGTTGCAAATTCCATCTAGAAGTGTCTGAAGCAGCAAAAACCAACCCCCCCAAAAAACCCTCAATCAAAACCAAACTAAAACCAAACAAACAAAATCCCAAAGAAAGCAATTGCTTCCAATTATAATTAAAACACATAAAATCAGAAAATTGGAGATGTATTTGGAAAGAGAAAATATCTTTTTTAAAAATAAGATGACCCTGACGCATCCCAACTCCTACAGGCTGAAAATTCATGTCTGCCTGCATCACTGCATTGGCCAGGGACATACAAAGTGGCTAACCAGGATTTTCCAGTGGGCTTTTTTAGGGATATTTGACAAGATCATATTATCTATTCTGTGTAATACTACAAAGCAATGTGTGCCTGCAGGTATCTTTTCTGTTTTACCAGAATACTTCCCAGTGCTCTGCACACACTTACTTGTGTTGTCTACCTTCAGCAAAGATATCCCACTGGCTTCTGAGACTTCCATGAAATTAATAATTGCTATTCATAATTCATTCTTGGGGTTCCAGTCATATCCTGAGCACACAGGAGGAGATTCTATGGAAGAATTTCCTAGAAAGTTACTTAATAAGTTTCTATTTAAAAGCTACTGTTCATATTCCTTATTATTTTAGATTTATTTGTAAAAATAATTTTATTTTAAATTAAAAAAAAAAATTCAAATGGTTTACATGAATTTTAACAAACATTTCTCTTAGTGTCTCTGACATGTTCTTCATACTTTGTGAGAGCATTTTAGTACTACATAAATTTGCACACCAAAATCTAATGTCGAGCTTCTGCTCACTTACATATAACTGATTTTTTTTAGTGCTTGTGAAAATACCCAAAAAAACAGTCTATAACCTGTTTCTCAAGTGTCAAAACCATTTTTTCTGCAGAGTACTGTGCAATGCAGCATCTGTTTGGACACATCCAGCCATATCTTTCACTCCTGATCTGCAAGGGAATAACACAGGATTTGAAATACAGTGGACACTTGTGCAGAGCATGAACAATGAAAATTACATCCAGCCCTTAATCCAGGGGATTCTGGGCTGAGCTCAGCCTCTGTGGGTATACATATCCATTCTGCATTTAGTTCCACATATTCCAAGACTGGATGTTTCCCTATAAGAGTCACATGGGAGCAAAAGTGGGATTAAGTGGTTTTCTCTCCATGTTTTGCTATTACCATTACACATGTAATATGCAGGCACATGAGCAACTGTGCTGCACAATGGTCAGCAATGAAATTAATTTCTTCCAAGTTGCTAGAAGGTTTCATATTTCAGGTATCATCTTTATTTTGTTCATAGCCTTGGGAGAGAATGGATGGAAAAGAAGCAGGAGGTTAATCATACCCCATACACCGAGATTTGGAAAAGTGTCACTAAATATTCCTCCTTCAAGCCTGAGTGAAGGACTGGTTCCTGCCAACAGGGAGTGCAAAGCTGGGTCCTTCACCAAAAGTCTCCTTTTGTGCTTTTAAATCTGCCAGAAGCTGGCCTGACTTTGGCAATGGTGACACAAGAGAGGATTCCTCTGGGTGCTCTCTGGCTGCTGAATTTGTATCGACAGAAATAATACACCCCCTCCTTGGTGGTACAAGGGTTGGGTGCAAGGAGCCCCTCACCTACCTGGTCTATAATGTGCTGGTCTATAATTTGCTGGTGCCTCTTACCAGCAGGAGTTAGATCTGTAGCCTCAATATCAACAGAAATTTTTAAAAAATGCAATGCATGAAAGTAGATGGATATTGAACTGCACACTATAAGGAGAAGGGATTGAATCTTCTGTTCTGTTCTAAAGTTCCTATGAAGAAATTGTGGGACATAAGGAAGGAAATGCCTATGGAAGTTAAATTTCTGTTTCTGTTGAGCTAAGTAGATAAAAATTCTCAAACAGGTTTTTATATAAGTGCAGAGCATCGATGCTTTTTGACATTCAACATTAAATATCTCTGTTTATCACTAACCACTTTAGAACACTAAAGCACATCTTTTAAAACCAGCCTTTGACTCTGGCAGCAAAGTTGTCTGTTAAAAGAAACTGTTAACATTCAGTTGAGTGGCATTTGGAAGAGAACTAGCAAAGTAAACTCAAGGGTTAATGAAAGTAAATGAGATTATCCTCATTGATCCCCCATAATCCCCATGGTCTGAGTGCAACTGTCAATCACCAGGAGAGACTTTTTCCTAATCTATCCCTCTGTGAATAAGTCATTCCAAACTGAACATACTTTATACACAGACTTGTATTCAAAAGTGCAAACACACACTCTGAACACATAACAAAAAATTTAGCACGGTAAATTCCAAAATGAAGGGGAAAATAAAGCATAGCTAAAAATATGGTGCATAAATTTAAAAAAAGAGAAAGTTTCTTTTACTAGCTAAAACATATTCCAGCTGTCCTTACTAACTCACTGTTTCCCATGTAAGCTGGTAGCAACTAATGAATCTGTTAAATCTCTCCTCTGTAAAAGAGGAAAGACTGTTCCCATAAAATTAAAACTTACTGTTTAACAGATTGACCTAAGCCAAATATGGTCTGGAGCATAGAAGAAATTATTTCAGTATTTTTCAGAATAATGTATTAAATCAAGTTATGCCGTGTCAGAGGCTCAGGGGATGTTGCAGGAGGAGCAGGGTGTGTGAGGGAAGGGCACAGAGAACTGTGCCATGACTTGTCCTGGCTGCTTTCAGGCACTGCTGTGGCCCTTCCTCAGCAATGCCAACCCCACAAAAGTTGTCTGTTCTTTTGGGAACCACATCACTGCAGGGCTACCCCACATTCCTATGGGGTCTGGACACCAGTGGTGTCTGCAGAGCCCCAGCCCATCAACTCACTTTTCCCAGGACTGCACTGAGTTCAAAGACAGTCAGAGGCACCAGTCTCCTTCCTTAACTCTTCTTTCACTTTGGTCCTTAAGCACCTGAGCAGTTCTGTGCTCCTCCTGCATGGGCACAAGGGAGGGATGCACATGGGCAGGCACCAGGTGCGCACTCCCAGAGCTGGAGAAGGAACTGGCTCAGGAGGCAGTGTGACCTGGGGAGGTGAACACATCTGGGGAATCAGCTCTCTAGTCCAGATTTGCCTCAAAAGCTCAGTTCTAAATTCGTGCTTGATTTTGTGAGAAATTCTTCCAAGATGCCCAGTGCACAGACAATGTTAATTGCAGCATTTATAAGTACCTACTTACTCTGGGAAATCTCCCTCTAATACTTTGCACCTGGAATTCTTGATAATGCAGACATGGCACTTAGGGACATGGTTTAGTGGTGGACTTGGCAGTGCTACATTTACAGTTGGACTCAATATTAAAGGTCTTTTCCTACCTAAATGATTCTGTGCTTCTATACTGGAGTCACTTACAGAGAAACTCCGGCATTTAGAAGAAAGACAATCCTTCTACAGATTGTTCAGACCCACCTGTAATAATGTTACTGCATTCTGCAGAGGAAAAGGAAACTGTCTGTCAAAGGTTTGAGATGGAAATGCTTCACACCGCCCAAAGGTACCTCTTGATAACACAGTGCAACACCCATTTTCCTCCTGTAAACACTCAGAGCCACCACCTCTAACCTGAGGCTGAGTTGGAAATAAATGCCCCACTCTCAGGTTTAAAGAAAAACCAGCTTGGTAGCCACTTGGCCTGCAGCCAGGATTAAAGTGTTAACTCAATGTCTGTCAACCTGTCACTTAAACATTTACAAAACTACTGACCACTTCTATTAAAAGACCATTGAACCAGGATTAAGCTTTTCCAGGGTTAAGCTGATGTAAAAATGCAAGGAATGTCACACCAAGGGCAGCTCATTTTATTTGTATTGTAAACATGAAGAAGTTGGAGGATAAAATGTTACATGTGTATTAAATATGAGGATATACCCCTGCTTTGCATTTCCCCTTCTTTCAGCTTCCTAAACACAGATCCCATTACTCAGTGCTCTGACAGCTGCAGAGCACAGCACAGTGAACATGGAAACCTCCAACTGCCTCAAAACCAGCTCTGGATGCCTCAGAACAGGTTGGGGTAGCTTTGCTTGGAGGGGGGATGTGGCACAGAGTCTGGCCATAGTGCTGGGAGCAGCCATGGATATAACACAGCATTTAGTTAATCTGTCACATTGTAATCAGAGATAAATTGTTAAAAAGGGAGTCTTATCAAAAGCAGGAGCCCATTTTTAGCATTCTGTGGATTTATTTTGTAAAAGCAATGAAATCTCCACCAAGGGGTACCAAGAAGCTCAGTGGAACTCCCTGCAAGTTTAGCTGGCCAGGAGCTGTGATGGGACACTGAGATTGCTCTGGTTTTTTACCATTTCTTACCCCTTGCCAGCCCTTGGCAGAGACAGGGTGCAAGGCTGGATGGGCTGATGGCCTGATCTGCTCTGTTTGCATCTGCCACCTCATTAGCTCTCAATAAAAGCATGCTGGCCTGTCTGAGCATCAGTGCAGAGACTTGACTCACAGAACCATTGGTCTTTATTTATTCACTACTATCCTGCAAAATTTCAAAATATATAAGCCATTGAGCAAGTCTGCCTTACATAAATATTACAGAATTGGCCATCCCTGAAGAGGGAGGTGCACACATTAAATGAGATTTCTCTCCTTCCCCATAGCTCTCCCTTCATCTAGCCTGTTATCTTTATGAAATATAATTTTTCTTTCAGGAAGTATCTATGACACTTCCATCTGAAGCAGCGCTTCCAGTATTTACAGATATCAAAGAACTGGTCTTAATTTCATCTGATACTTTAAAAAGCCTTTTATTCTAAAATAAATTATTGAAATGTGGTATTGGTAAAATGGGTTGCTCCAGTAATGGATTTACTGTGATGGTTCAATCAATTTCAGAGATTGGATTTCAGGATAGAAACTATTCATCACTCTCCATGTCAAGGCAAGGTTTACCTTCACACTGCGGTCACCCACTGCAGCTTATGGATACCAAGGGCAGAGGAGGATCCATTGGAGGAAAACACTTTCTGTTGCTTTTTTTCCATTGTTGCTGAGGTCAGAGTTTGGAGTTTTGAGAGTTACAGCAGCTCCAGAGCATCCTGGTGCCACTCAGGGGGTGCAGAGGGACTCACCTATGCAACTGCAGATGTGCTTAAATATCCTGTTTATCTGTTCTGCCATGACTCAGTGCAGGCTTTTCTATATGAGTTTTCCAACTTCTCTGTTTTATTTCAGGATCAGCAGAGCTTCTTAGGTAGAGGCCTGCAGGGATAGGGAATATAATGTTTTTAATAGGAATGATGGGCAGAGACCTGCATTGGTACAAATTCTTCCCATCCTGTAACACTGAGAGCTCAGCACACGAGTGATGCTGATGAGGGGAAAGAGGAGCTGTGACATGAACCAGCCCCCTTATGCTTGCACTGACCCTCTCTTTCACATCTCAGGTTTTTCACAGGCTGAAGACCCCAACAGCTGCAGGTACACCTGCCCTGCTGTAGTTGGAAATGGATCTCCTGGAGCTCTGCAGCAAAGGAGGAGGTTGAGAACAGAAGCAGTTCAGTCCTGGGGGTCAGTAAAGACAGGATTTTTCTCTGTTTATTTTTGCTCTATAGAATTTGCATAAATACATATTCACAATCTCATTAGGACCTCCTCTTGCTCTCTGTCTGGTAGAGCTTCTTCAAGCCTGGTGGGGCCACAACCCAGAGAGGTTCTGCAAAGCACCACAAAACACAACTTGTCTGGGGTGTCCTGACCTACCACTGGCAGGAACAATTGGCATATCTAAGTTGTGTGACACAAAAGAAATTAAAACTTTTTTCCCATCCTCATGTCTATGGAATCTTGTTCTTCATTCCTAGAAAGCAAAGTCAGCTCCATAAATCAAGAAGTCTGTGGATTTGGGGTTTTACATTAACACCTTCGATTCATGCTTTGCTGTGACCTCTTGGATGGGAGTGAACTATTCTACTGTGCTGGGAAATGGCAGCTCCAGAGCCAATTTTAGCACCTAGAAAATTTCCCTTGGCTCCCAGATGCCTTAATTTTAAATGTGACCCCCTTCTAAAAGACAAAGTCATGTTTATGTTTGATTTCAGGTGTTACATACAATAATTTAAGAAGTTATATAGGGACTCAGAAATTATCTGACTATGGAGGGGGTTGGAAAATATTATTTGGAGCCAGAATTTCAGCTTTCTTGGCTATGGTCTATCTGCCAACCTCAGCTCTGCATTTAGTCTTTCACCGAGTTTTTTAAGCACTACAAATGATGGAGTTTTGCTCAGCTGGAGAATCACCATCAATAAATACAGCTGGATTGGAATAATTAATGAAGGGTGAAAAACTAGGCTTGTTATAGTTATTTATAATGCCTCTTAAGACAGTTAAAAGTAACTGAAAATTCTCTGGTGTTTTAAATCTTTCTTCTCACTCCACTTCACTACTCACACTCATTTTCCTGTTTTTCTGTATGAAATATGGCCTATCCTGGAAGTTTATTTTAAAAATCAAAACTCTGAAGAAACTCAAAAAAGGCACTCTGCAATGGCTAAGACAGAGTGAGCCTTGGCAAGAAAACTGCTGCTGATGCTCCTGTGAAGCCTGCAGAGGCTCCTGGAAGGGCACAGATGCCAGGGAGAGCCAGCTCTAGCTTCGGTCACAACCAAGCAGGTGCTTAAGGCTCCTCTTCATGCTGCATTTAAATGCACCAATCCTGCATTTAAATGCACCAATCCTTCCATCCCTGGCTAAGCCTCTGCCTTGCCTGGCAGTCTCAGCGAGTCTGTAAGAAAGATAACTCAGTTCTCACCTTCTCTGTCCTCCTGCCTCTGTTTAGAGCTTTTGATTTTGCTCAGGGGTGAGGTGAGGCTGCTCTGCCTGTGCCAGGGACTCAGTGTTTCCCACCTGTGGTAACCACACGTGGAACACTGTGATAAACAGGCTCCTGGGGTGCTGCACCCTCTGCAATCCAGCACTGACCTGAGCAGATCTACACAACTCAGTGCTCATCAACACCAGTGCCTCTCCTTTGGGAGTGCTTAGGGAAGGGAGGTGATGGAAAAGTTCAGGAAGAAGCAGCAACACTGAAAGGGGGTGAACTATATTGTAAATTAGATTTTAACTCCATATTTCCAAATTTTGAATTTTGTGTTTTCAAACCAGCAGTAACTGCAGTGATGAATGAAGAATTGTTTTATTAATGATCCAGAACTCCTCACTTCTCTATCCAAAATACACTAAATAATACAAATCCAAATACACTAAATAAAAAAACAAATTCCCAACTATTCCCAAGTCTAACCATCTATAAAAACTATAACTATAAAAACCTGCTTTTTTAGGAATATTATTACTTTGTGCAATTATTTTGTGTTTCTTATTTAGGAATATCAATGGACTGGAAATAAATTAAACACAGAATACTGTAATACCTTCTTAATCCACTGCAAAAAGGGAAAAAAAAGATACAACCAGATTCAGCAACAACCTGTAGAAAGCCTAGTTAATGACAGCTGGAGTGCAGGACATTCTGAAGTTAGCTGTGCTGTATTAGATATATCATAGCAAAGCAGAATCAATCACTCTCCAAGGAAGCTCTAAGAGCCATGGATCTGAAATTACAGTCTGACTCTGGTATTCCTTGGGATCTCACAGCCCTTCTACCTGGCTCATCCATGCAGAGATGAGATCTCAGATCCTCCCTCGATGAGCCAGCAGTGCCTCCTGCTGTACTCCAGCCTGCATTTATCTCCAGACTCCCAACTCTGACAGGTTTCAGCTACAGTGAAGCTACTGCTGGCATTTTGAGAGCTGTGATGAGTAAAGGGAGATGTGTTTAACTGGCTTCAACACCTCTGGAAACATCAGTCCGTGTCAGGGGAACACACCCTGCCTGGTCCAGCGTGGGACAACGGGGAGCTGTGCAGTCTGTGAGGCAGCCTGAAACACCCCAGAGATGTTTTGCTCATAAACCAGCTTTTAACACATTTCTGAGTGTGTTTGAGTATCACAGCACACCAGGGCTAATCTGTGGAACCCAGAGGGTTTCAGCCTGCTCAGCCATGCCCCCTCCTCTTGCTTTTACACATTTCAGCACTAATCTGCAGGAAGCCCTGCTGCAGTTCCACGACCTTGTGCTGAACAGGCTTTCGCTTGTGCTGACCCATGACAAACCATCACAGTTGGGGAATGCTGACTGTATCACAGCCCACGTGAATGCCAAGTCTGGCTTAATCCAAAAACATCAGAAAAAGGAACTTGGGGTCAATCTCACTTAAGGAATGTGCCAAACTTCCTGGAGGTCACAGTGAGAGAACAAGCCCAATGTTTCACCTCTGAAGCTGAGAAATGGAGGGGTTTTAAGTCCTTTTGAGTCATCAGCCTGCAAAGCAGGTAACTGGTGAAATAAAAGAGGGGCTTGTCTCTTCTCTGGGCTGTAACTGAAGTCTTTCACTGGAGAGGGTTCTTCCTCCCCCTCGGGGTGGTTTTCTGCATATCAGGTAGAAAATCTCTTTGAAAAACAGCAAGTCAAATCTTTCAAAACAATCATTATGACAACAAAGAAGAATAAGACTTCTCTGCTGCCACAGCTTTTACCCAAAAAGTTTCTGCAGGCTTTGCAGAAGCTGTTTATTGAACCTCAGTGGCTCTGGGGAGGAGCATCAACATCAATCTCCCCCACATCTTGCTGTAGTCATTCCTCACTGCTGTTGGGAGAGCTCTGCCAGTGAGATGGCTTCAACTGGAGAATGTGGCAGCAGCTCACCACCCTTCCCTCCCCAGGGCTATGCTAATCCTAAAAACATGCTCCCACTAATTGATATCAGTTCAGATGATGGCACTGCTGAAAAGGATGTCTGTCTGTCTGTCTGTCTGTCCCACTCTCACAAGGTTTGTATCAGTCGTATTTGCTGACCTCCAGACACTGACACTGGGTAACATCTGTGAAGTAATCTTGGATTCAAGGATACCACGAGTGCAAAGTAATCTCTTCTTATTCCCAGGCAATCTTTAGACTACAAGTAATTTTCACAGCACAGCTGCACACTTCCACATTTTATATTCAGAGAAACCGAGGCAGAAAGTCACATGGTTTCTAAGAATGACCAAATGAAACTGTGGGAGTGCCAGACAACCCTTCAATGACCTGTTCCATTACAAAAATCCCTTTTCTATTAATTTCCAATTAAGGACTGAGAAATATCCTAATACTCCAGTATATGAAAGTAGAGAAGGACATTTATACCTGAAACAGGTTTAATCAGGGAATTGGGTTACTAAACAACATTCCTTATGCAAGTCCCAGTTCAGTGACGGGGTAGGAGGGGACAGTGGACCTGGAAACTGTGACACCTCCCTTGCCAGGACCACAGTGCTCCTGACAGCCTGGCTCTGGAGGTTTGTGCCAAGTCCAGATTTGCTGCAGTAATCCCCTATCAGCAGCATAGCCAGGAAAAATGTGGTCTGCAAGCCCTGGTGCCAGCAATGCTGGAACGCTGAGCCCTAGGAAGGAGTGCCAGGGCAGCTAGAGGCTCAATGAGCTGAGGTGCAAAGCCATACAAGGATGGCCTCAGCTGAGGAGAAGGTTCAAAAAGCAAGGATGGGATGGTTTGGAGGCAAGAGGGGGCCTGTGGATACTGATAGAGTTACTCCAGGCTTATTCTGGGATAAATGAGGGGAAAATCTTGATCTTGTGCATGCACAGCCAAAAGTGAATGTATACAAATACTGAGTAATGCTAGTGAGGTATTTCTACTCATTTCTTCCCCCTATAAGCATTTCCCCTATAACTATTTCATACCTCTTTTCTTATTCCTCCTTCCAGAGGAAAAGCCTGATCTATCAACAGATGGGCAATCCACTTATGATTTCAAATTTTCTTGAAACTCTTCAAAGAAACACTTTTCCTTAGAAATTATCTGCTCCCTCTGCAGACCAAAGAGAGCATCATCTTCTGAGCATCTATGCAAACCAAAACAAATCTCTAAATTGTTGGCAATTCACATCTCACAATTCAAGACAGAGCATCAAACTGAGAGATTTCACTATTCCACAGCTTCTATTGAATTCTTAGAACAGAACAAGCACTACATTTGAGCAGTCATGTAAAAATATTAATTTGCATTATTAAGACTGTTTTCTTTAGCTTCATTGACAGTTTTCCAAAATTGTTCTTGAGAGTGAGGTTGATCAGAACAGTAATCCTTCTGACATTAATGGGAACATGAGCATGTGCCACACTTTCTGAAATGAAATAGTTGATACTCACTGTCAGCCAGAGGAAGGAAGATGTGACCACAGCATCTCTCTGCATCCTTATCACAGACATTTTGTGCACAGCAGCAAGAAATGCTCAGAGTGAGAGTTTTTATAAGGGAAGGGGAAGAGGCTTCTTGACTTCACACACTAGGATCTGGCAAAGAATAATTGCAGAAAGGAAATTTAGAATTCATTTAGGGAGAACTTAAGAAGAAAATATAATATTAAAGGCTGAGTTCTTCAAAGACTGAGGTCCTCTATCAATTTCCCAGTACCAACCTGCAAATTCACAAATGAATTACACTCACAACTAATAGAAGGAATGGGCTTGCACCAGGCTGCTGCAGGACAGTTAGAATATTACTAGTACAACTAGAATATGTTAATTGCTGTTAATTTTGGGATCTGCTTTAGCTGTTCCACCCTTTTTGATTAATTGTTTTTCACTTGATTATCTGTTGGATTTAAGCATCCCAGCTCCATTTCCCAGGTTGCCACTTAAAAGGACTGATGAGAGTAGGTCCCTTAATTTTGACCAGCGACACAGGACCAGGTACAATTGCAGGCCTCCATTTATACTGCCCAGACATTAATTAAACCTGACGAACTTTCTGACTGCCACAAATCTTCTGGAGCCTCCCCATCTTAGCAGAAGAGCAGCTTCTGAACTAAGCTGAGAAGACAGGCAGCCAGGAACTCATATTTTCTATCATACTTTGCGATTTTTTATTTTTCTTTTTTTCATGAACTAGTCTGATTTTGTCCATCTCTGCAGAAACAAGACCTTTTCTGAGTCTTTTTCTTTAATGCATATTCACATCTTTATACCAGTGAGACTCTAAACCAAAGCTGTCAGTCAGTCTCAGACAGAATAATCTCTTCTCACAGTGCACATAAGTACTTTTTGGACTGGTTTCCTTTCTCTCAGGCATTTATAGGTGATTATCCAGAGGCAAATGTCATATTCTTCCTTTGTCTGACAGGCTTTTTTTTTCTTGTATCTTTATTTTCTGAATAGTAATTAAAAAGCTGGCATTTCTGGGGGACATCCCAAATTTCTGACCAAACTTGCCATGGGGCTGCATTCCAGCATAAAATCCCAGCCATTTCCTATTTTTCTGTTGCAACTAGAAAACAAGGACCACAAAAGATCAGCACATATCATATAGGGAAAAGATCAGCAAAGAATCATATAAAGAGGAGCTGTGGGTAGTCTGCTGGCAAATGACTGCAGTTAAGTACAATTTTATATTTATGAAGAACACTCTTCTCATGAAAAAAGACAGAGATATTTTTCCTATTTACTATACACTTGAGAATGATGTCTAGCTGAGCATTTTATTACAGTTTGATAACCAGAAATATCCTTGGGGGCATACAATTACCTGGTACAATCCCTATGAAGAGCCTGGCAATTAGAAGTAATTAGGATCCTGTTAGCTTTTCATAGCTTCCACCCAGCTGCTTCCTTCGACCTCCTGAACATCTTCCTGCCCCTTCACTGGCCTCCCTTCCATTTATTTTTGTCTTGAACATGAGAGCCCAGAACCAGCCTTTCACTCCAAGAGGGGTCACAATGCTGTGAGGCAGAGAGGAATCACTATTTTCCCCAAACTACTGACTGTGCTTTTATTAAAACATCCCCATGTGCCTTCATCACATCACATTCCTTGTTCCCTCCCTCTCCTTGCTTTCTCTGCAAGGACATGAACAGATTCTTTCAATCAAAGGTGATTTTAATCACCAAAGGTGTCCTTAACCTTCGCATTGTGCAAAAATAGAAGGAGGTGTTATTGATTTTGCAGTAACCTCACAGATTAGGGAAAAATTCAGTCTTAATTTTGCCTACTTTGTGCACATATTCTGGGTGTAGGAAAGCCTGAAGGACTTGAAATGGGGCCCAAAACTGAGGGCTTGAGCAAATGTTTGACAGCTGCATGCATCTTTCTGAAGTAAAACAGATACTGAATGTAACTGCTTGGAAATGAAGATTTTCTGCTTCTGCTATGCTTGTCATCCTACAAGTTCTTCTTGTTTCATTTATCAGTTTGGATGCACCTGACCTTGTCTGTTCCATCTTGAAAACCTCCTTGTGCAGAAACAGCAGCTGGGCACTCGTCCCACTCACAGCTCTGGGCAAAACAGCCAAATGACCCAAAAAGTCTGTCCATCTGTTTGTTTTACATATTGTTTAGCAAAAAAGGAGGGGGGAACTCAGTGAGGTTCACCAGCCCTCACCAGGAGAGACACAGAAGGAAATCCCTCTGGGTTCTCAGCTCGCTGCCATTGCTATCCTGTGGCTCCCTCTGAGCTGACCACCTTGTCTCCTTCCTCCCAGCTGTCCTTACCCTGACAGAGAATAAACTCATCTGGGGAAAAAAAAAACACCCTGGAGGAGCAAGGAAAATGTCACTCTTTGTACAAATTTCTGTCCTGTTGGTGAAAATGTAAAATGAAAAGGTATCTCCTCTTCAGTCATGGGATGGTGTCAAGCACTCTGTCTCTTCTCCCTGTCCTGCTCCCTGCAGTGTCTGTGGGGTGATTTGGGGAGATCTCCCTCAACCCAGGCCAGGCAATGTGGGATCCTGAAGGAGCTGTGCCTACACACTTCCACACCCTGGAGAGCCCTGTCACTGCTGCCAAATGTTCACCAGGGGACTTGGTGTCCCTTCAGCCTCCCTTCAGGGACTGACATGCATCTTCATTCTCTTCAGCTGAGATCAAGAAGAGAGTCCCTTGTATCCAGACATCCCCAAGCTGCTGAGGAGAGCTGTCCTGGCTCTTCCCTCTGCTCGTGTCCTCTGGGCTGGTGACACCTGTGAGTTGTACCATGAGAGATCCTGGCCTTGTGCACTGCCTTCTACATGAACTTGGATGGTGATATTAGAGAACTTTATTTCATCTGAAAGAGAAAGGGTTGGTGCCCTGGGCAAATGCAGAGGTCAGCCAAAGGCAGAGGCTCCTGGCCCTCAGCCCTCATGGTGGAGATCTGGCTCCACTCAGGGCCTCTGGCCTTGTAAAGATTGGAAACTGAGGTTGGACACCCTCCCTTGCTGTCCTGTCCCCTGAAGCAGCGTGGCTGGTGAGTGAGGGAGCAGGGTCATTCCAGCCTGGCCCAGCCAGAGGTGCTGGGAGAGGAGCCTGGCCTCAGCCACAGCTCCAGCCCTGTGCTCTGCAGGAACCACAGCTGACAATCTCCTGTCTGCCACCACGGGACAGCATCGCTGGGGCCGCTTCTCACCTGCCCTGACTGTGGGATTTTACACCAGGGAAAGGGCCTGCAAAATTTATTTAAAGCAGAATAACAACAGCCCTCATCTACCATACAACAGGGACATGAAAATGTGAGCATTAAAGAAGCCAAGGATCAGTCCTCTCCTGCACAGTAAACAACTTTCCCATCTTCAGGATAATTTCCTGGCTCGTCTCTCTTTAAATCATCAGTGCCACAGTGGAAAAACCAGAAGGATGCAGTCCCTTAAAGCTCTTTCCTCTTTTTGCCTGTTGTTTAATTAAATTATCCTATAATGAAATCTTTCCCTAATGAGTCAGTGTTTAATAATTTATTAGCCACTGAAGCCCTGCTTGGAGTCTCATCAATTATGTATCACAGCACAAGGCACTTTCAATCTCTCTTTTTTCATTTCTCATTCACTTCATTAAAAGCCCAAGCCTTGCTGCTTCAATTCACTTGCTTGGACAGAGAGGTCAGTTCACTGATACCAGTTTTGCCCAGTGACCACTGTCAGATGTGTGTGCACGTGCTGCTGGTCTAAAATTACAGCTGGCATCTGGGTGCAGGTCTGTGCACGCATGTGATGGAGGTGGGTACCTGCCTTTCTGCCTGGGAGCAACAATGATAATTTATCTCAGATTTACAGAGATTGTCATCTGGATGCACGTGTAAATATGTTTGGAGATGTATAAAATCTGTTAGCACTTGTGCAGCTCCATCAATAAGGTCGTATTTTCTCACGTATCTGTGAGGAATGTATCAATACTGGCATTCCCACCTAGGTCAGCACGTCAGCACACTCCTCTAATTGCAGGGAATTCATTTGCCTTATTCTGCCACCTTGTTTTATTTTCGGTGTCCTTAAAAAAAAATGCAGAGATAACCCCTAGGAATCAGTCAGGAAATACACATGAAAGACAAGGAGTTCATATCTACTGAAGAGATTGGGAAGGGATTACCAAGCACACATTGCTGCAGTACTGACTGTCACCCTTGGGGTAGTCTGGGGAGGAGGAGTTGGCTTTTTAATGAGATTTCCTGTCCCATTCACTATCAGCCTTCTGCACTAATCTTCTATATGGACCAAGCTCCTCCAGTAACACACAGGTGATTCTGGAGTCACAAATCTAGTTGACTGTTTATCCTGGATGCATTTTTCTGTGAAGAATTGTATAAAATACACTGCCAATAACAAACTACTCCAGGGGAAGTTTTCCTAGAGTATTGTTGGCCTTGGAAGAGTTATCATAAAACATTCCCCTTTTGCTCCAGCTTGTTTCTGTGCCAGATTTTTTCATTTAGCAGAAAAACATAATTAGTTTAATCTCCATTTTGGGAGTGGAGAGTCATGCTCAGTTGTGCTAACTCATGCAGTGCCCTTGGTAACCCTGGTGTGTTGGAGGGCTGGGGCAGGAGAAGCACCTGGCTCCACCTGTGCTGGGAGCCCAGCTCAGTGGCACCAGCAGGAGAGTAGATTTGGAGTTCAACTCACACTGTCCTGCAGAAGCAGAGAATTCTTTAGTTTCTTTTCCTGAGCAAAGCATTGCTTAGCCCTACCTGGATCTGAGCACATGGAATTTATCCACTGATTTATCCTGGTGTTTTATATCCCCCTGAAACTCTGGGTAGAGATTCTCCAACTGCAGCAGGTCTGAAGCTTTGGGTTCAGAATTATGTTTTTCACAGTAGCCACTTTGAGGAGAAGAGCAGAGGAGCCATGGTGCTGGCTGCCTTCCACTGGAGTCAGATTCTGACTTTGTTCAACTTCCCAGCTATGCCAAGAGAGAACAGACCCACACCACAGGCACTGGGTCACCACATGATCCCAGTGACCAGGCTCCAGCCGACCAGGAGGAGCCCAGGGCAGAGGGGATCCCTTCTCCTCCTGACAGCCAGCACAGCCTGGCTCTGCTTCACCTCACTGCCCCTGGTAGATCAGGTCTGCTGCTCCCTGTGACATGGGATGGGGTGTACATGCTGATCCCACAGTCTTCCCAAGGATGGGAAAATCACAACCACTCACATGTACATGCATTTGCATTTTAAATACCTAACTAGACAGCTGTTCATGGGAAGGATTTTTTGATCAATTTATACCCTCAAGCACAAAATTTGATTTTCTTCTTAATTATCTTATCAAGCATTTCTAGAAGAGCTGTTAGCTGTAACAATCTCACCGGGCCATTTAAAAAATCTACTGTGATTTTAGAGGGTCTTTCTTTACCTCAAATTGTTTCTTTCCAAGTGGACATTTCCCCATGACCATTGCAAAAGAATCAGTAACAAACACCAATGAAATGCATTTTACAAATTAAATCTTTGTTTTTTAAAGAAAAAAGGGATGCAGCCTTCCAAAAACAGCCCTGTATTGGTGTCATTGGAACGCTGTGTTGCTCGTCAGTAAATATTCTGTGTCAATAGGCCATTAACTATTAATTCCAGTGCTAGCCATTTGAGAACTTTACATCAACACTCTTGTTATTTTACACATTGCTTCTCATCTTATTAAATGACTTGTGCATATGGACAAGGGCACAGGCTCTCAAATGAGCCCACATCAATAACGCACGGGACACCGCCTCCGATAAGGAACAGAGAGAATCCCAAGAAAATGAATATGTCTGGGGCTATCACGAGTATTTATTTACACTGCAAAGAAAGAGAGCCCATTCTTGAAGAGCTTATTGTATTACCTAAGCTGAACTTCCAACATATGTTCACTCTCAACCACATCCTGGCTTCATTTTTTTTTTTATCCTTAAAGCATATTTGGTGTTAGTGAAAGATGCCAGACTGACAGGCAGAGTTCCCTGCTCGCCGTGCAGGCTGCTGCCCAAATGTGCTCCTCTCCTGCTCAGCTCCCTGCTGCTACCTGATGCAGAGAGATGATTGCCAGGGTGAGAAATGAGCTTGCTGATCCAATCCTACACGACTACCAAGGACTGTTACCTCTGGGAATGTTTTCCAGGATAAGAGAGACAACAAGGGGAGACCTGAATTGCTTTGATTCTCACCCTTTTCTTCAACAGTATCTTGCAGCTTAAATGCATTAAATACAAAAAGCAGGAGCAACACTTTAATAATGAACAATGATGCATTAATAAACAGTGGGTTTTCAAATTATTTCAGTATGCTGGACATTGTTCCTCCTAACAAATTCTCTCCAGGCACCTAATTTATGATCTCAAATCAAGCCATGGCCTGCTGATTTTAACCTGACTCTTCTGTAAGTCACCCTAAAAATATTTTGATTCCCCAACTGGCTTTTCACTTCCTTCCAAGTAAGAGTCATGCAAGTCCACAAAGCTACTCCAAGCAATTATTCAACTGGACAAACTAAGAAATACAATATCCTGTATCCAGCTACTAGAGATGTCCCTACAGTATTCCTCAGGCTGTTACAGAAGGTGACTGACAAAAGTTTTGAAAAGTCCTATTAGTGACATATGTAGTGAGACTGAAGGGGAAAAAATACTCACTTCTGGTTTTCTCTCTAGCAGAGAAATGGAAGTGAGGGATAAGTGAGGAACAGAGATTTGCAGTAGGTGTCAAGAGCATGCAGCAATGTGGCAGCCGGGCAAACGTGCACACATGCACAGAATCGAATACTATTGACATGGCAATTGCTGCTCTGTGATTGCATGGCTCTAATTCCTGCCATTTAGCTGGTCAGAACTCAGCAGGAACTGGTGTGTCTTCAACAGAGAGAGATGATGACATTGCAACAGCTGTTCTCTCCAGTAAAATCTGTAATGATACTCATGTTTTATGGCTCTCTGGTTTGATTCCCAATAGCAGCTCTCCCATTATCTGTGGTTGAGACAGGTTAGCACCTGCTAAAAGCAATTTCTCATAAATTAGTCTGTGTCAGCTCTTGAGTGGCTGACGCCGAGGCCGAGGCCTGTCCATCCCGCGGTGGCTCCGCAGCACAGATGGCTGTCCCCACACAGCTGTGCTGGAACAATCGTGCCCTGTGAGAGCCCTGCCAGGTTGTGCTGCTGCCTGTGGGGACCCACACCTGTGCTGGGCAGGTGGTGCTTGTGCCCCTTCCCTCTGGGGGCTGCAGAGGAGGAGCACACAGGGTGTGTGTCTAACGCTGGGTGTCCCAGCGGCCGCATTTTGGAAGGGTCCGGAGGGCCTGGCTCACCACAGGAGGCAGAGCCCACGCTGTGCATGGGGTCCCCGAGCAGCCCAAGGGAATTGTTTGTGTCTGGCTCTGGGAAATGGGACATCTGGCAGGAGTCAGCAGGTCCTTGGCTCAGACTTCACTGGCACAGAAAGTGGGCCCCACCCATCCACACTAGATTCTTGCTGAACATTAGTCATTACTTTTACATATTTCCAACCCAACACTTGATGGCAGATCCTTTACCAAGTATCCGAAGCCAAACTCAGCCCTAAGTCTGTTGTGCTGTGAAGGGTTAAGAGCAAAATTTGAATCAGTCAGCTGTGGAAATGCAGGTGTACCCCCAGCTCCCCCCATCCTTTGGCTGCTAGAGACCAACATGTGCTTCATGCTCTCTGCACAGACCCAGACATGTCTATTTGTGCCCACTTCATGTGCAAATCCAGAGATGGCATCATGGAACTTGACCCACAAGCAGCAGCTTTGTGGGCTGAGCTGCCGGTGTTGACCTTGGTGGGGACCAGGCGTTTGCAGGACGGCACAGATGGAACATTTCCTTGACACTGATATTACACAGAGTCCAGTAGGTCACTGTAAGTGCTTTGGATCAATGAGGCATCTCACAAGAGCCCATGCAGGCCCCCAGACTGGGATGAAACCTGATCTCATGGCTCAATGTGTTAGAACAATTTTTCAACTGCATTGAAAACAAGAGGCTACAGGGCAAGCAGTTGTCTCTCTTGAGGAAATAGCAAGGAAAGGATGAGGTTTACATGAGGCATGTTCAGGATCACCAAACAAAAAGTAACACTTGTGAACAGGGGAAAGCGACAAAACCTGATGCCAGCCAGTTTATCTGGCAGTGGTCAGAGCATGAATGATCAGCACAACCTGACAGAGTTGGCCATTTCATTGGCCTGGCATCGTGGAGCAGAATTTCCTGCAGATGCCACAATTATCACCTTGCAGACCATGGAGCCTTGTTTTCACCTGTCCTGCTGGGCTCCAGACCTTCCCTGCCCCTGGCCAAAGTCCCTCGCAGGCAGTGGCCACTGCAGGAAGCTGGCAGAGCCTTCCCAAAGGAGGCACAGGGACACTGGGGTGCACCACCTTTCCCCACTTCCATTTCCACACTTGTTTTTACTCATTTCAAAACTCTAGACTTCCTTTTATATTTCTCACAGTTTTGTTACTTTTTAATTTCCAGGGGATAATTTTATTTTTTCATTTTTTCCCATGTGTCTGTCCCTCCTACACGGTGTTTCTTGTTTTTCTTTTCCACTCAGTCCTACCATCTCCTCTGCTACAACATTTCCACAACTCCTTCTTCCTCTTTGTGGACAGCTTTTGTTTTTAACTCAGCAATATCTTTAGCTTTTGGACAATGTACTAAACCCTACCAGAGATTTAGAATTCTATCCAGAGGGAGGCTGAGCAGACTTTTCACCCTTCTTTGGGGGTAGTGATGGCATGACACACTTTTCAGAAAGAACATGGATGTAAGCAGTTTCAAATTTACATTAGCTAACAACTAAACTGGCTGGCACACCTCCATTCACAGTCACAACTCTTGAGAGAAACATTAAATGTCATTTTACCTCCTAAACAGTGACCACAAAGCAGACCTGAGCCCTGTTTTGGTAATGTGGATATGCACAGGTGCAGAGCCCCAGGCAAACATCCCTCCTACAAAACCATATTTCCAATACATCCAGTTTCTCAACTGTTGAAACACAGCAACAGCGAAAACTAGAAAGCAGACAGCACGTATGCTCCAGAATTAAATAGTCACAGGGACACCCATCACCCAGGACAGCCCTTGCCACGTCCCTGAACAGCAAAAAGCTACATGGGAAGTTGGAAAAAGCCAGGAAAGTCAATACAGGAAAGTCACGGTCAGCAGGAGCACAAAGACCTTGGTTTACAGCACCAGACAGGGGGGAAAAAAGAAAAAAACTCACCAGAGTCAACTTCATCTGTCATAGGCAGGCTGCAATCAATAGACACTTAATGGTCTCTGAGTCCCATCTGGGCAATTAGCAATAGCATTAAGCAAGCAAAGACGTATTGTAAGGCTGTTTCTTCAGTGGAAGTGACAGAAAAAAGAAATAAGAAACCAAATTACATCTTTAGATCCAAATTCTTCTCTCATTAATACTGCATGAAACCTCTGTCACGGTCAAAAATGGAACAAAACTCAGAGTTTTGTTTTCTTCCTGCAATTTTCTGGTGCTTTTTTTTTGTTGATGGTGGGAGTTTGTTTTAAATTCAAAAAATTCAATCTCAGTTTCAAACTGCAATAAAATCTACTAAAGCTGGGAGATAATTATGAATACCAGAGAAAGAAAGAGTGGCTTTTGGAGTATTTATTTTACTAACAAATAAGAAATAATTATTTTGAATACCCCAAATTTCAGTGAAATCAATTAGAAGGATTTGTATTTTCACTATTTCAACCCTAAAATGCAGCAGGCACCCTTCCAGGCCTTCTGAGGATAAAAAACCGCACTAGCAATAACTGGAAAAAGCAAAGTTTTCTGTACATCTTTTATTTTGTTCATGACAAACACTGAAGAATAACTTATTAATCAGGCAGAAGTATTTAGTGTGCTTTCAGTTTTATTAAATATGACACTGATGCACTATAGATGACAAAATTACATACTACAAGTCATGTAACTAAATTACTGTCTCCACTGTGATCTCAAGACACTTTTCCTGAGAAATGGAGCAGATCCAGTATCCTGCACAAATTTAGTTGATTATTCCAAAATTTTCTCCAGCAATTCAGCTGACCTGCTATTGTGCAAAATTTGACCTGTGATTTCATAGAAAATAAAGACTAAGATTGTTGTTGGAGTGGGATAAAACTTCCTATTGTAAGTTGTATCCTTTTATTGTCTGTCTATCCAAATCTTCCAAAAATAACAGAGCAAGTCAGTTAAGAGTACGGGAAGTTCCTGTGAGAGATGTGCTTAGTATTGCACAAGCAAAATGGAAATCTGTGCACACAACCAACAAACTGGGTGCACTCCTGCATTACAATTAATTACCTTGTGTGCCATCAGTGAACTTACACAGATGACACAAATTATCATACAGAAGTCAAGTCTGTAATGAAAAAAAAATAATTTTGAAAGCTTTTTCTCAGCTCAAGGCTTTGGAAAGTCTGTCAGAGTTAGACTGGAGTGGTAGACTCCATAAATTTTGGCAAGTTATTAGCACCTTTCTGTATCCAAGCAGGGCTCCTAGGATCAAATTTGCAGCAGATGCTTTTAACTTCATCTGTGGAATTTTGCAGACAAAACAGACAAATGACAGAAACGTATGTCAATTTGCCAATGGAAAGTCATATGTTGTCTCTATGTAAGTCCTGTGGAGCAATTAAAAAGAACTGGTGGGATATGAATTCCTTATGCTTTGCTTTGTGGCACAGCTATGAACTGAAAATGGGAATCTCAAAATGGTAGAGCAGGAAAATTCCCCAGCTCTGAGCACGCTGACCCTGCACTGTGATAACTTTCTGCATCGCTTACCCGTGTAACAGAGACTCCTTTGAGTTCAGTGCTGCCCCTCTAAGAATCAAATTACATTTTAAACCTGCAGTGCTACTATTTTTCTTATCTTTGACCTACTGTAGGAAGCAACTTTAAATCTGCCCTGAGTGGACCTGTTTTCAGCACACTTTTTAACTTTTGCAGTGGTGGTGAGCTCTGAAGTCCAGCAGCAACTCACTTGTAAATACTTAGTAAATCACTATCTGAAATGCCAGTGAGATGGAGCCTGTGTTTCTCTGCAAAGTCTTATCTAAAAAAGGGCTCCTTATAAATGCTTTATTAAATACTGCAGGAGTGACAGACATAATAACTGAGCCACGACCAGATGCCGTGAGTCTGGCCGTGGTAGCAATTATATTTGGCAAGATAGGTTGCTGAAATGCTTCTGGTCATTGAATTTCTTCTTTCAAACCCCTTCCTTTCCTCTGCAATAATGAGTTTTGCAAACATATATAAAAGATGGCATCGAGACAGCTTGTAACATATTGACTGGGTTAACTAGGTCTGCCTAGAAGGGTTTTCAGTAGGAAAGTGATACTGAAAGCAGTCCTGAATCCTGGCTGCTTGCTCCTAATTGATTTACATAAATGTTTATGTGACTCCGATTTCATAAACATTACATGCAACCTTAAGGGATTTGTAGGACAGATTTTTACAGTTTTCCATTTGGTCTCCATTTATCAGCAGAGATCAAACATAGAAGGGCCGGAGGAGAGGCAGAGGAGGACCAGATCTAGTGTCAGAGGTACTATACATGAGATTAAGTTAATAATTTCTAATGGGCTGTTATTAAATGTTTCTGGGCTCCCCAGTACAACAGAGACATGGAGTGGAGTGAGTCCAGCAAAGAGTAAGAAAGATGATTAAGAGACTGGAGATCTGACAACTGAAGAGAAGCTTAAATCCAGGACTGTTCAGCCTGGAGAAGAGGAGCCTCCTGGGGAGCCTTATGAATGTGTACAAATATCTGCTGGGAACTGGATGAGAAAATGGCTCAGTGATACCCAGTGGCAGGACAAGAGCAATGGGCACAGAAATAAACACAAAAAATACCATTTAAGCAAATTAAAAGCTTTTTCTCTGGTGAGAGGGGTCAGGCTCTGGACTGTGTTGCCTGGGGAGGTTGTGCTGATATCCAAAACCTGGCTGGACGTGGCCAGAGAAACCTGCTCTGGCTGGCCCTGTCTTGAGCTGGGGGCTGGATGTCAAGGGATCCCTCCCACCTTCAGCACCTTTGGGTTCTGCTGTATGGATGGGGCTGAGTAGCATCATTACCTTGACTTACACCATTTGAAAGGTTGGATCTGTAGCAAGACACTGAAGGAAAAAGTGATTTTTATTACATTCTTGGTCCTGTAGATTCATTTGGTGGCACGCAAAATATGTAATAATTTATCATTTATTACTCTCAAATACAGTGGCAGCACTGCAGATAAATATATTTTTTCTGAATATGCTGTGGGTATCTGTATGTTAATGACAATATCCTGCACCTGGGTATAATTGTTATTATTAATACTGATGTAAATGAAATGTTAATTCTTGCTAATACATCAAACGATGAAATGCTTTAAGAGCAGAATTGCCATAATAAAAGCAATTGGGCTGTTTCTTTGTAATTTGAGGGCCCACAAAAGTGCAGAAACATGTCTTATGGCTTTACAAATCTGTGATAATTTCCTTCAACTTTTCCTTTTATTGCCTTGTCATTAAATTCTCATTGAGTTCTTAAAATAAAAATGCTTAAAACAGATGTGGCTGTTAAAGTTACAATATGAATTTTACAACCTTAAATTTTATGACACTGAAAGAAATTTCAGCCACCAGTGACAAGAATGGAAGCAGGAGGCAGCTCTAAGGGTGACAAATTTCCATAATTGCCAAAAACTTAAGTTAATATAATGCACACATTATATTCTAATCATGTAAGTCAGTATTCAGAATGAAAATTATCCAAAACCATATGAATTATCAGAACTGAATAGCAAAGAAACAAGAAAATAAAAATTAAAAAAAAAAAAGGTGAGGAGGAAAAAAGAAAATAAGGGGAAAAAATTAAAGAAGAAATTCTTAGTTCCATTTCTGTCCTTTATCAGTTTCCTCCATGGATCCAATTTATTTGATCTAAATAGTTCACAGTGATGCACACAGAATTCTTCAAGAAATCCTAGGGCAAAGATTCACTTTTTTAAAATTAGGAATTTTCATGATATTTTGGAAAGGAAATTCAACTTCCATTTAATCTATCTATAAAAACCCTGATATCTGATTTCACCAAAATTCTCACTATGGGTGGACAGACAGATAGAAATGTAGACATGGTCTCTTTATGTCTTAAAATAATACCCAACAAGTGCAGGAATGACCTCTCGCAGTATATTATCCCACACAATGTGTTTTCTAACTTTCATGTGAATTGTTCCATGCTAATTCCTCATTTCCTGGATTTAAGTCTGGATGCCACAACCCTTCACCAGTGTGTGCATGTTTTCTTTGCTCCCTTTCAGCAAGAAACATCTTCCCATGTTGAATATTCCTTCATGTTGAATATTCTCAGTCAGTTCAGCAAGATTATGTCATGACTAACCCAAGTGAGAAAGGTAAAATCTGATTTCAGCCATTTTATTTTATCTTTTTGTCAATTTTTTTGGCCTTCCCAGTTCTATGGATGTCTAAGGCTTTTTTCCTAGAAACTGCATTTTTATTCTTTTCCAAGGCAATTCATATTAATGGTCATCTGCTAAATCTTTCAAATTAAAGTCACATATTTCAGATATGGACTGGGTAACTCTCCTTACAATGAAACACCCATAATTTGGTTTAAAACCTGTCTTCCTTTTGCTGTTTATTAAGTTCTATGCACCTCAGTTTTGTAATCAATTAAATCGTTTAGTGATGATTTTAATCTTATGCTCAGGGAAAGTGAAAATTCAACACCAAATAATCTTTAGTGAAACTGTATCATCTCCCTGTGTTCTGCGAGAACTACTGTGAAGCTTTCCTGTTGGGTTTCAGTGAGATGTGTATTTAAATAAAGGCTGGTATCATCTAATTAACCCATGTAATCAAGTTGCTACAAAGACTGGTTTATTTATATAACCCCCAAGTTTATTGGCTCAGTTTTGTTTGTTAACTCCTGTCAGCAGCAGTGTCCCTGCACCACGCTGCTCAGTATTTCCTCTCTCCAACTCTCCTGCAACGAGCCCTGCAGATCTTTCCTGTTCCCTGACTCCTGTTCTTGCTTATGTTTCACTCAGGACTGGGCAGAAGCTTTCCAGCTTTATTGTGGTCCTTGATTTACTGCTTTTCCTCCCATGCACTTCACAGTGACTTCCCCACGCTCATTATTCCCACAGTATCAAGCACGTTCTAGAAAAGACAGCTTTGTCAGTCAGCCACATGATGACGTACACTTTTGGCTTCAGCAGAGAAAAAACCTTCACCTCTTCTCTTGCAGTCGGTCCCAGCTCCAGCCCCTCTTCCCCAGCAGCCACATTACCTCACGGTTTCGGCAGCCCTCCCTCTGATCTCCCCTTCTCCCGTGACTGATCTCAACGCTGGCCAGGTAACTTTCCATATTAGCAGCTAATCTCTCTGCTCCCATATGGCTGGGGTCAGTCATCATTTCCATGACTTATTTGTTTCAATATCCGTACAAAGTGAGGAAGTCCTTGGCATCAAGTAGCTTTAAATGATGTCAGGGGTCAAATGTGTCTTGGTTCCTGCAACGTGAATGTTCCCTGTGGCTGTGCTCACCTCTGAGCACTGCCCTGCAGTGAGAAAGGGGTAACACAGGTACCCTCCCATCTCATTTAATTTACTGCAGACATTATTATATTATATCTGTAGTAGTTCAGTTATTAATAATACGGTCCCTTTTCTATCAACCAAGCATGAGAAACATCTGTTAAGAAGGTAAGTCTAGGGCTTACAGGGAAATCTGATAAAATACTGTCTCACTTCCAGAATCACCACTTCAGTGAGACTCAAATCTGTCTCAAAACCTGCATCATCCATGCAAGGTCACAAAGGCAAAAGAGGAGGAAATAGATATACAGAATGATCTTTAAAAAACTCAGAGATCTGAGTTGCCAGAAAGCAGAAGCTCCATCTCTAAGGGACAATGTAGCTTGGCTTGAGAGTCAAATTTACTCAGGCCTATGAAACTTCACCTGTTTCTAAATTGTTTTCTTACGATTCCTTACCCATTGATGTATAAGATCTGTGAGACCTATATATGCCTTTACAAATAAAGCATATATATCTGCCAGCATCTTGGCTCCTTAGTCCTCTAGACATGTTCAGAGAGGGATTTAATATCTCTGACTAATACAAATGCTTGATTAGTGAACTAATGCTCTCATGGATGTTAGCAAGACACCACACAGAGAAAATGCTGCATGAAACATTTAGAGACTGGCATGAGAAGATGATCTAATAGGCCTCTTAGCATTTGATTTTATTATTTATTGCAGCTAATTCATGTGCAATTTGCATGCTACAGTGTTAACATTATTTGAAAAGTCATAAATTTCTTTGATATTAAGAGACTCATGCACACATATACAGAACTTTTTAACTTCTCTCCAGACATTTACAACTTAGCTACTGCACGTAGCTTCAGAAAAGGCTTTTTTTTTTTTTTTTTTTTTTTACTGGAAGTATCACTGTCAGTTCCCATGCACAAATAGTTTGGACATGATATAACAACGACAGTGCTTCAGCCCAGGCAGCCCCCAGATTTCACAGATGTGGTGTGTAACTGGCTGCCACCCAAGTGGTGATCCACTCCTGTCAGAGCAGTGCAAAGAGATTTCACCCAGACAGCCAGGCCAGCTTTTCCCTCAGACTGCAGAGTGCGGGCTGTGTTTGTCAGCACTGACCTGCATGTCTTCAGCAGCAGCAAAAGCAGATGGGGCATCATCCACAAGTAGTACCAGCTGGGGGATCCTCTGAGACAGAACTGTTTCCTTTGGTCCTTAGGGAAAAAGAAATACACAAAGAAACTATGGGAATAAATTCCACCTGCCGTTTAAGGACATGTTCAAGAGCTAATTAAGGCTCTTCTAGTCACAAGCCAGAAGGAATCAGACAGGAGGAGGAGCTGAGGGTCTGTGTAAGGTTTTCATCACATTAGGAAGCTCCGAGTGCTGCTATTCAGATCCTGACATCCTGACTCTCTTGGTTGATGTCTCCAAAGCTCAGAAACACTGTAAAAATAACAACCTCACACACATTTCACTGAGAAGGTTTTGCCTCCTCCCTTCTTTTAAGCAAGGGCTTGACATTTGCTGGTGTGGGAATGTATGTGGTGCCTGGATGTTTTGCAGTCCCCAGTGTGACTACAGCTCTGCCTGTGTCTAAGTCATGCAGTTCAGAATTGTTGCTCTGCAAACACTCATCACAGCTTGTGGAAGCTGAGTAGCTGTCTTCTCTGCTTAGCTGTAAAAGAAGGCTAATAACAGGATCGACTACTGCAGCATTGATGCAAAGGTGAAGAAATTGATTTTGAGAATTGATTTTTGATTCAGATATAATGGTGATACCACCATGGAAATGTACATAACTAAATTCACTTTCATATTCCAGCAGCACTGGAATAATGAGCAGTACAAAACATCTGGGACCATGTATTAAAAGGGGATACAAAGTCCTGAATACCCAGTGAGGGATGAAGCAGGACAGGATGATGCAGTTATGATTTAACAGAATCAAGCATATGGAAAAAAAAAAGTCACAACATTAATTCTTAACTATTTCAGTTTTTGAGTGCTTGAATGAACAATTTCAATATATTTTGAGTAAAGTAATATAACTAATTTTGTGCATACCTTAATGACTTCAGTGGACATGCATGTAGGTTTGACTAGGCAGTGTAAAATAGCCCTAACACTTTTCTCTCAGTTACACCATAGCTGAGAAAGTAGAGATACATGTGAAAAAGATACAAACAGGCATCCATTTCACTTTCCAGCTCTGGCATTTAGAAGTACTTTGGATCTCAGCTCTGCTTCAAAGTTCCTGTGGAGCAGCTTCCCAGCTTTTTGCAACTTCCCTGGTAAATGCACTCACAGAAAATACCAGTAAGAAAACATGATATTAGTGAAACTAATCTGGTTTCACATTCTGTCAAAGCCTCCAGACCAAGTACCTCCCAGCTGAAAGATTTGTGTACCTGTGACCCATTCTTGTGCTGCCATGAAAACTGAGCAAAGACAGGAACAGATGCTTTAGACACACAAATGAGATGATTACAACAGTTTAAGCTAAGCTTAACCTCTGGATTTGGGCCTCATAGAAAGCAGCTGAGTGATAGCCAGAGCAGACACTCTCTCGTACATATAAACTGGGAAACATTTCTGCAGGGTCCTGGGAAATGAAATACAGAGCTGTAACTGGAGTCTTCTCAGCTCTTTCTCAATATGGAGATAACATCCCCAATGCCAAACAGTGCATAAAGACTGTCAAATCAGGCTTTGGGATGTGTCCCCCCAAACAGACCCTTTAGGCTGCTGAAATAGCCCTGACTTTTGTTATGAGCATGCAAAAATGGATTCACGGTTACAGAAATTTTATTCTCACACATTCCTCCTGCCGCACTCCCCCATGAAGATGGTCACTGTCCCCTGCACAAGCCCCTGCACACGAGCAGCTCAGCAGGCAGTGAAGATGGTGAGCAAAGGGATCATTCACTGATGCGTACATGGCAGCACTGGCAAACAGCATTCTTGTAATTCACTCTTGGCTATGGCAGAGAAAGCATCTCCCTGCTGCATGTTCCTGATGGTGCCTTCTCCTGCCATCCCACGTCACATCTGGGGACAAACACACCACATTCCTTCACACATGCAGCAGCCCAGCCTGGGTCAGCTGAAACACTTTGATGGGGAAGATGAATTTTTTAGTTAATTTTCGCTTCCTGTGGGGTGTGCACATGAGAACCCATCAGTGTGACAGTGGAGGCAGAACTAGTTTGGTTCAGTTTGGCTCTGAAAACACCACCATGGACTATTTGCTCCTTCTCACTTTGCTTTCCATATAAAAACATATGTAATATACAAGTAAATACTGTAATAAGATTTGTATCATCAAGACCATAATCTGGTTTGTTGAGTTCCTTCAGCCCTTTACCTTCATCATGCATTACTTTGTTGGTTAAATTAGAATCTCATTAATATTTATAGTAGCCCACTTCCTTAATGAGTTTAAACAGGCAAATTCGGTGAACTTGGATTTGTATCATTCAATCTCAGTTTGCTGATCCTCCATTGGTTTTTGTTCCATCAGGTTAAAAAAGTAAAATTCAGTAAAAACTTATTTTTGGCACTAGAGACAGTGGATCTGATTGAATACAGAAAAACAGGAGATTGACTGAAATGGTTCCATTATTACATGGTCATTTTGAATGTTGAACTTCACTTCAAGCCAAAGAACATGCTAAAGAAAATAAAGCTTGAATATATTGTTCCCACATTTGCAAACCACTAACATAGGAATATTTTTGAGCATCTTAAATATTCACCATTTTTGGCTATGGCTTTATCTCAGTCACCATCTCCAATGCCAAGTTTATTTTTAAAGAGCAGTCTAGTTCCTGCTCCTTCAGGTTTCTGCAGACAGCTGTTTTGTTTTGCTCTTCCCATGCTATGAAAAATCTGTCATTCAGTATTTAATTCTAGCACCTAACTGCCTCTCTTGAGACAACAGAGGAGCCTCCAACAACTATGAACCCATCAAGATCCCCAACTAGGATAAAAAACCCCAAAGTGAAGGTTAAAGCAAAACAGCAGGTCAGGAAGCTCAAAGACTTGTAGTGTTGATTTCTTTGGCACACAAACCACTGGGTTAGTCCAGTCTGTCCTCTGATTTGAAAGGAATTATCCTGAGGTAAAAATAAAGGAATGCAGTGGTGAATCGGGCTCATTGTCTGGATTTAGCACGAAGCTGAGATGAAGGCGCTGGGCTGCGTGTGCTGCAAGGTGTAAATGAACAACACGCGTGAGCAAGGCTTGATCTGTTCCTTATGGCGTGTGCAAAACTCCTCTCAGGTATTCGTCTGCACAGCTCCTCAGGCCACACAAAACTCATCTGTTTTCTAATAAAAATATTGAGCTGATACATCAAGACCTTAAAAAGCCATTGGAGCCAAATGGTGCAATGAGACTCCACCATTTCTCTGTCAAAATATGGAATAAGCCACTTTTAATTTGTGAGGGTATAAGGCTGCAAGCTCACGTTTGTCAATATAAACTTGGAAGTGATTTGTTGTCCTTCTTTTACTCCTTTCCTGTGATTGCCTAATAACTGCACTTGATTTTTTCACCCCTTTTGAAGGTTTAAGGGCTGCTTCTCCTGCTGCTGCTTCCCTTCTCCAAAGCAATTGCTGTTATCTGCCCTGAATGACCTGCAGAAAGCAAGGCTTTGGCTGGCCAGTCACACAGACAGCAAAGGTTCAGGTGGGGAGAGGCTGGTGGGGAGAAACCAGGCAGGGCAAGAGCCGAATTCATAAAGTTCTTAACATGGTTTTCAACAAATATTGCTCCCCTGTGGTTTATATCCCTCAGGAAAGCTGTTGGCAGGTGACACAGCCTGACTCAGGCTGTTTTAAACTCTGCTCTCTGGAGCAGGGGGCAAGGGGCTTGTCAGATCTCCTGGGTGTCCTGGAACGGGACAGTTGGACCCTCTCGGCATCAAAGCTTGTCAATTCGACCGGCATTTTTGTGAATTGCCTCACACAATGACTGTTTTATTCAGAGGGGCCCACAAGAAAGAGATAACCACAGAAACACCCACTGGAATACACAGAGCTTTTTCCCAAGCATTGCAGTGCTTGGAGCTGTTTTTAAAGCACCAGGCCTAATGGTATGGCTCTAGATAATGAGATGTGCCTTCATTTAAAATACATGGAGTGCATCGAACATCATCACAGCTATGAGGACAATCAAAACCCCAAAAAGCTCAAAGAGCACATCACAATTGTTTTAAGCATCAACTGAGCTTTCCTTACACTGGTGAGGGAACCTCCCTGTGATGCTGGAGCTGTGGGATGAGCAGCACAGTCTGACTGGCAAGGACCATGACCTGGCTGTACCCAAGACTCCCAGAGAAGCAGTGACACTTCTTGAAGCAGCTTCCTGCCTTTACAGAATACCTCTTCTAGAGATTTTCATATCTCACTATAATCTGGCTGAATTTTAAACAGAAACTTAGGTGAAAAGGGGCTTCTCACTGTGTTTCACAATACCTGGCACTGGTTGTTCCAACAGTGAGCACAAACGCCCTAAGAAAAACACTAGTTCAGCCATAATTTCCTGTCTTTCTGTTTCTGCTTTTCGGGGTTATGCATACCATTACCCAGGGCTTAGCAGTGTTGTGAAAGACACTAACCAAGTGTAATGACTTGGGGAATTCAGCTCACTTTAGAGTTTCCAGAAATCTTTCTCCCCCAAGAAGATTTTCCAGCTATTTTATAGGCAGCAGAAGGAAAAACAGTTTGCCCAGACAGCAGCAGCGTGAGCTATCTTTGGATCCACGCTGTCAAAAGCAGAAGGCATTTGCTGGGCAACTCTCAAAGTGTGCATACCACAAGATTTAATCAAGGAAACACAAGTTCATGTCCTATTTTGCAAGAGGTATATTCCCCAAAAGGGCTGGGCATGCCTCCAGAGAAAACTCATCACTGCTTCGGAGCAGAATTGAGATGGCAAATACTTTAAGGTTGGAAACACCCATGTGCTGCTCCTGCATTGCCTGGTGACCACTGACCTGCAGAGCTGGGACCACAAACTGTGCCTGGGCTTTTGCAAACTGTGGGGCACTGGCTCAGCATTGTGCTCCTGGCAGCAGCCCATGCAAAGTCCCTTGGTGGATCATTTAAAAACTCAAGAAGGCCATTCAGATTTGTGAAAACTTGTGACAAGTGCTTTTTCCCTTTGTTAGGCAGATAACTTTGATTTTGAAATGTCTTTTTAACTAGGAGACTAATTTGGGAAGCCCATTCTGTCCCACAAATGACAATAAGATTATACCAGCCCAACTAGAAAAACTCTCAACAACTAAGACAGAGAACAACAGGCAGGCCCTGTTATCTTTGCTCACATAAACTAACAGTTCTATAAAATTAATCCCACGGAAGCAGACAGTTATTGAACAAGAAAAAGATCAGTATTAAAATAATATTCATATAGCAAGAGAATCGCTCTTTTAGAATATCAAAAATTAATATCAAGTGTGATAATGATCAAAACAAAATAATGTAAAATAGGATTCTTTTTAAAGGGAAAACATCGGTTCTGCTTTGTTTCTTCCCTGATCACTGTGAAAATAGTAGGTTTTGCCTCAGGAGGTAGAAAAGGTTTCACTCCTCTAGCAATGCCTTCATTTTTCTTCTGACCCCTTGGATCATTTAATTGGGCTGCTTTTAAAGCCAGTCTGTAGGTAAGCTGCATGCAGAATTAGCCAGCTGTGTACCCTGCCAAGTGTGTGTCATTTAGTATCTGTGAGTGCCAGCAGGGTCAGGCATGCCACATGGTGCAGTTCTGAAAAGCAAACAACCTTCAGGTCCTGTCCATAAAACAGGGAACACGTTCAGGGCTGTATCGGGCTCTTTCAGCAGTTTCTCATGCATGACCAGAGGTGTGGATTTTATGTGCAACTCATAAAGAAAACTCTCCAATTTACACGCCACAAGCACTAGCAGGTGATGGCTCAGGGTAGCAGAGGAGGTGAAAAAAATCTTTGGCAAAGACATTAAACTGTGTCTGCATGTAAAGAATATTCTTTTCCATTTAGTGAAGGCAGCAGTTGCCATGTGATGGTTTAAGCAGCTAAGCAGCAAGTTAGAAATAGCTTTGTGAATCACTTCTTTGTATCCCAGCAGGACTAGCTCAGACCCTTTGGAAGGTGAAATTCTAGGAATCTACCTGTAAGTGCATTTTAATTTTAATGAAATGCTCTGGCAGGACCCACCCTTTGCTTTCAGTGCAAAGATGGTGCTTTGCATGGCTGGCAGAGAGCTAATGGTGCCTTGGCCATGTGGTGGCCCACCCTGGGTGGATTTTGGAGAAGGTTGTGTGTAAATTGAGCTCCAGGCATCTCTGCAGCCTCTTGGAAAGCCCTTGTAGCACCAGAGCTGCATTACACTGTTCTGGGTGTTCCCTGTGACTGTAGGGTCTGCAGCCATGAGACACAGAGATCTATCTAGATTTGATGAGCAGAGAAACAGTTTCCTGACCACAGGAGAGTAATCTCAGCATTATTATACCACCACTTCCATCAAGTCGCTCTTCCCTGAAGTGTCTGCCTTGCCATCCGTTCATTTCCTTCCAAAATCCAAGTGAGACCCACCCAGGTGCTGAAGTGTTACCTGCTTGCACACAGTGTGGAGCCATCAGACATCACCTATGTCAAGAGGTTCCCATTCTCATCAGTCACCTCTGCTCTTCCCCTGGGTCAGCTGTGACTCTGCCACTGAAGAGTTATCCATTCCTTGAGGGTGCATTGCCAAGTCTTCTGTTGCTAAATTAATGCATGTTTTGATGAGGAGAACTTTCACACTTCATGCAGGACACTGAACTTGGAAATCACTCCTAAAACCAGTGATTTTAGGATACATAGTGACATTCTTCCCTTGCTCAGGACAGATCCAAAGGCAAGCCCCAGATGTGGATCCCAGCAGTTCTTTACTTGTTAAGCCCTTCCACTGTGCCCCTTCCCTGCCTTGCAGCAGCTCTGTAAAACACCCACCCATCACCTGTGGGATTCCAAAGAGCCACAGGTAAAGGATGAGCAGGGAATTCCTGAAGTATGCCAGGATCCCAGGACGTCCACACCACATCTTACAATTCTTTATTTGTTCATAGGCCACTGTTTTTATTTTCTGAGGGACGGGCAAACTTGCAGATTCAAAATATAAAGATCTGCCAGATCTGCCAAATCAGGAACTGTTTCTTCTTTGTATTTTACTATTTGAATTGTTCAGCCTAGCTTCTGAGCTTTTCTCCACAAGTAGCAACACCAGTAGCTCGTCTGTGGGTTTGCTTATGTAAAATACATGGAAATGCTGACAAATTCATTGATTCCAGAAGCTGGAGATTTAAGAAAAACACCCGGTATTGCGAGACTCTCAACAGTCATAAGACTTTGATGTTTTGAATGATGGAGTTTCCACCACTTCCACTGGAGACTAGTCCAAACCAGGTCCCTGTATACTCATGTTGCTGTTACTCAGCAGTTTCTGTATTTTCACTACAAAACCACTTCTTTCATATCATTCTTGACATCCCATACAGAGGAAATCCAGAGAACGGAGGTTTTTCAATTCTACATAACACTTAGGAATATGAGGTTAATACATTCATGTGGTCCACTTAAGGTTATCATGATTGTCTTCAGGAAATGAAAGGGGCCAGAGCTTTTGCACATTTTTGAGCATATATAAAAATAATTATCAAAAAAAAAATCTCTCCAATTTTCTTGTTTAACAAAGAAGATATTGTTTGGAAGATAGAAAATAAATTAATTTTCTACTATGACCTCATTAAGATTGGATTTAAGTTCTAACCCAAACGAATTTTAGAACAACATTAGTCTCCTGCCCTTAAATCTCCATCTATTGAAACTGGTCTGTTTATTAATTTCCCTGCTGGAGAGCATATTTTGACTGGTCTGTAAGCTGAGCAGACAGTCTCTCCCCAAAAGCTCACACATGAGGGCCATTTCCTTATTCATTTCTTCTCAGTAAAAAGGGTGTTTCCAGCTATATCATTTTTAATCAAAGCACTCTTGAATCAGACACAATTGTTCACATTGATGGACAGATGGGGATTTGATCCAGACCCAAGAAAACAAAAAAGCAGAAAGGGCAGCGCCTCTCTTATCTTCAGTGAATGAACAAGATTAACCATAACCTGTTCTCTTCTCACCATACAACAAATCCAGTGTGTGCTCCCAGCACAGCCACAGATTCACATCTTGTAATTTTTAATACAAGACATATACAGCCTGAGGGAACAAATTACTCTTCTGTATTCAACATGCTTCAGTGCCTTCAGAGGACTGTGCTTGAGAAATACAGTTACTTGGCTTGGCAGAAAAAGCCTTTGAAAACAAAGGAGAGAGCTCTCTGCGATGAAAGTCAAGTTCATCCCAAAAGCAACAAAAGAAAGCAGTCTGGGAGGTTGGACAGGCTCTGGTGGAAAATTGTCCAGACACGAGTTCACTTTCTAAGTGGCACTGTGCAGCAAATTGGTTTTCTGTGCAATCCCAAAGCATGACTGTCTTTAAAAAACCCCAACCAAAACACAAAAACCACAGTTCAAAATGGGCAAGGCTCTGTATCCCAGTTTTCCTGTTGGGAACCCAGAGTCGAGCTGATGGAATGAGGGAGCCCTTCTCTTCCTTCTCCCCTCTTCCGCCTGTCTTAAAATCTCAGCTCGTCAGGAGAGGCACTGTTTTCTCATGTGAAAGTGCAGGAAGGCTGGGGTCTTAAATGCTACTGAAATAAAAATACCAAAGGGAGATGAAAAGCGTGTGGGTCTCTATAAATAAGCCCGAGTGGGCTCGTTGTCTGATACCCTGGGCAGCTGTGCCACCCCTGTGGGCACTAAATCACAGCACTGCTGCCTCCACACCCACACTGTGACACTCACTCAAGAATCATGAGATTTTAAAAGGTACAGAGTTTGAGAGACCTCATTTGTTTCATTTAGCACGAGTTGGTTTGAGCTTATGAAAGCCATGAAAACTAGAAATTTACTGTCTCATGAACGAACAAACAAACAAAAAAGGAAAAAAATAAAAAACCCCAAAACAAAAACAAACAAATAAAGAAACAAGCAAAATAAAGAGATTTGTCTGTGGCCCAACTTCAAAAACAAAAACCCACAAACAGCAATTTTATTTTTACTGAGCAAGGAAATGGGAGCCTCATTTATATTGAATATTTGGCCAATCACATCAGATGCTCTGTTTGAATTTTTTCCCCAGAGGCTTTTCCATATGAAGATTTCTATAGGACTGCAAATGTCAAATACAGAAAATGTTTCTATTTCTCTGCCTGCAGTACTCCTCACTGACCCATCTACAATACTTCCTTTTTGTAACTGCTCTTCACAAGAACCTTTTTCAAGAAAAATTCAATTACAAAGACTTCAGCTTTTCTGTTTCCAGAACTGTTTTCAAATATGATATAATTCTATTTCCATTCTAAATGGCCCAACTGAAAATATCAAAATATTACTGCATTATGTTCAGAACATAATTCCAGGTTTTGGCAACTGAATTTTTTTTGTTTTCCACCTCTGCTGGCAGGGCAGGAGGGTTTCCAGTTTAGTAACTTTCTCCCTCTCTACAAACAAAAGCCCAACCCAACCAATAGAGCTTGTAACAGGCATGAAAAAAGAAGTAGAAAGGTTAAATAAAAGAAAGAGTGCTATTGCTTTGCCTAGGGGATGCAAATGGTGTTTATCTACCCCCTTTGTCTCCAAAATGTTCATAAGATTTAATTAGAATGCCATTTTCTTTGACACAGCCTTTTTTATTATTGAATTGAGATTTTCTTATGCATTCAAGTCCAACATTCAAGTCCAAATTACAGTCCAATTTTCTCTTTAAAATGTTGCTAGTTCTAGACGCCTCTCTTCTTAAGCAATTCCATGGGTTTGGGAACAATGCAGGTTGTATTTTCCAGTTTACAAGTAATAAAGTGTAACTTCCAGGAAGGAAACTCAGGATAAAGTATCCTGTCATCTCTCTGTACAGTGTCTGGTATATTCATTTGCAGAACAAAGTATGCAAAAATATAGAGAGACGAAATCAAATGTCATTTTAGTGCAGACACAATTGCATAGGTAAAGATAATACTTCGTTGTTAGCTTGTGGATGTGTTACTTTTTCTCTAAGTGCAATGTTTTTTTCAGTCCATTCTGAAAATCTGAATTCACATACAGCCAAAATGTATTGGGTATCTTCATTGTTAATAATGGTCGTAACAACAAAGAAAAGACAGATGCAAGAGTTTACATGTACAGAGCCTACTAACACAGACTCAAAAAAGAAATCTTGCAAAACTGTATATGTGCTCCCTGCAGTGGATTTGATTTTGTCTGGCCTGTAACTAAGGTCCCTTGATACTCCAATTTTATGAGGGTGTGATGTAGTGGTAAATCAGGGCCATACTGATGATCTAAATCAGAATAACCAGCATGTTTTTCATTTCAGAGGGAAAAAAAAAAGAAAAAAAATAAAAGGTTTGTGAGAGAAAGTTTGCCAGTTTCAGCACTTCCTGGCCGCCAAGAACATTTACTGAAAATCAATGGTCTGTCCAAAACCTAATGTGAGCAGGAGTCGTAGTGCAGCTGTTCAGAATCTATACTGCTTCCTAGGCAAAGTTTCTAAGCCCTTTCAGTCCCTTAGAATAATAAAAATGATTAATGGTCTCAAACACTGTGAACCAAGTGTTTTGAAGTGTAACCTGCTACTTGTAATGCACTCAATATTTCTGATCTGTATTGTACTGGCACATGGCGCCTCTGGAAGTTAATGTTAAAATGGGCAATGTTTGAAATGAATGAAGAGAGGCTCACGAAGACTGGTGGCAAAATCATTTTCTCCCAAATCAAGATATTATTTCCCATCAGCTCATAAATGCAAAAAGAAAAACAAAAAAGTGACAATAAATATGTATATAAATACCTATTAGTTTCTATAAATGTGTTCTAAGAGAGCAATGTGGATACCTCACAATGCAGAAGGAAAATGATCCATCTCATTCATTGCTCTAAAGAGACATCAACTTGTTTTGGAGAAAAACAACTTGGCTTTTCTCACAGACTGCATGCAGCAGAAAGAGGCAAGAAAACTTCATGGAACAAATTCCTCCATCTGGGCCTTCCCTATTCCTGCCCCAGTTGGGCACAGCTCTTGCCACAAGCCAAGCCTTAGGGCCAGTTTGGTCTATGCCATGAGAGTCACATAAATGTTATTTATATACAGAACTCAGCAGGGCCCAGCAAATCGCTGGTGGCCAGAGACAGCCCGTGACTGGAGAGCAGTCACACAGGTCACCATGGGCACTCTGCTGGCCACCAAGCCCATCTCCAGCTGTCCCACACCTGACTGCCAGCTCTGCCTGCCCCAAGGCTGCGGTTGCACAAGAACCTGGACTCCAGCCCAAGCTGTCGCTTGGCGCCCTGGTTATCCCAGCCTGTTTGCTCATGCCCCGCACCAAACTCAAGCAAACAAATAGATTCATTTGGACCACAGCAATTTCCAGGTATTGGCAGCACCCTGGGTGTATCGAGTCCTTCACTGCTCTGAGCAGCCTCACCTGGGCCCCCACACAGCCCCTGCCCATGGCCCAGGAGTTTAGGCTCAGCCGCAGTCCCTGTCTGGGCTAGAGGCGTTTGTGTGTCCACCCAGTGTGTTCTGGATGAACTTTGGTCCTGTGCTGTAGGTGATTTATCTCTGGGCTCCTCTCTGCCCCCTCCTGTCCCTACCTGAGTGGGCTCCCTGGACGGATCCTTTGCTCCTCACGTCTGGGCCCCGTTGCTGGCACCCATCGCTGCCCGTGCTGCAGCCACTCTTGGCTCCTGGGCCCCTTCCCTCAGGAATATATTGGCATCTGCTGCTCCCTGAAAAACAACATTTAAGTGAACAGTTGTTAGAGGTGGGAAAATATCTACCAAATACAGTGGAACAAGAGAAAGCTTGTCCATTGCATTGGCACTCCATCCTGGCTACCTGTACTCCCCTGACTTCTTGTTGGGTGCAATAGAAGCTTGGGAAAGCATTTTAAGGAACGCTCGGTTAATGTTTACAGAGAGGTAATGTGCCAAGTTCTTTTATAAAACTTTCAACTCTAAATTTACAGGCCTTATATGCAATATTATTTTGGGGACAGCATATTGTATTCATTAGATATTTAAAATGGTATAAACAAGGCGGTAGAAGTACTCAAATTGCTGCAAGCCAGACGGAGATTTTATCATAATACCTCCCACAATTCAGAATAACCTCTTTTTGAAAGTTTCTCTGCTCACAGGCAAGCAGAGGAGTGAATCTCATGGGTCAGTACTGATCTGGGCTGTGTAGGGCAGAGCTGCCTGTCTCCTCTCTGCCAAGGAAGGACATGAAGTGCTGCTCCTCTGCACTAGTGCACAGGAGCAGTAGGGGCATGTAGGCTTAAGCAAAAACTAAGCAAAAATCAGATCATGCAAAGTCACATTTTTGGAGCATAAGGGAACATTTTACTCCAATTATCTTCTTGAGCACAGAAAGAAAAGGAAACATTTTACCAGAGTTAGTTTTTAAAAGAATTATCCTGGGTAAATTGATCTGCAGAGAATTGCCCCCAAACTATAAATCATATTGATTTCCCTGCTTTACACTCCTAAAGGGTGACCAATGAGTTATTGGAAGGATGCATGGAGCTCTTGGCCTCACAGACTGAGGATGGGGCTTATTCCTGCCTGTAATATGGATTAGCAAGATGCAAATGATCTCTGTAATAATAAACAAGAAGGGAATTATTGTATGCATGACCAAAAAATTGAGTATACACTATTAGTGATTTCCCAGCACTGACTGAATAGATCTGATTTTCTTGAATTTCACTGTATTTGCATAAGAATTAGCAAAGAGCACTTAGTCTTTTAATTTGGGGTGGAACTTTACAATTTGTAATCCCAAGCAATATTAAATGTAGTACAAATTGCTCTCTGGAAGTACATCTCCTATGGTACATTCAACTTCTTTCAGCATCTGCCCCTTCATTAGTTTGTTAAACAAATTTAAAAGTCCAGTGACTACTAATGATGGGAAACTGGGAAAATGCTCTTAAGCATCTATTGTATTCTGAGATTGTTTCAAAATACTTAACAGCCATGGTTTAAAGCAATTTTTAAAATATTGTGTTAAATTTCTAATTAAAGTTTTGTGGCAGCCAGATTGGCTTATCTGAGCAAAGCGATTGGCTTGGCAGAATTGACTCATGGTCATTCCACCTGACAGCATTCCCTTTTGTGGGAATGTAACTCTTACTGTGAAAATGTTCTACTAAGCAAACCTTAGTTCCGCTCGTAAATCAGTTCGATGAAAGGTTTGAAAGCCTGTTTCTATGGTGCAGTTAAATTACATTCAAAGTACAACTGAATTTGTCCCTTCTTTTCCATCAAGTATAGTGTGATTTAAAGAAAGGTGCTTTAAAGATAGAGAACAGTTCAGAAAGCCAGATGAGAATTCCTGACTGAAAGTAGATAGAATTTAAGTAAACATTCTCCAAGTTTAAAATAACAGACTGAAGCATTTGTCTTTGATTATCAATTTTAATGTACATAATAATGAGACTCATTCCCACTAGGACAGGCATGCTAAATAAGTTTTGGAGTGCTTGCATTCTGATCCCTAAAATCAAACTCTTCCTTGCAGTCAAAATCCTACATAAAGCTGGAAGAGGAAGGGCTTTTGATTCCAGTGTGAATGAACTTTTAAAATATTCACAGTTCTACAAGATAAATTAAATGAAAGATTTCTGGGAGACTACTTAGCCTCTGTGTACCAGAAATGCTGCTGAGTTGCTGCTGCAGCCGCAGCCAGAGCACTTTGATGCCGTTGCATCAAAAGCCAACCAGTGCCTAATTTGGAGCCCACCCAAAATTCAGCTTTTTTTGGCTTACTGAAACACCAGCCGACTTCATAGAGAGAGATACAACTTTATATGGGTCAGAGGCAACTTCAGTGACGGCCCCAAATTATGTTTTGCTTCATGCACACTGCTCTAGTCATAATGAAACAGAGCCAGAAGCTGTAATTCATGAGTAGGTTTGCCAGCTTATGGAATTCATAAGTCTTCCCTGAGGAGGAAGCTGATATCTACAAAATGTTTCACCTGAAGTGTAAAGAAAAAATTTTTAAAAAGCCAAGGACCCATGAGAAAATAAGTGCACAAATCCCTTCCGTTTTCACTCACAGCCACAGGCGCGGACCATGTGTCTTCCTTTTGGATCACCAACACATACTAGTTTCAAAGGGAATGGGCTTTTATTAAAAGATAATATAGGTTTTATTACTCTGGCTTTTGATTCACACATTGATTAGAACTGAAAATTGGTCATTTCTCAGCTCTGCTCTAGTGTAAAAAAATCCCCCCAATCCTGCAATGCCTCTCCAAATGGATCAATGTCAAAATTCTTCCTAGTCATTTTTTTTTTTTTTATTGCTGGCAATTGAAATAACATCAAACCTTAACTTTAAAATATTGCTTTCGCTCAGCATCAGGTATTCAAATCTCTCCTGCAGACCATCATTCCTTCCACCAGCAGAGCCTCGGCATTTCCCATATCCAGATCTGGGTTCACAGCTGCGCGTGGCAAAGTGAGTCAGCAGGAACGATGTATCTGCATATAATGCTCCATGCAGGCAGCACAACACAAGCATTTTATTATCTCATATTAATATCTCATATTATGTTATTAAAAGAGGTTTTGGAAAAAAGCTCATGAAGAAAAAGACCAAAATGGTCATAATACTTATTTCTCATTTTAATACCTTTCCATGCAAACTTATTGCTTTTCACCTGTGCTCAAAGATGAAATTTGGGTAACTCCTATTGTTAGAGATGCTTTCAGTAAGAGTGGCAGGATCCCAGCCTGAAACAAATCACACCTTTTCTGGCAAAAGATGTTTTATTTGTGAAATTGCATTGTCTGTATAGTAGAAAACATTTTTCTGCTAAAGCATGAGGAAACAGGAAGGATGGAGTAGAGGGATCTACTGTTTCTACAGGAGAAATTCCAAGCAAAATAGTGGGAGACTATTTTAAAAAAAAAGGAAAATATTCTGGTTTTTTTCATTTCAATCCAGTAGTGGAAATTGATTAATGAAGCCCGTCTGCAGCCAGTACAAAGGGCCAAATCTTCAGCTAATATTAAATAGCAAGCTTCTACTTTTGAAAACCATAAAGAGGAAAGGGACATAAAACTAAAAAACAAACAGGCATATTTGATCATTTAGTGGTGAATAGATCAGGCACTCCTCAGTTGCTGGGTTTTATTTTTGTGCATTGTGTCAATGATTGGAAACCATATGTTTTAAGACCAGCTTCAATAGTATCAGTAGCTACAGTCCTGCTCTCAGATTACTTTTTACTGCCTGCCTAATTTTGAGCTTTAATAGCTAACATGCACTTTGTTTATCAGTTACAAATGTTCTGAATGTTGATGAATAAACATATTGGCTTATCATCAATACCAAAGACTGAGATAAAATGTGTTTAATGTTGTGGCCTGTGACTTTGCAAACAAGGAGTTCTCAGAAATAAGAAGAATAATCTCAGAATTGATGACTCTGATTCTGAATGGGAAATGTTAGCACTCAGATCCTGACACAGCTCCTGTTATCCACAGAAAAATTCATCCTACACAGAGCAGAGCTTTTTGGCACCAAAAATGCAACCAAGCACAGCACAGTTAAGCCCCCTCAGATGGCACAGTCCCACCCAAAATGCTTTATTGCACTGGGGGTAGTCTTGTGGTATTCAAATTAAATATATTTAGAGTATTTCCAGAATCAGACCCTTGGTATCTTGCAGACCTGAGCACTAATACATGAAATAGGTAATTTTTACATAATCCTATTGAGCTGTGCAGCAAAAAAATTTAAAATAGTATCTAGATTTGTGTTATTTATCTTCTAATTACTTGAGGACAGAGTACCTCTCCTGTTTTTAAATTACTGCATAAATTAACAATGTTCTAACAATAACAGCAGCAGCAATTCAGGACATTTACCAGAGAGAAAGCAACCATTAGCCTTGAGAATGAAATTTCACTGGAATCCACAAAATAATGTGTTAGGAAATATTATGGTTGCCAACTTTCGCAATTTTGTTGAAAGTCTTCTAAAATGTGAGGGTTGGGGTGTTTGGGGTTTGTTTTTGTTTTTTTTCCCCACAAAGCCTGAGCTCTGGCATCATGTGAAAACATGAAAATGTGAGATTCTCAGTTTTAATTTTAGAAGACAACTAAGTTACTCAGCATTGTGGTTGCAAAGAGAAATTGAAAACATGAACCCAAGGGCCAGAGAACAATTAGGAAGAGCCCAAAATGCATTACTTTTAAATTCTTACACTTTGGAAAGAGACTTCTGACTTGGGCTGTTTCTATGCTCAGGGGTAACCATATTCAGAACCCCAGTAAATCCTCTGTATCCTTTTTGAGGACTCCTCACCTTGGTTTATGATAGAGGTTGACATCACATCTTAATTGTCAGGGAGGGTGCTGAAGTTCAATACTGGCTCATTTCTTGTTTTTAAAAACAAGTTGTTTGTAGCAATGTAGCTCTCTTCATTTTGACAATGAGGTCAACAGCAGAAACTGGGAATGTTTCCTCAAGGGAAATACATTTCCACAGTAAGTAAAATTTGGGATCTAGCTGTTCACCTTCTCCTCAGAGAGGCTGAGTGTGGCTGTCCCACACTGTGGGACAAACCCTCTGGATCCCAGGGTATGGCAGAAGACAGCTCCCCATGTTCCCTAAGAACAGGGCATTGTCTGGCTGCTCAGGGGTCAAAAGAGGACCATTATCTCTTAAATCTGTGCAGGACACTGGCACCCAGCCCAATGAATAAGAGCATTTCCATTTGGTGACTATGTGGAGATTTCTGGACTGTTTCCATTTAGTCTTTGAGTTTATGAGATGTGGGAATGAGCACAGAGCAATAAGTCAAGCAAACCACCTTCTAAACCTGCCTTGGTTTTTGATTGGAAAAAAAATATAAATTCCACTGGTCTGAGAAACCCCTGGTATTGCAAGGCTGATGATGCCCCAGCTTGATGAAATGAAGACTTATTATCAATCCAGCTATGAGGACTGGCTCCTTGTCTCTCATCTTGCAGCCTGTACCCCATGCAGCTGTCTGACCCATGCACACCAACCCACAGATGGGGCAGAAGCCATATTATTTATTCCCTTGCCTTTCTAAATAGCTTTTAAGATCTATAGGCATTTTCCTGGACACTAACAATGATGGAAATACTTAAAATTCCTAATTGAAAAAAAAAACCCAACCCTTTATCTTCCTCTTTGCCCTCCATTTTCCCACTGTGCCTTTATTACTTTTCTAAATATTGCATTCAATGTTTTTGGTAAATAAGAAGGATATTAGAGTAGACAAATAATGTTTACTCACCAGCTCAAGAAAGGTGTTTCTGGCACTGATTCACAAGTTACTCACAACTCACAAAAATTACTTATACTGAAAGGGACAAGGAGTGTCTTTTTGTGTGCAGGGTGCTGAACAAACAATGAGGTCCTGGTCCCTGCCTGGCTTGCCGTGGCATTACCACAAACAATACTAATTCTTAAATACCTGCCTGACTTTAAGCACTTAGGTAAATAATTGTATTGATTGTTGTAGGCCTATTCACATGCATAAAACTAAGCATATATTCAAATATGTTGTGAAATCAGGGGTTGGAAGAATTTTGCAAGCAAGGCATTTTTAGATATGAATTCACTTGTTAAAACCGGCTTCAAAAGGAGCTAATGTGGCAATCAGGCTTTTGGGCACGGCAGGGGGAGGAAGGAAAAGATTTATTTTCAAGATGGATCCAAGGACTTTCTCGTACTTCAGAGACTCCTCACCAGAACCACAATTACAGGTGAGAAAGGCAGCAAGGAAGTCCCCCCCAGCCAGTGATTACTCAGAGTTTAATGTGAGAGCAGCGTAAACTCAGAACTGCAGATAATCCATGGGGAAATCAGGGGGTTAGTGTCGAGAACTGATGGGGAATAACAACTGAAAGAGCTTTGGTTTTTCTAGGCTGGCGGGAGGTAGCTCATGCTAGGAAGCCTGCCAGCTCCAAACTGATGCTGGGAGCTTTGTCTCCTTTGGATTGTAGGAGCACACTTTGCAGTCAAACTGATCTGAGAGATTTTGATAGTAAAAACAGCTGTCTCGTTGCAATGATGTTTTTGTTCCATTGTCAAAATTTTGAGTTAAATCCATGAGTGGGCTGCAGCTTGTTCAAACCCTGAACTCAACACCCTTTGTGCTCCTTTGGCTTTTCCACTGCGGTTCATGGGATATCTCCTTCCTGAGGAAAGGGCTAGGTGTAATAAAAGCCGTCGGGACAAGGAATTGCAGGTCTCCTCCAATGCCTTCCCAGTGCTGGAGAGACAGAACTGGAGAACTGCAGTCTGTCCCAGACTGGTGAGAAGGGGAAATAAGGAGGAAGAGCAGGGTGTGGAAATGAAACACTCCAATGCTGCCGTGGCCAGGCTGCAGCCCCAGCGAGCAGGTATGTCGGTGGAAGGGGGAAACTGGTACCTGAGCGGGGACAAGGCCAGCATGGGCAAGGGGAAGCTGTTCGTGGGATGAAAGCACAAAGGGATTCAGGGAAGGGGCATGGGTGGGATATCCCATCCCCATCTTCCCAGCATAAACCGTCTGAAGGCGTCTCCTGCCCCTCTCTTGGGTGTGCAAAGGAGCAGATGAGGTGCCTGGTTGAGGCATCCAGCACATCAGGCAGGAGCGCAAGGGGCACATGACAGTCTGCCTCTGGTTTTGTTCTGACATGAGAGATGGGGCAGCACCTCTGTACAGCCACAGATCCGTTCTGTGTCGCTCGAGGTGATGGGAACTATGGGCAGGCTTTCGGCCTCTGGGGAGCCAGGAGCTGTGTGATGCTCTGTGAGTGCAGAAGGATGGCTTGTGCGAGTGACGCTGTTTCTGCAGGTCTGCAGGACCCACGGCTCTGTGGCACTGTGCGTGTAAGACAAAACAGATGTCAACAAAAGCCCTTCCTTTTAAACTGGTATTTCAAAATTGTCGCTAGAGATCCGTAACACAAGCACTGTAGTGGAAGTGACTGCTTTCATGGCAACAGAGGCTACAGACAAGGTGGTATTCACACGGTATTCAAGGGTCCAAGTTCTACGGGACGAATTTCCTCCAAGGACTCGCAGCTCGATGAACGCTGATAGCACCAGCATTAACCGTAGCCACGGGCGGGATGGAGCGCGGTCGGCGCGTACCTGCCGCCGGTGAGAGCGCTGCCCGGCTCCGCGCTCCCTGCGGCCCGAGCAGCTCCGTGACAGTAGCGGGGGGCTGCGGGGGGCCCGGGGAGCCGCGGGAGGCTCCTCCTCCGGCCCGGCACCGCGGGCAGCGCGGCGCTGCGGGCTCCGGGACGCTCCGCGGCCCCACGCGTGCGGTAGGTGCGCCCCGACGGCGGCGGCGGCGGCGTGAGGGCAGCCCCGCGGCGCTGCGAGGGGCCGGCGGGCCCGGGGTCGGGCCGCGGCGGGGGGCGGAGGGCCGGGTGTGCCGGGCGAGCAACAGGTCAGAGGAGCGCAGGGCGAAGCTCCGCGCCGTGCCGCGCTGCTGCCGCGCCCCGCGCAGCCCGCGGGCGGCTCCGGCGGGAGGCGCGGCGGGGAGGGGGCGGGTGGGCGCGCCCGGGGCGCAGCGCGGGGCGCGGAGCCGCCGCCCCGCTCCGCTGCGCTCCCTTCCGCGGGCATGCGCGCCTGCCTCGCACATGCTCACTGCGCCCGCGGCGGGCGCGCACACTCCGCAGCGCCGCGGCTCCGCGCTGCACCGCCGGTGAGTGGGGCACGGGCTCCGCGGGCGCGGGGCGGGGGGCGCGGGGAGCGCGGAGCGGCTCCGGGGCAGCGCGGCTGCCGAGCCGGCACCGAGAACCAGCGCGGGGAGTTCATTGGTGCGCAGCGTGCGGTTCCATCTCACCGCCAGGCGAACCCCGCTTATTAATAATTTTAAAAGCTGAAGCGTGCGCTTAAATAAAATGAGCCGCTGCACTTTGCCGCGGCTGATTCTATGAGGAAAACTTGTATGTGATTTATGCAGTTTAAGTAAACTTTTCTGAGTGTTAAATTGTGCTTGAGGCCAGTGAATGGCCTCTGAAGGAAATTATTCATGGTATACAGCTACTGTCGTTCAGAGATTTCGAATGATGATATATTCTGTTGTATAAAGTTGTGATTGTTAAAATACATGTAGTGAACCAATAAACAGTTTATTGGTCTGTATCAAATATTAACAGAATTTTTGCCCGGCGCAGTATGAAATTCACGCATCCCTGAGCGCCGTTAAAGGCAGTGGCAGCTATGGTTTGTCGTTTAGTCTTTCTTGTGGACTTCATTAATTTACTGAGAATTTCTTATCTCTGCAATGCCATCCGTGGACGGGTCCCTCCCCTTCCTCTCCCCCAATTTATTGAGAAAACGTGTCTCAATTTCTTCATGCTCGTCCACATCTGTGTTTATTAGGGCAATCTGGTCCACAAAAGATGGCATATATTTAAACTGGTAATTGTGTATCTAAATTAATGCTTCTTAGATAGTTTCATACATTTAGCATTGCATTGTTCTGTTACTTGTTGCTTCAGACAGGCTAAGTTCTTTCTTATCATCCTTTTTTACATGGGAAAACTGTTTCTGTTCCTTAATAAAGCTGAATTTTTATTCCTGCTTTGAAATTGAAGGAATTGTCTTGCCTCAAATGTAACACAAGCAAGTAGGAAAGACTTGCACTACAAATGCCTTGAAAATGATAAGTACTCATAGCTTTGGAGGCATTCCAGAAACTTTTTAAGCATGTTTTGAAAATTCACTTGAAATGGTACAGCAGCTAATAACTCAATTGTTCTAACTTAAAATTCTTAATTAAAAAAAAAAAATAAATGTAAATGTATGGTATAAAATTGAATTGTGAATTTACAGAGTCATATTGTCCACGTAATTCTTGTGCCTCTTCTACTCACCCACCAACAGGTCAAAACATTTGGCTAAATAACAAGTGGTGTATGCTTTTGGTTTTACACTCATCGATTTGTTTTGCTTTACTTTGTTTAGCCCACTCCCCTCAGCTCATTTTCTTTTAAAACAGTACGTGGAGACTCGATTCCCATGACTCGCTAATCTTATCACCATTATTTGGTTGAAATTTTTGAAACGGGTTCCTGTTTCAAATACCTCACAACATTGGCAGTCTTAGATTCCATTAGAAAAGCTTCATTAGGGAGAAATAAAAATGTTGTTGATAACTCCCCCTCCAACAATAAGCCATGTATTCAACTCCACGGTGTGTGCGGCTATGCCTCGAATTATAAGAAGGAATTAAACTCAGGTATTCACACAAAAAACTTGATCTCAGAATATCACTTAAAGAGTCTCATGTGTTGCTGTGTTGTTATGCATAGCTGGTTAATATGCTTTTTTTTTTCCCTGAAAATTTAAAAATTTAGCTATTAATGCTGCAAATATTAGTTGCATTTTTAACTTCAAGCCTGCAAGACATCGGGCTGAGGTCTGCGTGGCTGTGTTTGTGTGTCAGTGTGTATGTGTACACACTGCTGACAAAGAAAACAATTAAAGACGTTAGTAATTTTCTGCTGTCTTCCCAACTGTTATTTATGATGTGTAATAGTACAACAGCTATTCTGAAATCAGCTATAATTCTCTTCAGAAAGATTTGTTTCTTCTGTGCCAAATTTTGCAGTAACCAGATGGTCTTAAGGTGTCTTCAGCCGAAGAACAAGCATGAGCAGTGCTGAAGACTAATTATTCCTTGCAGTAAATTCCTTCTGCAATAAATTCACAGGTTGTTAGACCTAATCTGTGGAAATGATTGTTAAGATTACTTATGCAGTGAAAAATGCTTTTATAAATATGTGAAAACTAGCAGAAGTTCTTAGAATGCTAAGAAAATATATTTTAGCTATTTTTGCCTGGCTGGGATAACTTTTATTCGGGACAAACTGTTAAATGAAATTGCAAATTCAAATCCTTTTCATAAGCCATGGAACACTGTAGTTTTAATGTAAAGATTTTAAATGTATCCTGTAAGTGGAGGGGTCATTTGGTAGGCCATGTAAGGAAATCTCATAGTGCCGTTCCCAGGGTATAGTTAGTTACCCTGTATCTGTGTATTTTTCACAACAGTAGCAATATACATTTGATTTGTGCATGGAGAAGTCTTCTGGAATAACAGTCACGTTATTTTCATTAAATCTCACATTGTACTGCACAGGAGAGAAAATTAGTTAGGAACAAAAAGTATATTCAGAATTATAAACAATGGTATATACTAAAGTAAAGCCATTCAGGCTGAAATGCGTCCTCCTTTTTGGTGGCTTAATTTAGTAAAAAATACAAGATTTATTTTTTTTTTGTTTTAGTATACGTCAACAAAAAAGAAAAGTAAGTATTCAAACCTCTTGCCATTTTGCTCACTTTGATATGCATAGGGAGAACTTGTCAAATCTTTCCCTTCCTTTTCTGCTCCAAAGCCAGAGAGACCATCGTGGTCGTGGTGGGGACTGTTCATTAAGAGATCCCATCAGAAAGCAATTGTTTCATGGCAGTCGAATTCTTAAAACAATACTTCATCTTTATTTGCAGATCTTAACTCAAGTAATGATGTTTAACAAACACCTTGTTTTAATCAGGTGAGGATAAGCCCTTCAATTAGCATGCAAATAATTGCTCCTCTTGGTTGGCTGTTTGGGGCCTGGAGGTGCTGCCATTTGCAGGTAGATTTGGTGCTACCCAAGATTTGAAGCAGGAGAGAGGAGAAACCAGGAGTAAGGATTTAGGTCTTGTACAAAATATTTTTTATTGCAGCATTCAAAACTCCATCCAGCTCCCTTCCTTGTCAGGCTGTTTGGTTGATCTTGATTTAGTGCTGCAAGAGGTGTGAGAGGAAAATTGGATCCAAAATAGTGTTCACTGCAGGGATGGTTCCAGTGAGTGTGTCACAGAATGAATATTTAATTAAAAATACTCAAACCTCTTTTCGCTCAGTCTTTCTGCTTGTGCTTTAATGATGTACTTTAATTATTTCAAAGATGTGTAAAATGAGATGAGAAAGATTACACAGGCATAATCCTTCCCATTTAAAATTATTTGTCTGCAGCTGCTTAAGTCCTGGCATTAGGAGTCACATATAAACATGTTTATTTAACATCAGCGTTATCTGTTAGATTGTACATGGTTCATTAACATGGAGAGAATACTTTTTGTTTAATAGTGTGTGGAAGCTGCCAGAGGTCAGAAGAGGTTGTTTGCCTGAAGTCGAGATGGCATCTTGGCTTTGCTCTCATTCTGTTTGTCACCTCTGCTGTGTCCGGAAAACGCTTCTTTAGCGCCGTGCTGAGGTATTTTCCCTGGTGTTTAGGTACAGAGGCTCTGTGGAAAGGCAGAAGTCTGCTGCAGGGTTGTGGTAAGGTTTGTGGGGAATTTCAGGGGAGGTTTGTTGTAATTTGTGGAGGATTGTTTCAGTTGGGGTTCGATTAGCAAAGTGGAGGGGACGGAGGGGACAGCGTTGCTGTGCTGCCCACGGGGTGTGTGGCTGTCAGGGAGGGATTTTACAGCTCTGGGGAGATGGCTTGGGAAGTTGAGAGGGTTTTGTGTGCCACTGAATAAGGTTTTGCTGGTGTGGGGGGTCAGAGCTGGACTCAGGACAGCTGTACCTGTGATGGTGCTGAGCCACAAGAGGTGGCACCTCCTCTGCAGGGGCAGCGCAGGATGGGGCCCTTCTCTCTCCACAGAGCTTGTGGGGGGCTCTCCACTCTTTTTACTGCTGATTAGAAACATGCTGGGACGTAAAAAGCCGTATCAGGGACTCCAGAAATACAGAAGTACCTCAAGTTTAAAAAGGCAAATTAAAATGTTTTACCGTGACTTCTGTATACAAGGTAATAGCCATGCACTGCATGCAGTGTTGGGAGAGAGATGTGCACACCCATCTCTAGGCACAATTTAAATTTTCATTTCAGCTGCTTGAAAATGTTTCTGAATGTTTCCTACAAGGCAGTGAATTTTTCCAGCCTCATTTGGATGATGGGGGCTCTTTGGGCTTTTTTGTGCCTTGGAGGGAGAAGATAATTTAAATTTCCATTAGAAAAAGGTAGAAAATTGCCTTCTTTGATTTTTATCAAGCAAGGATCCCTGGTAGATAATAACCAAAAGGCGTTGAATAAAATGAGCATTATTGTAGAATTTAAAGTGCTGTGGAAGATTCAATGTGACTGAAGCATACTGCAAATGTGCAGTTTTTTAAAAGCATAACAGTAAAAATAGAAGGGCTTAAAAAAATAAGCTGAACTACTGTGTTGATTATAAGTTGTAGCTGAATCACTCTTAAGGCTTGGATATTGTTTTTAAAAAGCCAGCAAAACATCTATTTCGAAAAAAATAGCAAGGGAGAGAGAAAGGGAGAGAGAGAGAACAAAAATATGTGCTATCTTGGAGAAGGGAATGTCTGGGGCAGGGTTTTTTTCCTTTGAATTATTTTCAACAAGTACTTACGCTGTTCTGTATTTTTAAGAAATTATGTGGACATCAATTTTGTTGCTTTACCAAGGCAGTGAAAACACCAAGAATCCTTTTTATAATTTGGAAAGAATGTCAAAAGAATGAAGTAGTTAAACCTAAGTGTATTAGATCATACGCCTTAAATGCATAAATAAGCATAGCTGCAATCACAGAAACCAATGTTAAAACCACCAGGAAAACTCACCCACAAACCATAATGACTTAAAGGGAATGACCTCAGCCATTGTGAAATTTGTGCCTATTTGTTGACTGACATTTATTTGGTAGAAGCAGGGTGCGTGTTTTGTTGGGGTGTGGGATTTTGTTATTTGCAAGACTGCTGGGGTTGGTTTTTTTGTTGTTGTTGCTGCCAGGTTTGAATACAAAGAGTGAAAATGGGCTCGGGGCTGTGAGAGCCTGGATATGATTTGGGCCTTTGCAATTTGAAAAGCAGGTGAAAGGTTTGTTATTGATGCACAGAGACTGGTGGAACTGAAGTTTGTTGTTCAGATGTTAGAAACTTCCTTGATGATAGCCCACTTCTAACTTATTCCCAGCTGGTTTCCTGTTAAGGAAATGAATGTTTAAAGTATTTAGTTACAAACCTGAGATTTCTTCACGTCCATGTCTTTGCGTGAGTGCTGCATGAAATGCTGGTGTCATTCATCTCCCCTCTGCTTTTTGGAGAGGAAATTGATGCATGGTGGAACCTCAGCTTGCCTTTGCTGCAACACCACTTAATAATTCAGGGAAATGGAAGTCTTGAATTATTTTAACTGTGGTAGACTTATTTGGGAATGTTTTTACATAAATCAGCGTTACAGACTTCAAGCTTGACCAGAGCCATGTCTCTCTGCAAACAGGGTTTCTCTCTGCTGCCTACTTTTATGGGTTGCAGTAATCAAAGAAGTTCCAGGTTTAATTGCCCCTTCTTAGATGTGCAGAGAGGTTTGAGAAAGTGGGTAAGTTTGTGCTGTTGGCTTGAACATCTAACTGTAGACGTTCAGACTCCTCGTGCAGAAATTCTGATTTGCCATCCCTCCTTTTGAGAAGGAAAGCAGCCCAGCTAAATAAAAAAAAAAAAATCCTAAATAAAGAAAATTATTTCATACTGGTCAGCCCAGATATTAATTGGTGAACCCATGGAGAGTTGATGCCTGTGTCTATCCTGGAAAGAACAGATTTAACAGAGAAACTCATCCGGGGCATCACAGCCAGGTACTTCCAGAGACAGGGTAAATGTTCCTTAACCCCAGCAAATGCCTTAAAAACTGGACATGCCTCTAGGATTACTCAGTCACTCACAAGAAACAGTGAGGGGAAAGTGGGGCAGGCATCTGAAGTATTTTTGTTTTTTAAATAGGTTGAGTAAGCAAAGCTGTCTGGGGGCCCCAGTTATTTACAGCTCTGTCTGTGCACCACGCAGAGAGGCTCATCAGCTGTCTTAAAGACAAGTTTTCCATCTATTGCAAATCGTGTCTTTTGATGACACATTTGATTTGGCTGTTTGCTGTGTAATTGTCCTACAGCTACTTTGGAAATAACTTTGATCAGTTTTGAATATAGATCTGTATCACTCGTTTTCATTCCCCTTGCGACTGCTTTTCTGTGCTCAGTTACCATCCTTAGAGTTTAATTGCAACTATTTGACAATTCTTTGATTGTAAGACAAGTCAAAATGTATTTAGAAAATACTTTACCCTCAGTAAATGTTGACAGTGTGTACTTCGTTTTTGTAAGCTATGTAAATTTATTATTTTTCCCCACTACTGTGGGTGAAACAAGACAAAATCTTGTCTAAAATTGAGCAATACTTTTTATTTGAAAAAGAGATATTGTTTTTTCCACCCCTTAACAAACTAAAAAGCACCATTTTTTTTCTGAAAGACGACACTTTTTAAAGTAAAACATGTGAATGTTATTTTCACTGATCCAAATTTTCCTTTTTATTATTTTTTTGTAGGCTGACTTTATTTTTGAATTTACAAACCCATGGTTTTTGCTAGCTTACACTTGGTTAGTGCTGTGTTGACACTACTTCCCTGAGACAGAGTTAGGAGTAAGTCAGCTTTAATGCTTGTAGCAAAATACATAATTTTTTTCCTTCCTTGTGTTCAACTATGCATAAATGTATTAGATCCAGTCGTGCTCTCACTGCAGTTCCCAATCATTTCACTCAAATAAGGGTTGAGCCCTTATTGAGTGGGAGCAGTTTTAAGCTTTCTGTACTTGTTGCAAAAATGCATATTTAGACTTTTTTTTTTTCAAATCCCATTGTAACTGCTACCAGTGCAAGTCCAGCTAAGTTCCTCAGTGCCTGAGCCTTGCAGAACAGGAGTGAGAATCAATATCTTTCTGTGCTGTCCACACTCAGTGGCCTTTTGCAAATCAGCAAATGTTTCCAGCAGCAGTTAAAAAAGCTGATAAATCTGAGTTGGGTGGAGAGAGGGAGGTGCCACAGCCCTTATTGTCCCAGTGGTTGTAACCTCCTGCACCAGGAGTTTGCAGTGATATGACTTAGTCCGTGGTATCACATCTCTTCTGAGCTGGTACTCCTAAATGTGTTGGTGGAGTTAGGTGTGCAGCAGGAAAATAAGGCAGACACTGCTTTCCTTTAATTTATTGAAATAAAAGTATGGGATCCTTATTCTGTTTAGCCTTGGTGGCCTGTTGTGTAAATACCTATGTTAGAGGAATGTTGTTTTTAATAAAATCCATTGTTCTCTGAATAAGAGGCAAGCTTAGGTCTCTGAACAGAAATACATAATCAATGCTGTAAATGTGTGTAACCCTGTACAAGGCAATGGAATATTATGTTCTGTACAACCACTTTCACAGACCTTTGCTTTCTTTGCCTCTTCAGTGCCTCTTCACCTGAAAACTCTTAAGTTGTGGTTTGAAGGAAGGCGTATTCTGCCTATTATATATGATTTCATTTTGTTTGTTTGGCAGCCATCCTTCCTGTTCACTGCAGCAGATTAATATAATTTGGGGAGGAGAACTAGATGGGGAAGGGGCTGAAGAAGCCAAGTGAGTCTGCTGTAAAATATTTGAGATGCAACAAAACTTCTGGGCTAGATTAGTTTTGGAGCATCACTTATGCCCCCCTGCAAATTAGGGGTGTGGAGACAAATGCTTGGTTTCTGGTTGAGTGTAATAAAGGATGCTGCTGCTAAAACTCAGATGTGTTGATGCTGGAGCTTGATGCTTTCCTTCTTAAATAAAGCCCAGGGCTTCTCCTTCCCCCAGCCCCCTGCCACAAATCAGGATTATTCAATCCCAGCAGTGGTTTAACCATGTCTGTGGTGGAGCAGGATGGTTACTGAGCAATGCACAGAAGCATTGTGCCCTGGTTTAGGACAGGAAGTGGAAAATGAATATTGTTTTGAACTTGAACTCTGTGAGCAGACAGAAGGTAATTATTGGAGCTGGAACTCCCCCGGGAGAAGCGGGGGAGTGATGCACTGCACTTGAAAGAAACACTGGGGGATCTTAAATATCTAGTAGTGTTTAATGCTTTGGTTTTACATTTCTGCTTTTTAATTGATCTTCTGCTCTTCTCTTTCCTTGGCAAATAGAGGGAAAAACAATTGGATGTAGACTTAGTGTGCTGTATTTATTGATAGACATACTCCTGCCCTCCCTTTGCTGGTGGGGCAGGAATCTTAAATTTCAGTCTTGGTGTTACTTTGTTGTAAAATGAACTCTTTGCTGCTGGCTTACTTAATGAACCTATTATAATTTGAAAAATTAATTGATGATTAAGAGCGCATAAATGTACGTGAAGCCATTTATTCAGAAGCTGTAAGTCACTTGTGTAGTATTTAGCTTTAATTATAAACTAGAAATTTATCTGTCTTATAGAGTAGAAAACCCCACTGTAATGACACAAAATCTGTGTGGTTGTAAAATAAACATTTTGAGTATCAATTTTTTAATAATATATTACTACTAAAATAGTAGTAGCCTTCTAGGAAAAAAAAAAAGGTAAATCTCTGCCTTCACTGAATATTTTGCTGTATTTCAGTGGCCTGTGGCTTCAGTGACCTACCTAAGTGTTTTTACAGTTTTTTTCCCTCTATTTTGGCTGTTACTTTACAAGTTCTTCAACAAAAAATAGTGAGTGCAATATTTCTCCCTTTCTTACAGACTGTGTGGCATCTTCTGGAGATTTTTTTCATACTGTTCCTTGTTAGATAATTAAACAAAGAAGGAAAATATTTTTCTGCTATTTTCTACCTATGGTAGTACATGGGTTTTCTTCTCAGAAAGGAATAATTCCATATTTTAAAAACACTATTTAAAGCATGAAAGTGAAATTGCATTACTTTTTAAAGTATCATTAAATACATACATGTTTATGATAAAAGTCTCCCTGACCAAGTTCAGAAGACTGTTTTAACTGTGATGAAGTTTTAGAGGCAGTAAAATTAAGTCACTTTAAAAGAAAATTGTGCGATGATTTATTGTAGCAGAGTAGGTGAAATTCCTCTAGAGATTTTAATATCTTCCACCTGGTATAGAAATGAAAAGAAAATATTCTTTAGCTGGTGACTAATTTGTCACAAATACCCAGGGGTTCCTTCATTACAATGCAGAGATGTCAGTTTTAAGAGAAAAGTACGGTGAAAAAACCAAGTGCAACTTCCCGTTGGAGACAGTTACAAAAAGAAGGAAAAATAAAGGTCTGGAAAGGAGCCGAAGTTGTGTGAAGGAAGGCTCTAAAGCTATCAATCAGGGCAAAATGCTTGGGGAAGGATTTTACCTGCAGGCTTCAGTGGAATTCATTAGGACGTGTTTGAGGAGGAAAGTCACTCGATAGGACTCCAGAGGAGGAGCTCTGACACGCAGCAATACCCAGGCTGACACTCAGTTCTCCCAACTTCACTCCTGCATCCTGGTGATTGTTGGAGGAGGAACTGGATTGCTAAAAAATAAAAAAAAGCCACACTCTGCTTACTGATGGCTTTTGTTCTTTATCACAGTGTTAAATGAATTGAATCCGAGACTTGGATGAAAAAGCTGCTAGAGAATATCTGCAGCAACAGAGAGCACGGTGTTTCTGCCCCATCGGTGTCTTGACAAGTCATTTTTCCCAGCAGAAAGTTATTCCAGCGTTCAGAGGCTGGTGTGGTGTCCTCACTTTGCCTTTTGCTGCAGTAAGAAAATTTTATCTCTGCTCTTGTCCTTCCAGCGCTGCCATTTCCAACAGCTTGGTGTGAGGGGGAGCACGAGCCATCGCTGTCCCAGGGAGAGTGAAGGAAGGATTTCAGTCTCTCTCCCTTGAGAAACAAGCTGCTGACCCTGCAGCAGCACTCTTACTTCTTGAGGGCTTTCTGGTTTACTCTTCCCCTGTGTTTAGTCCAGCCCAGAAAGTTGTTCAGGAAGAGTGTTTGCAGTGGATGTCCGTGATTCAGTGATAGGACTGCAGTGGTGTTAGAGATTTGGGAAGGAGAAGTGAGTACTGCACCAAACAGCATGAATGTTGGAAACAAGGTGCCCAGCAGCTTTGTGGTGAAGGTGTTTATGTCACAGGGAGCCCTGGCGTGTCCTGCAGACTCCGGGCTGTGGTAACACAGTTCTGTTTCTCACTAGGAAGATTTCATCTCAGCTGTTCTATGGTTAGCAGGAGAAATGGAAGATTTTATGTTCTGTCAGAAGGAGATTATTGGAAAGGAAATCTGTGGGATTTGCTACAATTCTTCCGGTTTTAGTGCATTCTTCAGTCAGAGTGCTGAGGTGAATAAGGAACACTCTTGCATGTGTGGTGGGTTAACTGCAGCCAAACATCCACTGGGCTCCTCACCTGCTCCCCATCCTCAACAGGTCAGGGGAGAAAATATGATAAAAACAGCTCGTGGCTCAAGATAAAGATGGGGAGATCACTTACTATCTCCCATCACAGGCAAAACAGACTCAGCTTGGGGAATGTTAATTTATTTCCAATTACAATAGCGTTGGCTGGTGAGAAGCAAAGGCAAGAACTAAAACAGTCCTGCCCATCTCCTTTGCCAGGCTCAACTTGGTTCCCACATTCCGGGATGCTCTAACTCACCTGGGGGATGGGGAGTGGGAGACTGCAGTCAGAGTGTGCATTTCCTTTTTACCACTCCTTCCTCACGCTTCTCCCTTGCTCCGGTGTGGGCTCTGCAGGCTACAGTTCCTACCTGTCAGGAGAACCAGGTCCAGCCTCTTTTCTCCAAGAGCTGTGGCTGTTTCCCTCACATTTTTCCTTCCTGTCATGCTGGATTTTGCCTTTTGTCAGAGGTGCCACCAGCCTCAGACAGGCCCTGCTGTGGGTCTGTGGTGGAGCTGGATGGAAGCAGCCCAGGACAGACCCTCACCTTCCCTCAGCCCCCCTGCAGTGCCTGGCACAGACACCTGGCAGAGCCTGACAAAATCAGCACTTATTAAATTCACATCAGACTGTGGAGGGATGGCACATCCCATCCAGCAGGAATTCCTGCCAGATTTAGAGCGTTGTGTGACAGGGAAGGGTGACAGAGAAGGTCAGCCAGCCTTGCTTGTCCTGCCTCCTGCCTGAGGTAAGAGACCTGAGTGCTACAATTAGATCCACCTCCTCAGAAGTCTCTGAGTTGATGCACAAAGGCTGTTTGGGCATCTTGTGGACACTAGTGATCCTGCATGAAAAACTGAGCTTGTGTTTCACTCATGTTTAAGGACTGATTTTGATTGAAAATGTAGTTGTACTTGCATGGTAACATGCTGGCTGTGAAATGTGTTGTCTTTTACGTGAATTCCTGAACTAGGGACACATTTTTTGGATGTTCGGGATCTTACATTTCCTAGATATGTTTTCTTAAGAGTGTTTTTTGATTTTAAGTTGCCAGAAGATTAGTAACTACTCTGAAAACTGGAAAGGCTCCTGTAGGGGACTTCTCCACTTCTCTGCCTCTCCAGAGGCCAAATCTTCTTTAATGTTTGGGGTTTTTTGCCTGTAATCTATTAACATTCATACCTAAAGTATAGAAACAAGAGAGATGATCTTGCCATCAAATGGTGGCCATCCTCTTGATTTTAATCATGTATCCTGGGCTTAAATAGCATATAAAATTTTCTTGATATGTTTGGCTTCAGGGCTTTTCAGCCATTAACTTTAAGCTTGTATGGCATCATTTTCTTACCTTGTTTATGCTCCAAAGAGAGGCATGTTCAGTTCCTTATGAGCCACCTGCCATTCCTGGTGATGGTGATAGCAGCTCTGCCGCTAGGAAGAGCTTGGAGAGTGCAGGGGAGAGTTTGTCTGAGGAGGTTAAATGATCCTGCTATTCTCAGTGGAATTAGGTTTCCTTTGAGAGGGATCTTGCAGAAGATTTGCCTGTAGCTCCTAACAAAGTGGTAATGAACGTGTGCTGCTGGTGTTAGTGCACATAGTAATGTGCCAGATGTGCTCCAGCAAACTAACATTTTCTTGTGCTTCTTCTCCTCGAGATAGCCTTACATTTATGTTCTCATCCTGGGAAGCAAGTCATTTGAACAGCAGTGAGCTCAGGAGAGACAGCTCTATGTAAGCATTTTTATGTTTAACCTGACAAGCCAAAGTCTAGCCCCAAAATATTGTCTGCTACTTGACAAAGAAGCTGTCAGCCCTTCGTTAATCATTTAGTGGTCCTTTAACTGCACAGTAAACAAAACCCACCAGGCCTGTGTTGTCCTGCTTGCAGCCAATTCTCTTTTGCTCAACACCTCATGGAGAACTTGGTTTGAAACCCAATCTAGCGAGGTACAGCCTTCCCCAGCAGACTGCTATTAATGGCCCAGATGTCTCCTTAATGAAAGGGTTTTGTTGTGCCAACACGATGCTCTCTGTCTTTCCTCAAGTGGATGCTCTCATTGTTGATGCAAATACCATTACCCGAAGAAGTAGAATGGAACCTGCAATGCTGTAGTCTCTGGAACTCAAAATTCTGTAATTACTCTTGGCATATGCTCTTAAAAGTTGTTTCATACAGGGGTTTTTCAGCATCACCGAAGAGCAAGCTCCAAATTTTGTTGTGTTTTTTGTTTCGTTTTGTTGGTTTTTTTGTAGTGCCTGAAGTGGCTGATACACCCTTGTGACTTTTGGAACTGTAATTTGGATTGTATTCTGCAAATTAAATGTTAGTAAAGAAGAAATAGCTGGGATGTGATTTGTTGATGTGTTTTTCACATGGTCCCCTGACAGTGAACAGTCGAGTGCTTAGATGTTGGTGTGTTACTTATGCAAAAGGAAGTTAGAGTTTAGTTGCCAAAATTTGATTTCTTTAACTTGTGAGTTGACAGAATATAGGTATGCTTTGCCCTGAAGCCTGAGCCTAGAAGTTACACACGGTAAATTTGAAGATTTCCAGGCTCACTTAAGTGCTGTCAGCCAAGGCTTGTGTTCAGTCTTAAGCATTTTTCGCTTCACTTAGGAGAGCCCAAAATAATCAGTGCTTGGAAAGGAAGCTGTGTTATCCTGACATGAGTTTAAAAGAAATATTACTCCCAGATTGCATGTGTCTAAAATACACTTCTCAAATTTGTTCTGCTGAATGTTAACTTACAATGGTGAAGGTAAGTGACTGTGAAGATAATTTTCATGTTTAATTAGTTGTGTGCATGATTCATATGTGTTTTATTCTCATTTCAGTTTCTTGCCAGCCTTGTATTTTTATACTGCTGTAAATCTGAGTGTATATTTGGAGGCAGTATTTGTGGAGTGATGGATACCAGCTCTCATCTTTTTGAATGTACTAAGTGCATTTTGAATCTGAGGATTTTAACTCTAGATACTGACAAGTCAGATTTATTTTTTCTAATACAAAAGAGATACAATCCAGTTGTCTTTAACAATGCATGTAATCTCAGAAGAGTAAACCCCAATGCTTATTCCATAAAAAACTTCTCAGAGAAAGAATTGCTTGGAGGGAAGAACCTGCTGAGCTTTCTTTGGCTTAAAAATACTTGCAAGTACCATGAGGCCAGCCACTGTGTTCGCTGATACTAAACATCAGTGAGCAGCCTCCCACCCATTCCTAAATGCAATTTAATTTTCTAGTTCTCTAGTTGAACTTTTTGGCTCTGTTTTTAACTGCTGTGGATGGCTGTCAAGCTGTAAACCCCCAAAGTGCTGCAGATACCTAAAGTAGATATGAAGTAAGAATTGCTGGAAATTCTGTGCATGAGTATAATTTATGGATTAGGTGGTGTGGGCACAGTCCTCAAAGCCATTAAATTAATCTCTTTGTCAGTTAGCATTATAATAGTAAAAGTGGTGCCAGCTTCAGCTGTGTTGGAGTATGTAATTGTAATCCTGTGTTTACAGGGAAGTGCAGGTAGCTGTCACCTGAACAGGGGAGCAGTTTGGGTGTGTCTAAGGTGGCAGTGAAGTACAGTCACCCCGCAGGCAGCGACCCTCCTGAAGCAATAGTGTTGAAGGATCACAATGTGGTTTCCAGACTGGATTATCTGAGAGCTGTGTCCTGCTCAGCCTGGCTGCAGGTTCCTGTCTCCTCCTCGCTGATGGTGCCGCTGGATGTGCTGCAGGCTGGATCAACTTGCTGATCCGGATGCGTAGCAAAACAGTAGAAGATGAGTTTGTTGGTCAGGCTTGGGGTTGATTCTTCTGAGATGACCTGCAGTGTTAACAACAACTGGATTGTATCTCTTTTGTATTAGAAAAATATAAATCTGACTTGGCAGTATCTAGAGTTAAAATCCTCAGATTAAAAATGCACCTAGTACATTAAAAAAGGAGGTTGTGGCTGGCCCAGGGGCAGGGTTGTATCTTCGGTCTGTAGTAAAGTCTCTGAATGGTTACAATCATTAGGAGCTAATCAAATCCCAGGATAGGTGATGATACAGTTTTGCAATTGATGACTGAACTTCCAGGCAACAATTTGGGAAATAAGTCAATTTGCAAGTAGTCTTTGTAACTGTTGAGGATTGATCAGCTTAATACTTCAGTTTAGCTGTTTTTTTTCATGTTCTCTTTTATTCACCTAATTTATAAAATTTCAACCCTTACCTGGCTTGAACTTCCAGCAGCACGTGCCAAGTCCTGTCCTGTTCATTCACCTGTTTCCCAAGAGCAGTTTTAGGTAGGTATTTTTGAAATGTGCATCTTAAACACATTCCAGAGGAGGTTCAGAGGAAGATGAGAAGTTTACTGCTGCTTTCTTTTGTAACAGCCAGAGAAGTTGGAGGAGAATCATGGTTATGTACTGAATGACAGGAGTGCTTGCCCCAGTCATAAGCCCAGGACAATTTCCTCCAGGTGCAGGCTGCGTGTGAGACATCCTCAGTGTGCAATAGTAACACACTGATCCTTATTTAATTCCCTTTTGGAATTTTGTCAGAAGTGACTTGCCCAAAATCTAACACTGTGTTTGTAGGACAGTGATGAAAACCAGGTATCCTTAATTTCTGCAGTCATTGGTGCATTACCCACTTAAAGACCTCTCTGAAATGAGCTGTAGCAATCCCAGTTTTTTGGTTGCAATTTGTAAACTGAATTTAAAAATAGCATTATCTCTTCCTTCGGGGGGGTTGATGGGATTGACTGACAAACTATATTAATTACTGCATATATACAAGAAAAGCTTCTCTCTGACAAAAACATATTGTATCTTGGCTCTTGGTACTAACCAGCTCAACTTAAATTTCACATCTTGCTGCCAGCAGCTGCCTTCCTAAGACACAGTGCTCATAATAAATGAAATTTCATGAAAAAGAAAAATGAAAACTTTGTTCCAGCTGGATTGTAAAGGCTGTTGGAGCATTTCTATCATGCATATAAAGCTGCCATCCACATAAACATTGCAAATTAGTTTTTCATTTTTAATAATCAGGATCAGACCTTTTCCTATTATTGAGGCAAATGCAAGCTATTAGAACCATACAATATCATTCAATGTCCATTAGCTGTTGAATCCTGTCCAGAGTTAAGTGTTGGAGTGTTTGGGGAGAAACTCACCTTTTAGTTTGAGGTTTTCAGGTTTCTGACAACCTACTTGGAAGAAGACCCTGGAATGAGTGGGCTGCTCTGGCCCTGCTTGGTAGCACTCAGAGGGGTGTTAGTTACATCATTTGTTCTTGGAGCTGTTGCTGTGCATTGTTGAAAGCCCTGCAGCTGGTGAGTGCTTGCCCAGACTACCAACAGGAATCTCAGCTGAATTATCACACACCCTCTCTGCACATGGAAGAGATTAATTCTTATAGCCACAAACAGAATGAACGCTTTGTACTTAGTACCATAATGTAAGTTCACGCTGAAATACAGAGCCAGTAACCAACTCTTTAATCAATAAAATCACAGTTCTAATAACCATGTGTTTTTACAGCATCCTCATCCCAAAGGATCAAAGAAACATTGATTTATTTTGCTTTGGGTCCCATCCCCTGTTGTTCTCACTCCTTGCCCTTGCTCTCCATGAGCTCAAAAGAGCCATACATGAGCTGAAACCCAACTGTTGGTGTGTAGTCCACAGCAGGGAAGGACACTGCAAAACCACACAAGAGGACATTTTAGCCAGTAGAAGTGACAGGCAGTTGTGGGCAGACAGAACACAAACACGAGAGCCTGCTTTGGCCAGGGGTCGATATCCACATGTCCAAACTGCTTCAAAATTCGTTATTGACAAGAAATGGATTAAAAGTTTTTAAATTCAGCCTTTCAAAAAATTACATTGCATGTGATGTACAGCTTTGCTTCTGTCTAGAAGAGTTTGTTGAAGACAGAGCTGATCTCCCCAAAGCCTGGTTGAGGATGCCACAAAGTCCAAGACACTGGAGTGGAGAAGTGTTGGTGTGAGTGCCTGAGGAAGCAGGTGTGCAGTTGAAGTCCCAGCAGCAGAATTTTGTCCTTTAGTTAGGAAAAGGTGAATAAAGCTGTCAAGGAGCTTCACCACCCCATGGCTGAGCTATTGGTAATGTGATCATGTCCCCATCTTGCTGTAAGGGCCCCTGGTCCTGGTACAAGTGTGTGCTGAGACATGGTGTAACATCTCTCCTAAGTAGTCCCTGGGGGGGTGTCAGGATTTTTTTACCTCAGGGGTTTCCACAGTTGCAGGAATAGTGGAAGTTCCTTATCAAAAGGCAAACTCAGTACAAGAAGGTTTCTGAAAAATCGAGTTGACAGAACTGTTTGACATGCATTACTAAGTCTGTGTTACAAAAAGTTCTGTGGTTCAGTGTGTGGTGGTTGTTGATTACAGCAGCAGATAGAGGTCCGAGACCTACTGTGAATGTAGATGTGATTAAAGTGTTTCTTACTTCAGAGTATTTATTTCTTATGATCAGAGAAAAAAAACAATGTGGGCACAAGATACAAATTGCCATGATCTGATCGCTATTTCGTTGAGAAATAAACCAAAAATTTGGGGTTTGCCTCTGAATTATAGAACTTTAGAAAAGCTTAATAATTCTTAATGGCTGAACATTCTGCTTCTAAGCCTAAAAATTCTGTTTCCAATTAAAAAAAATAAATAAAATACAACTTTATTTTGAAAAAGAACCTGTGGCTGAGCAGGTACAACTTTCACTGTTTTAAATGCTTTTCCATCCCATCTTAGATGAGTGCATGAAAGAGGCTGTATGCTGGCCTATGAGTCTACCAGAACTGGCAGTTTGTCAGGGAAAAAGAAATTGATACACTGCACAAAAACCCTGTCAGCAACTGGAGAACAGTCCTATTCTGGCATAATTCTTACTCCAAGATATTTCTGCTGCTGGGGAATATTTGTCACCTTGAGCTGTGCCTTGTTTGCATGTTTGCTGCTGCCTGGGGTCTGTAAAGTAGAGGCTGCAGCCAGTACTTGAAGCAGCATAAATTTTTGTTACCAGCAAGAGTCAGATAATGTTGTTGGGAAAGAGGGAAATACTATGCTTTTCTCTGCTCAAAACTCTGTTTCTTAGGTGTTTATGGAAGGAGAAGGTCCAAAAATGTTTGCCGTAAAAGTGTCGCTACTTTGTGTCTTTGTATTTGAGGATGGCAGAATTACTTACATATGTCTGTTTTTAGGGAGAGAATTATTGTTGGGAGTATTTAAAAATGAGAATGATTGAGTATCTAAAACTGTTCCTAACACAAAGTACAAATCTTTTCTTGACATTTGATCTATACTCTTCATAGACCTTTTATATACACAGAGGGATTTACTGCTTTGTAATCAAGCTGCTGAAGAAAAACGTTGTCCTTTTATTCACTGGGGATGACTGTAACAAATTAAAATGGTTTCCCATTAGCCTTCCCTACTTAGCTGAACCACTTAAAATTACTTGGGACTTTGCCCTTTCCCGACCTCCTCACCTTTGCTCAAGCATTTCTGCTTCCAGGAGTGCAGCAGTGTTGGTCCCACAGCCTCACCTCTGTGCCTGGAGTTACAATTCATTTTGGGCTGCAAAACCAAGACTGAGCCCAGAGTGAAAAGCAAAGTTTAGTTGTAGAAGCCTCGTGCACTGCAGGTGATCTCTGCACTGGAGGTTGCTGATGGTGTCAGGAGCTAATTGTAGCTTGAGTGCATGTGTGTTTCAGATTCTGCATGCGTATGAAGATGGGTTGTTTTGATTTTAGGTTTTTGTGGGCTCTTGGGTTTGCTTGTTTGTTTGTTTGTTAGTTTGTTTTACTGCTCCTGTGAGGTTTCTGTGGCAATAATGGTTTTACCAGCTTGTGGGCAGAACTGTTGAGCTGACACAACCAACCTCTGAGGCTTGTCTGAGCACAGAAGTACATTTAAACAAGTATATATAAAATTATCTCTTATATTTATTAAATACAACCAGAGTTACACTGATTTACAGAACAAACTTCAGATTTGAAATGGCTTTTTTGTTAAATGTACAAGTTTTGTTTTATAACTGACAGTGCCCTAAAGTTAAATGCACACACATTAATCAGTTTTTATGACAAAGTAAAAAGAAAACCACAACAGTATTTGGGCAGTATATATGCAGTTCAATTCCAGATAGCTCCAGTTATTACAGGAATGGAGAACTGGGTTTCATAACAAATTCTCAAATCTTGTTGCTCCTGCCTGTTACTTCTCTTTGTACCCAAATTCTAAGCTCAGGTTTTGTATCTCTCACTAGCTTGTAGTAGTAACTTGGAGGTGATGTGAAGTTGTCTTAGTGCAATGTCATAATCTGGAGAGCCTTAGAGAAGATTCTACACTTGGAACAGGGCAGAGAAATAAATGGCATTACTGAAATACTTCAGTGATACAAATGTGCATGAGCAATAGCGATAAGACTGAAATTTTTTTACCAAATAAAAATCACTTGTTTATGCATTGAAGCCTGACCAGATTGACTTGCTTCTGTGCCAGGAAAGAATTCAGGGCAGGCCTGGAGTGACCCCAAGTTTGTGCAGTGCAAGGTGGTTCAAACATCTGACTTTGGAGGCACCGCGAGTGGAAAATCCCCCTGGCTAACCCTGGGCATTCACACCCTGAGGGATGGCATGCTGATTAATGCCTACAAATTAATGTCTTGTTTTAGAGACAGCAGAGCTGGACAGAGCTCCAGCTATGTCTCAGCACACCCATACTGGAGACAAGTAAGTGCATTGGGGAGAGAGGAACCGCACCCTTTGGAACCACAGCACGCTTGTGGGAAGGCAGCAGCAGGAAAACAAATGACACTCAGCAGAGGTGTCTCCTGGTAGCCTGCTGTTACAGGAATTGGTATCCAATGCCAGTCCTTAAGATTCAGGAAAAGTTCCATAACTGTCCTATCAACCCCAGCTATTCCAGTTTTGAAGTGTTTTTGTCAGAACAAAAAGAGCAGCTGTAGGATTCTTGGCTGGTTGTAGTGAAGATCTCATATCTTAAATATTTTCAGCTATCTGTGGTTATTCCACATAGGTAAAAATAACTTACAGGCTGCATAAATGTGGAGAATGAACACAAGGAAACACAAGCTGACTGCAAATGTTGCTTGTAAAAGAAAAACATAATCTGTATGTCATTGATCAAAGGAATAAAATCATAGCTGAGGGCAGGTGAGTATCGCTAGTGTCTTCTGGTCAAGAAGATGCTGGGATTTGAGTAATTCTCGGGGTGTTGTGGGTTTCAGGTGAATTGTACAGCATAGGCAGTGTCTGGCAAAGAAATGTGAAAATCTACTGAAGTTTCTTAGACTGTATTTGGATTCACTGTTCTTGTATCTTGGGCCATTGGGGTGCCAAGGACAATATTTTGAGCAGTTGAGAAAAGGAAACGTTCCCTAATTTTGCAATTTCTTGTGAGTACTTGCATCCTGGGAGGAGAACAGCCCAAACAGAGTGTTTGCCTAGTGAGGCTTGTCTCTGCTCCAAAGCACACTCTGGGCTTTTTACATATGGAAGTATGCAAGAATTCATAAGCTGACCCTCTATTTTATTTGTGTGTATACATAACCTGCAGTTCATTACAGAAATCCTTGCTGCAGCTCTGCCCCTCCCCTGCCAGGGAGTGATGTGGTGTCGAGAATGACCTTAGAAATTGCAAGAGGTTTCATACAAAACCATGAGCTTGAAAGAGATTTTCACTGGTGAGAGAATGTTCATTTCATAAATCATCAGCAGGACTAACGTGCTGTTTGGAGATTTGTATCATTAGCAAATTAATCATGTTCAGGAACACTGGGGTAGCAATGTTGGATGAGACTCTGCAACGCTTCTCTGCCAAATAAACTGCAGGGAGAAGGGCCTGGGGATGGGAGGTGGAGAGGAGAAGCCAGGCTCAGCTTTCACATTACCTCAGTGTTGTCCTTGATAGCAGTCTTTAAAAACTCTTAAACAAAATGACAGTGAAAAGCTTCTTAGCTTTTCAGCTAATATGAATATGGAGTGATTTCTGCTTCTGATGGTTTCAGTGTCAGTTCTCACAAGAATTATCCACAGGAGGTTTTTCAGTTGCCTCCCAAGTCTGTAACATCTGAGCTGTCCTCCAGCCCTGGAGAACACATGGTCATCAGGAAGAGTGGAGGTGTTAGGAGGTGCCACAGGAAAAGCTCTTTTCAGAGTGAAGTTCCCCTGGAATTACAGCCACCTGAGTACTCATGTCAAAAACCATAGAGCTTTTCTTGGCATGAACCTAAAGTTTTGGTGTAACCAAGGGTAATTTTGCCAGCCTTTCTACAACTTCATTTATATGCTCAAGTATTAATAGATTATTTTGGTATTCATGCAACTGGTTTCCCTTGAATTCACCAAACTTGACATTTGAATTCTAACCCAATTAGCAGTATTTGCCATACACTGCAGTCTCAAATGTACACTCAGATGTAAGTTTCCATACAGCTAAGGATGCTGTTCATCCCAATGCTTCTCTGGTGTTACCTCCTTTTCCCTTTAAAAAATAAATACAAATCTATACCAGGAACAAAAAACGGTGTTGGGCTATTAAATCATGCCAATTTTTCAACTGCTGTGTGTAGCCTGCAAATTCGTTTCTGTAGCAATGCAGAAGACTAATAAACCCATTCTGTGTACAGATATTTGATAAACTGACTTGTATATAGCCTTTGTTTTATTTTTCCTTTGCCTCCAGTTTTTTATTAACCAGACTGGAATGCTTCCACTAAGAAACAAAGCAATTAATTTCAGCATCCTGGAGCCAGGACTGTATTTTGGAGGTTGCCATACGGTGCATTAATCTAGAGACCACCACTGCTCATTCAGTGTTCTGGTACAAGTCAGATAACTACAGTTAATGACTAAACCCTCGGTATAAATCTGCAGTGTTTCCAGACAGCTGTTAGATTAGTTCTCTCAATTCTTTTGCTGTGCCAGTGGATGCCAGCAAGTTCCAGATTTAAATGCTTCTTAATGCTTTGTGCAGCACTGGACACGTTTTATAGAGCTGAGTAGGAGATATGCTATATTGTGCTTAATAAACTATTCTTTAAAATATCCATGATTCAGCTGCTTGCATGGAAAAATGTATGGCTAGCTTTGAGAAAAATCTTAACTCTTACAGCTTTCACTGTCAGGCTGTTGTTCTTAAAACCTGGACTTTTGCTTAAGGTGTGTGTATGTGCTTTTCAAATTATTTGTCCCTTGTGTTGACTTGCAAAATGGTATGTGGCAGGACAAGGAAAATGTTGCCTTTTCAATCAGATGTTGTTAACTTCTCTCTAAAAGCCAGAAACTCGAGTTCTTGTGGGCAGTCCACAAGAATTAGAGGGAAATAGATGGAGTGTAATTCTAGCAGAAACTTGTTTTGTTTGTTTAGAAATTTCACTGAAGGTTTTTGTGGGTTTTGTTTGGGTTGTTTGGGGTTTTTTTTATCCAGTGCACAGAAAGGTTTCAGAAATTGTTTTTCAGTAGTACTCCATAACATTTCAAAAGGCTTTTCTCAAGCCCACATCCCAGGAGCTTTTTACTTCTGTCACACATCTTTCTTATTTTGTGATATTTCCTTAATGATTTTTTTTCTTTCTTAGCTTTCACCCCAGTGGTACATGAACACTAAGGAGGTAGTTCCTAGATGGATTTAGGAGGTGGAGGTTGTGGCACATGTTGAGACCCTGCAGTTTGGAATCTTTGCACCCATTTACTTTGCAATGCCTATTGCTGAAGATGCAATAAGCCTTCAGAAGCTGTGTGTGGAGTGCAGGATGCAGGATTTTAAGACATGAGATGATCCCCCCATGCTGGTTTGTGATTGGAAGCTGAACTTAGCAAGGCCGGTTCTCTTAATTGTGGCATTTCAATTCCATGCTTAAATTTACAGCTAAAAATTCAGTTGCTGGGCTCCTGAAGAATCAAAGACAAAGTCTTTGTGATGACAGCCTGTAAAACCAGCAGCTGTCCAGGGGTGAGCACATTGGTCGTGCTCCCCGTGAAGCACAGCTGGATGTGCGCGAGCAGGAGATGCACAAACCCGGCACCCCTCGCTCCCGGTAGGAACAGACCAGCTGCAGTGAAATAACTGGGATAGAGGAGTTAAGCAGCCAAATGGGATTAAAGGGAGAGTTTAACCGTGCAGAAGCTGGGTGCTGGAATGAGGAGGGATATTATGTGGTCTAGGAGGGAATAGGAATGTGAGACTTAGGCTTCTGTTTGGTTCTGACATCGGCAGGCGGTGCCTGCTCCCTGCTCGGGCACAAGAGAAAGGTTCTGAAGTGGTAAGCAGAAGTCAAAAATACACTGGTTTCAAGAACTGAAAAACCAGTTTTTCATAGGTGTAGGGGTGCTTTTCTCTCTTTGGTGATCATATATTTTTCTTCCTCATATCCTTGTGCTGATTTACCTGAGTGCAGCCTGTTGTCTTTGTAATTTTGAGCTCAGCATGCTCAGAAGTGGAAAAATGCAGAAACCCCTGTTTTACAGAGGAGGGGAAGAGAGGCAAGCAGGCAAAATAGAAATTGGCTTTGTAAACTACGCTGGTAACAGGAAACCTGTGGCTGACACAGGGCTGAATCCAAGCCTCCCTTATGAGAGCCTTGGCCACTGGATCATGGCATCAAATTTGCCATTTCTGACAGTTCCACTCGAGAGAAACAAAGTCAATTGTTTTTCAAATAGAGTTCTATTTGTGTTAGTATTTTAAGGTGGCTCTCTAATTAGTGATTGAGGGAAATTAATGTAGAACTGTAATTTGCTTGAGCTCAGATACCTTTGCTCCAATTTTTGTATTACTCCTGTATATGCACTAATTAAAAAACAAAGCAAAACAAAACACAGTCTGAAATTAGGCACAGTCTCCTTTTTCCTTGCTTTTCACTAGAGTTATCAGATTTTCTGTGAAGGAAAAAAGGAAGTGAGCTGTTGTATATTTTACACTGTTGATTTTATTTTTTTATTTTCTGGCAGCTCGTTTCTGCAAACAGTTGGAGTCTGTGCATCTTTGCATGCTGCTTGTGAGTGAATTGGACATATCTGTGCCATCCTGTAGTAGCTGGAGGCAGGAAATGACTTTGATTCTTTTGTCTGTGGTAGAAGTTACTCCATGAAAGTGTCAGAGAGAAGCTACACCGAAGGTGATGAGCTGAAGTTAATCCAATGTCAGGAAACACATCCACTGTTGAACCAGGCTGTCAGGCTGCTCTTCTGGGCTGTAAAAAGGTGAGGGCCTTTGAAGTCCCATGTGTGTGAGCGAAATTTGCCTTTAAGGAAGGGAAATTGCAGATCAAATCTGAGTTTTAAGTCTAAGGCAGTCACCTTCTCCATGGCACGTGTGAGCTTGTTCTCAAATATCCAAGCAGTGAAAGTTGGCTTTTACTTGCAGCTGGATTTTTTAATCTGTACAGATGATAAAACTCTTTTCTTAGATTATCTGAAAGACCTGTAGGAGCTGCCATTTTCTATACCTGCAAGGAATTATCTGGAGCTGCCCCCAGTGTGTGAAGGACACAGCTGCCTCTTGCTGCTTTGGATCCCTCTTGTTCCCAGCAGTCCCAAATTGGGTTTGAGTGGTTGCTGTTGACAGGTGGCCTGGGAGGTGATGAGCTGTGTCAGAGTAGCTTCTTGAGAGTTCAGCTGCTGCTCCCAAGGGTAAGTGGTATTTAATATAGGAGGAAAGTGCTCATTAGAGAAACAAAGTGGGCTTTAAGATGCTAATTTTGTCACTGAGGCTGTAAACAGCTAATAGAAGATACCATACTTTGTGGTCATTGAAGATTGCCCTTTGTTTTTGGATTTGATAGGATTTTTGAAGAATTTGAAACCATCAGAAAATAAGTTAGTAATCAAACTCTATTACTCTATTTCTTCATTTTGTTAGATTTTTGGGAGTGAGGGGAAAAGTGCATTTTCACCTTAAAACAAAGCTGCAGAAGGAGTCTGTAACTTCTGTGTGTCTTCCTACAAACACCAGTGGCTATCCCATTAGGAGTGCTTATTGATACTATTGATGAAGGTTAATGCTTGAAATCTGCCTTGAATGTTCTTATGTGTTTTAGTGCTAAGTGGCAAAAAGCTGTTACAGCACCACATGCTTCTGAATTTTATCTGACAGGTGAAGGTGGTGCCTTATTTTCAAGTTGGTGCTTAAAGAATTTTTGAATTTAGTGAAATTTGGGATGGGATATGGAGTTTTTCTGCTAGGTAATGAGGGTTGTTTTTTTTAAAAAAAAAATGAAGTAACAACTGAAAGATGCTGCTATTACATGGCTTTGTAGTTGTCTGTGTGAAATAAGCTGGTGGCATCTGTCCAGTTGCAGGCAGATGTCCACATCACAAATCATCAGACTCCTTTTATAGAGCAGAGAAAATCAGCCCACGCTCTTTCAGTTCAAGCCAGGAGGGATACAGTGAGGAAACCTTGTGTTTCTCCTCTGTTCCATCTGCATTTAAAGAAGAAAAACACACATTTGTGTCTCTTTCCAGAAAACTGTTCCAGCATCACTGAATAGGAGCAAATGTCCTCCTGGGAAAGCATAACTGAAAAGTACTGGAAAGAGAAAATTTGTTGAGACGGATGTGCTCTTGTATAGATTAAGTATTTTTCTTTGAATAATCTGGTGGAACTTGCAGTTGTGCATGTTAATTCTCCTGGCTGACAGGTAGCTGGCTGGTGGGTTTTGTAGGCTCAGTTTGGTGTGATGGACAGATGAAAGGCACTGTTATGTTACACTTTGGTCCCTGCTACTGCTGCTAATTTTGACATGCCATTGTAAAACTCTTTACTTTTCATATATGAGAAGGTGTTAGATTAAGTGGTTGGCTAATGGGCATCTTTATTCCAGTTACAAACTCAGGGTCTCTTTCAGCACTTTTCCATTTACTGCCCTGACTGCTGTTTATGGCAGCAGTGGCAAGAGCTACAGCTGCCAAATTCATTTTAAAGATCATGGTGTTTGGTGCCAACCCTAATCTCTCTTGGTGCCAAACTTGGCTCCAGCAGCAGTAGCTCTACATTGTTATTCTTGTGCAACACTTGCATTACATCATGATGAAAGGAGGAAAAGAGATTTAAAAAATTTCAGTTATTCAAATGCAATATTCGCAGAGGGGAAAAAAAAGACGGAAAACAAAACTCCTGCAGTTGGAATGTCAGTGTCCCTCTGTTCTTTGTTAAGTGATTTGAGACCTGTTTAATATCATTAAATGGCACTTCCAGGAAGTGTTTTTCATTATCAGATCAGGCTTTGCAGAGGAAAACGGGGACATTTGTGTGCATAGCATTGGGTTGGTGTATTTGTTTTAATTGGGATTTTCACTACCATGCTGTCCTGCATCAGTGACTGGATGGCAGGATCTCTGTGTCTCCTCTTCGTTAATATCCTCTGGTTATCCCTGCAAAAATTCCTTCCCTCTGTCTTGAAAATAAACCTAACAGCCAACAACTTTGGGAACTTGCGCCCAGGTTAGCTTTCACCTGAGCTTAAGGAAAAGCTTCAGCCTATTGTCCCAGGAAAACTCATGGGAAATCAGACCTTGACCCACCTGAACACATGAAGTGAATCATGTCCTGTTTGTTATTCCCATCTTGTTATTTTAGCCTGACTTTCAAATACCCACAGAAACAAATTATTAATGGATTTAATATCAAGGAAAACATTGTGAGAATTTGTTCTGAGTAGATTCCTTTTCCCCTTGGCAGTTTCCACACTATTAATTGGTATGAGTAACAAAGCACAGTTTGCTTAAACATTGCTTTTGATTGTTGTCCTTTTTTCTCCTTACACCTCCAAGATGAATAGCAATTACTTTGCTCACTGCTGTTGTGCTGTAGCTCTTTAAAATGAGAAATCTGCTACACTTTTATCTATAAACTGCCATTGTCAGCCAACCTCTTGATTCAGAGTGTCTCTTTTGGGCCTTCCAGTTTTAGATACAGGAACAAAAAACTTGACATTTCAGTATTCCTACTGGTGAGGTAACCAACTTTTACTACAGAAACATTATTCATAATGACAATTGATTTTTATTTTATTAAGAGTCAAAAACGGAGGGAAAAGGTGGCTTTAGTTAAATCTGTGAAGAAGAGGAGGGAAGGATAACTTCAGAGTGACAGGCTCTCTTCCAGGACTCTGGTCTTCTCAAAGAGGAAGGATTGTGACTAAGGGAATGTGAGAAGTTCATGAATTTGATTTATTTAACCACGTATTCACTAAATCCAGACTAGTAACCTGATTTACTTGGTATCTAAACAGGGAAGGTGTATCAGAGTACAGTTGGATTTCCTCATTCAGGCTGTGCATTTGGGAAGCAGCTCCAGGGTTAGATGGCATTGAGTGAGCACCTGCATTTGCAGTGCCCTTTATAGCAGCTGCAGTTGTGCTGGAAGAGCTTTGCCTACAGCATTTGTGGACAAGAGTGAGTTAAGCAGCATCAAAAGAAGGGGAGCAGCTCTTGTTATGTTACAAGGATTAACTGGTTTGGCTCAATATGTTTGAAGATGACCCAGCCAGAAATCCCACTGTTGATCACAGAATGTTCTAAACTCTGTGAACCTGGTATTTCCATAAATTCTGTTCTGTTCAAAAGTGCCATAGTCATATCACCATCACTGCTCTTCTGTTGATAAGGAAAACAAGGCAATCAGAGATCCTTCCAGCCTTCTACACACGTAACAGCTCTTTGCTGTCTTCTCTGCTCGGAGAAAGTGTGACTTGAGGGATTTAACCAAGGAGAGAGTACGTCATTCTCACTCCAGCCTCACCTGTACTGTTATGCTAGACTTTTCCCTCACATCCAAAGTCCTTTTGCTAACTTACATTTCGTAGTTCTTTTCCCATAGCTCTTTCTGAATTATTATTCCCCAAGTGCTCCTCCTTTACAGGCTGAGAACGGAGGTGCTGACACAGGCCTGTTATAAAGGGGCAGCCCTACCTTTCTCAGTGGGTTGCTGGAGCCATTGCAGGACTCTGAGACTCTGATAGGTTTGAGAAGTAAATCAAAATGGTGAAGAAATTCTCATAGTCTGGGAATGGAGAGATTTTGGACCAAAAATGAGTGAGGGAACGTGCCCTGAAGGACAGGTCTCGTGCCTCGCCTCCTTCTTGGCTGTCTCATGTTCACATTGGTCATCATTCATTGGCATGGGTATCAATATTCCAGCAGTGTAACAGATTCCACCTAAAGATTTCAGAGCACTTTCCAGCCCCTAAAAAGAGCTTAATTGGCAATTAATACTGTAGTTCCCAGTTTTACAGAGGCCTTAACATAGTCCTGAGAGACTTGCGTAGCGATTGGAAGAACTCAGTAGTGTTACTTCAAGGTAAACTGCAGCCCTAGGGAAAATGATGTGTATATATCTCTATCTTTTGTTACTGCAGTTTATTTAACACTGCAGTACCTGGGGGTCTCACAGAGAGAAGGACACCACTGCACTGATGAATGCTTCACATGCATAGAAGAGCAACTCTTGTCCTGCAGGTTCTCTGGGGAAAACACACAAAGGTCAGGAAGCACAGTGGTGGCACAAAGGACTCACCCAGGAATCAGCTGAGATACCAGGGGCAGAGCAGGGAGAAAAACCCAGCTTTTCTGAGTCTCAGACCAGGGTTGGATCTGCTGTTTCTCTATGGCAGAATTAATCTCATTGTGTCCTCTATAAGAACTGTTTCGGGTAAACTGTGAGGGAGCGCCACTTTGTCTTGCACACAGTTATTTGTGGATTTTAATAAGAGTATTACTTCTCAAGTGGCATGAGCAAGTGTTTCCTAATACATTGATTTTTCTGTGGGACCTTCATGGAATCACAGAATGGCTTGGGTTGGAAGAGACCTTAAAGATCATCTTGTGCCATGGGGCTGGGACACCTTCCACTAGACCAAGTTGCTCTCACTCTGAGAGAGTGGGGCAGCTTTGTGAATGGTGCATCACTGCCTTGTGAATGAGGAGCTTTTTGTTAGGATGTGGGTGGTATAAATGTTCTAAACTTTCTGGAAAATGTTTTCCCTTGGCACTTGTTCCAGCTAATGGCCAGCTTTCACTGCTTTAAACTGTGCAGTGATAGAATTCCTGCTGCCCTGCAGCTCCAGCTGTGTGAGGTGCTTTCCCTCCCAAGCCTTCTGCAGCTTGTGATGATTTGTCCTGTCCTGCTGCATTAAATAGAGTTTTAGGGAAATTATTACTTGCCTCATTGAGTAGTTAGTTTTACAAAAATGATTGCCTAAAAGTAGTTTCTCTCATGCCACTGGAGTCTGGGCAGGTGTGCCCAAGACAGGTAAGCAAGGAAAGCTCTGCTATTTGTGATTTTCCACTGCTTTTTGAAGCAGATGGGGTTTTTTTCTGTGATGTTTAGTGTTCTATTGTCTCTGCTTCATCCTGGTATGGTACAGCTGAAGTAGTTTCTGGACGCTTAATTTTGCTTGTGTAATTGCTATATGTTACATTGTATTGATGAATCAAATGTTTTAGGAAATAAAAACACACACACACAAACACTCACACCCCAGAATGAGTTTTTCCTGGTAAAACCAGAGTTTCATGCCCCAACATAGATGCTGCTCTTTACTCACTATGACATGAGGGGAGAAAGCAAAAACCTGAGTGAGGGGAATAAACTCTAATTTTCTATTTCTGTTTCTATGTGTTTTTAGCCCTTGTGATTCTGAGGAGAAGGAGTAAAAAATGTGGTTCTTCAAAGTGGAAAGAGGTGCCTAAATAGTGAAAAGTGTCATGATCTGGACTCTGTAGCCCTTGTGTTGGGTTTGGGAAGCCCTGACTCTGGAAGCAGTTATTTGCGTTAAGGGCCCCAATTCTGCAGCTGGAGCTGCTGGAGTGGTTTTCTGCAGTCACATGCAGCCCCTTGCATGCCTGGGGGATCTGAATAGGAAGAGGTGTGATGAAATTAAAAAGCTTGTGAATGTCAAAGAGGAATGTGGAAGCTGAAAGAGATTATTTATGTACATTTGTATGTATGCATACACATACAATTTTATATTTCAAATCACTGTAGGCTATAAGCTCATAGTGTTTCTTTATCAATGTATCGTGTTCTGTGTAGTACTTGCTTGCTTACAGTAAGAGAGATGAGTAATTTTATGCTTTGGAAAATAATATCTTTTCAAGGGTTGTTCCACTTAGCAAATAAATCCAACAGACCAAAAAAAGGCATTGTGAAAAATTCTGCTTTCTCATTTTGACTTAGAATAAGTGAAATACTGTTGTTGAAATGAATTTTAAAAGACCCAATGACTCCAGCCAGTGTTGATGTATTTCTGGTCAGGCTGCCAGGTTGAAGGTCTGTGCTGTGAACCCCACCAGGAGCTCACTCCAGTTTTCAGGCTGCCTCTCAGAGTGTGCTTTCAGAACAAATGGTGAAGGTGCCTTGTCTTGTGTGGTTTTATGTGCACTGGAGCCCCTTTACTGTGGACTGCTCAGACAGAAAATGCTGCTGCTCCCCCTGCTCTGTCTTCCTTCAGTCTCTTCCCCTGTTAATCTCAGGAAATGCAGGGGAATCCCAGCCAAGCTCATCCCTCTTTTTTATCTCAGTGTGCTCCATGTCTGCAGGGGGGATCAGGAAAACAGCACCTGGAGAAGGCAGTGGTGAAGCCTTGCTAGGAGGAGGAAGAACATTTATTTATATGGAGACACCCTACTTCTTTTTTTTTTCTTTTTTTCTTTTTTTTTTTTTTTAAATTAACAGGTCTGAGCCAAAAAAGAAATAGAGTATTTAAAGAAAAAATCAATGAAAAGCAGACCGGAATAGCAGGTGATGAAGCCTGGTGAAGCAAGTCAATGCTTCTGGAAATTCAGGACTTCCAGGGAAACAAGGCATGCAATTATTTGTGCCAGTTCCAAGCACTGAAAAATCTTAAGGCTGACTTTCCTTCCAAAAAAAAAGTTAAAAAAAAAAGTGAATGAGGCTCAAAAAATTCATGAGACAGGAATTTTCATCTGTTTTTCAGTGTCTGGTCTATGGGTTACAGCAAGACAGAAAACTTCCAGTGAAAGTAAAATTTTGATAAAAAAGACTGTCTCATTTTAAGAAAAAAAGACAAAACACAGAAACCATGTGGGGAAAGATTTTAAAGCTGATGGAATACTTTGGTTATTTTTAGACAGTAGTGGTTTCAGAAGTGTGAAAGAATTGGTCAGTTGTTTTTTTCTCAGTTATTTTTCTTAAACTTGTTTACAATTAACACTTTAAAAAAAAAAAAATGGAATTTGAAAATCTTAATGTTAACCCAAACCATTTTTTCCCCTTACCTGTCACATAATTTTTGTCTTGTTTCTCTTGGTTTCACCCTTAGCCTGGGATAATTGGTGCTGGAGTCTAATGCAGCTCTGTACCCCCAGCCCAGGGCTGTGCTACAGCCACAGTGAGGAGTCCTCTTTGTGTCTGAAACAGGCTGGGCAATGATAAATCCAGGCTGCTTTTATTGTGCAGGTACATCAGTAAAAAGCAGCTCTCAGGAATATAAACAGCCCCAGGCATGTGTCCTGCAGGTCACCTTGAAAGGATATCTTGTCATCGAGGCTGTGCTGTCAGTCTGGGACATGAGCATTCATGCCAGCCCAGGTTTAACTTTGTGCCTGTTCAGGCTTTTCCTGTGTGCATCTATCAGATGTACTTGGGGATGAACTAAGACTCATTATAAAAGAGAAAATAGGGTTGTGGCTTTCACCTGCTGAAGCATTTTTGAGTTTTTGAAATGGAACAAAGAATCTATTATGGACCCAGAGAAGAACGTCCAAACAGTGTGGGGAGGAATGTACCGACAGAGGAAATGAAATTACTTTCCTCTGCTTTTGAAATGTGTAGATAGAAGTAGCCAAAATCTTCAGTGTGAGATTCCCTATGATTATACCATGTGGAAGGTGGCTGCAAGATAATACTGTTTTCTTTGCTTATGAATGATTCCTTTATTTTTGTACAGGAGGAAAGTAACATTTGGAGCAGAATTTTGCTACCAAAAGTCCTGGCAATGCTGCCTAGGCTACTATGCTTCCCATGGAGTTCAAACAGTAGAAGTTTTAATTCCCAATGAAAATTAATGAGGCATAGCAGGTGCTTTTGAAAATTTTATCCATATGGGAAAAAAAAATTCAATCTTGTATTTCCTAGGAATTAATCAAACCCAAACTTTTTAGAACTGGGATGGGTTTTGTTTTTCTCTTAATCAGAGAGTGAGAAAGCCATCTTCAGATTTTTTTGCGTGTGATTCACTTCTGAAATAAACTGGGGAATCAGCCTGTCATCTTTTTAATGATGAGTACCACTGGAGTCATAAAGTATTTCGTAGCAATCTGCACCATTTTTTGGAAGAGTAGAAAGATGAAAGTGGTTGATCAACTAATTAAAACCAGATAAAGTCAGGGAAGCAAGGCAAAAATGTTACTCCTGCAATTTGGTTGCAATCTCTGTCTCTACTCCTCCCCTTCCCAGCAGAGCTAAAAGCAGAGGACTTGGCTTGTACCACTCCTGCCTAGGGCTCTGTGTTGGCATATGCATATGTTTAGGAAGATCTAGTGGTTTAAGCTTGTATTTGGCCTCCATCCAGATACAAGTAAAAATTTTTGAGAAGATCATGGCATGGGATTGTTGCAGGGAGCATAATTTCTGTATTTATCTCTCCCCTCATGGACAAACTTTGCAGTTTCTCACTCCCTTGAAGTACTTGTCTTTTCTACTGTAGGATCTGGCAGGTTTTTCCCAAGGGAAGGAGTTCTGTCTTTTTCACCTGCAGAGTTCCTAACCCTGCGTTTCCTTCACTGATGACAGATGCAGAGCTCTTCTGCTTTTTCCCCACACCCATGCCAGCTTTCCCCTTTTCCCCTCACTAGTGTCTTTTATTCCTGACCATCCTTTTTGTTGTTCAAATGCCCTCATTTTGGGGTAAGTGCCCTGCTCTTCCTTGCTCATCTTCCCTCTGAAATCTCTTTATCACTTGGCCATTGAGTTTACCCTGCTACTTCATTCTACCCAGGAGTCTTACTTGCTGAAAATGCCCTGAAAGTTCTCCTTTGAACGTTTTTTTCTACCATTCAGGTATATTTTGGAGCCAGAATTCTGTCTTCTCCCCCCAGAATTGGAGCAGAGATGAGATGAAAGTGCAGACTCCCAGGCACAAGTCCAGTGCCTCCGAGGGAGGATGGAAGTGCCCGTGGTCCTGAGCTGCCTTTGGCGTGTTGTGGGGAGGATGTTAATAACAAGTGGGAGCAGACTGAGAGAGGATTTAAGCTCTGCCTGAGCAGCAGAGCTCCCAGCTCTGGAAGGAGACTCCTTGATCTGTTGCTGGTGCCTTCTGGCTTGCCAGCTCTGCTGGGCAGAGCTGTGGTGAGGTTCCATCTGCCCACAATGCCATGGTGGCTTCCTTTGGAAATACGATCCCTGGAGTTCTCCTCACCTCTCAGACCCAGTCTGCACACCAGGGCCCTCCGTGGCACTGGACACCCATCTTTGAGCACTTTGCTGCAGAGAGATGAAGTCCCTTGGGAGTTTGATCTTCAGCACACATTTGACTGTCTTTACTTGGGGTCTGGACTCACCGCCTTCAAAACATCACTGTAAAAGAATATGGGATTTGCCAGTTGCCCCAACGCCTCAGTCAAAAATCTGAAACCCTAAATTGTTTAATCTGGCATTCCTAGCTTCATAATGACTGAAAAAAATACCTCTGTTTCTATTTTTTCCTTCCTAAATGTTAGAAAAAGTTTCTGTTTTTGGCAGAGATTTTGTGGGCTAAATTTCAGGACAAAATACTGGGGTTTGAGTAGGGGATTCTAATGGAAAAGCTGAGCAACAAATTCACACAAGGTTCTTCTTAATTATAGAAGCCAAAAGCTCTTCCAGATGTCTGTCAGATGCTAGATGCTGCCATCACTGGTTTTAATAAAAGCTCGTATTCAGCAAACTTTATTACTGATTTACTGTACACTGCTTAAGCCAGAAAATGTTTTTTCTCTAAAAAGAAAACAAAGACCTGATATTTTCATCAGTTGCACTCCAGCATGTCATTTACTGTGTTAAATACCAGCCCTGTTCCATTATTTGACTATTTTCTCTAGCTTGCCATCATTAAAACTGGAATTTCAGAAACTCTTGTCAAGAAGTCCATAGGCAAGAAATGCACGTGAATAAATCAGTAAATGGTGCGTGCAAAACAGGCAAAGCCACTAACAGCACTCATACGTGACATGCACAACCAGACAGGCAGTTCTGTGAAAAGTTACCTGTTTGTACATGCAACTAATACATACTCTAAACTAAAATGAGAGCTGAAAAAAGCACAGAAAAATGTTATGGAATAAATACAGGAAAATATAATGTGACTTTGTGAATACAAAATTGAACAGAGCAAAACCAGTAGAAAAATCATCAGGCAGAGAGTAGCTAATGAAATCTCTGAGCAATGATGTAATTAAAGTGCATTAATCACTATAAAAGATAATTTTCCTTTAAACATCTGCTTCTGTTCACTTGACAACAGCCTGTGCAGTGTCGTGAATGATGGGGGTTTGGATTATGCTGAAGGGCATGTGTTATCTGAGAAACAAGGTGGAACAGCCTCAGCTTGACAGGATCTGGGGCAGCAGCGCTTTCCCTCGGTGCAGGGATAGCACTAAGAAAGGAAGGGGAAAAGAAGTGAGATGTGCTTAGAGTGGAAAGGAGAAGCTTGTATAAAATGGAACCCCACCTTCTCAGCCATGCATGCAAAATTTAATTTGGTGCCAGTGGATTTGAATAAACTAATTCCTCTGGGAAACATGCCCCTGCCCACCCTGCTGTTTTTTGGAGAGCCTTAGGAGCCATAGCTTGGACCTTGTTCCACCCCACTGAGAAACACCACGAAATTCTTCCTGAGCCCTTTCTCTGAGGCAGCCTGGCTGTGCCAGAAAGAGAATGGGATGAGACATTTCTGGAGAAAAGCTCTGGCAGGAGTTCAGTGTGCAGAAGAAGGGTTGTGCCCATCCTTTAGGGCCCTGCGGCCTGTGCGTCGGTACCAGATGGAGCAGAACGGCCTGCGGTGCTGGGAGGGCTGAGGGAAGCCTCTCATGAGCTGTGCTCTGAGTTGAGTGGGGAGTCGTGGATTGTTGTTTCAGCTCTGTCACTGGGATGTGTCCCTTGGGTAGGATTTTTTACACCTGGGGACTGTTTTTTGTTTTCTTGCCTGCATCTGGCTCCTTGTTGCATTTTCACGCTGCTGGTGGCACGGGCCCTGGCTGTGGACACAACTGGTGGCCCTGTGCATCTGCATTTTTAATTTGTCAGTATCTAAGGCAGGGAGAGGGAGCCAGTTGTGCTCCTCTTGCAAGGACACATCTGAAGGTGGAACCCTTTCAGACCCACTAGCAACAAAGATGCAGCTGCAGAGCAAGGCTGATTTTTATCCTGCTCTTGTTTCCTTAGCAAATCTGTAGCAGGTAGCACTTGGGGACAAAGGGGTGACACGAGTGTTGGATCCAAAGTACTGCATTTCTATTTCACATATTTGGGAAGCCTTTACCAGCCTCTGGAATTGAGGCTGCATTGGTGATGAGATATCCACATGGATTTCCAAGGGAGGCAGACAGATCCCAGATTCCACCTGGAGAGAGGAGGATTTGGGTTGTGGACACTGTACATGTGTTATGGTTATGCCTCTTCATGCCTGCTTTTTGTAGTTCTGTGAATTCACAGAGTGTTCATGGGTTTTTTTGTCTGGGCAGACAGCGAAAATGAATTTACCTTTGGTCTTTGCTCTTTAGTTACAAGTGAAATGATCTGGTTTGTGCTTGTTCCTAACAATACTTGCCTTCCCTCACAGGGACTCGCTGGCTTTATGAAAGGGATTGGGGAGGTTCAGATAAAAAGTATGTGATTTTCTGTTTCTCAGAGCTGGTAAAGCCATACAGGGGTATTTAAACAGAAAATCAAAACAAACCTCTTGGCTTCTCCCAGAAGCACACAGATTGTTATTGCAGAAGCCTGAACGTTTCACTTTATGTGCTGCTTTCTTTAACTTTGGGATGTTTTAGCTGTGCTGTGGATTGTTACCAGGCAGGTGCTGCCGTGCCACCTGCTGCCTGCATAGGCCAGCGCAGGGATGTGCCAGCCTGGGAGCAGGGATGTGCCAGCCTGGGACAGGGATGTGCCAGCCTGGGACAGGGAGGTGCCAGCCTGGGAGCAGGGATGTGCCAGCCTGGGAGCAGGGATGTGCCAGCCTGGGACAGGGATGTGCCAGCCTGGGACAGGGATGTGCCAGCCTGGGAGCAGGGAGGTGCCAGCCTGGGAGCAGGGAGGTGCCAGCCTGGGAGCAGGGAGGTGCCAGCCTGGGACAGGGATGTGCCAGCCTGGGAGCAGGGATGTGCCAGCCTGGGACAGGGATGTGCCAGCCTGGGAGCAGGGATGTGCCAGCCTGGGAGCAGAGATGTGCCAGCCTGGGACAGGGATGTGCCAGCCTGGGAGCAGGGAGGTGCCAGCCTGGGAGCAGGGAGGTGCCAGCCTGGGAGCAGGGAGGTGCCAGCCTGGGACAGGGATGTGCCAGCCTGGGAGCAGGGATGTGCCAGCCTGGGAGCAGGGATGTGGTGGGAGCAGGGATGTGCCAGCCTGGGACAGGGATGTGGTGGGAGCAGCGATGTGCCAGCTGCCTTGGCAGGCAGTGATGAGGAAAGGGAAGCCTGAGCAAGCTGCAGCCAGGATCCACTCACCACGTCTGCCCCATCAGCTCTTGCTCAGGCCCTGCTCTGTCCAAGAGCACAGTTATGCTTTCCCCTAATAGCCCTAATTCCCCCCAGTGACTTCCAGGGAGCTGAACTAAGGCTGTGCTCTGTGTGGCCATGGAAAGCAAAGAATGGTGTAGAATCTTTGAGTTCTCTGTTCATCATCTGTTCTCGGCTTGAACCAAAAGCTGCAACTTTAGTCTTGAGGAAATTCAAATAAGTTTCCATTGCATTGTGTGTATTTAAAAAGAAATAAAGACAATTAATTGAGAAATTTAGCTCCAGGTGTTCCTTGCCTGGTGGGTTCTTCTAGACACAGGCATTGGTTGCACAGGGAACGAGGGGAGAACATTATGGGAGTAAAGGTTTCAAGGAAACCTGCCTTGCATAAAAGGAGCTTTGCAGGTATCAAATGTAACAGACCTTATTGTCCTCACCCCATTGTCTTCACCAAAACTTGCAAGCATAGGTGTGTAAATCTGTGCCCTTAATGACATGTTTTGTACCCATCCAAAACATTCCAAGGGAAGCAAGCAGCTGAAAAGGTCTAGAGCTGCAGGTAGGCACATGAATTGAAAATGGTGGTGTGTGCATGAGTAGACCTATTGATTTTATAAATAAGGTCAGAAATTATGATTTAGTCCTGTTTTTGTTTTAGTACTGTTTATGTAATGCAGAGGTTTTTAGCTTTCATGGTGGTGTAGGGCACGTGCTCACATGAAGAATTATGTTTTTCTTCAGAGGTTTAAGTCCTAGATGTCATTAATTTGAAATTTTTGGTTGCATCAGGTAAGGTTTCTCATGTGAAAGGAACTGTCCTTGTATCACTGCCACCTAATGGCCAGGACATTGTAGTTGGGTGCCTGGTTTGGGTGTCCCCTGGAAAACTGATCCTGTCACCAGGAATAACTTTATTACTTTGTAAGACTCGATAATGATCTTAACTGCCCTCAGCTTCATTTTCAGCCTGTTACAATCTGTTCTGCAGCCTCACTGGACACTGGTGTGTGTATTCTTGCTTTGATGGCATATGAGAAATCAGGAATTTAGTTTTTGTATGGCAAAATCTAGGAAGAAAGGGGAATCATTAATCAGATGGGTGTAATCTCCAAGGAAGCAAGTACTGCATTTTAATTCAGCATTTCCCTTTGATGAAAACTTTAGTGAATGTTATTATGTGGAATTTATATGAAGCCTGGGTTTAGGTAATCAGCTTTAATATTTATTCTCTTAGGGAAAAAATTGAATCATTAGTAAGCATGCATAATTAATGAATAAATTGTATTTTTCCTTTGTTTTCCTTCAGGTATAAGGAAATGCTAGATCTAGTGATATCACCCAGTCTGACTGTAAATAGAGAGTGCCCTGACAGACTGAAGCTTAACCTTTCTCACATTTATGCCACGGCTCCAGATGACATAGAAGGTAGGCTGCTCTTCTGCTTGCTGTTTGCTGCTTTAACATAACATACATGGCAATATGTAACCAACAGGAGCTGGCCACTGCAAGGCCTCTGCTTCTGGCAATTAGTTCTACAGTGTAGTGAGCAACTGAGATTTTTGAGGATTTTTTCTTCTTCGTAAACTTGCCAGTTGTGGTTGAATCCTTTAGTTCCACAATGGCTTGAATGCAAATGGGATAGAAATATTTCATGTATATATATATTTATATATCTGTGTATAGTTGGTGCCTGCATTTCCCCACGTGCATGTGTACATTTCTGTTCCACTGGAAGAACTGCAGGTGTAAACCATATTTTGTGTAGACTTGATAGTTTTTGCTGAAGTCCCAGTGATAGTGTGAACGTGAGCGCTGGGCTTTGGTGGCTGCGCTGCTGCTGCTGCTGTTAAAGTGGGGGCTCCCAGGCCCAGAAATACACTGAGCAGCCTGAAAACCTCTTGCCACAGCAGCTCTGTGCCCCAATTTGCATCGCTCTGAGACCACTGATGCCATCCCCAAATGGTTAGCCCTGCTGGCCTCTGTGCTGGAGTTTCACATTTGGCAGGTACCAGGGAGAAATTCTTTCAGTGGTTGAGGCTCTGATGGAAATTTATCTGCTCTCCTTCTCCCCCCCTGCCCCATCATACTGTTCAAGTGAAGGAAACAGAAGAATGTTAAATCTGCTAAAAAAATTATTGGCAAGTGATGCAGCTGAACTAGTTCTTGCTAGTACAATCCCAGCTATTGTTTGCTGCGGTCAGGATCTGTCAGCCTTCCTGTTAGAGGGGAGTTAGGAAAAGGCACTGGCTATTATGTTTTAGTAGTATGTTTAACCCTTCATTTATAGGCTCTTAGAAACCCAGGAGATGTTTTGTTTGCATGTTTGCTCAGGCATTAGGAATTGCGTGGTTAAATCACGCCCAGCCCATCGTGACTGCCTATTTACAAGAGCAGTAGAAGGAATAACAGCCTAAAGGAAACACCCTTTTAAATGTCCATGTTTGCAGAAAAGATTAGAGCTAGAAATGATTTTTAGGTACATCATTTTATAAACATCTTGGTGGAGGAACTTTGTTTTTTGATATATATGATATAGATGAGCCAGCACAGGAGTTGTACTGTTGGATACCAGTTTGCCAGTGACAGCTCACATTGATTTGTTTCTTGTAGAAATATTACAGTGGTTTTTCTACAGAATGATCCCCTGTGCTACCAAGATTGTGCTCTTTCCCTTGAAAATAGTTCTGGCTAATTTGAAGAACAGGAAAACACTTCTGTATTTGACAATTCTCAGACTGACAGAGAATTTTACATTATTACTCTTAATGTAATAACTCATTATTACTCACATTATTACTCTTAATGTAATAAACGCACACGAATTTATGCTCTGTATTGCACATAAAGTATTAAATTTAGCAATTCTAGTCATTGTACTCACTCATTTAGATATCCATGTAACTGTCTTCTGTTTTTTTGATGTAAAAGCCATTAAGAATTAAATAAATGAATTGTAAAATGTATATTTCTTCAGAGCAGTTCCGTAATGAGAGACAGACAGAAATGGTGTGGTTCTTGTTTTCACAGTCTGAAACACAGTCTAATTGTCTAAACTGTTATTTTTCAGGTAAGTCAAAGCAAATTTTTCATAGTGAGTTTGAAGGTGACTCAGGTAAGCCCAGTTTTGGATTTAAACTCATTCTTTAATCTGTGGATGTGTAAGTGAATAGACACATGTGTATAACATTATCCTTTGTCAGTAATATGTACATTTGTATAACACTGTCTTTTGTCAGTATTTTTAACTAAACCTCTCTGCCTGTTGCTTGGGAAATAGATTACTGTACCACATTTTTACTTTTCTAAGTAATTTTTTACTTTTACTTTTCTAAGGTTTGAAGAAAGAATCTGGTTTTGTTTCTGTCAGTGATTAGGGCAATCCTGTTAGTGATTAGGCTTGTATAGGTTTCACCATTAATTACATAAACTAACGTTCTAAAAATTTAATGATACCTAGTAGTTGATATTTTTAGTAAGAACTCGTGATGATGCAATTTTAATTCAAATTTAGTATAAAAAGTTAACAGATGAAATGTCAATGTTTTTAAAAATAGTTTGGTGTAATCTCCATGTTAGAGTGTAAAATGATCAAGCCATGTAAAATGTTGTGAAAAAGGGTTGTGTGTGAAAGAACAATTTCAAGAGATCTAAATCAGGATGAACGAATATTTCAGATGTGAGCATGTTGGATCTTTTTGGTCATTCTCTCCATGTTTACAGCACAAGTTATCCAAACCTCTTGGATTGTTTGCATGTATTTAGACTTTATCTCTATTTGCATATTTCATTAAATGAAAAGTGGTTTAAATGTTTCATTTGCCAGCTGACCAATGTCTGAACAAAGGAAGTTGTTCCGTTTTGGTCACTGAAAGTGAATGGAGAAGCCATGTGCAGTGAGTCTGGTGTGTGCATTAATGCAGCCAGGAGACACAGAGGCTGAATCAGTTGTGCTTCGTCATTATTGATGATTGTGAGAGTGTTTTGGCATTTTTAGTGCTGAATTAATGACAGCTCCAGCCAGGAACCGAGAAGCAAAGTTTGGATGGCACTGTGGAGGCAACATACAAAATGTACATGGTGGTATTTTGCTATGGTGTTTTCAGTTCAACATCCAGGTTTTAATTTAGCTTTTTTTATTTGTTTGGTTTTGGCTTTTTAGTTTTTAATTAGGTAAGTGTAAATTTATCCCTGAATAAAGCTGATGGCACATTTTTCTTCGGTAGTGTTACAGCACACAATAATTTGGTCCATTAGAAGACAGCTTGCACATAGAACTTTTATGATAGGTTTCCTACTGATTTAAGTTTTTGATTGCTGGTAGTTCAATAAGGTATGATACAGTTAACTCAAAAAATTCAAATTAAGGAGATTCATGATGTTGTGTTTTTAATATTCACTATTATTTGATATATTTTTATGGACATTAAAGAAAGTGAGTCATGGTCTAGGAGAGTACCAAAAAAAGAAAAAGATCAAAATGTGCAGTGAGCTTAAATCACTTCAGCAATCATAGTATTGGCTTTTATAGCTTTTAGCATATGAGTCATTGCTTCAAAGCCCAGTTTCATGACTGGTATCAGTCCCATGAGAAGAAGAAACTGGTAGTTTAATCAACTGGTATCACCCTCAATTAAAAACTAAATCTGTATTTGTTGTTAAGCAGAGAATATCTTTCTTACCTACCTCAGTTTGGGAATATTAACTAAAAAATAAAAAGTCTTTTGATTCCTGTATATTTTTCTCCCACCAGCAGTGGTAAAAACAATTGTATCTGCTTGGCTGTAGAACAGAACACGATGAAAATCTAAGACTCTTTAATTTTGTTTTCCAGGCAGCAGCAAAGCAGCACCACAGTGTCCTCTCCATCTGTACACCACAAAGTGAGTGCTCCTGCCAAGTGCTGTAATTTAAAATCCATGTCTTGCTGAACAGCCATTTTATGCAGGCTTCTGTCACCTTAAAAAACATCTGCCCTAAGCCCATCCACCTGTTCCCCCGCACGTCTCTGGCACAGTGAAGTAGCTGGTTCATAATCTTCTCGGGTATGGAGTGAAATAAGGTTTGAGGTACTGTGAAGTGTGTTTTTGTACCCCTGGGTATCCAAATCTTATCAGTTTGAATATTGTTGTGTTTAGAGTGACCACAGAGGGGATGTGTCGAAATGTCTGAGGTTTCCCATTGCACCCACTTGTTCAGCAAACTCAAAATGAAACATGAAAAATCAGTGTTGATTTTATTTTATTTTTTAACTTGCCTATACTTTACACTGTCTTAAAGTCACTGTGCATTTAGGTGACTTAATCTGATAGTCCATAAAACAAACTTCTGCTTCAGTCCAGTCACTTCCAAGTTCCCAAAATCCTCAGCATCCTGTGTTGAATGTTATTTTAGCAAGATGTCTAAAGCTGTTCTGCTTGTGCTCTAGAAGCTCATGTACAGTAACTATTATTGCCATAAACCCTTCTGTTTTCTTGTTCTGAATAGACATTATCCCCACATAGTGACAGTCCCATCCTTCCCCACGATGGCAGCCTATGGACAGGCTCAGTACAGCACAGGAATCCAGCAGGCTGCTGCCTACTCTGCCTATCCTCCCCCGGGGCAGCCCTACGGAATCCCCTCCTACAGTGAGTACTCCACAGTCCTGGGGCCTGTGAGGACATCACCTCCTGCTGCTGGCAAAACAGATTGGAAATCTTTAAGCCTTGGAGTGAAGTGGTCATTTGTGTCTCAGCACCGTTGTTTTCTTAGGCTGAGAGGAAAGTCTGACTTGAGAAACGTTAGGTTTACCTTGAGCTATATCAGCTTTCAGCCTATCAGCTCTTCATATCATGGGTTGTTTTTGCAAACTAGCTAAGTTTGGAGCCAGTTAGTAGTAAACTATGAGAAGTTCAGGTTCAGTAGGATGTGACACTTAGGAGTAGTAGCTTGTGAGTGTTCCCATGATTCAGTGTCAGGACAAAGTACAGTAAATACAATGTTTATGAAAACTACTCTTTGTCCTTGATTCTTCCTGAAGTTTCAATAACACAAGCTACTTTGAGAAAATTTTTGTGTCTATTTTTATAGAAGAACCAAAATGCAGAGCAGAATAAGACATGGGTGAGATGTTACAGAATACCCTGGTTTTGGAAGACAGTTTGTGTTTAAGTGAACAGTTATTGGCTCTATCTGCAGTCAACATTTCTAACCCCTAACAGTCAGCTTTATTCCCTGCTTTTCTGCACAGCCTTACCAACAGCTGTGGGGTGACAGTGCTGGGCAGGAGCAGCTGGGGGATTTGCACAGGGAACTAATTAAACCAGCACTCCTGACAGAGGAATGCTTGGTAAACCAAGCCTTGAGTGTCCTTAAGTTCTGCATAGGAATACCAAGCTCTGGAGGAGCCTGAAAGTTCTTTCTACTCCTAAAGACCAAAGAGATACTGCTCTTGTTTAGCTACAGCTCTTTACCAGAAAGCTTTGGGCTTCTTACTTCTGACTGCTCCCATGAGGGCTGAGTCTTCCACCATTAAAATGGATTCCTCGTTTTGTTTCCACTCCTGTTTTCTTTTGTGCTCTTAAACACCTTTGTGTTTACTTGACAAATACAATATCTCTTCCCAGCAAGAAGTTTTTATACAGACAAAGCTTTTACTGAAGGGAAATTTAGTGCAGCACGCTGGAGGGCTGGGGAAGTGGCTTTGGCAGAGCCAAAGCTCTACCAGGATGATGAGAGGAACGTTTTGAGACCCTTTCCTGGAGCTATTTGTGTGTTTGCATCAGCTGGCTGACTTCCAAGGAAAACTCTGAACAGTTGTCCTGTTAGAGCAGGTGAAAGTAGAGCCATTTGCTACTGCCTAGAGGCTTTAGAGCATACATGTGTCAGGCCCATATGCTGCTTATAAATCCTGTGGGTGACCTCTTAGCATCCTTGAGCAGTGGTTTCCCTCCCTCAGCCCCTACACCCTCTCTAAGATACTCAGCACAGCATATGAAAAACTCCACCTGGCTGACAACCAAGAACAATGAAGCAGTATTGTTTTTAGGCACAAAAAATAAAACTCAGCCAGTTTCTAGACAAAACAAAACATTATGTGGAAATTAATTTGGTGCTAAGTTATTTTGCTGTCTGACAACAATTTTTAGGCTTCCAGAGAGGCCCATTTGCTGAGGATTAATTGTAACTGGGCTGGGTAGGTTGAATGCTGGCCTGTGGAGTGCTGGTGGAATAGGAAAGCACTGGATGTTGGGAAGAGAACCTTCTCTGCACACACTTCTCTTCCCCAGCAGCAATGAAACCACACACTTGCACCAACACTTGTCCCCTCACTGTCCAAATAAATTTCTGCTTTTCACAGTCGTCTTGTTATGAGCTTGTGCTCAAACTACATGGCAGTTCTTCTCACCTAAAGCTATAATAAGCGATTTTTATTAGAGAAAATATTATCTGGGAGAACTTATTCCAAACCTGAGCAAGCAAAGACTTGCTGCTTGTAGTTAAACTAGAAAGGAGCATGGCTGGGGAAAGGCACCTGAATTCAACTTGTCTACAAGTTTCCCTGCAAGTGCTAAAAGATGACAACAGCATGGAGAGTGTGTAAATCCAAGGCCCAAACATCAGCAGGGTCTTTGTTTAATCCCAGCACCCAGGGAGTATCCAATGGCCATTTTCTGTTGTGCAAATAGGATGCAAAGGAGGGAAGGATCACGCCCAAAGGGTTCATAATATGTTGCACCTTTGAGCTGTTTATTTTAATAATACAGCTGTACAATCTCAGCAGCATCTCAGAATAAAATATCAACTTCTTTCATTACCAGCAAAGGTTTCATCTTGCAATGTTTAATTCAGCTATTGCTGTTCCCCCTGTAAATTGTCAGCTTAATTGCCTGGTTTTAGAAATGAAAAGATTTTTGTGGTTTCAGGGCTTACCTATTGTTCCTGAACTGTATGTTATATCCAGCTGAGTAGATGATAACCCTCCTGTAGGACTTGCCAATAAATGTTTTGGTACCAAAGCTGAAAATACAATGCAAGTAAAAAATTACTCTTCTGAGAACAAAAATCTTGAAGTTATTTTGCTGAAGGTGCTGTTCTGTTGTTAATCATTGCTTGCATCTGATAACTCTTCAGGAAGTTTATGTGTCAGTGAGTTTCTTCAATTCTGTAACAAAACTATATGTTCAGAAGTTGTTTTTGAAAGCAGTATTATTCATGGTTATTTAACCATCTTAGCAAAAGTGCACTTGGGTGTGGATACAGGATGGAGCTGACTCAAATTTGTGATGAATTTGTTTGGCTGTTAGGAGACTTGTTTGGGTAATGCAAACAATTAAACACATATCTTTATATATTTTATATATATATACATGTGTGTGTGTGTAAATGAAAGTGTAAAAAAAAAAGTTTACTAAGTTAAAATCCAGCCAAAAAATTGTTAATTCCTACGCTTGCTTTTTTCACATCTTCATATGACCAGCACTCATGTCTTGCTCTTGGTTCTCATTGTGCTCCCCAAAGGCATTAAAACAGAGGACAGCCTGAGCCACTCGCCAGGACAGAGTGGATTTCTCAGCTACGGCTCCAGCTTCAGCGCGCCGGCGGCGGGACAGGCGCCCTACACGTACCAGATGCACGGTGAGTGCAGCTCAGCCTGGCAGTGCCAGCTCTGGGCACTGTCAGTCCCACAGCCCCGTGCTGCACCACTTCTCCCCCTGCACTTGCAGTGGAAAGCTTGTAGGTGCAGGCTCTCAGCCCAGGGAAGGAGGTGAGTCTCTGCTCGAGCTGTCTCGCTCACCACGGCGTTGATTTCTGGCTGAGGCATTGGATTTAACAGCATTATGTGCTAGCAGAATTTCACCTGTGGTCAATATAAGCTTTGTCTTTCTGCAGAAACTGTGTTTTCTTTTTCTTAATTAGTTCTATGACTGCATACCTGGGATTGTTGTGTTGGTGTGAATTCCTGCATTCTGATGGAAGCAAAACAAAGGTGGTTTTACACCTCATGCAAACAGTCTTGTCAGCATTATGCTTCTTTCTGCCTTATGCTACCCTGAACAAACTGCTCTGTGCTTAAAACTGTTCTATATTCTCCCTGCTATTATTTTTTTAGCAGCTGATACTTCAATATTAAGAAAAATGGGAGTGACTGCTTGAGGAGAGATGAATGCACACGAGGATAAAGCTCTGCATTGGCTTTGTCCATCCCTCTCAGATTTTCCAAGGGTTGGAAAACCACAGAGGAATTGCAAACTCTTGTAGAAGCTGTGGAAGGGGAGAGAGATCAATTCTATCACTTAGCTTTTTGATATTGTTGAGGGTTTCATGCAAAAGGCCCTTTTGTAACATTATACTTAGTTGTCACCATTGTAAAATGGTCTTTTAATTCTCTTCATTCTTCTCATTAAAGTGAGAAGAATCCCTTTCAAGAAAGTGAAAGGTGGACAAACACATCCACTTTTATTTTAAGTGTGTGAGCAACTAAAATCCTAAACAGTTGTGAAAACAGGGAAAACAAAGTAAAATCTGTTTTATTCTAGACATTATCTAAGAAAGCTAAGAAGACTAAGAGTTGACCTTTGGCTGAGACTTCACCTGCTAGTTTTGTCAGGGCACACTATCTCTAACACTAAGGTGATTTTTGGGGCTTAAATAGTACATGCTGAAAGCACCTGTGTTGGATGTGACACCAAAGGAAAAAAGAAAAAGGAAGCCTGTGGCTTTGGGGTTTTTTGTCACCTGGACTCCTACAGGTTTTATCTGTCCTACTTCCACATGTGGTTTTTGAGAAGGCAGACTCTTGACTTTCTTAAGACTGAGGTTTTTAAGGTGCCCCCCTTAGTCAATCAAGAGGTTTAGACAAGCAAATTTTGGGCATCAGCACCTGAAAATGTTACACTTGCAAGCAGCAGTGGCACAGCCATGAGTTGTACCAAAACAGGCTGAGGAGAGAGAGCTCTGTGTGTGAGCACAAATGTGCTCCTAGGGCGATGCTGTGCTGGTAGGCAAAATCACTTCTTTTCAGGTATTTATTCCAGGAAGATCATTTCAGCCAGCTCAGTAAGCCTTTAATGCAAAAGAAAACAGGGGAAAACAGTTTCTGCAAGTGGCAGGTGCTTACTCCAAGGCACAGGGAGCGGGAGTAAATGTGTCTTCCTGTAAACAAATATTTCCACCCTTCTCCTCGCATGTGAGAGGAACAGTCTGAAGCTCCCTGACTGTATGGTTTATTTACCTTGCTGAGTGCTAGTGAAAGGTTTGAGTGAGGAGGCAGGAGCCTTCCTGTGCTGAGTGCTGCTGAGGAATGTGGGCTCAGGGCTTTCCCACGCCACAGCACTTGGGGGTGGGGAGGTGATGGCTCCCTGTGCCACCCATTCCCAGGACCACTGGGACTTTGCTGGTGATGGGCTAAGCCAGATGAAAAGAGCAAACTTTTATCAATATATTTTTATAGGAAGTTCAGAGGGGGCTTTAAGAATCAAGCTTCTAACTCCCAGTTCAAGGGCAAAATGTTTTTTGCATCATGTGGGAAGAGAGATTATGAAGAGAATGATGGTCAGGGGAGAGAAGGTATCTCCAACTGCTGCTGTTTTCTATTATAAAGTGCAAGGGAAAAAAAAATCTTTTCTAAGCTATTCTCTGCAAGTATTGTAAGGTGTTAATAGCTCAGGTATATAAGTGAAATAAGTTTGTTTTGTTTGCCTCCACTGAGGACCAGCTCCCAGAGCAGCATAATGATCTTATCTGTGGGTGGTCAGATTGTTCATCACTCGTGATTCCTCCTCACTATCCCCTCAGATACGAGTTACAGCAGCACATAAGTGCCCACTGTAGGTGTTACAGCACTCACCAAGGAATAAATGACCTCTTGGGTAGCAGTTTTTTGTCTCACAGGGCTCTAGGACAAGTGCTGTCCTTCAGTGAGTGCCAGCATGGTTGGTGCTGGTTTGTTCCCTCTGGTGTTTGTTTGGCAGCAGCACTGGCAGGCTGGGCTACCTGTCAGGCTGTGAGCAGTAAATGGTACTTGTGAGGGCAGATTCTGCTCTCTGTTCAGGTCTGTTTGTTTGCAGTACAAACACAGGTGATGCAGGTGTAAAAGGTTTTCAGCTTTTCACCCTCAACTCCAGCTGTCAATTCATCCTGATTCTTGAGCAAGAACACGATCCACTGGAAGCAAAAATGGAGATTTAACAGCCTTTTGGTCAGTAAGTGGTAAAGAAAAAGAGCTATTTTACAGCCAGCCAGAAGGGGAAATCCATTTTCATGCTTCCCTAGCATGAAACAAAATTGATTGTGGAAGAGTTTGTTAGCCAAATAAAGTGTCACACACATATACAAATATCGAAGATGAGATTAGCAAGTTCCGTAGCTCATAAAAATTCTATGGTACTGTGGATTGCAAAAGTAGTGTGGATTGATATAAAGATTTTAATTGCCAAGGTATCATTAGGCTTCAAGTAACATTCAGACTGGAATCTGGTATTCACATATTTTCTCTGAAGGACTGATTTTTTTTCCCTCTCTTTCTTTTTAACAAGTGCTGTGTAGGGGGCTGCTCCATGTCACTGTTGCATTTAGAAATTTTTTTGTTTCATAATGAAGAGATCTGAAATATGCATGTGGCCAGTGTGGGGATGGCACTCACTTTTAGAGTCATGAATCTGGAGAGCAGCTAACAGCTTGCATTAGATTTTTGCCTTTAAAGTGGTAAATTTGTCATGCTGAGAAAGAAATGTTTCTTCAAGGTCCATTTAATTTCTTAATCAATCCTCATGTAAGTGTTCAATTACAGCACCAAATCACCAAACACCCTGGGCTTGGTATTAGATATTTCTTTTTAGCACACATTTTTCTAAGTTTACATTTTGTGATAATTTAGCAGTTCGGTGATTTGCTCAGACTTCTGGTTAAATTATTATTTGATGATAGAAATTGAACATTAGACACAAAGATTACCTCCCAGTTCTGCCCCCAAAAACTTACTGGCAGCTGAGGAAACTGCTGAGGGTGGGGGAGATATCTTTGGAATATAAGAAACTTAGCATTTAGTGAGCTATGTAAAATACAAAGAGAAAATTGTGCCAGCACATTAGCTGACCCAGAAACCCATCAGCTCTGCAGAGAGTGCAATAACAGCCAGCTTACAGAGCATTTCCTGTGGTTGCAAGAGCATGTGCTACCCCTTGATTGCACATTAGGCCATCTCTTCGCAGCTTGTCATTAATTCCTAGACAATGCCTTGCTCTTCAGTTATAATTGCTGAAATGACAGCTGGTATGAAACTATGAAGTTGCACAACAGTTAAAACTCTGGCCAAAGACCACTGTGGATGCTGTTGTTGGGCAGGAAAAGATTCAACTGCTTTTTTGGGGTTTTTTAATATCCAAATCTATCTACCCACAAAATACTTTTTACATTACAAAGGAAAAATCAGTTATGTAACTGGGATAGCTTTCTTTGCCAAGGAACTGCAGAGCAGTGTTGAGCTTGGGACGAACATAAATTTGGGACCAAAGACCTATGCAGTGAAATTCTTTGCTACTGCTGAACATTTGTTTTCTTTGTAAAGCCTTTCTGATGAGCTGTGAAGTAGTGAATGAATAGAAATTAGCATTTCTTTTGTGCAGCACTGATTTAAAATGGATTAATTATATATATGTTGCTTATGTTTGTGGAACACTTGGTTATCAATTGTTCTCCTGGCCCGAGAACAAGTAAAATCTGAATAATTAACCAATTAAAATGTTTTCTTATGCTGAAAACATTTTGACCCTTGTTGATGTCTGGATAATCTAGACAAATATTTTTCCAACAGATGCCAGAATTTCTTGCAATTGTGTGCCAATTTCAGTGTTAAAAATTTAATATGAGATCATAAATACCAATTTGGCTTGAACAGTTACCTCTGCCTGCATGAATTTTGCAAAGAAGGTCCATGTTTAGTTTTAAAGTTGATTCTTGAAGTACTTAGTGATGAAGATAGTGATGAAATTTCAATCTACACCTGAGAAGGTGGATCACATTTTGGCACCAGATAGTGAATCCATGTCCCAAAAATAAGGGAAAATGAGACCATGTTCTCAGCAAACTGTCACTCAGATAGATGCCTTAGATTGATAAAATTAAAACCTCAGGAGAAAACGAGCAGCCTCTTTCAAAAGCTTCTGCTTCACAGCTGGTTTGCATTAATTGCAGTCTAAAACCGTGGCAGTAAAGTTGTGCTCCACTCCATGGTGGGTTCAGCAGGGAGAGGCCTCTCTTCAGGAGGGGTCAGACCTCACTTTCTGCAGTGTAAATACAAGGTTCCTCAGAATAACAGCACAGCCTCCCTTTCAAAGATTTTTAAACACCAGGGGCTGACTGTGCTCCATTTACTTTGTTTTAAAATGAGCTGACTTCTAGGAGAGGGAAGTCTGTGGGAGAGGCAAAGGTGTTGACAGTGATGCACTGTAGGCTGCAAGGATCTGTGCTACTGCTACCCAAGGGGAAAGCTCTGCTCTAACTCCTGCCATTTAATAGAAATTAAATATTGACTGGTACAGTCAAAAGAGGAATCTTCTCTGAGGCAGGGGGTTTATTTTGGAGGTATCCTTGTGTCTCCTTGAGGTTTTTATGTGACTTTATCATCAGGCTTGCAGAGGTGGCACTGGGGAGATGGGAGCAGCTGTGACAATTGAGTCAGAGAGCAGCAGTAAGGCAGGGGCAGTAGTAAAGGGACTGGGTAAGGAAAATACAGAGAAAAGTTTGTGTGGTGAGAAAGGGGGAATCTACAGAGAAGAAAGAAGTGATATTTCCCTACCATGCTGCTTGAATGTCTTGGGAGCATTGGTGGAGGTCAGATAGAAATCTCAAATCTTGGGTTAATGAGCAAAATCAGCACAGAAAACAGACACAGAGATGTGTGGATGTCACAGAGACTTCTCTTTGTGGACTTTATTTTCATTGCTTCTGTAGGATATAAAAAAATCCAAAAACATAGGATGGTAACAGCTTGGGAAATCATGAACTTGGCCTTGATTATTCAGCTTACAGTGCACTTGGCAAAGAATATACTAAAATGTTATGGAAGCTTCACTGAATAATTGATACAGTATACCTAATAATTTTGAAAATGCCTAGAAGGCAATAGAAGAGCTAGTGTAAAATTACATATAAAAATCTGTATCAAGAAACATCATACCTGAATAGCAAAGCATTTGAAAGTTAGGAAACATCAGATTCATGATGCTGTGCAGTACTGGTACTGCTTTTGTTGTATCTCGTCTCCAAGCACTGTGTGAGGTGATGCTGTGGTGGAGAAAACAGAACTCAGCCATAGGATGAGAGTCTGGGATGAAGTTTGGGGACAAGTTCAGCCTGACTGCTTCAGTCAGCACAGGCTGTTTCAGGAGTTTCTGAACTGCTCTGCTGGCAGTGGACAACCCTCTTGCATGGGCCTTTTTATAAGTAATTTGAATGCCCCTTCTGTTTATATTGGCAGGGTTTAAACACTGACAATTCTGCAGTGCAGTACTGTGACCTCTGGAACTGTGAGAGTACCTGCACTGTTTGAAGAGGAGCTATCACAGATAAAAAGAGGAGGATAAAAATTTGACTTAGAAAGTCTGTAACTGGCAGATTGACACTGACAAGTCATTACCAGGACAAAGATCACTACTGTTGTCAAATTTCTTACATTTTTCTCCATTGTGGCTCTTCTGGAGTCCCTACAGTACTGAGGCAGTGCAAGGAGGTTGAAAAAGCCTAAAGACAGATGCCTGGATCAAGAGTACTCAGCTGAGACTTACAGGGATCCTAATGGGTCAAAGAGTGGAGATGTGCTGACCAGCTCCCTCTTTTCCACTGATATTTGGAGATTTAGTTCGCTCAAGAGAAAGAGAAATGCTAAATAACAGCGGTACTGACAGGGCAAGTTTTTATGCCAATGGCATGGCAGTAGATGTGACAAGGCTGCTTAGGTTTGAGTGCTGACCTGGGAACTGGAGGTTCATGGCCACTAATTAGTATAGGAGGTGTCAAATCCAGCTTTCCTTTATCATGTCTTGTTATCCATCAGTGAAGGATTGTGTCCAGGATGAAACTGCACCCGCAGGAATCTTTATTCTTTGGTGTCCATGGAGCCACCCAAATAAAGTCAGTTTTGCTGGTTGTTTTTTTAAACAAGGTATTGCATAGAAGCAGTCTATATCCTTGCTGTAAGGATCACTTTTTGGCCCAAAACATTTATTTGTGTTTTGTTTTTGAAGACAGTCCAGTGTGATATCCCTCTTAAGCTGTGGCATTGTTAGAAGTGGTTAAAAACACTTTCTCAAAGTACAGTAAAACCTAACTGCTTTCCAATGGTTCAAATCCTCAGAGTAACTATAAACCATCCCAGCACTTTCAACACCATTGTTGATCTGGATTGAGCTATACAGATGACCAAGCTCAAAAGGGTGGTAAAAGCCAGGCTCTTAAAGCTGCTCTGGTCATCACTTATTAAAGCTCTTTGAGGCTCTGTGGGTTGAGTACTCCCAGGAGCAGGGGAAGAGCCTTGAGTCATAAAAGCTGAACCATGAAATGTGTTTTATATCACCATTCAGAGTGCCCTCAAACACCTGGCCAGGCTGACAGGACTGCATGGGATTGTGGTGGGAGACAAATGGACTTCGAATGGGTTTTCTATCTGAGAGTATCATCTGCAGGAGGTGTTCGTATGCTTTTGGGAGCAACGTCCTTTACCAGACACTGCTGATGTCAAATGGTGTAACATTGTAGAATGATGCTTTTCATCTAGGTTAATGCAGTGTGCTCTTCCCTGCACTGTCTGAGACCTTCCAGACAGAAATACAAGACATTTCAGGGAAGGGTCCATTACACCTAATGTCAAACAGTTGAGCAATCTGCTGCAAAGTACATATGGGTTGAGTTTTTCTTCTCCTTTAACAGGTCAGATAGTCTTGAAATGCTTCCACAGCTGACAACCATGCAAGGTTTTATGAGTCTTCTTGCCCAGTAAATGCAGGCAGATGTTGTAGGATTTGGAACCTTACAAGGCACTAGAGTATAGCTGGTGGGAGGTAGTTTTGATGAGTGCTTAACCTCTCACTAAAAATGTAGCAGCTTGGAGAAGGCAGTATTTACTGCAGGAAACATTAGCTTGTCAGAGAGCTAAAGCACTGCAAAGAACCTCTCTGAATGACCATGGAAGCCTTCAGGCAGATGTTGATAGCACAGAGCAGTGCACACTGTGCAGGGAGGTGGGATGGGGCCTTTGCCTGCATCACTCACAGTCAGCAGTGCTTCCTCCAGGAGAGCAGCCTGATGATGCCAGAATGAACAAGCCATTTTATGCAGGCTTGTAAAATACAATGCAATTCAGCTGACCCCTGCAGGCATTTATTTTATTAGTCCTTAATGGTCAAATAATCCTTTGAGAGAACTCTCTGTGGAACCATTGTGCGTTTCATCTACAAGTTAGAGGAAATGCTTAAGTCTAAGCTTCATCATTCTGTTTTTTGGGAGTTAAATCACGACACAAACATACTCAGAAATAAATGCCCATGGTAGCCACCCTCAGTGTTGCATCTTTAAGTGTTCCTGGGCTCACAGTTGCTGCTGGCTGCCCAGGACCTGTGATAAACACTGAAACTGCCCACCTGTGTTGAACCTGGCCATCTCCTCCTCTGACTGTTGGGTATTTCACTGAATGTTGAAAGTGCAAACCATCTGTTCTTCTAAATATAGCAGCTTACTCTCTTTTAAGCAGTACAGCCGTCTTGGAGAACACCTCCCTGTTGTCAGGGCTCCTCTGACCTGTGAAAGACAAGGACACAAACCTGATTTTCAAAGCTTGCTGTGATTTTGATCTGAACTACACCGCAGGCCCATCCTGTCTTCATAATCACCACCCCCTAATACACCAACATTCCTGTATCATACATAACATTCATAAGCTGAAAAAACCTTTTTTTTTTAGCAGTGCCAGAGCTGGGTTCTGAATACTCTGAAAATACCTATGAATATTCCTTTCTTTTCTTTACTTGCTCATACCTGGCAAGGAGGGGAAGAAATGCAGCCTGACACTGCAGTGACTGAAAGACAGATGTAGAGGGTGAGAAGCTGGCATGAAAGCTTTTGCAGGAGCACAGGCCAGATCACGCACCATTGAAATTATCATTGACCATGGCATGGGTTTTTTAGAATGCTTGAATTAAAAAGTGAGTGAAGGGAAAATAGCAAATGAAATCCATCTGTTTGAGAGCAGGAATAGAACATTAATCAGCTCACAAAGAGTTTTTCTGTACATGCTGGCCTTGGACACTCACATAGAGAAAGGCCACATCTATTTACCAGGGAAGAATCGTGGCACTGGCTCTGCCTGGCATGTGGATGCCTTTCCATGCGAGTGTGTTTGTGATAGAAATACTTTACAGGAACACTTAGAGTACCACACATCTGAAGAGCTGTTGTACTTCAGAGTTCAGATTGTTTTATTATGAGCTAAATGTTCTTTAAGCTACCTGTGAATGAGGGCATTGTGACATTTAGCAACTGGCTTGATTGAACACAGATGTGAGCCATATTCCATATGGAGAAGATCCAGAGGGGGAGATCCTAGGCTTGTTTCTGATTTGCAGGGAGTTTGAATGCAATTACTTGGCATTGAGCTACCAAGATAGATGGAAACAAATCGCTTGCTCCCACCTCTACAGCACTGCAAATGTAAAACCAGCCTCAGTTTGAGAGTGTTGTTTTCAGAGGTCCATGGAAAAAAGCCAATATATGTGAAAGCAAAGTGATATAGAAATAGGCAGACTTGGGAGGGGGCCAGGCATTCATGTATATTGCTTACTGAGGGACTTCCCAGGAGTTCCCCATTCCACACAGCACCACTTTCAAACTTCAGTCCTTTTCTGAATATTACAAGAGGTGCTATTACATGGGAAAGTGTTTGAGGGGAAAAAAGGTTACATGGGAAATAGGGCTAAATTGCAGTATCTGTTGATAATTTTCCTGTTTTTTGAGTGTAACATTTACTGACACAAAACTGAAATTGCACCTGGCAGAATTCGTTTTGTTATGGAAGTGTTTATTTCCTACCAACAACTTAAGGAGGAAAAGCAAACATTTGGGGCTGGTTCGGGTATGTGTTCCGAACTGCTGAACTCTACAAGGCTGCTCACAGAAATTGTGACCAGCAGGCCTCATTCTCTGTTTATGGAGAGAGGAGGTTTATCTTTGTCTCCATTGCCTGTGGAACTTGTTTGTTTTCCTGCCATTTGAACTGAGGGTCCATCACTGAAAACATGGTCTCTCCATCCTGGCCTGTGCAGTGGAACAGGGTCTGAGCTATAATAGTTCCCAAGACAAATATTGCTGAACTTGAATCTTTAACAACTTTCTTTTCCATGCAGATAATTGATAATTTTTTTCCCCAGCTTTTCATCTTTGTTCAGCTGGGAAGAAATTCCAAGTGTTTACTGACTTTGGTTGTTCCCAGTGTCCTTATCTGTAATTATTCTGCTGTAACACTGAGCTGCCAAGACACACTGAGCTTAGCAGCTCTCAAAGGGTACTGCAGGGAGGGGGTTCAAATCTCTGAATGCACTGCTGGAGGGCAAGGAAAAGGCTTGTGTTTGATCTCAGTTTAGACAAACAGTGCTGAGATGGTAGTCCTCCTTGGTCAGGATACAATGACAGGAGCCAAAAGAATTGCCAACTGTTCAACCTGAGTTGCCAGGTTGAACTTCAGTTTATAGGGAATACCAGTCTTCAGCACTTTCACAAATATTTAAGTATGTAAGCAAAAAATCTGTCCTTCCTTTGGAAAATCCCCTGGGCAGAGGGAGCCAGCCTGCAGTGGCCTGTAGGGACACCTGAACTTGGGTAGCTCAGCCAAAGTGGCAAAAATATATTTTACAAAACCAGTGTAAAATCCACCCCACTGGGTGCAGTCACAGTGCACTGTGGGAAGCTGTGGAGCACCAGCCATTCCCCATCCTCTCATCCCTGCATCCCTGCCCTGTTCTCCCTGCTCACTCACTGTGTGTGCATGGACACACTCACTCTTCACAGCTGGTACAAAGTTCTGAGTAAGTTTAATCCAACTGTGTGAATCCCTCCTTTTCCTCACTGTCTCTGTTTGGAAACCAGGAAGCTCCAGTATCATGTGCAGGTAGCACAGCAATAAACATGTTCTCATCACAATTTACACATAAAGCATGAGTCCCTCGAGGTAACTCATCCTCCTCTTGACAGCTTTAATAAAGGATGATGGATTGTTTCTAAATGACAGTTTAGGAAAATCAAAAATTCCCCCCTGTATTGTTTCAAGCTCTGGTGTACAAGAGCTGTTTTGTCTTCTGTGAAAGTTGTTTTTGCCTGTAAGCACTGGGGCTCTATTACTCTCCTTCACAGTGGTGAGAAATGCTGTTACCACAGGAATATATTCATACTGCTGCATACCTGTGATTTTTGGAAAACCTGCAGAAGCCTGTGACAGGTGGGAAGTGGGGAAAATGCCAAGAGCTGAGTTTGTTGCTGTCTTCGGGATGCTGCTCTGGCAGTCTCCCCATATGGGTTGTTGGAAGCAGGAGGGACTGGTCCACCCAGAGCTGCCTCCAAGGCAGGAATGCCAGGAGGAGGCATCACCCAAGCCCACCTGCACTGGCTCAGCTCCCAGCCAGCACATCTGGGCCTTGGGGACACCCAGGCCTCCAGGTACCTGGCAGTCACCTGCACTCTTTCCTTCCTCCCTGCTGTTTTCTTTTTAAAGACCATGTGTGGCAACAAATTAGTTCTGGAGGGCAGAGTCCTCTCTCTTGGTCCTTTTTGGCTTGAGATTTATTTCTTAGTGCCTGTGCTTTGTAGCAGCACTTGGCAGAGTGGAGTTTGTTCAGCTGTCCATTCCCCAGCTGATCTGGTGTCCCAAAATAAAAACAAGCTTGTTTTATTATTGGAACTTGGGAGGATGGTTGCCACATGAGGACGTGCAGGGTGTCAGTGGTTAAAGCAGCACTGCTCGAAGTCATTCACACAGTGAGATGCCAGATGAGAAAAAAAAGGGCAAAGGCCTGATGAGGGCTCACTCTGATGGTACATGGAGGTGACAGAATTAAACCAAGGTAAGTCCAGTGTAGCCAGACAGCACCAAAATCATACCTCTTTCACAAACCACGTGAAATGAGAAATACTGAAATCAAAACCAGCATGGAGTGAGGTTTAATCAAGGCTAGAACTTGAGAGGGAGGCTTATGGCTTAAGGAGAGCTTATGGTTGTGCTGCTACTGGCCTGAAGGGAGGCAAAGACAGCTAATTCCTGATTTTACCTGAACATTTACTTCTCCAAACAAAATCTTTGTGGTAGTGCTTCCTCCAGCTGAGGGAGCCTGGCTGAACATCAGCTGCTTTGCTTGGGACAGAACCATGTCCATCCTTTCTCTTCCTAATATCCCAGGACAAAGAAATATATTTGCTCCTTGCTGTCCAAGAAGTCTCAGCAATATTGTTCTCAAATTAGGAATATCAACACCAGGGAACAAACTTTCCTTCTGAAAACTCTTGGGTGCCTGATCTGTTAGGATGGATGCCAGGATACCCATGCTTGAAAGAGTGCATGTGGGAGGATGTATATGTGGCCTGAGGGGTTTTTCTACAGGAGGAGAAGATAAAAAATAATATTCCATTACTTATTGTAAAAAGAAGTAACTGAATTTCAAATCTGGGCTGAATCCTTGTGTTCCAGCTGCTTCCCAGAAAAATAATCAATGTTTTAGTGTATGTAATGAGTGCCTTTCAGTCAGTAAACCCCACTAATAGCCCAGAGATTTTACAGCCTCCGATTTGTGCCATAATTTTTTTGTAGTGAGCTGGTACTTTGCTTCCTGTTGGAAATTATTTGAATTAACATAACACTGTTACTTTGATTGCTGATGTATTTTATGACTGTGACACTCTTTCCCTCAGGCACCACAGGGATTTACCAGGGAGCCAACGGCCTGACAAATTCTGCGGGATTCAGTGCTGTGCATCAGGTATGGTTCAGCATCTACTGCTGGCAACCTTGCCACTTATTTTAAACCACTTGGAAAGGTTATAGATCAGAGAGATTAGTTTAGTGTTCACATATGCTTTGTTTTGCTGAACACCATTCTGCACTACTCCTTGGGCCTGTCCAGTTGCTGGGCTTCAAGATACCTTGGTTAATTTGAAGTTGTGTCTTAGTACACGTGCACAGGGTGCAGTCCTTGCAGGAGGAGGGTGCCCTGGCAGCCTTGCTGCTGTAGCAGTGCCAAAAGTTTCCTCATTCTTCTGCCATCTCACAACTTTCAGGTACATTGTGCATCCTCTCCAGAGGGGATGGCTTCTAGAATCCTGTCTGCTGTCTTGGCACTGTGCAGTAAATGTGAACAATCTGAGAGAGGCATTGGCAGGCCCTGGTGGATGTTGGACCATCTGAGCTGTCTGTGCACTTCCCTCTGTGAGAGCACACCTGTCCCTGGGCTCCATGCCTCAGACACCTTGATAAATGTCTGTGTATAGATAAACAGCAGGCACATAGACACCAGACAGATGTTTTTCAGTAGAAAATAATTCCTTTTGTTTGGACCAAACAAATGAGTACACTGTCCCATAAAATGTGTTTTGGTTGGCCAGTAAATTTCAGTTGGTAGGGTGATTGTTGACTTGTATTTTTAATGACAACAGTGGGCAGTTTCTTTGTTGCTTCAGTTTGGGCTTAAAACATCATCACTACTGATAGAAGGGCATTTGACTGAAGTATGGAGGGTACCTAAACAGGGAGGAAAAGCTGGGCTTTTTTTCATGATTTTGTAATTTTCTGTAGGAGAAAACAATGAAATTATCTCATTTCTTCTTCAGTCTAATTGTTCTTCTGACAATTTGAGTCTTTGTTCTTGAGAGCTCCCTGATGACTGAAAGTTAATGAAATAGCTGTCACAGACAAAGATGTAAGCTGTTAAGGAGGAAAGTGCTTTTAGTCTTTCCAAAGACTATTTATTATTTAATTTTATTTAATACCAGAGACTAATTATAATTTCTGAGGAAATAAAAGCATTCTGCTCGAAGACAATGCCCAGAGCATGAACACAGTTCTCTATGTGGAAAGGCAAATTCAGTGGACAAGGACAGGAGTTGCAATTAAAACAAAAAGAAAAAAAATTAAACCTTTTATGCTTTGATTGTTCAGAGACATACTTTATAATGTTTTCCAGTGTCCTGCTTTTCACAATACACCCACCAAACATGCAAGGATAATGGTGTGGGGTTTCTTTGGGAGCCTTAAAATCAAGACAAAGAGTTTTGTGATACCTCAGCTCCCCAAGGTCACTTGCACCTCATATTTTTAGTTCATCTTTCTGTAGGTAGACAAGATCACTCGGGCATTTATTTGTTGCTGAGATAGTTGGGCAGACTGTTGTGAGCATTTCTGCAAAAAATTGCTATTTTCTTTTCATTTTTTAGCCTAACAGCTGATCTTAAAATGTTGGTGATCATGGGAAACTGCAGCCTGTTCTGCTCCTTCCTTCACCCAGTTATTCATTCTGTTCTTGCAGTTTCTTAGGTGTTTTGTTGTTTACAAAGATTATGTGTTCCATCATGGCCCTTTTCAAAAAGCCACCCTACTTCACTCCTACATAAAATTGTTAAGCTCTAATTGTAATATAAAATGTGTCAGTGCTGATAAGTAAAATCCTATTAAAAAAAACCCAGAACCTGCCAGATTTCTGACCTCTTGTTGGTTAGTCCATCATAATAAAACAGGGGTGTATTTGGGAGAAACAGAAATGTAATTTCTTAGGTGAATGAAATGCAGTTCTTCAGTGAAATATTCCCGAGCCGTGATTTGCTGCGTGCACAAGTAACGCAGCTTTTGCAGTGGCTTACTTGTTTGTAAGATAAAACCAGACACATGTGAGTTAGATGTTTCTCTTTTTCCCTCCAAGGAGTATTCCTCGTATCCCAGCTTCCCTCAGAGCCAGTACTCTCAGTATTACAGCTCGTCCTACAGCTCCCCGTACGTGTCTGCCAACAGCATCAGCCCCTCGGCCATCCCCACCTCCACCTACTCCCTGCAGGAGTCTTCCCACAACATCACCAGCCAGAGCACAGAATCACTCTCTGGTAGGTGCCTCTCTTGTGTTCCCAGCCTGCCAGCCTCAGCCATCTGGAGGCATCAACACTATCATCTTCTTGTTGGAGTTTTTTAAAGTACATGTTGGTAGCTCAGATTGTCTAGCTCTAAACAGTTCTTACACAGGGCTTTGGGAGCAGATTGGAATATCTGAGCTCTCTAAAACCATCCTGTGATGTTTCTTTGAGTATATGAGGTTTGATCTCCTCTAAGGTAGTACAGAAAGATGAGACAATGACATACCAACCCCAGATCAGTACTGAGGGCTGACATGGAGAGCAATGGATTCAAAACAAACAGTGATCTGAGAAATTCTTAGTTTCCTCAGTGTCTGATGACTTTTTAGCCCATATCTTTGTCAAGGATTATATCCACCTCTTAAAACAACATGTAATACTGTGCATTCATCAACAACTACATCAAGAGAAAGTCCCTCTTTAAAAAATCTACACAAACTGTGTGTCTAATATGAAAGTTCATGACAAATTCCACGCCAGAAGAAAGCTTCAATAGTTGTGTCCTCGCTCTGAATGCCTAATTTTTAAAGTTTCAAAGCTTAAGTAGTTTATGGAATTACTGGTGGATTATGATCCCCCAGTGTCCTGTTCAAGAGCAGTCTTCAGATATCACTTCCCTACTAGTTTTCATTGGCGAGCAATAACATTTATATAGAACACCACACCATTTGTGGATGATCACAGTGCACACCCACTGAAGGTCTGCTGACTTACCAAACAAATCTGAACATCTGTGGTTGCTCTATAAGAAAAATAAACTAGTGTTGTTTTTTAAAAAGAAGTGATCACAGACTGCTCTAAAAGCAGTTGGAGGACTTCCCATTGCTTAGATCTTATCTCAGCCTTTTTGAGAAAGGATGGTTTCAAAAAGGCTTCTTAGGCACAATCCCAGCTTCTCTGAAGAAGAGTGTGGTTATTCTAGGAAGTTGCAGAGGCCACAACTTAGCAAGGTGTAAAGAAAAATATGTTTGAAAAGGATTTGTAATGTAAGGTGAGTGAAACCCAGACAGGTCTGTGAAACTCAAGCCAATCAAAACAGATACTTTATATATGGGAAGTTTACTTTTAACTGTCTGTTCTCAGATATTTCTAAAATACTGTCCTCTGAGAAATGGAGTAAGGCTCAGAACAGGCTAGTTCTGTATTTTTAAATAAAAGTTGATGTTGAAAATATATTTTCAATCATTAGCATGCATCACATTTAAAAAAATTCCAAAACCAAAAAGATTTGAAAAAAAAATTCAGAAGTGTAATTGGCCTTGGATTCTATTTCTATTGCCTAATTTCTATCTTTGAAAAGAATGGGGGGAGTAAAATTCCAGAAGTTTTTTCTTTCCAATGAAAATTTTGGTAAGGTTTTTTGAAGTGGCAAGATTTTCTCATGGTGTTTTCACAGTATTTCTGTTGCTTTTCAGTAAAAGGTTTCATGCTCTAATTACGGTGACACAATGCAAAATTTAAGTTTACAATGGAATTTCTTTCTCCTAATAGGGGAATATTCAACAACACCAGCAAAAGATATAGAGACAGACAGACATCACAGAGGGTCAGATGGCAAAGTACGAGCCCGGTCAAAAAGAAGCAACGATCCTTCCCCTACTGCAGACAGTGAGATTGAGGTAATAACTTTAATTTATATTCCTTTGGTACATCCAGCAAAGATGAACAGTTGCCTCTGTTAGCAAATCTGAGAGACAGAAGAAAATTAGTAATGCAACTGGAACCTGCAGGCAGGAGTAGTCAAAACAATTGCTCAATTTCTGTGTTATCAACATCTCAAACTATTCTTCATATGTACCCTTTTGTCTTCCTTTGGGCTTTCTGTAAGTCTGATGTTTTGTTCCCCTGACTTGATAGGCAACAGGGGATTTCTGTGGTTGTTAGGAGAGCAGGCTATTTGGATGGCCAGCACATACATAATTCCAAAATTGCTGATGTTTCATTTTGCCTGCTTTCACAAAACATCCACAATCAGTGCTCCAAATGGCTTGAGATCTTAAAAATCTCTAGTCCAACAGGACATATTTCCTGACTGAACCTGTTCTTGCAGTTGCTTAATATGTAACTATATTTCTTTTTTCCACCCCATCTGTCATCACAGCGTGTGTTTGTGTGGGATTTGGATGAGACGATAATTATTTTTCACTCCTTACTCACGGGAACCTTTGCATCCAGATATGGGAAGGTAAAATTTAATTTTTTTAGCATTACTGCTTGTCCAGCCAAATTGCTTCGGGAACTGTGGGGGCAGCTAATGAGACAGCTTTTCAAACAGATGCTGCCAGTTTTATTCAGACATATTTGTATAAAGGTGTCCTGTGGTATTTCCTCTGAACATGTGAAAATTTAATTTACCTCCCTTTCATGTTGCAAGTAGCCTCTTGTTTTTCCAAACCTTCTGCTGTTCAGCTGCTGCTTGCTGGGATGTTCTTCCAGTGTCTGTGTCCTGCAAGGGAGAGCATCCAGCAGCCAGCCTCCATTAACTCCAGCCTGAATAAGCTAGCACTTTTTTTTGTTAGACCAGTGTTTTCTTACAAATTTCAGAAAATTTTTTGAGAGAGATTTTGTGTTCCTCAGTCTAGGTTGCCATGAAGAACTGGCTGTGCTTCCCACAGAGCTGCCAAAGCTCACATTTCCAAGAGGGTTTCAGAAACATATGTATCTGACCGTGCTTTAGATACCCTCTTTGAAATACAGGCAATTCCATTTTTTGAGATAACTGTGGCTGAGCAGCCTGAACTTGGCTGCTATGGGGAAAACACTGGCTTTTGGATTTAGTACCACGTGATTCAGTTTCTTCCTAAGGCAGCTTTTTATGATAAACACCTAAGTCACTTTGAATTACAGGATGTCAAACTCTTTTAAATGGGTAGGAAAAAAGACAATATCATTACCTAATTAAAGGTGGATGACCTAGTTGGCAGCTGTTTCCACACATGGCTTTGAGCACTCGGCTTCATCAGGAGACTGGAAAATAACCCAACTTCTCTCCAGAAAGCAGAAATATGATTTGACATCATTTCATGGCTTTACCAGCTGCACTTTTTTACGATGGTTGTAACAAGCTGAATGTGTAATTAGTAAGATAGATTTATTGTTCACTGTTAGATGTGCACAGTTGTAAGGGATATAAAATGGTGTTTGTGGTGTGGAAGTCTACTGCAGCACTTGGAATGCTGCTAACACTTCTAACAGCACCCTCTGAAAACCAAGCACGTGTGTCCAAGCAGGGATTTACCCAGAGCCATGTTGTACAAGGTAATTGAAGTGGTTACTTTTCCCAGAGAACATAATGAACGAGGTGTACATGTGTAAGCTCAGACTTACTGCCTACAAACACCAGAAGGAATTAGGCAGGATCAGGAAACAAACTTGGGGTGTGCAGATCTCCTCTGTGGTCGAGTTTAGCTTTGGGTAGGGGCTGATGTTTCCATGTGGAGAATTCCCTTAATGGGCTGGCTTTGTTCTAGCACAGAACCTCTGAAGCAGATGCCTTCACCTGCTGCCTCCTGCCCATGTTTAGAGGGTGTAGAGTTGGAATTGTGTGGGGGTGTCTGTTGGCCGTTTCCTTTATACTAATTTAAAGAATTATATAAACAGGAATATTTTTTTGAAAGAATGAATTGCCTTTTCTATTAAGTTATGACAGCTTCCTTAAGAAACTTCTCTAGAAGGACGTTTTTCTTTGCAGCTCTTCATTTGTTTCATCAGACTCTTCTGTAAGGGAAATGGTTGTATTATAAAAGTATTATAGGTTGGTGGCTTGATCCAAAGACAACCCTTGGGAACAGACCTTAAACCAAGAGGGAAATACAGCACACTCAGACAGGCTGCTCTGGAAACTGTTAAATAGCAGCACAATTCAAAGCTATCAAGTACAGGTGAAGCAGCCAGAGGCTAATAGTTTCAGAATCCCTTACTTCAGTAGCGTAGGAAGTGTTAATCTCAAAGTAAATTAAGTATCAAAACCAAAATTCTCCATAAAAAATTTACATACCTGTAATTAGACATGCATATGCTTATGATTAAATCTCACACATGGAGATCTTGCTTCATTATGTCTTCCTCCAGAAAAGGTGTCAGTTTATGTGATCCTGACCATTTTCCTGGCCAACATTTATCTCCCAGTATCACCCTGTCTGTTGCACTGGTGGAGCTGCAGGTGCTCAAAGAATTAGTCTATAAAGTTGTTCAAGCTGAAGAATTAACACCTCTCTCTGGGGTGGTTTTTCTTGAAAGACAGGAGGAGGAACACCAACCACAGCTTCTGAGGTTTGGGTCTAAATTCCTGTGTTCTTCAGCTACTTAATCGCAAATGGTTGTGTGTTTGTCCCTTCCTTGGTGATGGCAGCAACAGGGAGCTGTCCACAAAATGAGGGGGACAAAAAAAAAGAGGAGAAAGAACTCAAAAAAGGTTATGTTATCAATGGTTAATGCTTCAATGTATGCTTTCTGGCCTGACTTAATATGAAAGTTCTCCTTGTTTTCTTTGTGGCTCTTGACATAGACAGGGCCTCCTGAGATCATTGGGAGTTAATCTCAGGTGTTTAGAAAATACTTTGCCCACAGCATCAATAGCAGTTCAAATGCAAAATTTACTGAAAGTTGGAGCATGAATGAGTAGCCCAGCCTAGGCTGCTCCTTTTTTGTTCTCTCTTCCCAAACCCATTGCTGGAGCCCATGGATTGCAGAGTCATCAGAAATTTGGTCTTAATGTCTTTGCCATAGAGTGACAAGAAAAGGCAACCTCCAAAAGTTCCAGAGGCAGGTAACCCTGGATATTATGTTCAGGAGGGTTTATAAAACCTGTTCTGCAGGTTTCTGATCACTGTATGGATGCAGAATATTTACCATGTGCCTACAGACCACAGCAGATGTAAACTCCTGTGGCTTATTCTGGTGTCCATGCAGCCTTTTAAATCCCCAAGGTGTGTGTGCTATAGCTCCAGGTCCACAGAGAGATGGCTGCAGGCCTTGCCAATCTAACAAAGATTTGTCCCCTAAATCATTGTCTAAACACAGTGGTGAAAAATGGCTCAAAATCCGTAACAGTGCTGCTGGGCTTTCACAGGAGTTGGATAAAAGTCAAGGGATTTGTTAGACACAGCAAGGTGAGCACAGAAAGACTCTTTGGTGGTAGTAATTCAGAAACAATATGAGGAGACTGCATGCAGTCCTGTGCCAAAATTAATCATAACTCTGTTCCTCTTTCCCCAGCTGGAATATTTGCAAGCTTATCCATAGCCTGTGTTGTCTAAGCCTTAAAATTTCTCAGACTGAAAGAGATGCAGAAATTTTTGTTCAAGTATTTCATTTTGTTCAAGTGCAGTTTCATTCTCATGCTTTTCAAAGGACTGGTATCAAGAAAAAAAGAGAGCAGTGGGTGTGTTTTTCCTAACCTGAGGGAGCTCTGTGAAGCCTTTACCTTCTATAAGTATTTTGTATTGTACCAAGAATGTGTATTCTTGTTCTGTGTTCCATCACTTCTTGGGATTGAAGTGTCCAAATGACTTCTGAGTAAAGTAAGAACTGGAGTTAAAATTCATCTTTACATGCAAGATACTCCAAAATCCTGGAAGCAAATGACAAGGATTTTGTTTTAGTCTGGACTTAGAGATTTGAACACATAGGACAGTCTAAATTCTTGAATTGTGTTGGATCTTCATCAACATGTTGACAGTGTCTGCGGATACCTGGGAGTCCAAATCTCTAAAATTCCCTGCAAGGGCCACACCATTCCTGTGATAGTTCAGCATTTGGAATTAGCTCAAATTAAGAAACCATCATATTGCAAAAATTTGTAAAGCACATTATGTCCTGGTTTTAAGTCAGAGTGATGCAAAGTCATGCTCTAGATGTTGGTGAAGTGTCAGTGGAAGGTGTTCAGCTGCCCTGTGTGGCTCTGAGCCCTGCGGCTGTGCTGGCTTTACGTGGAGCAGCCACTCTGCATTCAGTCAGGGCTTGCAGTGTGCCTCAGAGCTGTTTGTTTGAAGCAGAGGCTGGTTTTCTGTGATAGCTGCATTTTTTAATGCTTTTGTGTTTCAGAAGTGGCAGCACGAGGTTTGCTCAAGCCGTGAGCAGATAGGCGTGGGTGAGACAGGACATGCACTCAGCTTTCAGCCTGTGCAAACATGGGCTTGGCCTCTCTGATGAGAGACTTGCAGTGACCCAGGAGAGGGTCCACCAATCATAGCAGCAGCTTTTGGACAGAGTAGCAAAAGTTTCTGTTTGGCCCAGTTGAGGACAGGACATAAATATGATTTTCTAGCATTGAAACAAATGTTGTAGCTGCTGTATGCTGGCTGTGAACTGGACTGTCTTGTTCTCACCAGAAATGATGTTGTAGATCTAAGAAACCTTATTCCTCAAAAGTTTCACTGGCTGTTACATGTTCTTATAAAAAGTTTTCCTTTAAATGAATTATAATTTACAATTTAAAAGAAAAAAAATCATTGAAAAGTTCCTCCTTGGCTCTACTCGAGATCCTTGTAAAACCCTGAGTTTGATTTTTTAATTTCTTTTTTTTTTTCCCCCTTCCCTGCTTTCACTGAATGCTTCAAGTAGCTTGTGCTTTTCCCTGCTTTGTTCTCTCACAGGACCCTAAAGCCAGGACCTGACTGAAACACCATGGGGATTTAATCAAATCTGCTGGTGATTCATGCTCCTAATGGCTGAGTCTGTCCTTTACTGCTTTACAAACTGAGAAGGAATAAAACCCCATTTTATTGCTCGGCTGTTAAAAACTATTTGTAGAAGTTGCTAAGGTTCAAATCAAAAGCGGCCTCCCTTGAGAACTATTAGTTAATTCTAAGTGCCAGGGCATTGCTTTTTTCCCTCTTCTCTCGCTTGAGATGTGGCCTTATATCATGACTGCTGCTCAAACATCTGAGAGTTTTCCATTCCTTTGACAAACATGAGCCAAAGTGCTTAAGGACATCTGTTTATTTTATTTCTTTAATGAGAAAACCTTCCAATTTCTTACTGGCTCAGCTGTGTTTATTTACATTTTGTTAGTCATATGTGTGGGGCACCTTGGGACGTTAAAAACCTGCAGAGGCCTATGCTGAGGGCTGCTAGCAGGCATCCTGGTCAGAAAGGCAGAATAAGCCCTTCCTAAGGAAAACACAGCCCTTGGAACTCCATAAAATAGATTTTCAAAACAAATAGAGCCTAATTCACTCAGTAGATCATGGATTAAGTCAAGATGAATACAATTTGGAAAGGATTTTCTGAGGAAGTTGGAGATTTTTTTACCCACTGGAGGCTAAACCTTGTGTTTAATGCCTTTTTAAGTTAAATTAAAAAAGCATTCAATCACTGCAGGTAATAAAGAAGTCTGTTACTTTAGACATGCTGCTATATCAATTATTTAGCTCATTATTGGAGAGAAGGGAGTAAATAATTCCAGCCATTTGATTATTTCAAATGTGTATTTCGGGAGCAAACATCTGTGTTTATCATCTGTGCTGGTTGATGAGAAGCAGCAGCAGGAGCAGATCCCAGCAGGCTGGAGGAGGGCACGGGAGATGCTCTGAGCTCCTGTGGATGTAACCCCTTGTTCTGGAGCTTAGGGCAGCACGAGGGGTTCTGAGCAAACAGCACACGTGGCAGCTGGGGCTATTAAAGGATTCTTTTTGACATAAAATATACATCAGAACAATGCTGGGTTATTGAACAAGCTCGAGGAAAGGGAGCCTGCTTTCCAGCATGGCTGAATTGGGACTGAAGTTTTAAGGGGAAAAGTTCAAAAAACCAAGGGGATTTATGACTTTTTTTAGGAAGCTGCATGTGCAAAATATGTCATTGTGCTGAGGGTTGCACTCCATGATGTGTTTCCACCAAGCTTTCCAGAAGTTTTGTGTTTTTCACTGGGCTATCAAGGGCTTTCATATCCAGTGACTTTCCTGTGTTGAGGGGAAGGAAATGAAGATTAATTTGGTTTAAATTCCACTCCCTTTTTCTGAAATGCATGCCACATACAGTAAAAAGAAATTATTTGTAGGTTTTTGGTTATGAACCTTTTGTATTATTAAGTAAAAATAATTCCCATTTATCCTCAAGCATCGTGGCCCAGCTTTTAACCTGTATTTAGGTACAGTATTCCCACAGGACTGGAATTCACTTCAGACTTGATGGGTTCAGACCCTGGATAAATCGGTGTGGTCATTGCTGCCTGTCGCTGAGCATGGTTCCTTTGGAGAGGCAGGAGAGCCTTTTCAACCTCTGTGTGCCCCTAAATGTGAGGATTTTGTGACCTGTGTGCCCATTTGGTTATTGGAATAATTTCCAATCATATGTGAGGAGACATCACAATGAAAGGAGTCATTCAATAAACAGTAAGAACACTTAGAAGTGCCCCTTAAATCACAGGAAGGGTGAATAGGAAAAGATATCTCAAAGAAAAGGGATTCAGTTATATTTGCTCTCCATCTATCATAGACTTCCCACAAGGTCCCACTGTCCTGTCTGTTGTCTTTTTTCATTTGAATTCAGTAGATTGTCTACTAAACCTGGGTGTATCAATGTTTTCATAAGCAGTGTCTTTATTTTGGTGGGAAAAAGTTTGAACCCTGGAAAATGGAGAGGTTCTATTTGTAAAGGGATGGTCATTTTCAAAAAAGCCTGAAGTGTAGTCCCTTAAGTAAATCACTTCTGAAAATGGCTTTTAGGTCCTCAACTACTTTCATTTCTTTAAACAACTTTTCTCACAAATGCTCACTCTCACTGGGAAAGCTGTGAGAGGACCATTCTGGCTGTAGTCTGTGTTACTAAAGAGATAAAACAGCAAGCTAAGCTACTTAGGTGTAGTTAGTAAAAGAGTGAAATGTGTTTTTTCATGAAAAAGACATGAATTTACTTGAACTCGAACTCATACACATGGTTAATTTCCCTTTATTCTGGGAAAGTCTTTTTGTGTCTCAAATTTTGATCAAGGTATAAAATGTTACAACGAAAGGATGATTATTCTCACAGACTTTTTTTGTTCAAACATGTGGCCCTGGTATTTCTATCTTTGAATTTTTTTGATTATTATTTTTTTTATGCTACAACCAAGCTGGTCCATTTTCCAGGCGTTTCCAAGTAATTAAACCCAATTAAAACTATTAAATTCTTTCTTTTGGTGACAACTTTGTTATTAACAGATAACCACAAGGAGGAGATTTAACTTGGAAGGCTCTTGATTGTATACTAATCCGTCTCTCACCTCTGGCTGACACCTGTGGCAGATAAACCCTATAGAATAGGAGTCTGATGAATACTCTTAATTAATACTTTCTTCCTTGTAGAAAAGTAATTCTTTGCTCACGGCATAAATAGGTATTTGGCAGGGATTTAAAAGGACTGATTAGTTTTAAATACTAGGGCTTTATTTTGGTGGGGTTTTTAAGGGAGGCGATGGTGTCTGAATCCAAGATCCACGCTCGGAATGACTTTGTCCTAACAATTCGAATGTCGAGTTAATTGTCACGTTGCTGAAGAGAAGCAGAGTCAGACAACAAGCAGATTTGTTATCTGTCTCAAAGGAGCCAGCTTTGGCCCTTTGCTAATGGCCTGCAAGTCTGAACAGGGTACCTGCAAGGCAGAGGCTTGGAGAGGGCTTTGGATCCAGGGTTGGAGGCATGAGTGACTTGCACTTGAGAGATTGCCAGAGATAAATCTGCTTCCCTCTTCCTTTCAGAATTAGTGTGTACAGGAAGGGAGAGCTGGCTGTGGACATGCAGCTGGGATTAGCTGCAGGTGTTAACAAATACGTGTCTTTTCTCTAGGGCAAGTAGAAGCAGCGTATGAAAAGCCCATCTCCATGTTCCAAGGGATCTGTGGCAAGGTGCTTCGAGCTCAGAGCCTTTGGGGAGGGTGACCCAGTGCAGCAAGGCTGCTGTGGAGCCAGAGCCACAAGCTCTGGCAGTGAGAGCTTCTGTGCTCCTGCAGAGGGTCTGGCACCAGCACAGTGCACATTGCAACATCCTGGCAGCAGTTTGCACCTACACTAAAGCTAATTTGGTGCATGCACATTCTGCATTTCCTTTGCTCTGCTAAAATACAGAGTAGTGGGAGTTTCATGTGGTGTGAGCAGATCTACCTGCCAACTGCTGTCATAGGGAAATATTTGTTCTTTGCTCACCTCCAGCTTTCATGGAAGTTGTCTTCAAGCCAAAGCTGTTCAACAAGCTCCTTTTGAAATCTTTTGTCATACTATTATTTGAAATGAAGGTTAAAAATGAAAACTGAAACAAACTAATTTTGGGCGAGGTGTTAGTAGCTCAGAACGACAGAACTACTCAGAACCGAACTCAAATTGTAACTTTTAAAGCACAATTCACTTCAGATGTAGAGAGCTAGTTCAAGGGTTATAAACAGTGCATGCAAGTGGCCAAACTAAGAGCAACACTGGCAGCAAATGTGTGAGCTTGTGCCACTGGGGTATGAAAGAAAATGCACTCCTTACTAAGTGGGTGCTTTTGTCTTCCTTTACAACATGTTCCACAGGCTGCTGCTGCCCATGTTTTACTTCAGTAGGAATATGTGCTGAGCAGGCAGCAAAAGTACCCCAGAGCAAGTGGATGTGGAGCTGGGCAGTGCCCACTGACAGTGGGAATTGCCTCTCTCACAAGGTGTGGCCACTGGCCTCGCCTGAAAGTCACAGGGATGACAGAAACAGCAGGAACGTGTCCAAGGATGCTCTTCAGGGAAAACATTTGAATGTTGAAAAAGGACTTACTCTTTGTATGTTTTGATCACTTGTTGTTTCTGAAGCAGTAGTGGGGAAATGGGGGCATTTTTCCTCTCAGTTCTTTCAAGGTGTGCACTAAGGAGAAATGGGCAACTCTGAAACTGTGACTGCTGTTCTTCAGAAGTGGGAGTGAAGGGTGTGTTGAGAAGGGTGTATTAAGGAATGAATAATTTAGAATGATCTCTTCCCTCCTGATTTTCGTCTCCCCCAAGCTTCCATGCGAGGAAGCTGTTCAGGTTGTGCATGGGAGGATCAGGAATGCTTGGTCTGCCATGTCTGAACACCAGGGGTTTGCACTAAAAGTAATTTGTGGGGCTGTTTAATTTTGACCCCAAAGGAAACTCCACCAATGGAGCATGGCAGAGATGAGGCATGTGGGGATACACTGTGCTGCTGCAAGTTTTATTTACAAAAGGAGTTTATTGCCTGTTTTCCACCCCTGCCTCTCATTGTCCTTGTTTGTGAAAGCATGACTTGTAGATTAGCAGAGGGAGGACCTCACTCTTCTAAAGTTACTAAACAAGCACTGAGGGTTGAGTTTTTAGATTAATCTGTTTTCACTGCAAAAAGTGGTTCCTGGAGGAGATTTGATTTCAAGCTGTCTGTGGTCCTTGGGCTTCACATGCATCAGGAAACATTGGCTGGATGTGTTAGTCAGGGAGTTCGTTCCCAGGGCTCCTGGGCACACTTTTCCTACAGAAGGACATTGGCAGGGATCACTGGTAACTTCACATTGCCCTGCTGAGCTCACACTGCTCCAGCACAGGCACTCACAGCCCACCAGGGCACCACTGGCAGCACAGGGATGTCCTTTAGTGGCATAGACTATGTGCTTTTTGTACACAAGCTGTGCCTTTCCTCAGGGTGGGCACAACCTGTGGCACAGTGGGGTTCAATTCTGGGACTAGTGCTTCTAGATGCTGCAGGAATGCAAATAAATAACTGCTGGAGGCCTCGTGCCTCTAGACACCTCTGTCATACTGGGAGTGCTGGATGGCCTTAGAGCAGCCTCCTCAAGACTTGGAAGTGTGCCTTGCTGTGGAGGAAATGTCCATTCTGTGGAAGCAGTGGTGCCAAATCATTTCCCCAAACAACTTCCCCTCTGGGTGGTAAAGTGCATTTTTCTGTTTTGTTTTCATTCCATCATATTCTGTATCTCAAGAGAAAGATTTATTTTTTTTCCCCACCACCCCTCTCATCTACAGTTTGGTTTCCATATTGTTTAGTTAAAGAGAAGGTAACTTCATACACTGTGGAAATGTTTCCTACTCCCCATTAGTGATTAATACCAATAAAGCTAAAACAAAACTTAGAGGATAAATGACAGATAGCAACCAATGAGATTTCCTGAAAGAGTTTTAAAGGCTAATGATCCTTGAAATGTATAAAAATAAATTGCTTCATTAAAAACCATTTTACAAAATAATTTCTTCCCAGCAGCATATTTTCTTCAAAACAGTTCCCCCGTGTAACTACACCTGGGTAGTAAAATTTGATTCAGTGCTGTTCCTATGGGGCCACAGTCAAATGCCCTGATTAGGCCTGTGTCCCTGTGCCTCATCAGGGGAGAAGGGTTGGGGCTGAAAATGAGAGACATGTTGAAGGCAAGTCTGTTGAAGTTTTTACTTTTCACCCAGAGACATTGCCCTTGTTTCTGGGACAGCAGCAGGCGTGTTTAAACGTGAGTGACAGAGCTTCTCTGTAATGGGACAGTGCTTGTGAGTCACACACATGGCTGAAACCACAGCCATTCTGCTCTAATTAAAGAGAACTTCACTAAGAATGTGTAATAATTAGCTTGGTGTGTAGTACACCATCCATGTCAACAGCGTCTGCCACAAAGGTTGATTGAAATGTGCTCACCCTCCCATCATTGTGCTCCCTGTTAGAGCTCCTCAGTCAGTTCATTACTGTCCTGTCATACAATAGCAGGACTGCACAGAAATCTGCAGAAAATTAGAGCAGAGACTGTTTAAGTGGGTGGGTTTCCTCTGCTGAACTCACACACCATGCTAAAGCAAGACAGATTTGTACATCAGGATGAGAGCCTGACTTACTGCAGATGAATTAACAACAAAAAGCAAGTTCTGTTGTGGGAATGTAGGCTTTTTCCAAGTTGAACAAGTTGTTCAGTTTGAACAGGCAGAAGGCTTTTGTGCTATTACTGTTTATCAAATTAAACACAGATTATTTTTGCTTGTGTTTTTGAAGTATTTAATGAATAAGAAAATGCACTTCTGGTAACTTTGTTTGCATTGATGTGTTTCTGTGCTCTTGCTGTGGATTTAGGAAAAAGGTTAGCTGTTTTGGAGCAGGAGGGGTGGTTGGTTTGCAGACTTGGTAAGATTCAGATGGGAAAAGTACTAATTTTCTAGGATGAATTAACCAAACTCAAATAGAGCTGCAGGTAGCATCATCCTAATCCAGGGGAATTCACTGAAGGTGTTGTCACTGATGTTGGCAGGAGCAGGATGTGGGTGTGAGAAAGTTGAAGGTGTAGAAGATATTTTAGAGCTACCAGCACATGCATCTTCATATTCAGTCATTAAAAAAGTGTGGTTTAAAAATGTTACAGGCAGCCAGAGCTTCTGCACCGTGTCCTTCCCTTTCAGGAAGCAGTTTGGGACCCTCCTGGGGATGGGCTGAACCAGACCCACACGTGGGTTGGGCTGGGAGCTGCTGGGCCAGGAAAATCACAGTGAGAAAATGGGCAGAGTCAGGGGCACTGGGTGCATTCCCAACACCAGCTGGAGTGGCAGATGAACCTGCCCTGAATTTGTGCTGTGTCTTGTCTGTTTGGGCTTTTTTTAAATTTAATTTATTTGGGTTTTTTTAAGCACTGTTGTTATTTGGCTGGAGCTGCCATTAGGGCTGGTCCTGAGCAGCAATAGTCATATTGGACAAGGATTTTATTGTGTTCTAATTGGGTTTACATGGTAGGATTGGGCTGTTTTGACTCTGCTGCTGCTGGTAAATAAGTGGGCAGCTTCAGTGGGAATGGAATTGCTGGTTTGAAGGACAAGTTAGGAAAGAATCACCCTCTGCATGTTGTGTTGCTGGGCAACTACCCCCAAACTATTTGTAATGATGCTATTGGAAATCAATCTTTTATCTAACCTACTGAAACAATTCTTACATAGTTTCAGGTGTTTAAAGGATCTTTATATCGTCTGAAGTGTGTGGGCTGTTAGTGGTCAGGGTGAGTCACAGACATCCTTCAAAGAGCAGAATTTGTTTATCTAGAAGAGCAAAAGAAGGGATGGGAAGATCATGTTAATGTTAAAATACGCTTGGGAAGTAAAATTACTTTAATAAATGCATCTTAAGAAATAGGAATGTGTAGCTCCTGAGTTTGGTCTAAGATCTCCCACCCCCCACACCTATCCCCAAAAAAGAAAATCAAAGTGAATGGGAAAAACCTGATTTTCCCCCGACAGGACACCACAACGTCTGTGCGGATAGGTCTCATGATGGAAGAAATGATCTTCAACCTTGCAGATACACATCTGTTCTTCAATGACCTGGAGGTATGGAGCTGCTTATTTTATTGAACATCTTTCTCTGTAATCATTTGCATGTGGTCTACAAACTTGGGGGGGTTTGGCCAAGAAACTTTTTATTTTTGACCCCAGAGAAATGGACTTTAATTGGCATATTGGAAGCATGCCTTTGACACCTCCATTCTGTTCAGGAATTTATTTTCTAAATATTCAGTTAACAGTGATGGCTTTTTGCAGGTTTAATAAATGTAATAATGAGGACATTGCTGCTGCTTCTCCTAAAATTTGCTATTTAATAATTTTATTAAGCTAAATTAGCATAGATCCTATGGGGGCAGGCAGCAATTAGCTGTGAGCCAGAGCAGAGGTTTTGAAAATGTTGCTCCGTTCTTGAGGAAAGTTTTGCACAGACAGAGCAGGAGGTCTGCTCAAGCCCAGGAATACTGCAGGATGAAACGATGGGAGTTTCAATGTAACAGACCAAGAGGAAGAATTTTTCCTGCTGGTGACATGGTTAGACCTGACTGTCTCTCATACAAAGCAAAAATCCTTTTGAGTCTGTGTTAAAATGCAGGCAAAGCGCTGCTGGCAGGATGCTGAGGAACAGCTGTGCAGCAGTGATGAAAATGTGCTGGCATTTGCAGTCAGAACACTCAGTCTGAAAGGATCATGTACAGAGAGATAAGGTGGGGTTTGTGCTCTGGGCACCTTGGAATCAAAACACTGCTTGGAGGCATTTGGAGAAGGAAAAACCTGGCATCCCTAGGCAGACTTCTATGATTTTTTTTATTATTATTTTTTTTTCCCCCTCCCCTTGAAAAAGAAAGAATTTGTTGCTGTGCCAGATGAAAGGAGGGAATATTTTCTGTGCCTGAGGAGTTCAGCAGGAATTTCTGGTTCCTTCACTGCTTGGTTGTGCTGTGGTCCCCTGTGTTAGGGGAGGCACAGCCTTTCCTGCCACCTGGCTCCTTGCAGTCTTGAGGTTTCACTTGCTGAGAATTCCTATTTCCTTTCAAAGGCAAGCACCTGAACTGACAGATTTTTCCTCTTTCAACTTTTTTTCATAGAGGGAGTTTGTGATGAGGGCACAGCAAGTACAAAGTAAAATCTTAGGAAAAAAAAAAAAAAAGAGATCTCCTCTTTGGGAACCCAGGGCACTGTTTAGGTAGTGATAATATTTAATACAGAACTATCACCTTTCACCCATCAGAGCTCAATATGTGATACAACAAAGCTCCATGTCATGCACAGTTGACCCTCAAAAACCCTCTGCCTTTCTAGACTTTTGCAAGAATTATCAGATTTAAAATAAGTTTTCTGCTTTTTTCACTTAAAAATCAGTTTTCTCCTTTTTCCACTAACTGCTCTAAAATTTTAAATGAAGCAGCAAATTGTCTGGCCTTCGTCAAATTGTGCACATTTGTCAGTCAGTAACTGCTCTGGGCACTGGTGGTTTGGTTTTAGCTGAGCTTTTGCAATGAAAAAATTGATGGATGATGGAGAACTAAAGAAAAGTAAATGTGCCTTACAGAATTTTACTTTCCAAAAAAGTCATGTCAGTTTGGAAGAATTTGCAGCAGCAGAGTCATCCAGAGTTACCCACCCTACTCCTTCATTAAGGATGATAAATAAAAGTCCCCTTTGTGTATTCACAGTGTGGTATTTAAGGATCGTACATCACTGAGGACCGGGCTTAAAAAAGTGCAGTGAATGACATCCTGAAAAACGACAAAAAGAATTTGTAAAGAGCTGCACAGGAACAGATTCAGTGCAGAGCCACAAGCATTACCACAGACATTAGCACCATCATGTGGTGCAGTGCTGGCCTGCACAAGACAAAATGAGCTGGAGCTGCACAGGGCAGGAACCACTTCTGACCATGCAGAGGGCAGGGGGCTGTAGCTGAGGGAGCAAGGGGTGAGTTGCCCATTTGAAACCAGAAGCAGGAATTCTCTTAAACACAGCAAAATGTTTCTCTGGCACAAATCTGAGTTCAGCCATTCTAGGGGGGTCCAGCAGGCTGGACTAACCAGAGCATGGCTGGCCTCAGTCCTGGCCATAAATAAGGGGAAAGAGGGGAGAAAATGTCACCCATCCTCTCCAGAGAGGCAGGTTGGACAAGGAAATCAATTCCCTTGCTTTAGCACAGGGGAATGATTAATTCTGCTGGCTGCAGTTTGCAGTGCTGTGCAGAGGAGAAGGTACTGCCAGGGTGCAAAGCCCTTCTGAAGCATTCCCAGGAAGTACCTGAGGAGGACAAAACATTTGTCCATAGATACAGGAGGGTTTGCACAGCCCTTGATAGCATTTGTGTGATCCTCCTTAGTCTGGCAAGGATGTGATGTCACATCATAGCAAAAAACTGGCTTCAAAATATGAGGGAGGAGCCTGAACTGGGGCAGGGGGGAGAAAGGATAAAAGGATTCTGAAACTCTGGTCAGCCAGGGCTTTATCTTTTCTTAGGATCTACCCAGAAGGGATTCAGGTAATTGTTTCCTGGATGCATTAGCTGAATGCACTTTGACTATGCAGTTCCATTCAGATGGATCTATTCAATCCATCCTGCTTCAGCCCATCCTCTCTAGTGCTGCAGTCCAGTAGACAGGCCAGGTTCCCCAGATTCACCCCAAACCTCAGGGTAGTTGTGTGGAAAGAGGCTGATCACTGGTCCCCAGGGCAGGGGAGTGACTGGAGAAGTCTTAGGCTCCTACTAAAATCTTTCTGTCTTTTTGCAGCACAGGATTCTCTGTCTGCAAGTTAAGTCTTACAGGCAGGTGAAATCCCTACAGTCTGCCAGTGTGAGCCATGCAAGGTGTTGTGCACAAAGGGCTCTAATCACCCTGCAGAATATATATCAGCAAATATTCACCTGACAGGAGATATTCTCCATCTCTGCTCCCCTCTTTAGGGTAATCAGGGAGAAGAGAACTTACCCGAGGTTACAAATCACAGTGAAATTAAAATACAAACTCTGGGCTTTCCAGGGTTGCGCTTTTTTTCCCAGATGCCTTTTGTTCACAAGTACAATGCTGGCTAAAGAATAGCACCTTCCACCCCCAATCCCTCTGGGGATACTATTGTCCAGCTCTCTGGAAAACAGGTACTAAGGACAGGAGGACTGACAAGGGACCAGGAATTAACAAACAAGGGGATTATTGTGTTTACAAGTTCCTGCCTTTCGGAGCCATCCCCAGAGGTTTTGTGTTCTGGGAACTGTTAACCTGATGAGGGATGCAAGCTCCACTGATCAGTGAATCCATGAGATTTTTAAAACTCTCTGGCACAGTCCTGATGCACAATTAGACCGTGTGTACCTTTGTAAGTTGTTTTTATACCTTAAGAGTATTTAGAGGGAATGTGAGGGATAACAGAAGGAGCTCCTCAGGAGCCCTGTATCTCACAAGGAGGCAGCAGAGGCTTTCTCCAAGCCAGCAGTGCCATTTAAAACAGCTCAGGCTCCTCTAAATGTGGCTGTTCCCACCCAGAGGCAGGTTGTGCAGCACCCAGAGATATCCCAGGAGTAAAACCAGAGCTGCAAGGGCTGGCTGAGATCTTACACGTTTGACTGAGGTATAGCTGTGTGTGCCACACATCACCCCCCCTGAGATCCCGGTGTAGCAGCTTAAAAATCAGCAGATGTGAAACCCGGGCCACATCCCCATCACAGCCTTCCTGCCATTCCAACAAACCTCCTCCTTCTCAGCAGCCAAGGCATCCTGATTTGGTTCCCCACTCACTGAGATTCCAAGGAACTCCTGCAAGGATGAAAAATGAGTCTTTTTAGCCCCGTGGCAGAGCGTGGTGCTTGCTGTGGCTGCAGGCAGCTCCCCGAGTTCCCCGGTAACACGAGAGGCGCAGCCGGCGCTATGAGGTAGCGTCTCACCCCGTGGCAGGGTGTTTTATTAACTTAGAAATGTGATAGCTACTGTTGTCACACTTCAGTGTACAGAACAATCCATTCACAAATGAGAAAAACAGATCCCTCCACAAATGCCTTTCCCCTGACTAACGCCCCGCACGGTGCAGGGGCTGCAGCACCGTGACCCCAGCGTGGTTCACAGCAGCCACTGCGAGGGGCACCTCAGAAATGCTGGGCTTGGAGGAGAGAGGTGCCAGCAGAGAGAGATCTGCTGTTCAGCTGCTTGCCTGCAGTAATAGACAGCAATATACACTCCAGTGATGGGTTGATGAGAGGGCTGATGAGATGAGAACAAGATGCAATTGTGTGTCTTTCTGAGAATTGTCTGAAATGCTGCAGAAAATCTCATTAATATGGACAAGAACTATCTGTCATGATTTGTCATTGACAACAAGTTTGGTTACTTGTTTGTGGAATTTTCTTTTCATTTTTTGAAAGGGGATGAATTAAAGTAATTCATCAAGCTCATCATTGTGTAAGGAAGGTAAAACAAATTCTGTGGTTTACAGAACACTGAAGTGCTTCTCAGAGTGAACCACTCAGTTCACTGAAGTGGTGGAAGAATTACCTCACCTTGATAAACTTCAGTTGTTCTGACTGCAGAGTCCTGTGGTACCAAGTGTCACAGCTTTTAAACTCTGTTGAAAAATCAACCAAAACAAAAGATGGTGTCCATCAGCTTGCAGGCTTTCTGTTTTGTTCTCACTTGTAAGGCTCGTGGAGAAAAGAGTGTTGTGGTGGGGGAAACTTCCCAATTTTTCTAATCTTAATGCTGAGACTGGGAAAGAAACCAAAGGAATAACATTTCTCACATTTTTGAGGCAGGGCCTCCACCATTGGAACAATGAAGAATTTTGGAAGATAAGATCTCGAGCACATACTTCATGCAGGCTGAGCTCCAAGTGTATATTCTGGTTAAATTTCCTGTGCACAGATCTCCTCGTAACTGACACACGTTGCTCCTCAACTCAGTCTGTGGCTGGGGCAGGGAAAGAGGGTTGCATTCAGTGCTTCAGCCCAGCTTCCCTGCACATCAAAGGAAGCTCAGCCCTCTCAGAACAAACTGGGAAAACACCGGCAGGGCAGGCGTCTCTGGAAATCTCTTTGGGACAGATCTTCTCCCCCTGTAATTATGTGGGCATACACCCCCTGTCCAAAGCAGTATTCTCACAGGGGGAAAGGCTGCCAAGTCTCTGCCTTATCATGCATACAGAGTAGGAAAAACACAGTTTTCCTGGCTAAAACACAAGCATCTCTCTCCCTCCTGTCTGCATAGGAAGGAGTTCCACTCACTGTGTTATTCAAGAGCTGTTGTGCCCTTAGATAACAGCAGATCTCACATACACTCTGTCTGTTCATATATTGTGTAAATGCTGTGTGATACTTGTTGCTAACAATTAACTGGCTTGACAACAACACTAGCAAGTGGTAAGATTTTATCTCTTTAATATTACATTTAAAGTAATTTTGCGTTATATTATTTCAATTTTTTTTTTCCTCAACGTTGACTCAACTACTGTATTTTTTTTCATCTGCCTCTCAGGACTGTGACCAGATCCACATAGATGATGTATCTTCAGATGATAATGGTCAGGATCTAAGGTATGGGGTCTCCCCAGCTGGCAGCTGCAGGACAGGCAGTCCCCAGCCATTTAGAAATAGCAGGGGGCTGGTCAGTGATTCTCAAACTTGCCCTGACTCCCCTCCTGGCTCCATGCTATCTGCATTTATCAAGCACACACAAGTACAGAATCCCCCTTTCTCACATTATTGTGCCTGTGCCTTCTGTTGGCCAGACTCTGCTGAGCTGTGAACCATTCTGGGAATAAATCTAAATTAGGTTGAACTCCAGTCAGACCACACCAGTTTCTGATATGATTTAACCAGACAATTGTCACAGCTGTCACCAAAATGCTTCAAAACCAGACTGAAAGGTTTCCCACTGTCCAGTCTGTAGAGAATGGGCTTAGTAGTGAGGAGTTGGACTTTACTGTGCCAGATCCTCGTTGAAACTTGTCCCCAAACTGCACCAAACATTACCATGACCTGTGTAAGTTGGGTCATCATGTTCACAGAAACTATTTCTGTACAATCCATCTGCTTTTCCTGAAGTGTTGCCTGCAGAGCCATGGTAAAAGGAAAAGAATGAAATGTGCAGAACTCATATAGAGCTTTGCACTTTGTGGTTTTATGGATGATTATTGTGAGAAATAGATGTAGGAACAGAACATTTTTCAGATCTGTGCTGGTAATTGTGCTGAAGATGAACTTCAGTTCTGTACAGCATGTCCTGTGTGTGCCTCTGCTGCCACTTGTCTCCACATTTCCTCGCAGTCGTTTCCCCTCCCTGCTGGCACTGTGCAGGCTGTAATTACACTGACCTCTCCCCTTCCCTCCTCCCTCTCCCAGCACGTACAACTTCTCTGCCGATGGCTTCCACAGTTCCTCAGCCAGTGCAAACCTGTGTCTGGGCTCGGGGGTGCACGGGGGAGTTGACTGGATGAGGAAATTGGCGTTCCGCTACCGCCGGGTCAAAGAGATGTACAACACCTACAAAAACAATGTGGGGGGTAAGTGCCAGTGGCCAGGCCACCAGCAGGCCTTTCATCTTCCCAAAAAGTGCAGGCCCTCAAGGGACATCTCTGGAGGAGGTGTAGGGAGCCTCATGGTGTGAGTGCTTCACAGTGAGCTGAGCCTCTGCAGTCATCCTGAAATGTGGTTCTGTGCAGGATGTGCGGGAGTTGCACTCAAATACCTGATATAGTGGTTTGAGAAAGACTCAGGTCCAAGTGTGGGGCTTTATTTTGTAATTTATTTGGCAGGAAAGCAATATTCTCTAATTTTCCAGAATGTTTAGCAGGCAAGCAAACAGTTCAAAACTAAATATTATATTCCCTTTTTTTTCTACACAGCATGTCTTATTGCTGTCTGAAAGCTTTCTTGTATTATAACTGCTTGTTTTAACTCCCCCGAAACAATACCAGCCTGGGTTCCTTCACTTCACCTAGTTCCAAACAGTTCTTCCAAGAGACTCTCAGCTTCCCTTTCAGTACATCAAAGCAGGTTTCCCTCTGACTATAAAAAGAAAGAAGCAAAACTGAAAACATCACCACAACTTATTTATTGGTTGGAGGACAAGTCTACCCTGCACGCACTGGAATTGGGGCATGGCTTTTCAGGAGAAACAAAACCATCCTGGCCTTCAGGTGTCTCTCTGCCCAGGTCTTTACACAGCTCTTCCATCTTCTTGCTGGCTTCCCATGCAAGCTTTATTTCACTCCAAGGTGTTCCAGGGAGGTCCTGCCGTGTGTGCTTGACTGAACCATTCCACCAGAGAGGAAGGAAGCTGAGCTGCAGCAGCAGAGGATTGTGCTGCAGTTGTGTCTCAGCTCAAGGCAGAGCCCTGGAGTGACACAGCAGTGACAAAGGGAGGCAGTGGCACCAGGGCCAAGAGAGGGGCAGTGGGAGAGTTCAGAACACAGGCAGGTGCCCTTGGCATTGTGCATACAGAGCCGTGCAATTCCCTTTCTGTGCTTCTGCAAAGACACTTTCCCTGCTTGCAGGTTTAATAGGAGCTCCTAAGAGGGAAACCTGGCTGCAGCTGAGAGCAGAACTGGAAGCGCTGACTGATCTCTGGCTCACACATGCTCTGAAGGCGCTGAATTTGATACATTCCCGGTAAGAACAGCTCCAAGAATTGCCTGTGGGCTTGATCCAGGAGCTCCTTTGCTTCCCTTGTTTTCCCCCTCTAAACAAATCAAGACACATTTACAGGACTTTGCTGGCCAAGCCTGTGGGAGGCCAGTCTGCACATGTTTGCCAGGCTGAATTATCAAGGGTTGGGGTGAGCTTGGGATGGTGAACTGAGCAAAGCAGTTCATTTTCCTGCCTTTCCTTGCCTCCCTCATCCATGGCACCATTTACAAGGGAGGAGAGGGAGGGAAGAGCTCTTTTGTCCCTGAACACTGTCCCTCACAGAACCCAGCATGGACATTACTACATTGTGTTTAAATTCCCACCAAAGAGATCCTGGCAAGCTTGTAGTAAGGCTGCATCACTGCTGCTAGTTTGGTTTATGTTTTTTTTCATTCTGCTGAGCTGATCAAAAGACATTTCTGGTACTCACATTATCTTCCTCTGGCTGCAAAATCCCCCATTGGCTCGGGAACTTCCAGTGGCAGGAAGGGCTTGCTTCCTACCATCTTTCAGTCCAGGGGGAAAGAGAGAAACCCAGATTTCTAATAACTTCTGTTTCCTAGGCCCAACTGCGTGAATGTGCTGGTCACCACAACTCAGCTTATACCAGCTCTGGCTAAAGTACTTCTCTATGGATTGGGCACTGTCTTCCCCATTGAAAACATTTACAGTGCAACAAAAACAGGTAAGAGCAAACTGACTGAGGCCTCACCCAAGGCAGGCTGAAGTTTTGTCCCTAAGTCATGCAGTGGGCTTTATTTTTAGCTCCATGCTTACAGATGTCTCATTCACATCCTGACTCCCACGCTTAGCCTAGTACAGACTGCAGGGGGGAAAAAAAAATTCTAAAATACTTCTCAAGTGTCTCCATGGGGATTTGAGCCAGATATGTAGAAATATGCTCACCCTATGGAGAACTGAGAGCTCGTGGGATGTCCAGCTGCACCCAGCTGGAGGGAAGGTCTGGTTGGACCTGTTACAGAAACACTCTTTGGATCCTCTTACTGTTGCAGAGGGGTCAAGTGTGCTGAATGAGCTTTGTGAAGCTTTTTGAGTAATAAGTACTGATAGGGTTGGCTTGGGGTTTTTTTGTATTCTGTTCTTTCTGGTGTGTTTGAACCTCTGAGGATTGCATTTTCATGTTTTTACTGCAACCAGAATGAACAGAAGAGGGCTCTGGAAACCGAGTGCCACGAGTGTCACATCTGTCTGCCAGCTGGTGGCCTAAGCAGGGCATCACAGTCACAAAGCTCACAGAAAACTGGCAGCATTTGCAAGTCCTTGGCTGACAAAACAAGTGCCATGAGATGGAGGATCTGCCTCAGAAGAAGTTCCAGTTTGAAAAGAAGGCAAAGAATGTTGCAGCCAGTTCAGTCAGGGAATAACTCCAGTCCTGCACCTGTATGTTAGCTCTGCCTGTGGTGTGTGTCCAGATTAAAAAATGTATCTTCTCTTGTGTTCCTCAGGGAAAGAGAGCTGTTTTGAAAGAATAATGCAGAGGTTTGGAAGGAAAGCCGTGTACATTGTAATAGGAGATGGTGTTGAAGAGGAGCAGGGAGCAAAAAAGGTACAGTTTGTGTATCCAGAATCATGCTGGATTCTTCCAAGTTCTGATTGCCATGACCCTTTGTTTATTTAAGCATTTAATGAAGCTCCTGCCATTTGAAGCAGCTTAAAATTGGTCTCATTTCTTAATATGCAAAATACTCAACAATAACCTTGTCAGAAATTCCATACTCTAAATCCCCCCACTTTGGCAGCTGGTACAATATTTCAGTTGCTGTGTTACATGTTCCAAGAATCATTCTTGCTTAATAAAAATGGCTATAACGACATGAAAAGGGAAAATTACAGTGTGTGCTCTCAGATGAGCAGGCAGAGTGAATTTCTGATCTACACATGCTGCTTTTGTAAATTCTAAATTGTTGGAATTAATTTTTGAATTACTTACTAGAATATGCCTATATCCATACATGTGTTTGTATTTATGACTCATTGACACTGTGGAGTGTAACTTCATTATAGCAAATACCAAAGGGACTTGTACAGAGTTGCTGCCTTTATCAGTGACTCCTGGATGAATGTGATTAATTTCAAAAGCAAAATGAAATTAGAAAATTGTACTGAATACAAAGAACAGAAACTGCAAAAGCAGTGTGATCAGGAATAATGGGAATTGGAACAGCCAAAGTTTCAATTTCCTAAACTTTAAAACAGAAACCTGTCTGGAACTTCCATTTATTTGCCTTTACAGGGCCAGGAATACAATTGTTAATGTTAGAGATTATTTGCATGATGTCTTTGTGCATCCTGGGTCTTGTGCTCCTGACATGACTGGAGAAATGTGATAGAGCTGCTTTTGCTCCAGGAGCATTGCACAGGAGTTGAGATGCAGGAACTGGCTGAATGAGCTCCGTCTTCTGCAAACTAATTTTTAACAGATACACAAATGACTGGTGTGGCTCAGGTGATGCTGAAAATATTACATCACAGGAGCTCAGCTGTACAGCTGAAGTTTGTGCTGGAGGACCTGGTATCTCATTCTGACTGAAGGTCCTGCAAAGACTTTCCAAGCAAATTTGAGCTCTTTGGTTGCACAAGCCCAGGAACAAAGGGATCCCAGCAAATGAGGTGGGAAGCAAGTGTTCTATCCCCAGAACTGTATCTCGGGTTATCTTCAAAGCAGCAGAAACCCAGGTTTTTTATAGTGTATTTTTCCTGGCCAGTAGAAGCAACAGTATCTCACCCACCTTGGAAAAGTACCTAAAACCACAGATGGTTTTGTAGCTCCCCAAGGGTTAAGGAGCTGCCAGGAAGAGTCCAAAATGCCTGACTGGGGCTGAAGTGACAATGGCCTGCTGCTTGTGACAGCTCAGTGCCACACTTCAAAGGCAGTGGGTCAGGGAACAGAAGTGCACCAAAGGCTGCAGGGGCTCCCAGCCTGCATGGGGAGGTGCAGCAATCTCCTCTGCTGGGACTTCAAGAGCCTCCTGTCTCCTGGCCTAAGCAGCTCAGCCATTAGTAGAGCCCATTCTTTTCGGGGCTGTCACCTCCTTTGATTGATGACAATCGTTAATCAAACCTACACACCTGAGCTTTATACAGAAAAAACAAAAAAGGGAGGGGACAGGCAGAGAGCCTTGCATTGTTTTGCTGACAGCACTGATAACATCTCCAGTTTTGTGGGTCATTTTTCTTCACCTGTCTGATGAGTGATAAATCTGTAAGTGCTGAACAACAGGAGTGGCTGGGAGGCCAAGTTTTCTTCTGGTTTAAGAAAGAAAAACAGATAATTTAATGGAAGAGGTTTATTAGAAACTGGGGGAGGGGGAAGGAAATAACTTTTCCCCTTAAAGTGAAATTGTAGAGCAGTCTCTATACACACTGATAAACAGCTTGAAGAAAATCTTTGTTTACTGGTAGGGAACAGGCAACAAAGGGAGAAGCTTTAGTTGTATTTAAAGGTTAGAGGAGTGTAAATAGACACTCTGTAGCATAAACATCTGGAACCACTGGAGATTTTTGTACAGAGGTAAGTAAAATTGGAAAAGGAACATCTCCCTTTATCAGAATCTATCTGGGAAGTGTATGTTCTCTGAGGTTTTGTTGAAGCTGTTTATGCAGGAGCAGCATGGTTACAGGTGAACTCCTGCAGAGATAAAAGACTCTTAGCAGTGTTATGCCCATGCTGGAAGGGACTAAGTGCTGTCAGCTAGGCTTTCTGTACTTTTATTACTACATTTATGCCACTGACTGTGCAGAGACTGACATTCTGGGAGAAGGCAAAGAAAAACAGAGTCCCAAGTGTTACAAAATCACAGTGCAGAAAGGAGCTGTGTCTTTGATTTAAGTACTTTGACAGTTTTGGAGAAGAAACAAATCAATGCAAACCCCAGGCTCACCAGAACCCACCAAAAAAAGTTCAATTTAACATAAAGAGCATGTTCTAATTATTTTGAGGTGCTTTCTGTGAAGGAGCCATGGGGATCACAGCTATTGCTGAGGAACTCTGCTGTTCAGGGATGCTTTCAGGGCACTCTGGGGACAGGCAACATTCCAGGTCCCCAATGAAATTTAACTGCACTCGTTTCACAGCACTTAAAAAGTTGACACTTTGTCTTCTTTCAGATGCAAGTCTTGTTTTCCTACAGTATATTCACAACTTTTAGGAGAATGATCAGGATATTATAAAGTAGATAGAGTAGGTCACAGGTTGCTGACCTTCCAGATTTTGTCCAAATGCTCAGATTTCAAGTTCAGCAAGCTGGGTAAAATTTGGACATGTGTGTACAGGGCTTCAGATTTATCACAGCAAATGAAAATTCAGAAACAGGTAGGCAGAAGAATATTTTAAAATAATCTCCCATAAATGGGAATTAGGAAAGGTTTTTGGGGACAGGCTGTTTTATTACCCTATTGCACCTTCCCCTGAGGCAACAGTGTTGCATTCAATGAATAATTGATCTGAGCAATGATACCAGTTCCTACATTTACAGAAAATGCAGTATGACCTACTATTCCAGTTAATTGTTAAAGTTCATTGTTAGAAAGCATTTTGACTGTGTGGCATTTTATCCCTTTATTTACATTTTTATAAATGTTAATAACTTTCTTTTCCAAAAGATGGATTTAATTTGTCTGCCAATCACTGATAACAGCTTTCACTACTGATGTTCACTTAAAACTGTTTCTAGCAATATTGCAGTTTCAGAAACATTCCTAATTAATTTGTGGGGGGATAAAAAATAGGAGCAAAATTTAGTATCCAGCCCACATCCTCCATCACCTGTGAAGCAGGATACTCCTAAATTGTGGAGGGTATCTTCCTGTCTGCATAGGAGAGACAAATCAACAAAGAGACACTTCCCACTTTGTCCCTCCCTCCCTAAGTTGAGCCTCCTTGCCTCTGGCACTGGTGGCCGAGTATAAAACTCTGTTCCTGAGGGTAACAAGCTAAGAAAGTTGTCTTGATCTCAATATTATACAAAAACAGAAAAAAAAAATTGCACTCTTTTGGTTTCACTCTAGCACAACATGCCCTTCTGGAGAATCTCTTGTCACGCTGACCTGGAAGCTCTTCGGCACGCCTTGGAACTTGAATATTTGTAGCAGACCCCAACATCTTAGCACTGGGAGGGCTTCACTCAGACTCTTACATCGGTTCCACCTATTCCTCAATGTTTTCTTAGTAAAAAAAATCCCACAGCAACTGCAGTTTTTCTTTTTTTTGAAGGAGAACCCTTTCAGTGGAAGCCTTTAAGAACTTGCAGCCAAAGAATATTGTCTCAAGTCCTCCTTCCTTTGGACAGAGGAAAATCCTCCTGATCAGTCGGTGGGATGCTGCAGTTACTGGCTAAGGTGGAGGCACAGAGCTCTAATGGCCTTTTTGCCATCAACAAGGCAAATGCTACAAGGCTGGGTCTCCCTGTCAGCGTTCTTGGTTTTGAAAGGGGAAGAGGACACAGCAAGGAGTCTCTGCACAATCCATCACATCACACAGGACCCTCTGAAAATAGGAGTGAAACTGTTGATTCTTTTTTTTTTGGTTGTTTTATTTCTTTTTTTTTTTTTTGTATTTTTTTAATTTATGAACTAATCTCATTACTCTGGTATTAAGCTCTGTACCTGTGTTTTTCATCTGGCTTTTGGGGGGTGGGGGGGATGGGGAAAGTCTTACTGTTCTAAATTAATAGCTCATTTCTCCAGAACAAACTCTGGGGAGAATCATATTGTGTACATTAGTAAGGACACATGGTACTGCTGGTAAGAACTGTAGCTGTGTTTTTGAACCTTACCAAGATGGTACATGGACTGTGCATGTGTCTACACGGTGCCTTATGCTGCCGTCTTGGGGCTGAGGATGGGGAAAAGGTACCTTGTGATGAGTGAAAGGCATTAAATAAAAACATGTTTACATTTTGGGGGACTGGATTACCTGCCTTCTCTCCCGCCACTCTTGGATCTAAAGGTAGGATGTGGAAGGTGTGCTCCCCAGTTCAAGGCTGGCCTGGTAAGATTGCTGTCAAAACATTTAAATTCTCTGGGCCTGGATGGATTTCTTGCTTTGGAAATGGCTGATTGTTCCTTGCTGTAAGGTCAGAAGGATCAAAGCCTCTCTGGAAGGAGGGGTTTGAGATGCAGCAAGGGCTACAGCCCTCAATTCTCAAAGGGTTACACAAGTGCTACACAAACCTGAGGGTATTCCTAAACTCTAAAAACATTTGGAGAAAACAGTGCTATATCTGAGAGGGGATTTTCTGTCAAGCTAAAGCAGAAAATCTGAAATTAATCCAAGACAGCAGCCCCACAGCAGCTGTGACACATCAGCCTTTCAGTACACATTTTTGTATGTGTACATACTCATTTGCAAAGAGCTGCTCTCTGGGCTGAGCACAACTCCATGCCAAATGTCACTTTTCCAGCATAGGCAGTGCTGGTCTCGGGCCTTGCTGAGCAGAATTTTCCCTGCTGTAAGAACAGTTTCCTTTGCTTGTGATACAACTTCCTATTTGTGACAAAGTCAGTGGAGAATTGACTAATGCTTGCACAGTAAGTGCTCTGGTAAATAAACTTCTGAAAGAGGAATAAATGCCAGGTAGTGCAGATTCCCAGAGAAGCACAACCTCAGCTTTTAATACCCCATCAATCAGCTAATTCATCTTCCTTGAAATTCCAGATTTAACACCTGACTTAAGTCAATTGTCTGAGCACTGATTCTGTTTTGGTTTTTTTTTTTTTTTTCTTAAAGATTCTTAGATTTTGCTTTCGGAATCTATTTAAAGGTTTGAAAGCCCTTGGTTTTGTTGCTGGCATCCGTAGCAGAGCTTTGGGTGGGACACACCAAGGCTCAGGAACACCTGTGTGACACAGGTGCCACCACTTCCTTCCAGTCACCATGGCACAGTCATCTCTCAGTGCAGCAGGACTATGAGGATTTACTGTTCCAGGCAATTTATCATGGATGGAAGAGAGGATCTACAGCAATTTTGTACTTGGGAACATCCAGAAGGCCTGGGAGCGTGCACAGGCACATGTACAGGTCTTGCTCAGTTCCTGCACCTGTAGTTTTATGTATTTCTACATTTCTTACATACTTTACTAGGATTTGGTCACCTGTTTTTTTAGAGGAAAGAAAACATCTCTTCTGTAGGAAAAAAACAATGCTCATTAATTAAAAAAACCTTCACAGGCTGAAATGGGTGCCAGAAAAAAGTGGGGTTTCCTACAACAATTTGTACCTCACTTTCTTTTTCCTCTAACACAAGGCCATGTTTCAGCATCCAGATTCCATGGGGAAGGCCAAAACATCATTTCAAACTTTCAGGTTTTGTGCTTTTCTGTAAACAGTAGCACTGGGAACATGAACTGTGGCTGCTTTACAAAAGCACAGAACAAGGTAACTGCAGGAGCAGGAACTTCAGACAATATGCAGAGATTTTACAATGTTTCAGAAGCTCCAGATAATTAAGACACACACAGAGAAGTCTTGCCCAATTCATGCCCTCGTGAGGGGCTACAACTGCACTCAGAGGCCCCATTTCTAACCCACAAATGCACCCAACACTGATGTGTGTCCTTCCAACCCCACTCCAACCAATGGATAAATGTTACACATCAAATTGGCCAGGATGCAAAGGTCCCACACTTCTGAGACAGAAGATGCCAACATGAGTGAGAGTACCCATGATCTGGAGACTCTGCAGAAGTGAACATTCCTCCAGACTGAGCCAAAACTGGAAATCCAGGAACACAGAACATTTTTCTAAAACAGTTTAATAAAAAAACTGTGACGTTTCTTGAAAAATTGGAGAAACCCAAAGCATATCGTGTGTGGCGCCTGTCTTTAGTCACAAAGAAACACAATTGTCAAAAAAGATATTTAAGTTTAATACAAATTTTATACAAAGAAAATGTGAAAAAATACTTCCATATGCTAAAAGCAATTATGCTTCACAAATAAGGCCAGCTAGGCTAGTTTTGACACAACTGCAATTAATGAATATTTTGTTCTCGCTTTTTTTTTCTTCTAATACTTTTTTCCTTCTAATCTGGGTACTAGCTGGAGACTGTACAAACCGCATTCTTATATAAACAATGGGAGAAATCAACATGACTAAAATGTACAACAGAATGTACTGGAATGATATCATACAATTAATTTTCTCATATACATACATCACCTTTGTTTTGTTCAATGCTTTCGTTTTACACAACATACAAAATGGGACTACAGCCTCAGTGTAACAGACAGCATCTCCAGGGGTACTTCCTCTCATACTGCACTGCTTCATGCTTACAGAAAAACATAAATTCCATCATATAAATAATACATGCTCTGGCCCAGCATCAAAAGTCCTTTGCCCATGTTTCCCAATTCGTGTTTTTCTCCACACCTAGTTCTTGTTCCAAGTCCTTTGGGAGGATTTTTTAAAAATAAGAAAACTGTGAAGCATAGCAACAAACTTTACTTTCCTCGATCTTTGATATCAGTAATCAGAAATCCTGCTACAACCAGCTGCTAGCACACTTAGCAAATTTTCTGATCTTAGATTGAATGAAATTTTAAAATAATTTTAACCTGTAAACAATATTAATATTTGTTGTCAGCCTGGTCATTATGAAAAACAGTATAAAGTTTTATGGGTTTCCGGTCCACATAATTTGCCTAATAGAGTTAACTGAGAAGAGATATCCTTCATCACTTGGTTGTTCAGAGAAATTCGACAAGAGTTTCAAAGTGCAGAATTTTTTTTTTCACTCCAAATGGAAAAAGTTCTTCGGATATTCTGTATTACATTATTTGACACAGTTTCCCAAGACCAGTTTTCAGCATTAGGTTGTGGTAAGGCTGTTTTAAACCTTCCTTTTCCAACTTCAAACGCTCTTTATAAGTTAAAGTCAATACAAATATAAAAAGGAGATGGTACTCTAATGACATCCACAAATTGTACATTATTTACAAAAGAAGCATAGATTTAATATGGATCTTACCTGTCCTCAATTTTCTAAGCCAGCACTAATGCTTTACATTAATGTAGTGTAATTAATGCTTTGTACACGTACACAAAGCTAAAGTCTGAACCTCTGAGGTTAATCCAAAGAACTGTGTTTATTTGTCACATTTCTATTAGATTTACTTATTCCAACAATTGTATGAACTTCTTGTTAGCAGTTAGACTCTTCGTACTTGGACTGGCATTGTGGTCTGAACATACTGAACTCCAGTTCTCATTGCCACTGTCCCAGCAGAAGGACTTACCACTACAGGAATGGTCTGTGGATTAAAACCAAGAGAAACAGATTGTTATGTTAAAGGTCACAAACATGACCACAGATATAGAGATATGTTTTCCAGGGGAAATCCAGAACAAGTTCCAATTTTGTGCAAGAACTAATACCTTTATTACCACAGTATTACCTCATTCCAGGGGAGGAGTAGTGCATTACTTCCCTATAGCCAAGAGTCTCAGTGTTCTCATCACTGCTATAGAATTACAGGGACAGGAGGTGCTATAGGGGCTGCACACACTGCCTGTGCTTGGAGGGTGAGGGTTTCAGAGTTACATCCAGTTATGTATTTTCTGCAAACTAATACATGGGAAGAGGAAAAAGGGCTAAGAAAATCCTTTATCACTTGAAAAAGTTCTGACAAATCAAACTGGAGTACAAAAATACCCTTGTTTATAAGTATATTCTCGTTACACGTTACTTAAATCTTTTTCCCCAAAAGGAACTTTCCCCCATGCATTCAGTCTACACAGAAGAGAACAAAGAACATCAATTTAAACAAAAAAAAGTACTTAAGTTAACTTCTGCACAAATCAATAGCAAAAACATCAGCATTACTGGGAACTGTCTTACACACCCTGTAAAAATATTAATATAGAATAAACTTTACACTTCCATCATACTGATCATGATTTATACATCTCAACAAATGGAGTTTCAGGACATCTCTATAGGTGGTAATTGATTCTACAGATGCAGAGACAAAGGCACAAGAATGTTAAACAATCTGGTCAAGGTCACATCACTCTGGAGAGCTGTAAGAGGATTTATTGAATCTAAAGTCTGTATCTTAACCTTCCTCCAAAAATGTGAGAAAGTCTAAAAATGTCTCTACCATACAAACTGCAAAGTGTGTTTTGATACAATTCCAGTGATGCACAACTGGTGATCAGACAAACGCATCCATTTCAGTTCACAACATCTTGTGGAAGAAACAGGGAGGGAGATTTTGAGGAACCTGAAAGGGATGCACAGATCTTCCCTCAGTGGTAGTGTGACATTCCAGAGAGGACATGGAAGAATAAATACAAGTTCAGTGAAGCCCAATGTTTCCCCACACCGATTCAAGAAACCACATGAGTGTCTTAATGATAATTCCACAAAGACTCTGAGTGTCCCTGCTGAGATGGATTACAGCTCCTTTGTGACTGAGTCTGTGCCTTCCAGAAGCCTACTCATTCCATTCCCTGGAATGCAAAGAAGATGGGTTCATATTTTTACATTATTTTAACTGCAGGAAGAATAAAAAACAAACATGGGACCAATTTGCTAAATAAATTCAAGATTACTGCCATTTTGTAACAATTTCAGATGTGTTCACAAGGTTCAGTGGAAATGGTACCCAGCAGATACAATGGAAGTTGTTCAGCAGAAGAAATTCCTAGTTGGACACAAAGTGCAAACTGAATTCTAAAGAAGCCATTATGTAAGTCACTGTGAGTACTAGAGGTGGGGAAATTAGGGTTGCCACAGTTGCCTTTTAAATATGCACACTTACACACATGGAAATAATTAAGTTTCAGTACTTAGCACGGTCAGAATATGGAATGTGCGAGACTCCTTAAATGTGTTCAGATCATTCCCTGAGAGGTAAATTTTCCACCTCTGCCAGTTTTACACATATGTACATTTTGCATACATATTAAACATGCACTAAGGTTTAAAATTATTTAAATTGCACGTGCAGTCATTAGAATACAGAGGTGTCTGTAGCTGTGCAAGACTAATGCAAATGTGTACAAAGTTATAAACATGCACAAATAAAGTTGGAAACCTTTCACACCTTCCAATTCTGCTTTACATAACTCAATACACTTTGTGTTACAGAAAACCGATGAGGATTAACTGCCATTTTTCTGAATATTACACAAAACCACCGTAGGATCTTACAGCCTCGCAGCTATTCACAAAAGAAGCCTGATGTCTTAGAAGTCTGCTATTGGATTTTAAAACACATACAAAACCTTATTTTTAATGGTAGTTCAGTCCAAGCAACTCGGGGCTGATGCTGCAGAGGTGCACAGTGGTCTCAGCTGAGACCAAGTGGAACTGAAATGCTGTGAGGAACGTGGGAAGCCTCCATCCTCACCAAGAGCTGTGTTTGTGTGGAATCTGACGGCTGAGAAGCACCGTGCCTGAACATGTGTCCAACACACACAGGGTGTCCTGCAGCTGGGGTGTGCACAGGGAAACAGAGACAGAGGAACTTCTACAGCACATCAGGCCTCACAGTCACAGTGTGGGGAAGGTACACAGATAGTTTCTAACAGTGTATTTCATTTGTACTTTCCCTGCTGAACCCTGCACAGAGGCAGAGCATGTGCTGTGACCAGGGCAGCAACAGCTCAGAAGCTGGCTCTGGCATGAGCACTGCAGAGCACAACCAGCTGAAATAATGGGCTAAGATGGTGTATAAAATACAAAAATCCAACTCACTTTTGTCCCATCTACTGTGACTGACACTAGGGAATTCAGATGTCCTTGGTTAAGCCTTTGATAGTAAAAACCCAGGTCTGATTCCAATGTGATTTCTCATTTCATAATGCTAATGTGCAAGACTGCATGGGAGAGACACTGCTGACAAATGCATATTCTTTTTCACAGGTACTGAGATGTCACAGGAATATCAAGCATAGCTCAGAAATAATTAAATCTCTAAATCTCTTTAGAATACCATAGACAAAATGATACTTAAAAGATATTTTAAATGAATTCTATATATTTACATTGATGATGTAGTCAAGTATATACATGAAATGGACCAAAAATGTGAAATGCCTCTGCCTGTCCTCAGTGCCTTTGCCAGACTAAGATTTTTGAATCCTTGGAATAAAGGGGTGGAATGTTGCACAGCAAAATAAAGCATTTTGCACTGCAAGCTGAAACTATACTAGTGAATTCATCTCTTGATACAACAGCAGACAGTGACAACCCCCCAGAGATACTGAGCAATTTTAATGCCAGGAACAGCATTGCTGCAGACTTTAAATTATGACACTGTACTTACAATTGTGGGTTGAGTAGTTGGAATATAGGTGGTGGTCTGCGGTACCTGGACCAGTTTTATAGGCTGGTTGCTTGTCACACCTGTTGCTATCTGCAGAGACAGCACAGGCAACCTCAGTAGAAGCCTCAGCTTTTACATAAATTCCACCTAGTTGTTACATCATTATTATGATAAGCAATTTGTGTTGGACATTTTCTTCGTGTTAAAAATTTGCAACTTAATGAATTCACAGCTTACTTCTTTGTTAATAAAACAAAATTCAAATGATGAACATGGTCAATGTATACAGCATGATGCTTCAGGTAGAACATCTATATAAAAGCAATCCCATATCTGTGTAACTGGAATATTCCCTGGCAGGTTTTAGGTCTCACATTCCCTATTTCCCCAGTAATACAAAGCTTGGGCTGCCATAACAATGAATACGAACATTAAGTGAGTGAGCCAGAGTTTAACCAACTTCATCAAAACATTTAAATGAAACAGCACCTCTTTTTTCCCCCTCTTCAAATCTGTTCCCCAAGTTACTCCCTTAGATGACATTTCAAGCCCAGAGATCTAACACCAGACGGTAGCAAAAGTGTCAAGAAATGAACACAGCTCTCTAGATTACTATGCTTCCCAATTCTACAGGACTATCTTGATGAGACATCATGCTGGAATCACAATACTACAAAATTAGTTTGCTTTTAATATTTTAAAGTACAACAAGGCTCCTACTGATGTGGAGGATCATGTGTAAGGGTTTGAAGGATCAGCCCCACCCTCCCCCCCCGCTAAAATTTTTCATTTCATAAATCTTGCAAGGGCAGAAAAAAAATGATGCCAAAATTGCTAATAGTCAAGCCCTACCTATAAAGCAGAATCTTCTCTATAAACATTTTCTATATATGCAATGTTAAGTCCCTTTTTTTAGAGCATTTGCTCATCCTTGCCTACTGAAAACTATCAGAGTAGATGCTATGGAGGATTTCAAAACTGCTCCGTTAACCGTAGATCCAGGTGAAGTGTTGTATCAGTGTTATGGAACATTGTGGTACCCTAATGGCAGTCTGTGGTGAGAAAGTAAGTTGGTTTGAATGCAGGTCTTGAGCTTGGCCTCTGAACCCCCAGGCAAGAAGGGCTTGGAAGTGCTGCAGTCAGTATTGCTTATCAGAAGGCAACTTGTATCGAAAGATCCAGACCAGAAGCTACACTGATGGGTCCTGGAGAGAGAGAGAGAAAGAGGTCCAGTCCCCCTTGGCTGGAAGGATGAGTCAAGCCAACACAAGGTTCTATTGGGAATAAGTGAAGGGGAAAGGGTGTTCTCAGAGGAGAGAAGGAGGTTTTTTTACAAGATGAAGAATGAAAACCACAACTCTCTATCACTCCCCAAAACACACTCTTTGAAATATTCAAATGGTTATAAATTCCTGGTGTATCCAGGGAAGCCTTTAGGGGTAGGTTTCAGAGAAATCTTACACATTATTTTTGTTTGAAGTGATGATACTCACTGTAACACTCTCTTTGCTCTTATCAGCTGAGCCTTCCTTTTCCTTAGGAGTGCTGGCTGTTTCTGTGGGTGTAGACTGCACGCTTGAACTGGGCTGGGATGATTTATTTAGTGTTTCTGTGCTAATTTCAGTATCTGCTTCTTGCTGTGTCGCAGTAGCTAAAATCAAGGAAAAAAGAGAATGAGGCAACTACTCATGGGAGCCAGTCCACAGTCCCTCCTCAGAGCCACATCTGCACATGAAGAACTGAGCCACTGTGGATCCATCCAGCCACCCAAACCCCCCCAGCTGTGTAAGAGGCACCGTTACCTGACTGTGTGCAAGATTTCATATGCTCAGGCCAATGAGCTTGTTGGCAGGGGTAGTCGCAGTAGCTGGTGTTCCAACAGCAATAAAAGATGGCCTCTTTCTTGCAGTTGGCACACCATTGCTTCTTCTTGGTCTCATCTACTGCTTGTTGCTTTTCCAGTTCCAGCTGCTTCTTCACCTCAGCAATCAAACGATCTCGTTCCTGCTCCAGGCTCTGACGCATTTCAGCCATTGTCAATTCTATTCAAAATCCAGAGAAAGAGGGGTTTGCATTGTCTGCCCCCCAACAGCAAGGAGCAAAACACATATTCAATATAATATTAATTATATTTAGTTATTATTTAATATTAATAAGTTTAAAGACAACATGAAATTAAAACTAGCAGTCAAAAAGTGTTCCCTGAGTTTGGGCATCTGTTTAATACCTACTTGACAAATGCAAGTCTTCCATCTTCTTTTCTTATTCTGGCACCATGATTTTTAACCATTACTTTCCATTTGTCTAACACTTTAGTTCTGAATGTCCCACAGAGGACCAGAATACAGCATAAGCACAAAAAGGACAAATGCAGCTGCTGCTAACGTGCTTTGTCTTTGCAAGCCCAAACTTTTGTTCGGCTCCAATATTCAGAAAATACAGAGGATTCCATCTCTCATCTCATTTGTTCATGGAATCTTGGTTTCTTTACAAAGCAAAATGTGGTAGTTCCAAGCGGGACAATGTGCAGCACCATGTGATGAAGGTAACACACACTAAAAGCATTTCCATTTCCTATGTAGGACAATACCTTACACGCTGTTTTGGACTGTCAATTTCATACCTAGATTGTGTTTCATTTCTGAAAGTTCCTGTTGATGTAACCATTGAAGTTTTTCTATCTCAATCCTCAAACGCCGAATCTAAATATTAAAAATGTAATAGTTAGTAATAACAAACAGGGCGTGGTGTTTAATACATAATTACTATATAAAAAAACCATGCCCAAAGCAATGAGCCATTATTTACATCAAGGCTCTATCTATCACACTTCATATAACATGAGGACAAGACAATTGTAAACCAACCCCAAACCAAAGTGTGAAGGAATCTAATTATCTGTTTGCTAAATTTGCTCACCAGAAAGAGCACAGGACTCTTTGAAGACAAAAATCTTCTGTTAAACTTACTCTTGATTCCTCCAAAACTGTGAAGTCCTAAATTTCTGAATGGAATCAAGAACCTATTCCTCAGTGCTGTTTGCATTTATTAAAATAATATTTCATTTATTTTATTTTTAACTAGATGAGGCTTAGAAAAGCAAGATTACACAAGTTTGTTGTTTTTTTATTCTTTCACTAACCTCAGCTATTGTACTTCCAGTAGTATTTTTTGAAAGATCATTATATATTTCAGTCATTGTTCCTTTGATGGCATCCATCATCTGAAAGACAAAAAGAAAAAAATTTCTTTGGTATATATTTTTAAAAGATTTTTTCTTTCAACCCCTCTACTGGGAATCTATATTGCTACCCTTCTTTCTCTCTAAATATATGTAATTTACCTGTTTCTACTTATTTAGAAGGTAGAGCACAACAATTTTGATCAGCACTCTGATTTTCAGGTGTCCTGAACAGGTGAACTGCTTGACTTTCTACTTTTTGAAGAAATTATTATTGATATAATTTATGAAAAAAAAAAATATAACCATGAATTTGGGGAAGAAACGCAATGCAAAAATATATAGTATTCATTGATTTTTTAATCTAAATATCTAAAAGAGTATGGAAAGCTCACATCCCCCTTCCCTCAGTGTCACTCTGATGAGACCAACACTACAGCACCCTTCTCTGTAACAACCTAGCACCTGTTTAATGCATGAACACACTTCTATGACAATTTCCAACCTGATGAAACTACAGGGTGTTTTAAAAGTACAACTCCTTCCTCCAGAACTTACTTTGCTGGTATATTTAGCAATATCTGCAGCCACATCAGCTGAAGCTGTTGCAATTGGCAAGTCTGTGTTGAGTGAGGAAGAAAGTGTGCTTGCAGATCCAGAGCTGGTAACCATGGAAATGGGCTGAGTGCTTGTGACCAAGGTTATAGTGGATGTGGAAGTGCTCTGGGTGATCTCTTTTTGCTGCACAGCTAAGAAAAGAGAACATTGAGGGCATCAATCACATAAGGAATTATGAAAACAAACTTCTACCTTCAATATCTAACTAAACTGAGTGCATGTAACCATTTCAGATTTATTTATACAAATAAGTGCCATCTAATGATTAATTACACAGTGCCCAGCCACTGAACTTGTACATAACTGTAAGGCTCAGAGGTAATGAAGCAAATATAACTTTGAAACTTATCATTTTAGACTGGCCAGTGCAGAAGACTCGCTCAATTTATCTGCTGGAGTATTTTTTAAATAGTATTTTTTTAAGAATAAAATGCTTCAAGCTATTTTTACTGATTCATATTATAAAAGAAGTTTTCCTTGCCAATATCCTCAGTAGTGAAATTACTGAAATGTCCATTTATTCATCTTTATGTGCTATATTTTTGTTTATGCCAATTCAGTACATAAGAAATCTATAGATTTTATAGCTTTCACATGATAGATTTCTAGACTATAATATTTAAGATGCAACATTGCCATGATGTGCTCAATAGTAAACAATATTGAGAAAAACTCACGGGCTGAACACAAAGTTCATCCCATACTATTAAGGTATGTGTTGAAGTTCTTCAACTTCTCCAATTTTCACATTTATTTTTCCTCATTGAATATTTCTGTATCAATTTGTGAAGTCTACAAGAAGGAAGATACCACTTCCTCAACACTGTTTAAATGACAGAAACAAATGCAGTTTGGGACCAGAGAAGTGAGCCTCTGTAAATGTCTGTATGTGAACCATCACCTAAACCTCTCTCCTCTATAAAGTCACCTGTGTGCCAGTCAGCAGAGTGGAGAATGTCTCCTCATCAGGCACAGCAGTAAACATTTCAGGTTATTAACTTGAAATGACAAATGAAGCTGATTTACATAAAGTTGGTATTAAGTGAAGGGAAGAAGCAACAGCAGCACAGGCTTGTGTTACCCTGTGCCAGCTCTTGGTGAAGGCTCCAGCAAAGGGATGGTGAGAAAACACTTGTGAAAACATTCTGAAATGCCAGGGCTGTTTGCTCAGTAAACTAGCATCAAAGTCCTGTTAAACAACAAAGACAAATCCTGGAGCCTGGGTAATTTCATTGTTGTCAAATTATACTCTGAAAAATCTTCCAGATCCACTGCTTGTCAGATAAAACTGGAAGCAATTTGTAGGTACTGAGGTGACACTGGTAAACATGCAAGTGGGATAGTTAATAGTTTTAGTATATGATCCAGAAAATGATTCAGTTCACCCTTCCAAATCTGTTATGGCTATGAAAAGCAAAAATATTTATACAGACACACAATTTTTTTGTCATTAAAATAAGGAAACATGACTCTAAATACACACCAGAAAGAGCAAGTACAATGAGCCACTTGTATACTGAAGACACTTATCAGAGTAGAACCAGAGTTCTGAGATCTTTTTTATACAGAAGAACTCTTGTCTGGGCACCCTTGGAGCACAGGGATCACCACTGGGGAATTATGGCACCACAGGCACATTGAGTTAGAGAAGTGTGTACCTTTAACTGCTTGTCTTGTCTGGTATCTTGTCCCCTGAGAGGACTGAGGCTGCTGTGACTGAGACTGCTGGCTCTGCTGCTGCTGTCTCTGTACCTTCTGCATGTGCCATTTCTGAGAAGATGTCTGGAATTTATTTGAAGAATTCCACACCACCCTCTGCACAGCAGGGGCTGTTTCCTTGGGCAGCAGAGGCCTCTGCTTTTTCACAGGGCTTCCTGTGGCAGCTGAGGGGGCACTGACAGTGGAAGCAGCACTGGTGGTTGCTGTCACGCCGGCTGGGGGGGTCTGCGATGCGGAGCGGGTGAGCACTGGAGTTTCTGGTAGAGGCTGGGTGCTTGCACTGGAGGAAGGTGGAGTTTTACCTACAACTAAACAAGCAGAAAATGTTACACCAGCTTTTCACCAACACATCTGATTCATAAGTTTCCATCTAGTTTTTGGAACAGCCATATATACCTTCCAGTCTGCTTTGAATTATTTTCTTCAAAAGTAATCAATATTCTACAAGTAAAGTCATTTCAGTCTAGTTGAAACTGGTGGCAATTCAGGTGCATCAGTAACTAAGCAAAACAAGAAGTACAAAACCAAGAAAAACCAGCCTGACCTCATTAAAAAGATATGTGAGAGGTTAGCATTTGTTAGGGTGTTTCTGCCTTACCACTTTCACCTGTCATCCCAATTTCTTTCAGGATAGAAAAAAAAACATTCTAAAGGATTAATGTCATCAGTTACTGAAGGAACACTATAAACTTTCTAAACATCAGTGAACTGACATTGACAACCAAATGCAGATGACACCACATTGGGCAGGAGTGCTGACCTGCTCAAGGGCAGGAAGGCTCTGCAAAGATTTGACAGACTGAATCAATGGGCTGGGACAACTTAATCAGGTTCAATAAGGCCAAGTGCTGGGTCCTGCCCAGCAAAAAATATGTATATTCATAGTTCTACATTGCTGAAAGGAAACAGTAAAACTAATTCTGTTTAAACCAGAAACTATAATGGGGACTCAAAACTTTTTTCATAGGCACAAATGTTGAACAATCACTCCTAAAAATTGCTTTAATACAGCTATTTTTATCTCAATGAAAAAATAAAGGAGGCAATTCTACCTTTGGTAACAGCCCTACAGAACAGAGGGGAAAAAAGGAAATAATTCCATCCTACCATCTTGTTTAGGAGAAGGTTCTTTAGAATCTTTCTTGTTTTTCCTTCCTTCACGAGCACAATGATCATCTCCAAGATCGATGACAAGTTCACTCTCAGAATCAGAGTCCAGTCCTAGATGCACTGTTGGAGAGTCTGTTTCATCTTTACCTTTCAGCTTTTCTTTTGCAGGATGCTGTAAACTCTTTCCCTTTTCAGAAAATTCTTTTTCAGTGTCTGAAACAGCCTTTTCCTTGAGTGGTTCTTCTGTTTTCTCCACTTCTGGACTTGTGCTTTTAAGTTCCTCCTTGTCTTCATTCTGTGCTGGAGGCTTAGGTTTTTTTTTCAAGCTCAATGATTCTTTGTCACTTCTTGCACCTTCCTTGTCCTCACCATCATCTTGATCATTCTTTGATTTCTGATCCTCATCACTGTATTCACTGTCACTGGTATCAGATTTCTCAGAATCTTCAGAGTCACTGTGTTCTACTGCAGTATAAACAGCTTCAGATATTTCATTTATTCCTAATTGTGGGAAGGAAAGCACATTCCATGCTGACATCAGACTGACTGACATTACCAAGAAAATACTGTATATACAGGAACAAAGTGTACACATAGCATTACCTTAACTGTCAGTCCTTAAGCTACAAAGCTTAGTGCCCTATCCCAGCACCACAATGTGTAAGAATGAACTTCTAGATACCCCAATTAATATTTTTATTTCATTAAATAGCCCTCCTTTCACTGCTTTTCCCCCACTACCTGCAAGGTCTTTTGTTCAACTCAGTGCTAGCAAACAAAAAAAGGAGTTACTCTTATCCACAAGAAGCCACCTTGAAAATAAGCAACACTATTTACCTGATTATAGTTAGTTTCATTCTACATTTTTACATTTGTGCAACTGACACAATTTAGGCAGAATTATCTTAATTTTTCAACATGCAAAGCAGGCAAGACTATAATCCTCTCATACTACATGCATATCTACATCAGAATGGTACAAAAACAGGTTAAAAGATGAAAGCTTTTTGACAAAAATTTGAAGCATCGGGTCTGTGTTCTAAATAAAACTAGTTCAGTGCATTCTACGTGCCTCAGAGAGTTTGAATATCCCCTACTTTATTTTAAAACATAAAATACTTATGGTTTTACTATTCAAAAACTTATTTAACTTCCAGTTGAAGTGCATCCTTCCCATGACCACTGTGTTGTTGAGGGACACTCACCCAGTTGTGCTTTACAGCTCTCGATGGTCTTGTCGAGGTTGAGCTGGAACCTGCTGCGGATCTGGCGCTTGGGGGAGATGAGCTGCACTGGGGTGCTCTGCTGCTGCACCGACTCACTCAGCTCCTTCAGATCCATCTCAGCTTTGCTACGATCTGCAAAAACAAACACCAGCTAAGAAAAAGATTTTACAACAAGATTTGAGATCATTATCAAGATAAAACACATTTCACCAAAAAGCAATGCAGACGATCTGGAACATAGTGCACTTTTTTTTGTAATTATGGGCTAAATAATGACTTCAGTACAAAAAAATGGGTTCTTCCTCTCTTCACACACAAAGCACATGCATCAGTTATGGGGACATTTTCTCCATCAATGTGAATTTATCCAGAAATCCCCATTCAGGTTTGTAAAGCTGTCTGACAGCACTTCTAAACTACTAAACTACTGCTGTTATTTACTACTCTGAATACTACCTTCACAGAGAAAATTAAATAAAATCCTTATAAGATTTAAAGACATATAAAATCTTCATAGTCATTATTTAAAATCCAAAAGTTAGGTCATGAGAATACATATAAAATGTGGATTATTTCACTGGATAGAATAGTAATTTCAAGATAAAATAATACATTTTTCAGTATATGTCAGCGAAATCTTGAGTTTTCATCTACATGTATAGAATTTTCACTCTGAAATGCACACCTGTCTGCAAAGAACACATACTACAGTGCTAAGGGTAGAACTGTCTTAGCAACCAAGTTTCACATTTTTGCTTCAATTTTCCCATTTCAGAGGCTGCATTTGTACAGCACAGTCCTATCCTTTACCCTTTGCCAGCAGTGCTGACATTCCATCAGTGCTCAGGGCACTCAATCAGTTGGAGTTAATTGAGGGAAGAGGAAGGACCCATGAAGAAGGGGGAAAAAAATTGAAGAGCAGAATTATGTTTGACCAATTTAGCTCCTTCAACTGGCTCCTAAGTAAAGAAGGACCAATTCCATAAGCTGAGAAAGACCAGTGGCTATGGAGAAGTCAAAAGGTAACACCAAGCACAATGTGCATTTGTGCTTTATTTTCAATTTTCATTCCAGAGTAGTTAAATATGACAGTATTGCCTTATTATTTTTTTTTTACAAGACATTTTCCGTTAATGTACAATTTACAGAAAAGTGAAATAAATACAAAGGGCTGAACCAATGATTCCTCTGACCAGACATCCTTTTTAAGTCTGACTTTCATATCATATTCTTATCATTTTTTTATTGCCTCTGCTAACCAAGAGCAGGTCCTATACTATCAGAGACATGGGTTTTTTCTCCAAAATCCCCATATATCTTACTCATTCACACCTTCATTTTTCAAATTAGCAAGTCTGCCAGTAGCAACAGATGGTTCATTTCTTATATTTTTCCTTTCTTTTTGCTGAATTGCAGACCACAGAGTCCTCCTAGCATTCTGCTGAAGATACAAAGTGTCTTTGTTTTCTGGACTCTCCCTTTTGTTTTTGCAGAGAGAAACCCTGGTCACATCACCCAGGACAATGGGACACAATGAGTTATATTGGAAAAATTCTAACATCCACAGAAGAACCTATGTCTGGCACAGCTGATGCTATTAAATGAAAAAGGGTTTTTATTTTCACTCTCATCAACAAAAAGTATATTTATAAAGGAAGTTCCCTTAAACCTGAAAAAACACCCAGATATTCTACTTGAGAGCATACAAGCACTTTTTTTCTGGTATTACTCATGGACCATAACATCAGATTTTTCAATTTATGTTATTTATTCAAAGTGCTCCAGCTGATATCTTCCATCTGTGCCTCAACAACTGCAGTATTTTTTAACATTTTTCCAAATGCACTGTCACCTCAGATGAGATGCAGAAGAAGAAATTAATTCTACAACTATGTCCACACATGTGATCCACTGAAAAACAGACTTATGAGCTTATATCCAGGATCAGAATATCTGTAAGGCACTGAAGACATTAACTCATTATCTGAACTTGAGCCCCCCTGAAATACCTGCCTAACACCAAGGGGCAAAATCCTGATTTCTCTGTGTAATATCATTTGGAAGTAAAAAGTTGCCAGAACAGAATCAGTACGGTCACAGGAACAAAGCATGACTGAGGAAACTGACTTTTATCTGTTTGGCTTGTGAAACTATTTTACCAACTTAGTACCTACCTACTCCATCTTTCAAAATTTCAAAATCCCAAAATTTACTTCTAGGGAGTTTCAAGACTTCAAGAATTCTGCTAATTCCTTTCATCCATCTATCTCCCTAGAGAGGGATGGTCAGTGAGGAGGTGATGTAAAGGCAGCAAGAGAGAAGCCCTAGTAAATGCTAAAGATCACAAGAAAACCTTGCCAGCAATTCACTTGAGAGAGACTGAGTGGTGAAGAGAAGCAATGTTCATGTAATTACAACCATTAGAAACTTGCCTATTGTTTAGACACACTCATTTGTACAGCTCAGCTAAGAAAAAAAATATCCTTTAACTACTTCCTTTCATCAACAAGAAACAGTAACAGAAACTTTCTTTTATGAGATGAAAAACCCAGTAAATCTGATGAAACAATAATTGCACGTGTGCCTCATTTAAAGACCTTTGTTCATTTAAAGCCGCATACAAGCACATTTGTTCATATTATGCTGCAGACACCACCATAATTTGTTCAGCTGTAAGAATATTAGGTTTTCAAATGTCAAAACTAACCAAGGTTAAGATTCAGAATGCTTCCTGGAGTGGAAGTTCTTTCTTGCTTAGCAGAAATTGGTGTTGATGCTTGAGGAGAGAAAGGTTTGGGGCTGCCTGACAAGCTCCCTGCTTGACCTGTTCTTGTTGGTGCTGGAGAAGCTGAAAAAGTACAAAATTAATAAAGACAGATTTAAAACCAGAACACCTACTCATGACAATTCTAATTTTTTTGTATTTATTTCCACTCTCCATTCACTTTAATAGTTACAACTATTTCCTGCTATTTAAATTGAACAGGTTTAGTCACTTTTCAGGATTATTTATTCCTTCTCAATGTGACAGAAAGAACTGTTCTTTCTTATCTGTGATACTGAGAGTTAAATGCATCTCTTTTTTTAGAATTTCTTCATAAACCAAGTAATAATATAGCCTGTCATTAAAAAGTACACAGAATAAAACCAGTCAATTTCCAAAGTTCTGTACCCCCTTTTTTTTTTACCTGTATTTTTCTCAATGAAGTCCATGGACTCTTCACTGGCACTAAAATGACTGGAAGTTGCTTTTTTCTCTGCATCCTGTTCAACATCAGACCCAGTGTGAACTGATGAGTTTGTACTCATTGGTGACCGTGGCATATCTGTCAGTGAAATCCTGCGACCTGTGCTACTGCCCAGCATGGACTTGCTCATCAGAATCTTGGGTGATGCTGTCATATCAAAATTCAGTTTGATTTTCTCTTGTTTGTCTGTCTTTGCAGTTCCAGCAGCTGGGTTTGCAGGGTCTAACAACATTTGGTATTGATTGTTGGGAGTATATGGTGTCCGGAAAGGTGCATAATTAAATACTCCAAATTTTCTACGAATGTTATCAACATAAACCTCCATTTCTTGCATTGCACTATTGAAGATGCTTTTAGTCTTTTTCACAGAAAAAGGAATTTCTTTAGACATGAGGTAGCAATTATTTATTGGAACCCAGGCCCTATATGTAAAACAGATAAATAAAAGATAATATAACTACATTTCATACTGTGAATTGACACTGCCAACTTTTATGCACATACTAATTTATTTTTGCCTAATCATAAAGATATGAATAGTTCAGATTATTTTAAAGAAGCATCATTACATTCTTTTAATATTTCAGTGCTTAGTTTTGGTAAGTTAGCAAATTGCATGCCCTAGATTATCACTGGCTTATTTTACTTTATCCAGTAGAAATAAAATGACTTAACACTCGTCCAATATGACAAAAAATATTCCTAATTGGAACAGTCTGTGTAATTGCAAGACAAGCATTGCAAAACAGTTTGTCATAGCACAAATCATGGCACAAAAATGTAAAGAGCAGGTAAAAAATGAATACTTCACATGCACCTTCTTAGAAACCCAAGCCAAGTTGGCCAAATTCCTCAGTGGCAGGAAAAGTTCTATCAGCAAGTACTGGGCAGTTTTATTTAACATTAAATGAAAACTGCCTCCCAAAATCCTAAGATAGCAGGAACTTTGATTTCATTCTCCGTAGCTGTGTATAGTTGGTTTTTTTACAGCACATGTTATTATAGATTTGTATTTCTAATTCATGACAAATCAACTTGTATTCATCATAGTTGTGTCCATCTAAGCAGAGGATTCACAAATACAGAGAACTCCCTTCAGAGCAAAACTGTCATTTTCAACACAGGTTATATTTCTGTATTTTTCAAACCTACAGGTTTGTGTATATTCTCATTAAGGTTTAGACAACATAAATGACTTCATTGGTCTCTTCCACTTTTAAGTGGAATACCACCAGACACAGGAATTAAGCTGCATATTCACCAGATTCTGTAGGTATCTTACAAACACGGCTCACGCTCTACAGACACCATGTAAGGGTTTAAAACTGTGTCTGCTACAATAATTACACAGTTTGTTAGGGTCAGGGTTCTAAAGACAGGATCAAAAAACGTGTAAGCACACAAAATTACAACACAATTTTTTTAAGTACAGTCAGACATCCTTTTGTTCAAGTCCCACCTGTCATGTTGGCCAAAGAAACGGGCATCGACTTGCCCATCTTTATCCCTCAGTGCTTTAGCAGGCCAGAATGGAAAGCCTTTGAGTTTAGCCCAGACCAAAGGGTGGGGATTGCTCTAGAGGAAGAGGCAAAATACACAGGAAGAAAATGTAAGCACTAGTACCTTCAAATCTGATAATGAACATGATTTTGTAAAAATTGTATGTATTACTTAGATTCAATAAAGACCCAATGTGCATAAGGCACTTACCAAATACAAGATTCCATTTTACTATAAACATAATAAATTGTGAGAGGACAAAATGATAAAATTATATTAAAAAACTACCAAAACATAAAACCTTACACATCTTGATTAAACTTATCATAGTTACACTTCTTTATTCATTTATTTTTGATTAGTCCCCTCCAAATGTATAGCTTAAGTCAGGCTAGAGCCAATCCTTGAAATGCTCTAATTTTCACTTAGGCTTGTGTCTTGGCAGATTATAAGACACTAAAAAGTGCTCGGCTTAGGGCAAGCACTACTTAGCAACAACCAAAACATCAGTGTGTCATCAACAGTATTCTCATTCTGAATCAAAATCACAGCACTGTTCCAGCTGATAAGAAGAAAAGGAACTCTTATCTCAGCTGAAACCAGGACAGTCCAAGAAAGAACTTGATGGATTACACACTTCTACTTAAGAATTGTAAGGTCTCCCCAAATTCTGTTCACTATTAAACAGGAAACAGACAACCTATCAATAGGTCATGAAAGAAAAATCAAGTCCAAACTGATGCACATTGCAGAAAGAAACATTCACATTTCAGAAATCCTCTGAGCACTGAGGGTACCACAAGCAAGCACTGCTGGCACAAGGCAGTCACCCTATTTTTGAAGACAGAAAACTTGTGAACTGGTTGCTGACAGCCTTTACAATTATTTCCAAGTGGACCAATCCTTTTGGGACAACCTGCAATCTTACAGCTAAGACATTTGAGACAGTCTGACTCCACAAGGATGATATGCCAGCCTAAGCTGCTTGGTAAGCTACAGCAGCTTTCCTTGACTCAGCAACCAGGTTTAAAACAAAGAGGGGATAACAGTCAAATGAGAACTGCTAGTTTATGTAGTAGCTAGACTATCATAATTTTTAACTTACACAAGGCTCACAAAACCAATTCTCGCGTTTTTGGCAAGCAGCTAAATAACATTCCGGACATACTTCAATTTCATTCATCTGGAAAGAAAAAGCAAAGTTATTGGAGAGACTAAACAGAGTGCAAAGTGTGGTCATTTACATTTATTCAGAGGAAAATCGTATTGTTACAGTAAAAGAACCACAAAAACTACATCTATGCATCAGAAGATGGTGGTCACTTTTTCCAGCTCCAAATATTCATTAAACAAGACAGGTGCCTTTGAGCAGAATCCATAAATCCACCTTCTCCTCTTCCCTCCCCTTCCCACAAGTCTTAATTATAAATAGTGAATATCCTACTGGAAGATATGTTAGCAATGCCTTTGCCAAATGCCATTCTGTAGGCCATGGATATGCACAGCTAAATGTAGGGAAACCTACAAAACTCTACAATACATATTATGTCACTCACAAATACATGGCATGGAACACTAAACATACAAAACAATTAATTTAATTGGGGCACTCATACCTCATGCTCACAGATTTTGATGATGACTTTTGCTGTTTGTGTCAATTTGTGATTTCCTGAGGAAACAATAAAATGCTTTAACTAAGAAAATAGTTATGGTAGAACTATGATAAAATCAACAGTTTTCAGATATAAAAGTCATTCGTAAAAACTAAAGAGAAGATCTAAAAAGACAATGTAAAAACAGATGCATGAACTATATGCTTGTAAAAGCAGAACATCATCACTTTTCTTCTCAATGTAGCATTTAATAATCTTTAAATGCTCCTTTTTGTAGCCTATTGCAGCCTTCCCACCACTGACACACCCTTGCAATGAGGGATGCGCTGTATGATTTTCTCAATCAGGTCTCAATTAAGTGCTGTACAATGCAAAACACTAAAGCAATTTGAGAGTTGGAACTAAATGATGCAGGTTGGATCAGGTCATCTAAGGTCCAATGATCCTATGAACCCAAACCTTTCCATGATTCTACCTTATTTGAAATGTTTTCTCTAAGGTGGAACGAGCAAGTGACAGCACAAGTTGTATAAGGCTCTACAGTTTTATTTATGCCAGTAGTTAAAAAAACAAATTGTTGTTTTTAGGCACTGTGGTCATTAACAGGAAGATACTTCCAGTGTAGAAGTCTACAAATTGCTCCATGACTAACTATGTAAAAGTTTCATATCTGAGGATGTAAGTACATATTAATACCTACCCCCATTGTAAATAATGCAGTTGTGCAAAATCCATTTGGCATCAGCCAAAAATGCTTCAGTGCAACCGTACATTTTCTTTTTAACATTCTGTAAAGAAGAAATTAAGAATCTATCAGGAAACAGAAATCAGTAAAAAGTGACAGCTTCTTCCTGAATGTTGTGTTTTATCAGTCATACAATAAATAAAACTGAGCCCTGGAGGTGTTCAAGGCCAGGCTGGGCAGAGCTCTGAGCAACCTGGTCCTGTCAAAGGTGTCCCTGTCCATAGCAGTGGGCTGGAATGAGATGAGCTTTAAGGGCTCTTCCAACCCAAACCACTCTGGGATTCTATGATATTTATTTACTGCAGACTTTTGATTCTCAATGCTTAAGAATCTCTCAAATTCTTTTGACTGCCCTAAAAATGTATGAACTGTCTAAATTAAATCTAGATAGTGAAATACTTAGATCAACATCTCAAACACTTCCAAAAAATCATGTTTCCTAACAAAGTGTTAGGAACATGATGTTTCTGCAGAAAACGGTTTTGGTTTCTTCTAATGATGTATTATCACTTCACAGCAGTTTTAATTTTTACAAGACCCAGAAAATATGCTGGTCACAGTACATTAGACAGAATGTTTGATATTACAGTCTACCTAGTGGGTAAAGCAATTTGATTAAATAAAATCAGTCCTGTGGTTTTGTTACCATACTTTATACCATAAAGGCATCAACCTCCACTGTAAGGACACAGAGGATGAAAACTTGACTCTTCACCAGGTCCTGACAGAATAAAGTAATGCTTCACTCTTCATTAAGCAATGGAGAATTTCTTGATTATATGTACTTTCAAATTACTATCGAACTGAGAATGAAAGTTTCATTATCCACCTCTTGACCGTTTCTTTTTCTTCTACAGCTCAGGTGCAGTGGAGATTACAAGTATTTGTTGAATGATCAGTAAAACGTGTCTGGAATGACCCCTGGATATACATCAAATGGTCCCTAATTAATGAACCAATGATGCATAATCATCAAATGAAACAGAAGGATCAAATGAAAATCCTGCTTTAAGAAGTGTCTCCTGGAGATCATTCATGGAATCAGATATAATTTAATAGGAGGAAGTCAGCAGTGTAAGCTTGTCTTTTTCACACTATTTTTTCCTGAGCACTTGTTACTGGCTCAAACAAAACAGTGAAGTTCAGTTAACATATGATTGTTTTTAAGCTGTAAATGAACAGACTTTCATAATAACCAAGAAACCATCCCACACATCAAAATAATTTTTAATATCTTCCCCTGCCATTTTAGAAATGTTACAGATGGCAATCAAACTCAAGAAACCTTCCTCCGTTAGCTTCATACCAACCTTCTCTAATGTACAAAGGTCCATTGGATGAAAGATATATTCTGCATAATCTGGGTGTTGATCCAGTGAAACTGGCTTTTGAAATGGCTCTGTCTGTTAGGGGAAAAAATAACCACTGGTTACTAGTACCAAACAGTTCATCAGTGACACAACACTCATTTTCTAATACTACTTCCAGCTGTGTTATCAGACAAAATTCTTCAAAGGTAATTATAAAATGCTGCAAGGTAATAAATTATTAGCAGAACAACAAGAACTAAAATGTCTCAATTGATTTTTTGTATAAGGTACTGTTGTGATTTACAAGACACAATGGCACATGTTTTAGACACACTGAAAGAAATTTTCTCAGCATTTTAAAAGTATGTGATACAACCAATTTCTGTGGTAAGAACACTTGGTAATAACAGAGAGAAGCTACATTTTCAACACATATAATCAATAATGCAGCAGTGTCAGTGCCTAGGGCCCCTGTCCATGTAAATATGTTGGGAAGAGATCATTTCTCCACATTCCCCTTTTACATCCAATACAGCATTGTCCACTTTCAGACAGTAAGAAACCACCACCTTCCACTGGAAAAACACACTGTATTTTCATTACACCTACTGAAAATACATCCAGAAGTTACATCATAAAACTACATTTTAAATGCACTCCAAAACAGTCTGTACAACCTAATCTTTCTGTGCTAGACAGGTGGCAGACAGAAGAAAAGCTGTCACAGACAATCTGATAAACTAAACATGCATTATCCACTTAAGGAAGCAAACCCCAGATTATGACAAATACATGACCCAAGTATTTAAAGAAGAAAACAAAAATTTCCTTACCCCTGGCTGTTTCATTTTCTGTAGTGCAAACTTCAGTAGATATGATAGCTGTTCAATGGTGAGCATTGTCATTGCTTTACTCTGTGTTTCTATGCATTCTGCAACTGTGATTTTCTAAAAGTTCGGATTAAAAAAACATTTTGTCAGCAAACATTTCTAGATAAATCCTTCTCCACTGAAACATTCTAGCATTCAAATGAAAGAGAAGAACTGTTTTATAAAAAACAAAACCTTTTTGATAATGCAGTGTAAGTACTTCAGATGCCTGTTTTACCTGGCTTTTGGCCTGTGTATGCTACCAAAAAAGAAAAAAGGAAAAGACCGGAAAATTATCCAGCACCTTCAAGATCACGCAAAGTGAATACATGAATATGTAAAATTCCCAACTACAGTGTGGATTCAGAGCAATGTGAGAGAGTGAGGAGGTCATCTGGGCTCTAACAAAATCAGTGATCAGAGGAAAACATGCCATAAAACAATTTGCTTTCACTACAGATACTTGAATGCTAAGTATTCTCTCCCCAGAAATCACTGGAGAGGAATGATTAAATTCTTCCACAGTAACAAAATACCCACTTGTTTATGTAGACCCTAAAGTGCATTGTTTTTCTGTGCTGTTGAAAAGCTGATCAGCCCACCAGAAGAAGCACAAGTTAAATTAGTGAAAACTGCAGAATGATTTCAGAATTACTGGTGCCTGATGAAGAGATCACGCTTTGAAATGGTGTTTCTCTAGAGCTGGAGGCACAAAGGAAGCTGGAGACTCGTGGTAAGAAGGCAAAACCAAGCCAGGTAGCACACAGAGAAAAAGTGGTGAAGCAGAGCCATGGATGCCTCCTCTTCTGTACAAATTTTTCTGGTTGACCAGAGGCAATGTAGGAATAAACCAGAAACATTTCAGAACACAGAAAAAGCTGTTTAAATCTCAAAACCAAGAAAGGAATCCACTCTTTATATCAAACTAACCTCACATTCTGGGCAAAACCAATCCCCCTCTGGTTCGGCTGTCAGTTTCAGACACTTAGCATGATAAACCCGAGGACAGAGCTCACAGCAGAGGACTTGGCCTTCCCGATGACAAACCCAGCAATAGAAATCATTCCGTCCATCCTGTGGTACAACATCAACAGGGTCTGTGGTGAGTGGCTGCTTCATATAGTAAAACGGACCATGTCTTAGCTCTGACTGAAATGTAGGCAAGAAAAACAGGTTTGGTTTCAAAACAAATTTGCATTTTTTCAAATCATAATATTCATAATATATAAGCAAAAAAGCAATTTACAGGGTTTGATTAACATATAAGCAAGCACAGTATCTTTGTCATTGCACAAAATCATTCATAAAGAAGTTTACTGCTTATTCAGATGTCGAATGACAATTTGCACTCAGGACCAGAAATAAATTTTTTGTGGCAAGTGAGGACATTGAGTGCAAGACATGCAATTCAACAAGAGCAAGCAAACATTTTCAGCTTCAAGAAAGAAGTATTGCTATAGAAGCTATGAGGCCCTCTAAACTCAGAATTTCATGGGGCCGTGCAAGCTAAATACTGAGATATTTAGTGGTGGCTAAACCTGGGACAACTGAAGAGGTTAGTCCTGAAACAAGGAGTTGAACACCATGCAAATCTGTGCTAGTTTGCAGCAGTTTATAGCTTTGTACCACGAAGCAAGCCAATGCTGATTTTGATTAATAAGGCAAACTGTAGAGAAGGACAACAAAGGAGCCAATTCACATCCTGAGCAGCCACTACAGGAGAGATTTCATTCACCACCTAAATGCATATCACAATTTAAGACTCACATCTCTATTGGTTTGCCTGCACTAGGAAAGAGTGTTAACTTTGTAACCTGCATGAACTGGTCTTCCCTCTGAGCCTGACATCTCAAAGATGACACAGCTGACACCAAAACACAAGAAGTGAAGAGCCTGGGATGGCTTAAATGGGTCCAGAGATACCCAGAGTTTGTTATATCATCTTTGAAGAGTTGCTAACATCTATTGGAAAACTACTTTCTATTTATTAATGACAAGGAAACTCAAATTCTCTGTCTGGTATTCATTACAGGGGTGGTTTGGTTAGGAGGAAACAGCCTTGAGATTTTAGACAGCTCATTTAATGTAATTTTTTTGTTTGATGTAAAACGACTTGCTCATGACTTCACTTGAAATTATCCAAACACCTGTAGTCTGAAGAACCATTTTGTTTGAATCTCAGGTCATTTTGCAAGTGTCCTACACCATTTACAAATCTGAAGCTTCTGAGACTCTCGATCACACCCATGTGATTCACAGAACAGGGCAACCAAACGTGGGTTCTGTACCTTTGAGGCATCCTGAACAAAATCAGTCACACAGGGCATAAATATTGTCCCCAGAAAGCACCAGCATGCCACTTTGAACCATGGTATTTACAAAGGAGGAGGTCTAATTATTTGCAGGAATAAGAGATCTTCAAGGTAGAAGCAACAACCCACCTGAAGATACTGTATCTCAAAAAAAAACCCCAGATTATCTAACACTATAAAATATTTTAGGCAAAGAAAAGATGTTATCCATAAACACTCTGCCACCTAAAGTTTCACATGATTTTGTGCTAGTTTTGGTGGTTTTCATTTTCTATTCTACAGACGACAAAGCACAAAAAGACACTTGGTTCCCACCACAAAAATGGGCAAAGTGTTACTTCTGTTCTTTATCTATACACACATTTAATGACATGGCAAAAATTTCAGAAGGATGGTTCTATGAGATCTTGTGGAATAACTGAGACAGCATAAGGGTTTCAGTCCATTTCAAATCAATTACTACAACAAACATTCAAAGAAAGAAACCAGAGTGGGGAAGGGAAAGTTGTACTTTCCAGTGCAGAAACATGTTTTGTTTGCAGCTAAATGCACTGCAGCTGTGAGACCAACATCTCAATCTTATACGTGGAAAGGCAGCTATGGGGCACTTCCTCCATTGCAGATAAAGGAAATTACCAGAGGAATTTAATATATATTCTGACTTTGAAGTGAACATAAGTAGTATGTTCACACTAACTTTGTAAGATTCAAAGATTCTGCTTTAAGACAAACATAAAACCTGTGAAACTTCTACAAAAATCATCACATCCAAACTGAAGAGAAGTCAGTTTTTGCTGGAACATGAGATGAATTGGTTTGCTGTTCAAGGATGTTTTTTTCATTTAGAAATCTATCACCTTATTTTGCCTAAGTCAACTTTAAGAAACAAAACAAAAATGGGTTTAGAGACTCAAGAGAGACCCAAAGAACAAAACTAAAAAACTGAAAATGAATGATTCAACTGTATCAAGGAACCTTTTCACTTGTTCTAGTGAGAGTAATAGGTTTTAAGAGTTAAAATTTTAACAGTTATTCAAGTTCAAGCTCAACTAGGTGGTCGCTTGTTTTATAGGCTTTATTGACATTATTAAGACCTGTAGAATGACAGAGAAAACTGAAGAAAACAAATAACAGTATTGTAGTGCTGTTTTGGAGAGAAAAAGATCACTATTTATATTCAGTTTAAATTTAAAAAATGAAACTAGTAGTAAAACAAGCTGACAACTTCAATTACATTATAATTGACCAATTTAGTGTCAGAAGTTCCTGATTTTTCACCTTAGTTACATTCTACAATTCCTTAATTCTTGGCTTGATTTTTAGCCCTTTAAATACTCGATGGCACCATTCTGAAGATCTGTTACTGCACCCACAATATGTAATACAAAGCTTTGTGCAACTGTAATTTTAGTAATGGTATCTTGAAATGTTCAAGTGCTATAAAGCACTTTGTAATGTAGAATATTAAGTTAGAGGTTTCCAGGGAGGTTGTGATACCTCAAAACAGATTTATCAGTCAATCAGAACCACAGCTATCAGCTACATCATACTCAAACTCAGGACTCAAACTAGAACCTGTATGCTCAGCTCACATCTGCTCAGCAGTGAAAGAATCTTTGAAAACAACTCCTGCTACCACAGAGAGCAGAGTTTGAACCTATTTAGACCCAACAATCTTCAGGCATGCCCACTTCAAATTTGACATGCAAGACAACATCAAATGAAAAGCAACTTGTAAAAGCTAAACAGAACTAAACAGATGATATTTTCTTGCTAACTTGTAATAAACACAGCAAAAAAAGCAAGTCTGATAGGTTTTCTTCATTAGATACACAACTTTATTCTATCCTGTACATTTCAGGTCTGAGATACCTGGAAAACAGAAAAGTATTTACCAAGGGGAATTTATCAAGTTCAACAACTGCAACTACATTTTCACATATATTTTTAAATGCAGGAAAAAAGTGGAAATTAATACCCAAGGATTCAACTCCACTGTTTGCAAGATTATCTCTGCACTGCACAGTAACAAGCTCAGACTTAAGAGGGGCAATATCTGCCCAGAAAATGTCCAAGATGTAAAGGAATAAACCCAGGCTGCAGTGAAGCTCAGCAAATGACAAACTGACCCCAGTGTACCTCCACATGATACAGTTACACTTCCTGATTATCCTGAAATAAAATACAATTTACACTGAGTTTTAAGGCCTGATTTATTCACAGCTTTTGTTCCAGGACAACCGCAGTGAGTAGGAATTTCATTTTCTTTCTTCACCAGTACAATTGGACCAGCATAATGTGGATGCTCTTATGCCAAGAGAAAGTGCTTTGAATACTTAGAACTTAATCCTGTGTTTATATGACACTGGCAAAAAGCCCTGTGACACAAAAAAGCACTTTGAAAAACACACAGGCATATCATTAGTACATCAGGTGTGAAGTAATTTCAGTAATACTGAAGATTGATTTCATGTAATCTACTCCAAGATGATACAGATGCTTTACAACATTTGCTATTCAATACAATTAATATAATCCTTTTATGTGCATCATACAGTGAATCAGAAATTGTCAAAGTCTTGTGGAGTCAAGTTCTAAGAAGGACAACAAATGCTATCAGTTCAGCACTTAGAAGACAATGAAAATAAGGTTACAAGCATAAAGACTGAAAAGTCAGTGTGACCCTTTGATTTAACTATTTTGGTAAGAGTGTACACAGCCTAGAAATTTTAAGGAAGAGGAGGAAATATACAGAGTACCAAGGTGGAGCTGACTAACGGGCAGTAAGAATGGACTGCAAGCAGATGAGGAACTTCAGTGACATTATGAGACCTTTCTTAATCTAGGTTATCCTGCTACTGAACATTTCCTGCTAATGGTTTTAATAAAAAAATAGCTATTGTTGGTTTTTGGTATTGTTATTATTCATTATTGCAATTATTCGTAATAATCCTATTCCAAATTGCATTTATTGGTTATACATCTTGTTACCTTTATGAAATCACTAAGCAGTACACAGATGGTCTTTTTCAACAGATGTAAAACAATAATCAAAGTGCATTCAAATAGAAATTATAATACCAACTCCTATCCCCACTGCATTCAAGAATTAATATCCATTCCTTAAAAGTACAAAAACAGAGCTTCCTTGAAGGAGACTGAGCTCCTGATCAGCTATTTCTACATCCTTTATTGTTTCATATTTTAGCACAATAACAGCTTCTCTTACCTGCTCTTTATTATTACTGTTCAATAAACCAGGCTTCTTTTTCTTTTTTATAGGACTTGTTGATGCATCTTGAGGTGAGTGGCCATTGGAGGAATGTGGAGGGCTGGGAAATTTCCGTTTTTGTGCTGTGCGTTCAGCAGAGCCAGGATCTGTGACAGATACAAACAACATGGTTAAAGACTTCAAACTGATGAAAAATGTTCCATCAATGTTATGGTTTGTCATTCACACTCTTCAAAGATTTTTATTTCATCTTTTTAAAACACGAGGATTTGCAACTTCATTCTCTCGGAACAAAATTTCAGCTATCCCTAATGAATATGAAATACTCAGCTCAATTAAAAGGAACTTACAGATATTTTTCAAAAAAAGCAAGTACACAATCAGCTGTAAAGGACAGTGATATGATTCTGACAAAATACAAATGGAATTTCAACACAGTTGGGTCAACAAGTTCAATTTTTCCTTAAGCTTCTAATGCATGCAACAAAACAAAATTCTACAGCTTTTGAGAACCACAGGGATCAGAATTCAATAATATCACAAGAGAAACAACTGAACCTTCCCCCTAATATTTAACTGCACAGAAAAATATAAAAAACTCTAGTGATTTTGGCTACTTTCTACACAAATCCGTGGAAAATGTAGTACTATGTGATGACTGTGATTAACCAAAGGTTTGGTTAACATGTGTCAAGATAACATTTAGGGAAACTATAAATAAATATGAAAAACACGTGAAAATAGAGATATAAGGACCTATAACTGAAAGAGAGAAAACAAAAGTAAGAGTGTTTGCCCATCCTGTGTTTTACTACTCTAGAACAGCTACACCAGGCTAACATCTGGAATTTCAACAACTTCAACAATTCTAGAGGTGTTTGACACTAGTCCTGTAGGCACAGACTTCAGCAGTGCTGTCCATATTAGTGCCAGCTCTCAGAGAAACTCTTCTGATGACATAAGCTATAAAATGTAGTAAAGCTGGTTTAAATAAACAAACAAAAGCCTGTCATGTTTTGAGCTTTGACACTGAGACCTGTGACTGACTTCCTTTAACACACACCCCTCCCCTTTTACACGTACTGGCAGCATTTAGCACCAGTTATCTGTTGATATGCCTTGGGTGAAATCAATCAATACAATATGTCTGAGGCCATTATTGTTACTTGCTGTGTTTGGATTCAAGCAAATCTGCCTCCTGCTCCATTTAGGTCAAAATTTAGATTGATTTGACAATAAAAAGAGCTGCTATTTCACCTATGTGTGTGAAAAATACAGTGTCTGCCTCCTCCCCTCCTTAAGCAATTATGACAATAAAAATGCCAACACAGTACAAGAATGCTGACAGGGACTCAGAGGGTTTGTCAGTTTAGCTGATTATGCACAGAAGGTGGCAGAAGAACTCCTCGGGCTGGGATATGCTTCATATATCCCAAGAGAGCTGTGCTAATCCAGATATCCTGGAAGAAACTGCAGCATCAGTGTCAGCTAAACCAAAGCCCACAGCTAAATCAAAATGAGCAAACCTGAAACCAAACAACCTCTGAATGCTATGTTTTTCATGAAAGTAGAGTGGAGCTTATTCAGCGTGGGAACTGTTTGCATTCAGAGTGATCCACAAAAAACAGCATCATACCATGCCTTTCCTCATCTTCCCATCATCACATTAAAGTCTTTGTTTCTTTATTATCATTTGCAAGGAATATCCTCAAAGGGGTCTCTAAGGCCAAGTTTCTCACCAGCAAATAAAGCTATCTCCATAATTCTCTGAAGCGATTTGGGTTTTTATTTCCAGACTGTACCTATGCAGGCACACCTTAAACTAGGGGGGGAAATGGGCAGTAGAGTTTTCTGCCCTTTGGCTTTATTTCTTACTTCCAGGCGCAAAACTGCCACCAGTGGAGCACACCAGTTTCATTTCAGCTCTACAGCCTCACTTGTGAGATTTACAAAGAAGCTGTGACACTGCATGCTGTGTTTCAGCTCCACGTATGAAAATCAGCTGTAAAGTTCCCGCCCCCATAATGTGTTGCTTTTGGCTTTTAAATGCTCTTTATTTCCTAAACTAACTAATTCAGGGTCAGGAAAAGTGTTAAACTGTTATTAGCTAAACCAGAACTGAATGACTATTCAGTGACAGCCAAATCCAAGCTCAAATTCAGCAGAAAAGGTGCTGATTCAATATCAATCTTATGAAATGGTCACACAAACATGTATGTTTGGTTAAGTAATTTCAAAAACTACTTCAAGTGATGTAATCTTCCTTCTTGGTTCAAGAAGCCTGAGTATACTGGGGCTTTTCAAATCAACTAGTGGTGACTCATAGACAACATACAAAAACTGACCTGAAATACACTTCCCTTTTTTTTTTTTTCAGCTGGCAAGTTATTCAAATGCACACAGATTTTCTTGAGGCAATGTAACTGGAAAATTTAAGGAATAGACAGGAAAACAGCAATGCACAGACATATTTTTTCAGATTTAGTTGTACTAGTGGAATAGGCCAGTGTCTTTAAATACTACAGTATGCTGCCAATTTACTAATCTGTGAGGGACCTGATAATATGAACAATCTTTTAATTCAGTTCAAGTAACAAAAGAGTGCTAGCATCTTCTTAAATTGTTTGAGCTATAGTTTCCAGTTCTAATTATGATTTAAAAATCGCATTTTGTGTGAATTTCTTTCAGTGGGAATACCCTGTTTAGCACAAACTGTTGCTTCTCCTTCCCTGGCTCTCCCAGCTGTATGAGCAGAGTTCCTGTAGCTGAGTTTTGAGCCAGATTAAGAAACTGATCCCTGTTAAAACAACCTGTCAGGAGGAAAGTTAATTTTTAATTTTGGATCATTTCCCTAGTGTAGAGTTACTTGAAGAAAGCAACAAATCTGGGGGGAAAGAACATAAGAGACCAAATTTAAGCAATAAGTTGGTGACTACAACAGTTGCTTAAGGGGTGGACTAAAGTTTCTGCTCCAAAAGGGAACAGCCAGAATTTCTGTGATAAGTATTTTTTCAAAAAGTGTTTAATGAGCAAGAATGGTCTCACCTTAGGAAGGATCTCACCATGCCAGCTGGTCACCATTCAGCACATGATCCTGCAATCTCCCTGCTCCTACTGAACTCTTGTCACACACTGAGCTCATCAATCTGAACCAAACTTCTCATTGATAATATTAAAAATATTATTTTTGCCAAACAACCTTAGTCGACTTATTTCTTGATTTTTTTTGTGTGATTTTGCTTTCTTAGCACAATTTAAAATGTGCCTCCAGCTCAAGTGAAAAAATAGACACCTGAAATAACTTTTTAAGTTCCCTGGTTTTACATCACTAGGTTGGTATTAATTGGTCTGTGATGTTGTCAAGGTTGTCAAGGTTGACAACAAGCAGCTCTGAGTGCTCTTGCCAATCATTCACTGGGGAGCAACAAGCTAACCTGAGCTTCACCTGGAGCTTAAATCTTTGTTTCTGTATGCCATCATGTGACTAAAGGATTAGTAACTGCTGCTCCCAGGGATAGACTAAAGCATACTTAAACCCTAAAGCAATTTCATTTCACACTTTATGACTGTTTTGTAAGTCCAATTTTACGTGATGGCAATGCACTTCGTAAGCAGATAACTACAGTAATGACTTACTATAGTTTAGCTTAAAAAATTATAAAAAACAAACAAAAGTGTATTATTTATATCAGAGGTCTTATCCTGCTGCAGCATATGGAACACAGACCACAACCAAATATTTTTATACTCTGTGTATTGCAAAGTGCTGCACTGTAAGCACTCCATAGCAGGGATTCCTGACAACTGACAAGTCTCGCTTTTCTCAATAGAAGCAGGTGCCAACTCAGAAAACCTGTAAAAGTAGGATGTTGTTTTCCTTGCTTTTCCTGTGATATTTAAATGTAATTCTTCTTGAAAATAAGCAACATCAACATGCCTTACTGTAAGAACACAGCATAAACTGCTCAGTACCAAAGACTGACAGTGACACCTCCTTATACCCTTCTTTTCATACTCCTTGTTATATTTTTAATTGAAAAACTTCAGCTAAACACTATCAAAGCAATTCCAGACTAAAATAACAGTGAATTCATTTCTACATATGTGTTTCTAGGCATCTCTTACATTTGGATTATTTTCTCTCCCAATAAAGCCTTAATAAGAGCTGAAATCCACACCCAAGTCAAAGCTTCACAGCACCCTTCCACAAATAAAATTTGTTCCTTTCTTCTTTCTCTAGCCCTGTGGTTTGTTCACCCAGGAAACAAAATGATTTGGAAAACTGATATGGCCTAAATCAAGAAGAACCTTAAAATTTAATTCCAGTTAAATCAGCAGAGCAACAAGTGCCAGAGTTGAATGAGCCAGCATAAGGGAAAAGGATGGAAACATGATGATGGAGGGATGCTGGTATGGCAAGGCAAATGAAAAAAGCCTGAGTAAATCAGAATTGCAACAGACTATGATTTTCAAATTCAACCTCACAAAAAAAAGTTAGGCAAACAAAACAAAAACCTTCCCAAAAAGTGTGGAAATTGCAGGATCAAATCTTTTACTGTGAGAGAAGAACCATCTTTATTTGAGATTGTGTGCATGGAAGGCAAAGTTTTGCATTTCAAAATACAGCACAGACAATATAAAAACCCAGAACTTAACTATATCAAGTTTACTTTCATGAAGAGTATTTCTTATGCAAATTCTGTACCTAATTTTCTTAAATTGTAGTCATAAATCCTATGAAAAATGAGCTGTTTACCGCTTGAGGAATAAAACTTTTCTGTTCTGGAAATTTTCAGAAAGTGAGAAGAGGGAAACTAAGACACATTTGTTTAAATAGCAACAACAACAACAAAATAAAAAAATAAAAAAGTTTTCCAATATGATTTGTGATGAAGATGGTCAGATAAGCAGTCATCTTGGTTTTCCAGGAGCCAGAAACAGCAATGTACTTTTTCAGTGAAAGCATTATTTAAGCCTCCCAGAAGATATCAGTAAACTGAGACTTAGTTACACCAATGAGTTTTCTGTGATCTAAGCAGGTTTTTGATGTCTCAATATAAGTGGGTCAAATATGCAAGATTCTGAGTAATGTTTCCAACTAGAAACACAACCAAGTGTTCCACGTAAGACACTCAGCAGAAGTGTCACTTAAACAGAGCCAGCTCAAGGCTACTTCTGTTAACCTTGATTCCCAATGCCATGCCATGCCTTTTATTATGGCACAGTTCTGTCAATGTTTGCTGAACCAAATCAAGGAATTAAATACAATAAAATACAACACAAAAAAAAATTATTGAAAATAGTTGCATGAACAATTAATTTGATGGATTTAAGAAACAGCTGTAAAAAGGCAGTCTGAGAGAAGGTACAAGAAAAGAAAAAAAATCACCTAGACTACCACATCTCTCTTTACTCCTTCTCAAAATCTCTGAATGCCTGTACTTTAACTGGCATGGAGTGTAATCAATTAAGAAATCCAGCAGAAAATGTAGCAATACTAAATTGTCCCATTTGATAGAACAGGCTTCAATTAATAATTTAGACAAATTCCAGAACTGCAAAGCCTTCCAGTTAAATTTATTATCCTGAATGGCTGTTAAAAGATTTCTGATTTTCCAAATCCATTACCTGTAATACTTTAGAAGGGTAAATATCTTAAAAACTTAATAAAATCATGGATAAATCTGTTAGAACTTACACTCAGCTTTGAGGAATTTTAATTTTCTGCCAGAATTTTGAAACATGATGCAGTTGCAACCAACCACTAAAGCCTTGTTTACATTCCAGAAACTTCAACCGACATAATTAACCCAATCCAGTTGCTTAATGTAATAAATAACAGAGGTCAGCCGTGGTTGTGCAAATTCTGATGAACTCCTGCCACATTACAGTTTTACGCAAGTACAAAAAGATTCTGTTAGTTTCTTTGCTGTAAGACTTTGAGAGATAAAGAAAAAGAAACACTTCCCAACAACTTGCAAGGTAAGAGTTGAAAGGCAAGGATAACCTGGAGCCTGGCTGTGGGGGATTTGCTGTCCCAAGGCTCTCCTAAGGTGGGTCTGCTGATAGCAAGGGCTCTGCACTAGAGACAAAAGCCCAGGGCTGGATTTCTTCCCTGCAGGAGTCTCATCTTCACACTGGAGTATAAACCCTATCTCTGTGTGATTAAATACTTGGTATGACTACAAAGAAAGCTGATAGAGATGTACTATTATGAAATTGTTACAAAATGTATCATGCATTCTGGGAATTCCATTTTATTAGTCATTTTTGTATTTTTATTTATTGTATCTGAACATTTTACCACTGAGAGGAACTCCTAAGCCCAAAGCCTTTAACACAAACCTGAAAAAAAACCCAAACCTGTAAATGTCAGAATTCTCCCCATTAAGCAGTAAGGCCTCAGTATATGATTTCATGCCAAGCTAGGACCATCTAATGACCAGCTGTCCCTGCTGGGGCAAGGCTGTTTCCAGCAATGTCCAACATCTGCTCAACTCCCCAGTAATCTGGTTCAGTGAGAAAAGCAGGTAGAAAACAACCTCTCCACCCAAGTCCTAAGAGCCAGCAGAGATGCAAAGGCAGTTTAAGAGAGGTATGACTGATGATGGCAAGAAGAGGGTTACAGAGCTCCTTTTGACTGGGCAGTAAACAGGCAATGGCTCCAGTACCAGATGAAATACATGGAAACCTACATGGAAGTCCATCTGCCACCACAGCTTGCTACTGTTGGCAGCTAAATAAGTTAAACTAGCAGAAAAGATTTTTTTAAAAAAAATCTTCCAGGTTAATAGGAAGAAAACACTCAGTGGAGAGTTCATTCTGTCCAAAGAGAACAAGTACAAGCAAAGACAGAATTTCCTCTGAAACCACAACCTGGAAATGCTTATACATTTAACCAGAGACCTTGCAAGCCCCATCTTGAAATATATCATAAACAAGGGTAAAAAGCAGTCCATAAGGCTGGGACAGAAATATAACAAGATGTTTCTGCTGGGTATGTTAATGTATCTTATACAAAGGACAAAATATAATCATATAATCCATGGCCTCTCTCCTTCATTAAAGAGTAATCCTCTCTTCACTCCATTTTCTGTTTTTGGACTCCTTGCATTCTCTCTAAGCTGTCATTTCCCATTTCCAGTTCTCAGATGCCTTACGATTTATTTTTCTTATCAAGAAAGCAGTGCATTTTAAAACCTTGTCTTTAACAAGGCTGCACATGCACAGCTTATAAACAGATCTAAATTGTAACTGTTAGAGTAACTCTACTCCTCTTTCCCACCTTACCAGGCATCTGTCCCCACAACTTTTCAGAGACAGGCACTTGTGTGTAACAGTAGCAATCAGTTCATGATTCAGGCAAAATCTGGTACTAAAAAAAATTATCAATTTTCTGCCAGAGCAGCTGCTTGACACAGCTGACTGTGCAACAGCAGAAGTATTACAGCCAGCAAAGGAGAAGGGTAGAGAAATGCAGCTGAACATGTAGAGCTTCATATCTCTGACCCCAGCTACAGACTTGCTTTATCTATCAGAATATAAAGCAAGAAGTGCCAGTGATGGCTTTCAGCTCTGGTTTCATTCCAGCCTAGCCCTGTCTAAATGCTTGCTAACAAAGCTCCACACTTCCTGCACCCAGCTGGTGTATTCCTGCCTTCTCTCTTACACCGGTTCTGGCAGTCCACCAAGCTGTTTCAGCACACTGAGCTAGTAGAAGACTGTTCATGTTTTATGGTTCAGTTAGTTTCCTGCCAGCTATGGTATGGAAGGAAGTGGATAGAACTGCTGCACTGAGCAGTTTGACCAGCTTAGGCTGCTTTGAAACCACCACATTACCTAGACCAATTCAAAGGCTGTGTTCAGACCCGTGTTACAGATTAAACAATGCACGGTTTAGTTTAGCTTCAACTGCAATTGAATTACAGCAATTAAACTGCTTATACCAAAACAAGAGTGTTCATGAAGAGGTCTGCATCAGGCTAATTGGTTTTAAAGCAATTAAATGCATTTCCCTACAACTTTCCTTAGACACAGGCTCACATGAGCTGTACAAACCATGCAAGGTTTGTAACCAAGCAGGTCACAGATCTGCAGCACATCTGCTGTTCTGGGTCATGTCTGAAGTTATACAGTGCCACAGACTGATCTCCTGCACAGGCTTCTCACACATCAAAAAACCCAAACAAAGCACAAAGAGCTGTGTGCTGTCTCCAGGTTTGCCTAGATGGGGTCAACTTCATCATCTATATCCTTTCCAAAACACACAAAGCAAAACTCTACACAAGCTAATTGCTACACGTGGAGACATTGCTGCCACCACCCCACCAGTTGAGAGCTTTGCTGCACTTTTTCTGCCTTGCACAGAGTAGAATAACAGTTTTGAAATTCTGGTTTGTGACTTCTCTGCTGGAGAAATACTGCTCTGAACTATCAGAAAAGCTTGTTTTAATCCAAGCAACAGGAGCCCAGAAAGATTCATTACACCAGGCCTGTAATGTGGCCAGCTCTTGGAGATGACATTCATGATCCTTTCATTTTCTGTGAGAAACTATATTTTCAACTATTATAAAGTTCTATCACTAATTTACAGATTAGGTTGGGTATACAACAAAGAGAAATGGTTAACAGGTATAAGACTAAAGAGTTCTTTATATCCCACATTCTCACTGGCAAAAATATAAGCCTGTAAGGGCATGGGGTGGCTGGTTGGTATTCATGTCCTTGGAGTGGTGCTGCCAGGGCTTTTATCAACATACATGTTAAATTTAACAAACCAACCAAAGCCAATCAGTATCTAGTTAAATAAATACCAATTCTCTTATTATTGGAGTGATTCAACATTTGCTAAGTTTTATCTCTACTATGGTGATACCGAAATGCCATTTACATCACTCCCACTGGTATTTAAAGCACTAGGAGAACATCTTTGCATGGACCAGTGGCTCCCACACAATGACAGCTTGGGTCAACCTAAACCAGCGCTGTGGAGAGACTGGCTTTGGCATCAGCTAGTTCAGGGAACTGCAACAACAGTTAACAGTATGAAAACACGAGTCTTTTTCTGCCAGGTTAAATCCCTCTTAACTGACCAGCTCTAATTAAGAGCCCACAATGCAAGGGAAGCTGCAAGATCATGTGTATGAGAAGGCTGGGACATGACAGTGACCTTTTCAATAACCATGATATTAAATCAGCTCACTGTCCTAAGAAACTTCATCTTAACCCTACCAAACAAAAAGCAAAAAAATTCCTGTGGGCTTAATTCACTGAAACAACATATCCTGAAGTTAGGGCAGCTCTAGAACTACCACAAAGAAATGGAAACTTTATGTATGGCCCACACACCTGTTTGTGGCTGATTAAAGCACCAGAACTAAAATGTAAACATCCACATAAGTAGATATAAGATTTTTAAGTGTCTTTTAGATATTAATTACATCAGAGAGACATAAGTAATGATTTAGCTCAGTTAAGGCATGCAGTACTATTAATACTAGAAAGTGGGCCAGTGTTTCTAAGGAGAAATAAAGATGAGATTTCATGGACAGCTAAATGTATCTAATAACCCCTACTGTCTGTTTAACCAAGTTCTTATGTTATCAAACTCTTTCACAAACTGGTCACTACAACAGCAGAAAAATGTTTCAGTTTTTAAGTTGGTTAGCAAGTTCAGGTGGCTGGGATGTGACAAGCACCACAATGGAAGTGGTGGAATGCAGAGCTAGGAGCTTACCCCAGCCAGTAGCAATCATTAAAGCAAGAAAAACATTTACTTTCTGCTGGCTTAGAAAACTGAAATACAAAGAAGAGTAAATGTTGAGAGCAGTCCAGTGGTGGAGACTGACAGACAAGTTCATAAGGAGAGAAGGGAGAAAAAGACAGGGAGAAGGGACAAAAGGAGCAAGTGTACCTCTTATGAGGTGTCAGGTCCCATATATAATACCTCACTTAACCATACCATGAGAACTGAAACAAGAAATTTACTCTCTGTTAGCACAGATAAGACCTGAATCCAATTTTATAACCATTATCCAGCCAAGATTCCTCATTAAAAAACATGCAGATTATCTGTGCCATGCCTTCAAGACAAACCCACCTGTAGATTCAGAGTTAACCAGACTTGTGAGCCCTGCTGTAGGAATGTGAAGAGCAAGTGGGTATGTGTAAGAACTTTAAAAGGAAGGTAGTAACTATTGTTGCTGTTTTAGAGAAAAGGCTTTCAGGTAAACTCAGCTGCAAAGTCAGTTGCAAGTACAAAAGGAGATGGACAGGCATGAATATCCATGAAATACATACTGCTCAGGGGACTAATTTCAGTGGAAACAGAAATTAGCCACTGTGATTCTTTGATCTTAGGAAAAAATTATTTATTGCAGTAGGAAATACTACCTTAATAGTTTTGATGTTACTACTACTTTCTCCTGTCTTGCCAATCTAGAAGTACTGCTTTAAAGGAAGCCATGGTAAGTGATACAACAGGTTGTTGGTTTTTTGGTAATTTAGCTTTAGTTATTCAGAAACCTAAAATAACACTGAAATATTTGTGTGTAGATTTGAAACATAATGAAAACAAAGGAAAAATTAAAATACTTTCTAACATACAGTAGTCATTGTAAAAAATACAGTAAACCTTGTCTCCACTTAACAGTAGCTTCATGGTAGATGACACTGCTTCACTATCCTGGTTTACAAATAATTGCATTGTAGAGCCTAATTGAAATATTCCTCTTACTCACCTTTGGATCGAGTGGAGATGTCCATCCCCTCCACCACCTCCTGCTCTGCCTTTATTTCCTCTTCAGCCAAGCTGCAGAATTCAAAAAGGTGAATTAGAATACTTTATGGACTGTGTTAATCCCATGACTAACTTCTATCCATTAAGTTCAACCCAACACTGTTAAACACAACTAAATCAAAATTTCTGATGGAATGAAAGGTTTGCTGTTTGCCAGAGCATACATTGACCAAACCACAGTGAGAAACAATCCAGGTACACACATATGCTGCAAGTTACCAAGCACAAAAGTCACATTTTTGTACCAAAGACAGTCTTGTAACATGTACTGAAGATTATGGCAATGTATGTATGAACTGTATGCGTGTGACAGACAAACAGGAATTCTGTTCCTTGCAGCTTCTAATCTCAGATAAACCATGTGGACAGATGCCTGCCAACATTTAAATGCTCATCAGCCTTCGTGAACAGATTAGCTGAAGTAACAGACTTACCAACACAGAACAACTTGTAAAATTAGAAGGTAAAATGTAATTTAAAAATAAATAAATAAATAATTTTAAGGATTTTGGAACTAGACTGTATAACAGAAAACTGAATATTTATCATTTATTGGCAATATAATTCCACCAATTATTAACCATAAAGAGTAGTAACCATAAAGAGTAAGTTGTTACCATTCAATCTTATACAGTCAGTTTCCGTTTGCTCCAGGCAGGATTAAATTATTACAAAGTACATCTGACTTTCTGATATTCTACTAGTGATATGCTATAGTGATGCCATTCAAGAAAACAACTCAATCAATTTGGCTTGTTAAGTCACTTTGGGGAAAGAAGATGGAAAGGAGAGGATAAGTGAACACGAATGAACACAGAGTTACAGAGCAGTTTTGGAGATGTTACTATCCTAGATGAAAGGTAAAAGAAAACACACAATGTTGAAGCAAACCCAAATTCAAAATGATGGACAAATGGGGCTCTGGAGCATCAGGCAGGTATTGCAGTGTCTACCAGAGTACAACAGCCATGAGGGATGCTGCTCCTCTGCTCTACAGGGACAATTCACCATTCAGTCTGTTAATGGAAGCTGTTGCTGATACCAGTTTGCACTGATATGGCAGATTATGAATTTCTGCTGTTGTGCAGCTGGCTGAGGTTCCATACGCCACCCCAGCTTCAGGGACAGGGCCAAGAGGGCAGCTGGAGACCTTTACTTTAGCTACTGTGTATAAATCTGCCTGAGACATCTCATCAGAGCTGGGAAACAAGTGAGGACTTAGTTACATTTATACCAGAGAAACTCTTCAGCCTGACAAAACAGTTTATATTAGCAGGAGTTTTGTTACGGGTATAAGTTAAAAGAGATTTCTAAACAAAGTAAAACTTAAGAGCAGAAGGATTTTTCAGTTTGCTAATTGACAAAACTGCTTTTAATCCACTATGAACTACTGGGTTGCAATTCCTTTCGCAGTTCTAAACAGTACAGTTATGTCAGCAGAAATTTCACATACAAATTAACCAAGCTCAATGTATGGAAAACCCAAAGCTGAGAAGTTCCATGAATGCCAGAAGTCATTGTTCTTTGTCATCTGGATATAGAAATAATTTACAAAATAAGCTCTTTAAAGTCACAAGACACTGAAGGGAAGTTCTATTCTACCAGCATCTACCTCCCAGCTCATGGACTATTTTGATAATTTCAGGAGCAAGGCAAGGCACCCATGTGACCACAATTATGGTAAATGTGTAGCACAGTTGACTGTAAAACAATGCTTCCCAGATTTATTTTGCAAGGGCAGATTAAATGCACAACACAGCCAACCATACTACAATGCTCACACATTTACTATGCATGGGCAGATCAATTATCCTGCACATTTGTTACACCCTTTCCCAGGGGCCTCAGCAAAGAGGAGCTGGCAGTGGCCTGCAGACACCAAAACATTTCATGCACCACTTGCCTTTGCCCATTCCTCTCCTAAGCAAAGGGAAGGGATGGGCTCATGGGATGGGCTCATTGTTCCCTTCCAGTGTTGCATTGGAGTTTTTTCCTTTCCCTCCCTCTTTATAAAATCCTATTTCAATATCGCCAAACTGTAACACACCCCGTATTTCTTGAACATCATGTATATACAATAAATAATGCATACAGGTAAATATGTATTCACACCCAGTAACTCAGTAAGACTGGAGTGATCTGGCAGGGCACATTACCTGCTTCTAAAACACAGGTCCAGTTCTAGACACAGACTAGGACATACAAGGCTTTACAAGACTCAGGTTGAACACTTATGCTCACTTTACATGGGCTACTACTAAAAGGAATGGTTTCCCCAGTCCTTAACTTCTTGTTCCAGAAATCATGTCCATTTCACCCAAATCAGCTCTGGAATGTAACTCTCTGTGCAGCTGGACATGCAGAAAACGGGAGAGAACCACACAGGGAGAAAAGGGCTCCACCCTCTTAGCAGCTCACATTTAAGTTACATTAAAGAAACCATAATATTCCAGACTCATCCAAATCTATGAAGTCATTTTGTTTAAAAAACACACTTTAGGGGAACATGGTACAACATGAAAGATACAGGAGTTGGTACAAATCAGTATTACAATCCAGAGAGTTGACCATGAATCCTGGCTGAAAAATGGGAGTGATGGATCAATCATCAGCAACACCATAGCAGGAACTGTTCCTACTTCAGTGACCAAAGCACCAGGAGATGTTTCAGACTGACTGAGGATGTTCTGTGCCCCTGGGCCCAAACCCATCAGTGCAGGGGGTTACAGGGCAGGACTCCAACCTATTAGTTACAGCCTAGCAGGGTTTTTCAGCTCAGAATGTGTCCCACTCATGTAGTGAGCTGAATTTAGGAAACTGAGTCAGTTTCCTCCATCATCCTTTGAAGTGTTCTTGCAATAGTGCCATGAACAAGAAAAATATTCTTCAGAAACATTTAAGTGAACAAAGTATCTTGCAAAATCTTGATACAAAGAATCATAGAATGATACCATGGCTTGCCTTGGACAGGCCCCTAAAGATGATCCAGTTCCTTGGGCAGGGATGCAAATATCACCTAAAGGATGCCTGAAAACAGCCTTCCCAAAGATTTTAAGTATAAATGAGCAGTCAAAAATACATTCTCCACTTGATACCAAGGTTCTCCACTTTTCTCAGCAATGGAGGAGCATATTCCCTATATACACATGTGCACAGTGTGCATCACTCACACAAAATCCAGCAATTACCTCCTGCACTGTGAAATCTGAACCTCAGAGGAACACAGGCATCTCCACATTCTCTGCAATTAATTAATCTTTTAAGGGAACAAACATTTAGGTATATAAGAAAACCACAGAGCCTCTTCTTAAAAAAAAAAAATCACAATGTTGGTGGGGAACAGTTAAATAAAAGTGTGTCAAACATAGCTGTAAAATATACTGAACATTCAAGGCTCTTCAAAAACATCTCCCATTGCTTTATTTGCCATAATGTATAATGACTTCTGCAACATGACATTGTTTGAATGTTGGTAGTAATGACTGCAGTGGTCATCTTTGAGATTCAAGTTTATAAATACATACCAGCAACCCATAACAAGTTTACAGTAACTTTTCTAAAGCTGACATCTTTTCAATTTTGCACCCTCCATCAATACAAGGAAAATTCTGAAAATGCTTTATAAAGCACAAACTTCCAAATGCAGATATTAACAAAATATTTCCAATTAAATAATTCAAGAAAACAGGTTCTTAACCAGTTACCTTGCTATTACCCACAACAAAATAAAAGGAAAATTAAGACCAGCAGCAAAATAATTAAAAACAAGTATCTCGTTCCATGGAAACAATAACTGTGTGGTCAAGTTGACTATTCTAGAGAGTTTTATTTTGAGAATTCATTTTTGTAGGGCTCAGAGCAGCTATTTCAGCCAGCACGTATTACTGTCACGCATGTATGAATGGGATTCTCTGAGGCTGCAGATCAGAAATGATACTGAAATATACCCAATTTAGTACCTTAATGAATACAACAAATAGCTTATGTAATTCTGAAAGCTACTCTTATTTCCTCATTAAGATGAATGAACACAGAGGACCACATCTTAAGAACACAACTGAAATTTAAGCTTTGCCAGTTTCCCTGTCAAATGACCAGAAAACCAATTAATCATTTAAAACTTCCCTACTCATATTGACAAAACTTGCAACAACAACAACAACAACAGAAGTTTGTTTTCTAAAATGTTAAGCTAATTTGTTTCATACAAACTAGTTTAGCATGTCTGAATGAGGGTAGAAGGGGTGGAGATTATTTCTTTGGGGAGAGTTGGGCACAGAAAGAAAAAAAAATAAGGATTGCAAACATACAAGATTTATTGATACTTAGGTAAAAATGGGAAAAATAACTTAGCTGCCTAATTTTTAAATATGTTCTCTACCAAACTGAAGAGAGGGTGGGGTTTTTTTAATATAAAATTCAGGTTTTCAAATTTCACATCCCTGAACTATATATACTGACTTCTCTGTTTAGGAAAATCATTCCTTCACTAATAGTAGTACTTACCTGAGAAAATGTACATATACAAGAATATATAACACTGCTCTAATCCACAGTAACTACAAAGAGCAATTAAAAGTTGCAGATGAACTACTGCACCTTGACATTTAACCAAGAAAAACTGACAGATATGGAAAACCACTCGAAACAGCTAATGCCCACATACACAATCTAGATCTACATTAGGGAATAACACATGAATTTCAGATCAAGAACTACATATTTCTGGAATTCATTTTTCTTTTTAATTAACAGAAAGCAAAACAAAACAAACAAAAAAAAATGGTTAAAGACTATAAGCACTAAAACTGAATTTCATCTTTAAGATAATTCCTGCCTCTCATGCATCACATTTGTGAGCAGCAATTCCAAATAAAGATTCCAAAAAACTGCATTCAATAAAAATTTAAAACCAAAAACCACTATTTGCATGCCATTGCTGAATAAATAGCAGCTTTGTATGAGCACTCACCTATAACAGTCTCTTACTCATCGGTAGCTATGCTATTTATGCAGGGCTCTTAAAATGGCGTCTGCCAGCACTGCACTGCCTCACTCCTGCTCTGGAGCTAAAATGGTAGCACTTTGTTCAATACCAGCAGCTCCTGTTTACACAGCAGGGCAAGATTCAAAGCCAGCGTCTAAATATCAGAAATGGTAAAGAAGGACCAAAAGGACACCTGACATCCGAACGTTTAACTAAAAAGGCACAAGATAGGGAGATTTGTGAAGTCACAGGTTACTAAGGAAATCACTCAATTTTAGCTTCACCCTCCAGTGTGAGCACCTCGTATTTTACATTTCCTTTTGCAGAATTCCCTGCAAAATGCTCCATGTGTATTAAGCAAACAACACTTCGTATTAAGTAATTAACATACACAAAAGGCTCGTTCAGATATCAGTGTACAACAGTGTTTAAGCTGGTTACCTGTGATAAAAAGCAAAGTAACTACTTTTCATTTAAAATACATTTCAGTTCTTTTTAAAACATTACTCTTATTCAGTGTCCATTTAAAATAGCTGCAGAAAAGAGAAAAATCAGGGGAGGAAGGGGGATCCTTGGTGTTACATAGTCATCTTTAAGTCTATTATCTACACAGCTGAGGCCCAAGCAAGGCAACCAAATAGCTGCAGATTTCAGATGGTAAAAATATAATTTGAGAACAATCATGCTTGAAATTAAAGGTTTATATCAGGTGAATTAAGAATGTTAACATCCTGTTACAGGATGGTTTTAATCTCAGTGTGAAACTCAGATGCTCTGACAACAGGCAATAAAGGGTTAACATGAGAATGACAGACAACTACCAAATACATGAAACTCATTTCTTATGTAGCTATGGCTAAATGAGTCTTTAACCCATGAGTACAAGACATGTTTATTAACAAATGTACTTAAATTACTTTCTAAATACAATTTAAAGGGCCAAGCTGGATGGCCTACTGTGATGGTTTCCATTCTGCAGACCCCTCAAAGCCAGTGTACTACCACAAAGGGGTTTGCAGACAATAACCAAGTAAATCAAACCTAGTCTAACAGGCTTAAAGTCACCCCAATGGGATTTATGTGCCCATGGGAAAAATACTGGGGATCCACAAATATGCAAAATTTGAAAATTGGTGTCTACTCCATTTTACATGGGCAAAGATTTTGTTCAACTTTCAAGATACTTAGGAAATTCAAATTAATACCCAGAATTTCAGACAGAGGAGAGCTTTTACTGAGATTTATCTCCCTTTAACCAATTATGCTGGAGTAGTACCACCACTATGGAAAACTGACCACCAGCTATCACTTTTCAGCCACTGGATCTACAGGCAGGGCCAGTAGCTAAAAATTGATATAATACAATACACTGGAAAACAAGGCAGAACAGGAAAAACAAAACAACAAAGCCAGAAACAAAACACCAACAAAAACCTCAAGTACAAGTGATATCACAAAATGGAAGACAGCTCAGGAAGACAAGCCAGTTGAAGTTTGTGGACATGATATGAAGGGCTAAATTTGTAATGTAAACTATCTATTTCTGCTCTTTAAGCACGAAGTTCCTTTTATTACATGCTCCCTTAGTAGCAACGTAGGTTTTCTGCAACATTTCAATACTCCTACCTTCTGGGGGTGGGGGGGGACTGTTACATTTGGAGTAGTTTATACTCTGTATTTTTCTCATTCCCAATATGTTAAGTAGTGTCATTTGTTTAAAGAAATTACTCAGCTTTTCCCTAGCACTATTTAGCTTCCAAGTAAAACAGTTTGCCTGCAAAGAATGAAAAAGGCATGTAGCTTTTAAAAAGCTACTGTTTTCACCATGATTTATAATCCAGATCGCTCCTTTGTTTCCCCCCCCCCCTTCTTTGTCCAGTTAATTACAAAAGTAACTGGATGTTGGCACTAAATAATAATGGCTAATCATATTCATCCTGGGCAATTCAAATTACTCTCTAGTAACCAGAAAACTTACAGTGCAATTATACGATTAACTGCTAGTTATAATCAGAATAATGGCCATTTGCTCCAAGCTGAATAAACCTCAGCTGCATTGCTTCATACATGTCCTGTCTAATTGTGATTGTAACAAGATCCAGGCCAGTAAAATCTTGAGGAGAAAGCATACGTGCTTTTTCCCTGCATCTGTCACTTACACAAAACCCCACATTCCATCTGTCCCGAACAGAAAAAAAACAGCAGAGTGCTGCTTATTATGCAACCTAGGGAAGTGAGTGTACCTTGACAAAGCACCAAAGAAAAAAAATAAAATAAATTATATATTAAATTCTTCAGCTTGGCTGAATTTGCTTTACTTAGATGGAACAAAGATGGCAGAAATTTCCAGAAGGCCTTTCTCAGCCTTGCCACTGCAATTGTCAATCTTTAACCTGCCTGCTGCGGCAATTGGCTCCGGCGCTGGCGGAGCAGCGCCATTGGGCTGAGCCGAGGCACAACGCTGCTGTCTCTACCTTGCCTCAGACATCTTGCTGCAATGCAGACATTTGTTTTTTGTGAACTATAAAAGAATTATACTCGAGTGATTGAAAATAGTGAACTTTAACAGACTCACGATGCTCCGTTTCATTACATGCACGAGGGCAGCTCACACAAACGCGCTTCACTGTCAGCAGCGTGTCTGGAGGTGCAGATTTGAAACAGATCCTGGTTTAACAAAACCTGTGGGAGCCATTTTAATACAAGCTTTCTGATTGCAGATCACTTACCCCTGCTTCCTCATATTAAACAAATATTATGTTGTTCACTCTTAAAGGCTGAAAGTAAACTACTAACGTGGATAAACTGCTACTAGGAAAATTGTGCCCACTGCTAATATGTATAAGCTACTACTAGGAAAATTGTGTCCAAATTTCTGGTTTTTAGCAAGTGAAGAACAAAAACCAGAGTGACTTCTTAGCTGTGTCAGCACTTTCGTGTATGCTGAAAAATGCATTAAAATTGCATACAGAAATACTATCACATGAAATCCAGTGGTACCCCAGCAGTGTTTCAGGTTTCAAATTGAACTAGATATTCTTATAATCTAATCCTAGGGGATTGGGATGGGGGGGGTGGGGGGGGTGGGGGGGTGAACGGAGAAGGAAAGCTTTTAACCAAAGTGAGACATCCAACATAAGATACACTGGTAAACAAATAACCAGAGGTAAATTGCAACGTTAAAGAACATTACCAAATACATGGCAAGGGGCTGTGAAACTTTGCATGCACTGTGCCTCAGCACAGTCATTTGCAAAGCCAGACTAGCTTTCAGTTCTTTCCTAAAATAATGAATGTGTATGGACTGTTAAAACAAGTGCAAAAATTACATGAAAAGCACAAAAGAGCATCCTTCCTCTGCTTTTGTAACAGCCCTGGTGATCACTGAGAAACAGCTTGTTCAAAAAGCATGCAGGCGCTACAATTAAAATCTTTATAAAGAGCACAAAATGTTTCTAAATTAGTTATAAACCAAGCAAGTTTGTCAGAGGTTACACTTTGTATAGTATCAGAAACATATGCTCATTAAGTGTTATTTACTTTACTTCATAAGGTCACTTCATTGCTGAGGACTAGCACTTTCATCACACCCAAAAAGCCCAAGGAACAGTGAAAACGCACTTTACCCTGCAAACATGGTAATTAATGATCTATGAACAAACAGCAAGTAGAATATTTTTCACTGGCCTAAGGTAAACAGGAAGTAAAAGCTTCAAAATTTAGAGACAAATTATCAGAAAAACAGTGCATTCAAATAGAGCAGTTTACATGTACAAGTCCCTTAAAATGGACGCTAAGTAAATCTGATCTTTTAAGTGACTAAGCACCAACATCACTTCACCTACTGCACTAACTGACCCAGTAAAAATAAAATCTTTGGAAAACTATTAAAAATGTTCAGAGAGTAGCATGCTGCTTACTTACCAACTGTTCAAGCACCCATCTCATTTTTCCAGTTAAGAAGATACAACAGGCTGGCAGATTTGGGAATTGATCAAAAAGGAATTTCTTGAAATAATTACGTAGCATTAAACCAAAAGTTAAAAAAAAATAAAAGGGAAAAAAAAAACCAAGAACGAACAACATGTACTACTGTCATGAACCACACATGATTTTATATCTTCTGGACTCCACAACACAGAACTGTAGCTGATACAATGTAAAACAAAAAGGCACAGATAAAAGTTACATTAGTTTATTTGAACTATGCAAAACAAGAAAGCTAACAGTTCAGAAACATTATCCATAAAGCATCAGATTTGTAAACAGATGCACTGCTGCGTTTTACTGAGCAGCACTCCATTCCCAAAATCTGCAGCATAAAAACTCCCTTTTAAAGGAACAAAATATTAACCATACATTGTCCCTCAGAAAGAGAAAAGCGTTGTATTAATTACTCCTGCAAGAAAAAAGGTTCAATAATCATTTCAAGTTAAGATAAGCTGCATAAAAAACATGATGCAACAGCACACCACCACCTAGGCCCAATATCTACAATCTGCCATTAGCACTTTTTGCTGATGCCTAGGTTTTTAAAAATCCCATATTTTCTCAGAGATAACTTATCTTAGCTGTTCCATTCACTGTTTAGAAAGGTAAACTTGCCTGTTCCTCTGTCTGCCATTATCCCTGCTTGACTCCCTGTAGGGCAGTTAAATGCATCTGCTCCCTAGCTTCCATTTTCTCTCCAGCAGGCATGTGACACAACAGACAATAGTGCTGGCAAACTGCTCAGAGACAGAAACCTCCTTTGGAATACCAGGATCTTGATAAACTCTAAAAACACCATCCTCCTGTGAAGAAGTAGGCATGCCAAGGCTTTGCCAGACTGTAAAATAAAGCTGTGGCTAATGGCTACTAACCATGTGACCCAAGAAAGCAAATTTAAACAGTTCCAACTTAATATAAGTGCTGTGGTGTGAGTTTTGCACGAGAAATCACAGAGAATCACACTCTCAACCCACAACTCATAGGTCTTAGAGAAAAAGCAAGGTAAAAAGCAAGGCTTACCTCTGTGGATGCATTGTTAACACAGTGTTATGTCAATACTTATAAAACATGGAGGACAGGCTCTCAGTACTCGGGCAGGGAGGGCTTGGCACTTGGGCTTGATGATCTGTCTTCCCCATGAAAGCCGCCCCCGGATTGGCTGCCCCGGCAAATCCGCATGTACGGCGCCAGGGGATTGGCTGAGACACTTCCTGAGCGATTATCTTTGTGCGGCTCGGGGAGCAGGAGCCATCCCGGGCTCGGAGCAGGCCGGCGCGCTAGGCCCCGCTCCGCTCGCCGCCGCCCTGCCGCCCCGGCCCGCTCTGCCCCGGGCCCGGGCCCGCACCGCCCGCCTCGGGGAAGCGCCCGCACACCGCCTGCCCGAGCAAACGGGCCCCAGCCTGCCGCTCGTTGAAGGCAATCTGTGTGCTCCAAACGCGAAGGAGGCAGAGTTCGCCCGGGTCGCGAGGGCTGTTCTTTTGTTTGCACGGAAAGCGAAATTCGCTTTGCTGGTGCTCTGCTGGCCGAGAGAGCCAGGCCGCAGGCAGAGAGCAAAACTTACCGAAAGGGCACGTGCACAGGAGGGACTGAAATTAATACCTCAGAATTCAGAGAAGGGCTCTCCTGCCCCAGAATTTAAATACATGAGCATGCAGCAGAGCAACAATGTACCTACAGCGTGATTTCTTTAGATAGCACGATACAGCTGAGTCTTAACAGCAAAAAGGAGCCTTAAACAGGAACACTCGTGTCTCCTTTTCCCAAAAAAATTATAATAAAAAAAAAGTATTCCAGAATGGAAATCGCTTTATCACAGAGCGTTGCTGCCACTTGGTGCAGGCCCTCCCTGTGTTTAAAATGCTGCAGAGCAAAACTAAAAATATCCAGGTCACCCCAGCCCCTGAGATCTGCAATCCCCCCCGGCCCCCACCTTTCGGCCTGCTCGGGCTGTTACACAAAAACTGACTTCCTCAGGAGCGGCTGTAGCTGCAGTTTCCTGGCCGTTAACCCTGTAGCACTTGGTGCTTTTTAAGATGCAGCGCAGGCCCTGGAAGCACACATCTCTCTCTACGTGGCAAAGTTATCAGTCTGCCCCCACAAAAGCATTCACGTAGCTTTTCAGATGTTTTTGCTTTACCTTTTTGTCTCCTGCTAAAATGCTGCAAATGAAACAAAATGAGAAAACGGTGTGTAAGCAACCGGTTTGATCTTGGGCCAATTCCCAAGCTTTTGATTAAAAAATGTGATTCCGTTCTTTTCCCTAATGCAGTGAAAGTGGGAGGATTTATCGTTCTGCCAAGAAGGAAGTCTTAACTCCAGATGAAGATCTTAAAGGTTAAATTTTTAGAAAGCCTCCAGCAAGCCTTTATATTATGGTTCAAAATTTTGCATCTGTGTTACATAGCTCTGTATTATCATTCTGTAGCCATGAAGATTGTAATGGAAATTGCAGATGAAAGGGTGATTCTGAAGCATATTGAATATCAAATAATTATTTATTAAACAAAAGCAAAAAGAAAACAACAAGGGAAGATGTAGAGGGAGACATTGACATTGAAACAATAATTATTAAATAATGAGCTAGAATAACCAAAGGAAAATAAACATTCTTCCAGTACAACATGCAGGATCTCAGATGGTACAAAAACAACTGTAAAAAGCCCTCTTCCATAAATCTACGACAGTTGCAAACAGAATATGCACATCACGTTTAGTCGAGTGCTAATAATCCCAGAAACAATCACCACAAAAAAACCTAGTGCCCTCCCTTACCTCCATACAGCACCTCTCACGATATAACTACTTTACCACACAAACCTCTCTGCCTGAGAGCCGACGTGACTCACAATTGTGCCACTCAGTAAAATTAGTCATCCTGCTCTGCATTGTCCCATACTGCATTCAGATTATTCCTTGAGATAGCATTGTCACAGGGAACTGCCACAGCAGCCCATCTCTGTGCTTACACTTCTGTGTCTCTGCATTTCAGGCTGCAACAGAGGATTAACAGCCCAGAGTATAAATTATCATCTCATAAGGAATTCTGGAGTCCCTGCTGGAAACATTTTCTCTTTTTAGATTTGGCAATGTTTTTCAGGGCAGGGAGCAGGGAGGCTCATGGATACACTGACCGTTTGTTCTGTTTTAGGAATGTAGCAGAAACTGGAGAGAGTGCTGCTATAAAGGGAATCATACAGCCCACTACAGCAGCGGGAACACAGTGGAAATTCATCACATTCAGTGAATGCTTGCATCAGTTTCAACAGTTCAAACCATTCAAGATAGATTTCTTTTTAATTGAACTAAAAAGGCCTATGTTGCTCAGAGATATCACCCCCCCAACACAGAAACATCCAAATTTTGATTCCTCTTAACAGGAAATGTGAGGATTGCCAGTCATTAACATTTATGCTCATTGTGTGACTGCTCTACTCTAATATTATTCTCTTAAAAAAGGAAAAAAAAATATCCTAATCCCTGTGAAGAACAGCATGAGAACAAAACTAAATACACAGAATTTGTCAATGCTTTGTGCTAAGCCAGACCCGACTCCGGGAATGTTGTAATGCTGATGGTGCCTGGGAATGCTGCCAAGCTGACACACTTGGGCCTATCAGACAGAACGAGCACGCAGTGGAGAGAGGCAACAGCAGCCTTTGGAAAGGCCTAGGGCCCCCTCTCCTCTTGATTCAAGGAAGTGGTGGCCCAAATGCAAAAGAAAAAATTTATAAACCTGCAGTCATTAGCAGGAACAAAACCATAGAAAACACATCAGACACATATAGCATGTGTATTCAGCCACTCAGCTACTCTGCTCAAAAAAGACAAAAGAATTCTGTCAGGAATCAAAGGGGAAGCTTGGAATATATTTCTCTTTATTCTCTTGTCTACAAGACAAGCTATTTCTCTACATGCTTATTTTGCAGCAGGAGGTACAAGCCTGGTATAACACACAGGTACATCTGGAAAATACAGATTTTTGTCTTAAGTCACCATGATTGTATGTCCTGCTGCAGCTTGATCATTTCTTTTACATAGGAGTAGTGATTTTTTGTTTGCTTTGTTTTTTTGGGGTTTTTTTTGTGTGGGGGGAGGGAAGGAAATGTAAAAAAACAAAAAAGAAGAGCATGAGAGGGGATGCTAAAAGCTTTGTTAAAGCAGAAAACAGGGCGGAGCTCAGATTAGCTTGTATTTGTCCTTTTCAGCTCTGGAGATACTGAGGGAAAACAGGGCTGTAAGGCAGGGGTTAAAAATGGCTAAACAGAGAAACCAAAGGAAAGATGGAAAGCAAATTCAGTCAAAAGGAAATTAAAAGACAATAGTGTTAAAAGTACAACCCATTATACAGGTCTTTACAAAGAATTCTGCCCACTGTACAGCATCTCCAGAAAGCGCACACACCAGGCATCACAGAGTTATAAGGGACTATACTACATAATATATACCAGAGCCTCCAAATTAAACAAATACCAGTAAGGAAAATGTCTGCCTGTATGACAGAAACAGGGGCTGATATTTACCCCTCCCTACAGTGGGTGAATCATCACTGACAGAGATGGAACTTTAAGTGATGGACAACAGATGGAGCATTTTGAACAGATAGACAAAAGGGGAAGTGTCATATTTTTCATGTATAATAAATAGATAAAAAGAGGAAAGAAAATGCATTAAGAGTGTGTAGAATGGGATTTCCAAGTTCTTGGCTGATAACCCTGATTTCTAGAGTAAGAACATAAAATATTGTCATTCAGTGTCCTGGAAAAAAAAAATCTTCAACTTTTCTCCTTTTATCCTGAATCTGACAAAATATCAGTAACTGCTTGAAGACTAGTAGACCGCTGTCTGGTACAGAATCCAACAATAAATGTCTATAGAAACAGTTCCTCAATTTTCAAAAGTAGATTGGATTCTAAAATTAGTGACCTGTCAAAGAAGGTTGTTAATTTCATAAATTATTAGAAACAACAGAAGAAGGTATCTATGCACAGCAGGCCCCTGGCTTGCCTGTGAGCTTAAAACGCCTTGCATGCATTGGTCCTTCTGAAGAGCAGCTTTCAGTACTCTGGGCTGACAGTACTTGTTCTGGATTAAAATGGTCACTCACTGTCTGCAGATTAAAACCTGGTTCAGTTTGTAACACACACTGAATATCTGGTGCATTATGAAAGTGTCTCTTGATCGCTATTTTTAGTGTGCTTCATGTAAATTTCTTTCAAAAGGAAATCTCCATTCATGTTCAATCATCTGCCAAAATACCTGGGGGGTAAAAAAAAGCATCTTTGAGCCCTTTAACAGCTGTAGCTTTTTAAAAGAAGTGCTACAGCCTATGTTATCTTAAGGCATAAGCCCATTTCATTGCTTTCACCTCCACTTTGAACCAGTCTTTCCACAATTAAACAGCTGGGCTGCTGGATATTCTGTATAAAATGGAATTTTCATTATTATGTATTTAAATTTTATGTTCTATGTTAAAGGCCTAACAGATACAATTGCTTTCATATTTTATATGCAGACAAATACTTCTCTAGTTACCCAGGAGGCAGCTGTGAGACACATGCAGCCATGGTGCACTCTGGCCTGAAGCACACCCACCGTGCAGGTGAACAAGTGGATTTATCAGCCCTGCTCTGTGATGAGTCCAACCCTGCACAGGCAAGCTCTGTGGCCATGGAAATGTAAGTACCCTGCATGAGGCCTAAGTACAGAATCTTGAAAGAGGTTTGTACTTCACCAAGTGATTTCAATGGCCTTGTGTGACACATCTTGTATGTAGCACTTATTCTGGCATAGGGTACTCCTTAAGGAAACAAAAGGAAGTCACTGCTCTTAGGCAAGGATTATTCAGGACTACGTAATGCTAAACTCCAATCCTGTTACCATGATTTCTTTCTTGATTTTTTCACATTCAGAAAGCAGTTGGTTAGCAATAATCAGATGACATGACTTCTTTCATGTTTTGGTTTGTTATTACTGTTGTTTTAGTTTGTGTTTTTTTAATTAAATCTGATCATGTCTCAGAAACTAAAGCTCATACCAAAGATGTCAAGTGACAGAATTACAAAGATAAAGTTATTACATTAATTTTTCCTGCACAACCCACTGCACATTCAGACAATATCACTTTCACTTTTAATCTCCTTCATGTTCCTCCACACACTTAATTCAGCTTGGCTTCAGCTTCAAGGCTCTGCACGTTCACACCTTTCTCCTCGCTATGTGCTATTCCAATTGCTATTTCATCTCAGTTTTGTGGTTTACCTCTCACCAGCAAAAAGTCCTTTCTTTTTCCACCACAGGTTTCTTTTCTTTTTCAGTCAGACTTACTGCATCTCATCCTTCCTTCCAGCCACTGCACTCAGCTGCACTTTTAGCAGAACTGTCTGTGACACCAAGAACAGTGAACCAAAGATTTATTATGTTAACTTCAACCAGGAAAGGCTCCAGTTCACACCAGTTCACAACACTGCTGCAGTAACTGTTGTCATGGCAGGACTGGGAGCAGGCATGAGCAGCTCCAGGAAATCAAAACCATCACTGCCACCATGAGAAGTTTTTGTGAAACTATGTGATCAAGCACTACATCTATCTTTTCATCACATTTGTGGTATTAACTAGGTTTTCTTCATGTCTTAATGACACTGTAGATCTGACTTTGTCTCTTCAACCCATGAAAGGACAAGAACAAAAAAAGCCTTTGAAATAGAATCATGTCTCTGTAAAGAAGCAACACGTTTTCCAGCTGTGGCTTTGCCTTCTGAAGCCAGGTGAAAGCCTTGCCTGTAATTAGTACACATCACTCACATTAATTAGCGTGTACATAAACTGTTGAATTTATGCTATGACCTTTACAGATTGTTATTTTTCCTGCACTGCTGGACTGACAGCCAATGTTTACTGACTTCCCCTTATCAGGTGACAAAAATGAGGACATTCCTGAGCTAAAGACACTGTAAAGTTGTTTTCAACAGTTGTTTCATTTTGCTTACTGTAAAGAAATGCACACCCACACGAAAGTAATTCTGAAATACCAGAACGAATCATGCTCTATTTAATCTACTTGCCTTTAACAATCAAATCCAAGTGTGTGTTAATTATGTTCAAAAAGTAAGTCTTTAGTATGTCAGTGGTCTGCAAGTTTTGTTATTAAAAGTCACAATATCCTCATATGAATTAGAGTGGACACGTGTCACAGTTGAGGGGAGTCAAAAGTGAACCCGTATGCAACATTTCAGCCATATAAAGAGCACATTTACATTGGAGCTATTTACATGGGTATGCATTTGTTCAAAGCTTAGATCTTGATAGATAGTGTAGAATACCACCAGCATTTCAAATAACACCCAAAAAATGCCCTTTTTTCTGATGGCCCAAAACCCAACAAAGGGACTCTGACAAACCAATGATACACTGTCTTAAGAACAGAGCAGCATGTCCTAAGGCAGGGCTCTCAGCAGAAACTTCAAATGCAGCTGCCTGTATAATTTAACATATCAAAAACTCAGTCCTCTGTAACTCAGTGTATGAAAATTAAAAATTCTCTTTAATATTGCTTCTATTTGCAAACATTTGTAAAGCAAATGCAATTTCTAAATAGCAATGCTTTGAAAAGTCATTCCTGCTTGTTCCAAACTTGTTCTTTTAAATGAAAAATGTTACCTACATCTGGTTTTATATTTTGTTCTTCATTTTAAAAGATGATGAAAGTTTATAAATACTTGAAAACAATGTAAATTATTTAAAGGAAAAACAAGTCCTAGTGCAGAACAACCAGCTTTGCTCTATAAGAAATTTCAGACCAACATATTGTTCTGGTTTTGTTATCAATGGGCAATTTCTAAAATTTGAGTCCTGGACTAAAGATCTCTGTAGATTTGTGCATAGTGTATTTGATATTCTCTACTGACTTCTGTATACAATTTACTGAACTGGACTCATGGTCTTGACTTCGACATTTCTATATGATAGAGACTTAAAAATAAACCTCTATACACACATAAAAAGGACATTTATATATAATAGGACAAACAACTAGTAAAGAATATTAAAAATTATCTATTTCTACTCACTTGAATACTTACTAATAAAATAGCCTTGCTGCATAGAATGACCAAAAGCTTCTTTTCCTTATTTTTTGTGTGGAAAGGAAATAGTAATAAGGCCACTAAACTGGTATTTTCCAGGCCGCAGATGTGAAATTGTGTAGGAGGGTAGCATCCCCTAGTGCTCGTTTGTGGGACATTACAAGACACCCGGAAAGGCACTTTGTTAGTGAGTTCCCCATGGAACATCTGTCCTAGGATTTGGTGGGAAAGAGGAGCTTCCTAAGGCATGATATCCTCCTCCATCCACATCAAATACCTCCTGCAATAATTTAATTTTATGAATACAAGCAAATACAAACCATTTGGAATCATTGCTGATTCTCAGTCCAGATATGTTTTGGCCGTATAAGTCACAGTGTATTGTTAAGTATTGTAGCAAAACTTAGTCAGGGTGGCAGAAAAGACACAGGCTAGAAACAAACGATTTCTTTTATGGTGCAGCAGCACACAGAAAATCCTGAATAAACTGAATAATCCACCAGAATGCACAAGGCAGCCACACACACATAACTCCAATATACACTAATAAAAGCTCACCATACTCATGGTAACACCTCATAGAGAACAGGTGGGCATATGGGCCCTCAAAATACACCTCTAATTTCATTACAAAATGTTGATATCTTCAAAGTTTTTTCAATACCCAGTGACATTCAGAATGAGTTCTCTTGAACAAAGCACACGATTCCTTTGAGCTTTAATATGGCAGATTAAAATTCAGTTTGATATTAAGTTCACTAAAAATAAGGAAGGTCTGTCTGAGCTTTTGGAGCTACATTTCATTTACATTCAAGTGAGCTGTTGTAATCAGAATAACATTTTCTGAACAGAATGTATTCTCTTATTAGAAAATTGAAAAAAAAATATTATTTTCAAGTGGTATGAGAATGGCAGTGTTAGAGTTTTAGAAGTTAATTTCAAATGGACATAAGAGCTTAAGTCAGAGTATCTGTGTTTCCTGCAGTAACCCAAAACTGAAAGAGCTAATTTACAATTCTCTTCTCAATTCCCGTCTAAACTTTGTGGTTTATCACATTTTTGGGGGTGATAAAGGTCAATGATGAATTAAATTATTTTCAAGTGTTTCATCCCATTTCAGGAGACTTACTGCATCAACATCCAAGCACTATCAGTGTGCTCACACAGCCACAAACACACTACCTCAGAAAATACCAAAGAAAGCATAATAAATATTACTCAATATTCACTTATGCAGAGTAACCATCAGATTCCTGAAAAAAAACCACCAAAAAAACCAAAAGCCAAACAAGGGAGTCTTATGAACACAGATTTAAAAAAAAACCCCTCATACAATACAAAAGAAAAAAATAAGCTTATTTACAGTTTCAAATATTTCCAGTGCTCAGAAAGCAGGGGCAAGGCTGGGGCTGAGGTAAAAGCTCTGCCCTGCTTTCAGGATGGGCTGGGGGCTGGGAGAGCTCTGTTTCCCCCCTCAGGTGTGCAGACAGGGGCTCTCACCCTCCTCACAGGGCTGCTCCTCTCTCCGGGCAGCCAAAGGAGCACAACAGCAAAGGCCACCCACAGCAAAGCCCCTGCCCTGCACACCGGGAGTTTGTGCAGCTCAAAGCCACCCAAGGCACCCAGAAAGTGCCCTGGGGATGCCAGGAATGCCTTCACCCAGAGGACCTCTTGTGCCCCCTGTGCAGCTCCAAGCCGCTGCTCTTCTTTCCCATTTTTGCCTCACCATTCCACTCCTGAGCTCGAATCCACTGCTCCTCCTCCCTTGTCATGCCATGGCTTCTGCCAGTGAAGGATGACACACGTTCCTCTCAGTGACCCTTATGTCCCCCCCCACAGGGACACATTGGGCACCATCTCTACATGCACTTCCAGATGAAAATTTTACTGTTACAAACATGCATGCACACAGGTGTTAAAGACATTTCTTGCCCTAGGTTTCCTTCGGTAGTGTCAGGTATTCAATTTCAGGGGGGAAAATAATTTAATAGTTGAGAGGTACAACAATAGGAACAGCTCAGACTGATGCCTGTGGACACAGACCCTGAACAAAGCAACCCCTGGAGTTTTGTGCCCTTACAGTACAAATGTACAAATTAATGTACCTCTCTCCAATGGTGATTTTTGTCTCTGGGGCTCTTCAGAGTCTCTGGATGTTGGACTCTCTCCACCCTGGCTGGAGACACAGGTCCTGAGGCCTTTGTTAGGCAAAGGGTGGACACCTGTTCCTGGCTCCAGGTGTTTCCAGGGCACAGCATGCAGCTTGCACTGGTATCTTGCACACCCACCTGCCTGCCCTGGGGGGATTTCTCAGCACAGGCATGGTGGAATGCTCTCCTTATACACACACACACAGTCTTAACAAAAAAGGAGTTTATTAAGCAAAGAACATAACCTGCTGTTTACTATGAGAGCAGTAAATAAACATTAGGAAAGAAACCACAGACTATTTTAGTTCAATTTCTGTCTGTGCTGGCAGGCAAGGGCTACATTACTGAAAATATATTAGAAATAAATCACAAAAAGCTCCATTCAAATGAAGCAAAGAACTGTAAATATGAATTAATCTAGTGTGAGAGCCAACAAACACTGCCCCAAAGTTTCTATGTGTCTTCCCTGTGCAAAGCAATGCATAAGGGTGAGTTTCTTCTTCCATTCCTGATAATACTATATTAATTGCTTTTGCTCGGAAATCCGTGAGGGAATTTACATTTAAAGCAGTTGAAAAGAGTTATCAGTGACTGAGAGACAGGGACATCCGAGTTGAGATCAGAAGCCAATTTTATTGAGTATACAAGGCATTTATATAGGGTTTTACTTGTATGGCACTTATACAGGGTTCTATTTTTGGTAACAATTTCCCATTGGTTATACACTCTTCATGGCATCAGTTACCTGGAAATCATTACAAAGTTTCACAACGTATCTCTTGGTCACTTCTACCCCAGGGAGAAGTTATCTGTGACTGACTCTCCCATGATTTCTGTTTAAGTCTAAGATCCTAGGCTCCTTTATCAGTTCCATTGTGCTCTGTTTCATTCCCCATAAAGAGTCAAGAAGAGGGGAAGAAAACAAGCGAGTACAGCCGCATGCATCTCGCTGTATTGAAATGCTTTTGGTGGTAAGGGTGGCCAGTTATGGGGGTGAGGGAGTGGGCCAGGACCCCTGGTTGGCCAGCTCTTTCTGGAGCAGCATTTGGGGGATGCTGTGGCGCATGAGGCTCGGAGCTCGCAGACACCGGACCCAGCGCAGCTGGAGCCAGGCGGGGACCGCTCCCTTCTCCCTGGCACAACGAGAGGGCACGGACTGGAGCTGCACCTAGGGAAGTTTAGGTTAGACGTTGGAAAAAAATTCTTCACTGAAAGAGTGATTGGGCAATGGAATCGTCTGTCCAGAGAGGTGGTGGAGTCACCGTCCCTGGACGTGTTTTAAAAAAGACTGGACGTGGCACTCAGTGCTGTGGTTTAGTTGATGAGGGGGTGTTAGGTCATAGGTTGGACTTGACGATCTGAAAAGGTTTTTTCCAACCTAGTTCATTCAGTGATTCCATGATTCTGTGTTTCTGTCATCCTGTGACTCCGTGCTTCCGTGTCTCCGTGGTTCTGTGGGCGCCTGCAGTACCGCGCTCGGGCCGACAGGCGGCAGCAGCGCAGCGCAGGGCCGGGGCTCCCGGGAGAGAGGGGACCCCGAGCCGGGCTTTGGGGCCTGGGACAGCCCCGAGCCGGGCTTTGGGGCCTGGGACAGCCCCGAGCCGGGCTTTGGGGTCAGGGACAGCCCCGAGCCGGGATTTGGGGTCAGGGACAGCCCCGAGCCGGGCTTTGGGGCCTGGGACAGCCCCGAGCCGGGCTTTGGGGCCTGGGACAGCCCCGAGCCGGGCATTGGGGCCTGGGACAGCCCCGAGCCGGGCATTGGGGCCTGGGACAGCCCCGAGCCGGGCTTTGGGGTCAGGGACAGCCCCGAGCCGGGCTTTGGGGCCTGGGACAGCCCCAAGCCAGAGTTTGGGTTCGGGCCCAGCTCCGAGACGGGCTTTGGGCAGCACGGAGATTTGGAGCAAGGCTGGATGAGCCTGGGTTTGAAGGTTTGAGTTACAGCTGAAAGCTCCGAGGGCCTTTGAGCTGGGCTTTGTTCACGCCCTCCTGGCTGCTCGTGCCTTGGCAGGATGCTTGCAAAGGTCTGCAGATACGAGCCTGTAGTTCTTGGTGGCAATGCACAGTCATTTCCTGAAGAGAGCCTGTAAGAAAGATGGAGAGAGACTATTTATAAGAACAGAGACAGAGCAAGGGAAGATGGTTTTAAAGTGAAAGAGAATAGGTTTAGATTTGGTACTAGGAAGAAATTCTTTACCGAGAGGATAGTGAGACACTGGCCCAGGTAGCTCAGTGAAGCTGTTACTCTTCAAGGCCAAGTTCCAGCTCCATTCCAACCCTTTCCAGTAATTTTCCCTGCAATCTGCTGATACTGACAAAGTTACCTTGCACTGCTGTGAAAATTTAAATTCTTCTAAATTTCTTTAAATTTGAGTTGGGGATAAACAAAGTTTATTTAACAAAAAGCTTTAATCTTTCTTCTAGCTATCTGTCTTCCCATTTCCCCAGTTACAATTCCTGGGGTAGCACTAATTGAGCCTTACTGAAATTGATCTCTGAGCTTTATAATTTGGACAGTTCTCCCACTTCCTCTTCCATAGCCTTGGTCACTTGACAGCCATTTACCTGGGATAATAACTTGGTGCCTTGTAGCTTTTAAAGGATAATGCCTCATCACACACAATATATGTGCATCATACTTTGTGTTACAATATACAGACTTGGCAGTACATGTTAGTGAGATTTTCTCCCAATCACCAGAAGAAATTTGGTTTCTCTTGTTTGGAGATGGAGGCAGCTTTCCATCAGATCTATTTGATTTGATGACTTTAGTTTCATTATGTTTGTCCAGTGTCTTCAACTCCAGCCATGACAATCTAAAAACTAAGCATGGCATCTTTCTAGTTTAACAAATGCAGTTAAATTTACAAATAGAATCAGCTGAAAGAAAGCCAAGATAGATAACAAGTAACAACAGTGGCAGAGTGCAAGTGGGAGACAAAAATAATCAACTATTATCCTCAGTAGTTATCGGAGTTAAAGAGGTTGGACCAATTCCTTGTGTAGGATATTCAGGTGATACAGGGTTCTGCTTAATATGTTCCCAGATATTTTGTCTGTTGTCTTTTAACATTTGCTCTCATTGGCTGTATCCCTGTAACAAAGAGATAAGCTTTACATGTCATTTTAACTGAGATGCTGTTAAAGTTATGTATGTGTTTGTTTTGTTTAGTTTTCTTTAGCATGGTGGTGAGGTTTTTTGCTGTTTTGTTTTCTTTCTCTTAAAGGAAATAATCACTCACCATCATACACTAGAGGGTATCATTATTATCATCATAATAATAATAATACATCACTCACCATCATACACTAGAGGGTTAAACTTTTGGGAACATTAGATACAGCACCTGTCACTATTAAACAGGTAAGATCATCATCTTACACTCACCTGCAACATCTTACATAAAATATTTGTTTTATTCTGTCTCAGTGCTATTCTACTGTTGGATATTCTCTCTCAAACCCTCATATAAACATGCTTAACCCCCAGCACTCTCAGTCTTTGACTGCCTACAATGTGGATGACATTTAATGAGCTTCCAGGAACTGCAGGCCATTATTTAGCCACAACCACATCTGTAGCTGACAGACCAGTGCAGTCCCTCTCAAACAAAGCTACCGGTACCTGAACTCAGCAGCTCCTCTTACAAAAGCCTGTACAGCACTGTTTTTATCACCGGGTAACACTCAATGGAGCAATAGTATACAAAAGAGCACTAAAGTATTTACAGTCATCCAGAGGTTTCATCTCACTGTCCTCCATCCAAAGTGTTCACAGCACTGAGTTTCATGACTAAAAAGCTGCCAAGAAACCCCAAGTACAATTCATGCTTTAACAAGTGAGTGAGATAGTTTACACTGGTGACTTTCCATTGGGAATGAGTGTTGCTCTGTCAGAATGACCAGCACAGAAGTGCCTCCAAGTGTAAAATGATTGTGAGAGGTACAGCCCTTAGCCAGGATCCTCTATAGCTTGTCACCTGTTTGAGACACTGTACTTCCCTTGTCAGGAAATAAAACTGAAGACAGGCTTTTCACAGAACAGGAGACAAAAGGACAGGTAGCCAATCAATGACATTGCTTAATGGCTCACAGTCCTGGGTCCCTGAAGGGGGCAGTTCCAAAGTCAGCATGTGGTCATGCAGCAAACAGAACCCAGGAAACCTGATGACTCCCAAACCGGCACCCTTTGTCCTCAGCTGCACCACAAGTAATCCTGGTTGGACTAGCCAGACATACACATCCTAGTCCTTGTTAAAATGCAGGTATGAAAAACAAGTAGGAAAGACTGACTGAATGAAATCTGCAGGAGAATAAGCGTGACTGAAATCAGTTTTGTTTAAAATGAAATCACCTTCCCTTTCTATACAGTCTCACATTTAGCTTTGCTATGTTCATTTTATATCTGTAGATGCTCACAGCTGATTGTTAAAAAATTTCAAGAAAATGTAAAAGTGTGTGCTTACAGAAGAATGTCAAAGGAGAGAGAACTGTTTAGGGAAGTGAGGACATGGCAGGTTTGAAATGGCTTATCTTTTTGAGGCAATACTTTTTTCCCCTTTTGCCCAAAGGAAGTGACTTGGCACACTTAAAATTTCTGCTGTTACACCAATATCTTCTTATTTCACAGTTCACGAAGAAGAAATAACTGTTAAAACAAGTTGGTTTCTCAAAACTGGCCCTGAGTATGAAGTTACAGGAAATGTCCTAAACATTTGTGTACAATGACACATGCACTGCTGTACTAATATGAGCAACCTGAACAGAGAGAGAGCCAGGAAAATGAGTATTTCTGTTTACCTGAATACGTGAGGCTTAGAAACACAATTTCAAATACAGAACAGAAACTACAACGCTTAAAGCCCTCAAGATTTCAAGGCTTCTCAGAAAGTATTTTACATTGAATGGAAAGAAAAAAAGAATCGATTGCAATAGTCAGTGTTGTTATTGTTATTACCAACAGCAGTTTAAAGTTGTGAGGTATCTGGTACCAGTGACCAGTTCTTTCTGTGTGTAGCCACTGGGTCATGCCAATGGTTATACTGCTAAATACAAAGGATTAAACTACTGCAGTATCATTTATAAAGTTATTTGTTAAAAAAAAATCCAAAAGGAAACGAATTTTTATAGGACAAGAAGTCTGGCAGTATTGTAGTGGGATGGGACAAGACACACTAACAGTGCCAGATCTCAGCACCTTTCTTGCCAGTTTGGCCAGCTGTAAAAAATGAATTCTACTCACTACAGATACAAAGTTTTAGGGAAAAAAATGTTAATAAAAAAGTGTTCAAGGTAAGCTGATAGTGTTATGGATATTTTTACCATGAAATTATTATGTTTGCAAGGACATAAAATGGATAGTATTATAGCCATAGCATGTGACCTATCTATGCCCCTTCCCCTCTTTCAGTTACAAGTGGCTTCAGATTTCAGAAGTAAATCCTGTCTAAAATAGTATAAAATAGTTCTGTTGTTGAACCTGCCTCATGGTTCTAAGAGAGCTGCCACCATTCTCTAACAATGGGAAACACTTGCCCTCTTGTTTGACAAACAAGGCAATGAGATTCACTTAACTCTCTAAAATGAAAATATAGGCTGATCTCTTGCCTTGGAAATAATCCTCAGGAAATGCCTTTGTTTGAGTGTCATGTTTCTGATCTCTCCCCAGATCTTTTTCACTCTTACTCCAGACTAATGGATTGAGACTAGTGTGGGCCCTAAATGGATTATGCTCTATTTTAGCCATAGTCATGCATTCCACACTGATCAAATGCTTTCTTCCTGGAGGAGCTCAAAGCAAGGACAGGATGGGCTCATAGCTAAGTAAGATGCCAGGACACTGGTGGCCAGAAATGTCTTCAGTCTGATTTGAAGCTGAGAAAAGTTGTGTGGCTGTGAGTAAAGATGAGCTACAGAGGCAATGCACCATGCTGGGTTCTTCAGAACAGGTTTGGGTAGTTCAGGTTAATTCTATGCCTGTGACTGGGGAGAAAACCTCCCCCAAATCATGACACAGTGTTTGTAGCCCAGTATACGCTGGGCAGGACCTGTTTCTTGGCACTCATATATTCCAAAGAATTCTCTTTCAGAGTCAGCATTAGGCATAATTATCCACTATGGAACTACACAGTGACCTCCTAACTGTTTTGTTACAGCCCTGCCAAATCTGTAAGTGCCTGATTGCCCCTGCTGCAAGAAAACAGAACAAGGAAAGGGCTGGAGATGCACAATAGAGCTGCAGGAAATGCCCAGGAGAAAAGAGACTTGTCACTGGTGTGACAGAGCTGTGGATGGCAACCACTGCTTCTGGGAGAGTTATTCCCTATCCTACAGTAGTTGCACTCCTGGCAGGGTGTGCCTGCTTGGCAGCAGGAACAACTGTTGGGATTTTCCAACGCTCTGACGCAAAAAATCCCCAACGGCATCTGCTGACTCCCCAGCAGCCTCTGTCCTTGGCATTTTCCTGCTTTGCAGACTGTTAAGAGTCTCAGCAGCCCACTGCCAAGGGAGCTGGAGAATTGTGGAATGTTTCCTAAAACTTCCTAGTTATGCACAGCCACAGCATGTAGTGCTACCTGATTCCCTGCTGAAGGCAGAGAATGTCTAGCCTTGAGTCAAAGGCTCTGCTGGCAGAGATACAAGCACTGGGTCCCAGGAGAAGTCTTGCTTTAAATTCTTAGCACAGATTCAGCATTGCCAAAATTCCACAACTATTCTAGCAGCGCTGTAGCTGTGTCCAAGGTCACACAACAAACAAGATATGAAGGATAGAGCAGTCACTTATTACACCAGCAGATGCAGCTGGAAAACATAGAAAAGCTATGGGCATGTTGTGATTTCTTACACCAGGTTTGCTAACTATTTTGGAGAGCATCTTGAATTTCAGTGAAATCACTGAAATACAGTATTTTTATATATATGCTGATTCTGTACTTTGTTACTCACTATCCCCCTCCCTTTTCTTCCTTGGTTTGGTCCTTGATTCTCTTAAAGCTTCCATTTCCTTCATGCGAGATCATTTTTCTCTCTCATACTCATATCTTCCCCACCATCCCTAGGCTAGGCATTCCCCAATACCTCCTTCTGATGACATTTCCTCAGACATCATTCTTCTCTTCCTCAGTTTTACTCTTCTTCCACTCTAATAAATACCAAAGCACTATTCTAGTTCAGTTTTTTCCGTCTTTAAGTCGCCTTAAATTTCTTTCATTGTTTTCATTGTCCTCTCTTGTAGGGAATATTTCTTCCATGAATAAGATACCAGAATGTCTGGTTTTCTTCTTCCCCATAGCCTAACTTTCTATCTTTAATTTCTCTATTTCTCTTTTATCTTAAATGTATCAACTTTTCATCTTCCTCCCCACTGCAGGCTGTGTTCCATCCCAATTCCTGATCTCCTTAATTCTGTTCCTTACTATTTCACAATTGTTTGACTTCTCTCTAATAAGAATATTTGCTTGCATCTCAAACAATTGTTTCCTTTGCCTTTCCAGCCATTGCAGCATTTTCCTTGTGGTTACCAGTTCCCTGAGCACCCTATTTACAAACCCCATGTCAGCTCATTTGATACACTCCAATCCTCTCCTTTAACATTATGGAATTCACACATCAGCTTCTTGTGCAAACTCTCTTCACACTATTTCCAATACACCCATTTTACCCATCCACACAGCTAAACATCATGTCCAGGCTTGTTATATCTTCTTATGACATTCCAATTCCTTGGAATGATATAATTCCTTGGAATTACATAATTCCACAGGATGAGCAAACACTGTCTCGTGGGCTAAGCTGAGCAAATGCTGAACTAACGAACAAAAATGGCATTAATAGAAAATAGATCAGGAAGTACTAAAAATCACTGCCACCAATTTCTTATAGTGTATTTTCCCTACAGATGATGTTTCAATTATTTTTTATTTATATCACGAAGGCATACAGGAGAAACTGAATGAGTTTCAGAAATGCACAACATATTCAAACTATGGTGTCAACATGAAAAGAGACTGGAATGTCTGATATTATGTAATTTGGAGGAATATAATGAGACATGATATTATAGAGAAATACAAAGCACTGAACAATAAAGTGAAGCAAAGCCTTGGGTACCTTTTTTAATCCTGACGATGTAAAAACCAGTAGATCTTAAATGAAGAAAGGGAATGTTTAGAACATTATTTACACAACTCATAATTAGCATGTGAAACACATTGCTCTAAGGTATGAAAAACCAATGAACTCTAATGGATTCTAAAAAGGAGGTGGCTTTTCTCTGCACACACACACACACACACACACACAAAAGGTGTGTCTGTTTTCAGGTCAGTGCTGTAACTTCCCTCTTTTGGGAACAAGTGACCAAGTGACTGAAGGTGGGACAGACTTTTCCTTCACAAGATAATGGAAGGAGATTGCTGTGGGGCTTGTGAACTGGCTTGCACTGGCAGATGCAATACTGGACAGACAGACAGACAGACAGACAGACAGAGGTTAGCACTGTGCTAACCTCCCTCTTTCTATGCAAAATATTTTATCACTCCTTTGGCATGAGCAGTTCTTAGGACAAATGTGACACTCAGTCTGCAGGCTCATGTGTCACAGCAGCTGTGAGGACACAATGTGAGGTGTGCACTGTGAGGCAAGTCAGCCACAGCAAGAGAGCAAAGCCAAGGCAAATGAGACTGAATCAGCACTGGATGCAGAATGCTTCACTCAGGTCTCAGCTCACAGGTCTGCTCAGGTCTCTCTACCCCATGCAGTTCAGCATCAGGTGCCCACAATAAGCAACGGGGGAAAAGTGTCACTGTCACACCTTTGACATCAAAATAAATGCCCCAAGGGCAGCTCAACTATGAAGTTATGTTATCCCTGACAAATCTGCATTGTGGTTATTCTTAATCTCCATGGAAATAAAAAAAAATTAACATTTTGATAACCTAACCAGAGGGTCTAACACTTTTCCTCTCTGCCAACATTTTATGTTTCTGTTCAGTGTCTTCAGTCAAAGACTGAAGTTTTTAAGACCATGACTCCTCAGTTGACCTCCTCTTTCTATAGCCACTTTTCATCTTTTTCAAAAATCATCACATCTCTGCAGTCCTCTCTGTTTTACACTGATCCAGCTTGATCCTTCTATTTGTTTTTTAAGCTCTCCATTCTCTGCAGTCTTGACATTATCCAGCTGAGATTAGCCCTGGGCTAGCATAATGCTTCAGCTGAACAACATTAACAACAGAAAAGAGCATATTTAAAATGTCAATGCTCCAAGGCAGCTTTTAATGGCACTTCAGCCACTATGCCCTTCCAGTTTGATGGTGATCCATTGAAGCAATGCAGCATTTGTTTTTTTAACAACAAGTTGTGCAGTTAACTAATAGAAATCTTGTGTAATCAGTGTTTCCAAAGTGTACTTATGAAAATACCCTGTGGGATCTTGTTGCAAATCCAAGTCAGCATGTGGTGATAGATGACACTTCTTTCTTCTCCTCTGATGGGCTCAGCTGGCTTCTTGGCATGTCTTAGCTGGCTGTTATTCATCTAGATGCTAAGAAGTTCATCTCTTTCAATGTTTTCCAGGAATTTGAATCAAAATAGTTGATGTCAACTGTAATTTCGCAGTTCCTTTTCATGCCTCTTGCCCCATTTTATACATAAATACTGTGCTTGCCCCTCTTTGATCTTATGAAATTTCCGCCTTTCAAGTTCTTCAAGGTAAGCACTAACATTCCTGAGATTGCTTCAGTCTCTTCTCATCATTGTAGATAAGCCAGATGAAGTAATAATGAAGAGACAAAATACTTTGTTCAAGTCTGTGTAAGTGTAAGGAAACAGAAGTTCCCGTATGTAGAGGGCAGAAGAGAGAAAGAGGCATCTGTGATCAATTTGCTGGCACTGATATGGAAGATAAAGGATGAGCCTGAAACAAAAAGAAATACTATGAGGCCATTCGGACAAATTCATTTTCTTTGTACCTATAGAATTTCCTGTATTTGCCAATGAAGATATTTTAACATTTATTGTTCTCTCTCTAGAGTCAGAAACCAGATGAGTAACCACCATTGAAACAAAATTGGAAGTTATAATTTATACTTGCTCCAAAATGAGTCTTTTATTTGATGGTGATGAAGTTTCTCTTCGTGTAGGGACAGTTACTGCCTGAGATCCTCTCATCAAAGCTATTCAATGCTCAGTGGTTTGTCAGGTTACTACTAGCTTACACTACATGTACAGCATTCATGCCATTAGTGTAATTCACAGAGACTCTAAGGAGGGGCTGACACAAAAGCATTACTGTGGTGATCCCCAAAAAAGGACCAATGAGGCAAATGAAAAGTTCTGGGGTTTTCTTCAGGACTCATGAGTACACTCATAGGGAGGGGACCATATGAATTTGATTATGAATGTATACTTTTATTGCATGAATACTCAACTTTGGATCATACTGGGAAGAGATATTAATTTATACTGACTCAAAAAACATCCCTTGCCGAGTGATGCATCATTGCATGTGAAATTCTGGATTCCAGGTATGCAATTAAATGCTCTGCTTTTCTAAGCATCTCATCAACCTTCTGGATAAATGACCTGAATTGCACAAGTCCAGTGTCTTAAAACCCATGAGCTAATATAGGGTTACTAGGAAGTTTACATGACCACTGGTATGACTTACCTGCCTCACTCACCTAATGTGAATTATAATTGGTTTGAACATAAGGAGAGGCCTAAAGTTTTCCCTATAAATGCTGCAGCACAGCCAGAGCTTGAAGTCTTATCATATAGGTCTACTGTTGCTCACAGCAATACAAAGTCCAAGGCACAGAGGAGCAAAGGAGCATGGCTGGTAAGTTAAAAAGAAAAAAGAAAAAAAGTCTCTTTGTTCATATGGAATGGGAAAGTGAATAATGTACCATGTGTTAGCTTTCTCTGTGGGGTTGTTTTGTAAAGGGCTCTGAACTGTTGAAGTACAAAACATTTTGAGAATTATGCATGTGTTGTTTCAGTGTTTTTCTTTCCTGAATTTTACAAAAGACATGAACAAGCAAAAGAAGATAATCCATCCATTGCTATACTGAAATTAACTATTAAATATATTATAAAATTTCAAATACAGCAGAAGAAGTTTTGGCAAACTGCAGACTTTATTTTAGCATGAAATTTAATGAATCAAGGAGTAGGTCATGTATGAATGGTTCTTTTGTCAATGGGAATACTTATGCAAAGGATACACTACGGACTAAATTTCTTCCTGCAGATCCAGAGCTAGTAATGCCATTTTAACTACTTTTTAAAATTAGTGCGAAAGGCAAAGGCACTTTAAAATGCAAACAAAGCAAGCAGAAGTCCAGCAGTGAAGTCTTAGAAGGAAGGAAATTAAATCAATACCTTTTAGTAAGATTGGCCATGTACTTGCTTGGGCCTGACTTGCTGGCACCTGTATAAAGTGTATGGAATCACAGAATAGTGTGAGCTGGAAGGGGTATTTAAAGGCCATCTGCTCCAGCTCACCTGCCATGAGCAGCAACATCTGCAGCTAGATCAGGTTGCCCATCCACCCTGCTCTTGCATTTTTCCAGGAATGGGGTATCTACCACCCCCCTGGGCACCCTGTGCCAGTGCCTCACCACCCTCTGTGTTAAAAACTTCTTGTATCTAAGCTAAACTGAGTCCTTCAGTTTAAAACCATTACCCTATGTCCTAGTGCAACAGGACCTGCTAAGATTTTGTTCCCAACTTTCTTCTAGGTCCCCTTCATAAATACATAAGAGGAGTCCTGAGTTTACCAGTTCTAGGCAGAGCATATGCTGTGCTGGCTTTATGTGACTTAGGCTTGAAAAGCTCAGAAAATTAATAAAAAACAAGCATGCACAGATCAGGGGGGTCAAGTGCAGAAATTACATGTTTTCCCCTCATGCAGTTTAAGAGAGGCACAGTTACCCCATTCTCACAGTTCTAGAAGTCATTGCACAAACTCTTAGAACACAAATGTTTGTCCTTATATCTATTGTTTGAAATTATTCCTGTTATTGTTTTGACCTTTTGCCAGCATCTCTCACAGCATCTGCAGTTTGTCTGGCCAGCTGATGGTTAATTAATGACTATCTCAGTGCAGCTGCTGTGATATCATCTATATGTTTATTTGTTTATGAGCAGAACTGAGGCAAGGAGGGAACTGGGTCCATGCAAACAGCACAGGGCAGTAGATTTCTTCATAAATCTCCTCTGAGCAGAGCTTAAATAAATGGCAAAACACGATTTAACAGGTGAAGCTGAAATATTGGGCTGAGTAGAGAAATCCTTTTCAACAAAAGAACTGTACAGTAAGGTGGACAGTTAAAACCTTCAGGTGTAGCAATGGGGGAAAAAACCCCACAAACCAATTGTTTCTGCACTGTAACACTTCCTTTTAAGCAATGATTTGCCAATAACTTAGAACATTTTAGCAGGGCTCTCTCTCAAAACTTCCTCTTGAAATTTCAGACAGCAGTCTATCCTTCTCAACGGCAATTTTCTTATTGCATGAAACTCAAGAAGCATTTAATGCAGTGTTTAACAAACAAACAGGTATTTGCTGATCATGATCAGCACTCGCTTGTGAAATACCCAAGGTCCAAGAAATACCCAAGCCCAGGCTCAGCTGGAGATGTCAGAACTGCATGAAGATGCTCCTCATGGTACCAGGCACAATTTTTTATGTAAAAACCTGTGAGGGTTTGTGTGCAGGTGTGTGTGTGCACTGAGCTTTTTCACTCCTTCTCTTCCTCTCTCCCCACTCCTTCCATCCCCTGACACACATCCTGCAGACAGACACACCTTTTTTCCCAGAAAATCTTTATGCATTTGTGGGCCAGTCTCCAATGGACCTGCTTTAACAGAATCCAGAAGGTGATGCTTAAAGAAAAGGGAAAAACACTGAAAATGTTCCTGTAAGTTTGCCTGGTTTTTAAAAGGTTTTGATAGTCTGCAGCACCACTATTGCTACTAAGGATTTGACAACTTGTTCCATAGTCTCACATTGAAAATAATTATCTCAGCTTCTTCCTGTCACTTTTAAGCTTCAGTGTCATTACAATTAAGGTGTGAGTTACACCAGCAAGCATCTTGTTTGTGCATTAGCATTGGGAGCGCCTGCCCGCAGAATGGGACAGCACGCTGGGTTCTCAAAGACAGGAGCAGAGCAGGGCAGTAATGGGAGCCTGCACAGGGCTATTCCTGCATGATGAGTGTGCAGCAGCAGCTGCAAGTTAAAACTTCCACATAATGTCTTTATTCCATTCCAGTGCAAGAGATAGGTGCATGAGTGGCAGAGGTAGGGAAATACATTTAAATATCATAGGTTGTACATAATAGGTGCTGTGTGACTACGTGGGAGCTGTCAGGAGAGTCCAGCAGAGGTTCACCTCAGTCTGTGCACGGCCAGTTTGGCTTATTCCTGTGTGCTGGTCCTGTGGGAGCTTTTGAAGGTCACACATCAGTGCATGTCACTGTTATGTCACTGCCAGCCTCCCTTCTGAATAAGCTGTCACATCTGGAATGAGCTGAGATTCCAAGAGGAAGCTGAGCCCAACTAGAAGGGTACCCTCCTTACACAGCCACTGTGGAAGGTGACTGTCCCAGGTTCTGCTGTCATCAAAGAAAGGCTGTTGGCAAACTTCAGGAACAGCCAGGAACTTCAGGAAGGCTTCAGGCTGCAGCAGGCTGCAAGCTTCCATTCCAAATGCCCCTGCTATTAAAGCATGTGAGTGGAAGAGGCAGACAGAAAATGAGAACCATGTCTCGGACAATATGTAAGGCTTGGAAGAGATCTTGGCCAAATAGTTTTGCATATGGACCTGACCATTGTCTGTCAGGTGTTTCTAGACCTGAAAAGGCTAACTGATGTGAGCCAGTCCACAGCAGTGTCCCAGGGACCCAGGTGTCTCCCTAGTGTGGGTCACAAATAAAGCATAGCTGCAGAAAACCACTAGAATTCCTGAATCTAGGATAGCAGGAGTGGGGTTGCTGATGGAACTTCTTGCTTAATTATTCAAAAATGGGATGTGATAAAAGATAGACTAGCCCAGACTCCTCAGGATACTGAATCACAGAATCAGAATCATTTAGGTTGAGAAAGAGTTGTAAGATCATCAAGTCCACTGAGGCAGTCCCAGTGAGTCATGGCTATGTGGTTGCAGCACAATGCTTTAGGGATATGTTAAAGAAGAGCTGAGCTCAGACAGAATACAGGAGCAGATAGATTATCATAGGTACTACTTTTCCATCCTGAACAAAAGCACAATTAATAATAGGTGACATTTCATAAAATGTAAGTATCACTGAGGATACATATAGAGTTGGTGTGAAAGAAAACACTGGAAAGAAGGAGAGAAAGGAGTTTACTGAGGGGAATTTGTCAACATATGTCCTTCATTGTTCAGTGCTGAAACTCTTAGTCTTATATATTCATGTTTTAACAGTTACTGGGGTGAGAGAAAAAATCTGGGTATTACTGGGAAAGGATGTTATGAATTATATGACAGGACCAGCCTGCAAAAGATGATTCTGATATACCTTCTGGGTACATGAAACAATATACTAAGGTGGTTCATAGCTTCAGTTTTTTGAGGTCCAAAAGAGTCTTCTCTTGCTGTCCACAGAGTTTCAAGCACCTGCCTGTGCAGTCCCTACATTTAGAGGCATTCAAGCTCTGCAAGCATTGCTTGCTGAGGAAGCTGCCTGGGTCAGACTGTGCTTGACTGACTGCGTGTTCTGACAAGTGTTAATATTTCTCATTAATTTAACCTTCATTCTCAACCTTTGCCCATAATCTTTAATCCAAAGGTCCAGTATGTATCATTCATCTGTTTTACAAACAAAGCACACCAGAGGCCCGCAAGGCAACTTAGGCAGAGCTGGGAATAAACACCAGAAGCTGACACAACAGCCACAACTCGTTCTTCCTGACATACTGTCTGCCACCATAAATGGACTGTTCTTCTTTTTCTTTCAACATTAACTAATCTTCCTATCAAAGAAAAAGGGTTTGCTGTGTATCCAAGGATAGGCTGAAATCTTAAATTTATTCTGAAAATTGGTTTTGTGCCATTTAAAAGTATTTAGAAGTATGGATAGGAGAGTATGTCTTAACATCAAAAAACTAGAATCAAATTCTAAGACATTTTAAATTTAAGAATTAGTCTTATAATTTTAAAATGACAGTTGGGCTTCTATGGTCCCTGTTAAGATTAATATAATTAATGAACAGAAAGTCAAAGTAGCAGTCTGAATTATAACCAGGTGAAAACTCTTTCTTCTAACAACACCATTTATAAGAAACATGAATAAAACATGTCTGTGTATGAAATGGGTTGAGCAAGTTGCAATTCTAGATTTTCCAAACATGATCCAAACCAGAAAATAGAACAATTTGGCTACTGAATACTGAGCCCAGACAACTAAAACAATGAATCTGGGAATGTGTACAGCTGTGCCCAGTCCAGCATGATGGGTATCACTGAGAGGCATCTGTAGATGTGCATTGAGTTCATCAAATTTGACAGGTAGTTTGATAAAAGTATCAGAATTAGTCTTATCTCTTTCTTAACACAAAGTGGAGCCATCTGCAAAGCATAAGCAAAATTTGGTCTCCTTGAACTTAAGTGGAAGTTTCTGGGCATAAATTTGCTTTGCCAGTAGCACAGTCAGAGATGTCTTATGAAAAAATTGTAGAGCATCAGCTGAAAGCACCAATAGATATTCTATCACAAGCCATAAATATACTTGCAAATATGACAAGGAGTGCTTGTCTGTTGAACAGGGTTAAACAGCAACTATGTGATAAATTAAAAATTGGATCTTTAAATTTGGCCCTGATTGGACCTGGGGCAGAGACAATAACTTGGTCATTGTTTTTCAATTACTACAATGCAGGGAGAGGAAAACAACCAGCTCCAAAACAACAGATTTAGGGAATCAATTTAAAGAAAACATCTCTGTAAATATGAAGTATTAAAAATACTGTTTTGCAAGGAGGAGTTATTCCTAGAACTTTAGCACTACAACAGAAAGAAAAGAAACTAAATGCTGAAGCTCTTATAACTTTTAAATACATTAAGAAACTCTTAACAAGTGGCCAGACTGTTAGGAATAAATATTGTCCAAGCTTCAGATGTTAAGTTGCAAGGAAAGGAGATGAGGAGATGAGGACTGAGAGAGGAAATGGATGAAAGTGAATCCTCAAGGCCCACTGGTCAGATCAAGGCTGGGGGCAAAGACAGCTACTCAAGCTCCACCCCCAGAGGAAATATCTTGCAAACAGACTTTAAAGAAGTGAAAGGCACCAGTCATTCCTTGAGGCAGCAGAAGTACAGGAGGCCATTCACAGGGAGCTTCAGAAGCTGCATACAGAGGACACATTGATCAGATATGGGCCAAGGTGAGAAAGGGGAAAGCCCATCCTGTGATGCTCTTCGTTGCTTTCTTGCATCCATACTTCAAGTTCAGCTCTGTAATGGACACTGAGAGGTCACTACTTCTCTAAGGAGTTTTGACCCAAGAAAAAAAAGTAAGAGAAAATTCTTCCATTGAAAGTCAGGAGAAGGATTTTCATAGGAACTGCATTTTTTTCACTTGAGTGCATGGGAAAAGCAAGCTTATCAGAACAAGATTTGGCAGTGCAGGCATATTAACTGATATAAAAATGTATTTTGCAAGTAGGAAGGGAAAGTCTGCAGCTATTTGGAGTTGTCAGAAAAGTGCAAATAACAGACTGGCAGATCTGATATAAGAGAAAGAAGCAAAGCAGAACTCTGGGGTTATATCACTGCAAAGGCTGAGGAAGACTACAATGAGCAGAGAAGGCTGAAGGCTGAAGTTAAGGCAGAGAGGATACAAAAATTGGGGGGCTGGGGGGTTTGTGGTGGTTTCTTTGTTGCTGTGGTGTGGTGGGTTTTTTGCTCACATGCTAATATTTATAGATATGCAATCAGACCAGTTTAATAATGATTATAAAGGGTCTTAGGTTGCTTTTCCAGCTCCTACTGTTCTAAAGACAAACCTCCCCAAGCCCTCAGCTTGTTCTACAATAGATATGCTTCACTGCTAAGTTTCTGAAGATTATTTTTTAATAGTAGGTAATGTTCCTGAAAAAATGATTCGTGCTTCTCACCTCAATACCGTAAAAAAAAAACCCCATTCCTCTGGAATTTGTTAGACTGTGACTGCATAGCTTAAACTACCAACATAGTTATTTCAAGGCTTGTCTGAACTTGATAAATTTAAGATCATGTTGAAAAAACCTTTACATTAAGAAATCTGGTTGAACATAAGATGATGGTATTTTTACTCAATAATGGCACAGGGTAACAATTTTCCACTCCTAAGCACCTCACTCTTTCCTATTCTCCCTCTTCGCAGGGGAAGGAAAAAAATCTTTTTCTTCTGTTATTCTGCACTTCATTTAAACCATCAAACGATCTCCTATTAGAAATCCCTCCATAGGCTCCAGTGATGTCAGATCCAAGCCAATCTTGGATGTTTATTCTTTGGCCACTGACTGAAGCCCTAGTTCTCATGCAAGAACATTCTACAGCATATTTTAGGAGTGTTCTCTCTCCAATTCTCCCGTCTCTCCCACTGCTAAATGACAGTCCAGTGTCCATCAACATGTTCCTGTTAGGTGCTTCCAACAGTGGCAGCTGTGTGACACATCATGGGACTAGAGACCACAACATGCCTAAAAATACACGAGTGCTTCTCAGCTCAGTCAGGTTTATTTCTCATTCAGAGGCAGCAAGGCTGTGCCTCTGTTAGGCTGACACCATCTCAGAATGGTAGAATTAATTGAGTTCAGCCAGATTTTTATCCAAGTAACTCACAAATATTCAATTCTCTCAGGTTTCTCTCCTCTTAGATGCTTTTCTGATTTTTCTTTAGTACAAGATATACTACTGCTTCTATATTTAATTATGCAGACAACTTCTAACAGCCTGTGCAAAATGGAGTCTTTTAAAGAAAAAAATGTTCATACATAAATTATTTCTAATTTTCATGGAAGCCTCATGTGGGTACCAGTTACCTGTAGAAAGGAATAAGCAATTCTTCAGAGTGTGTTTGTGCTCCTTCCTCTTTGGATGTACCCTCAAGCATTTTTGCTCTTCTCATTTTTTCTAGCTGCAACGCAGCCAAGTACCAACTGGCATCTGAAAGAAAATGCAAGAGAACACCACACAAGTAAATTCTCTAGTGAAGAACTGATTGTGAGGAGAGGACAGGCCTTCACTATCACCTTCAATGGAACAGAACGGCCTGAGCAAAACTTAATATTCATTGCAGAAACAGGTATGGCCCCCAGCTTCTTTTACAGAGAATAGTTCTGCCTCAGGACATTCTTCTGGCCCAAGATGCAGTACAGAGCAGCAAGAGAACACCTCAGAGCCAACATGCTCATTCACACAGCAATGAAACTGTGTGAGGTGTTTGTTGTGTTACTCCCACCTCAGCCACAGCTTCCCTCAGTTGCCAATGCATGGCACAAATTCACCTGAGGGGAGGGTTGGGAGGGTTACATCCCTGCTGACTTTGTTGATGTTTCAGCTCTGTTTCAGCATCTCTGAATCTCTGTTTCAGCAAGCCTGGGAAAAAAAATGTTATTTATTTTTCTTGAAAGGTCCAAAACCCTCAAAAGCGACCAAGACCCTGGCCACGTTTGATATCTCCAGCACAGTGAGCAAGGAGGGCTGGAGTGCAGTTCTACAGTCCAGCAGCTCCAGCTCTGTGAGCATCTCCATTTCCAGCCCACCTAATGCTGTCATTGGACGCTACAGGCTGGGTGTTCAAAGTGGCAGCTCCTCTCCAGCAAGTCTTGGCACTTTTGTTTTGCTTTTTAACCCTTGGTCTTCAGGTATGAATATGTCAGATTTCCTCTAAAGACTTAAGTTGCTTTTAGCTTCATTTGTATTTGCATTCTCCATTTGAGCTATACTCTAATATAGCAGCTGAAAATTGACAACATAACGTATCAGTGACCAGAAAAAGGTGTCTAACAGTTTCTTAGGATCTTCTGGTACATAAAATCAGCTCTGCGGCATGCACATGCTGGAGAGTTCATTGCTCTAAAAGATAAGCTTCTGCTTTTGACAGAGCTTCCCTACTTCTGCACAAGTTTAGAAGTGTGTGTCTGGTTCTGTAGAACCAAGAAAAGAGTCATATTTACCATTTTCTCACAGATTTGGCAGTGTCATGCCTCCATCTTCATTCAGACACCTCCCACTTCTTTCTCTAATTGTAGAAGATCCTGAGTTTCATGATCTGTTTATAGCAGCAAGAACAGCAAAGGGTGGATATCTGCAAGCACCCTTATAGACAGAGAGCAAGGCTCCTGAGGTTTTGTTTTATTTTGCCTGCTGTATTTGTACATCTCTCTGTTTTGGTTTTTCAGGTGATGATGTGTTCATGCCTAACAAGGCTGAGTGTGAGGAATATGTGCTAGAAGAGTTTGGCATCATTTTTGCAGGCAATAAAAATCATATCAGCAGCTTTGGATGGAACTTCGGCCAGGTAAATGTAGCACTGAAACACCAGACACTGCTTCTGCATGAACTGGGTCATTTGGTTTTTCCAGTTCATTGCATACATCTCTGAAGAGCAGAGCTCTGGTGTTGCAATCAGCACTTGGCCAAGCCCTGTTTCACTGATCAATACGAGGATTTGTAATTTACTAGTCCCTGTTCTGCCTTGGAAAGCAGCCAGCAGAAACATTAATATCTTTACTAAGACTATGTAGCCTTAACTTAGTAAAGTACTGTAGCAATGTTGAGAGGCCTCAAGTCCACAGATTCCAAGTTTTGAAAAGCTCTGTGAGTTCTGATTTTCAGAGTTTGTTGTGGCCACATTTTGATATGGTTGATGACTGGCTGAGCTCTCCAGCACTTCAATCAGTGATTTAAAAACCCCATCCAACATTAATACAGCTGTCTGCATCCTGATTTTTAGTAATCTGTGTTTTCAAAACACTGATTTATTTCTGTACCACAGTTTCAAGAAGATATCCTCAATATTTGCCTGTCCATAATGGATCGAAGCTTATACTACCGTCAGGATCCTGTCACGGATGTGTCTCACAGACACGACCCCAGGTACCTGGGCCGTGTTCTCAGTGCAATGGTAAGCAGCATGTTCATAAAATATCCTTTAAAAGTAGTCAGTGAAAGTAAATATGAAAACATTTCATAGAGAATTTTAGGCCTCTGTCTGTATGCACCAGACAATATGGGTGGTGAAGTGTGGGCCTATGTGGTCATCTGATCTGGGCCTGCCAGATTTATCTCCTCTGGGACAGTTCTGACATTTATCACTTTGATATCCAGTAGTCAAACTAAAAATGTAAGACAGGGGTGATTGAGGGACCAGTTCCTTGGAGGTGTTTAGTCCAGTCCCCCATCTGAAGTGGAATTACTGGGTACTAGATCAGCTCAGCCATGGATTTGCCAGGCTGCTTTGAAGCTCTCCGAGGAAGGAGGTTTTGTGGTCTCTGTGGGTGACCAGTCCAGAGCTGCCCTACCCTCCTAATGAGGAATTTGTCTCTTATGTCAAATACTATTTTCCCAAACTACAGCTTTCTGCTGTTGCCTCTTGGTATATAAAAGAGAAAGGTTAGTTAGAACACACATTCAGATGGATGTAAACTGGTTTTACATTCCCCGCACCCACCTTTACCAGACAGAACTAGGCCAGTTCTGTCTGGTTAATCTCTTAATGGTTAGAATCTCAGCTTCTCCCCGTAGATTGTGTGTGCAGGACCCCTGAGCATCTTGCAGCCGTCCCTGGTGGGTCCTCTTCAGTGTCTCAACATCCCCTTGAGCTGACAGACCCAAAACTAGAGACAGGACTCCTGGCACAGCCTTGCTAGGCATAATTAAAGGGGGTTAACAAGCTCTCTCAGCCTCCTGGTCACACTTTCCCCAAGTGTACTACACAGCCTACTGTGAACTTTCCCTTTTTGATGAGAGAGGACTGTTGGCATAAACAAACAAACAAACAAACAAACATTAAATGTATTATATGTGTAAATATATATAAAAAGAAAAGTAAATATAAACATATATAATTAATTAAATCAATAAATAAATATGTGTATGTGTATATATGTGTATATATATGTATATATATATGTGTATATATATGTGTATATATATATATATGGCATTTGCTATAACTCCCAGGGCCCTTTCAGACAGGTTGTAAACTCTTAATTTGCCTCATCATAAATTTAGTGAATATCTTCTCAGGTCAACGCCAATGATGACCAAGGGGTGGTGCTAGGAAACTGGAGTGGAAAGTATGAGGGTGGTAAAAATCCCAGCAGCTGGACAGGAAGTGGTGAAATCCTGCAAAGCTGGAAGAAATCAGGATTCAAACCTGTTAAATACGGACAATGTTGGGTTTTTGCAGCAGTATTGACTACAGGTATGTTTTATGTCATGCACATGACTGACATTGCACAGATCCTGTTAAAAGAAGCACTAAGAATACTTCCGATATGGAAGCCTTTAAAGACATTACTATGCTATATGAAGCCTGCATGTAAATATGAAATATTGCTTTCTGACTGTGGTTTTCTCTTCACCCTTTAGTGCTGAGATGTCTGGGGATTCCCACTCGTACAATTACAAACTTCAGTTCTGCCCATGATGCAGATGGAAATCTGCGTGTGGACGAGTTTTATGATGCAGACGGAAATCATTTGGAGAGGGGAGCTGACAGCGTGTGGTAAGGCTCAATATTTAATAGCAGAGCTTATCAATGCCAATAGTTTCTCCAAGTGCAGAGCATAGATTCTAATGATAAATGCTTTATCTTCTTAAAAATTGCCTTATAAACTACTACACACACAGAAAGCATCAATAAAAAATGCTACAAAATAATACTACAAAACTTGGTGTTTTCAATCTTTCTCAGTTAAACAAAGAACTGTGACGCTAATTGCAACAGCTAATTGAAGTCAGGGCAGGCAAAATTACAGTTAAGATGCCACAGATGATTGAAAATTTTCTATACTGCACTGGATGTATCAAACAGTGGGGACTTCACCTAGTTTGAAGCCATTCTTCAAAACCCATTCACGTTAAACTGTAACATTTCAACAGAACCAGCTTTCTTGCAGTGGCATCAGTTGCAGTGCAAGTAATTTAACTACTGCCTCTATTAAGCATCACATGCAGTTCAAACAAGCTTGCATTCAGCAAAGAGCAGAAGCAGTCCCTCAGTTTTGGTCTTGTTTATTCCCCTTCTTGTTTTGGACCCATTCTATCTACACATGACATGTATAACTGAAGGAAACCTAAAGCTAAAACTAAGGATGTGCTCAAAGCTTTTGGAGAAGAATAGGCTCAAGGCATCTTGTATAACTTCACAAATTTGATTTCTGCCTTTGAACATTTGTATTTATTCCACAATGGAATTTTCAGCACCTTTCTAGTTAATGCAGTGAGGGTCAAGGTAGAAGTGGTGAGTCTCAGATAAGAACTGTGCAAATAAAGGCATTTAATCCATGTAACTAAGATTGCTGATTAAAGGAGATGGACAGGAATCCACAAATACGTACTAGTAGCTTACCTTGTTCATTCTTGCACACAGGAATTTCCATGTCTGGAATGAAAGCTGGTTTACACGCAATGACTTGGGGGCCTCATACAGTGGATGGCAAATTCTGGATGCAACTCCCCAAGAAGAAAGTGGAGGTACACAAATTTTATTTCAGGACTAATGTTGAAAATTTATAAAGTCAGTTAGTTTTAGAGAGAATTAAAAAAGTAAAATCATTGTTAAAGCAAATTGTTAACCTGCTCAGAAAGAGTTGCAGAAGAAAACATTTATTGGTTGCATTAGAAAAGCTTCAGGTGATCTGTGGATGCTAAGAAAAAAAAAGGAATTCCAGGAACAGTTTTTACAGCAATTCCTATATTTCCAATGTAGGTATCAAGTGCTATTGAAAATGAAGGGATAATATAAAATAAATCAAGTGTACTTTCAGAATAAACAAAAGATACATTGATGATTGGCCGTGTATGAGAGTTTATGTGGATGAAAGGGCTTGAATGGAGCAGCAGCACTGGGCAGTTCAGGAGTCAGTGATAAATACCTGTCTAATAATGTGCTTATTGACAAAGATGATGCCTAAATTCCTTTTCCTTGATGCCATAGGAATTTATCAGTGTGGTCCTGCCTCACGGCACGCCATCAAAGAAGGAGAAGTAGATCTGGACTACGACGGCCCATTTGTGTTTGCAGAAGTGAATGCAGACTGCATGTACTGGAATTATGACTCTGCAACTGGAAAGAAAAATCTGATTTTCTCCAAGTCCACAGAAATTGGTGCTTCCATCAGTACAAAGGCAGTTGGTAGAGATGATCGTGTAGATGTCACCAGTGATTATAAATATGAGGAAGGTAAAACCATTGGTTCTTCTGATCCCATAGCTGCTTCATTCCCAAAAGTACATAAATTTTCAGTTAGAAATCTCTTAGTGCATTTATAAAATAGTAGCAGAATTTATACTTCATTTATTCAATTCCTACAGAAAAGGGGAGAAAAGGTACTAAGTAAAAAAAAACCAAAACTGTCTTGCCCTTTTTGATACGGAATTGCTTCGTGGGACCTAAATAAGTCCAAGTATCTCCAAATAAAGTGTTCACTGTTCCATCTGCATGCACTGTCTGCCTCTGCTTAGTGAGAATTAGGCTACAGCCCAGTTATTTGTCTGCAGGACAAAAAGCCTGTTGCACAAACCTGAGCTAAATCAGCACTTAAGCCCAGGAAAAGCAACTCCTTCAAAGGGTGCAAGAGCACAGCACCTCCTCAGTCCTTCGGGTCTGATTGTCCCCATGTTACATTTCTCTTTTTCCTTGGCTCATGAGCAGCCTCCACTTCTCCTGTTAAACTGTCATTACCTCAATCCATGACCTCAATCCACGAGCTCTCTCCCCTCCTTTGGAAAAGGGCAGTGAGATGGATGGCTGGCTCCCTGCCAGACTCAACCCATCACACAGTGCCATCAGCCTGGCCCAACATTTGGGGCTTTCTCTGTGCTAGCAAATAAAAATTCACCTTTCTTAATGTTATAGACATAAAAAGGGATAGAAATGGGGAAAGAGAAACTTTAAACTTAAGATTTTACATCAGAAAAAAATGTTATTAGAAGGACAGTGATGTTACTGACTGCAGACCCAAAAAATAAGGTATGGCTGTGGAAAACAGAGGGCCTGTTTATCTCTAAGCACAGACACTGCATCCTGGCTAGCTTGTCTCTAGAAGCCATGAAAAATAAGAGATGCATGTTAACTGTTGAGGATAATTTTCATGGTTCTTCCTGACAGGCTCTGCAAAAGAAAGAGAAATTTTTAAAAAAGCCCGTAAGAAGCTAGGACTGGGGGATAAATTTGATCCTACAGCACCAAAACAAGAGGAAATTGAGCAGAAGCCTGACATCTCAGGAAAATTCAAGGTGACTGGCTCTTTAGAAGTTGGCAAAGATCTCAACCTGCTTCTGGTTCTCGAAAATTTACAATCTGATGCTAAGGCTGTAAATGTAAATATGACTGCATGGAGTACTCTGTATACCAGAAGACCAGTTAATGAGATCTGGAAGGACTCCATATCTGTTACTCTGGCCCCGAAGGAAGGTAATTTTTCAAATTCCTTTTAATCATAATGGTTTTATCAGTAAATGGGCATTGGAGGCAGGTCAGCTTGGGGAAAAAAGCTCTAACAAACTGCAATCCTAAATCCCTACATAGAAAAGGCTGAGAAAAAGGCATGTTTCACACTGTCTGGTCCCCAAGTGCTTTTCACATTTTGGAAAATGTTACCATTAAGAGCCTGAGATAAGAGATATGTCAGCATCTCCAATGTGAGGTGAAAGATCATTGAATCACAACTGATACTGTCTTGCATGAATCTTAGGCTTCAAGTAATTAGCAAAAAGTAGAAATAAGAATTCATTTCTTAATATGTAATTTAACTTCAGGAGAGGCACCAGTAAACTCCTTAAGCTCCAGGTGCTGCATTTTTCAGAGCAATAGGGGGGAAAACGAGCCAGGTAATACAGTGGCAGTGAATGAAGGAGGGATAACATTGAAGAAATCACTATCTATCTAAAGCAAACTGATAGATTTGCCTGAATTAATTTTGGCAGTGATGGCTGAAGGCCCTCCTAGTCCTAATCACAGCATAAAAAGAAAATACTAATGTTAGATATGAACCTCTGTGGGCTTATAAAAGTCTGTACCAAGTTGTTTTGGGTTTTTTTCCTTCCAGAAAAACAATTTCCCATTAAGATAAAGTATCCTGAATACCAGCAGCAGTTAACTACAGACAAAACAATCCAGGTCACAGCTTTATGTCATGTAAAAGATGGGATGCAAGTGCTTGTGAAAAGAAACATCACCCTGGACAATCCTGCCATCGACATACAGGTAAATTCCCTTTGCTGTAACTAACTGCAGTGGCAGAGAAAAGGGAAAGTGAGTTCTTTGTGAGCACTTTCTTCCCTGAAAAAATGTTCTGCTCACATTCTGCCATGGTTCATCAAAGCCTCTCATAATATCTCCTCTTCTGATGCCTGAAGAGGCTCAGACAGGAAAGAACACTGAGGACCTGCCCTCACAAGCATTTTCTTTGCACAGGTACATGGTGAAGCAAAAGTGAATAAAGAGGTGGTTGTGGAAGTGGCATTTACCAACCCAATCAATTCAGAGGTGAAGGACTGCGTGCTGCAGGTGGAGGGCAGTGACCTGCTCCAAGGAATCCTGGAGTTACGGTGAGTGCAAGAGACGTCTCCCTTCTGCTGTCAAAGACACATGAGCAAGAATGTGGGCATGGATGAGTTGGAACTGAACTGTTTCAGGGATGAGACATCATTGTCTTCTTGTTGTAACCTGGGAGGCCACTCAGTGTGACACCTCAGAACAAAGCACAAAGTGATGAACCAGCTCTTCATCTAGGCTGGGCTTTGGCTCCATGGTTTGGGAGGTCAAATAATTGCTGCCATAATTGGACAGAACTTGTTTTCCTGCCTATCTAGCAGGACCACACTCTTCCAGAAAAAAATTCATGCTTACCCAAGCTGTAATTGTTGCTGAGGCTGTCTATCCTGCTATAGGCCAGAGGGGTTGCACCTTCTTGTTCTGATCAAAGGCCAACGATAGGATACACGACTATTTCTGTCCAGTCCTACCCAAATTACAACATATATCAACCAGGATAATTTTTTCACTTTATTAAATGGACTGCAGGGGCCAATCTGGGTGCACAGCATTGTAAATAAATTGTATTTATATGCAACAGGTAGAAATACATGTAAAAAGCAGATACAGCAGTGTCTCGGCTTTAGGAATAAAATTAATACTGCTGAGACACAGGTTGTGATCTCAAAAGTGGGACCTCTGAAAGGCACAAACCCAGGTCTGCTCCATGCTCAGCTTTTCCAGACACAGCAGATCACAGTTTGAGGAGGATAGGTTTTACAGAACAGCTACCATGACAAGCAGCTTTTTCCAAAATGAGAGCTACAGGCACACAAATTTTCAAGCTCTGCTTTCAGAGCTCTACCAAGTAATTATCATAGGAGATTAATAAAGAGAGTCAAGAAACCATTTGATGATGTTGAGAAAGTGATTGAGAAGACTGGAATAAAATACTTTTTTTTTTTTACTATAGATCCCAGTTTCCTGTTATATGCTTTGGTGATTTTATATCTTTTTCTGCCCTTTTTCCTTCAGTATTTTATAATTGAAACAGAAAGATTAAATTTCCAGACTGTCCCTCATTCTGTACAAACAAGAAATTACACAAAAATTTCAACATATCCTCACAAATGCAATTATTTCTGGAAAATACCAGGGATATAGGAACCTGCTCTTTAGCTGAACACACAAACACAAACAAACACAGCAATTTAACATTGCCATTTGCACTTGAGCAATTAGGAATGGTTCATCCCATCATTTATAATTTCTCCTGAGGGAATTTACCAATCTCATGTTGTCTATCCTACACAATTTTATCCTCAGGCAAGACAAGACAATATGTCAGGATAAGGGAAAAACATTAACAACTTTCCAAGAGTTAGAAAACACACTGGTGTAAGACTTTTTAACTTCCATTCAGAATTTCCTGCTCTGTAAACACTGAGGTTTTCTTGGTGCTATAATCCATTCTATTTCAAGAACTGGTATTAACATCCTCCGTGGTCTCAGATTATTCTGTGGTAATGATTCAGTGATGTGTTTTACACCCTCTGTTCTGCATGAAATCTTATCTCACATATTATTATGTCCTTCTTTGTGGGCTTATCTGGGTTACTGCATAATGAATTTGTGAGAGCCCTTAATGAATAGATTTGAGTCTTTAAGTACTTATCAGATACCATGTGTGGTGTTTTCATGGCCATCTTACTTGGAAGTGATAAGAGTTCTTATTCCAGGTGGAAGATGATTAGTGAAGAAACAAACATGATGCATAAGCCTGTTTTCAACTTATATTTTCCCTCTGTTTCTTTTTATTTTAGCATACCACCACTGAAAGCCAGTGAGAAATCCAGTACCAAGTTTAAACTTATCCCTTCTGAGGCGGGTCCCAAACATCTACTTGTTAATTTCTCCTGTGATAAATTTGTAGATATCAAGACCTTTAAGATGGTAAATGTGATTAACTAATCTGAAGATATACAAGAAATGGTCTGTGTGTGTATAAACTGAAAAAAATACGATAAGAAATCTTATATAGAAAACAACGAGATAATCAGCAAAACAAATCTTCACTTCCTCTGATAAAGGGTCACCAACATCATATCATTGCAATTTTACATTGTAATTTTTAATAAACTGAGGAATGGTTGATTGTTCATTTACTGTTGTGGGCATCCATGTTATTAAAAAGAACATTTTACCTTCTACTTAGAGACTCTGACTTACATCTGTCTTTCTTTGGAATTAATTCCTCCTGGCTCCAGATGCCATTAACTCATTTTTACATATGAAAGCTTTATCCTGTGGACTCCCAAGGCAGTGTTCCTCCCTACTGGGACTGTGATACTACAACATAGTGAGGATGACTTGCAGAATTTATATCACTTAGCTTTGTCTTCTGTCGTGACATTTTCCTTTTATTTTTCTTTTCTTTCTTTTTGGTAAATCACAGTGACCAAATGAGGCATAAGAAATGTTCAGCAGGAATTTGGGTCATGTCCAATTTGAGAGCCATTCAACAAACACATTGGGGTAATTGCCCAACTCTGTGTACATATTTTAGCATGTTGATATTTTGCATTTGCTGAAAGTCTCCTTTGGAAATAAAAGGCAGGGGAATCTTAAGTCTGAGGGTATTTTGACTTGAGAAGAGCTAGGAATTCTTCACTATAGATGATGTGTCAGGAAGTTATCTCTTAGATTCGAGTTTAGTAAAGCAAACTTCAAGCCTTTATGGGAGGACAGGTACAGGGTAAATGATGGGTTCCAGTGAGGTGGGTGTAGCCCAATGAGTGACTTGGTTTATGGGCAATAAGTGTGTAACAGTAAGTCAAGCTCTGACTGAAAATGACTCTGTGTGTAGGTAAAGTGGATGGAAAGCCAAGCTGCTGCTCTGGCACTGTTGGGCCAGGAAGCAATAAAATCTTAACTCAGTGCCCCAGCTTCCACCACACTAAAGAGGGTTCTGTGACTTGTCATGGGGACTTCTCACTGTTGAGGAGCCCAAGCTCAGATAGATTATAAAGTTCTTTGTCCTTGTAGCCAGAAAAATTGCTTTAGAAGGGCACCTGCAGCCCCCCTGGTTTCCTGCTGCCAGTCACAGGATGTCAGTACAACACCACACTGGATATAAAACGGGATGAGTGGCAGAAAGGATGCCCAAGGAGCCCACAGTAGTACCTTCCCTTTTTTCCTGGTGTTCCTCAAGGCTTGCCAGAGCCAAGAGCTCTCATTGTGTAAATCACAGATCCATAGAATGGCTTGGGTTTGAAGGGACCTCAAAGAAAATCTGGTTCTAATCCCCCTATTGTGGGCAGGAACCCTTTTCATTAGACCAGGTGGCTCAGAGCCATTCAAGCTGGCCTTGAGCACTTGCAGGGATGGGGCAGCCACAGCTTCTCTGGGCAGCCTGTGCCAGGGCCTCACCACCCTCACAGGGAAGAACTTTTCCCTAATATCCAATCTAAACCTACTCTGTGTCAGTCTGAAGCCATTCCCTCTTGTCCTGTCACTCCACACCCTTTTAACTAGTCTCTCTCCAAATTTCTGGTAAGCTCCCTCCAGGTACTGCCACAATTAGATCACCCAAAAGATTCTCTTTTCCAGGCTGAAGAAATCCAGTTCTCTTGGGTTTCCTCACAGGAGAGGAGCTCCATCCCTCTGATCATCTTGGTGGCCTCCTCTGGGTCACAGTAAACCACAGCAGAAGTTTGAGCTCAAGCACAGCCTCAAGTTTAGAATATAGATCTACATTTAATGAAAGAGATGTTCTTTCTACATCCCGTGCGTGTGAAACACCCAGACTGTGCTAAAGTCAAGTGAATTGCACGAGCAGAAATGAGAGAACCTTTAAATCAGACCTTTTACAGCAACATTCCCTGCACATGAAGTTAATGGGTGTAAGTAAAAACCAACTCCAATACAGACTTAGAGAAGAGATTCTGCAATGGGTGGGGGTTTTTTGTTGGGTTTTTTTTCTGGCATTTATACTGCTTTCCTTTTTCTAGTAAAAAGTAGTAACAAGACAATTGTAAGGTAGATTTGGTTACTCTGGGGATATGAACAGTAGATAAAATTATTAAGAAGACAAATCAAATCTAAAAGTTTTTCTCTGAAAGTCAGCAAATTGAACTGCAATTCCAAGACTCTGATACAAGGGAAAAAGAGGAACAAAGTATTTTCAACCATTTTGGATGATGGGTGGGTGGAACTGAGCTAGGAAAAACACCTGGGACAACGTTTAGTCATTAGTCACTCAGGAACCATGACTGCAGCATTCCAAAGGGATTACAGCAGCTGCTGCTGGTGCTTTGCTGTGGTGAAGGTGAGACTGGCAGGTGCCAGTTTGGGATGTAGGCCAGGCTGAGAGAGGCTCTGGTGGCTCGGTGAGCACCACTGTGGGCGTGCCTTGCAGAGGTAAAGGAGGTGGTTGCAGCCAAGACAGAAAAAGTGTTCCGAGATTTAATGACCTGTGTGAGCAGCAAGGAAGAAGAAAGGAAATAGTCAAATGCCAGTGGGAGCAATGTGTAACATCTGAGGCAATCACTGTAAGTACTGAACGCCTGAACTTAAGAACTGGTCGATGCGGTTTGTCACTAGGGCTGTGTGTGAAGACCGGGAAACATCAGAGGCTTGTGGCTCTTATGGTTTCCAAGGAATATGAATTAAGGAAAAGAGAAAAAGACCAACTGAAGTAGCTCTGGACAGCAATCAAACCCATTTGAGGTGATTCCCGGAACAAGCCTTGACAGCAGGAACATCCTGGAAACTTCCAAGGGAAGGAAGAACCGCTGAATTATAATGTAAGTGGAGATGTACTGTGCCAGATGTACTGCTGCCTAGTGGGAAAAGCTTTGTGTTTTTCTTTGGGATGGGGCTGGCATGACTCTCATATTAGGAAGTACTCATAGCCTTTGTAATAGGAAACCAAAGTTTCTCAAAAAGGTACAAAATCAACCTTAGAAACAGCTGCTGGAGCTTAACTTTTGCTATTTCAGTTGGTTTTTCTTTAACTTAAAATTCAGACTAATTTATTTTTAAGTCTACTGAGTGCTAAAACCTGATCAGTGGGGTTGCAGAATCTTAAGCAGATAATCCTCTTCAAAACTACATAATTTTATTACTTGTACTCTTTTACAAAGTGATGGTACAAGACCAAAAATAAATATATTTATAAACCCAAAAACAAATATAGTCATGGTTGTTAAAATGGACAGGCTTAAGGTTTGTGGTGAATAAAAGTAATCAAAGTTATTAGTTTGTGAGTTCTTTTTGAAATAAAACTTTTAGAAAAATATTAATATATGGAGCTAACTTAACAGGTAAACAGATACTTGTTTCTAGTGGGAGCTTATAATTTTATTTGTCAGTGGGTATTGGAGATAATATTAGACCAAAAAAAACCTGTCTGATAGCAACCCACAGCTATTGGACAAACCCAGAAGTGATCTTAACCAACATGGAAGTTAAGTCATCAGGAAATGCTCCTTTTTCCCTTCAGACAGCTTTTACGTCCCACCACACTCCCCATTTCCTCATCCTTGAAGATAACTTATTCATGGCACACCTATTATCTTTGTAGGAAGTTCTTCTTGTCTTGGGATTCAAGAGCATGCATTTCCTCTGAGTAAATAATTCTGGTATCTCCTCCCATAATTACACCCACGTTGAGTAGGAACACTGGCATTAGACAGATACATATTATAGGAACCAGTTAATTCATTTAACAACTTTACAGGTATTAATAACAACTGCTAAGTACCTCTCCCTTCTCTCAAATTTCAGCTGACAGCACGAAAAGATTGCTGGGTTTTTTTCTTTTTATGATTGATGTGACTTGGACATCCTTGAAGAGCAAAGTAGAAGTTGTATGCGATTCTCATAAGCTGAGGGAATGGCAGGTGAGTTCTGCAAGTCATTTGTTTCCCTTCAGCAGGTATTTACTCAGGGCTGTTTCCTCAGGATTCATGCCCTGTAGGTATCTGCTCAGATTTCTTATCTGAAGGTAATTTTATATTGCAATTTGTTCTTGCATTTCATTTTCAAATTTTTGTTGTTATTATTATTAAGGCTTGTTTGAGAATAATTTTTGAGCTAAACAGAGGATATTGGGACAGGGAGGATAAAACAAATTTTCATTACTTCAACAGGCACCATTTTTTAAATGCTTTGTCAGAGATGTGTTATGCTTGGTATTAACAAAATTTGTGTAATCCATCCTAATGGAGCTCTAAGCGTGGAACCTATAGATGGATATTCAAAGATACATTAAAGCCCTACCAAAGGAAAACAGTAATGAGAATTTCTCTGCTTTTTCAAGTTTAAAATGAAGATGATTATTGAGACAGGCAATTGCAAAGCAGGGTTCTCTCTCATTTAATGCTGGAAAAAACATTTACAAATCTCCTCTGCAGGGAGAGCAGCAGCTAACTGCAGTTTGCTGTGGCCCATATATTCATGCTAGAAATTCTCCTTTTCCTCCCATCAATACTTTCTCACATTACCTCTTTCTGGTCTTAAACTACCAGAAAAAGAAATTCTTCCTTTAATTTAATTATAACACTTTTTTAATAAAAATTAATTCTACTTTTACCTCTTCTTCAAGCATTAGATGTAAATTGTGCTTTAATATGCAGCTATATTGTTTCAGATCTGGCTTAGTATTTTACTGACAATCTGCATGGTATAGAAGTTTGTTTGGAGATCACTTAAATAATATTGCATAGGCATTAATCCATCCTCTCCATCCTATTCTTTTTGTTGTTATTATTGTTTTCTTTTGATTTCCCTTTAAAATGGTGGTGGTCCCCCATCCTGTCCCCACTCCCCCCACCCCCAACCTCATTGCATTTATGACACTGACCTTAGTAAAAACGACTTAGAAGAGCCTTCACCAAGGTACTTGCCCTGAGCATTTGTCAAAACTTGAAACACAATGTTCCAGGTGTATTTTGTGGAGTATCCCAGGGCAGATATTAACACAGAAGGTGCTTCTCAGCATTCCCAAAGGCAGCATAACTGCTCAAGTTTGAGCACAGCAACAAAACACAGAAGGGAAAATAATCTTGCAGGGAATACCATGTACATATTTGCTTGGCAAAAAGGCAGTTTTGCATTTGAGGTGTCAGGAACCACTTTATGGGGTTTAAACCACAGAACATAATAACAGCATATGTGCAGGAGGACACAATATCAGAGAACTCCAAGCACACTGCAAGAATTCTTCCATGACCTGAAGTTACTGCCTACTGGAACAGGAACTCCAGTGGTCCAGTTGTCAGTTTGAACAGAGTTAGATCCAGACAGATGGATTGATTTGTCAAAAGCTTCAGCATGTCCTCAAATACCTCTTGCTCATTCCTATAAGACAGATGATCTCTCTGTGCATTTTTCCTTGCATCTAGGCCAAATGGCATCAGGATCTAAGCAGGAAAAGCAAGATGTCCTAATTGCTGTTCCTGTGATCCTAAAAATATGTATGTTGAAAATGCAGAGGAGCTACAGGCCACTTTCTTTGGTGCTGATTATGAAATGACACCAATTTGCCCCTGTAAATTTATTTTTAAGTCCAGTGGTAAAAGAGCATCCAACCCTGTGTAGGAAGTACATAAGTACTCTGTATGAGGGCTCTTTAACAAAACCAAAGACTTCCATTATTGACCAATAGACTTAATTTAGTGGGTCATCTGCTTTTCAGTTGTACTTCCTCCCACAAAAGGTAATTGCTCTTAGTAACCTCCTCATGCCACTAAAAACAGCAAATGACCTCATGCCAGTTGCTTCTCCATGACTTTTCTTGTGTTTTACAGATCTGACCCCGACACACATCAGCTGGCAGCCGTCAGTGAACGCAGCCAACCACCACACTGACAGATATGCCAACACCGAGCTGACCGTCAGGCGAGGACAAGCCTTCATTATCACCCTGTACTTCAACAGGCCGAGGCAGAATGGGGAGAGCCTAGGATTTGTCACTGAAATAGGTAACATTCCCACAGCTTAATCCATGTGCTCAGAGAACTGTAATCTTTATTCCTTGTGGTTCTCTCCTTATTCTACTTAAAGACACGATTTTTCTGCCTGTATCTTTAGTGCTTCCCACACCCCAAAATGCTCAATTTCAAGTGTGAGGTCAATGTTGAAACCCTGGGACGGAAACCAGTGACTCCTTCTCTCTGGCAGGACCATCCCCCTCGGAATCCCATCGCACAAGGGCAATATTTAACCTCTCTGAGGCGGGGGGCAGTGGCTGGAGTGCTGCCCAAGGAGCCAGCGACTCTGCAGCCATGAACTTCACAATAACCAGCCCAGCCAACGCCGTCATCGGGCGCTACAACCTCACCCTCCGTGTCACCACGGGGAACAAGATCTTCTCCAGATACCTGGGCCAGTTTGTGTTACTCTTCAACCCTTGGTGCCCAGGTAGGTGCCAATGCCTTTGCTCTTGAGCACAGCTGAGCTTGTTGTTTTCCTACCTGCACACAGCTGCTCCCTCAAGCTGTCTCCCTTTGGGTTGCCAGAGGCTGCAATCTCAGCTCTGTGCTCCGAGATCTGGCTTCACTACGTTAAAAAGCTGCTGTCACCACCCCACCCCCTTTGTACCCTAACAAAATGTGCTATATGGGGTTATACCACAGACTCCTCAGAACCAAGCAGGTCACTGTTTCTGTAGACAAGGGCTTCTCTGGGCAAAATCTTCCAGTGCATCGCTGCCCTCTGGTAAAGAATTTCCTAACAGTTAATCTGAATCTGTCCCTTTTTTGGTTACAGCAGCTCCCCCTTGCCCAGTCACTCTCAGCCTGTGTAAAGCATTTCTCTCCCTCATTTTCATAAGCCTCTTTATGCACTGGAAGGCCACAGTGAGGTCTCCCTGGAGCCTTCCCTTCCCCAGGCTGAACATCCCCACCTCTCCCAGACTGGCTCCAGAGCAGAGGGCTCCAGACTTTGGAGCAGCTCTGTGGTCTCCTCTGGAGGCTCTAACAGGTCCCCATCTTGTGCTGTGTGAACCCCAGAAGTGGGTGCAGTGCTCCAGGAGGTGCCTCACAAAGGCAGAACCAAGGGGGAGAATCCCCTCCCTCAACCTGCTGCCCACCCCTCTGTTGGTGCAGCCCAGGACATGGCTATAAGCACACACTGCTGGCTCCTGCCCAGTTCCCATGTTCTTCATTTTGGGTTGAAAATGGACAACTCTTGTTGCTCCAACTTTTAATTTCTGCATTTCTTCTGCTACATGCTGAGGCTGCAAATTTCTAACCTCATATTTTCCAACTATGCAATAGTCTAGAAACCTAGATTAGCCTGAAAACATGACACTCTAGTGTTAAGAGAACTCTTAACCATCCCAGAGAGTAAACAGCTTATAAAAGAAAAGTAGCCACAATCATCCACTATTTTTTTTCAGTGACCATATGTTAGTCAAGACCCACTAAGAAATGCGTCAATAACCAAGATGAAAAAAGCTGCTAATTAGCTCAGCAAGTCCTGGAAGACAGAAATAATTATACAAATATGTTCAGGAAACTCAGACCATCTCTATACAGTCCTGAGGGAAAAAAGCTCCCCAGAAACCCCTGAAAAATAATTTGTGTGTAACTTGTAATTGATGGAAACCACACTGCAGGGACAGCAATATTTGACAGCTCCTGAACTGGAACACCAGCGTGGCAATGCTACTCAAGAGACCAAACTCTTCTCAGATGACAGCAGAAAAATTAAGTTGTGCCCATTACAATTTTAAACTAATGATTTTGCAGAAGAGTCCTCCAGATTTACCAGATGATGCAATGGCTACTGACAGATAAAAGGGAGTATCCTTAATCCTGAATGAAGGATGCTGCTGAAAAGGTTCTGCAGAGTGCAGTAGCTCCCTGATCCTGACAAACAGGAGCAGATTCAATTTGAGGGTATGTTATCACTATTGTAACTGTCATAGCAGAAGGGAAATGGAAAATTTATTTTCTTGCTAAAGAATAAATGGAAAATCTGGTCTGTAGATATGGTTCCAGGTGGGAGATTAGTCCTTAAGATGAGGAATACAGAAATTAATTTATGAACTGTTAATATCAATAAAGAACTACTTGTAAGAAAACAGTCAGGACTAGAGATGAAAGAAAAAATACTAGATTGGAGAAAAGCTACTGGAGAGTAGATCCTTAAATGTCATCTGAAAAAACACTCAGATCACTGACTTTGGCATGCTGACATTAAACAGCATTGTCCATGCCCAAATGGGCTGGGACAACACACAGAAATAAATTGGCTGACCTTAGAGAGTGGAGAAGGTGAGAAGAAATAAGGTATAACAATAGGAAATAAAAGACCACACTCTAGGGAGAAATAACAATGATTTCAGTGACAGACTTATCACCTGGAAATCATGAAGAATGTGAAAGCCCTTGTTAATCAAAGAACAAGAACCAAAGTGAAATGGCCCTGAAAAAGGAAAATGCAATCTTAAGCTGTATAAGAAAAAACAGTCAGATTTGAATGTTAATGCCATTGAATGAGATGACAAGAATTAAACCATGTTCTGTGAAGGGTTACTAGGATAAATGAAGATGTGAAAAATCTTCTGGACCAAAAAAACCCAAAAAATGTAGTTTAGAAAGGTACAAATGTTTATTGAGACCACATAAACCCTAGGGGAAAAAAAAAAAAAAAAGATGTTCTTCAAGTGATTGTACAAGGACATTTAGATTGCTCAGAATAATAAACTCACAGGGCTAGAAGGATCTTAGAAAGTCATCTACACCACACCAGGGCTCTAAGGCAGGTTCAGTGCAGCACTTAGGTCATTCCTGAGAGGTCTTGAATTCCTTCTTAATGACCAGCCATTAGGGAAGCTCCCCTGGAAATTCCTTCCAATAAAACACAAGCCTTTTTATAAGATCTTTATCCTATTAACTAACCAAATGCTTCTTGCTTTGACTTCAGTATATAATTTCTCATCCTACGTATGATAGACACCAAGAATAGATTTTATTTCCCTCCAGCCCCATCCTCTTCACAAGAATTTCTGGAATTGATTACAATGCTTGCCCCATTCCTCACCCCCATTTTCTTCCTACCTTAAATAATTCTGAGTTAATTCATACCTCAGATTTTCAGGAATGCTGAGCCTTCTTAGTGCTCCTCCCCCTTTTTCCAACTGTTTCACATCTTGAAGTGCAGCACCTGAAGCTGCACACAGGCCTCCATGTCCATGAGACCCCAAAACCTCAGGAATCAATGGTGATGATATTATTTTTAAAAAGTGTGGTCAACAACCACAAAAATAGATTTATACCACATGATACAATTTTTAAAATAAACTGCAATCTTTTCATTTGCAGGAAGGGAAGGATGGGAAGTTCCTATAGGAAGGCAAAGAAGTTGAATCAATAAAATAGAAAAGCTGATCTTTTTGTATGTATTTCCTGAAATCCTGAACCTTTCAGAAAATATCTTTAAACATTATGGACTTAAAAGCAGAGCTAAGCAGATATTGCTACCTAAAGAGTGACCAAAACAACCTAAACCTCTGTGGGAATCAATGCTTTCATAGCACCTAAATGTTGTGCCATAAACTTGGGAAAACAATGAGGAACAATGAACTCCAAGTCAGTGGCTGAGCAGGTTATCCTAATAACATTCCTGATAGGACTTTGGATCAGGCAAGCATAGGTCTTCATTTAGGAAACTTAAAACAAGACAAACACATCTGGAGAGAAAAATGTCATCTGTGTGGCTCTTTTCAAATATCTGTTCTGCTTCTAACTACTCTGAGAAGACAGAAAAATGTGGTGAGCTATCCTGGACTTTTAAATAATACACAAGGCTACCCTAAAAATAGAGGAAAAGAAATAACTAATATTATATGGATCCTCCTTTCACCCTCCCCCACTTTCCCTGGCCATGTATAAAAACAGACATTATCACTGAACTGCACCAGTTCATGGAGCTGAAACAATTCTATTTTGCAAATAGAAGTTTTCTGCTTGCTAAATCAGGACAAAAATGTTTCTGATAGGTTACTGGTATTCTCAGCTTTAAGCCTGTCCAACTTGGTTTTCAGGTGATGATGTCTACATGTCCAATGAAAATGAGAGACAAGAATATGTTCTAAATGAAAATGGAATAATCTTTGTGGGCAATGCAAGGTACATTGAAGCAAGAGGGTGGTATTATGGACAGGTAAGTCACAAGGACTTTGTTTGGACTCTCATTCTGTCTCCAACAGCATTTATCTTATCATTATTTGCTGTTTATATAATACCTGCACAAACCTGGGGAGCCTCACTTGTGGTTTGCTCACATGTGCCCCACTGTCCCTGTCACCTTTGGGCTGGGATACCTCAGAAAGGAGGAACTGCAGTAAAATCTCCTTTAATTCTGTTTGTGAAAACATCCATTTTCTTAAAAATGTATCTTACCTGATCACAGTTTCAAGACCTTCTAAACATCTGTCTCACCATGCTCGATCTGAGCCTGTACTACCGTCAGGACCCAGCCATGGATGTGTCACGGAGGGGAGACCCTAAATATGTGGGCCGAGTAATCAGTTCTATGGTAAGAAATGGACACCTTGACCCCAATCCCACGTGAGTAAGCAGCAAACCCCACTGAGACTCAGCCTCCTGCACCCTAAGCAACTGCATGAGCTGCACACAGTGCATCACAGACAATTAATGATGTGCATTCTGCCCACTGGCCTCTTCTCAGATCAATGGAAATGATAACGACAACGGAGTTCTCCTGGGGAAGTGGCAGGGGAGTTTCCACTCGCATGAGAACCCATCCCGCTGGGATGGCAGCGTGGTGATCCTCAAGAAGTGGCGCCAGGACAACTACAGGCCTGTTCAGTATGGCCAGTGCTGGGTGTTTGCAGGTGTGATGTGCACAGGTGAGCTGTCAGGATAGAGGACTGGGGTGAAATGGAAATTGATAGAAATCTGGTTTTATCAAAACTACAAAGCGATAATTTCTACCAAAGGAACAGTGCTGTGATGATTGCTAATGCTGAAGAATCACAAAATATTTAGATGCTTCTCAGATATTTGTAATCATTGAACTAAAGCTTTGTGGTCTGTTGCATTTCTTCAAAATGCTATTTTTTTTATTATTTTTTGTAAAATATATTTCAGTTTTGAGGTGCTTGGGGATTCCAACTCGTTTGGTTTCAAATTTTAACTCTGCCCATGACGTGGATAGAAACCTGAGTATCGATAAGTACTATGACAGCTCTGGAAGGAGTCTTAATATCAGCAAGGATTCCACATGGTAAATATAATTTCTTCCATTTCACCCACAACAATAGAGAGAATCTAGGAGACTTAAAAACATGAGCACTAGTAGTACAAAAGCAACTGAGTGGGCAAAATGTGATACAACCACCTAAATTAATACTGCAGACATCTATTTGGAAAACAAACAAACAACATAGTTCATGATTTTCTCTCTCCCTGCCCTGAGGCCTATACCTCAAAAGCAGGCAGTAAATGTGTCCTTTGAAAGAGGTACTGTAACTTGACAGTTTGTGTCTCAGTTTAGAATTTAGGAATTTTTGTTTTGAAATTCACTACTCCTCTCCAGCTGGAAGTCTGCTTGACTCTACATTATCGTGCTCTTTAGACATTGTTCTTTGTCTCCAGGGATTATCATGTCTGGAATGAAAGCTGGTTCATTCGCCCAGACCTGGGAAGATCATACAATGGGTGGCAGGTTTTAGATGCAACTCCACAAGAACAAAGCAGAGGTAAGAGCGCAAGTTCTCAGCCTGACTTAAGAGTCCTTCTCCAAACTGAGCACAACTAATAAAGTTTAACCATTTTGTTTGTTTGTTTTTCCACAAACTAGGAATTTTTCAGTGTGGCCCTGCATCTGTCTTAGCCATTAAAGAAGGTGAAGTAGACCTGGATTACGACACCTTGTTTGTGTACTCAGAGGTGAACGCTGACTGCAACAGATGGATTGTGTACAATGATGGAACTAAGAAAAGGGTTTATTGTGACACTGAAATCATTGGCAGGTCCATCAGCACCAAAGCTGTGGGCAGCAACGGCCGTGTGGATGTCACTGCCAACTACAAATATCCAGAAGGTAGAGGATTTAGCCCAAGTGATCTCCTGTTATTGCCTACTGAATCCTTGGTGCTGGGAAGCTACAATGGGGAACCTGCTTAGTCTGGACATCTCTACCCTGCCTTCAGAAAATATTTCTCCAGTGTGCTCAGATTACTTTCTGAATACAATTAAGAAGGTGTTACATTTCTGGGTTTGTGCATTCAGTAGCTTCCTTATTAAGGGACAGTACAAAATATACTTTAGTCCCTTCTACAGAAGTGTAAAATCTAATGGATACACAAAACAGGGCTGTAAGACACATTTTACTACCCAAGGCAGACAAACCCTCAGGGTTTCACTCCTCAGTGCTTTAGTGTAACCTTATTTAATACAGAGGCTGGCTGTCATCAGACCAGCACAGTATCACTTAGCACACTACTGCATGCTCTGACCAGAGAAAAAGAAATCTCACTTCTAAATAAATACAAATGCATCATATTTCATTTTAGTGATTTATTCACCTTGTAACAGTATATCCCCTGTGAAAAACCTGAATGGAGGCTTAATGAAGATACAGGGAGCTTTTAGGTACGGCATATTTCTGGGTGATGCTGATACCCTGTACTGGTCTGAAAACCTGTTTACAGAGGAAGTGCATTTGCAACAAAAGTAGAATTTTACTTGGTTCTCTGCTTCCACCAGGCTCTTCTGAGGAAAGACGAGTCTATAGAAAGGCCTTGGCCAAGATATTGGGAACGAGCGTCACAGAAGGACGCACAGATTCTGCTGGGGGAAGATCTTCAGAGACAATGAGAAACCCTGGGATCGCTGGGAAATTCAAGCTGGCTGAACCCCCAGTTTTTGGCAAAGACATTAACCTAATCCTGGTCCTCAGCAACCTCTCCTCTGACCGCAAGAGCGTGAGGGTGGACATGAGTGCCTCCACCATCCTGTACACAAGGAGAACGGTGGCAGAGATCCTGAAGGCAGCCACTTCTGTGGAGCTTGGTCCTAAACAAGGTAACTTTTAATGTCCCTAAGGAGCCAATATAGCTCTGTTCCTAGCCACAGGAAGGCAACTGTAAGGAGGAAGCATCAGTATCATGCCTGTACCAGCTTTGTGGTGCATCTACTCATCCCACCTCTTCACAGAATTCTTTATGAGTACACTTTACTTTTTTTTTTCCCCCTCTGAAAACTTTCAGTTGTTCAAGTACTAAATGAATGTTTCATGAAATGTTACATAGAGGTTATACACTTAGGTTATAGCTCCAGAGCAGCAGTATGTGTGTGTTTCATGGCTTCTGTATGTATATATATGTGTATGTGTGTGCGTGTGGTGATTATTATGTAGGAACACACCTTACCCTTAACAAGAAATAAAAGTCTGATGTGTGCCTTCTGCCACTCAATGGGCAACACATGAAAAGAAATCAACTAGGAAAAAGTTTAAATGTTACAGTGAAATTCTGTCTCTCTTTTGAAGAGTCAAGACCATTGAAATTATTATAGAGATCTTTTTCATCCCCAGGGGCTACAAAGATAAACATTTTCCCCATACACAGCAGAAAAGTTGTAGGACTACAATGAGCAGCTGACCAGGTCACTTGAAAAGGATCTCTGTGAAACTTGACCCAAACTTTCTTCTCGACTGAGGTAAAATAAAGAGGATATAAGGAGGGAATAGATTAAAATGGTTATATCTCTAATCATAAGAAATACAAAGAGTCAGGAATTCAGTAAAATGTAGATGAGCAGACTCACTCATTTTCAGGCCAAAATCCCCTATTCAAAACTGTAAGGGTCAAATGAGTTAAAGTAGGCAGGGGAAATACACAGTCAGTCTCACAAGAAGGAAATATAAACAAACTTCACTGCCATCTTTATTCTCGTCAGTAATTAATAAAACCCCTCACTATAACTCTTTTTTCTTTGGCTTGCTTTGAAAATGTAATGGTTCCTAAATATTTGTCTGAATTCTAGGGAAGCATATCCGGGTAAAGATCCCTTATACTCATTATGGAAAATATCTGACTACTGACAAAAGGATCCAAGTTACCGCTTTGTGTGAAGTCATGCGCACACACGGGCTGAAGCTGCTGGTGGAGAAGACAATCATTTTAGAGGACACAAACATCATCATTAAGGTGAATAATTTTCTCCCTGATGTTCTGAACAGATGCTAAAAGGTCTTTCTGGAGCTCAGATCTTAAGAACCTGGGGATAAATGTATTACTTTTAGGCTGCCATTTCAGATGTTGTTCCAAAATTCTGCCTGCTTGAATTGAGAATGCAAGGATGTGAGAGGCTGGGTCTGAACCTTGGCCTGAATCTGGCCTGGTTTTCAGAACAGCTCTGTTACCTTCTTTTTTTTCCAATCACAAGCCACTGCCTTATGTTCCACAGGACTTGTTTTCATTCCATGTATTGGCAAGTGCTTGTGTTGTCCTTAAAGAACTTTGCCAAAATACAGATTTAAACCCTTAATTCTAACCAGTGCTAGAGCCAGTTCATATTGTTTTGCACATTAATCCTAATCAGTGATGTGCCAAAAAAGGAGAAAAAGCCACTCAGCAACCAAAATATCAGACAGATTTCATGGGACATGTGTGTGTGTGTAGCCAGGGCTCTATTTCACCGAAATAATGCACAAAATACAGCAGACAGCTGGACAGCCCTATTGAGCCATGCCAGCTTCAAACATCAGGAGAGCCAATGCTTGCCAGCTAAATGCCACTTGCAGCTCCACTGAATTCTGACTCCAGAGAGTGATCAGAAGGTGTTTTGTCCTGCAGCTGCCCCGGAGGGTCGTGGTGAACAGAGCTGTGTCTCTGGAGATCTCCTACGCCAACCCCCTGCCGGAGCCCGTCAGCCGCTGCGTGCTGCTGGTGACCCTGATGAACCAACAGGTCAAGATAAAGTAAGTGCAAGCTGCAGCCATCACTCACTGCTTACTGTGACCAACAGCATGTCTAATTCCTCAAAAGAAAGAAGGAAAAAAAAAAACCCACACTTGACCTGGATTTTTTATGTTTTCTATTTCTGAAAACAAAAACACCACCAAATGTGATTAGGAGAATACAGATATATAGAATATAGATATATGAGAACAGAGATGTGATTCCTTAATCATGTGGTGCTTTTTCCACATGGAACTTCTTTAACAACTCAAACCTGATAGCATTCTTCTTTCCTGGGAAAGCAAATGTTCATGTCAGATTCTTTTGTCTCTCTGCAGCTTATTCTATGGTTTGGCTTTCTGTTTTTATTTTCATATACAATACCCTGATACTACAAAGATAATTAGGCAAAAGCAAATAAGTCAGACACTCCCCTTGGTTCAGCCCAAACAAAAAGTTGCTCTGTTCTTCTTGAAAGCAGGAAAAAACTTGCCTTTTCAAAACATAAAAGCAAATTCTTCTTTTTTTTCCTTTTCTTCTGGGCTCTGCTGCTTTATGGATCAGCTCAGTGCTGAGTAATAGTTTGTACTTCCTAAAGCTCCTTATACTGTAAAACAGCCTGACTTGCTTTGGCTGTGGAACTGTTTGGACTTAATAATCCATAAAAAAAACCTTCAACATTATTCCAGTAAAAGACAAAGCAAATTTAGGCCAAAAGGAGATACAAACCAAAGGACAATGGCCATTAGAAAAGTCATTATTGTCAAAATGGATATGAACCAAGCAGGCATTGGAGAGAGTGCTGACCTTTGCCATCAGAGTTCTTCTGTTCTGAGTTTGTGCTGATTATCCAAATTTGCAGCCAGCCCTAAGACGGAGCTGTGACATTGCACCTCTCTTCTCCATAATTCCATTTGAGAGTAAAGGAGGATGGTGCTGTCCTTTCTCATCTTAGTCTACACAAAGCCTCAAAACCCAAGGCTGGGTCTTAAGTAACTACAGTTCTGTTTCTTGGGAATCTCATAAAAGACAATGCAAGCCTGAACTAAATCCTTTTTTTTCTTTTCCTATTTTTTTTTTTCAGTTTGGCACCACTGGCACCGAGGGAGAGATCAAGAATTTATTTTGAGTTCACACCTCGGAGGGCTGGGCCCTTACAGCTGCAAGTAGACTTCTCTTGTGACAAATTTTCACACGTTAAGGGATTTGTAACAATTGCAGTAGCACCTGCATAATGTGATGGAATCAACCTTCCATTTCAGCATAAACACAGCAAGACACTCTCCTCTGTATAGGGACAGTGATGACAGAAAAGAACTTTGCACAAAAATTCCTCTTACATTGCAGTAGAATCAAGTCTGCTTCATGGTGCTTAATTATTCAGTCTCTAATTGTACTTCTCTTCCCTCCCACCCCCCGACAAAACAAAAAAATGGAGTCCCTTCTTTGTAGAAATAGTTTCAGGATTTTCAAATCCCATTCTGTTAAGATCCCAGTTTTGACTTTTCCCTCAGATAATTAATACAATCTCCTTTTGACGACATTCTAATTGTCAGCAATAAATAAAAAATCATTCTCAACTGTATTGTTTTAAAATGATTTATACATTCCATGGGGGTATTACAAGAAATCACAAGACTGAGGAAAAGGTTATTTTTTTTCATTTCACAAGCCACTAACCTAGAAGAGCAGAACATTTCCTCCATTGTTCACCTAAGTTCTGTATTTGTGATGCCTGTAGTTCCACAAATGGAGAGGGAAAAAGCCTGGGAAGGCTGGGAAAAGTGATGCTTGGGGTCCATGGCATTATTGGTGTAGCCTGTGGGCAGAGGCCTGTCACAGGGTGGAGAACACATACACATATTCAAAACATTAGCTTAAATCTTATGCAGCCTGACAGAATAAATAAAGCACAGAGAGGGTTTTGCAATAACGTGGCAGCCCAGCAACACAGAGAAAACTTTTCTTGCCCACCAGTGGAAGGTCACTGAGGATAAGGAACACATTTATTTTTTGAAGGTCTTCAGACCTTCCCCGTGTGGCACACTCAGAGGCAGCCCCACACCTGTCAGTGTCTGCAGACACAAACCTCTTTTGTGAGTTCCCAATCCCAGCATTTCCAGGTGCCAGGTCTCCCCTGAAACCCATCTTTGAGTGGCTGTGAGGATTCCCTGTCCCTGGAGCTGCCAGCTCACCCTCAGAGCAGGATGTGGGGCAATCGTGGTGTGCAAACAACTCTGCTGAGCCTGAAGAGTTCTGTTCGCTGTATGACTTACAAAAAGTTTAAAGCAGAATTAATAAGCTGAAAGAGAGCTGTCAGGAGTTATGGACCTGGGTATTTTTGTCTGACAGTTGATCAGAGTCTGAGGGATCCAGATATAATCACAGATTTTTACAGAAAAAAAAACCCAAAACAACAACACACAAGAAACCATAAAAAACCGCTTTAGATTCCCTTTTTAAAAAATGTATTTAAACTGCAGGCAATTAATTCACCTTTTTGGTTCCCAGAAATCTTGATATGGAGTGGAAACAAAACAGAAAACAGAACTGAAAAAAAAAAAGACAGAAGGCAGAATGTAGAGGTGAGGAAAATAAGAGATCATCCCTTCTCCTGACACCCCTTACTCCTCTCATTCCAGTCCACTGGAAGTCCAGAGCAGCCTGCAGCTTACTCTTGGGACAAATTGTCAGGACATGTTTTTAGATAAGCTGCTACACAGGATGAGGGAGGAGAGGGCAGGAGGGAGCTGCAGGAGCAGAGAGTGCCTGTAATTACCGTGGGCAGGGCTCACACCAGAAGAGCAGCTCTGCAGCTTCCTCCAGGGCCCAACCAACCCTGCCGTGCCAAACAGCTACAGAGAAACTATGTGCATGTGTGATGAGCACCAAACTACAAAGAAAAATTAATAGAAGCAGAGGCAGCCATTAAACACTTCTCTTTACTTAACACAGGTCCCTGATCACAGTTGTGCTGACTGCACAATGCCCCCTCCCTGGCAAGTGTTCCTCCTTACAGAAAAAAATGCATATTATAGGCAATCATGTCAGAAAGAGGTAGTGATGAGAAGGAAGCATTATTACAGCAATGTTGTGGCAAAGACAGAACAAATTATATGAAGTTATGAGGAAGATCTTCAGACAGATGTCTTAAAAAAAAAAAAAGAAAAAGTGGGGAGAAAAGCTACTGGCAGTAACGTTAATTATTATAAATCTACTTAGATCACTCCATGTCCCACGTGGATGTGTTGTACCATAGGTACATTAGTCTACACTTGCTCTCTGGACATACAGCCCCAAAAACCTAGATTGGCACAAACCACCTAAAATTAAGTTGCTCCTGTCTACTTAAGATAATATTTCCTTCTATTTCCTCCTATTAGACCCATTTTGGACGTTTGAAAAGGCCTTCCTCTCTAAAACCCCAGAATACTGATTATCATCTTTCCTCAGTCATTCACCAGTTTTACATAAGGATAATTGGATTCAATATTGTGCAATTAAGGCAGTCATCAGTGGATGCTCACGTAGGATATCACTACAAAAACAGTGGCTACCAACCACAAGTCACACCCAGCTTGTATAAACTCCAGCCTATGTAGCCAAGTCCAGTCCTGAGCCTTTCATTACTGGTGCTGGTGGAAGAGGATTTAGAATGTTCTTGCACACTTTTGTGACTGTAACCTGAGCTACGCACAAGTGTGGAAAAGAAGAAAGAATCCTTATGGCAGGTAAGTTCATCCAGCTTGATGGCTCCAGACATCACTCTTCCCATCCAGATGAGCAATATTTGCTGAGGAAACAAGATAAATTACATCTAGCTGCTCTTTCAGGAACTTTGCTTTTTTAGATTAAGTGTATTTATTGTTTTTTCTACTAGAACTGATTTTCTTTTTTCTTTTATTATCACATGTCTTGAACTTTTTTATTTTTCCAGTAACACAGAAAAGTAGAGTAAAGAAATATTTTTCTGTCATATCAATTAACTGCTCTATTCAGTGCTTTGGCAGCCATCTAACTAACTATTGGCTAGTGATTGGGGCATCAAACTGCTACACACAAACCCCAGGCTCCAAGATCCAAGTCTGGCCTCAGCCAGGTGGCCTCTGGTCTCCCAAGAGGAGCTCTGCCAGCCGAGTGCTGCTTGTCTGTCTGGGGTTGCACTTGCTGTGCTCACTCTCATGCTGACTGTAAAGATCTTGAGTTAGACATGTGTACCATGGAATACTCACACACAGACTCTACAGTTCAGCCTAAACTGGTTTTCCTGTTAGAGCTTCGGCTTCCAGTCAAAGGCAAAGAGAACCCTGTGAGCACCATGGTCAGCATCTTCACCAGGCTTTTCCTTCTGAGCATGCTCCATTACAGAAGGGACACCCAAACAAATTTTTGGCCAACTGTACATTGACAGAATTATAGAAAATAAGTTTTCCTCACAGGCACTGAAAGAAGAAAAAGAAATTATAAGATTGAAATTGAAACTATGAAGATCAAAACAAGGATAAATTTGAGATGCACGTGGACAAAAGACTGGCATCAAGCTTTACTGTGCTCTTTCCCCATATACAGAACTTTTCTTTCTGATCTCCTGCACATATTTTCTAGAAATGCATATGCAGCCATGAACTTTGCAAGGCAAATCAAGCTATTGATGCAGTAAATTGTTAGAGCAAACCAAAGCTAGCCACTGCCTTCTTTATCTTTCCTACTTCTGCTCACTTCCCCTCTTCTTTTTGGACATCTTGTCTTTGCCTGTGACATTTCACTCTGACAGTCTTCAGCAGCACTATTTAGGTCCTTTAATATCAGAGCCTTGCTAATATCAGGCCATGGCTCAGCTGCCATGAAATCCTCTATGCATGACATTTTTATTTACAAATGTGCAAAATGCTCTCAGTTTCCTGCATCCCTGCACAACACGTGGTGCTCCCTGCCCCGCAGAGCCTGGGCATTCAGGATACACATGGAGAAATTGCAGCAAGGCAAACTGACTCCTTCTCAAACCCTGACTCCAAGTGCCCTTCAGAAACACCTCCTAAGTCACTCTTAAATTAGAGGACTTGATATTAGGAATGATGTTTTCCATAGGTCCCTTTCAATTAAACATGTTTGAGGCAGGAAAATGAAGTGATGATGCAAGCAACACGCTTTCCAGGCATTTCACATCATGTGACTCAAACATCAAACTCCTGCCAATGGAATTTTGGTCTCCAGGTGACACATCTGAAGCAAGACCCTTAACTAAAAACACTCACACATGCTTATGCAAACAGACTACAGGAAAGCCACTTGCTCCAGGCCTTTACTGCCTGGAGTATGCCTCAGAAATGCACATTTCTTCCAAAAAGCTGAAAAATGGGTACAATTACACCTTTATCAAGCCTTCATAGAATATAACTCCATGCTGCAAATGCAGCAGAAAACTGAAATCTCACCCTCTCTATTATTATAGTAGAACCTTATCAATTGTCTCAGACATCTTGGTTCAGTGAAATGTTGGAAATGTTGCTTACAGCACCATTATTCTGCACAGGCTTAACAAGATCTAGTCAGAGCAGGAGGTTTTCTTCATCTGAAACTCCTCTGGAATATCATACCAGGAAAGGGCACTTCCCAAACACCTGTTCTCATAGGGGAACCTGCATTTTTTTTGCTTTGTTTTTGGGTTTTTTTTGTCATTGTGGGGATTTTTTAATCTATCAAGGAAAGAGAAAGCTTGAAGCTTTTGTAATCTGAGCTTCAGTGCCCCATTTTCAACATTGGGCAACCTATCATGATATAATAGAGCAATCCATAGCACTGCCTCGAGATATGCCACTCCTCTGCTTGTAATCTTTTTCCAGCAGAGTGTGAAATAACACCCAGCTTCAAGCTACAAGCCTGTAAATTAATTTAGATACAAGATACGTGAGAAGATAACAAGCAAGTTCCACACTGAAGATACCAACCTTCTAACCATCATCTGTCAGGCAGTGTTTCCAGAGTCAGCCCTGCATTTCCTGATAAGAGTTTTAATATTTCTTTCTGTAAATCTGTAAAGAATTATGGAAACTAGATATCACCACAGAAAAAGAGCAGGAACACAAATATTACCTAAACACAAATATTTTGATTTTTTTTGTTTAAATCCAAGATGAATCTCTGAATTTTGAATTTTTGAATGGTTTTTTTTTTTCTCTTTCTGAAAGAACCCTACAGAAAAGAGTTAATCTTTCAGCTGTTTTTCTAACTCCCTGGCCTTTTTTTAATTTTTAATAATAATGGATTTTTCTTTTTTCCTATAGCACATAATGCCAGGTATATATAAATATAATAAAATTAGTACATTAGACAAAATGAAAAGGTGTGCAAGTCTGAAGGAAAATATTTTTAATTAACATGTCTTGTGTCTTTCTAGCCCTAAAAATAGGAAAAGTCAACTGGCAACCCAAACTAAATAAAGCTGCACACCACACCTCTGATTACTGCAGCACAGAAGTAATCTTGAGGAGAGGGCAGCCTTTCAACATCTCTCTGAACCTCAAAACAACAGCACAATCTTGGGACAACTTCACCTTCATTGCAAGCACAGGTAATCTCCCCATGGCAGCAATCTCATATCCATGTTAATTCAGCTCCAAAATACTTGTGCCTTACAGGTCTACATGGCCCATAAAACATTAAACTTTGTCCTGTTTCACTCAGGATTCCTCGTCATTTTAGTCTTAGGAGCTCCCATTTTAGTTTGATCTGTACCTTAAGACAAGAGAGAGTTAAGGTAATAATTAGAAGAAAGGCAGGAGCCATCCTCATTCCAAAACCAAGGCTGGATCTCTGCTCTAAGAACATCCCTGTAACACTGCACGTTATCTTCATTCTGGCCCCCAAACGTGATTCACCTCTACCTCTCACAAACCACCATCCACTCCCTCCGCAGGACCATCTCCAGCAGAATCCCAGCAGACCAAGGCCATATTTTCCCTTTCTGAGGAGGGTGCCAGTGGCTGGAGTGCAACCCAAGAGCCCAGTGAGCCTCGCTGCCTGAGCTTCACCATCCTCAGCCCAGCCGACGCTGTCATCGGACGATACAAACTCCAGCTCCAGGTCCTTGCTGGGAACAAGAGCTCTTCCAAAGTCCTGGGCCAGTTTGTGCTGCTCTTCAACCCCTGGTGTCCAGGTATGCTCTGATGTATCACATCCTTCAAATAACTCCTTGTTTCAGCCTGGAAATCTGGGTGTCACAGTAAAGTCTGACAGTCACAGCTACAGAAAGATGTTTTTTGCTCAGCATCAAGGATAAAGTTTTTGTCCCTTATTCAGTGTTGCAAGGCATCAAAGACCCAGACTCCTGCTTGTAGGATAAAAAATCAAAGGCACTAAATATTCCAAATACTCATTCTATATTTTTTTTCCTCTGATTTTTCCTCTGATTCTTGCATTCAGTTGTAAAAGAAGTAACATGTGCCAGTGAGACAAATTCTGCGAAGGGACAGGAACACAGCTCCTCATTTTATTCTTATTTTACTCACTCTCTAAATGGTTACAGAGGTGTAGCAGAGAGTCCTAAGCCTGAATGCATGGGAAGTCTCGCCTGATCCCTAGAACTGCCCTCTATTTGAGATTTTCAGTTACAGCAGAACAATTTCCCTCCAGCCATCACATCTCATTCTGCTTGTAGATGATGATGTCTACATGGCTGATGAAAAGGAGCGGCAGGAGTATGTTCTGAATGACAGTGGAATCATATTTCAGGGAGTGGAGAAAGATATTCAAGAAGAAGCTTGGAACTACGGACAGGTAAACAGCACCACCTCTTCCAGAACTTTCAAAATAAGAATAATGGATAAATAGGCTCTTGAAGAGAAAAAAATCATTCTCTCCTAGTATAATAGTTCAATATTCCTCACTCACTTCAGATTTTCTCACAGATACATATCTCATTTATCATTACATTACAGACAGCATCATCAAGCTCATTTCCCCCATGTGGCATGTGCTCACACAGAAATAAAAGAAACAAAGCCTATTTTTAGTTTTCCTTTGCCTGTTACACAAACTGGTAAAACTGGACTTGTTTTCTTGGCCCTTGTAGAGAGCAAAGAAAGCCACTGGGTATTGCAAAGCCAGTGCATGTAAATATTTATGCAATCTGTTCAGTAATGGGGCAGAAGACACAAAAAGGATACCCCAAATGTACTCAACTGAAACAACTCGTGTTGGAATTTTTAAATGTCAGCCTGGCCCTCCAAGTCAGAACTACAGCCCATCTCTAGTCATGCAGCCATCCTGCAACTGCCCAGGCCAGCCAGAACCATTCCTGGCCACTTCAGGCCCTCCAACTGCACCAGCATTTGCAGACAGCATTTCTATTGATCCTCCTGAACCCATGTTTGCTTTTACACTGATAATGAAACCAGGCCAGAGTTCCTTTCCATCTCAGAGGTCAAGGGCCATCCCTGCCTGGCCACATCCATCCAGCCAGCCAAGCACTGGGGCGTTCTCTGGGCCAAAGCAGTGTCTTGGTGACCCTAATCCACAATAATTGTTTTTGTGGGCTTCTTTCGGTTCAGCTCACCTGATATGAGGTGGAGGCAGCCCATGAGAGTAAAGCTTTCGTGATAGACAGGTGCCTGAAGGGGCACGGCAGGATGTGGGAGGGTGTGACCCTGCTGAGCCCAACCACACTGGTCTTATCTGTGCCACCAGGCCACGCAATGTCCTCCTGGATGCCAGTGGCCACAGCCCCACACGGTGCTCACAGACATCTTTAAAATACTATGAGAGTTGGCAGCTTAATGGCTATGTTTTCTTCTTGGCTCAATTCTCTTTAACAGTACAGAAAACACCTCTATTCCAAACATCATCCTCCCATGCTAGGAGAAGGAAACTAGGTGGGTAGTCTATCCTTGCCTTTTTTATGAAATTAACCTTTAACATATCCCTTGTTTTGATTCCAGTTTGAAGAGGACATCCTTGATATCTCCCTGGCTATTCTGGATCGGAGCCTGAACCACCGCGAGGAGCCAGCTGTGGATGTCTCCCAGCGGAGCAGCCCTGTCTATGTGAGCAGGGTTATCAGTGCCATGGTAAAGTGACCCAGCACTTACAGCTGGAAATGCACCTCCCAGCAACACCACAACCCACACTCACGCTTGAGCGTGAGTTCCTCAATGTTTTATAGGTGTAGCCAAGCAAAAAATAGCTACAAAATAGGTAAAATGGAGATTCAGTCTTCTTCCCAAAAGTTTGCTCGTGACTGAGGGAAAGTTTCCAAGAACTTTTGAGAAACATCAAAACTCAGATGTATTTTCCAAACAGATTTTCAGTCCATTAGATATTTTCACTAATTTGGTCTATTCTGAAATCACCTGCTAAGTTTTTCAAACACCAAGAGAAGCACAAAATATTTTGGAAAACTAGTGCTGGTTCAGCTGCATTTAATGTCTGAACTGAGCATTTTTTACTTAAGGGATATTTGTTCAGTGAGGTTTTTATTATTTCCTGCAACAAATAGTTACAATTTCTCAGCACACTCATCTTCACAAACACATAGACGCACAACTTAGGCAGCTGAAAAGTTTTCCATTTTATAAATAATGCATGCCTTATCACATCCCTTAGCTGAGATCCCTCTTTAATAGCTGTGGTCTTTTTCAGCCTTTTGGACAGCACTCACTTGAGGCATTCTCAACAGATTGTAAATAACTCTAATCAGATGTACAAAATCACTATAAATACAAATAATTAGGAAAAAAAATGTTAATAACTTACTGCATCCTGTACCACCACACTTGATACTTAAGCAGGGCTCTACAATGGATGAGCACAAATATATACAACCACACCTAACAAGTTTGGGCAAGCTGTAAGTACTTTGCAACCAATGCACATTCAGAGAAAAGATGGATTTCCCAAGGCTTCCATAAATCACTTGAGAATGTGAAGCAGCATGGATGCACAGTCTAGCAGAGTAATGACATGCAAGGAGGTGAGATCAATAGAGATGAAACAGAGAAAATGTAAACAGGTGTCAGCCGGTACATTTGGGGCCATGAGAACACATTTGGGTACTGAAAACAAGGCAGTTTAGAATCACCAGACTTGCAATCTGGTCTGGGTTTGATCTTGGGTTTGGTCTTTGAGCAGACAAAATTCTAAGATTCAAATATTCTGTCCCACCACCCAATCAATGAGAACAGTGCTACCCACACAGGATCACTTCTAACTATTTCCCTCTCTCTTTTCCTGTGAATGCTTTAATTCTCTCATGAGAAGGACTCTTTCAGGTTAACAGCAACGATGAGAAAGGAGTAGTGGAAGGGAAGTGGAGCGGGAAGTTCCGCTCGGGAACAAACCCCCTGCGCTGGAGCGGGAGCGTGACCATCCTTCGGAAGTGGTACCGGGCCAGGTACCGACCCGTGCGCTACGGCCAGTGCTGGGTCTTTGCAGGAGTCACCTGCACAGGTACACAGGGAGAGGTGGAAATGACACCACAGGGGCAGCTCACTACCAGTTCTGCAGCCTGACTTTGTCACAATACCACTGAAGCTGTTTCAGCTTAGACAGGGAGAGTGAAGAAGCTCTTCTCTCCATAACTGAAGGGTTAATCCTTCAGTTTACAGGTTGTAATAACTTGTGACAGCTTTGTGAGCAATCAAACAAAAACCAGAAGGGTTTTCCAGGCTGGGCTGGTAAGAAGAACAAGGTTTCCTGTTTGAAATCTAGGATTCAAAGAAAACCAATACTCTTTTAAGCCTTTCTCCTCACAGTGCCAGTTTTCTACTGCTGTATCTTACCTGCTGGTGACACAAGAACAAGTTACAATTGTGAGGACCTGTAAAGGGAGCTGCAAGTCAAGAAAATCATTGCATCCTAGCAGTGTCCAGTAAGAGCTGCTCTGAGACACAAGAACCCCTTTGGGGAAAATACAAAGGAAAATTGAGAGGTGTATCTCCATAAGTGGGAAAAAACCCAAGGTTCCTCCAAGAGGAAAATAGGATGACGAATCAAAGATTAAAATTAATGGGTGAACCAAACTCTTATTAAAAAGGACATGACAGCTAAGAATGTCATGTCAATGGAAGTGTCTTTTAAGCAATTTTGCACAATGAGTGTGACCTTTATCATAGCTGGAGGGACATTTCTGAAGGTCTGTTTCACCACTGTAAACATACACTAAACTGTTTGACCAAAAAAAACACTTTTTAAATGTCTGCAAAATCAGTTTATAGGGCTTTTATGGTATTCTGTATTGCAGTACTGAGATGCTTGGGAATACCTACCCGTGTTATTACAAACTTCAACTCTGCCCATGACAAGAACCTAAATCTGAGTATTGATAAGTACATTGACGTGTCTGGAAACAACTTGCACTTGAGTGAAGACAGTGTGTGGTAAATATACATATTTCTTTAATATTCCTTCCATTATATTCCCCACTAATTGAAATATCTAGAATCATGCTCCTGAAAAACCACCCTGACCTCATCCTCTCAGTGATAAAACTCCACACCAAACCTTTGGCTTTTTGTTCAGGAATGTCCAGTATTGAATTACTGACTCTGAAATGAAGTATTTTCCTTTTAACATTTATTTTTCATAACATCCCAACATTTCTCAGCAGTATAACACAAAAAGCTGGCAAAAAAGGGGAAGAAGGTACTCATGCAAGGAGTACAGCAGCTGCTCTCTCTACAGAGGAGTTTTCATTCACTCAGTTAGGATTTTTTCTTGCACTGTATGAATCAGATATTCTGCATTCTACCTCCCTTCCAGGAATTTCCATGTCTGGAATGAAAGCTGGTTCATTAGAAGAGACCTCGGCTCTTTTTATGATGGCTGGCAGGTTCTGGATGCAACGCCCCAGGAAAAAAGCAAAGGTAGCACATGCAAATATAAAAAACCTGTAGATAGTGATACTCCTAAAGATTGCCAGGGAAATTTCAGGACAATTCTCTTCTATATATTCCTTGTAGATGTAGCATTAATTTGGGTGCACAAGAAAAGCAATACCCACATCAATCTCCAGCAGGAAGCTTTTCTGTCAGCCTCTGGATTGCTGACCAATATAACAATTCTTCCTTTTTTAATTTCAATTCTCTCCCTCCACAAAAGTCAGCACATCTTAAGTTCATTTATCTTACCCTTGTTTATCTTAGCTCCTCACATCACACAGTCCCATTCCTCACTACCAGGTTTAACAAATTCAGTTTGCTGGTTCTTCTCAATGCACACCCTGCACTGTTGATTCCCATCTCTTCAGTCTGGCTGTACTCCTGACTGGGCTCCCATCCCTCACATCCTCTCCTTTCCCCTGCCAGCTTTGCCTTGCAGCCTTTGGTGGGTGAGAACATTTCTCATGGCACACATCATCAGGAGCTTTAGCTCTCCCTACCAGCCTCCTCTGCAGCCCCACCTTTTGACAGAAAGTACATGTGGAATCTCTGGACATGCTGTTACCACCTTACACAGACATAAAAACAGAGTACTTGACCCAAATGTGTCTTTGCAGTGAGTGAGCCTCTCCCTCTTGCTGTCAGCAAGAGGATTTATGTTGTTCAACTTCTCCCTCTGTAATACAGGCATCTATCAGTGTGGTCCTGCCTCCACCAGAGCCATTAAAGAAGGGGATGTGAACCTGGATTACGACAGCCCATTTGTGTTTGCAGCAGTGAATGCTGACTGTGTTACTTGGATTCGCTATAGCAAGAAAAGAAAAGAGAGAATTTATTCTGATACCAGGAAGATTGGAAAATTTATCAGCACCAAAGCAGTGGGCACCAACTCCCGTGTGGATGTCACTGCCAATTACAAATATCCAGAAGGTAAATTCTTTATTACAGTAGTTTTGCCACTGATGATCAGATGTGAAAAGAATTTAGGCCTTTGTTGGACTGAGCACTGATTCAATTTCTTTACATCTAGAGTCAAGTAATTGTGAATTTTCAAAGTCTTAGGGCTCCTTATCTGCTGATACTGATTCAATTGAAACAACAGCTATTCTGGAGTGCTGTTTGGGGAGAATTTCTGCAAAAGGGTATTCTTACCCTTCTCAGTTTCAGAGGAGATGGTAACTGCCCTACCTTATGCAGAATTACCTTTTTATTGCCCACAGCTTCTCAGAGGAGGCCATGAACAGTCACCTGGAGCTGATGGGCAGGTTTTACTGTGCAGCCTTCGTGGCCATGTACATTCATTTGTTTTTGTGACAAAATTCACATTGAGGTTAGACCTCATTTTCTCCTCTGAGTATCTTTGCCCTTCTCAGCTTCCCTAAATTTCTGAGATCATCCATGGCTCCACTGCACTATACCCAGTACATGCACAAGATCTCTGATCATGGTATCTTTCAATGCAGGATCCTCAAAAGAAAGGCAGGTGTACAAGAAGGCACTGAAGCTGCTTGGTGTGAGAAGACCTGGAAAAAGAACCAAAATTCCAAGACCCAGAAGACGATTTTCAAGGGCACAGCCTGCAGAAACCCCCGGCATCTCGGGGAAGCTGCTCCTTGATGCATCTCCTGTGATTGGCCAGGACATCCTCCTTACCCTGACACTCAGAAACTCGACCTCAGATTTTAAGACCATAAAGGTTAAACTGAAGGCTTCAGCCATTCTCTACACCAGAAAACCCAAGGCAGAGATTTTGCAGTTGCATAGGTCTGTTAAACTTGGATCTGAGGAAGGTAATTTTAATTTTATTACAGCTTTTATTACTGGACAAGACAGTTGTGGGTTGTGGTCAGATCACATGAAAATAAAAAATGGCTCAAGAAATGTATGACCTGCAAACAGCTGGAGGTCAAAGCTCTTCAGGGCAAAAGAAACACATATATTTTCCCTATCTTAAGCATTTGCTTTCAGGCACTGACAAAAAGGAGACTGAGCACAGTGACTTTTTGTCTGACCCAGCACAGCCACTGTTGGTGCTACCTTGTGACCTTTTTCACTAAGAGAGAACAACTAAGAGACACACTCTAGAGATTTGTGAGCCACTAGCTCACTAGCAAAGCATAAAGACAGACTAAAGGGGGAAAGCCAAGCCTAAGACTGACAGCAGCAACTGCAGGAAGGGCTGTGCCACCTGCAGAGAGTGGTCTCTGCCCTGCTTTCATAGGGACAGTGCTGAAAAATGAGAGGTAGCACAGATGAGCAGAACTACCATCTCAAGCTAAAACATAACACATCAGAACTCATCCCACAGTTCCAGCAGTGGAACTCTTTTTTCTCAGTATACTGAGTTCCACTGCATCCCTCACTGGCACAGAGACTCTGATTGTGCAAGGCAGAGGCTGGACAACTGCATTTAAAACAACCCACCTTCTGACCTCTGCCCTCTTTGCAAGGAGGGAGAAATAAATTCCAGCTCCAGAAAAATGAAAAATCACCAGCAGGTGTTGCCACATCCATCCATCCTTGGATCTGTCCTGGTACCAATCTGTACCTGACCATTTAGTGGTTTATGTAAATGTAAGTCACCCATGAGCATCATTCCAGTCTGTTGGTGTCAACACCCACAGATGTGCAGCCCCAGGGTGATAAGAGTATTGCTCCTTAAAACACAGGTATCTTACAGGTACTCAGGTACAAGTATCTTATCTGGTACTCAGAAAAAGGAAGAGAGGGAAATTTTGTTTCTGTTTCCGTTCCAGTGAAAGAGATTTCTTTCAAGATCTCCTATTCCCAGTACAAAAACTCTCTGATGGATGACAGGAAGATCCTAGTGACTGCTGTGTGTCAACTCAAACAGGGAGCCTCACTTCTAGTTGAGAAGGATATTGTACTCCAGGATCCTTTTCTCACCATCAAGGTAAAAGCTACTCCCTTCTGTGACCCTTGAGAGATGTGCTGAGAAGCAGAAACTAGAATTCCCACTCCTATTCCTCATGGAAAGAGTATGGGAAGTGAAATCATGTCTGAGGGTGACTGGATCTTGTTGCTGTGGTCATATGATACAAATGAAATTTGTAATATGAAATACACTAAAAAGAGGCAAATCTTTCCATGGCATAGCTGTGCTGGGATATTTTTGCTGATGCTTATTAACGTGGCACTGATAAAGTTCTCAGTGTTACAACATTTACAAGGTGAGTGTACCTAAGGAGGGACAGGAAGAATACAGATAGACAAATCTCATCCATATTTAGACCTCTCCTTTTGTTAGAAAAGTCTGATCAATATCTTCCAGTTTATTTAGGAAGATTGATGTTTATCAAAGACACCTCCACTGACCAGCTGATTATACCTGTGAGGGCTGTGAGTCTATTACCAATATTGGAAGAAAGTTCTTTAACTGTATCAAATGAGTGTCACTTTTCACCTTCTGCAACACTGCCCACGTGATTAATTAGGACTGGAGGCTTTCTCTTTCTTGCACTTTTAACTGACTTTTGACAAATGTCATACAATGAATAAAAAGAAGTTCTTAGTCCACAGGAAAGATCCTGCACTGTGTTTGCCCAGGGACAGTCCTGGCTTTGCATGGCCCATCACATCCACATAAAGGAGCTGAACCGGTTTTGGACACCAGATTTAAATACTGTATAACACACAGGTTCAAATGCTATCTGCTCATCTTACTGTAAATAACATAGAGGGAATATGGTAATGTGGGAATGTGCAGAATCCTTCAGGGCCTCCAGACTAGATTAGCTGTCCCAAACCACTCTGCCAGTGGCATACAAGAAAAGCAAGGGCACACACAGGAGTAAAAAGTGTGGTTTTTTGCAGGTCTGGCAATTTCTGAATACCAAGTTCTAGTGAGATTCCATAAAAAGTCTTTGTGCTGTGCCATGCAAATAACAGAGTCAGTTTATGTAGGGAAGGCACCTGGATTAAATTACTTCAGTGATTAAGTTCTAAGAAACATTTATATTTCTGTTGGTTGAAACTTCCCTATAAACATGGAGACAGTAACAGAGAAATGCAGTTGGGCTGATGGACCTCTCGATTGTGTTAACTAATATTACATTATTTACAAATATATACCACATGTACCAATTCCACATTATCTCAGCCAAAATAAGGTAATGAATATGCTTATTTGCTAATTTACATTCTTTTCTCTGAGACACCACAATTCACCTGTCTCACACCTCCCATGTCCTCCAGTTCCAAACCTTTCATTTAGCCCAGTTAAAGGTAATTTAAGGTACCTCCAGGAGTTAACCATATATGCCAACACTTGCATTCTCATTCTGTTCTCACTCTGATGAGTATCATACCCTGTGTTATACATGAAACCATGCACTGACCTAGTTAAAAAGGAGATTAAATGGAAGATTCTCCAGCAGTTTGCTGACTCTTAGCCACACTGGATGGCTCACTCAAGGCTGAACTCTCTTGCCCAGAACTATGTACATGAACTAATTCCTGGCTCCTCCCTGCCCAGGTGATCCTAAGAGGGTAAGTGGTTTGCAGTGGGAATGGAAGGAGAAAAGCTTCAGGAAGACATGAGACTGATGCTGTGGCTGAGCAGAATGTTTTCTGTCTGTAGGTCCTGGGTGCAGCTGTGGTGCACAAGCCTGTCAGCGTGGAGGTGACATTTACCAACCCTCTGTCTGAGGAGGTGACAGACTGTGTCCTGAGAGCTGAAGGCAGTGGCCTGCTCAAAGAGCAGCTCCGAATCCAGTATGTAAATGCTTCTGGCTGGTAACTTGTTCACTTTGGTGGGAAATCTGAAGTACCAGTGGGTTTTTAAAAAGATTCTGTCAACCTCATGACTTTCATTTGCATCAGCCTCGGACAAAATGCCACCATGTCCCGACTCTCCATACAGAAGATAGAGTTTTTGCACCTCTTTTACCAAGGTTTGAATTACAGAATGCTCAGGGAGTGGAGAGATGGCATACAGTCTTAAATTTGAGTACTCAAAAGAATACATAGCAAGAATCTTTCAGCTGCTTTAACTTACAAATGCATTCTCTCTTTTAGTGTGGAAAGAATGGCCCCCATGGAGACTTCAACAGTGGAATTTGAAATCATTCCCTACAGGAGTGGCACCAGGCAGCTTCAGGTGGACTTGGTTTGCACCCACTTTTCAGACATTAAGGGATTTGTGATGCTCCACGTGGCTCCTGCTCAGTGATACAACCTGTACAACAGTTCAGTTTTGCCTGGTTATGAGGTGGTGCAGTGCTCATGCATTCTCATGACTGGAAGCACAGAAATGCAGATTACTCAGCCAAAATAAAGTGATGTAATATGAACGGGAACTAATAAAAAGGTACCACAGACTATACTGTAAAGACAGTGTCACCTTTCTCATTCTCCAGCCTGTTTTATGGGCCTTCACACATACAATTACTAGTGGGAATCATTATATAATTTAACTTGAAGGACAGGATCAAGTGGTTTTCAGCATTAGAGCCTGTAGCAATAATAGCAGCTGTATTTCCAAGGAACATAATTTAAAATCACTGGTTTTATAAGCTTCATGGAATGCAATTTAATTATCACAGAATGATAAAATGGTTTGAGTTGGAAAGAGTTTTAGAGCTCATTTTGTTTCAGCTGCCTGCCATGGGACACCTTCCACTACCCCAGAGCCCTGTCCAACCTGGCCTTGAACACTTCCAGGGTTGGGGCAGCCACAGCTGCTCTGGGCACCCTGTGCCAAGACCTCAGCACCCTCACAGGAAAGAATTTCTTCCTCTTATCCAATCTAAACCCATCCTCCTCCATCTTAAGGCCAGTCCCTCATGCCCAATCTCCCTTTTACCTTGTGAAAAGTCCCTCTCCATCCTCCTTGTAAGCCCCTTTTAGGTACTGGAAGGGGCTCTAAAACCTTCTCTTCTCCAGGCTTATATCCACTAAATATGTTTTATTCTGTAGGAGCCAAACTACTATCCAAGTAGCAGACATAATGAAATACTAGAATTAAATTTATCATTTCATCTTATTGCCAGAAAGAAAAGACACCAATAAGATATGGCAGTGTTACAACAGAACTCTCTTCTTATGACTGGAAAAATGAGAAGCTACAAAAATGTAGAAAAGCAGAAAAGTAAGGGCATCAGAAAGACATATGAAAATTCACAATTAACAGTCACTCAGCCCACAAAGCTGCTTAAAGCAGATCCTCATTCATGAGGGAGGCATTGTGCCACCCATATCTAAATCCCTAATGTGCCCATTCATTCTTTGCAGAGTTAACAAGCCAATATAACAAAGCTCTGAATGCTTCTAAGAGACAATTTGACTTTTTCCTCCTGACTGTCAGTAATGTCCAGCAAAGCAGGACCAGCTTCCCCCAGAATGTCCCATGCACACAAAGTGACCCTGTGACACAGATTAAACTGAAGACTCATTTAAATATTTCTTTGATTTACAGCCAACAAAAATCTTCAAAACATGTGAAGTCCCATTTTATTACATCAATTACAATATTTTGCCACCCACACATATACTTACAGTGGATGTGGAAGCTTGGTAAAACTAGTCAGCCCGGAGAGACTGGAATGAAGGTTGAAAAGGACACACACACAGAGGAATTCAGATTTCTCCAGGCAAAGGAGAGGGGAATAGGTAGCTTTGCACCTATCAATTAAGTCTTGCAGGATCTTGGAGAGTCAGGGTATACAATCCTCCACTAGCCTCAGAAAAGGCCTTGAGGTAGTTGATGGTATTTCAGAAAATCTTATTAAATCTTGCAAGAATGCAGACTGACATTACATTTAACACACAGTACAGCCCAAACATTCAAATTCCTTCAGTATTCCCTCTTAAACACAATCCAGGCAATTATTTCAGACAGTGTTTGTTACAGGAGTTTGGAATGACCTCATCCTAATTAACAACCTGTAAAGGAAGGCTGCAGTTCAAAGGGAAAGCAGCGCTGCAGAGCCTGGGCCAGGTTCCCAGCTTTGCAACACTCTGGTTTTTCACAGTGTCAGCATTTTCATCTCCCCTCAGCAACCACACCCAGCTCAGCCCGAGTGTGAAAATGCAGATCTGGCCAGTGCCATGCAGGAGAAACATTCTTCCTGCATGAGAAGTGAGACAACTGTTCAATTACGCTAATGTTTATTACAGAGAAAAACATGTAAGTGCCCGAGGAAGGGTTTAAATTGCTTTTGTCAAACCTACAATCTTTACACAGCCCTTGGTCAGAAGTCAGTGGGAGTCGGTGGAATAAAATATGTCTAATTGCCAGTATTTCTCTTTATAAATATGCAGCTTAAATAGGAGCATGCCCAAGAGGCTGACCCAGCCAGCCCCCATTCCAGTCTGATCACTCCAAAAAAATCCAATGAGCACTCACTGATACAACACATTCACACCATAAATTGTCTTGAAACACACTAAAATCAGCCTACAGGGTTCTCCCCATCGTTCTGTTCATCTAAGCTTCTCGATTCAGATTTTAAAAAAAGTCAAAATTAACCAGAAATAGCCAAAGTTGCTGGTTTCAAATCACATTGTTCTGTCACCAAAGCTTCACTGCTTTACTTGGTCTGTCTCTCTCCTGTACTGAATGTGGAGGGCACTGCTCTCTGTAAAGGACAAACCCAAAGGCACAGTGTAAGCATTTCTTGTTGCTCTAAAGCAACAAAAAATTCCCCTCAAAATCAAAATTCCCATCTAATTCATGGGTATGCCACATCAAAGCTGGAAATGTAGACACACGAAAAGAGTGTATGTAATTCTTGATCACTACATTCAGAGAGAGACAGTTATTAAAGATGCTCACAAAACAGTTTAAGCTTCTTTTTTAAAGGTAATAAAATTTTTATGGATTTATGTCTGGACCTGTAAAACAAGTATCCCTACACACTAAAAGATAATAAAATAAGATCCAGGCAGGATGGACACTTGCAAGGATCTTATGGATTACTTCTCCTCAGGATTTCTAGGAGCATGTCAGGGATGCAGTGGATAGAGAAGTGACAAAACCAACTAAGTTTAACAAAGGCAAGTGCTGGATTCTGCACCTGGGACAGGGCAGCCCTGGGTGTAGGGACAGCCTAGGGACAGGGGCCCCATTCTCACCCGAAGAAATGCCAGTACAAACATTTGATTGCTACATGCAGAAGTCTCTTTTGTCTGTTAACCCTCTCCATGGGGTTTTTAAGCCCATTTCAGTGTCATGAAAGATACAAAGGCACAATAAGTATGCCTCTTTTCAGAGCTGAAGCACATCCTACTCAGGAAATCCTACTTGCAGTTGTCAGTTTGTCCAAGAGATGGTACTGTGTGTACACACAGCCATTAGAAGGCAGTGATGATGGGATAGATACTTCCCTGTTCCTAAACCACTCTGTTTAGAGGTTCAAAACTCATACATATACTGCACAGGTGCATTTAAGAACATTGATCATGCAAAGAAAATCAAAAATTTGAGCACAATCAGTTGGTTTACAATTTACTTAGACTGAAACTGGACTATATTATGTAATCAACTTCACAAATTATTCTTGAGTTTGGTGGAGATCATGGGTGTCTGCAAAACTATTGATGACTCACTCCACAGTGAAAGTTGTTCACTTCTGATAACTTATTTCCTGTCTTTTGACCAATTATTACCAACCCAGGGCCATTCCTTTTATATTACAGAAACTTTAAGAATGTATTTAGTCCAAGCCTCCAGCACGGCATTTTTAAATAATCTGCATTAAGCTACATGAATTTAGTTGTTTCTTTTAACACATTTTCTCATTTTTAAGTGGTTTTACTTTTCTGAATTAGGCACAAGAGCAATGGATTTACTGACTGTACTTTTTAACTCCTTGAAGGGTGCACTCTGTGCCTTGTTTAGAGCCATGTAAAGATTTACACTTCCTACTCTGGGGCCCTCAGTGCACAGCTCCTTGAAGGAATTGTCACTGGCTGTTTCTAAATGCTTTGCATCCCACTGTTGCTACTCTTCTGTAGCCTGTCCTCAGTGTGGTCTGAGAGATAAAAGAGTCCTCAACATCTGCACACCAGATAAGCAGGAAAGGTGGCAGCACCACGTCCCACCCTGTACAAAGAAATCAAGCAAACAACTCTGCAAGAGGACAGTTTTTAAGACAGCTGGAGGAAGGAGCCACTGCCCACCAGAGCAAGCAGAAGCTGAATATTTTCATGGTACCTGGAACCAGCCATGGGCCAAGGTAAACAAAAATAATTTTTATTAGTTCCAAGCAATTGCCAGCTGTGTGTAAGGAAGAGGCAACTCCAAGACATAGCTCATGAGGCCTGTGGAAGAGCTGAGCTTGCAGGGCAGGTGCCAAGTGCTCTAAAGGCTTAGGGAGCTCAGTTTGCATGGCAGACTGCACAAAAAGGCACAGCAATCAAAAGCTGGTATTGATGTCTGAGAGGAGTCTGAGAAGCAGCAAGAAGCAGCTAAGGCAGACAGGTGAGAGTCTGGAAGCAAAGGTAAGTGAATCCTCAGCACAGGGAATGGGAGGGGTGGGAGGAATTAAACAACAACTGAAACAGAGACCAAGTGCTTGAGCCCCTGGAGCAGGGAAACAGTCCAGGTTCCAGGCAACCTTGAAGAAAGTGACAGTAAGGTCCATGAAAAGTCATTTGATGGAGAGGGAGCCAGACTCCACCTCACTCACCATTCTTTAAGATAGACAGAACAGACATCTTCATCACAGAGAAGAAAATAGATGAGGTCAGAGCTGGCTCCATAAGGCCTGAACTGGTGCAGGGCTTTGAACTGGGACAGCCATGATAGGATTTGAAAGCTGGACCAGAATCATTCACTGAAAACAAAATTTATATGGGGAAAAGAGAAACAGAGCACACAATCCAGTAAGAGTCACCAAGAAACACAGAAGGGATAACCACAATGGGAGAAGGTATCAATGCAGAGGACAAGACAGGACAAGACATCAGGAGAGAGTGAAATCTGCAAAGACAGCAGTTATGGCTTTAGCACAGGAGCAATCAATTTAGATAGCAGAGAAATGCTCCACGGATTTTAATTATTTTTAGCTGCAACAGAGGGACAAGTATGGGTCAGCAAGGGGAGGTGGGTGACAGCACATGTCACGTAAGGGGCAGCAGTTAGAACCCACAGGGCCAGGGATCTTAGTGATGAGCTACAAACCAAAGAGATAAATAAAGTCAGGATGATCCCAAGGCTGAGATAAAACAAGGAGTAACTGGCTGCTTGAAATTGTGACAATTTTTTTGTCTCCTGGTGCTGGACAGAAGCATGCATGATGTGTACAAAGCCTGTGTAGGAGACAGGAGGAGCATCTTTTCTGTCTCCTGCATCTCTGGGTATAGCATTGTCAACAAATGTGGTACAAAGTAGGAAAACTGGTGTTTATCCAGCTGTGCATTTGAACCAGCTCAACAGTCAAAACCAGAACAATCAACCTCAGAGTGAAGGTCCCTACCATTGCTGGACAGAAAGTCTCAAAGTCAGGGGGAGAATGTCTGGGTGGAGAAACACCTAATCAGTTGTTTGTGTGTCCCAGAATTCAGCTCAGAGCCCAGCTGCAGGCAACTCACATTCTGTGAGCCCAAACTCATTCTGTATCTTCTCACACTACAGGTCTGAGCATCCAAAAATGTGATTTCATGATCCCAGAGAATAACAAAAACCACCACACAGAAGAAATCAGCACAGAAAGGCTCATAGTGAGGCGGGGACAGCCATTCACCATCACTCTGAGCTTCTCAGCTCCAACACACAACTACCTGCAGCAGATGAAAAGGACCTTCCTCATTGTACAGACAGGTAATGCCATTACAAACCTACCAGAGCTCTGCTCCTCCACCCACCTGAAGAACAGAGCTGGGGGAAAAAAGCCATCTCCAGAGCTGGGCAGGAGTGACCAAATTTAGATGTGAGGGCAGTGAACTCTTCAAGTAATGCAAAATAGTCTCCTGCTGCTGCAGGATCACAACCAGATCCCTTCCAGAAGAGACACTGCAGCACAATAACCAACACAAGTTCACTATTCCATGATTTCAAAGTACTCATGGGATCTCTTCTGGCTTTTGGGGTTAGGAAAGTTCAAACCTACCTGGCCTGTCACAGATTTTTCTGTTAGAGTGTTTTCTAGTGAGACCCCTGAGAAGGGCAGCAGCTTTCAGCCCCAACTTGTTTTACCATATTGTGATCACTGGGCTGTGATTTTTGTTGCAAGAAACTAAATTCCAGCAACAGCAGGGCTGCACCATTCTGGCTGTTCCTGCTTTCTATAAATCTATGGAAATCACATCTCACTTTCAAACATGGAGGCCATGCTGACCTTGGAGGACACTGACATACTGCCCTTAGCAATGTTCAGTAGGCATTAAACTGCTGAAGGATCATGAGCCTCTCACAAGGAGAGCTATGGCTCCAGAGATAGACAAGGTCCCTGCAGTCTGCACAGGTGAGGAATAAATACAATGTTTGGAGTAAACACAACCAGATTTCTCTGCCTGCAGGACCACATTCTTCTGCAGCAGATGAAATCCAGGCTGAATTTCCCATCTCCAGCCTGGGAGACCAGAAGCAGTGGAGCGCAGCAGTGGAGGAACAGGACCCAAACTTCTGGACCCTGTGTGTGAACACACCTGCCAATGCCCCCATTGGCCAGTACACTCTGCTTTTACGTGCCTCCAAATCCCTTCAACTCCTGGGCAACTTCACACTCCTTTTTAATCCCTGGTGCCGAGGTAGGTGGTCAGAAACAAGAAGGCAGGCTGGGATCAGTCACTTCACAGAAACAACTTTGGAGCTGTGGCACTGCCTCCATGGAAGGAGGCTGGGGCTGATTCGCCCAGTGCTCCTTCCACACCTGCCCTGCTCCTCTCAGCACCTCAGGAGAGAGGTAGGGGCTCATAAAGCCCAAAGTTTCCTGCCTCAGCACTTCTCTCTCTTCCTTGGAGTACTCCATTGCAGGAACCCTGTCCTTCTGCTAAGGGAAAAATGTTTGATTAACTGTTTCCTATAACAGAGATTTTAGAATGAGTCAAGATTATAATTGGTCTGCTTAAGACCACTGTATCTTTCTTAGTATTAGAACTTTTCAGCCAGGAGAGTGGAAGAGCCAGCAAGTGCAACAGCCTGGGTTCAGAGGAACTTTTTGGACAAGGAAATGGAGATAACAAAATTCTTCTTTCCTGTCTGATTCACAGACTGTGGTATTTTTCAGGGCAGAATGCCAAAGCACAGTGGAATCTGCTGAGGGATGAGAGATGCAAGTGCCTCTGAGACCAGGAATGCTTTTTTCATGATGCTTTTTTTCCTCTAATCTAGATGATGAGGTGTTCTTGGCTAATGAGGCACAGCGGCAGGAGTACATTTTAAACCAAGATGGCATCATCTACCAGGGGACTGAAAATGCAATCCTAGCCCAACCCTGGAACTTCAGTCAGGTAAGTAAGAGGTCCAATATGTCTGTGCGCTCTTCCAACCACCATCAGAGGAAAGCTGCATGTATTTGGTGTGAACAGGATGCTCTGATGAGAGTTCTATCCATCTCCATGTTCTCTGCACCCACTACCTCCTGTGCAGGAGAACAGGGGCCTATGTATGAAGTCCTATAACCCAGAACATGTAATTTCAGTTTCCTTCTCAGGCAATCCTCTATAAAGGAATGCATTGATCTGTATCTAAGCTTTGTGCTCCTTCCTTTCATCAACAGGTATAAAAGCATTTAACAGAGCTCAGTAATACTGTCTCTAAATAACAGATAAAGTGAGGACAAGAAGATCTTTGTTTGTCCAAGGCCATCTGACACAGCCAGTGATTAGAATGGGATTCTATTTCACTTTAGTGCCAGCAGATCATAAAAGTACCTCTGTGTCAAGCTGGAGAGTGCTCCAGAAAAGCATCAATTTCCCTCAATCAGCGGATACAGTATCATGCTGATTCATTTCCTACCTTCAATGAAGTTGGAGGTCTGTCCTCAGCTCCCCCTGCAAATATCTGCCTGGAGCCCTCCTTCACAGCCCACTTACCTAAAACTAACAGCAGAAAGGGAGAAACAATCTGCACAGCCACAAACCCTTGTAGGGACTGAAGAGAACAAAATTTCATAGAGAATTTCCTGAAATGATGTGTACTTGTTTCAGTTTGAGGAAGATATGGTTGACATCTGCTTCATCCTGCTGGCTCTAGGGGAGCACTTCCAAAGAGAAAAGGATCCTGCCCAGCGCAAAAGCCCCGTCCACGTCTGCCGAGCAGTTGCTGCCATGGTAAGGAGGGCAGAGAGCCAGGGGGAACCTTCTCAACCCCAGGTCAGGCCAAACCACTGACCAAAGGGGAAGCCTGTTCCAAACAACACCTCCTGCCCATCTCCAGCCTGTCAGGACTCAGCAGACAATCGTGCTGCAGGAGGTTCTTAGCAGTGAGAGTGCACTTACTGAATAAATCTCAGAGGAGATGCTGTACCTGTTCTGCTCAGCCATGACCTTCATGCTTTGCACAGAAAAAGTCCTCTTGGTTTCGTTTGCTTTGGGAGTAGTTTCCACCAACAGGATCAGGTGGACCTATCAAAGAGAGGCAATTCCTTAATACAATGTTCTCTTCTTCTCTGCAGCTGAACTGCAGTGAGTTTAGAACCCTGACAGAATGTGAGCCTGGGCAACCCTATAATGGGACACCCCCTTCCAAGTGGCTGGGAAGCAGCCCCATCCTCCAGCGGTGGATTGCATCAAAATTCCAGCCTGTCCGCTACGGGAGGTGCTGGGTGTTTGCTGCAGTCCTGTGTTCAGGTACAGTGCTCCTATAACCTTTCATCTTTAGGTGAGAGGCAGATCTTCAGCTTCCTCATCAACACTCAGCATCACTGCCTTCGAGATAAGAGTATCAGTACATCCATCCACTGAATGCACTTATGAAATCTTATTTCCTGAGGGAGCAATGCTTCTTGCAAAGTCCAAACAGCAGACCTGGTGCTATTCCTAACAGGCCTAGCACCAGAAGAAGCTCTGTATCTATCAGCAGAGGCACCCTTAGGGCAGGATGTGTAACTGGTTCATAGCTCTCTCTTCTGCACAGTTCTGAGATGCCTGGGTATTCCTACCAGGGTGGTCACTGGCTTTACATGGGCTCACAACACCAAGAGCATCCTGAGCGTGGATGAGTATTATGATGAAGATGGGACACTGCTTACACAGGACAAGAGTGCTCGTGTCTGGTAAGAATACATGGCAGGGCCCAAGAAAGAATTTGAGACAATACTTGGATATGGGAAATGAAACATGGGGGAAAGAGGTAAAACAGCTGCGAGGAGGTGATAGGAGACAGCTCAGCTGAGATCCTGTCTACAAAACCTGCTCTTGATAAACTGCTGCAACCCAAACTCAAAAGTGCCCTTTCTCTAGGGCCCACAAAGGAAGAATGATAGCCCAGTCCAGCTAGAGAAACTCCACTTGTTCCCCACACAGAGGTCTTGCTCTTCTCAATATGAACTGAACTCTTTCAAGGGAGCATTAACTGGCTGTGGTTTGGCAAAAGCTTCACTGTATCTCAGGGCTCAGTCCCTCGATACAAGCTCATGCTGCTGCCCCTTGCAGGACCTTCCATGTTTGGAATGAATGCTGGATGGCTCGGACAGATTTGCTACCAGAGTACAGCGGGTGGCAGGCACTGGATGCCACCTGCCAGGAAAAAAGCAAAGGTAAGATATCAGAGCATGAGCAAGGGCAGGGGGGAAGTGAAGCATGGCACAAATAAAGCTGTTCAATATTCCTCCTTTCCCATCTTCCAGTGGAAAGATGCAAAAGGACAGGAACTCACTCTGGTGACTTTAGGCACAAAACTATCATTTGTTTGGTCTGTGCAGCTCACATAGCTCTAAGAGCTCTGTCGCTGCTTCCTAATGGCCTCCTAAACTAGATACTTCACCAGTATAGGTCTAAAGTAGGGATGGGTTTAATTGGGAAAGCATCTGAATCTTAACTGGACCACATTTTCTCTTCAGGTCTATCCTTCTGTGGGCCAGCCCCTGTTCATGCCATCAAGGAAGGGGACACACAAGTTGATTATGATGTCTCCTACTTCTTTGCTGCCATCAATGCCAAGTGTCATGTCTGGATACACAAAGCAGATGACACCCTCAAGCCAGCTTTTGGTGGGACAAAATACACCGGTAACAACATCAGCACCAAGAGCGTTGGCACTGAACGCTGTGAGGACATCACACAAAACTACAAGTATCCGGAAGGTATGGGGCAGGCACATTCCTTGTCACTATTACAAGCAAGGAGACTAGAGCAGAGCCAAACCAGAGCACCAGGGTCATCCACTTCTCACTACTTCCCCTTCTTCAGTGGCACTAGAACACCTAATTCTCCCTGTCTCCAGAGCCTAAGTAGAGGTCATTACCCAAACTTCATCCTGCTTTATAGCATTAAGGTCTCTAGAAGACCAGGTATTTGTTCACCAAGCACTTTCATGTCTGGAATACCTTTTCTCATTTCTGTTATCTCTGGACATCCACCTCCCTTTACCTCTGTAATGTAATATGGATAGATTATTTCAGACTCTAGCTTTCTGAAAAGGACTGGTGTGCTCTCAGATGCTGCCTAAATCTCTCCCTCAACAAGTATCTCCCCTTTCAGAATCTGAGTGCTGTTTCCCTGGCCCAACCCTACCACCTCACTTAACCTGTGGCTTGTTGTCTTCATGGCTGCAGAAGACAACTACAACTTCTCCACACATGAGAACATGGAATTGTGCCTTAGCTACAGCAAGAAAAAAACAGCTGCCTCCTCTACTCTGAGAGATGTTAGCACCAAGGTGTTTTAAAAACTATGACAGCTACTCCCAAGTAGAATCTGTCAGGCACATCCAATGAATATCCTGACAGCTGAAGCTGTCAAACTGTTCCAATGCACAAAAGGATATCTCTCTATGCTCTTAGAAACAGTTATCTACAGTACTACCAGAAATCAATGCCATTCTCCTGCTGTTTCTCACTAGTAAACAGGAAAGAGTACCAAAGTATACGCTGCTTCTTTTTTGTGACAGGTTCTCTCCAGGAAAAAAAAGTACTTGACAAAGCCTACAAAAATATGAAGGAACTTGAGACAACCAGCAGCAGCACAGAGTTTATCTCCATTCCTACTGCTCTGGAAGACCCAGTCAACCTTTTCATCTGCCTCCAGTCGAGCAGTTCTTTGAAACTGGGACAAGATATTACACTTTCCATTGAAGTGCTAAACCACAGTGGTAGAGAAAAGGCTACTCATCTAGTAGTTGGGATCCAGTCTCTGCATTATAATGGTGTTCCCATTGCCCAACTTTGGAAAGAAGATTTTCATTTTAACCTCCAAAGCAATTCAGGTAAGCACTCTCCTGGGTGCATGGCTAGAAAAGTCCTCTAGTGCTTTCAATACAGAAAAATCCTCCTAGCCCTAGGTTTACAAAAGGTTGGCTGAATAGTTGATTCTAGGTGATTTCCCAGAGAGATTGTGGAGTCTCCCTAACTGGATATATTCCAGAATTGACTGGACACAATCCTGTGCCATGTGCCCTGGGATGACCCTGCTTGGGCAGGGAGGTTGGACCAGATGATTCCCTATTGTTCATTCCAACCTCACCCCTTCTGTGAAATAACACTTTGGCAACATCACCTTAGAGATTTTCAATCTGCAAATCCAATTTGGGTCACTTAAGCATTTCAATGCTGCAGCTTTTAGTACAATGTTGGGCACTGAACACTGCTAGGTATCACGCAGGAAAAGACCAGACTGCACTCATCACCTGTTATTTCACCGCTCTGTTGCAGTCAATAAGCTGCAGGTCTCTGTGCCTTACACATGGTTTGGAAAAGATCTGGGAGAGAACCACCTGCTCAGGCTGACTGCTGTGCTGAGAGATGAGGACTCCTTCTACATGTACCTGGCACAGGAAGAAATCAGCATTTGTGAGTCCCCTCTCACCATTGAGGTAAGATTGGGCTGTCATTCTGCCACTGCAGTAGGGAGAAAACAGCTTTCATAGCCATAAGCAGCAAAACAATTCTGCTGTGCTCAGGGGCTCTCTGAGAAACTAGAGCAGAAGAAATTAAGCTGGACGTTGTCTCTTCTGGCAAATAGGAGCTCAGGCACTGAAAAATTACATATCTCTCTTTAATCATAGAAGAATATAATTTTTTTTCTCACAGTTTCAGCTCATTTGCTTCTTTCAACAGTTCCCAGAAAACATGGTCCAGTATGAGCCAAGCACAGCAAAGATCAGCCTCCAGAACCCCCTCATGGAACCCCTGGAGCAGTGTGTGATCACAGTCGCAGGGCAAGGGCTCATTTACAGACAAAGGAATTACAGGTAAGCACAAACGGACTGATCCAAGAACAGCAAACAGAGACATAATACAGGCAAGAGAAATCCTTGCACAGGAAAGGTTGTCCCCAAAAATAACCAGGCAACAACATGGCAGGAAGATATCACTAGAGCATGAAAGCCCTAAGCATCCCATCCTTTATTTACAGATAATGCAGACAATTTTCACACTGAGAAGGAGAAAAGCCAGCTAAGAGAACTTTCAACAGATGTGTAATACATAAGTTGAAGCCAATATGGCATCTGTGAAAGCTTCAACATCAAAGGCATAGACAGCAAGAGGAAAACCTCCTGCCAACAAAAAGGATAACCAGAGAAAGGCCACAAGACTCAGTCAGAAACACACATTAAATAAGACAACAGTTAGAGGTCATTGAAATGTGCTATGAAATTTAGAAATTATTTGCTGTTGAGAAATAAATTACTTTTTAGCAAGCAACCTGAACATCCTTAAGTGGAGCAGAACTGTACTGTTCATGACATCTTTACATCCATTACCCACTGTAAGCCATAAAGACAGTGGTGTCTTCCCCTTCTCTACTGAACAACCACACAAATGTGACTTAGCCAAGTTACCAAAGGGGCATGCTCCCCTTCACATGGCAAACACCCCACATTTGTCTCAAGAAGCTGCATTAGGACAAAGTCCCCTTCGATGTCTCCATGGAGAGTTTCAACTCTCCTGTCCTATCTCCCTCCCAAACTACTTCTAGATGACAATTTAAGTGTGGTAGCTCAAGTAACTGCCAGCTTTCTTCTATTTATTTTTTTTTCTTTCCTTCTCTTTGGCATCACATTCCTGTCTAGCAAATGCGTATCCTAGACCCAGCAAACAAAAAACACAAGGGGTGACTCCTGTATAATCCCTCCTCTCCTTTCAGGTTGGGCTCTGTTCAAGCTAAAAGCACCCAAGAGCTGCAAATCCCATTCACCCCCACCCGAGCAGGGCCCAGAAGACTCACTGCACGTCTTGCCTGCCTTCAGCTCCAGAACCTGAAGAGCTACAGAACTACCAACATTGCAGCTGCCTGAGGCCAACTCAGAACAGGTCCTGCTGTCCCACTCAAAAGAGTGGCCATGATCTGTGCCCTGATCACAGGCAAGCATAGATGTTAACAGTTTAACAAAATTTATATTTAAAACCATGTTTGATTTTGATTGTTTGCACAAACTCAACTCTTTCCCATCTGCCACTATGTGCAGTCTCCAATTTTAGAAGTTGAACCTCACTATGACAAAGATGGACTCAATGCTCAAGCAGACATTGCAGTTCCCACCACACCTGTGCTTAGTCTCTTGCCCTACACCTGTGACAAAGTAAAGGGTATCCTGGAACTTTAAAGGGATGATAGATGTAGCATGTCTCTAGGGATATACATATACATATAGGAGGATGTATCCCTCTATAGATCTTTGATATTGGTAAGGTAAGGTAGTAAACAATATTTTCTGCTGTTTTCTGAGAAAATAAAAAAGAGAAAGCTCATCCACTGCTCCCTAAGGTTAGACAGAAAATAGCAGAAGTGCAGCACATTTTATAATTATTCACTGGGCTGCCTGCAAAAGAAGCAAGACCCTTTCATCCTGTATATATCCTTTGCCCTCTGAAGACAGATAAAGCAACTAATGTAAATCTAGCAATATTTTATTTTTCTCTGAACCCCACAGTAGTTGTAATGTCTGAAGAATGGGGCACGTTAAGATGCAGTATTGCATCATCCCAAGAATCCAAGCAAAATGACACCTTCTGCAATGGCAAAGGGCAACTTCCTGGAGAAGTTCTTCCAAGTGGCAGTGAAATTCTCTCCTATATTGTTCTCATCATTTTCCATGCAGCTGAAGAACAGCAAAGTTCACTGGAAATGCAGATGCCAGAACCAGTGGCAGCAACACACGTAGGCACACAAGAGTTAAAGTTGATCCTGTGTGAAGTTCTTAACTTTGTTCATGTTGTGGTCTACTGCGCCAGTTAGAAACTGCACCCAGCCTTCCTCTGATGCTGGACATACATGGCTTGTCCTGCAAAAGCAGAGGAAATCCATTAGGGAAGCCTCCTGGGTATGTTATGCATCAAGGCAACATGGGGATATTGTGAAGCTCTGAATAAGCACAGCAGTAAAACAAGGCTGCTCTAGCCCCACAGGGCTTTGAGCAAAAAAGAACTCACGCTCATGTCTGTAGTCCCAAACCCAAAACAAGGGAACCACTATCATCCCTAGCATCCTTTTCTTACTCCCAACCCTTTGTGACTAGATAACATCATCACAGTTCTGAAATGGCAGCATCTACTGTCTAGAAATGAGTCATCTTTGACATGAGGCAGAAACGTATCAATCTTCATAGTAGGGAACACACTCTTATAAAACTGTAGCTCATACTCACTTTGCAATCTCTAAGACTTTCTTTAATACTGAGGCCAACTTAGCAGCCTAGAAAGAAACAAAAGGGAAATAAGGTGAGCCAAATGTAAGGAAAAGTAGGGTCTGAAAAGTATTTGAAAATACAGAGGACTATAGGGATGCACAAGAGCAAAGAATGAATAAAACTGCCACAGATCCTGATGCAGAATGAAGTTATCCATCACTGCCATGCTGGAAATGTCTCCCAGCCTAATCCTGGTTGTGACAGGAAAAAAAAAACCTGGCTGTATTAAAAAAAATATTACTGAGGCAGTCACTAACACCCATCTCTCCCTGAAGTCACATAACCCCTCCAATCTGATTTCTTCCCCTTCCTTACAGCCAGGCCACTTCCCACGTGCAGATACTCAGATACTGAGATATCAGTACTGCAGATACTCACATTAAGTCGCACAGCCAATGGGTTCACAGGCGGGTACATGCTCAGTGCCAGCTCATCAACACTAGAAAAAAAAAGAGGGCAGCAAGGAAGAAATGTTCTGCTAGCACAACTCACAGAACCTGGTCAAAGCCTGCACCCATCCTGAATGCAGGTCAGGAAAAACAGTGAGATGTCAGCTGTACCAATGTGAAGCTTCTCACTGCCTTCTCTGTGTGTCGTTTTCACCATGGAGTGGTCACAGCTCCATCCCCTATGTTCCTCTCCTGACCTACACAACTCTCAACAGCTTAACAGCTTTCCCCCCACACCCCCCACCACCTGCTTACAGCTCCATTATCATAAAGGTTATGATACTCAAGACCCCAAAAAAAGACCAGGACTGCTCTAGAGGGAAAAGCAGCATGGGGAGAATCCTGCTTACCTTGGGCTGATCTCATTAGCAATGTCTGCCAGGTCATCCAGCTGTGCAATCTGCTCTGGAGAATCAGCTTTGCCATGGGCCTTCACTGCAGCCAAGACTTTCTTCAGGCAAGCTTTAGAAGCCTTCATTAATCCCATGCAGGAGCTGAGCAGCTGCCGGTCAGCCTCTGACCAGTATGTGTCTCTGTTGCCCCGAAAGCCCAGCTCTTCATCTTCCATGATGTCCCCATAGGGATCCTGCCCTTCCACCAGTGCCTGAGAACACAGAGGCACTGAAAACCAAGAGCCTAACTCATTTCCAGCAATACCCAGGAGGAAAGGGAATGCATATTCTAGACATCATATAAATAATTAATGGAGAAATCTCAGTTGGCTATTCCAAAATGACTGGATTAAGAAAAACTAATCCACCACTCTAACAGTGCAAACAGCAAGAACCTGGTAAATTCTTACATGACCCTAAAATGCCTCCCCCATCCCCAATTCAGGACATGACTTCATGAAAATCTTATACAAAGTAAACCAGGCTTGAGAATAAAAAATCATTAAAAACCACACATAAAACAATAATCTGTGTCATTTCAGAACAAATTTATATTAAAGCCTGTATAATTCCCGTGTTTCATCACTGAACCACCATAGAGGGTGGTTGGGCACTGGAACAGACTCCCCAGAGAAGTGGTCACAGCCCTAAACCTGCCAGAGTTCAAGGAGCATTTGGGCAACTCTCAGGCACATGGTGGAATTGTTGGGATTGTCCTGTGCAGGGCCAGGAGCTGGACTCGACGATCCTTGTGTATCCCTTCCAATTCAGAATATTCTGAGTCTATGAATCCACCACTGCAGGTTCCTCTAAGGCTTAGAGGCTTCCTTACATGTTCCATCTCCTCCACAGCATCCTTGACCACACCTAGACATGCTGCCAGAGTCGACACAACTGCTGCCTGGTTATCTGCAAAAGCAAAAGGATGAAAACTGTGGCACCCCACTGTTTCAAAAGTTTGCAACAACCTTCATCTAGGCTTGCAATCACTGTAGGATCAAACTTTCTGCAGAGCTCAGAGCTGCAGTGTTGTCAGGCAAAGAATCTGACCTGGTTTCCAAACTTATACATCTCAAAACCAGTCAAGTTTTTGAGTCATTCTCCATTCAGCCTTCACTGTACCAGCTGGATTGCCCTTGCAAAAGCTATTGATCTTCCAAGTCAACACATCCCAGTTCTGTTACTCTACATTTACAACACTCACCTCGTGGCAGGTTAGACACTTGCTCACAGGCCTCCCACACACCTCCAGTTGATATCAGCTGTTCCTGAGACAAGCTGAAACAAAACCCTCAGTCAGTACCAGAGCTCTGCTAGACTGTGGTCCAATTTTCTGCACCAAAGATTATGAACGTCAGCCAAAGTTCTGTAGCATAGATGTCACCAATCAGCTTGTCACTAGTATGCAATGTCTGCGTAGGGCCCTTGCTGCCTCCTAACAAGTACACTTGTAACTTTTTCTTGCCTTTTTCCCCAAAAATTATCACAAAATCATAGAATCATGTGATTGAAAATTACAACCTCTCCACTGGAGCATTGAGAATTGTGTCTGTGAGCTGGATCATCCCTTCCACTACTTCAGTGGTAGCATCTCGAACCATCTTCCGAAGAGTTGTACCTGGTTGAGATTGAGAAAGAACAGGAAAGTTGGCACAAAGTCAGCACTGACGAAAAACAAGTGTTGAAGATGAACACAGACTGCTCTGTTTGTGTGGATACACTGTATAAATGAAGTTACAAGTATTTTGAAAAAGCAAAATGCTTCCCAGTTCCAAAAGAACGCTGGACAAGGATTTCAACACTTCATAAATTTCAATGCTCAATCAACTACACAACTTCCTATATTATCACACTCCCACAGATGGAAAACTGCAGCAGCAACAAACAAGTATTTCACTCATAAACACGTTCAAAGTCTACAGAATAGCTGACAATGGGATACCATGCTAATGAAAACTTGCTGATACCAGACCTCATTAGGCTCTGAAACACTGAATTTCTCTATATAGTGGCGGTGAAAGAACCACCATCCTATACAGTGGTGACTGCCTTGCTGTCATTATCTCACCTTGGCCCTTGGGTAGCCAGTAGTACACGGTGGCAACTGCAAGAATGGCATTTTGGACATCCTCACTCAGCTTCTGACAATCCTGAAAATGGAGAGGCAAAAGGTCACCCATGAGTAACACACAGCTGCACCATATTTAGACATCCTCACAAGCAATCACTGGCCTTCAGACTGCTCTGAGAAAAGGGAAAAATAGCAAAGACCAGTCTGCTTGAAAAACAAATACAGCAGGAGAAGAAGGCACCGTAAGGAAGCTGTATGCACCTTAACCTGCCTCATAATTAAGTAACAAAACACTCCCTGGTGTGGTGGTCATACACCAGAGAGAAAAGAGTAAATCAGATCATTATTCTGAACTGAAGGTCTTTTTTTTTCCTGTCCTCCAAACACCTGTACTATAAACTTCTCTTAACTGATAGCAAAAATATTGCATATTCTTTGTTAAACCTAATATCTGCATTCTCCAACATTCTATCAGCAACTAGTTGTAGCTGATAAAGAATATAAGAATATTATTATTTAGTGTGTCTCCCTACCTTACAGAAATTAGTTCTCTGGGCAGTTCTTGGACTATATTAATACACTCTACAGTACACTGCCCATTTAGTCAAATGAACCAAGAAATACCCAAAGCTTGCACACACACTGCAATTTCATAGTCTGTTGAGGCTTTCTCTCACCTCTGCAGAAGGTAGTGGAGGCCTTGAGAATGCCAGACTCAGCTTTGTAGCTTCCTGTGATGTTACTTGGAATGTCTGACCTAAAAAAACAATCCAATAGGAGCAAAAGAGAAAGTAACTCAGCTAAAAGATAAAAGAATAGAACAGCTTGATGAGCAGCAGCTCCGATCCTACTACTTGCTTCCCATCACACCCAAGCCACACCAACACATAAACTAAACCCCCATTACAAAGAAAAACTCCCTGGTGCACTTGTGCCATGCATGTTGCTTGTGTCCTGTGTCTCCTTTTTCCCTATTTTTTTTTTCACTTGGCTAGTAGTGACAGCCAGAAGCCCAGTCTTCATCCTGGTTCACGACCTGTTCACCAGGCTGTGCCAGGAGGCTTTAACAGAGACCTTTATGAATCTTGTATGAACAGTTCAATATCGGCCTCTGCTTTGCCACACCTTGGACTGTTTGGAGACCAGAGTTAGGGTGGTCAGGCACTGGAACAGGCTGGCCTGGGAGGTGATGGAGTCACTAACCCTGGCGATGCTTAGGAGGCTGGATCTGCCACTGATGTTGTTTAGGGTTTATAGAGATATAGCGCTGAGTTAACGGCTGGACTTACTGATCTTAAAGATCTCTCTTTTCCAACCTTGCCGATTCCGTGGCTCCATGAGTGGAGGGCACGCCCCAGAGCTGGAGACCCGCCGGGAACAGCAGCCCTGCCCCGGCCCGGCCCCGCGGGGACCCGGCCCCGGCGCCCCCCGAATCCCGGCCCGGCCGCTCCCCGCCCGTACCTAGCGCGTCCCAGAAGCGCTGCAGCTCGAACGGCTCTCGGCCCTCGCCCGGCTCTCCCTCTGCAACGGCACAGACAGAGCTCAGCCCGCGGGGAGCCGGCCCGGCTCGGCCCGACCCCCGCCCGGTCCCGGCCCGCACCTCGCAACCGCGCCAGCACCGCCCGCAGCGCCCCGCGCACGTCCCGCAGCGGCTCCCGCGCCTCCATCGCTGCGGGGCGGCCTCAGAGCGGCCTGCGCGTCACGTCCGCTCCGGGAGCGGCTGGAACGGCCCCGGCCCGCCCCACAGGGACAGCTCCGCCCCACAGGCACAGACCCACAGAGACAGCCCAGCCCCAAAGGGACAGCCCCGCCCCACAGGGACAGCCCAGCCCCACAGGGACAGCCCCGCCCCACAGGCACAGACCCACAGAGACAGCCCCGCCCCAAAGGGACAGCCCCGCCTCACAGGGACAGCCCCGCCCCAAAGGGACAGCCCCGCCCCACAGGGACAGCCCCGCCCACAGGGACAGCCCCGCCCCAAAGGGACAGCCCCGCCCACAGGGACAGCCCAGCCCCACAGAGACAGCCCCGCCCCACAGAGACAGCACAGCTCAGTTCGCAGCGATACACACTAATTTATTGATGATCAAGCAAACGGGGAAAGCAGTGGGGCTGTGCCCCTGGTTGCGCGTCTGTGATAAGAAGCAAGGCTCGCACCCCACTACATTAGCCGGCGGAGGTCCTCGAAGTTGAGCATGTTGTTGGCTACATCGGACCAGGCCGCATGGGTTGCTCCGTCCATCTCCGGGGCCAGGCTGTTGCTGCTCTCCAGAGTGTGGTTCGTGCCGCCAATGACTTCATGGCATTCAGGGCACGTACTCTTCTGCATTGCCCCTCCACACTCCCCAATTACATAGATATGTCCATTTTTGCACTTGAACCAGTGGCCACGGGGACAGCCAATAGCGCTGACAATCTGCACCCGCTCAGCTTCAGAAATCCCTAGCCCTGACATGGGCAAGCCAGCACTGATCTTCTTCAGGTGAGCCTTCACTGCATCCTCATCCTCCTCTGTGAATTTCGTTGTCCTTTCCAGGATCTCACGTGCATTCTTAATCTCTGCTGCAATGTCTGTGGGTATCATCCTACTCGCTTTGCACCTTGCCAAGAGGCTCAGCAAGTAAGTCAGTCTCTGGATCTCAGACTGCAGGTCAGTGAGCTCCTGTCCTGAAAAACTGGTGCGCGTCTTACACAACCACAGCAGCACTTCATCCAGCCTCTTTCTCAGCCCCTTACTTTCATTCTCATCAATTTTGTTCAGAGAACTAGTCAAGTCTGCTACACGTTCACAGAAATTAAGCAGGTTCTCAATTAGTCCAATACTCCTTGTGGAGTGAGCAGAAGCTTCTAGTTTATGTACCAGCCAGCCACAATTTATATCAAATAGATAAATCCTCAGATCAACATTCTGCTTCAGTGCAGCCCGCAGCCTCTGTCTTTTAGACTCAATTTCCTGTGCTGGGCCTTGGATTTTCTGTTTCACCCGTTCTATCTCCTCCACCTGCCTTTTCACACTGGTGCCATATCTCAGGTTCTTTCTGATGGGTGTCTGACACAAAGGGCATACCTTCAGCTTGACAACATCGTCATCTTCATCCATATAGTGGTCAAGGCCTTGCGACTCAAAGACATGGCCACAGTCTTCAAGCTGTACAAATCGAGCATCTGGGTCATCCTCAAAGCCAAAAAAGATCTGAGTGAGTTCCTCATGGTCACAAACAAGGCACTTCTTTGGGCAGGGCTCTCCACAAAATCCTACACAGGGATGACCACAGGGCAGCATCTTAGCACAGGGAACATTGCAGCGAGGCCTGTTGCACGGCTCAGAGCAAAGGCTGGTACACTGGTAGTGCTGGCACTGCCATTCACACGGCTCAGCACAAGGAACACAGCTTTCCCAACATTTCTTTCTGCACTTACTGTGAATACAGTAGTTCTGACATTCCTTTTGGCAAGGAGGACATTCTGTAGTACAAGGCTCTTGACACTTGTGGGAGCAGATCAAGACACGCCTGCATGGGCTGTCACATGCCTTATGAAATCTTCCTCCATAGCAAGTATGACAGGATCCTGAACATACATGACCACAAGCCAGTGTGACAGAACACTTACTCTCACATTTCACAGCCTCCTCATTTCCCATGCTAGTGATCCAGCAAAAAACTTCCTGCTTGTGGCCACATTTCAATGTAGCTGTAACCTCTTCATGACATCGCACCATGCATCGTTCCCCACAGGAATTCCTGCATGAGTGTCCACAGTTTAACTTCTTCTGGCAAGGTTCTCGGCACCTAAATTGCCACACTGGCATATGGCATGGCACCATCTGTGTGTGGCCACACTTAGAAATAGTTTTCTCTACCATCACCATACATTTTCCACAGGGCTCATAACAGGACTTTGGGCAGCGGTGCCCATCTGCACAAAGCATCTTTTGACAAGGCTTTAGGCACTGGTAGTCTTTGTGCTCCAGGTCATATGGGTGACATGCCCTTGTGCAAACATGTCCACAGCTCAACCTAAACTCACAGGGACGAGTACAGCCTCCCTCTGGGACGCTGTTGAAGTCTTCACCTGTAGATACCTGTGTCTTCATTTCAGGGTGGTTTTGACAGCAAAGCTCCAATGACTTGCCAATGTGACCGTTCTTCCCAAGTGTTTGAATGATCTTGTTCCAGAGAGGAACTTTGCCAAGCATTCTCATGTTTCCAATACAATAGAGCCCTTTCTTAGCTCTGGATAATGCCACACATATCCGATTAGGGATCTGCAAGAACCCAGGTCTCTCCTCTTCGTTGCTCCGCACCAGTGACAGCAGAATAATATCATTCTCCTCTCCCTGGTACTTATCTACTACATGAACCTTCACACCTTCAAAGACCTTCGCTGGCATGAGTTTATGCAGACAGAAGAGCTGTCCAGTGTAAGTAGTGAGAATGGTGATCTGAGAAGGTTCATAGCCCTGACACAAGAAGTATTTGCACAGTTCCACTACAAAGTGGGCCTCATGTCGGTTCTGGTGACTTTTCCCTTCCTGAATCTCTTGTTCAGGAACTTCATGTTCCACAAAGAAGACATTAGTTGAGACACCCTGAAACAAGAGGAAGGATGTCAGAGAGAGAATTCTAGTTTCTGTCATCCCAGCCTGTTTCCATGTTCCTTATTATAGACTGACTGGAAGACATTTAAGGAGTTGACTACAGTATGCAGTTACTGTGTACTTAGGTCATTTCCTCTTAGATTTACAAAGGTTATTAATGAAATTCTCATTTCAGCTTATTGGTAATATTTCAGTATTCTAAAATAAAATCAGTTTCTGTGGGTGATTTTATTCCCTGTCTTTCCAGAGATGTCTCTGGAAAGACAGGGAATAAAATGTCTCTACTGTACATTTCCAGGCTCTACCAAAGAAAACATTAAGTGTTAGTAATATCCCAAAGCATATTCATGGTGTGAACCATGTCTTGTTCTGGCCCTGTGGGAAAAATATACGAAGTTACCAATGCACTTGCCTAAACATGCCTCCCCTGTTGCTGCAATAAAAACAAAGCAACAAGGAAGATTTCTTCTTCATCAGAAAATACTGGGAATTCTAAGACTCCAGTAGTCACTTACCAGCTCATGGTGTGTAGAGTTGACTTCTCACCCGTTCAAAAACTCTATTTGCCTTGAGTTAGCAGGGGCTTTTATTTTTTTTACCTATTAACTGGAATTATTCTACCCATAAGAAATGATTGTTCTGACTGCCAAAACCCAGAGACTGATTTTAACAGGAAAGAAAAGTTTTTGTAGATCAAACACAGATCTCTGGTTTTCCAAGGTATCCATAGTGGTAAAGTGCCCAGTGGAGTAGAATTTAATTCAGTCATCACCTACATTGGTTATTGTACTAGCTGGGAAGATTCAATTTTGATGCCTTTTGGTACCTCAAGTTTGTTTTAAGGCCAGATGGAACCACAAGATTCTCTGTAATAGATTCTTGTAGGAGAAATGGGGTAAAAAATTGTGGTCTCCTACATTGTGTGTTTTAGGTGGTATTTTTCTTGTTTGTTGGGGTTTTGGTTGGCTGGATTTTGGAGGGAGTTTATTTGGATTTCTAATTTATTTAACTAAATCATCTTCTACAAAGACTTGATCTGGATTTCAATATATCAAAAGAGGATCTGCCACTTTCCCAAATAGCTTATTCTAATAATTAAATCTTCACTATGAATTTTCTCTGGTCTGACTTCAGCATTCTGCTATAGTTTTCAGTATGCTTCCTTCATCCAGTTAAAGAACCTTTAACTAATTAGTACTGGGGTTTTTTTTATGAATACAGATTTACATAGTCTAAGCTATTGTAATGCTACTTCTGCAACTGTCTCAAATCTTTCTCCCAGGGTATTCAGTGGCTCGTGTTTCAGAGATCCAAGGGCATCAGTGTAAAAATGTAAGCTTGGCTCAGACTTCTGGGAAAATAGTTCAGTTGTGACAGAGAGCTGTGAACGAGTCTGCAGAAAAGTGCTATGCAAGATATGCAAGGGAAGATTACAGAGAGATGATTGTTAATAGTTCAAAGATGCAAAAAAAGCACCAACATAGAGATACATGAAGTCCTGGTTAGGGTGAGGAAATACAAATCAGAAAATAGAGAGTGAGTGTTAAGATGGAAATTCAGTACTATTAAGGAAGAAGCAAAGACTGACACTTCTGACTGATAACCAAGGTGAGCTTTCTAATAACTTACTAAATTCTGACTATTTATTGTGTATGTTAGATAATAAGTGATTACTTTATACTTGTAAGCTGCATAGATTTTCTTTCCAGATGTTGTTTATTGGTAAAATACTCAAATGGAGAAAACAAGGAAAAAAAGTTACAGTAATCCTGTTGCCTATTTTATGTCGGAGTTTCACATATTACGCTTTAAGTTGTTAAAATTTCTTCCTAGCTTTCAAACTCCTACAAATCATTTGTTCCCACTTCCATTTTTTACTGTTCTTTTAATGTCACTGGTATTGGATCTTTTTCCACTGTCCACCACCACTAATGCCAGAAGAAGTTACTTATTAACTAAGAATTACAAATTACTTACCTAATTCTATATTGCACAATCCCTTGAATCAGGTATAAATTTCAATAACTGAATTTTACCTAAGAGCTTGAAATCCTTGAACACTGTATTTTACAGAAACTCATTTAACCACTAACAGGGGACAAAAGCAACCACTTGGATTGCTGAAAACTCACTTTTATATTCTCATATTCCAGGACAGAGGGATGGTTCTCCAGCTTCTGGTATATATGAGGGCTGATAAGTTGGGCAATTTCAGGGCGCATGCGGTGCTGAAACACAAACCAGTTTTATCTTTAGTCTTGAAGAAGGAGCAGAATATTTCCCTATCATTATTATTTTACTCCACTGTCCAGATGGTGGCTGAATGCAAGACAAGGATGACTTTTCAATAAGAGACAAGAAGGGAGCACTTCCCAATCGCTGCTCTCCCTCACCCCATTGCCAATGCCACCAACAACTACAGGAGTGGTAGTAGCAGAGTATCTTCTAGAAAACCTCTTGGTAAGGCTGTTGTACAATAAAGTTGGTTTTAGTGCTAATCTAAGCACATTTATAGATAACAAAAGCCAGCACTTCACCCTAACTACTAAATGAGCAGGTGCCTTTAATACAGGATTGTTGGTGGTAGAATTAACTCCTCTGGGCACCAAGATAGATGATTATAGCAATTTAGCAGGAAGCAGCCTGAGAAGAATTGTGCTGTCTTACTCTGCAAAGTTCTGGAAGTTTCAGCTGCCACAATAAATTGTGTTCTTCACACAAAAACATGAGAACCACAGTGCTGTGGATGATATCACTAAATAACTGAAAATATGCTGGAATTCTGTGTCAGTTTGACAGATCCTACCACTTTTTTCAGAAGTCAGATAGTAAATTCTTGTCTTTTGGGCTGCTCTTACAGTAGAAATATAAACCTAAGTGTATTACAAACTTAAAACAACCTAAATACAAATGCCATGAAGTTTTTTATAGCTCTTTCTTACTTGGTACTTCAGACAGACAAAGGGGAAATCCACTTTGATCAGACGTTCAAAGAGAGAGACTTCGAGGTTGAAGTTCTTGGCCAGGTCATATACATTTGCACTAGGCTGCAACTGAAAGAGAAGGGATAGGAGGTCCATGTTTTGGCACTTTTCCTTTGTGTAAGTATTTTCACTCTCATTTTCTGTGACTGCTCATCCACTCAAAGGCCAGAGACTGGATTCTCGCAAAAGTGCTAAACATCGAAGCTAGATACAGTCACAATCAAAGCATATGTAAAATTGTATCAGTTAAACTAAAACACCAATCCCACTGGAGCTCTTGTCTGAAACTACAGGGAACAGGACCTCTGGTATCTGTGGAAGCAGGGGAGCAACAAGCCTTGGCAATTTTCTCACACAGTATTTGGTTAGACAGTTCTTGTTCATTAACACAGCAGATAGAGATGTCAGTCATGAACATTACCTGCTGGTGATCTCCAATGAGGATGAGGTGCTGGCAGTCTTTACTCAGAGTAGTAATGGTGTGAGCCTCAAGCACCTCTGCTGCCTCCTCTACAACGACAATTCGCGGCTCTATGAACCGCAAGATCCGTTGGTATTTTGCAGCACCTGAGCAAGGACAGAAGATAAACCTTAGGATATAACTACATTCAAGCAGTAAGGCAAGACTTTTCACAGAGTGGAGTAGGCTCTGTTTCAGAAAAGACTGGGGTTATTCTCAAGATTCCCCATTTCAACACTTAGCTTTTTGAATTTTAAAACAGCACCATACCAGGGACAGCTTCTATATAAAGAGTTATTAAGAAAGGCAGGTGGGGATTAGCTGTGCCTTACTAAGGCACAAATGGTGCAATTCCATTAGAAGAATGCTACTCGAGACAGGGGGAGTGCAAAAGGGCACAGAAGCTGCTCATGCCACTAATTAACAACTCTCACAACAGCCATGTTTGCAAAGAGAGCCAGAGATTAAAAAGGCTGCAGACTAATGCAGAGCCTGACCCAGGCTGTGAAGCAGCAGATAATACTCATCCTTCTGCAAAAGGCTTCTTTTAAACATGACTGGAAGCAATAAAATACTGGTTTGCTTCCTAACTGCTTCGTACCTGTAGTTGTCATCCCCACAATTCTGGCATTTTTGAGAATGCAGAGATCTTGCTCCAGCCTCAGTTCTTCCAGTCTTTCTGCTGCTGCCTGATACTGCTGTTCATGCCTCAGAATATCCTCTCGAATAAAACCCTGGTAAGTCTTCAGCCAAAGCCTGGGAAGAAAGTACCATTATCACACACTGCAAGGAAAACAGGATGGTGATCCAACACTTCTGAGTGGATTCAGTTCAAAACTTTCCCCGTGTCTTTTGGGAAACAGATTTTTACCATCTGTACCTAGTCCTGAACACATACAAATGCAGGGCATGACACTGCCTCCCATGCAGTACAAGGAAGGTAAGAACAAGCATGTTCAAACAAGGAGCTGAACAGGCACAGGCAGAAACATCATGGCTTGACACAGTTTGCAGACTGGAATGATCCTAGGAAACACCTGCCTGACAAGCCCTGCAAAATAGCTTTGTCACCTGTAAAGTCTCCAGCGGGAGCTCAGGTCAAGCTGCCACACATCCTGAATAGCATTGGCCTCTAACTCTGTCATTGTGTTCTGTTTAAGGAGCTCAACCTTCACCTTTTGCTTAATTTTTCTCCTCTGGCCAGGAGTTATCTAAAAAAAAAACAAAAACAAAAAATAAAAGCACCCCAATAAGCCCCAATAAGCAGTTACAGCACAAAGAGTCTTTTGTATTCTTTTGTATTAACACCCCCATGTTATTCTTTACCTAGTCATGCTAATGCATGCAGTTACCTCCCACTGCGTGGTCTCCCATCGTTGTTGAGCTGTTTCTTCTTCCTGGTCCAGATCCATAGCCAACATGGAACAGGGTAGCGCCCGAAGAGGTATGCTATCTTCCATCCTTCTCCTCCTAGGATTTCCTATCTTTTCATCCTCAATCACTCTCTCAGCTTCAATCAGGTCAGCCATCTCTGGGATCTCCAAAAGCTCCTCTTCTGCTTCATCTACCCCCTCCTCCTCCTCTCTTTCCTGCTGACCACCTGTGAGAGTCACCAGTCACATGAAGCAAGACACAGCCACTTATCAGTGCAGCAGTCAGATCACTACATGGAACTTAGGGTTAATCTTCTTTCCACTCCCTCACAGTATCACACATCATTCTCTGCCTGTTGAGTAGCAGTGTCTCTTTTCTGGCACACATACACTGCTTAGGTAAACACACTTGTAGAGGATGTGTGTGGGGTGGGTGTCTTTTGGTGTTTTGTTCTGTTTGTTTTACCTGGATTTTCAGCCCATATATTCTCTGCAGCATTCTGAGTGAAGGCAGATACACCAAGTCCCAGCCACTCCAGAATCACTGAGTGTCGTGAACCAATGTTGTAAAGCTCAGTGTCCTCCTAATACAAGGAAAGTCAAGTCAGCCAGGCCTATTGCACTTCAGAGTCTTAGGATAATGCCCAAGCAGCCCCTTACAGCAGTGGCAACTAGGACAAGTCCCTGCAAGACACCCTCCAGAGCTAGAAAGTCCAAGCAGCCCAAGATCTTCAGAAAAAACACCCTTCCTCCCCTTCAGTTTAAGAGGCTTTCCTTCGGGTATTTGCATTTTTATCCTGCTAAAGATCGCTTAGAATCTCTGCAGTTTAAAGAAGCAAAATTCCAAGTCCCTGTTTGCCCCGCCTGTCTAGACTACTATCATTTGGCACAGCTTGCTGTTCATACCCTTACGTTCCCAGCAACCAAATGATGCTAAAGAGATGCATACTGGGGGAACCTCAGGCCCATTAGCAGAAAGGATGCTAAGCATGCACTGGGACTGCTTGACTTAGAAGAAAGGGACCTCTCTTACCTTAGCCATTGTCAGGCTGGCCCAGTGCTGAGGTGCCATGTGCTCTTTCAAGTAGCGCGCATTCAGAACTCCCTGGGTCGTGCACTCCAACTGCTTTGCTCCTTCAAGGAGATTCTGCTCAGCCCTTCTCATCTCACTCATTACCTACTCATAACAAAGAGAAGGGAGGCAGTGTCACGCTCACAGAAACAAAGTTCACTAACAGCAGGACAAAAAACTGACAGAAGAATTAAAAGACCAAATTCAGCGTAAAACAAGGTGAAAGGCCAGGTGTGGGGGAGGTTTATTATCTCCTCCAATGCACAAGCAACCCAGTCCCAGCATCTCCCAGCAGGCCTGCACATACCTTTTCATAGTCTCTGGAGAGGTAAGCTGGGAAGTCAAATGCGTAGGGAAGCTTCCTCAGCTCCTTCAAGGTGAATCTGTGCAAGGCTGTACTGCTACTCCTGCCCCCAATACGCACTATCTCATCTTCTTGAAATGAGAGTATTCCTGTGAATGAAAAAGGAACATTAGAAGTAAAGGGCCAAGCTCAGTTTTCAGCAATAGGACAAGGAGTAGGAAAAACACCCTTTGACTGCACATTCTACAGTGGCTTGCTCTGGGTGAAGTTTTTTTATCTATATCAATGGGGCTAGGGTCACGAAAAATAATCAAACCAAAATGGAGGTTATCATGCCATACAATAAGCAGAGTAAGAGTTATAGTACGGTTTCTAATTACAGGTTCAAAAAAAAGGTTGACCAGAGAATTTGTGGATGCACTATTGCTTGAAGTGTTCAAGGCCAGACTGGACAGAACTTGGAGCAACCTGGTCTAGTGGAAGGTGCCCATGTCCATGACAGGTGGGTTGGAACTAGATGATCTTTAAGGTCCTTCCAACTCAAACCATATATGATTCTACCTCCATCCTGCTTGCAGGTACTCTTACCTTCTAAGAATTGATCCAGTGCATGGTTAGTGTAGCAGACTATAAGGATGGGACGTTTCTGGTGTGTGTCTTGCCACACGACATCATTAGTCAAGAGAGCCTGAACAATCTTCAAACCCACGTAAGTCTTCCCTGCAAGACAAGCTCAGAATCAGAAAAGGGTTACCCACCCTCTTTGAGTGCATTGAAACACAGAAATCATCAAAAACAGATACAATTCTTTCTAGGGTGCCAATCTGCTCTGTACCAAGAAAACTGACCCCGGGGATAAATAGCATACAAAATGTAGACAAAGTAGAATGACACTTACTTTCTGGCCTTTAATTGAGCAAGGTCACAGTCTGCAAGAATGCTATTTTTTGGATAATACCCCAAACCTGGACATAGGGTTTTCTCTCCCTCTGCATCCCCCAGCCCACTGGCATCATACATGACATTTGGCTGCACATGAAATATCCACACACTATTGCAACACAAGCACTGGTGCTTGTTAAATTCAGGTACCATTTAAAACAATTACAGTTCATCTTGGAATACTTTATTCACACAATGGTTCATGGCTAAATGCTCCCAAAGCTCTAACATGCCATGAAGAGTGCTGCACAGCAAGAGGGACCAACTTCTCAAAGGTGATTGAAAACTTCTTCACCCCAATATATAAGCACAGCCAACAGTGCAGTTGGTATGTACTTGCAAGTACATAGCCACAGACCAGATGTGGGTATTTCAGGATACTAACTGTCTCCACAGCTCACACTAACTGGGCGACTCAAGCATTAATTAGCCACAGGACTAAAGCTTTGGAGACAGTACAGCTGGCTTTTTTCTGAAGTTAATCTCCCTAGTTGGGGGAATCAATGAGAATTTCTTAAATTACACAGTCTTTAAGCAAATACTTCTCACCAGTGCCAGGAGGTCCTTGGATAATAGCCAGCTCCTTGGTGAGTGCAAGATTCAATGCCTGCATCTGAGACTCATCTAATTTCAAAGCTTCCATTGAAAGCCATTCATCGGGATCTAGAATGTGGACTCTTTTCAAGCTATCAGGGCACTCCTTTCCAAATGAAGTCTCCACCAAGGGTGCAAAGTTGTAGGCAGTATCCCCTGTCAGGTATGCTGGCTCCTTCACCTGTACATTACATTCCACAATGTACTTCTGGAACGGGATATCTTCTTCCCGCATTTTCTGCAACCCTTCTAACACATGCCGATAGGCCTCAAAGTAGGCAGCTGTCTCTACCATGAGGAAAGAGTCTGAGGGTTGAATGTCTGCCAGCAGGGGCCGGCTGGCTGCATCAAAACACAGCTCCACAAACCCATTGACAAGTTCTTCAGCATCACGATTAGAAACAGTGGCAAAAAGGAACGTTTCAAAGTGATCCTGGGACATGCAGACTAGGGATCCATATAGCAGTCGTTTAGAATTCTTCCACTGGACAAACCTCAGTGGTTTTGTGTCAAACTGGACCTTGTGAGCAATACCAGTTGAGGTACAACATGGAGCAATAATCCGTGCATCAAAGTAGATCCTGATATCATCAAATTTTTTCCTTCTCAAATTTCTGCCCTCGAGGTTCTGCAAAACCTCCACGATACCTTCCCTCAAAGGCCTTACAAAGTCTTCTCTCAAAAGTCGGAAGTGGGTGTCAAGATAAATACTGGCGCTTTCGTATCTTCCAAGAACAAAATTGGGACGTAGAAAAGGTTTCTCATTACCGTGTATCTCATCATATGTTGGATAAATGCTCATGATACGATAGCTTTCTTCTTGCCCATCTTGAGGCTTCATAAATGTACACTTATCAACCCTCAGTGTGCCTTCACGTCTCTTCTCCTGCAGATGCTTCATGAGCATCTGGACCTTACTGAGATTCTTCTCTGTCTCTTCTGTGATGTCCACACCGAAAGCTCTCAGGGCATCTATGGATGATGTCAAGACTGTCAAGAGAATGGAAACTTTCTGCACAGAGCTGGCAGGGAAAGTACTTATCAGGTGCTCAAGAAGTAAAATGATGTTGCTGATATGCTCAGGGTACTCATGGTGTACAGCAGGAACTACTTCTGTTACCATGTCAGACACGTACTGTGGCAGACAGATCTTGAGAAAGTTTGACTCCTTCACAACTCCAAGAATGTGTTGGACATTCCGTCTATCCGTTTGGCAACTGTATACTTTTTGAAGCACCTGGCAAATGAGCTGAACGAAATTGCGGTTCATAGTTGTTTGGGAAAGAAGCTCCTTCAACCCTGAACTGGAAGCAAGTGTGATGACAACTTCTGAGGGGTCTTTCTCAAGGAGACTTTCAAGGAATTTGTAGCCCATCCTTCTGGCTTGCCAAGGCTGCTCACTGTGGTGGCCACCACCTGGGGTGGCATTCTGGTAGAAATGAGGATTCTCTCTAGGTTGCCTCCTCCATGTGCTACCTTCATTTTCCCACCCAGTCCTCAGCCCTCTCCCTCTAGTTCCACCCTGAACTTGTCCACCTTGATACCTCCTTCCCCTGCCTCCATTTTCTTGCTCATTCCAGGGTCCTCTGGTCCTCTCACGAGCTTGTCCAAGCTGACACGTTCCTCTTCTAAATGCATATTGCTCATGCCAGGGTCCTCTGCCCCTCTCATGTGTTTGCCCACCTTGATACCTCATTCTCCATCCCTCATTCTCCTGTTTAGTCCAGAATCCTGTGGCTTCACTGTTGGTCTGTTCACCTCGAATCCTTGGTTTATTCTTATTTGATTCAGGAACCTTCGAAATCCAACCACCAAACCTGTCTTCTCTTTGCTCAGGTAGAAGAGTATAATTACTGTCTTGGAAGTCTTCCCCTAACTGAGGTGCCTGGCATGGTACATTATTTGTTCTGTTTCTGCCTCTTCCAATAAAGTCAGTGTCCAAATGAACTGCATGACCTCAAAAAAAAAGCAAAAGAAAGAGACACTCTTTAATTATAAATCAACCAAATTAACATGTTTCCCAACAAAGATGAATGAGTATATTGACCTGACAGTCAGCATATATTGAGCATTTCACATCAAGTTAAAAAATTTATTGTATTTGCACACAGACTTTTGAATCGGTTTCTCATTTGTAGCCCTTTTTCTAACTGCTAAAGAGAGTGCCATGCTTGTACACTTGACCTACGAAGATACTGGAAAACAAAACCTCTTTCCATAGAACTGAAAGCAGAAGTAAGAAGGTGAAAGATTAAGTTTTCTGCACAGGACATTTCCTCGGGAGGAACATCAGTCATCAGTGAAATAATACAGAGGACGTCATAGCTGCCTTGAACTGGCTGTACATAGCACACGAAAAACATGAAGCCTCTTGCCGAAGCCCAGGCTCTCGGAGTAGCAGGAAGCTCAGCCCTTAGTGCCCTTCTCAGACTCCCCACAGGACGCTGAGGAAAGAACTGATTGCTGGCACGAACAAGAAGCAAGAGGCTGCTGAAACAAATCACCGCATCATGGCCCCAAACAGACTCCAAGGGCAAATAAAGAAGTGTTGAAACTCACCCTTGAGAGAAAATTTTGCTGTACACAAGCAGGGGAGTAGCGGATCCCCTGTAGGAGCGTCCCACCCAGCCCTCCTGCCCTGCATTCCCCGGGGCACCCTTACCTCTCGCTCCATCTCGGGGGTGTCGGGCGTGAGGCTCCTGCCGAGGACCCTCCATCGCCCGGCCCGGGACTGCCCCGGCTCTGTTCCAGCTCTCCGGGTCGAGGGCAGCGCTGGCGCTGGGGACCGCGGCGCTCCTGCGGCCGAACACGGGCGATGCTGCGCTGCGCTGTCCGCACAGCTCGGGAGCCGCCGCTTACTGTCCCGTACACACACCAGCGCTTCCCCTCCCAATTCCCCGCAAAGTTTCGCTTTCCAGTTCCCCGCAAGTCCCGCCCGGTGGGCAGAACGCCCGCCTCACGTCACCGGCGGGCAGCGCCCCCGAAACGGAGCTTCTCCTCCTCTCTCCGGCTCCCGCATCAAGGGAAAGCGGAGAGGAGAGGGCGCACCAGCACCCAGCCCTGGCCCGGCCGCTTTCGGTTTCCTTTCCCGGCATTGCGGGGCGGAGGCAGCCGCGGCTCTGCCCACCCGCCCGGGCCCGGCCCCCGGCCCGGCCCAGCGCACGCGTGTCCCGCGGGGTTCCGGCTCAGAGCCATGGCCACGCTGGAGAGCCTGGGCCTGGTGGGCACCATCGCTGAGGGGGACGTGGTGCCCGTGGACTCCGAATCTGGCGACTCGGAGGATGAGGAGGTGGGGCCGGGCGGGCAGGGAGCGGCGGGCCGGGGCGGTGCGGCGGGGCCGGGCGCGCTGCTCGCTCACCGGTGTTACCGCAGGAGCTGCCTCGGGCGCCGGGCCCCAGGCGGCGGGGACCCTCCCGCGGGGACTTCAGCGTCGATTTCGTGTTCGGGGAGGCGGAGGCCGGCGGGGAGGATGCCTGGACGGCAGCTCTGCGGCAGCTCCGCGCCAAGGTGAGGCCTGAGGCCGGCATAGAGCTGCGGTGCCAGAGGCCACAGCGCCCACTGCTCTCCTGGGCCCCTCCTACAGCTCTCCTGTTGTGGTTTTCTGCCTAGAAAGCAGCTACGACGCTGGATGAGAAGATTGAGAAAGTGAGACAGAAAAGGAAGCTCCAGGTCAGGGTCTTTCTCGTTTCTGAAAAGACTGGTATGTGTTTGTCCATTCCCTCAGCCACGGCGCTCTGGCTGCAGCTCATCGCTTCGGCTCGGTTTGCTGCCACATGTGAAGCGTTGCTGAATGGATGAGGTTGCAGAATTATTAGTGATTAAAGTTATGCAAAACCATGGATTTGTGAATGGGCTTATAATAACAAACACAGACTCAGAAAGGATTGAAGTTTCTTTTTCATCCTTTCTTTTAAAACATTTTCATTTTTTTATTTTTTTTTCTTTTAGGAAAGGGAAGCTAAACAAGCAAAAGTGAAAGATGAGGATGCAGAGGCTGAAGATGATCAAACCAAAAAGAAGGAATGTGAGGATTGCAGTAGGGATGATGAAGATGTGGAGTCTGAGTATTCACTGGATGATGAAAGTATCTTCACAACAGCAGGTATCAGCCGTACACAGTGAGATGGACAAGAATCTGACACAGAGTTGGCTCACTGGAGAAAAGTCTGAAGTAAAGCCTTGCTGGGAGAGGGCAAGAACCTTTTCTACTTTATTTCCCTTCTGCAGCATTCCTTCTGATTTTAATCAAGCTTATTTTGAATGGTAGCCATAATTGAACTCATTACTGAACAAGGATATTTACTTGGCAATTTTACTCCATTACATGCCTCTACTTATTTCTGAGGCTTCTCCCTCAATATCTGAATTGAGAGCAAAAAGTATGAGATTACAAGGTTAAGACAGTTCACAACATCTTGTTATGGGTTTCCCTGTGTTTACTAATTCCTATCACATTTCTCTTTCTCTGCAGATAAGGTCAAAGTGAAGGAAAAGAAGAGATCAAAAAAGGGAGAAGTTGTAAGTGTGAAAAACCAGTCAAATTTCTCCAGAATTTCTTATTGAGGAATTTTCTTTGGTTAATGAATCAATGACCAGCCCAGAGCCCTTTGATAGCATGTGTTGCTACATGTGTTGTTCCAGTTTTGTTGTTTTTCTCTTTCTAGGAAGCAGAGAGCTTTTTTGAAGATGCTTCTCAATATGATGATAAGTTGTCATTCCAGGACATGAATCTTTCACGACCTTTGCTAAAGGTATTTACCTTGTTGATTTATTACATGTTACTCTGAAGAATGTTGTACAGCCTCCCTGCCACCAATTAGAATCATCAAATTTCTAATTGTTTTGCAACCTCTCTGACAAGGAAATAATTTAGCAGCTAGTGTGATAGTCCTTTAGGAGCTGTTATTATAGATTAATGGAAACTATTCTTTGATTGTGTCAATAAAAGATCGAATATGTTAATACCATCTTGAGCAAGACTTATCACAGTGTGGTTGGAAGGAACTTTGGAGGTCATCTTGTCCAACCCCTTCTCAAGCAGGGCCACCTAGAGTTGCTGCCCAGGAATGTGTCCAGATGGCTTTGAGTATCTCCAGGGCTGGAGACTGCAACCTCTCTGGACCCCTTGTGCTGGTGCTTGGTCACCCTTGAGGTGAAAAAGTGGTTCCTGGTGTTTAGAGGGAGCTAAACATATATATTGCCATGTTTTAGTTTGTGCCCATTGTGTCTGTCTTTGGGCACCACTGAACAGAGCCTGGCTCCATCCTCTTTTCACCCTCCCATCAGGTGTTTATTGGCATTGACAAGTTTCCCCCTGAACTTTCTCCAGGCAGAGCAGTCCCAGCTCTGTCAGCCTTTCCCCAGATGTGGGGTGTTCACAAGCCCTTTATAATCTTCATAGCCCATTGCTTCTCTCCAGTATGCCTATGTGTCTCTGGTCTCTCTCCAGTATGTCTGTGTCTTGTAGTGATGAGCCCAGCTCTGGGCACAGCACTCCTGGTGTGGCCTCACCAGAGACAGAGTTTAATTTCTCTCTCTCCTTTGTAGGCAATCACAGCTCTTGGCTTCAAGCAACCAACCCCAATTCAGAAGGCTTGTATCCCAGTGGGTCTTCTGGGAAAGGATATTTGTGCTTGTGCTGCCACTGGGACAGGTAGGGGGTTGAGCAGGGCACTAGAAACAGAGAATTAGCTATTCACAATAACTGGTAACCCTTCTTAATTTATTTTTTTTTTCAGGTAAAACAGCTGCCTTCATCTTGCCTGTCCTCGAGCGCCTGATTTACAAACCTCGTCAGGCTCCAATAACACGTGTACTGGTTCTGGTGCCAACACGAGAACTGGGTATTCAGGTGCACTCTGTCACAAAACAGCTGGCACAGTTCAGCAGTGTCACAACTTGCCTGGCAGTGGGTGAGTGTTAAGTCATTTATGTGAACTGTACTGCTCATTGTAGACCACTGCACGGAACTGGGAATTCTGTGTTATGAAACTAGAGGCTGTATGGTTATTATGCTTCCAGTAGATGCATTATAGTTTAAAATCCTGTTTTCCAATATTGTGCTGTACTTGTTTACCCATTTGTGAGAAAGAAAATATGGGGTCATTTCTGGTTTTGAATGTGGTTTTATCTGAGGTGCTTCCCATTCCTCAGGCAGTTTGCATCCCTGTACTCTGCTGCAGTCAGCAGTGTGTATTCCCTCTCTTTCAGGTGGCCTGGATGTGAAGACTCAGGAAGCTGCTCTGCGCTCAGGGCCAGACATTCTTATTGCCACTCCTGGGCGACTGATTGATCATCTCCACAACTGCCCTTCTTTCCACCTGAGCAGTGTTGAGGTGCTGATTCTGGATGAAGCAGACAGGTAGGGTAAGCAGGACAGCAATGAAAAACATGGTAGTTTTCTGCTTTCCTTTCTCCAGGATATCAGGCTGTCCTATTGTTGTTTTGCATTATGTAATACTTCTTGGCCAGGCCCAGGTGAAGCTGCTTTACCTTGCTGTTTTTCTCCTGTATAGGATGCTGGATGAATACTTTGAGGAACAGATGAAGGAGATAATCAGGTTGTGTTCCCACCACCGTCAGACAATGCTTTTCTCTGCCACAATGACTGAGGAGGTAAGACAAGCTGTTGAGAAACATACTGAGGCAGGAATTTGAATGGGAGTTTGTCAAGTCTTTTACCAGAAATCATGTGAACTTTTTTTTCTTAACCTCTTTTTGTAGGTGAAAGATTTGGCTTCCGTTTCCCTGAAGAATCCTGTCCGAATTTTTGTGAACAGCAACACAGATGTTGCTCCTTTCCTGCGTCAGGAATTTATCCGGATCAGACCCAACCGGGAGGGGGACCGGGAGGCCATTGTTACAGGTTAGTGATGAGCCAAGGCAAGCTGCAATCTGAGTGATTATGGAGCAGGCTGCTGAGAGGACTTTGTTTTAGCTCTGCTGACACGAACGTTCCAAGATCATGTGATGCTTTTCACCCAGACCAAGAAGCAAGCTCACCGCATGCACATCCTGCTGGGACTGATGGGCCTGCGGGTTGGGGAGCTGCATGGCAACCTCTCCCAGACACAGCGGCTGGAATCACTCAGGTATTAGCAGGGTTAGTTAGCAAGCCTAGGCTAAAAAGAAGGTCCAAGTTGGAAGTTTTAGGGTGGAAGTAAATGGCTACATTCATTGTTAATGTATTTTCTTTCTCTGCTCAGGCGCTTTAAGGATGAGCAGATTGATATTCTGGTAGCTACAGATGTGGCTGCACGTGGACTCGATATTGAAGGTGTTAAAACAGTGAGTATTTGAAATGCTGAGCTTCTTTATGAGGCCTTTCCTGTTGTTTCCCTACCTGTAAATGTTTCTGTTACAGGTAATCAATTTTACCATGCCCAACACCATCAAACACTATGTCCACCGTGTGGGTCGGACAGCCAGGGCAGGCAAGGCTGGGCGTTCAGTTTCACTTGTGGGTGAGGAAGAGCGCAAGATGCTGAAGGAGATTGTCAAGACAGCTAAAACAGCAGTGAAAGCCAGAATCCTCCCCCAGGGTATGTGGTACCTTTAATGAGGTGAAGAGCTGGAGAGAGTACACAGGAAATACTGTGGTACAGAGGGACACTAAAGGAGGTGCTGAAAAAATGGACTTCACATGACCTGCCTCTGGTGTTCATATGGTATTGTTTTCAGATGTCATATTGAAATTTCGGGAGAAGATTGAGAGTCTAGAGAAAGATATCTATGCAGTTCTCTGCCTGGAGCGTGAGGAACGTGAGATGCAGCAGTCAGAGGCCCAGGTAAGCAACTTTTTTAGTATCTGTGATATAAAGGTGTGATATAGTCCATTATGAGGTTACGCCAAGTGTACTTAATTAACCTGCCTACTTTAGAAAGGGAAGAGAGTATTTTTTGGCTACCATGAGCTCACATCTTGCCTGAATTATCACAGATCAACAAGGCAAAGAAACAGCTGGAGACAGGAAAAAAAGAGACTGGGAGTGAGAGTTTGGAGCGGAGCTGGTTCCAGACCCGTGAGGAGAGGAAGAAAGAGAAATGTGAGTCATGATGCTATTGACATATTAAATTCTATAGCCACAGCTGGCCCCTGCTCTGTGCTTTAAGAGGTTCTTTATTCTGTTTTTCTTTCTCTTTCCAGTGGCTAAAGCCCTGCAGGAATTTGACCTAGCATTACGAGGGAAAAAGAAAAGGAAGAAATTTGTACGGGACACACAGAATAAAGCCCAAATGACAGTGAGTTCATTTGTAGACAAGTGGGACCCTGGGCAGACTATCATAGTTTTCCCTTAGCAAAGCTTGACATCACCAAAACTTGTATTTTAACACCTTTCAGCCAGAGGAAAGGTCACAGTTTGAGATCTTAAAATCTCAAATGTATGCTGAGCGGTTGGCAAAGAGGAATCGTCGAGCAAAGAGAGCCAGAGCCTTGCCAGAAGAGGAACCAGCAGCAGCACCAGCAGGTAGAAACTTTTGTTTTACAGATAACTTAGTTTATGTCACTTACTTTGCTAGAAATGGCAAAATTAATCCAGTTTGTATAGAGGGAGGCACTGATCTTTGAAGGAATGGCCACAAGTGCTGGCCCAGGGTCCATGTTTGCAGTCATTTGCCTCATGTTTCGGTTAATTGTTGTGTTCAAGAGTACTGTGATGATGCTGTGGCCTTCTGTTTACAACCAGTGTTCTGATTATTATGTTAGGTCCCAAGAAGAAGAAGAAATTGTCTGTGTTTGACGAAGAGCTGACCAACACGAGCAGGAAGGCTCTGAAGCAGTACCGCGCTGGGTAAGGTCTTAGCAGGTCTACACTAGAGCAGACTGCAGTAGATGAGAATTTGTTTGCATCTCTGCTTCCTCAGGGATACTTTGAGGTTCTGAAATTGGGGCAGGGTTCTTCTGAGAAGTACCTGTCCTACTGATAGAATTCTGTGACATGTCTGACCTCTCCTCCCTCCCCCCTTTCTCAAAAGCCCATCATTTGAAGATCGAAAACGCTTGGGTATTGCTCAGTACAGGAAAGGAGGAAACTTCAAGTCCAAGTCCAGGTATAGATCCCTTTATTTTTTTGTTCAAGTTTTGGGGCTTTTTCCCTGCTTTCTTCTTCTTCCTCTTGTGATTGGTTAAAGGCCCTTGCTAAAAGGTATGTTGGTTTTGCAGTACCCGCTTGCTGCAGGTCTGATGCTGGGGGTAATCAAGGATAGTGCCTTTAATAACACATTCCTAGGCTTCTGCTTGGGAGACCATTTAGCCTAGAAAATGCTCAGTGCTGCTCCTCATCTGTCATTGAGAGATAGGTTGATGGAATAATATTATTTCAATTATCTTCTCTTTCAGGTATAAGAGAAAGTAAAGTAAGAACTGTTACCAAATGGGTAATTTCAGAGACACTGTACAGGCCCTTGATTTTATAGTACTGCAAGACAACATCAGTAAAATTGAAGTTTTTCTTCAAGTTGTGGAATAGCTCTGGGATGTTTATTAATTAAGTGGTTGAAGACTGTGAAAATATCTGTAGCAACCCATGAAATAAAGGATTATTTTTCTTTTAAGATGTTGACTGTTTTATGGATAGCTAGAACAGCTGAGAGTTGGAATATGTTACATCTTTCTTGTTCATGTAAGTAATCTGTAGGGCAAAAACTGAACAAAATTTTGATCATGTACTTCTCTGATCTAAAACAGCAGAGCTCAAAAAAAGATTCATGTGGCTTAGGACCCATTCCTATAATAGGAAAAAAGGGTTTTTCAAACTACCTGTCACAAAGATGGTTTCTTTAATTTTTTACCATCTCCACTCTCACGATGTCTTTTTTTTTTTTTTTTCCATCAGCCTTGCTAAATTTCATTGCTATGGTTTAATTCTTATAAGGAACACAGACCAACTGTTAATAGACCAACTGTTAATTTCTGTCTATACAAATGAAGCTTTTTTTCTTCAAGCCTGCTCTTCTGGGATGACCAAAACAGAGCAGTAAAAAGTAATGGCTGCATTCTTAACACAAACAGACCAGCACAACAGTGACTCCTAGTACTAGGTTTTCCAGCTTTATTATAAAGGTCAAACATTACCAGCAGTAGATATAAAATATACATATCAAAGGTCTGACAGGTGGTACTGCTCAGTGTATCCCCTTCCTTGGTCTTCTCCCAGTTCAGAGGTATATCACAAAATTCTCACGGCCGTGGGGGGCGCATGCCAGGTGGAGGAGGTCCTGGGAATAAAGGAAAGAGTTGAAGAGAAAAGAAGCAGCAACACTAAACAAAAATTATTTTGAAGCTCAAAACAGTCATAGAATCCCTTTTTTTGCACCAAAGCATTTATGACAACTAGCAGAGCTAGGGAGATACTGGAATACATCACCCTTCAAACATTATGTTACAGCTTCTTAGAGCTCCTAGGCAGCTGGGATAACCTCTGCTCACCTCTCATTCCTGGGGGTGGTGGTCTCATGCCAGGGGGGGGCATTCCCATCGGAGCCCCTCGGCCAGGTGGCATTCCCATGGGTGGGCCCATTGGTGGTCTCATGCCAGGTGGAGGTCCCATCATTCCTTAACCCAGAGAGAAAACAAACATGTAAATCCAGCTGACTATTCAAGGCACTAGCTGAGTACCAGAATATCTCCCATAGTACCAGATTTTCATCAGAAAAATTTTATTACAAATTTTGCAACAAAACTTGAATCCTACAGAGTAATTCCTACCTGGAGGAGGGGCTCCTCTGCTCATGGGTGGGGGAGGACCCCCACGCCCTGGTGTGTATTGAGTTGGGGCTCCTGCTATGCTGGCAGTGGCTGCTGCAGCAGCAGCTGCAACCGTTCCACGACCCTGGGGTGTCATCACCTGTAGATGAAACAAGCAGACTCAGAAAAATAGCACCTGCTTTATCATAATTACAAAAAAAAGAAGATTGAAGTTCTCCTTCAGAAAATTACATCAGTCTCCTCTTAACTTACTAAATAACTCTACAGCCTGTAATATGATTCAGTGGATACCACTTGAATTATGTGTGAAAAGCTGCACTGTTCAACCCTCTTCTTCTGTCATATAGGACAATACCTAGGGAGATCTAGTACCAAAAAAAGCCTTGCTAGGCTCAAACTTTGTGGTAACAAAAACCAGGATTCCAGTTCTTCCACTACACCGATTTCTTGCATCACACTGCCACCAAAATACAAAAGCCACATGGGTCATAGTTTCTCACCTGTTGGGATGGTCCTCCCACTCCTCTGACAGGGCCAGCTAATCCTGCTGGAGCTTGTGGCATGGGGGCACCAGCTGGTACTCCTCTCCCTGCTGCTCTCCCAACACCAGGTCCTCCAGCAGCTCCAGCAAGGGGTACCCGGGCAATTCCAGTCTGAAAACACAGCCCACCAAAAGAAAGATTTATCACAGTCCTCAGATCCTACAGATGCCCACAGTCTTCCTTTGTCCAATTAAATGTCCAAGCCCAGAAAGGAATTAGAGCTTCCTGCAGTAAAGTTTGTTGGACCTAGTCACAACAGCATCTGTAAGTCTACAGCAATACAATAGTAGCACTCCCCTGCAAAGGAGCAAATACATCAGATTTCCTTTCCCTTTTTCTTTAGCTCTCTGCTCATTCTTACATCTTTTGGAGGTGGTCCTTCAACTGTCATGGACACCAGGTTTTCCCCTCGCAGCAACACAAGTCCAAGGACTCGTTTCTCTTCCCGTTCTGGTTGTTTTGAATTTTTAGGTCTAATGAGAAAAAAAATTGCAAAACAGAAGGAAAATCAGAATGAATGAATGAATGAATGCTGCTCTTTGAGCTTACAATAGAATATATAACAAAGCTGCTTCTCCAGCACATTTTTCTATGCCTCAAACTGAGCACACAGAGAAGTTTGAACTGTTACAACTGGCATCACGTATGTTGGTTATTAAGAAAGAACTGAGACAGTGTCCCGCAAGTCTTGGAAGTTTGGGGATTTGACAAACGAGACTAAACCCATGACTGTTCTTGCAGCAGCCGGCAGCACACGCTGCCCCATTGCTGTCCTGGCTCTCGCCCCGAGCCCCCCTCCCTGGAGCCGGGCTGGGGGCATCCCCCCGCTCACTTGATCTTGCGGAACTCGTCGCAGTCGCAGAGGATGAGGTTCATGTGCTTATCGAAGGCCTTGAACGTGCCGATGAAGACGCGCCCATCCTGCAGGATGCACCGCATGCGGTAGTCGATGTGCTGCAGCATCTTGCTGCTCTTTCCCACCGTCTGCAAGAGAGCGCCGCGTTACCCGCGGGGCGGGCCGGCCCGGAGCGGAGCTCGCTGCACCGCCGGCCCCCGGCCCGCCCGGCTCACCATGGCTGCGGCTTTCCGTGCTCCCCCCGCCGCTGCTGCTGCTGCTGCTGCTGCTCCCGCCGCGCTCCCTCGCCGCCCGCACCCGGCCCGGCCCGGCGGAAGCTGCTACGCGCGGCCGCCGCGACTTCCGCCCGCGCTGCGCAGGCCCCGCCCGTTCCGGCGCGCCGCGGCCGCGCTTCCCGGGGCGGGGCGGGCCCGGGGGCGGGGGCTGCGCAGAGCTCCGCGGCCCCGCGCTCGCTGCCGGGGCGGAGGGAGCCGAGCGCGGCCGCGGTGCCGCCGCAGAGCCCCGCGCCAGCCCGAGCGGCTGCCCTGCATGAGCTCCTGCACCCCCGGCCCCTGGCGCTCGCAGCCGCTCCCGGAGGCGGGGCACGGTGGGCACGGGGAGCTGACGTGAGCCCCGCCGCGGCGGCCCCGGAGGCGAGGAGGGGCGCAGGGACGAGGGACGCTCGGTTAGCGGCGCTGACTCGGCTGCCGAGGGGGTGCGGCGGGGCGGGCGGGTCGGGTCTCCATGGTCCCCGCGGTCTCCATGGCAGCGCGGCGGGCGCATGACGCGCCCAGGGGCGGTGCCAGCGCCGCGGCGGGGCCGGGGCAGCGCGGGCAGGGCGTGGGTAGGGATAAAGGGAGGGGAGGGGGCGTCTCGGCTCCGCTGCCGCGGCCGCCGCCCTCCCCGGCGGTGCAGACCCCGGCCCGGCCCGGCCCAGCTCCCGCTGCGCCGCGCTCCGCCCCCGCTGCCCCCGGAGGGGCCGCGCCACCGAGAGGGGCGAGGCCGCCGCTCCCTCGGGAGCCGGGGCACAGCGCCGACGGTGCTCGGCAGAAAAATTACTGTTTAGTGCCTTTAACTAGGTTTTGGGCCAAGCTTCAGGGGTTGCCGCCTGGCTGGCGTCTTTGAGGTTACTTGGCTGATTAAAAATAATAAAGCAGTTCTCTTTTTGCTTGTTGCTATCAGTTTCTGTCTTTGCCAAGAGATGGTCTCTGCCATACTGTGTTGAAATGTGCGTGGCCAGGGCCCATAGTAGTGCTTTACAGCCAAAGCGCAGCCATGGAAGGCCTTAGGAGTGTAGGATTCCAGAGGCAGGGAATCTGAGCTCTTTGGCTCTCTGGTTTATCTAGAGAGGGATGTTTCTCATTGCTGTGTGAGGTAACGTAGAAAACTGCATAGCCTTTGGGTTGGACTCTGCTCTCTCCTACCCTTTCATGCTGCTTGGCCAAGGACTGTGTCTTCTCTGCCCACCTGTCCCATTAGTCCCTCTGCCAGCATCACTTCCAACTTTAGCTTGGCCAGTTGGTACCATCTGGGGACTTGCTGAGGACTGCTGAGGGTGTTTTGTTGCATCTACAGGTTTCAGAATCTGCAGCTATTTGCTTGTTGACTGGGGGATTCTACCAAGCAGCTTTTCTTTTTCAGGGAATGTTCTTTCATCCTCCTCATTTTCATTCTGTGTGCAGCACACTTTGTTCTCTATCTGTAATGAAAAGAAGATTGAGTTTGTGAATAGAGAAATTCTGCTTAAAATACTCTAGTTGTTTTAGCTTGCAGCTTCTCAGAAGTCTTTTCAATAGTGTGTTTTTAGTGGCTCTGATGATTTTTCCTTGCCCTGCAGCTACCCCTGCACCACTGCTTTATATGACAGATCTTACTCTGCAGAAGCAGACTGAATTAATTTTTGATGGATTTTAGCTTGGCTTCTGTCTCTCCATACAAAGTGTGAGAAACTGTTTACATGCTGTTGAGAAGAATGTGCTGTGAGAGCATGCACATAAGTGACTGACTGATAAACACCATTACACAACATCATGGTCTCTACTTCCTCACAAGAGCTTCTCAAAAATTTTATCAGCTCTATCACTATTGCACTGCAAAATATCCATTGTAAAACCAAACATCTTGACACCCCTCTTGTCTGCAGATGCACAGTGAAATCTTTTCAAAGCATGCTTTTGGCAGACAACCCCATGTTAAGAGGCTGACCTGAAGTACCCTTTGTTTTCATAGTCCAGTTTTCTTTGTTCTCTTCTGGAAAGCTGCTTCTGCTGAACCATCGATCTGTGCTGGTCTTTCAAAGCATCGTTTGACCAAGACTGTTCTAAAAAGTTTCCTACCCTTTTAAATTTTTAATTCCTGTTTCTCTGAGTTCTCCTTAGCCAAGTCACTTTAGTGTTCAAATCTCTGCCTTGGTAGGGATGCCTGTGGTGTCTGTTCTGTGAAGCTGCTGTGCAAAAAAAGAAAAACCTTGAAGATATTTTTCAGAGTCCTGAAGCCCTGTTTCTTTCACTGTATTTGCTGTGCCTTGAATACTGATTGGAATAGGGAGCACAGTTGCCAGTCATGAGTGGGTGCTCATTTATGGAAGAAATTTGGGGCAGAAATAAGTGTTAAATATCATGGTGAGTTATTTTGAATTTGTTTGCAGCTGAGAGCTTTTTCTTTTTTTTTTTTTTTTTTTTAGGATATCAAGGTAGTGCAATTCAACTTGATTGTTTTTGGTGGTGAGGATATCAGGGCAGCTGCAGGTAGAGTGTGTGACCTCTGGGTGCTGTGTGCCTCTGCAGTACTTTTTGGGGATGAAACAGGACATTTATATGGTTATTAAGGATGTGATCTAGTGGTGGACTTGGCAGTGTTAAGTTTATAGTTTGATTTCATGACCTAAAGGGTGTTTTCCAACATAAATGTTCTATGATTTCTGCAGGATTTCCCCTCATGTCAGTGTTTCTGTTTCAATGGGCACTTCCCCTCTCTGAATGAGGGGTGTTCTTTGAGTGGAAAAGACAAGTTAGAAATTTGTAAAGGCTTCTACCTCAGTTAATCTGGACATGATTGTTTTGGCATATAAAGTGCTGTATTTCCTTGTACTTTGCAGTAGCGACTTGCCACTTGAAATACAAATAGATGACTATGACTGTACTGCAAGAGGCTGAAGGGAGAAGTGGTAATTAGATGCTAATTGCTCATGCATAATTACTCATGGGTAAATTAGCTTAAAAAGTTGCAAATTCAATTCTTTATTCTCAGGGACTAATCTTTGAGCCTTGTCTCTTCACTGTGTATTTGTTGTGACTTGAACAGATACAGATTTAGATATTTTCTGGTTGTGACTTGGCTCGCTCGTGGGAGAGGTAATTACCTGTTCATTATTACAGGCTGGTTACTGGGGATGTTGTTTGTGTGCTTCTGCACAGCACTGATGTTTCTCAGGCTCTCAGTTTAGGCCATCATAGCCTTTAATTGCTGGAGAATAGTGAGTGGAAATCACTCACCATTTGGGAACTGCCTTTCTGTTTCTAGATTTAATACATGGAAACCTGTAAACCCTGCAGGTCTGTGGGTGTCATACAAATTGGGCTCTTTGGGGACTACTGGTTGGATACTGGTAATTGCCCTGATTTGGTGCCCTGAGCCTGCTGCTTTTCCAAGGCCAGCTAATGTGTTCTGCTTATCTGAAAGGTTGGAGATATTTTGAACCTAACTTGACACTTTTCTGTGTGAGATGTGTTTAGTCTTAGAGTCATTTAATGAGTTTTAAGAAAATACAAGCCATTCTCAGGAGTACTGACTTGTAGCCATCTCTGTGAATTGGGGTAGGCTTTCCTGAATATATGAAATTCTGAATCTGGCTTGCTAGATACGTCCCAGGGGGTGGTAGAGTAGACCAAGTCTGGCTGTCATAGGAGTGCAGAGGTCATGTAGTCCAATGTTTTGGGCACAAATGACTGTGTCTGACAACTGACTGGGACCAAACCCTGAATACAAGCTTATGCTCTGAAAGGCAGAAAGTGAAAGGTGGACTTCCAGAGCAAGTGCCAAGTTACCTTATTTTCTGTGATGGATGCTCATGGTTTGGATTTATGATGTTACAGGAAGGGAATAGGATAAAGCTAGCTGCTGCCTCTTTGCTAAGAGCCTGTTTGGGTATCCTGAGTGGATCAAGTTATCTAAGAAATTCGGATGGGGTATGAGTAAACACCAGCCCAGGGGAGGGAGGCTACCTGCGCAGTCTGTTGCTGTTCTCACCTACAGACAGCAGCTGGGCTTAGGGAGCTGCTGCTTTAGTAGTCCTGCAGACTGAGCTGTCAGTACAGACAGGGGTGGCAGATGGGGCTCTGATCAGTGACCCTCCTTTCTGTGAGTGCCCCAACAAGCTCTTAGAAGTATTTCTCAGGTGATGAAGCTGGGCATGCAATTTCACAACATGTTGTTTGTATGAGGCCTTGTTCTCTGCTAATACTGGGTGTTTTGTCCCTGTCAGGCCCAGGAAACAATAAGGCTGAGCTTAGATGTTTTGAAGCTTGGTGTTAGGTCCAGTGCAGCAAGTGAAATAATTTTCAGAGAAGATGCTCACTGTCCTTTCTCTTAACAGGTGTGGAGGTGTATGCTGTTGTAGGAGGAGTCTGGAGCAATGCCACCACCTTCAGACATTGTGAAAGTGGCTGTTGAGTGGCCAGGTGCCAATGCCCAGCTGCTGGAAATAGATCAGGTGAGACCTGGTAACCAGATGGGGGAGGAAAGGCACCCCAGCGTTGCTACTGGAATGTGGGAAGCATAGAAATGGGCAGTATTCCTTTCTGGTTGAGAGGAACACAGCTACTGAGGACTCTCTTTCTGTTCTAGAAAAGGCCTCTTGCATCCATCATCAAGGAGGTCTGTGATGGGTGAGTAGTTCTCTGGGAATCCTTGTGGAGAAAGTCTGTCCTGCTGACAAATCTTGCTGGGTTACTGTGGAAGTCTGCTGCTTGTTAATGTGCTGCTAGCACAGTCCCTGCTGCCTGCTGCTGGTTTTGGCCATGGAATGGGCTGGGATTTAAATTGTGAAGAAAAGGATCTCCTGGAAAATGGGAGCCTTCCATTTTTATTCCAGTTCTAAGTATGTCCATTTGTATGCCCTAGGGTCAATTTCTCTGAGGATTAGCCAGCCCATCCTGCTGTTCTTGAAGTGTAGGCCTCCTCAGGTGTTCCACAGAGTTAATTTAGAGTAGGCTGAAGTCCCATGTTGTCCTCAAGAGGAGTTTTATCCCCTCTTTGAGAGACCTAATTTCCCCTGCTAAAGCTTTGCTTGAAAGTTCTTTTGCAACTTCCTGGGATCAAGCTTCATTTCCTAAATGAAAACCAGAAGAAAGAGGACAAAGAGGCTTAATACATCCTTCTTCTTCCTCTGCCAGGTGGTCATTGCCAAACCCTGAGTACTACACGCTACGTTATGCTGATGGTCCCCAGCTGTACATCACAGAGCAGGTCAGTGTGAGAGGCAGCAGTTTGCTGATGTCCTGGGTGAGAGTCCAGAATGTCTTGGACTACAGTCATGGGACAACACTGGCACTAATCCTTGATGAGCATCATCTCTGCTCTCAGATTCAGACTCAAATGGTGCCATTCAACAGAGGAGCCTCGCACTGCTCCCTTTGCATGCCTGTAGGTGTGGGGACTCAAGTTCAGTACTCTCAGCAGGGTTGTGTGGCATAGGAGCCCCTTTACTTGTGCTTACAGATGTGCACTGTAGATCCAGCTGGGATTTTTTTTCCCCCCACCACTTTCCCACAGTTTAAGTTTGGGTTTTCTTTCAGACTCGCTGTGACATCAAGAATGGAACTATCCTACAGCTGGCAGTCTCCCCGGTAAATGCTTCCTCGCCTCCCTCTTTCTCAGTAACTCTCCATGGGTGACAGGCTGTTTCTTAGCTCTTGGCTTTTCTTTCTCCTTCTCCCCACATTGCAGGGGGTTACCTTTGTGGTGGGCCCCTCCACACAGTGAGGCATGCACTCTTTGTTTTCCATACTGGCTGTGGTGTGTTCCTTTCCTTTGGGTGCTCTGCCCTTTTATAGGACTTCCTGTCAATAAATCCAGTTTACAGTTTTAATGCATCTCCTAGATTAAGATGCTGTGAAACACCCAACAAATGCGTTCTCAATATGAGTACACTTAGCATGGTCAGTTAGAAAGCAACAGTTCCAGCGACTGAATGCAAAAAATTAGAGACAAATTTGATTAAGAGGAGGTTGTTCCTGCTGAATTGTTGCTAATGTGCCCTCAAAAGTCATCTTTTGCAGCTTTCTTTTTATTTTAATTCTTAAACCTTTTTATGTGCAAGTGTCTTGGTGTAGAGCTGAGGGTGAGTAGAACTGGGAGAAGGTCCCTGGGGAAAAGGGAATTAAGAGGATATCAGTGATCTGTGTCTGAGAAATCTTACAGAATGCCTTGTGGATACACAAAATGAGATCATGCTTCTCTTTGCATCTATGAGACTTTTTATCAATATTGTATTTCTTTAATGGTGTTGCTCCATATTTCTATACCCACCTCCACTCACCTCAGCAAGGAGAAAAACAGGCATTTGCTCTAATATGCAAAACAGCATTTTATCTCCTGCTTGGCTGTAACTTGCTGAGAGAAGCCTTTTTTTAGTCTGTCTCAGACTTGCTGACTGCAGCTACTGAATGTGACTTTGCTGCTATCTCTAGCCTGGCCCTGCTCTCCCTGCCCACCCATGGGCTTCTGACAGAATGCTGATGCTGGCAGGACTCAGGCTGCAGGTGACTGGTCTGTAACTGGCAGCATCCCTCTTTCCTGCCAGTCCAGGGCAGCTCGCCAGCTGATGGAGAAGATCCAGTTGCACAGCATGGAAGCCCGGCTGGAAGCCATGAAGGAACTGGCGAAACTTTCAGCAGACGTCACCTTCGCCACAGAGTTCATCAACATGGAGGGGATTACAGTGCTGACACGGCTTGTGGAGAGTGGGACCAAGCTTCTATCCCAGTAAGTTTCATTTATTCCAGGACTCTGGGAGAAGGCCTTGAATAAGGGGCTAATTTTGCTTGCTGAAGTGGCATTAAGCAGCTAACCTTATAGCTAACGCTCATCTGTGGAGACAAAGTCCTTCTTGTTATTTGCTAAACCTTACGAGACAGGAGACAGTCATGATTTGCTCTGGAAGTTTCCTCAAGCCCATTCACAGTGAGCTATGATGCAAATAATTCACCTGGATTTTCTGTTGCAGTTATTATATTTTGTTGAAAGTACTTTTAAAGTCTTCATAACTTACTGTAATAACATTTATAGCTCTGCTTATATATTAGCAACTAATACGTTTTTGGCAATTTTTGCAATGTTTCCTTCAGTCTCTTTTATCTTTCTGTCTTGTGGTTATGTATTAAATTTTCCACAATTCATGCTGTGCCTTCATTTTATTTCAAGTCAGGTCCCAATATTTAGAGGACAATTAACTTCCCTTAGTTTTTTTTTCTGTTGTGAAAACGTGTTTGTTCCTTTGATTAGCCACTGATGCAGGTGGTTGTGAGTCTCTGGTGGCAGAACTAGGGACTCACTGCTGCTGATTTTAATTTGTGCTTGTAACCAGGAAATATAAAATATCTTTCTACAAAACAGTAAAATTACCTGCATAAATGCATACACTTTATTGCTCCCCCAGGTACCAAACTGTTATTAGGAGAACGTGGTGACATTTTTCTCTTATCCAACTTGAGCAGGCTTTTTTTTCCTGCCAGCAGATCTATTGTAACTGAATTCTTCAATTTCTCAGTTATAGTGAGATGTTGGCTTTCACCCTGACTGCCTTCTTGGAGCTCATGGACCACGGTATTGTCTCCTGGGACATGGTCTCAATAACCTTCATCAAACAGGTGAGTTTGGCTGGAGGGGGTGACTGGATATTATTTATTTCCATGCTTTAACGCAGAACACTTTGAGGAGCTGAGTACTGTCTGAGAGCTCAGTGCACCCCCTTTCTGAGCCCTGGCTCACTCAGCACAAGGTGTCCTGGATGGGCAGCAGCTGACCTGCTGGTTGATGTGATTTCAGATTGCAGGGTACGTGAGCCAGCCCATGGTGGACGTGTCCATCCTGCAGCGCTCCCTGGCCATCCTGGAGAGCATGGTGCTCAACAGCCAGACTCTGTACCAGAAGATTGCAGAGGAGATCACTGTGGGGCAGCTCATTTCCCACCTGCAAGTGTGAGTGTCCACCCAGCACTGGTGTGATTTATACTGATTTTATGACTACTTGTTTATTTAAAAATACATCCACTTACCTTTGGAATACTTAAGGATTACAGTTTTCGTAAGTATTACCAATATGACAACTTACTTGAACTTGAAGATTTCTAATGGATTTGTTTTAAAAGTGAGATCCTAGAAAAATAAGTTCTGTGTTCTGGGAGCACTTGGGCACATGAGTGTTGAACAAAGATATTTAGCTTAAAATAACTGCCCAGGTGTGTTCAGTGCTAGGACCAAACCTGCATTTCACTAGAACTACTTCTCAAAGGTTTTGCATCCAGCTGTCTGTCACTTGTACCTCTCCTTAAATTGTCTCCACTAGAATCTAAGAGCTCATCATCTTCTGGGTTTTGTCCTGCATACTAAGGAAGAAAACAATTGCTTTTCTTGCTGGAAGGGATTAAAAATTCCCTTCATCCCCTTCCTCTCTTTCCAAACAAACCGGCAAATTAATATCTGTCTCTAAGGGCTGTTTGTCTAGGTCAGTTCTACTCTTCATTATAAAAAAGCAGCATGTAGTTGTTAAAGCTTTGAGTAGGTTGAGTTTTTTCTCAACGCTTTTAATTCTGAACATGTGGAAAAGCACTATTTGTGAATGTGATGGATACTCTTTAGTCAGTGAACAGTAGTTTAACCAAATTCTAGTGCAAACAAAGTATTGCATCAATGTCACTGTATGCTTGGAATGTTTATACATTTGAATTTGGTTAACAGAAAAGCTGAACAAGTTCTCCTGAACACTCCAGCAGCTTTGTTCTACAAAGAGTCTATGTTCTTTCAGCTTTACGATTTCTGGCTTAGTCAAACACAGACTTGGTCCTAACATTGAACACACTTACACAGTTGTTTTTTTTTAAGCAAATCATCTTTGCTCAAGACATAAACTTGTGGGCTTAAGTGCTTCCAGAACACAAATGGTCACTTAAAAAAGCATCCATGCAGGGAATATTTTGGAAAGGGATGTGGAGGGTGAGTCAGGATTTGCTGGTGGTTTTCTTGGCAAGACCATCAGGAGGAAACAGTTCATAGCAGAGGATATGTTCTGGAAGAACATGGCCATGGAAACATGTCCAAAGGAGATGAGTTAGAGGAGGAGAAACTAACCTAAAAAATTGTTCTGCTTTGCCAAAAAGCAAGTAGTGTGCTGAAAAGAACAACAAGCCCTGACAAGGAGAGCAGAAGTGAATTACCGAATTCAGAGACCTGTGCAGCTTGGGGGCCCAAGGAGAACCTAGGGTGGTGCATGGAGATTTGCATGTCTGAAGTTCAGCAGATTGATCAAAACAAAAAAGATTTGGAAGGGAGCAATAGAAGAAAGAATATTGTCGTTATCCAGAGATATGTCAAAATGAGGAAAATACTTAAACTATTTAAACTAACAGGTTTTTGCAAGTCTTTTGAAGAGCTGGACATCATAAGCACAGGTTACATGAGTCCTGCTTGTCTGTTGAAAATGCAAGACAGCTGTAATCAGTGTTTTCATGGTGCAGGTAAAGCAACAAGCTGCAATATTCTGTACTGCCTGTTGCCTTACAGGTCTCCTTTTTGTTCCTGCAGCTCAAACCAAGAGATTCAGACATATGCCATTGCCTTGATCAATGCCCTCTTCCTGAAGGCACCTGAGGACAAGAGACAGGTTTGTTCTTGCCTTTTGACTTTAAACCTGAGTGATGGTTTCTGCCTGGCTGTTTATGCCTCAGAAATCATATTGTCTGGGCAAGGCAGACCTCAGACCTTGCCAAGAACTTCAGTGGCTGTTTCAGTATGGCAACAGAGGAGAAAAAGTACCATCTCATTAATAATGTGTCCTGGAACACACCCCTATAGTTAGGACATGCTCAGAAAGGATTCTGAAAGACCTTCAGAGACAGAAAGTAATCCTCCAGACTGCACGGGAAATTTTTTAAGTTGTGTATGGGAGAGGAAGGCTGGGTAGACTCCTTGGGGCTGTATGTACTTAATAAAAAAATCACCCCACCTCCCTCTTCCCCTAAAAGGGACCTTTCTTAAGTAGAGGGATATTCCTGCTGGCAAACATGAGAAATGAAACACTGCCCTGCTCTGAAGAAACTCCCAAGATCTCAGCTACCTGCAAGACGTGCATATGTGTGTATTGTGTAGCTTTGCTGTGTTAAGCCTTTCTTCTCTAGTGCCCTGTTTGTGCCTTATTCCTGGACTCCAAGCTAAATCCTGTCTGCTTCTCTTTGTGCCTTTTTTTGCTTTCTGCCAGCAGGACAAGCTGCTTAACCCACTAGACCTGCCCATCACTGTAAGTAACTCAAGCCTGGGGGCTGGTCATGTAGGGGACCCGTAGGCATGTTAGCTTTTCACTAGCTGTGCCTCCTTGTATCCCAGGGATGATGCCCACAGCCTCAGAGAGTGGATGAACCTAGGGAGAAGGGCGGGAGGACTCCTGGGGATGCACTCAGACTGTGGAGGGGAGAAGAATCAGTAGCAGGAGAAACCCTGAATGGCTTACTGTGCACACAAGGTCATACAGCTGGTCATAAAAGGAAACTGATACTGCAAGACTGACCAGGTGAACCAATTGTAAAACTGAAACAAGTTCTTTAGCAATCTGAATCTGCTTAAACTTACTGCAGCATGAGTTTATACCCCAGATCTCACTTGTGTTAATGACAGTTTCATATCCAGCTGCATCCTTCTAAAGATAGAGCTGTTTGTCAAGAGCAGTCACGAAACGTGATGCTGACTCGGGGCTAGAGCATAAATTCTGCCTAATTTGTGACTTCTCCCTTATGGTAATTGTAGTGTAAGAATGTTTTTTGCCCTGTGCTAACTCCAGGGAAATCACCATTCTTATTAATAGGTTGATTTGGAACCTTCTGTGTTGTGATTCTGGTATGTTTTTTTGTTTTCTGCATGGCACAGAGAATGTTCCACTTTTTTCAAGGAGGCAGCGCCTTCAGAGTGGAAACTGCCATCTCAATAAATGTACATAATTTGTAAAATTAATGGATATGCTTAATACATGAACATAAGAAAAACCATACTCCTCTGTTGGTAATTCAGCAAAGACAGTAGACATCATAGCAAACAAAATTTCAAGGGATTTTTCACTTTTTTCCCCTCCCTTGAATACAATCCAAATTACCACAAAGGGCCATGAAGTTGGCTAAGGGGCTTAGAGTATCTTCCATATGAATAGAGCCTGAGAGGTTTGGGATTGATCAGCCTTAAGAAGAGAAGACTCAGGGAGGTCTTATGTGTTTAAATATCTGATGGAAGGGAATAAAAAAGAGGGAGCCTGGCTCCTTTCAGTTGAGCCTACTGACAGGACAAGAGGCAGTGGGTGCAGCTTAAGACACAGGAAATTCCACATCAAGACATGCACACATACACAACTTAAATGTGAGAGTGATCAAACACTGGAACAGGTTACCCAGAGAGATTATGGAGTCTCCATCGGTGGAGGTATTAAAAACCTGACTGGACACAGTCCTGGGCAACCAGATCTGTCTGATGTTGCTTGAACCAGCAGAGCTGGACTAAGTGATCTCAAGATATCCCTTTCAGCATAAATCATTCTGTGTTTCTGTGACCATCAGGCAGCAAAGTGGGCCTTACTGGACTCTCAGCAGAGCATAGATCCCTTAGCAGTGGTTAGACTGTGTGTGTGCTCATGCTTCTTTCCATGCTGTTCAGAATTGTTTAATTGTCTTTGTCCTTCCCACTCTTAATCTGCTTCAGTCACCTGTTAACTCCATCCCATGTACAAACTAATTCCTTCAGAGAAAGGATTCTTTGTGTTCATGAGCAAATCCTGACAACAGAGCCTGGTCCTATTCTCAGTACTACATCTCACAAATAGTAGTAGAAAATAGTGACTCAGAGGGCAGTGTGTTCTCTCTGAAAGCACCTCCTACTTCATCTAGATGCTCCTTAGATACCTTCCACTCAAGCACTGACTCACTTTGGTTGTAACATGAGCACTGCTGAACTTGAAGCCATTAGAGCTTGCCTGTCAGTCACTGTCTTGGTTCAGGAGGTTTCTGTCTGGATCAAAAGTGATAATAGGGACTCTGAACAAGGCTAATGCACGCATTTTACTAGACTTCTTAATCTGTCAAGATTGATGTTGATATGAGCACTTGGAAAGTCTTTGATTGCTCAGAATGTACAGCTGATCGAGTGCAATTGTCTGAGACTCCACATCTGCTCCCAATTCTCAATCTGCACTGCACAGGAATGTGAAGAGATCTCAGACTGTCAGTTCTTTTGGACTTCTTCCAGATGATAGAATGCCCAACAGATTTTTCTTACCCAAAAGGTTTTGCTTGTAGCAGCAAACTTATGATATTCACCTTAACATTAGCACTTGTGCCATTCTCCTAGCAGGGGTAATGAGATCACTGGTTTGTTAGAAAGTGCCTCTTCACAATTTACAAGGAAATCACAGGTTAGGTTTTTGCAGGTGCATGTGTAACTTGGTGGAACTGAAGGCATCTTGCATCTGCTGTAACTGTCTGTCATCATGACTTAATGTTTGGGGAAACCCTCCTCATCCAGAGAAGGAAGCCATGCAGTCAAGAGGGAAACTGGAAGCTTTCCTCTAAGCATGAAAATTATTAGCCTGTATTTTTGTAAATTGAAATGCTTCTGCAAATTGTCCTCAAACTGACTTCTGAACATCTCTTTAGGAACTGGACAAAGGAAATAAATTTCAGAGGGAGAGTTTTTGAGAGGCAGGAGACCTGAAACCTGGATCCCATAGCTCTTGATACTGGGTGTTTACCTTGGTATAAAAGGCTGTGAAATGCTGATTGGAGGAGGCTCTTGTAGATGGCAGATTTTTCCTGAGCAATGCACAATATGCTGCCTTGTCTCCTAACAGTGAAGTACCATTTGATGTCCAACATTAAGCTAAATTTACTTCAGTGCTTTGACTATGCTAGTGGCTTTCTCCACATTAATGATGTTCTGTAGGGGAGCCATCTATGAGTTGTGGTGAGATGTCATGCTAAATTGAATCTGTAGAAAAGCACTTTGTTATGTGCCAGTGCTATCTCCAATTTATAGGCTTCTTCCATTTTCTCCTTTCTGCACAGTGTGGGCTTTTTGTTTATATTTCACTGATGTTATTTCATCTTTAAATTCCACAACAGGAAATGGCTAATGCGTTTGCCCAGAAGCACCTGAGGTCTATCATCCTAAATGTAAGTATGCCTGGAATGACAGAGTGCTTCCTAATGTCCTCTCAATGGAGGTTTCACTTATGCATAGTGTAAATTTTGATGCCTTCAGGCCACTTTCAGAAAAGTGACTCTTTCAAAGGTAAAACTTGTTCAAAAGGGAGTTACCAGGAGGCTGCTTTTTGTTCTTACAGAGCACTATGATTATGCTTCTGGTGGAATATGGAGGTTAAACAACTGAATCTTCATACAGAGAGGTGCACATGCAGTCTGGCATATGCCTAGGGCTAATACCTCAGCTTTTATTTGCATTCTCTTAATTTCTACCCTCTCCTTTATTTTGCAGCATGTGATCAGAGGAAACCGCCCCATTAAAACAGAAATGGCACATCAGCTCTATGTCCTGCAAGTCCTGACCTTTAATCTCCTGGAAGAGAGAATGATGACCAAGATGGATCCAAATGATCAGGTCAGTATTAGGGCTGAGTAAGACCTGATAGAATGGGCTGTACAAGGGGCCTTATTCCCAAGCTTGCAGTATAGAAGGAGGACTGGCATTTTTTAGGTGTCTGTTACTCAGCTGTATTGCAGCTTTTAAGTAGAAATGCCATTGCCTGAATGCCTAGAAATTGGCTGTAACTAAACTTGCAGTTAAAGAAAAATTCAAACAAATACTTTGCATTACCCACTGTAGTGAAACTTGCCATTTTGAAATGAATTACCTTTTTGTGCACAGTGTTAATGACCTTTGGCATCCCTCTCTGTTCATTGTGTGAGCTCTGAAGAGAGCTCCAGGACTGTGCATTATGTGAAAATACTGCTGTAGTGATTGATCACATCACCATTTCCCTGCCTTCTGTCCTTCAGGCACAGAGAGACATCATATTTGAGTTGAGAAGAATTGCATTTGATGCAGAGTCTGACAGCAACACCGTCCCTGGCAGTGGAACAGAGAAACGCAAAGCCATGTACACCAAGGACTACAAGATGCTGGGATTCACTGTATGCATCTAGACTGTGAACTTTGTGAAGGCAATCTAAGCCATCTCCATAGGAGTTGTGTGGAAATAAGGAGCAGAAATAGCTGTTTCCTTTACCTTACTTTGGTATCTGAGCTTAGAGATTCAGTTACACTCCCACTCCTGGGAAGATTGTTATGAACTTGCTGATGGGAGAAATGCAAGGGTTCATTAGGCATTCTCTGGAGGTATTTCCTTACCATATGCACCTGTGCTATGAGGAACTTGGAATCAGCCTCTCCTCTAGAAAGTTCAGATAGCATTGTCAGCAGGTGCTCAGCTTTACCTCTTGGATAGATGTGAGGGAGTGCTTGATGGACAGGTGGTTTAAAATCCATTCAGAAAAAGTTCTCACACAATTCCTTTGAGCTAATTTGTTTGGATTCTTTCTACACACTCTTTTCACAGAATCACATCAATCCAGCCATGGATTTTACACAGACTCCTCCTGGGATGCTGGCATTGGACAACATGCTTTACTTGGCCAAATTTCATCAGGACACCTATATCAGGGTATGTGAAGCTGCTGATTTTTACAGATGCCAACTCCTCAGCAGCTCTTCTTAGTGTGGCATCCTGTTCTTGTAGATTGTTCTGGAGAACAGCAGTCGAGAAGATAAACATGAGTGTCCCTTTGGGCGCAGTGCCATTGAGCTCACCAGGATGCTTTGTGAGATCCTGCAAGTTGGGGAGCTCCGTAAGTACCATTTATTACCCAGCTTTACAGGCTGCTGGGATGATGCTTTTAGAAAGTAGTATTCATAATTCACAATTCACAATTATCATTTGTACCTTGTTCTCACTTCTGCCATGTAAGGACATGGTGAGCTTGGAGTTAGCACTGTTGATGTCTGAGTGATAATACCACTATCAAAATAAAATAAGAAATTTTGGTGTTTGCACTCTGGTTCTCCTGAAAAACACAAGCAGAAAGCTTCAACTTCCCAGAGCTTCAGGAGGGTGCTGTATAAAAAAAAACAGTCGTGAAACCATCATTAACTTGGGAGAAGTTTATTAGCTCTGGCGGTTTCAAAAGCATTCTGAGAAAATCAACCAGAGGAAGATAGGAAATACTGCAAGCAGTTATTTTGGATGACAAGGGCATGAATCACAGAGTATGGCAAAGTGTGGGGAGAATTGCTGTTGTCAATAAACTGTCTGTGGGGTGACAAAGTATTGAACTGTCTTAATCTCTTGGAGTAAGAACTGTTGCACACCATCAGTTGTCTCTCACTGTAGTGGACTTCAGTTACTCCCAGTCCCTTTTGTCCAATATGCTCACGTGCTTGTGGTTTGTTTCTTCCTGAAGCCAATGAAGGCCGGAATGACTATCACCCCATGTTTTTCACCCATGACCGTGCATTTGAGGAACTGTTTGCCATCTGTATCCAGCTGTTGAACAAGACCTGGAAAGAAATGAGGGCGACAGCCGAAGATTTTAATAAGGTCAGGGTAGAGAAGAGATGTTTTTGTAAAATCTTTTGCAGATCACTCAGTCTGTACATTTGGTTAAAGACTAGGGCGCAGAAGATGTGACAGGGCATTGTAAGGGAAGATGATTCAGATTTTGTTTGGAAGGCCCTGAGGTTCTTCTTGGTTCTTCTGGATCTTCAAAGTGACTAGAATGCTGATACTCCCGGCCCTGGTTATCCCGTGTCAGTTCTTTGCTGCCACTGAGCTGTGCCCTGATACTCTGCTGCCAACAAGAATGTGACTTGTTTTTCTTCCTGTCCCACCTCTTTAGGTTATGCAGGTTGTTAGGGAACAGATCACAAGGGCTCTCCCCTCTAAACCAAACTCCTTGGACCAGTTCAAGAGCAAACTGCGCAGCCTGAGCTATTCTGAGATTCTGCGGCTACGCCAGTCTGAGAGAATGAGCCAAGATGACTTCCAGTCTCCACCTATTGTGTACGTGCCTAACAAAAACAGCTGTCTTCTGTCCTTGCCATTATCTCCATTTTCTGCTTACTTTTCCATATTTGATTGCCAGGGAGCTGAGAGAGAAAATCCAACCTGAGATCTTGGAGCTGATAAAGCAACAGCGCCTGAACAGGCTTTGTGAGGGAAGTAGCTTTAGGAAAATTGGAAATCGCAGAAGACAAGGTAAGGTGACAGTGTCTACTGTATTTTTTCATGTGAAGAACTATAGCAAATAAGATCTAATAAATCAATCTGTCACCAGGCATGTTTCCAGAAAGAAAAGCTGTTTACTTGGGCTGTCCATATCAGCCAGGAGTTTGGGATGGCACAGATGTGCATTTCTAAGAGTACAGCCATCCCCTCGTGAATAATAAGCTGTGCTGAGGAACTCAGTGAGCAGATGGATTGGGTGGAGAAGCTGTAACATAGTGGCTGTGAGACCTTATGTGAATGATCCTGCTCAGCTTACTCTACTTGGTGTGTGTTCCAGAAAGATTCTGGTATTGTCGCCTGGCTCTGAATCACAAGGTGCTACACTATGGAGATCTGGAAGATAATGCCCAGGGGGAAGTGACCTTTGAATCTTTACAAGAAAAAAGTAAGTCCTGATTACAGGCTGTGCACTCTTCTGTGCTCTAGAGGCTGAATATAATCCAAGATAAAGATGAAAGACCCAAGGCTGAAGCCCTGATTAAGGGGTTACCAACTTTTGGTCCTTGCTCAAATTCTTCAAATCTTGGAATTACTTGATAGTTCTTTTTTAAAAGCCAGCTGCAGGGATGTCTTACTGGTAACGTGTTTTGGAAAACTAGCAAGCTAAAGAAGCAAACTGTTCAGTTGCAAATACAAAGTTCTGTCTTTTCCTGGTTAGGATTGCTTGTTTGGGAGTTTTACTTTTTCACTGTTAGTTCCAGTTGCAGACATCAAAGCCATTGTCACAGGGAAGGATTGTCCACACATGAAGGAGAAAAGTGCACTGAAACAGAATAAGGCAAGTGCTCCCTTTTCACTGTCATTAATATTTAATACTGTAGTGTTTAAGAGTGAAAGCGAGCAACAGGAGTGAGTGCTCTCTCCCACGGAAGGGTGTGTTGTGTACAAACCCCATCTCCTGTCTGGGCCCTTTACTGGTGTTCCTTTGTGACTGCAAGGAGCCGTAAGCATGATCAGGAGCTGCAGCAAGGCAGCTCTCTCGGGGTGGCAAGCAGAAGGTGCTGTAATGTTTTGCTCAGCTGGTGAGTGAAAGATTCTTTTCCATTTAGGAAGTGTTAGAATTGGCCTTCTCCATATTATATGATCCCGATGAGACCTTGAACTTCATTGCACCTAATAAATATGAGGTAAGAAATGTAGTGGTTAAGCAGTAGCATATTTAGCAATTAACTTCAGAGATTAAGGAGGATCAGTTGTTTCTCATTAGAGACTGGAGCAGTCTGTCTCTCACCAGTTTCATTTCTAGAATATGTTGGCGATGCTCATTATGGGCTATCTTTTTTTCCCCTTAGTTATCCTTTTCATTTAAAAAAAAAAAGAAATCCCACACTAATTTCCTGTAGTCTGGACTGCTACTTTTTTCCCTTCTATGATGCCTAGAATAGGTTTACTTTTTTCATTTGTTATTCCACGGTAGAAGCTCTTGTCCTTCTACTACAAGCATGGGCTCACACTTTCCTCTAGGCTTGTAACTTCCACTGGAAATATCTGTGAGCACTGTTTTAGGGTTGGGGGTGGGATTTTTTTCCCCTACATATTAACTCCCTTCAGTGTTTCCCGGCTTGAAGCTCTCTAATTTTTGCATGGACGGAAAGATTCGACATAAGGTATCATTTACGCCTGGAGTCGCGAATTACCCTTCTCTTTCACAGTACTGTATCTGGATTGACGGGCTTAATGCTCTCTTGGGGAAGGACATGTCCAGTGAGCTGACCAAGAGTGACCTGGACACGCTGCTGAGCATGGAAATGAAGCTGAGGCTCCTGGACTTGGAGAACATCCAGATCCCCGAAGCGCCGCCGCCGATCCCCAAGGAGCCGAGCAGCTACGACTTCGTGTACCACTACGGCTGAGGGCCCGGCACCGAGCCCGCCCGGGCCGTGCGGCCGGGCCGCCGCTCGCTGCCGTGCCGGGGGCCCCGGCGCCGCCCGCCTTTTGTATCGGTTCCAATAATAACCAGTAGCGCTCCTCGCCGCCGCCGCCTCCGCCTCTTTGCGCCCTGCGCGGAGCGTCACCGCTGCGCGCCCGCCCCGCTCCGCCACCGTCGCTCCTTCCCCGCCCCGCCGGGCAACGTCACCGCGGGCCCGCTTCCCCCGCCGCCACGGCCCGCTCGGGCCCTGCCCTGCCCTGCCCTGCCCTGCCCTGCCCTGCCCTGCCGCGGCCCCGGCATCCCCCCGACCCCATCCCCGCTCCCTCCCGCCCGCGCTGTCCCGGCGCGGTGCCGGGCGCATGGCGGCGGGGGCGGGCGGCGCGGCCCTGGGGCGGGCGGCGCTGGCGGCGCCGCTGGTGCTGCTCTACTACGGCTTCTCCATCGGCATCACCTTCTACAACAAGTGGCTGATGAAGGTGCGGGGTGGCGGGGCGGGGCGGGCTGCCGGCGGCGGGAGGGCGGCGGCGGTGACAGCGGCTGTCGGTCCCGCAGAGTTTCCCGTTCCCGCTGCTGGTCACGCTGCTGCACCTGCTGCTCATCTTCGCTCTGGCGGCGCTCGGCCGTGCCCTGGCGCGGTGCCGCTCCGGGCGGCCGCGGGCAGCGCTGTCCTGGGCCGACTGCCTCCGCCGGGCCGCCCCCGCAGGTACGGGCTCGGGAGGGCACGGGGACGGGGCACAGCCGTGTAACAAAGACACTGAGCTGGTGGACGGCATCCAGAGGAGAGCCGCGAGGATGCTGATGGGAGCGGAGGGGAAGTCTTAGGAGGAGCGGCTGAGGTCACTTGGTGTGTTCAGCATGGAGAAGTGGACACTGAGGGGAGACCTCGTTGTGGTCTTCAGCATCCTCACGAGAGGAAGCAGAGGGGCAGGTATTGAGCTCTTCACCCTCGTAACCATTGACAGGATCCAAGAAAACATACAAAGGTGAATCGGGGGAGGTTTAGGTTAGATACTAGGAAAAATACCATGCTTCACCCAGAGGGTGTTTGAGCAATAGATCAGGCTCCCCGGGGCAGTTGTCTAGAACTGAGTTCTAGGAATATTTGGACAATGCTGTCAGGCACAGGGTAGGATTCTTGGGGTGCCTGTGCAGGGTTAGGAGTTGGACTCAGTGATCCTGGTGAGTCCCTTCCAGCTCAGCGTATTCTGTGGCTCTGTGAGGCTGCTCAGGGGTGCCCACGGTGCTGTGCCTGCTTCCAGGGCCATTTGTCTGCCTGGCATGCTCGGGGCCAATCCCTGGGACAGGGTGAGCTGTAGGGTGCAGCCCTTGCTCTGGCCCCTGGGTTTCCCTACCAGGTGTAGGGCAGGTGTGGATGCTATTTAAAGCTTCAGCCTTCCTGCTGCCTTCATTGCTGATTGCAAAGATTTGTGAGAATAGGGAGAGGCCACACCGAACGAGTCTTTCTGAAGGAGCCACTGGCACATGAGAACGAACAATGAGAACCTTCTGCAGTGCCTTGATGAGTTGTCTCTGCAAGTTACATCGTCTCTTTAACACTGGTATCCAGCCGTGTGTTGCATCTTTCTCAGGGTGGAGATTGGTAGAGAATTCATCATTCATGGCACACAGAGCTGTACCTGAGACCAAGGAGTGAAGCTCCTACTCGGAGCACAGAATTGTAGCTACTGCAGTTTTTTGGCTGTGTGTTGTATTGGCTCCCACAGAACAGCATCTGGTCTATGATTTCTGGCAAGGTTTGCAGTATCTTGCATAACATGCCCCATGGTTTCTTGAAAAAAGCTTTCTCCACATCTGCAGAAATTTTACCTTTCAGCATGGCCTGCCCTTGGATCAGTAACACTGTTTCCTGTGGTAGAAAACTTACATAGAAAGGAGAATAAACTGTACCAAAAGCTGCACCAGGGTTAAGGCTGTATGTGGATAATTGTTGCTTCTTCAGGCTTCTTGCAGTGGCCCTCAGACTCACAAGTTATCATGCTCTGATACATTCAAGAAAGACTTTATGCAAATCTGTAATCACTTTCAGTCACAGGGAGGGCAAGAGTTATTTCTGGCTTTTTTTGTAATGCATGTTGAGTGAGTGCAATGCTGAGCCCAACTTGAGTCACAGGGAACAGGACAAAAAACATGAAGAGCTGAGAATATCTGAGTTATGTTGGTTCTGGAGAATTAACTTGAGGGAAGCTTTTTTTTCCCCCCTGGGTCTGCTCTGCTATCTATGTTTGTGGCCATGAAGCAAGGTTTTGTGGTGGGTTTGTTTAATGTCATGGAAGGCAGTTAACTTCAGGACTTTTTCATTGATTCTTTAGCTTTGTCAACTTCCTTGGATATTGGGCTGAGTAACTGGAGCTTCCTGTACGTCACTGTCTCCCTGTGAGTACAAGCACCACGTTCCCTGGGAGCCTCTGGTGGGATTTGGAGAGTGTTTTGGCAGGGTCTGTTTCTTGAACAGGTGTTTGGTTAGTGGGTCAGCGTGCAGGGTCTGTGATAGCTTGCTGGTAGCAATGTAGAAATGGGTGATGGTTCCTCTTAGTACTTTGATGGGAAGAGCTGCATTGAAGGAATCTGACAGTGTATTTTGGTCCTTACAGCTACACAATGACCAAATCCTCTGCCATTCTCTTCATCCTGCTTTTTTCACTGCTCTTCAAGCTGGAGGAAATGGTAAGGGTTCCACACACTGCTTTAGGGAGGGAGGTCAGGCCCAGGGAAATAGGCAGTGCGTGTACAAGAAACATGTTAGCAGAGGAATGATGCAATTGTGTGGGTGAATCTGAAAGGAAGGAGATGCCTGTCTCTTGTGTTTGCTCTCCTGCAGAGGGTGACGTTGCTGCTGGTGGTTCTGCTCATCGCTGGGGGACTCTTCATGTTCACCTACAAGTCCACACAGTTCAACGCCCAGGGGTTTGTGCTGGTGCTCTGTGCCTCTTTCCTGGGGGGCATTCGCTGGACTCTCACACAGATACTGATGCAGAAGGCTGAGCTGGGTATGTGGGGTGTTAGGAGGGGGTGGTGGTGCTGGTAAACAGGGAGGGGAATCAAGAGAGGTGATAGCCCTTGCTGCAGCAACAAAACATCTCTTGGAAAGTGTTTGAAACCTTGGGCACAGGCTATCTCTTGGTGGGTAATGAAGGTTTGGTGTCTGCAGCAGCGCAGGTGTGGGCATCACAAATAAGGTTATGTCTAGAAATGGTGCTAATAAAGGCTCGGGGACCTGTGTTATTCCCTGGCTTGTTGCTGCCTGGTCTGTCACTGATTCTCCTCTTTCAGGGCTCCAGAATCCCATTGATATCATGTTTCACCTGCAGCCGCTCATGTTCCTGGGGCTCTTCCCACTCTTTGCGGTGTTTGAGGGTGCGTGAGTTAATTAGAGAAAGCAGGGATAGCTTTATAGAGTGGTTGGGAAATTGGTTAGCAGTTTGTTGTTCGAGATAATTCACTTAGATAAGTAAACAGCTATGAACTCTGCAAAGTAGCTCGAGACCTGGATTTATATTATGCTGGCAGGACAATAAAGAATGCATAGAAGCAGTAGCCTGCCACATTTGTGGAAGTAAGGGCTGTGAAGAACTGGCTCCACATCCTCCTGATACTGGAATGTGAGCAGCCCACCCCATCAATCTTATTAAGAAGAATCCTGGGAGCTGGGAATGGTATTCTGCTACTCATTGTCTTGTTCCTAGGCCTGCCTTTGTCCATATCAGAGAAGCTCTTCCGTTTCCATGAAGCAGGAATGCTGTTCTCTCTGGTAGGGAAGCTGTTCTTGGGTGGAATTCTTGCCTTTGGTCTAGGCTTTTCTGAGTTCCTCTTGGTTTCCAGAACATCTAGCCTCACCCTTTCCATTGCTGGCATTTTTAAGGTAAGGCATGGTTCCTGTGCTAATCCTAGAAGGCAAGTACTGAGTCATCCCTATTGGGCTTTACATAGTGGGAGCTTGCTTAGATCCTTAGAAATTATTGCTTGTTGTTTTTGTTCTCCTTGCACAGGAGCTTGATGCTTTGCCTTGCAGTCTCTGCAGTGAAGTCTCTTGGTCCCTGACAGAAAAGAGCCAGAGACTAGTTCTGTAAAACTAGTTTATAGTTTATAGGCTGTTCTATAAAAAATACCATTAATGATCAAAGTTTGTTGGAATATGGGACAGACTAAAACACATTGCCCTCATGAGCAGCAGATGGTGTGGAAGAGAGGAGGGGTAAGAAGGGCAAGGTCTTCTGTCAGACCTGCATACGACCAAACCACTGGTTTGAGCTGTCTCTGTAACCTAGTTTGGCACATCCTCCCTTCCTCAGAGGAGTCCAGCACACATACTTTTGAGCTGAACTGTGATATATGAAATCTCTCTGATCCAGAAGTTGCAAGATTCCCCTGTAACTGAGCTATGCAGTCAGGTGACTTAAAATCCTACATCCTGGTTTGACAGGTTGTTTGTTTCTAGAAACTGTTTTTAGAACTCTGTGCGCATGAAAGAATGTGCTGATGGAAATTTAGCAGCCTGACATCTTGATCTAGGCTTCAGCTGTAAAATGTATCATGCATATCTCCTCAGGTCCTGCCCTGCCACTTGTCATGGTTTTTTTGTTTCTACAGGAAATCTGTATTTTATTCCTCGCCACACATTTACTGGGAGACCGCCTCAGTCTCTTGAACTGGCTGGGCTTTGCTGTCTGCCTGTCAGGAATCTCTCTTCACGTTGTTCTCAAAGCCAGGAATTCCAAAGGTGATTGTTTTAAAATCACTGTCTCTTTCTTTGAAGGCTTTCTCATTGCTTCACTAGGAGCTGTGTCTGGTTCCAGCTCCTCGACAGAGCCAGGTTTGGTGGGAGCTCCAGCAAGTTTGTCACTAAATGAGCTGTCTGCATGCAGGTGACAAAGCACTGGAGCCACAAAAAGAGGCCAGCTCTGACCCTGACCTGGAGCTGCTGCTGCGCCACCCTGAACACGGTGAGGAAGAGGAAGAGGTGGTTGAAACCCCACAACAGAACTGATTGAACATGAAGCACAAAGCCACCTGCTCTGTTGTAACCAGACCTGCCTGACAGCTATCCAGGATGGAGGTCCAAAAGTCTCTGTGACCACCCAGAGCAGAGCCAGGGCCTGGTGAGAGAATTCTGCTGTTCTGCTGCAGTGTGGATCTGTAGATGCTGCACAAGAAACAGGCAGTATCCCTTTGACAGGAACTTGGGGGACAAGCCCTGGTTCAGGGGATGTAGAATGGTGAAGTGAGACAGGGAAAAGCTGTAAAAAGTTCATTAGGGGATCCTGGAGGCTGTTTACTGAGAGTGTAGACCACGAGCTGTAGAGTGAACATGGACATGTCTGGACTGCAGCCTGATTTTACTGCTCTTTAAGTTTTGACTTCAAAGGACAAGGTAGATGCACCTTTGCTTTTTTTTTTTTTTTTTTAAATGTTTCTGCAAATTAGAAACTTCCATCCTGGTGGATCATATGACTGAATAAATCCCTAGAGTTGTCCCAGTGAGAAGGACCATTTGTGCCTGGGGACCTCCATGTTCTGTGTGCATAGTAAGGACAGAATTAAATGCTGGTATTTGGGACCAATTGAAAATGATGAACATTTCCAGATGATGTTGGTTGGAGGGAAGACAGGGGTGCACAAGTACTTCTGGTGCCACAGGCCAAGAGGAGAATGAGCAGTGTCACAGGAGATCTAACTTGAGCAATAAACTTACCAGAAAGTATGTGGGGTTTTGAGGGGATTTTTTTGTTTTTTAAATAAACTCTTTTTCTGAATCACTTTTGTCTGTACATTCTGTACCTATGCTTCATCAAGCAGAGTTCATTTGTCTTCTCAACTCCTTTCCTTTTAGTCCTCCACTGACCTTGCTACTGCGTGCCTATAAGGCCTGGCACACAAAATACTTGTCCAGCTGTCATTGATCTCTAGAATTTGGGAGATTTTCTGAAGCCTCTCATATTTATGCCAGCCAAGAGAATGTACTGACTGCTCTGCCTTAATGCACCATATCCTAAGAAGACTTTGAGTATCGTGGCTTTTTATAAGAATCTTCTCTCTTTGCCCCATTTGGTTGGATCAGGTAATGCTGCAGTCCAGGAAGGAAGAATAGCAGGGTTTAAGATGTCACTTTTGTTGCTGCTAAGCCTCAAGTGGTATTGGGCAGGTGGCTGGTTTTTTGCATGGCAGAATTTCCACATCTTTCAAAGTTTTATTCAGTGCTAGCTTTTGTAGTTTCTGGAGTAGAAATAACTTGACAGAGTTTCCCAAAGGGATAGCAGTACAATGTTTCTTCTGGCAGGAGCTGGGTATTAAAGTGAACTTCTCATATTCTGTTTGAGAGCCTGAGCCATTTTGACTAAACTGTCCCTCTGTTGATCTTGCTTCTTAGTTTTCAGATATGAAGTCTTTCTTGATGACTTTAATCAAGAGCATGTCCTGTAAAAAAACTGGCTCTGAAGAAAACTTTTGTTGTTAGTGATCATCTTTGATCATGTTCTGGTAACTGGCTTCACAGCAGACAGCAGGTGGTGCAGCTTCCTCATGTAAAGCTACTGAAGCAGCACGTCCACACCAGGCTGGCAGAACAAGGGATTTTGTGCATCAAGTCTGGAGCTGAGGCTGACTTGGTCTGGACCTAGCTGTATTTTCCAATAACTGGGACTTGTGATGCTTCCAGCAGGATTCACCCTGTTTACCAGCCAATAGCTGTGGGCTCCTGGCCCCAAATACTCTGTGCTTGATGTGGGGCAGTGTCAATCTTTGCACATGAAACGTCTTCAACAGTATCACAGCTGCTCCTTCAATTCACTTCCCACTCACCTACAACTGAACCTTGGGAATCCTTCTGCTGTGTAACTCCCAGACTGAGATTTCAGATCCCTGTAAACCCAAGGCAAGGGCAATTTCATTCTCAGGCCAGAATTTGCACCAGATGTGGTGCTTGAATATGAAATCCAATTGTGCTTGTGACCTGTAGAACCACGTAGTCTGTTGCTTCCAGCCTTGTTTCATTTTTAAGACAGAAGTGATATCCTAGAACTCCAGCTCTGTCTCAGAGCTCCTGGAGCATGGCAGAGTTGTGGGCAATCTTGGCAGGGGTGGGGAGGGACTGTGCTGGTGTAGGGCAGTGCAGCAGAGTGTTAAAGCAGCAGCACAGCTCATCTGTTGAATGCTGTCCATCTTGCTTGAAGATGGCACTAATATTTAATGAAAGGAGGAAGAACCTTTGCCTACCCTCTCACATAATGAAAAAATCCTTCTGTGCATTGAAAATGCTGGAAATGGAAAAAGACACAAAGATGAAGGACTTGGAGGAGAGAGACAGGGGTGCTACAGCAATGGCACAAAATAAATGAGAATGCAGAATCCTGTAGTGAGTGTTGGGGTACAGACTGTAGTCATGAAGAAGTAAGATTGAAGATTGGAGTCTACTGAGGAGGGAGGCTGGAAGTATTGGCAGGATTGTAGTGGAAGCTGGGAGTACCAGTAGGTCCTGTTTGCCTCTGGAATAGCCCTGGGTGCCTTTGCAGTGCCTTGGTCAGAGGCAGGCAAGGCCTCTTGGTGTTGCTGAAGTTGTTTGAGGCTTGGCTTGATGCAGTGGGACGGGAAGCCCTGGGAGCCCCCAGCCGTGTGTGCAGGCACAGGGCCCTGACTCTGCCTTGAAGAGGTCTCTTGGTGCCACACTGTGCTCCCTGTGGCTGGCTGAGAGGAGTGGTGCAGCTCACTGCTTGTGCAGACCATTTTCTGACCAGCCCCAAGCCAGGGGCCACTGTAGGGGAAGTAGTTTTCAGTAGAGACAAGCATTGCATGGCAGAGTTTGGTTCTGCCCCTTCCTGAAAGGAAGCGTGTGAAGGCTGAATGTCCTGGAAGCGCTCGGGAGCAGCGCAGTGCCAGGGACCCGTGTGCTGGGGAGGGCTCAGGGCTGTGTCTGTGCCAGCCCCACACCGACACAGCCACCCTGGCAAGGGAGGGCTGCCACTGAATATTGATGCTGTTTGAGCTAATTAAGCAGAGGAAGCAAAGCTGAATGAGTCTCAGAAGTGCTGCACTCCTTCCGCAAACTCTGTTCCTGACTGTAAGACCAGGTGTTTACATGTGTGATGATTCTGCCTCCCTACACATCCCCCTGGGAGACCTCTTTATTTGAAGAACAGATGCTGGCTTCCTGCTAAAATTTCAATACTGTAAACATCCTGAGGGCAAGGAGAAAGTATCCCTGCAGACCCCCCTGCACTCCTCTGGTCCTCTGCCCAGCAAACAAGGCATGTAGCACCAGTGGGCTTACTGTGGGGAAGCAAGCCTGTCTCCAAAACACACAGGAGTAGCAAGGCAGAGCAGCAATGTGGGGCCTGGTGCCAGCACTAGGGCTGCCTCAAGATGTGCTTTGTTTCTCGTTTCTGAGTGGTGAACATCTCTGTAGCATTAATTACACGGTTTGTGGTTGGTGCCTTGTGAGGGGAAGCTCGGGGTGTAGATGGGAGGAGTGCTGGTTACTGCCAGCCTGGGCCTTTAAAGGGCTCACATTCATCTGCAATCTCTGCAGTGGTAAATAATTGCCTCTGATACCCCTGCTGCTGCACTGGCGCTCTCTTGGTTTTGCTCATTGCTGGGGTATGCACATTTTGATGTTCACACTCTTGGATCTCTGCAGGATTTTTCTGAAAATTGCACTTTCCGTTGTCTTCTTGCCATCATTGCCACAGTATGCCTGCCTCAGCCCCCTTCCTCACTGCCACATCACCCCCAGGAAGGCAAAGAATGGGGGAGGCTTTGAGCAGAGAGGAGGGGGGAAGGCAGCTGGGCAAGAGAAGTGTACAAATGGCAGACAAGAAAGAATATGAACAGCTGGAGATCACCATCACAGCATGGTTCAGGTTGGAAGGGCCATTGGTCATCTTGCCCAAGTCCTTGCTCAAGCAGAGTCACTTAGAGCTGCTGCTCAGCAGTGTGTCCCAATGGCTTTGAGTATCTGCAAGGATGGAGACTCCACAACATTTCTGAGCACCCTGTGCCACTGTTCAGTCACCCTCAGGGGAAAAAGTGGTTCCTGGTGTTCAGGGGAAACCTCCTGTTCCGGTTTGTGCCCATTGTGTCTGTCTCTGGGCACCACTGAACAGAGCCTGGATTCTCTATCCACCCTCCCACCAGGTATTTATTGACATTGACAAGTTTCCCCCTGAGCCTTGTCTTCTCCAGGCTGAGCAGTCCCAGCTCTGTCAGATGTGAGGGGCTCCCAGGCCCTTCATCATCTTCATGGCCCTTTGGTGGACTCCAGCATGTCCATGTGTCTTGTAGTGATGAGCTCAGCTCTGGGCACAGCACTGTAGCTGCGGCCTCACCAGCACTGAATAAAGGCAGGAATCACCTCCCTTGACCTGCTGGTAATTCTTTACTGGAGACAGCACAGGATATCCTTCCCCTCTTTGTGGCAAGGGCACGCTGTTACTCAGGTGGAGATGCAGGTGTGCAGCCAGAGGGCAAGAACCTGCCCAGTCTAACACTGCAAGAGGTTTGCTGGGGCAGAGAGTTGTCCTACAACACCTCCAGTGGCATAAGTAGCCCTTCCATCTCGTTTTGTGCTCTGCAGCCTTGCAGAGCGGTGTAATTGCTGTATCTATCAGTGCTCCTTGCATTAACAGGCAGTAATTGGCACCTGTGTTAAAGAGCCTGGTTTCAATTACTGCTGAATGCAGCTCAAACTCCAGAGCTGGAGATTACATGGGGGAGGAGCTGTAGTGCTCACGTTTACACTCTGTTTTTCCACCAGGTGCTCCTCTTTCCCCAGGGATGAAGCTTTTTTCCATTTCTTGCTTGTGCCTTGAATCTGCAAAGCTGCCAGCAAAGGCTGCCTGGGAGGCGTGAGGCTGTGCCTCTCAGGAGCCCAACTCTGCTCTTCCTCGTGTGGATGTTTCTTACAGAAGCCTCTACTACAGATCCTGCACTGAATGGTAGGGATGCAAGGTGTGGGAGGGAATTAGTCTTTGTAGATGGTGGTGTTCCCCCAGCCCCATGCAGCAGCAATCCTGGGGGCTTCCCCTGCCCTCAGCTACACATCTGTCTTTGCTTTCCACTGCATCAGCACTCCCCTGTGTGCTGGGCCCTGCCCCCTCCTGCTGCCATTCATCATTTCTGATCCAATAAATTACAGCGCCGTAAAAATGCACAGGGAATTGTTTTCTGTGTTATAGAGCCATGAGCCCTTAAATTTCCATTTGTTTAGTGGTTGATGAATGGACAGTTGTGGCTGGTGCTGGAGCCGTGTGGAGCAGTGGGAGAGCTCTGACTACAGTCAGGGCTCCCTCCTGCAGGCTCAGCACCCTGAGCTTGAGAGACAGCTCCTGTCTGGGGCTCCCCTTCCCAGAAAAACTGTTCAGTTCACAACTGGGGTCAAGGGAGGGGTTTGGAGAGGCTGAGTCAGAACATCCAGGCTTTGTTCCTACCCTGTGGTGGGAGTTTTATCGTGTCTGGGAGGGAGCTGCTGGGTGGGATGCCAGGGTAAAAAGTTGTGCTGTAGAAGCAGGACTGGGAGTCTCAGGCCCATCAGCTCCCCAAGGGACTGGTTCAAAAAGTGGGCAGGAGCCCTGATATCAGGAAACAGGAATAAATGGAAAAACTTGGCACAGTGTGAGGGCAATGGAACAAGGAAGAGGACTGGGATAGCTGGTACAAATCAGAGTTCTGGCTACAAGCATATGGGGAAAGGCTGTGCTGGCATCCAAGAAATGCTGTGGCTTAGTGGCTTCCAGTGACAGAAGAAGTTCTGCTTGATGCTGGAACTCAGCATCCGTGCTGCTGTTGTCTTTGTACTCTCCAGTAACCTGGAGGCTGCACCTGGACCACAGTGCTTAAACTGTGAAGATGGGGGGCACGTGAGGGGCATGGCCATCTCTGCATAGCTTGCTTCCCTTTTTCTCTATGTGGCTATTTTCCTCCAAATGTGATTTTAAGTCAGTCTTGCAGCACTTTGGACCTGTCTAATGGTTTTGACACTGGATGTAAACTTAGCTGCATGACTCGTGCCGCAGTTGAGTCTGAGTCCTGCCTTAAGCAATAATAAATGCCTGATCTAAGCTGTTCTGCCTGCACTGCTGATGCCTGTCATGTTCTTCTCCTCTTCCCTGTCTCTTCAGACTGCAGGCCACTGGGAAGAGCCTGGGAGAGGCCTCAAGCTCTGTGCTCCTGCTCCAAGGGTACAGCACAGCAGTCATTCCCTGTGATCCAGCACTTGCATAAGTGGTAGGAGAAGGCACAGAGGGAGTTAAACAGTGCTGGAAAAATTGGTATTTAATCCATTGCTGTCCCTTCTAGCAAACCTAGATGGGAAAATGCCTCCCTGTTGGAAACAGCGCCTCTCAAAAATGGAAATGCAGGATGGCTGGGGATTAGGGTGCCTATCACTGGAAATGGGTTTCTTATCATCTCTCTGAGCTGAATTGGTGGGACAGCCTCTGAAAATTGAATTGCCTTCCCTGTTTTGGTCTCTGCCATTGCATCCCTCCTGTGCTCCAGCTTTGCACCCACCTTCCCAGCCTCTGGCCTGCCTTGTCCATGCTCAGCAGAGCGGGGCTGCCTCTGAGGGAGTCTGTGCAGAGGAACTGTCCCAGCTGCAAGGTGGGCAGGACTGGCTACGTCTGGGAAGATTCATCCTTTGGATTCTCAAGGCCAGGAGGATGTAGTCCCTCTTTCCAGGCTTCCCTCTGTCCTTGCAAGGGCAGTGGTGGCCTGGCAGAGCCTGGATTAGGTCAGCATGAGGAAAGGTGTGAAATGATCAGAAGGCATCAGGCACTGCTGGAAGTAAGAGCTGGTGATGAGGAGCTGGGTCAAGGATGGATGAGAGGCTGAGAAGATGAGGAGGCTGTAAGAGATCAAGGAGGGAGCACGTTGAGCACATCAGAGCAGGAATGAGTCTGATTTTAAGACTGTGGCAGCATGAGTCCTGTGCTGTGCCAGGAGGAGGCATCTCTCCCACCAGCACACAGGCTCTGCTCTGGGATGGCCAAGGAGGCTCTTTCAGCTCCTCCTCAAAGTCTCTGCACTGTACAGGCACCAGCCAGCCTGTCCCCAGCTCTGTCCCCACAAAACCTTGGGGGCTCAGGTGTACCAGCAATGATGTCCAGGCACAGTGCAGGGACTCCTTAAAAGGTCTTTTTTCAGTGTTTGGTTTGGGAATAATCTTTTACCAAGCTGTATTTTACCATAGGTTGCCAGTGCCTAATTTCATCCTTGTCTCTGTCACAGTATGGGGTTTTTTTTTGAGGAATTTCCCATCCTCTGCTAGAATTAAATGTGAGCCCTAGGCACAAGAGCTGCTGAGTGTCCACTTGTCTGTGGCTTTTCAATTCACCAGACTGCAATCATGCTGCTCCAACACACAGTTGGTGCCCTTGATTCTTTGTCTGCCAGAACATGTTGAATTTGAAAGTAAAAATTATTTAGAACTAATTGGGGGATTTTTTTTATATACTCTAACGTAGCTACCGTTCATAGTTAATGAAATCTGAAGCAGATCTCTCTCAGAATAGCCCCTCTGCACTGAGCTGGAACACATAAAGTAATGCTGGCTGTCAGGGCAAAGCACTAACCAAAGGCCTGGCTCCTTTTGGAAGAAAAGGCTGTACTCAGATTGCAGAGTCTTGTTGTCTGCCCTGAGAAAGAAGAGTTGTCTCTTCTTGCTAGGGTGCTGTTCTCGCCCTCTGCTGAAGGACTGACTCAAGTTGCTGACAAATAATGGAGAAAAGGTTACCTTTAATCATACAAGTGCCTCCTTATTTGCTGAGGGACAACTCTGGTCAGGTCTAGCAGCATGAGAGGGGTGGGAAGCCTTTATCTCTGCAGCAAAGGAAATTGTGGCCAAAGGCTTTCAGCTGTTTGAGGGCCCTGTTACAGAGCCCTTTTCTGGAGTGGAATGCAGGTTTGCTTGTTGATCCCTAGCAGCACCCACACCTGTGTGGGAGAACACACTGCTTTGCTGTGTGTGACACAGGCTCAGCCTGCAGTGGTGGCCTGGGAAGGAGGGACAGGGATGGTGACAGACCAGTGGCAGCCACAGGACAATCCTTAAAGCAATTTTGCAAAGTTTCCTTGTTACCGGCCCCACAGGCAGTGGAATGCCCAGGGAAGTGATGGAGTCACCATCCCTGGAAGAACTCCAGAAGTGACTCAATGTGGCACTTAGGGTATGGTTTAGTTCATGTGGTGGTTTTTGGTCAAAGGCTGGACTTGATGATGCTGGAGGTTTTTTTCCAACCTTAGGGATTCTATGATTCTATACTTCTTCAGCCTCTGCCCTGCCCCTGTGGCCCTGTGCCTGGGGAATGGACCCACAGAGTTATCCCAGGTGTATTTTGCAAGGGGGTTGTTTCCCCAGCTCTTGGTCCAGGTCCACCTCCACTCAGTGGGGGCCAGCACAGAGCTGTGCTCTGTGTCATCTGTCACTGTGAAGGGTCACCAGCTGGGCACAGGTGCCCTCTGGGGCCATCACAGACTCCTGGTCATGTGTGGTCATGTTTTTAACAGTTTGTCCAAAGCAACTTACTATTTCATTTTGGGTTAAAACTGATAAATCAAGGTGACTTTGGGGAGAGAAATAATTCCTTTTGCAGGATTTGCATAATCCTGGCTGGTGATATGATAATGGTGTTTGTTAAAGACAGAACACAATGAATTAATACTGTTAAGTTGCTGTTGCAAAATGCAAAGCAGGTAATTTACAGTGGGTGCAAGCAGGAGTGTGGCTACAGCAGGCTTGGCAGTGGAAGCATCAAGCCCAGAAGGCTCCTTGCCACAGGTCCAACCAGGGTCTGGCACAGACTTAGCAACAGGTACCTCCTGCACGCTGCTGGGCCCTGGCTAAAGGCTGTGCTTGGCTTCCCCAGGGGAGGATTTCCACTTTCAGTCCCTTTTCCCACTTTCTCTGTGGGACTGGGACCTGTTTTGTCCCCCAAATTATTCTGGAGAGCCAGCCATGCAGGGCCACTCCCTGCTGGAGGAGGGAGCTGAGGGTGACATGTGCCATGCTGGTTCAGAAGGGCTCTCTGGGCACAGAGGTGCCCTGGCAAGGAGATGAGCCCTGGCACTGGCCTTGATGCCATCTTATTCCTGTGAAATCCCAGGGGTGGGTGCTGCAGCCTGGGCACCTGCCAGCTCTGGCCTCAGCCCTCGGCTCCCACCAGGCTCAGCTGAAGGAATGGTGCTGCAGGCTGAGTGAGGATGAAGAGCTGGTGCGAGGCAGAGGTGGAGGGAGGTGTTTGGGAAAGGTGCACGGGTGTCTCACTCCTTCCCTGGGCTGGCACTGCACTTCCAAAGCCATCCTTCCTGCCAGACCCCACTGGAATCCTAATGCACTGTTTATCTCTGCAGCTCCACAGCTCTGTGAGAGGGAGATGCTGTGCAGGAGCCAGAGCAGGATTTCAAGCTAATTGGATTCTGTGTCTCCGTGGCTTCCCGTGTAGGCAGGCGACTGGGATTAGTGCGGTGTTTCTGAGGAATGGAGGAGAGCAAGGATGACCTGCATAGGGATTTCCTCCTGCACAGCTTCTGCTGCTCCCTTCAGGAAAGGACTGAGCAGGAAAGGTTTTGAACAGGCCAACTAGGTGGAAGGGCCCAAAGCAGCATGTTCCCACCATCCAAATCATTTCTGTTCTTCCTAAATATTTGAGCAAGGTGCAATTCCCTTCTCAGGGAAGGAAACAGCTCGAATACCTCCAGAGCCTGAGCCAGCCTGACATGGGATTGGTCTCTCTTGCTGACTCCTCATCAGGGAATTAGAAAGGGAAATCAAAGAACTGGTGGCTCTTGTGCTCCACCAGCCACCTGCCTGGCTCTGCTTCCCTTTTCCTCCCCACTTCCATCCCCAGGCCCGGCTGCTGGCTGCTGGCACAGCTGAACCTTCCCCCCTGCTCCTTGCTGTGTTTCAGAGCCTGTCAGGGCAGGCGCAGGATCCAGCTCATTAACACAGATTTATTCCTGTATAAACATTTCATTCCTTTAATTGCACGGCAGTCACGCCGCCGGCAGCAGCGCCCGTGGCTCCGGCTGCGCCAGGTGTGCGCCCGCAGCCGGGACACGCGGCTGAGCACTCACACCCTTGTGACACACCCAGGTGCCCACGGGTGCAACTCTGAGCTGTGCAACGCAGGATGGGCTGGGCTGCCTGAGTGTGGGGCCCCAAGCACTGCCATGGGACGATAGCAGATCTGTGGGGTCACAGAATCACACAGTCCTAAAATGGCTTGGGTTGGAAGGGATCTTAAAGATGAGCTCGTTCCAACACTCTGTCATGGGTAGGGACACCTTCCACTACCCCAGGTTGCTCCAAGCCCTGTCCAACCTGGCCTTGAACACTTCCAGGGATGGGGCAGCCACAGCTTCTCTGGGCAGCCTGTGCCAGGGCCTCTCCACCCTCACAGGGAAAAATTTCTTGCTAATATCCTGTCTAACCCTGCTCTCTGTCACTGGGAAGCCATTCCCCTTTATTCCATCACCCTTGTACAAGTTATTTTCATCTCTCTTAGAGCCCCTTTAGGCACTAGAAGAGGCTCTAAGGCTTCCTCAGAAACTTCTCTTGCTCAGGCTGAACAACCTTAACTCTTAGTTAAGGAGCACCTCTGCTTTCTAGAGCATCTCCCTGGCCACAGTTCTGTGGTAGGACTGGAGTATTTTCTTTGCTGTGCAGAGGAGTGGCAGAGGCCCAGAGGTTCCCCGCCCCTGGCTTTACAGGCAGTGTAGCAGAGCATTGGATGAACCCCAGTGCCAGCAGCTGTGCACCCCAAAAGCTGCTGGGCCCATCTGTGCACTTGTGTCCCCTTGTCCCCACAGCACACACTGAGCCACGCAGGAAGCTGAGGGTGGAGAGTGGGGTTCCCCCAAGGAGACCTGGCTGGTTCCTGCCCTTTGCCACTTACTCCCCATGGCACTACCAAAATGCTGCCATCTCCCAAAAGCTTCCTGGCAATCCCTTTCTGGCAATGGAGCCCCACTGGGTCAGGCAGGAGGGTGCACCCAGCCAACAGTGCCTGCTGGGCTCTGAATGCAGGGGTGGCAGGTACTTGCAGACCTGCTGCTGCTGCAGCTCACGGTCTCTTCTCCCATATCCTCATTCAAATGTTAATTTTATGGATGCCTTTATAAATCTTTTGGCTTTCCCCTGTCCACAGGCTACATAGATTTCATCTTGTTGAGAGGTGACACTTCTGGCCTTCGGTACCAGGCAATCAATTTAATATTCTGAGAGTAGTAAAAAACATGGGACCATATTAACTCACAATTACTCTGCTGCTCCTTCCTGTAACTCTTTCTGTGCCATCCAAAATGCCAGGATGATGAATAGATGCCTCAGCTGCTGGCAGAGCCACAGGCAGGGGACAGCACCAGCCAGAGCCAGCCTCCAAGCTGGGACAGATGCATGGCATCCAGATTGTGAGCTGCTATTCTTCTGCTTGCCAAGAGGACAGAGGTTTGTGCCCACCTCTTTGTTAGACCTGGCAGTCTGAAGAAATGCTTGTGCCTTACCTTTGAGGCCCTTCCATGTGTTCTGAACAGGGGACACCTGCAAGTCTGCCAGCCACCCAGCACATTGATTTGCCAGGCTGAAAGGAAAAGGCATCCCTCTGCTCACTGTGAGGCAGCCTGACTGCTGGCCAGCCTGGAAAAACATGTTTGGGTCATTCCATCAATGTAAAGGTTAAATGTTTAACTGCAGCTATTGAAAACAAAGCAACAGCAGCAACAACAACAGCAGCAGAGGAACTGGGTGCCTTATCAATGTCTGGAATTAAGATCTGCATCTAAGCACCTACCAGGTACAGTGCACTGAGGTCCTGTCTGGGCCCTGCCCTGTTGCCTCTCAGCACTTTGCAGAGCTACCCATAGATGACAACAGCTCAGCCCCACTTCACCCCAGCTGACAGCTTTGCAAAATGGATTTTTGGACTCTTATTTTTGCTTGGAAATTTTGAAGAAGCACCTGATGTGCTCTCCGTGCTGATAAAGAGGGCTTCTTTATGTTGTATCTTTATTTCCAGCCATTCAACCTCCATGAGTATGCCAGCAAGAGTTATCTGAATACAGGTCCTTTGTTAAGTAAATATGAACCTGGAGGTGTCATTGTTCTCCTACCCTGCACATCTCCTATTTCAGTAAATCAGTAGATTTCTCATATATTTAACTCTTGTTGTTTTGCAAAAAAACCACTTTATATTTTAGCATCATAGAACAGGCTGTCATTTGGAAAACGTGGCTCACAGCTTTCATGGCTCCATTACAAATTGCAAAATGCATATTAGTAAAAGGAAAACTAAAACCTCGTCATGATGAAATATATCCAAGAGTCCCATCATGCCCAAATTCCCTCTTCCTGTCACATCTGTGGGCATGTCACAGCAACTGTCCTGCTGCCAGGCCATTGTCTCTGGAGTCTGGGCTCACCCTCTGTACTCATGTGCCTGCAGAGTCCAGGAGACATGGGCAGGGGTCCTGCTCCATGTGTACTCCTCTATCTCTCTGTGTCTGTTCCTGTCACCCTGCCTCCCCAGGATTGATGTTCTTCCAAGCTCTTGCTGGCACAGTCACCCTGTGATGGGGCCCTTTGGGCTTGAGCTACAATCCACTGCAATCCACAACCAGCCAGCCCTGCTACCCAGCAGACTGATCCTCTGGGGGACTTTATCTGGCTGGGAGCAGCTCTGTGGCTCTGCTGGCCCCACCTGAACATCAGCCCAGCCACAGGCTGCAGCCAAATGAGGCTGCTCTGGGGTGCAGGGGCCCAGTGAGCACCCAGATCTTTGCTGGGCTGTCACCTGAGGAACAGCAGCAGATGGATGTGGAAAGCCTTTAAATTCAGCACATGATCAATACTAAACCGATCTTCTGGAGTCTCTTATAAGATTACCCCAGCCTCATGCATCCAATTGCAAAAAAATCACTCAGCGCACTTGGGAGATGTGAGAAACGCTGCAGCCCCCATTTAGGATGCATAGAGCCAGAGTAAGTGACTTCACAATTGTTTATTGCAGTAAATAATTCATCCACTTTACATTTGGTTTTGTTTCTACCCCCATGCCCCTGCCTCAGCTCCTTTCCCTCAATCCTAAAATTCCCATGCTGGGTCGTTTCTGCGGTCAGGATTCCCAAACACACACAAACACAAATCTGTCTCAGTCCAGCTTTTCCTGACTGCCATCCCAGGGAGAGCAGTGCTGAGGGAGGGACAGTGCTGGTTCACTGCTTGGCTCAGCCCATGCCCAGGCCTGGCTTTGCTGCCTTGGTCTCTGCCCTAGTTTTGCTTTCACATGGTGCCAATGCACAGGACTGCTTGGAATACATTAACATTGCTAATAGTGTTTCTATACTAATTAATAATGACATTTGAACAAACTAACACAAATTATCAGCTGGCCGGGTTGCAGCTGAGACAGAGCAGTGGTGAAGGGGTAGGTGCTGCTCTGGAGTGAGAGCAGGCTGGGGCAGATGCACCTCACCTGGCACCTGGCTGGCAGCCCCAGGCTCCCCCTCAGCCAGAGGCAGGAGGGACCTGGTGTGGGGCTCATGCAGGCTCTGGTGGGGTGCCTGCAGGGCTCTGCCCATTCTCATCACACACACTTGCCAGGATGGACTCTGGTGGGTTTTCTGAGCCTGACAGCTCCTATGTCAGTGCAGGTTGTTTCAGCTGCTAAAAACAGATTGATGAGAGTCCCTGCTACGGGATGAAGCTTTTCGAGTCCTGTCAACTGAGACAAGACTGTTCTATACATCTCTGAAGCCCTTGGCAGCATGCTAGCTCCTGCTTCTGGATAGTTTTGTCAAAAAGACCAAGTACAAATTGGCACGTGTCTCTTTGAATTGAAAATCGTTGGAGTCTGGAAGAGTGTTAGGAAGAGCATCACACCAGAGTGCTCGAGGCAGTTGTTTCTGGCTGCTCTGGAGACACAACACAGGCCAGGAGAGCTCTTGGGACAGATTTTGCTCCTCCCTGTGGAAACTATCTTGACTATCTGTGCCTTGGAGCCCTGCAGACCCTGTCCTGGGGGTGCTCTCACTTGCACAGGGGGGTGCTGAGGCTCTGATCCCACCTCTGGTTCTGTCCACCCCTGATCAGTGAGAAGGGCTGGAGAGCTGAGATCATGGTGGCAAGGTCTGACCCAAACTGCATCTTGAGGGATGGATCCTCCTTTACAGGCATTGCCCAGCCATCTCCACTGGATCTTTGAACACTTCATCCAGCAAGGCAGCAGGTGACCTTTTGGAGCAAAATGATCCCAGCATCCATATGGTATTTTGCATGCTGTCCCCTTGGGATCTGCAAGTAAAGGCCAAATCAGTGTTGTTCTCATCATCCACTGTTTTCAGAGGTGCCAGTGAGATTTGGCCATCTGGGACACAGTCACTGCTCTGGGGGATTTTTTTCTCCAGGACAGAATCCCTGGAACTTCTCAAGGTCATTTCTTGATGTGGTCGCTTGGATCCCTTCCTGGGGCCTGGTTTTTGAGGGGCTGGAACACCTCAGGCATGAGCTGCTTTGCCAGTTTGTGATTCCTGCTGCTCCTGGTGCCAGAATCTGGCTGCAAAGGGGTTGTTGCCCCTCCTCAAGGTGTCAGTCCAAGGCCCTCAGTGCCTTGGGCATGCAGAGCATTACATTCCAGCAGCTCAGGCAGGCACCTGCACATCATGGGTGATGTCCCCAGGAGTGACCTGTAAGCTGTGCAAAGGCTTCTCCACTTGACCTTGGCCTGTCCATTATGTCACATCAGGAAATCCTGGAATTCCTAACCTGGAATTCTAACCAGGGTGGGGCATGTAAGGGGGTGTGTGCACAGCCCTGCCAGACCCTCACCTTCTGCAGGCTGCCAGCAAGTGAAGGGGGATGGAGGAGCATAAGGTGGGTGCCCAGCATCTCTGCTGTCCCCGGGCCAGTCCCTGGAGCAGAGCGCTCCAGATACCCCTGCAGATGGCAGCTGGTGGCACTCAGCACCTCTGGAGCCATTCTTAAGGCTCTGGGCTTGTTTCCATTAAAGGTGTGTGCCTTGGCTCAAGCCCACATGCTTCCCATGGGTTTTGGCAGGCTGTGCCCATGGGGCTGGCTGCTGACAGTCCTCCTGTGCCAGCAGACAGCAGCTGGACCTGGGGCTGCACTCGGCCACATCAGGCTGAGCTGACAAGCCTGGTGTGAAACAAGATGAATGGGCTGAAGTTGGTGAAAATTATTCTAATTTATAATCTGCTGCTTTGTGGAGCTCCCCAATTAATTCTTTCTAGATACATAAGTAGGCCACATGTTTTCTTTGCTTCAAATGTAATAAACATTACACTCTGTCCCCTGCTTTTGGTGCTGGTTCCTGTCAGAGCGTTAGTCCCTGTAGCTAATTCCTCACACCTGTCTCCGAGGCTCCTGGGACCTGGGCTGAGCACGGGGCGGAAACGCCAGGCTCCAGGAAACTTGTGGCATGGAGAGATAAATTGCTGATCAAAGGGCTAGTGCACAGTGCCTCTGAATATTTAGCGTAGGCAAGGCAGCCCAGCCCGCTCGGGAGAGGGTTTTGTTCCTGGTGGCACAGCGAGCAGCCGGGGCAGGATGGGGTGCTGGGATCTGTGCAACCCCAGGCCACAAAGAGCTGGGGACAAAGAGCAGGGCTGCAGTGTCTGTGGGGAGCTGCTCTTCACAGCTCTGCTGGGGTCTGGATGTGCACCAGGGCACCAGCCCTGGGCAGGAACATCAGCCTCTGGCTGGTGCACGAGGGACCCCTGTGCCCACCCTCGGGGAAGGGACTGCTGCTGTTCCTGCCCTCCATGGAGCTGCAGAGAGGGAGCTGAGCACAGCTGTGGCTGTGGAGTCAGACCAGGAGCTGCAGCCTTGCTGCCCAGAAATCCTGGAAAGCCAGGAAGAGGTGGGGAGGTTCCAGCACGTAGGAACCAGTGGTTCCAGGGTGTCCCTGGGATATTCACGGCCCTGAAGTGCCAGGATGCCCGAGGAGAGGCCCATACTGCCTCTGCAGCCAAGGACAGCATAAACCAAGGGTTTGGGCACTGCTGCCCAGGCAGTGCTAGTCCTGCTGTCAGGGGGAAACTGAGGTGATTGGCAGTTCCTTATTCCTTCTGTGCATGTAAAAATAGAACCAATTTTACAATGCCTTGCTGATCCCTGTCACCTCCTTCCCTGCATGCAGGGGATGGAGGCTGATTCCGGATTTGCTGATAACAAGGGTGTAGAGAGATTTGCAGGAGCAAAAGCCAAGTGCTGGGTGTTGGGCTTTATTTTCTGTTTTGTTTGTCATGTGGCTGATCACAGACACCACTCTCTGCCTTGATTTCTGCTTCCTCTCCTGGTACCATCACTGTGGTCTCTTCACCTACCTAACAAGTTAAGCCTATCTCACAGGCCCCAAGTGTGAAAATGGGTTGAAAAACCCAGGTTTTATCATTGCCATCGCATCTATCCTCCACCTAAATCCCAAGAACTGCCAGCACTGTGGCAGCAAGCTGTGATGCAGATGCATGCACGAACTTTTGCTGAACTAGAAGTGACCCTGCTGTTTGTCCTGTTGCCAGCAGTTTCCATGGTCCCAGGGAATCTGGAGACTTTTCTTTCCCAAGCCTTCCTCTCCCTTCCACACACAGAAAACATCCTTCATCCTTGCCTACTTTCCCCCAGCCTGCTCAGCATGCTGGCCTTGCTCTGGTGCTGTGTTGTTTCCATGGGTGAAGCAGGGTAAAGCTGCTTGGCTTGCTGAGATGCCTTTGGTGGAGGTGAAAGAACTGGGGTTGGTGCCTGCTGGTGAAGGGGCCCACTTCCACCTGGTTTGATACAGCGATGGCTTCTTGTTTGCTGCGCAGAAAAGTGGGGGCAGATTACTTGGCACTTTGTTTGCACCATCTGCAGAGGAAAGAGAATTTTAAAAATAAGTTAAGAGTAGTTTAATCATGATTTCAGCACTCCTGCAACAAGCACTGCCTTGTTCTTTTCTCTCACCTGGCTTTACCCCTCACACCATTGTCTGCTTGAATTCAAGCAGCAGAAAAGCACCTGCCTGGCCTTCAGCTCCTGTCCTGCCCTGGGAGGTCCAGAGCCAGCAACTCCGTGCCCTTCAGTGAGTCTTGGGCCAGGGATGAGTTCCTTGAGCTCTGTTAGGGAAGAGGTGCTGGCTTTGCACTCTGAGCCCCAGCACTGGGTTCTGTGCATGCCATAAGCACGAGGAGCCTGGCCCAGCATCTGCCAAGTGTCTGAGCACTGAGGGCATGCACCTCCCACCTACCTTCATCGTGGGGATGAGCATTCCCTCTGCACCCCCTGGGGATGTTCCAGCAGGAAAAGCTGTGCTGGGGGCTCTTAGGGGCAGAGATGCCAGCCTGGCCTGGGGGCACGTGGCCCCCTCGTTTCCTGGAGTGCCAGACACAAGCACTTGTGTGCCTCATGCAGGCCTGCCAGGGAGGGAAGCCAAGCAGCCACGCTTATCAGACTCACACAGACCTTTCCCATCTGGCTGCTCTTCTGAGGAGTGATCCACACTCCCTGCAGGTGCCAGCAGCCCTCACCATCACGGGAGGGGCAGCCAAGGCAGGAGGGGCAGCTGGCCTGCTTGCAGGATCTCAGGCTGCCTCCTCCCAGCCAGGCTGGTGCAGCCCCTGCAGCACCTGCAGCCCCTCTTCTCACCTCAGTTACACAGGTGGGAGCTGACAGGGAGTCCTGAGATTTGAGTCGGCTCAGGCAGCTTGAGCTGTGTTGCAAAAAGCTGGAGACACAAAGCTCAGTCTGGATCTGGGTCTGGGTCTGAGTCCAGAGCACAGAGGATGGAGAGCTGGTGTGCAGTGATGAGAGGATGCACAAGATCCTTGAGACTAAAGCCACCAGTTCTCTCAACTGCTGTGAGGGCCAGTGCTCTCTGAGTCCTCCCCCCAGCCCTGCTGAGGTCTGCCAGGGCACTGAGCACCCAGGGGTCTCCTGGCAGACATGGTCTGTGTCAGCACAGCTCTTTGTCCTCCCCGCAGCCATTTGTAATGTGCTGCTGGCAGCACGTGCAATGGAGAGCTGCCCACCAGCCTGGATGGAGCTCAGAATGAACACCTTGCCCATGGGGTTGTCAAGCCCTGTGTCTGCAGAGCCACTGAGGCTGAGCCAGGACATTGTCAGCATCCCTGTGTCTCCCAAAGCTGTCCCCCCAACTTCTGGGAAGGGCTGAGCTAAGTGGGTGTCCAGCACCCTGTTGTCAGAGCCTCCTGCAGAGGTGTGGGGCTGGGGCTGGCTGTGCTGGGGAGGCTGAGCTGGGCTGCAGCCGTGCCACTGCCTGCAGACGCTCCTGCAGGGCACAGGGAAGCAGTGATCCCTCACGTGCCTGCAGCTTGCTCAGTCCCTGGCAGATGGGGAGTGGTGCTGGCTCCTGGGGAGCTGTGCCAGGACACGTTTCCAGGCCTGAGATGGGAGTGTTTCTCCCTGATGGATGCAGTTTGTTTCAGAGGTGATGGAGCACTTGCTGCAGGAGCAGATCAAAGCTGGTGGGCAAAGGGGCAGCCAGGCTGGTGAAGTGAAATGTTTGAAATGCTTTTCATTCCAGCTCTCTGCAGCCCATGCCTTGCCAGGGGCTGCTCTCTGTTTTTAGTTAACATGGTAACTGCATCAGGACCAAGTAAACAAGCTTTCCAAGCATGCTGCAGGAGCCAAGGCAGCTCTGGGCATCTTGGTCATGTCCCTGGGGACAGGGCTGCTGAGTGTTGCTGATGCTGTGGCACAGCTGCTCCACACCTTGACTTTGGGGATCCTCAACACTTTCTCTTGGGAGACTGAGCCAAGGGTCTGGCTGTGGAGAGGGAAAGGGCATCCCCCAAATGCCTCCTTGGAGAGCAGTGCTCTGCTCTCAGTCTGGGCTGGACACTCCAGCAGGGGTCTGCATGTGTTTCCTGCTCCTTTCTCCTTCCATCTTCACCACAGGCACAGGACAAAGCATCATGAGGAGTTAGAAGAGGTAACAGAGCTGAGCACTCAGAACCACCAAGCCCTGTGTTTCATGGCACCCCACTACTCAGAGAGCTGTGAGTGTCAGACCCTCAGCTTCCCTATCCTGGCCTGGCTTCGGTCCTGAATATATTTCTACATTTTGTGACTCTCTGAGGTTTTTAAATTTAATGGGTTCCTCTTTTTTCTTTCCTCCTACTTATCACCTGAGCTGGATCCTCTCTGAGCTGCTGCCAGCTCCAGGGATTACAAGTGAATAATTTACGTCTGATGGCACGTTTGAAGTTTAAGAAAAGGAAATGGCAAGTGTAGCCTGCTCCTCATCCCTGCCCCAGAGCCATGGTGCAGGCTGCTGCTGTTTCTCCAAAGGCAATTCCAAGGATCCCCGAAGGATCCATATTCTGCACATGGCATGGCCCTGCTTGGGAATGGCCATCCAGATCCCGGCAGCCTGGAGCTGGGGGATCCCAGGGCACCTCAGGAGCAAAGGGCCCATTTTCACCCAGCTGCCTTTCCAGGCTTTCTGCTGTGCCACGAGGCAGCTCCCAGGATCAGGCAGCTCCCAGGATCACCGTGTGCCATGGGCTGCCCTCCCTGCCCGTGGGAGCCAGCCCGGTGCCAGGAGGGGTTCCCTGCCAAGCCAGGATGTGTCCTGGCAGCCCTGCAGCACACACAGGAGGGCGAGGGGCAAGCGTGCCCTGCTGCTGGGCTGGCTGCTGGGGATGCCTCGAGGGTCACCAGGCTGCTGTCTCCAGCTGCTGGTGGAGGAAGGAAACCCTGGCACCCACCTCTGCCCGACCCACCCGCACAGTCTGGGGCAGAGAATCCCTCCCACACCCGGGGGCTGTGCTGCCACTGACGGGCTCTGGGCTGGGCTTTCAAGCTCGTTGCTAATTCTCAGAACTGGGGCCACAGGAAGATACTCTGGGAAATTATTTTTAACTCCCTGCGATTCACTCTTTAGAGCTAAGTCACTTTTATCAGCACTGGTTCAGCCCCAATGAAGGCAATCTTTCCTCATACATAAACTTCTCTCTGCAAGGTGGCTCTGACAAAATTTAAATATGAACTTTAGTGGTTTCCAGGAGCTCTTGGAAGAACTAACAAGCATATCACAGGGTCCAGCATTAAATCCTTCCCTGCTGGGATGCAGTAGAGAACGGAAACTGTCAGGCAGTTTGAGATCCACTTAGCAATTAGCGCAGATGAAAGAAGCACTAACGCGAAAGCCCTGGTCTCTGTGCTGCTGGTGGGAGGAGGAAAGGAACGTGTAAGAGAAACATAACAAAATGCTACTGTGTATCCCACAAAACAATGAATCATTTTAACATTTCCAATCCTTTTCAAGCGAGCAGAAACAGTCGATCAATATGTGACAGAATTAAAGACCTGCAGTAAACCCTTGGAGCTGGGGATCTGTGAGAATTGTGAACACAGACTAATCTGTGAAATCCTGCATATGGCAATAGCACACCAGGAAAGACCAGCATATGTACAAGAGCCAGAAGCTGCAACAGTACAAGTCTGCTGGGCAAGAAGGCTCCTCTGCCTACCCAGAGGAACACCCACTGCAGGGGAGAAATCATCACTGGCAACGGATATGCTGCAGCTACAGAAAGCAAGAGTATTTCCCAGAAAACTCAGAGTTACAACAAACGTGGCCCTAAGCCATATCCCTGTAAAAGCCTGCGAAAATGTGATTCAGAATGTGTATACATAAAAGCTGCCATAGCCGTGGCTCTGGAGGATTTGGGGCTAGTAAGAGCATCTCATAGCCTTTACACTCTGAAGTGGTGAAAACAGCTGAGAGATGCAATTCCATGAGTGTGCCACAGCTAACTTCAGAAAAATGACAATTCCAAGGTGGGTTAGTAGAACGGTATGCCTGGAAAAAGGAAAGGCAGGCATACAACAGCTAAGCAGGTGACTACTTAGTTATGTGTTCAAGGGACATGATGGACTGTGTTTGAATCTATCCTAAAATATCTACACCAGATCATTTGAAATGTGGTAGGGAAGACACAAGTACACTGTTTGGAAATACTAGTATTTTTAGAAAGTTAGGATCATTCTTTGGGTCCTGGTAATTGAGTGAGCATAGGAGCCCCACAAGGAGCACTTACACACACAGAATCACACACAACACGTCTTTGGCAGGTTCAGGTTCCTGCAGCTGCACTTTGGAAAAGCTGCAGAACCCTGTCATACACTCACAGAAGCCTGCCAGTCACAACAGCAGGACAATAAATGGCACAAGGAAAGCGTAACTTTAAACCCAGTGCAATGGGACTGCCATGGGATGAAGGAAGCCAGGGAACTGTCTGCATGTGCACATATATTGCCAGTTAATTTACCAGTGGTGGTGGCTGAGCAGGATTTGAGTCAGAGGGAATAGGGTATGATGAAATGTAAGCAGAGCTGGGATTGATGCTGCCCCTCCTAGATGTAGGCACTGAATCAATGCTCTTGGGTACAGGAGGGCTTTGCTATCCTCCCCAGACACATTATGGTGGTCTTCCCAGCCCAGACTGCATAGCCTTCACAGGGCTGGACTCAGCACTGGTGTGCTCCAGCAGTGCTCACATCACTCTCCTCATCTGGGATGTGAGTCCAAAGACCATCCCAGTAACAGAAATAAACAACTCTTTTCCATCTTACAGCCTCTCCACTGCTTTTTGCAGCCAGACAGTGAATTTCACTGCACCACAGTTCTCCTGTCATTACTACAAGGAAGATTGCCATGGCTTTGAACCCCATTTTTCTCTGCCCTTGAGTGACCTCAGGGCTACAGAAGAGTGTGTTTGAGAGAGTGTGTGTATACCTGCATATGTGTGTGGACTAGGGACAGAAGGACAAAGGGAGGCTGTATCATGGTTCTCCTGCCATTTAGCCCTGGTCGTAAGATTTTCATCTAGCTGGGATACCTGGATGCAGCCCAGACTTGACAGCACCAACCTCTGCCTTTCCTCATTCTCTTTGCCCTGTCTTTTTTATATTGCATATCTAGGGCATAGTTTCAGTTAACCACTCTCTTGTAATGCCTAGGTGGTGAGCTGTGCATCATGTAAGTCTTGGGAGCAAACAACTTGGAATAAGTCCCTGTTCCACTGAAGGGAAGGCACTTTGTGAACACATCCCACAGCAGGGGCAATTCATCTACCTGCCCATTAGCAGAGCCAAGTACTTGTCTGGGTCTGGACCAGTAAAGCAAATGTTGAATGACTGCTACAAATAACTGCCCCAACCACCAATTTTTATAGGCAGAGTGGCAGCATTTCACGCTGGGCACAACAAGCAGTGGAGATGAAAGCTCAAAGCCAAATAGACATCACAGAGCCAGTACAGATGTGATTTATTAAAGAAATGTCTGGATTGCAGAGGAAGCAGAAAGGTGTATCTTGAAAGGAACCTTTAACGCCTATGAGTGAAAAGGAACAAGGGCTGGGAAGCAAGGGAAGCTGCCAGGGGCAAAAGCTAATGGGCCTGGTCCTGGGGTGTGCTGTCAGCAGGGGATGTGTGGCTGGGAGCCAAAGGGTAAGCTGTGCTGCTTCATCTGAAGCCATAAAAGCAAGAGCTGAGTAAAAGGGCTGCCCAAGCTGAGATGAGAGGCAGGAGAGTGCTGCTGGGGAAGGGAATAACCCCAGGCTCCCACAGGGGACTGACATTTTTTACTGTGGTTTGTGTGAAGAAACCAATAACCACACACCCGTGCCAGCAAGGCACATTGCATTCTGCACCCTCCCAGGGACTCCAGCTCCCACCTGGTTGTCCAAATCCAGTGCCTGAGCTGCCAAGGTCTGACCAGACTCCCCATCCATCCCTCCTTTCCCAGTGTGTCAGCACTGCTGCTCCAGGCAGGTTCCAAGCCTTGGGTCCCCCATCACTGCAAACAGGCCTGCCCTGTGCAAGGACAAGTGTCCAGCTTCCAGCAGGAAGCAGCAGGAAGCAGCAGGCCCTTCCAGCTGGACATGCTCAGGCCAGGCTGAGGCACTTGTGGGGAGAGCCTTAGGCCTTTCCTTTCCCATGCTGTAGCCCCCCAGTGCCTAGCCTGTCCTCCCGTGCCAGCACAAGGCAGGGACAGTGCCAGCACATGCTGTCCCCAGCCCTGGAGCCACTCTGAGCAGCAGAATCTGCTGCATTAGGTCGATTTCAAGAGCCCCTCCAGGTCAGTTAGCAATTACCTGCACCAGATACACGCTTGGAAAGGAGCTTCTGATCTCTTCAATGCACCCGTTTTCCTCTTTCAATTTCAAATTCGCCTCACTAGAAATAGGCACTTCAGCCTCTTTTACAGACCATGGTAAATTAGGATTTCATCCAGTTCTGTTGGTTTTGCTGATATAGGTGTTTTCCTGTGCAGAGGCGATGCCATGGCCAATCCGAGGTGTGTCCAGACCCTTCCTGTTCAGCCACTTCCAGCTGAGCCTGTGGGTGATGTCATGTGCTGAGGGCTCCTGCACAGACCACTGGCCCTTGCATGTGCTGAGCAGCCTCGCCTGGGATGGGCACCCTGGTTCCAAAGCTCCTGTTAGCAATTCAGACTGGTGCCCCATGATGTTGAGATGTGGCCAATGAGGAATACTCTCCCTTGAAGAGTCAGCTGAAGTGCAGGTTTCCACCTGCATACTCCAGTCTTGTCCTGGAATGGAAAGACTTGCAGGTGGGAAAGAAGAAAATCCAGGGTTTTTGCATCTGTCCTTATCTTTGTGCTGAAACCTGACTTGCCATCCATTTGTCACAAAGACATTTTTCATAGTGACATCCTTCATGCTGAGCTCTTCCAGGACTGCACTGGTCACACTGTGGGAATGCTCCAGCTGGTTCATTCTGCTGCTCAGCTGAGGGAGACACATCTCCTGCCCGTGCCCGAGGACACGCTCCCGAGGGAAGGGAGGCTCACCGCAATCCTGCAGCTGCTGCATCTGCAGCAGTCTCTGGGGCCAGCGTGCAGCCATCCCTCGTGGTGCCCTCCCAGGCTCAGCTGAGGCACCAGGACCAGCTGGTTGCAGGCAGGCACAGGCTGCTGGGAGGGGTCTGGCAGTTTTCTGCTTGTCTCATCACAGGGCACCCACAGCCCGGTGGGGTCGTGCAGAGCCCTCTCCCAAAACTGGGGTTCAGCGCTCAGAGGCAGAAGCAATTTTACATAAAGTTCAATTAAATATTTGCTTTATAATTGCGCAACAAATTATTCATAAAGGCATTGGAATCTAATCACAAGGCTGACACGGTGGAGTCTGCAAATGACACAGTACTTGGAGAGAATAAAGATGGGGGGAGCTGCCAGGCTGTGGTGACAGGCAACACCTGAATCTGTGGGGCAGTGGGGAGGCTCCCAGAAAAGGACCCACAGCAGCACAGAAGAACCTCAGCAAGGCAGGGGGGTTGTCTGACTGAGTAAATAGGGTGGCATGTGAGAAATGCCTCTGGGCAAGAGTTTGGGGCATTTGGCTCAGGTGTGCCAAACAAACAGGGCAGTGCTGGGCTGTGTCCCTCCCAACCATGTTTTGTCACCTCCATCTTCGTGTGGACATGCTCTGTGTTATGGAACAGAGTGTCCCCAGTTCTGCAGCACTTGTGTGAGCACAGGACTGCTGCCTTCAGCTCATTCCCCTGTCTCCAGCAGGAATCATGGTGCTGCACCTCTAAAGGGGTGCAGAACCTCTCCCACAGCCATGGACTATGAAGAAAGTCATGAGGTACAACCTGCCTGTGGGGTCCATCCTAAACCATCCCAAACCAGAGCAGCAGCCAGGTAAAGGCAGGAGGCAATCTGGGCATTAACTCTGGGCATCCCACATTGCAGCCCTCCAAAGACAGGCAGTGTGAGGCAAGGATGAGCAGCTGGCAAGAGGCATCTGAAAAGCACATTGGGAGCAAATGTGACCTCCCAGGAACCCTTTGCAGGGAGTGTGTCAGGGGGATTTGTTCCCATGCATCTTCATGGCATCCTGAGCTGCAGCTGTGAGCAAAGCCCTCTCTGCCAGTCCTGACACCCAGTGTTCAGCTCCTTTCAGGGTAAATTTTGGAGAGCAGCAGACTGAATCCTGCCCCAAGAAGAGCGAGGCTGTTGGGACTGAGCTGTGTGCATCTCCTGCTCTGCTGAGACGAGGTGGGGTGTGGTCAGGGAATGAACCCAGCTCTGCCAGACAGGTGCTGAGCCCAGCAGCCACTGCAGCGGGGATCACTTTGCCTAACAAGTGCTCATCCATCCCAAACTCTGTCCCCTGCTGTCATTCTGGGCAGTGGGCTGCAGGCTGCCCTTGTCCTGCCAGGGAGAAGCCCTGCAGGGCACCCAGCATTAGGAAAGCTCTGACTGACAGGGGAGCTGGATCCTGGACAGAGCTGGACTGAAGATGGATTGCCTGCCTGCCAAATGTGGACATTAGACAGGGAGTTAGATTAATGGGAGATGGCTCTGCCAACAGAGAGGTGAGTCACAAAGCTTGTCCTGTGCTGAATCTGTTTCTCCAATAGGGAAGGAGTAGGAGGATTTAGCAAGATTAATCTCTCATAGAGTTGTGAGAATAGCCAAGATTCATGGGCTTCTCAGCAACAAATTTCCAAGTAAGCAGACAGCACTTGGGCTTGCTCCATGTGACACAGCACAGATCCGTGCTGGTAACGCTGGAGTTTCCTGCTGCTGGTCACAGGTGAGACTGACCATACTCCTGTGCTCACACATGAGCCCTCCACAGCACAGGCTGCACAGAAGCACCAAGCAAAGTGGCTTGAAAGCATCAATTCCCTGAATTTCCCTGAAGTGGTCTGCAGCTGCTAAACCCAAAACAAACAGTGTTGGACCTTGCACAGAACACAAGGAGCTAAGAAAGAACTCCTTTTGGCAGCTGAGAGGAGCTGGTGACACATCAGCTGGGAGAGTTTGCCAGGTCTCTGCCATCTTTGCACAAAAGAAGAGTAGGAGCAGGGTTGGACAGGAGCCAGAGCACCTTTCCTGGTGAGACCAGCATCTCCCTCTGGATATCAGTTTGTGATGCAGCACTGACACACCTGGCAGGATCTGTTAGAGGTGGGGAAGGAAGAACAGGTCGGTCACAGCTACTTTTTTGGCAGATGATGGGGAGCTCTCAAGCACCCCTGTGTCTACCCCCTCCAGAACTGAAGTCTCCAGGAAGGAGGATGAGGCCAGGAAAATGAAATCTTGGTAAATGGGTTTTACATTGTGGTAAATGGGTTTTATGTTGTGTTTTGAGGAGCTGTGGAGAGAAAAAAATCCCAGTACTAGTGAAACAGAGATTTTTTTGGAAAAGGAAGATTTCCATTCCATGTTGGGAGTCCTGTTTCTTTCTGATATTTCTTCAGTTGTTCATGTCATGGCTCTTCAGTCTGAGCAGTTTTACAAATGTGTTGTGGAGATGAAAGCACCAGGGAAAGCTGCTCAGGATCAAGTTGGAAAAGCTTTTAACTTTCAACTCCTTGCAGACAAAGGCACAGAGAGGAAGGGGGGAAGTGCAAAGACTGGGAAAAGGAAGAGGAAGAAGCAAAAAGAGATAAGGAGAATAGATGAGTGAAAGGGACAGAGCAGAGAAGACAAATCACAACAAGAAAAGGAACAAGGCACCAGCAGAAAGAAAAGGAGAGATAGGGAGAGAACAAAGCAAAGGGGCCTGGAGCTCAATGAGATGGGGAGAGTATAACAGAGTAAGGGAACAGTGCTGCAGGTAGAGGAGAGTTAAAAAATACAAAAGAGCTATTTAAACGCTGGGGTAAAACAGTGATGAGAATAAGAGGAAAAGAGAAGCCAAATGAGGGCTAAATTCTCACAGAGATAAAGGGAATGGCAGCAAAGTCTAAGGATAACCTGTCCATCCTTCTGTCACTCAAATACAAGGCATGACATGAAAGTCACATGTCAGCTTCTCAGAGGGGCTGAGACACAGCTGTGGAGGCTGCATTTGGTGTTCATGGGGAGCCACAGGACTGATCATGTCATGGCTGGTCCTTGGTTCTCCTGCTTTGCATCCTCCATCATTCCTTCCCCATGGCTGCTCCTGGCCACATCACCTGGGCATACTCTGAGGCACCACTGATTCCAGGAGTCATGGAGGGACTGTCATCAAGTCCCTCGTTATGGTGGTCTCCAGGGCTTGTCTGGGAGCTGGGTGGGACAGCCTGCCTGGCCTTACCAGCACCTGCATGGCAGCAGCAAGAGGGCATGGAATCATGGAGTCACAGAATGGTTTGGGTTGGAAGAGACCTTTAAAGGTCATCTAGTCAAACTCACGTGTGATAAGCAGGGACTTCTTCAACTAGATCAAGCATGGAGCTGCTGTGCCACAGGGGAGGGGGCAATGGTAGGAGATACAAGTTTTCTGTGTCTTCAGAACAAGGGGGTCTTAGCAAAAACGGGCTGGAAGAGAGCACCATGACTACAGACAAGTGCTGGGACCATCTCCTCCCAGTATAACACCAGCTTGTTGGATGCTTTCAGCCAGGTGGGCTCAACTCCTCCTGCACTGTGTGAGGTGGCCTCTTGGCTGTGCCAGGGAAAGGATCTGGGTGTTCCCAGTGCCAGTGTCATAGTTGGCACAAGAGCCTTGCAGCTGTCCTAGGGCTAGATTGGCATTGAGCACACGGTCTCTGTTTGCAGACTGTGTTAGCAGAGGAGCAGCTGTGCTCCAGGCTCTGCTCCTTTCCCTACAAGAGCATCAGGCTCAAGTGGGATCTACTTTGGCAGCAGTGCTTGCAGCTGGGAGGTCTCTCAGTCTCACACTGGGATTGAGGATATTTCTAGATGCTTCTGTGTCTGAAGGGGCTGATATGGAACATTTCCTAGGATGTCTTCAGGGCCCCCTTGGCCTCTGAGGGTGGAAGTCATGCAGCAGTAGGATGGTGGGAAGCTTTGTGCCAGCCAGTGCAAAGGTGGGAAATAAAGCTGCTAGAGCCTGCTGCTACATCTGCATCCTGCTCATCTTTTGGTCCTGGAAAGGAAAAGCCACTCCTCCTGGATCCATGCTGTGGTTATAAGCCTCTCTTTTGCTTTCCACCCACCTCTCCCTCACTTTCAGGGCACCTGCCTATAAAGGAAGCACTGGATCCAGTGTTTGAGGATAACCTGCTACTGGGTTACTCCTGTTTCAAACTGGCCAAGCAGAGGATTTGTTTGCCTTGTACACAAGGTGCTGTACAACTGGAGCGACACAGCATTCCCTCCTCTGGTGTTCTCTGCTGTTCCTTTCAGGGCCAAGCTCCAAGGCCAAATAACAGAGGATGCTGTGGAAACAGAAGAGCATTTTCTCCAGGTAAGATGTGAGTGTCTGGGCGGTGGAGACTGGAAAATGTCCCACTGGAGTCTATTTGCCTGAGCTGAGACTAAAATCTGACTTGCAAGAGCAGATTTATCTGTCCCCAAATACAGTATTGCAGCCTCACCAGCCTTGAGCTTTTCCCCTGCTTCCATCTTGCGCTGGTCCTGATCATACACTGAGTGGTTTGTACACCCCCCATCCTGCTGCTGGTGTATGACCCTACTGCAGGCAACAAGCTGTGTTTGTACTTCTACCCCTGCACCCTCAAAATGCTGCTGGGCCAGGACAGTGCCCACCATGCTTCGAGCAAGACTCTAGAGAAGGCACCAAGGAGCTGAGGTGGGTGCTGAGGATGCCAACAGCCATGGCCACCCTGGTGCAGAGCAAGAGGGGGTCTGACAGCCCCAGCCTCAGCCCCAGAGATGCCCAGAGCCCCTGAAAGAGCTCCTGCCACGATGCAACTGGGCCACCAATGTCTGGCACCATTCAAAGGCAGCAGAAGCGTGGGCTGGAGTCTCTGTCCCTGACCCGTCTGATGCCTTGGCACCCCAGCTCAGTCCTGCGCTCCATGCACTGAGTTCTCAGCGCCGGGCACAGGAGGGTTGGCCCTGACCTGGGGGTGGCCAGGCCTGTCCCTGCCCCTGTCCGCGCCCCGCTCCCGCCCCCGGGCCGGCCGGCAAGGCACTGGGGCGGTGGGGACGATGCGGGAGCCCGGGGCGGGGGCACCGCGGGGTGCGGAGCGGACCCGAGCCGCGGGCAGAGCCTCGCCGGCCAGCGGGGGCCGCGCCAGCCCGCGGGGTTGCGGGGCCGCTGCCCCGGGGCCGGGCGGGTCCCTAGGGCGGGTCCCAAGGGGAGGCCCCGGGGCCAGTCCGGGGCGCGGACCCGGCGCTGCATTCTCAGAGTCTCCAGCAGAGGCTGGGCTGGGCCGGGCAGGGCTGGGCAGGGCTGGGCTGGCGGGGAAGGAGGGGAGGCAGGCAGGGAGCGAGGGGGAGGAAGGCGGCTCTCGCCGCACATGCAGCCCCCGCCGCGCTCCCGCCGCCCGCGCCCCGCCTCGCGCCCTGCCCGCCCGGTGCCGGCACCGGCTCCGCTCCCGCCGCCGCTCGGGGCTCCGCGCTGCTGCCGGGGCTCCGCTCCGCTCCGTGCCCGCCTGCCCGGGCTGCGATCCGCTCCGTGCCCGCCTGCCCGGGCTGCGATCCGCTCCGTGCCCGCCTGCCCGGGCTGCGATCCGCTCCGTGCCCGCCTGCCCGGGCTGCGATCCGCTCCGTGCCCGGCTGCCGAGGCTGAGATCCGCTCCGTGCCCGGCTGCCGGGGCTCCGCTCCGCTCCGTGCCGGGGCGCCGGGGCTGCGCTTCGCTCCGTGCCCGGCTGCGGGGGCTGCGCTCCGCTCCCGCCGGGGCCGTGGATCCCGCAGGATGCCGCGGGAGGCCGAGCGCCCGGCGCGGGGGAGCCGCCGCGGCCGCCGCCCCAGGTAAGAGCCGGCGCGGGCGGGGGCTCGGGGGGCGGCGGGGCGGGCACGGCGGGGGAGCCCAACTTCTCCGTCCCTCGCCGCGCCGCAAACTTTGCCGCCGCTCGGCGGGGCTGCGGCGGGCGCTCCCCGCGGGGGAGCGCGGGCTCGGCCCGGCCCCGGGGTCGCCGCCGCCTCGGGCCGTGCAGCCCCGCCGTGCCCCGGGCAGCCCCGCCGTGCCCCGGGGAGCCCCGCCGTGCCCCGGGCAGCCCCGCCGTGCCCCGGGGAGCCCCGCCGTGCCCCGGTCTCCGTGGTGGCGGCGGGCGAAGCCAGAGGTTTGGTGCCTCCTGCGCGGCCCCGCCAGCGGCGCGTCCGAGCACACCCTTCAATTAAAACAGTCCGGTGCTTGAAGAGCTGCGGCTCCTTTTTTAACCGGTGGTATCTTAAAACATCCTCTTCGTGCTCCTTCCGACCCAAGAGCCAGCTCCCCGTTTCTTTCGCTGAGACCGGAGCCTTCGTGCCCATTCCGTGCCCATTCCGTGCCCATTCCGCACGGAATTGGCTCTGGCTGCGTGTGGATGCGTGGCTGCTGTGCCTGAGGAACCGAGCGGGAGCCCTTAGAGCCGGCCGGGTAACATCTCTCTTCACAGAGCCACATTTTTTTTTTCTAACAACAAACTAAAAATAACTGTTCTAAAACTAGCACTTTCCTCATTTAAAATGTGGTTCCCAACTGGCTGTGCACAGGCCTTCTGGGAGCGAGAGCTGCAGCCGCATCTGCTCCTGGCGTGCCCTGGCCCGGTGCTGCCACGCCGGGTGCCTCTCACCGGGCACCCTGTGGCTGCTGGGCTCCTGCGGGCACTGCTGGTGAGTCTGGCAATGGAGGGATGCAATTGATGCCTCTTCATTTTTATTAGATTTCTGACAGTTTTAAAATCCTGCACAGTCTGGGGAAATCTGCCCTGTCTTCTCATCTAACCTCATTTTATGCATGAACAAGACCAGATACAGGGGTGATGGTGTAGACAGCGGCAAGGAGGGGCAGGCTCAGGAGTTCAGAAATAACTTCATAAGACAGTGCAGTGCACCTCAGGGAAGCCTTTGGACCTGAGAGGGCTACGAAGGATGGGTGGCTCTGCCAGGGCTCTGGTTCTCCAGAGCTTGCTTGCATGGCCTGAGGAAATAAATGGGGGGATGTGCTTCTCTGTCCCTGCTCCTAGGTTGGTACTTGTGCTGTTAAAATGCTGTGTGTTGTGACATAGTCTTGCACTGAGGAAATCTCAGCTCATGCCTGTTTCTTTGGGACCTGTTTCTGTCTCTTCAGAGAAGCCAATGCACAGAGCATGGCTGAAGCCTGCAGTCTCTGTACTCATAGATTGCATGCCCAGCTCAGAACCTGGGCTTTGCCAGGTTTTCCCTATGAGGCTGGTGGATGCTCCCCACTTCTTTCAAGAGCACTGGGTAAGGAGTATTTGCAGCAAACAATTATCAGGGCTGGAGATCATTGTCCTGGTACATCAGTTTTCAAATGCTGAAAATAAATTGTTTCTCTGGCTTGAGTCTGAAACGGTTTCTCTGTGCTGGTGCTGTGTTTGTTTGTGTTCAAGGCCAAAAGGTGGTTCTGCTGCTCATTGATGAATTCCCTGAAATGTTGACAGTACCCTGAGAGTAGCACAGGGTAGAGCCCACTGAAATCTGAATAAGCTGGCCCAGATTCTGTGCTGACTTTTGTCTCTTGTACGTCTCTGCTCCAGTGAGGTGAGGGTCAGATCAAGTGAGGTTTGGTCTCTGTATGAAATGCCGGTTGCTGAATAATACAGCCCTGAAATTGGTGGGCTTATGAAAGAAAAAGTATGTGCTGTTTCATAGGTAAAAAATCCAGTTTTGCTCCTGCCAAAAAAAGAAAAAATGCCCTTTGCTTTTTGGTGCATTGACACTTTATAATATGATATGGTGATTTCATACCTATGACAGAGAAGTGGCTACTGGAACAAGGTCAGTTTTAAAACTCTTTTTGAAAAGGAGCTAGGAGGACTCCAAAAAAAAAAAAAATAAAGAAGAAAAGGTTGTCTTTGGGTTAAAAATAACAGTTAAAATCCTATTCTTCCTCACTCCATGCCAAAAAATATGATACTTTCATGATTTAAATGCAATGTCATGTTTGAAAAATTCATAGTTCTTTCTTGTGTGTAAGGATTATGAGAAAAGGGTCACAATTTACTGTTTGCTGTTTATATTGTCTGGTCAACTTTGGGGGGTTTTTTGCATATTAAAAATAATATTGCACTAGCAAGGCTTTTTTTTGTAGCAAATTTTACTTTTGTGCTCATAGTCACTATCCCATAGCAGTAAAATTTGGCTGCAAATATTGCAGAGGAAATGTTTGTTTATTTGAAACCCCTTTTTCAACCCATGGACTTTATTTCATTAGAAGGATTAGATTGTTTGTGAAAGCTTAGAAACAAAACCGGACTTCAGGTGGGATTTAATCTGCTGTTATTCCTTTAAAATACAATGACATATTTTTTTTCAAATAATTAGGTTTTATATTTTAAAAGCCCAGATGTTAAAAGTGAAGGCAAACAGTTTGAAAAAGAAGCGGTGTGGTGACACTTGGGTTCTTCCAACATCCGTTAAAGAGTATTCATGCATAAGCCATGTATGAATTTGTGTTGTTATCTTTTAACCATGTGGTTATGCAACTGTGTTTGGGTTTACAAGCAATGACACTTCTCTGCAGATAAGTCCATGCCTATCCCGAGGCACAGGCCATTTTGAGTGATCTGCTTTCTTGACAAATTACATGTACAGCTGAGGTGGGTGTGAATCCCAACCAGATTCCTTGCTCAGGGTTGTAGGTGGACATGGTGTACAGCTCCTTGTTGTTCTCGGGATCTCTTTTGTCTCTACCACCGGTTTATCCCATGGTGTTTCTTTGTGGAAGGGGTGCTGGATGGGGAGGGATGTCAGCAGCTTAGCCTCAGCCTGTTTGTTGCTCTGGGAGTGTCCTGCCCCTGCCCTCAGCACCCGTGTCACCTTGCTCTGAGCAGTGTCACCTCAGGGGTCTGTGCGTGGCTGCCCTGGGCTGCAGGTGAGGGCACAGAGTGCTGTCCTTTGGCTTGGCTACTCCAGCGTTCACAGAGTTCATGCCTGCCTGTCCCTGTGAGCTGTGCTGCTTGGGCAGTCCCCGCTCTACCCCAGCAGAAAAGCCAAGTCTTTGTGGCTGGATTTGGGCAGCAAAATCTGCTGCAGACTTGGAGTATGGAGTTGGACTTGGACTGAGCTGTTCAGCCAGCATGAGCTGGGTGTCCACTACCTGCTCAGCTCTGTGGGACATCTCTCTGTGCACTTGTGTCCAGTTTCTGGGTTAGTTTCTGCTCTGGAGGGCTCAGGAATGGGGCTCTCTGCTCCTGCCAGCAGCCACTGCAGAAACCCATCCTCCCAGTTAGTTCACAATTTCTTTTTCATTTAGTCATCACTTTCTATTATTTGCAAAGTCCATAAAAGGAATACAGCACATTACAGTAATTTTCAATTTTATCCTTTGCAACAACTCTGCTTTCAGAGTCTAGTCCAGACTTTACTTTAGCCTGTCTCTGTCTTGCATTTTTCTTTCTTTTTACTGTCCTTTGTGCTATGGCAGGAAGAAGGGAGTTCTGTTTTATCCTGTTGGGAAATGGTTGTTGGATGGCATTTTTGTACTGGTTCTGCAGGACGATGTCTGGGTGGCAAAAGCGGATCTTTCTCCAGCTGTGGCTGCCTTTTGTTATCCCACAGGGCTGACTGGGCTGCCTGCAGAGAGTCTAGATCTAGCTGTGGGGCTTCTTGGTGATGCTGTTCCTCACATCCTCTTGCAGTGTGGTTGGAATTCTTCTTGAATGGATGTCTCAGCTCTTTGACAGCATTACAGCACCTTCCTTTGAGGGCCTGTGGGACACTGTGGGCATGAGCAAGTGGTAGCTGGCAGCTGGGTGTGGGGCCCATGGCAGCCTCAGAGCTGCCTTAGCTCTTGATGTTTCCTGGTGCATGTGCAGCAGACGGGGATACAGAACTCTGCTGGGAGGTGGGAGCACAAGGAGGGACTGTTCTCAGCATGTGGGTTGTCTGGGGGTGCCTGTGCCTCAGTGGCTGGGCATGGCTTTTGTCTCCAGACGGGTTTCCAAGTGCTGTCTCAGCTGCTTCCACACTGTGCTGGCCCAGCCTCAGCAGTGGTGAGGGTGCACACCAGTGTCAGCTGGGGTAGCTCTCCCCAGACATCCTAGAAGGCATCTTTGTGTGAAAGGTGGGGGACAGACTCTGCTAAGCTGAGGCCCTTGCATTTTTCTTCCTGCAAGCAGGTGTAGTTGTGCCCTTGGGCACAGGAGAGGCAGCCAGCCCGAAGCTGGTCCATCTGTGCTCCAGCCCAGAGCTGGTTCATCTGCTCCAGCCCAAGGATCAGGTCTGGCTGGACCATTCATTGCTGCTACACCTGCAAGATGAAAACCAAGGTGCTTTTCAGAAAGTGTCTCCTTTCTGCTGGGTGCCCAATCTCAGAATAGCTCACTAAACACAAGGCAAGGTTGCAATACTCATTGCAGGAAGGGCAGCACTTCTGTGTTCCCAGTCCTGCCCTCCTGCTCTTGTCTGGGAGATCTGCACTTGCCTTCTTTCTGCCTGCTGTGCCTTGTTCTGCTGTCCTGCTTTTACTCACTGCCTTGCCCCTCTGGCAGTGCCATCCATGGAGAAAAAAAACCAACAAAAAACAACAGAACTCATTCAGCTTTGACTCCACTCAGTGCTGCACTTTCTGATTTTGGATCTCTTGTGGGAGAGCCATGCCTTAGCTCACACTACTCAGGGCTGAGGCTCTGGGCTAAGTGCCTGTTAACACTGCTTTCACACTGTTGTGGGCAGGGTCTGCTCCCCAGACAAAGCCACCTTGCTTGTCTCACACTGTCAGTGCTGTCATGTGTGCTGAATTTGGCCCTGCCTGGCTCATGATGGAAGCTGTGGCTGTGATGGAGGTGGTGCTGGGCCTGGAGCTTCTCAGAAGCACCCACAGATTTGTGGCTGCCCTGTAGGAGCAGAGCTGGGAGCATCCTGACTCTGGCTGGAGCAGTGGTGTGTCAGGGCTGGTCACTGCATGGGCTGAAGTGGTCCTGTGCTTTGCTTATGGCAGTTCTGTGAGCTTTGCTGATTGGCAAATCCTTCAGGAAATCATGAAAGCAGAATTATTTTTCCAATACCCTTTTGCAGACACCCCTGCCCCTCTTTGTTGCTCCTCCCTGCTTCAGTACTTGAGAGAACACCAAAGGGAAGAAGCCATGGGCTCACTCCTCTTTGACACTGCCTTGCTCGCTGTTGCCTCTTCAGGTGGGGTTTTGTGAATCTCTTCCCAATTTGCTGTGGCCAGTGGCATTAACAACTGCAGGTGACTTGGAGCTTGAGGCCCTCAACTCACCTGAAGCTGCCGATGGCCAGAAGCTTTCCACAGCCAGTGATGGGATGTGAAGGTAGTCACCATAGAAACATCTTGGGCAATAAATGGAGCCTTGAAAGCCCTGCCTGCCTTTTGGCAGGAGCCCACATGTGAATGTGGGTACAGGTAGTGGTGTTCACCCTGCAGACCAAGGCTGGGAGGGAGACATTTGGAAACATCAGCTGTAAGGGCAAGCACAGGATCTGAACACTGCTGTGCTAAGCTGGCACTTCCCTGAGGTTTTGATGGCAAAACAGGGTCAGAGCAGGAGGGTGTGATGTGGTCAGTGGCCTGGCAGGAGGGAGCTCATTCCCACAGATGAGCTGTCCAGTTCTGTGCAGCAAACAGCCCCTCCTGGGTGCTGCAGCCACAGGCTTGGGGCATCTTCATCCCCAGTGCTGAGCCTGGGGACATGGCACAGCTGCTGCAGGTGACACCCATCTGTCTCTGGACCCCACCTTGAGCACTGCTGCCCTTCCCTGTGCTCTGGCACAGCTGTGTGCAGGCAGACCCAGCCTGGGGAGGGCCCCATGCTCACCTGAGAGGTGCTGGAGCTGGGTGCCCTGGGCGTGTGTCCCCTCGGCCCTGGGTCTGCCCCCGCGGTGCCTTTCTGCTGCCCTGGCTGTTTGCTCACAGCCTGCCCAGGGAGCCTGATCATCTTGGTGGGAGCCTGTGGGGCAGGTGGAGCCCTTGGCTCTGAGGCCCCACTCTTGGCCAGAGTCAGCAAGGACAGATAAAGGTTTGGCTGGTCCAGAGAAACCGTACTGGTCTGCCCATCCCAGGAGGGAAGAGAGCTGGAAGCTGTGGGCCAGGCCTTTGTTCTGGCAGCCTCCTCCTCTGGAATGGGTGTTCCCTTGTGCCAGACAGTAACTTCTGTGTGTGCCTGGGGATGCTGCACTCCCTTTTCCAGTCCTGCTTCCTTGAGTCTCTGTCACACTGGGATTATCTCCCTCTGCTTTGACTACAGCTGCTTCTCGGAATCCCAAATCCCCAAAATGCTATTTCTCCAGTAATTCCTGTCATTAAAAGTGGCTCCTAAGCTCTGAGCACCTCCTTCTTCCCTCATCACCCTCTCTAGACGGAATCAGTTTGAGCTGCGCACAATCTAACAGCGAGAAAATCATCTCATTAACCTGGAACAGGACACTGGTTTGTCCCCCGCCCCTGCCACTGCCAAACTCCAGAGTTACCCTTGGATCTTTCTGTATTTTCACTATTCAGTGGTTTCAGCTGGGTGAAAATGTGCTCTCTTTGCTATTGTTATGGCCCCAGCTAGGTGTGTGCTGTTGCTGACAGTGTTGTGCCTGTGTGGGAGAGGGAATTGTGTCCCCGGCCACTGGAGTCTGGAAGGTCGAGGACGGACAGGTGAGGGAGGGGGTTGCTTTGAGAGCTGGATTTCACCAGCTTTCTGAGCTTGGCTGCCTTCCCACTTATGAAATACAGCTAAACCTTTTGATGGCAGGTAGGAATAGCTGAGCATCAGCAGAGTCCTTAAGAAATTACATCCCTGCTTAAACTTTTAAAACTCAGCTGAACACCCATTTGCTACAGCCCTCCCGGGCTGTTTCCCAGCGGCACGGTGTTTTTTCCAAACCAGCTCCCGCTGCGGCAGTGCTGTCCCGAGGCAGGGCAGCCCTTCAGTGGCATCCCCAGGAGATGGGAACTGGGTGGGATGGGAATTGTCGCCGTGCAGCTGCGGCTGTGGCGGGGTCCGGGGGGCGCAGGGCGGGCGGGGGGCTCCTCCTCGGGCCGGTGCCGGCAGAGGGAGCCATCCTTCCTCCTTTCCTCTGCACAGCCCGCCGTGCCAATTAACCAATTAATCCGAAAGGTGCTGTGAGAGGTGAGCTGAGAGCTCGGATCCTCCACTGGGCGATGGCTCTGCTCGTCTCGCTGAGGCTGAGAGGTGTCCGTGTCTTTCCCAAATCCCTCTTTCCTGCTTTGTTGCCCAGGTTCAACTCTCAGGTGAACCCTTGGGTGGGTTTGATCTGGCCCAGCTTCTTGTGGCCATGCAAGACAAGAGCAGCCTCCGTGGCAGGTGTGGCAGAGGCTGATGCCAGCGTCGTGGCCAGCTGGCTGTGTGGGCAGGGACCGAGCCCCAGCTGTGCAAAGGACTGGGGCTGCCACCGTCAGTCCCCATGGCCTGGGAGACCAGGGGCTGTGGCTGACCCTGCAGATGAAGACGTGGCCTTGCCAAGCCCAGGAGTTGGCAATGGATTAGTGAAGGCAGACGAGGGCTTTTGAGCTGGAGCTGTGAAGTCCTGCCTAGAGGACTGACTCTTGTGCTGACAGATGATGCTCCTGTCCTCGGTACCACAAAGCGATGGACGTATGGAGTGAATGCAGGCTCTGAGCCTTCCCCAGCTGGAGTAGCCACCACAGGTGAGCATTCATGGATTTTGCTCTGAAAAAGCTGTATTTGTGTAACGGGAGACTCGTGTCTGGCTGGGAAGGATGCTGGAGCCGTCAGTTGAGGCTTTAATTTGTTTTGCACCTAGAGTGCTAATGTATTTTAGTGGATTGGATGGGAAGTGGGGTGGTGCTTGGCTGCTCCAGAACTGGAGATGTGAGCTCACGTCACAGGACTGAGAGGCTCAAAGCATTGTGCAAGGAGAATGGCAGCTTCTCACTCTGCCACAGCTGCTGCTTTCTGGTTAATGCATTTGGAAGGCTTCAGTCTGATTTCCTCTGCTCTGGCTGTGAACATGGCCTGTACTGGTGCTGCCAAGTGTTTTGGGCCTGTTGTGGGATAGCCTTGGTAAGCAGCTAAGCCCCACACAGCCAGTTACTCACTCCCTCATTCCCAAATGGGTCATGGGAAGAGTAAAAGCAGGAAAGCATGTGGGTTGAGATAAAAATGGTTTAATAAGTGAAAATGGAAGAAGAGAGAAAGAAAACAAGGGATGCAAAAGCAAACACTCACTGCCTTCTGTGCATAGGCTGATGTCCAGGAGTTCCTGTGATGTCCAGGAGTTCCTGAGCTAAGGGTGGCAAACCCCCCAAGATCCCTCCTCTCCCTTTTTATTTCTGAGCATGATGTTAGATGGGACAGGGCAGCTTTGTGGTTGATCTGAGTAATCCACTCCCAAACTCTTGTGCACCCCCAGTCTGTTTAGTGGGGACATGGTGAGAAGCAGAGAAGGCTTTGACACTGCAAACACCATTTGGCAGTTGCTAAGGTATCAGTGTGTTACCGGCTTTGTTTTGGTCACAAACCTAGAACTCAGCACCAAGCAAAGCTAATTAACTCCATCCCAGCCATACCCAGTCCAGGAGAGTTAAAAGTCCTGGACAGTTAAAAGTTAAAGCTCTTAGTGCTCATACTGAGGGAGATGCCTTGGCAGAGTCCCTGCCAGACCTGGGCAGCAGGAGATGTGTCCACTCTGTCCTGTGGGTCTGATGGCCAAGGCACACTCAGGCTGACCAGGACAGAGGCATGGCACAACCTGGGGTGCTGCAAGGCATGGTGTGTGTTGGGAGAAGCTGGAGAAACAACAGAGTGCTGAAAAGGAAGCCTTGGTAAGCAGGACTGTGTGTCAGTGGTGAGCTGCTCACTCAGCTGGTGTAAGTTATCCTCAGTCCTTCAGAGAGCTGGAGCTGGCAGGACAGAGTCTGACCTGTGACTGCTCAGCATCTCCCTTCAGTTCCTGGCCACAGGCTCCAGTCAAGTTTGGTGCTTCTAGGGAGAGGCATTTTCCAAACCTTACAATGTCCCAGAAGGAGAAAATCCTGCAGCTGAGCTTATAGCTTACTTATTGCTTATAGTAAGCACTGTCAGGGTTGTGAAAAGCTGCTGTGAAATAGAAACGAGAGGGAGGGACTGTAAAGCACCAGGCTGGAAGGCTTTTTCTTTAAACTTCAGCTGAGCTGGGCTTAGGCAGAGGTAGGACACAATGTCTGGTCCTGGTTTCCAGAAGGCAGCACATGCATTTCCCTTGTGAGCGATCAAAGGCTGGGACTGAGACTCATCTCTGTCTTTTTTATATCTAGTTGATCACTGTGCTATCTGGTGCTTCCCTGTATATATATATATAGTATAGGTAGAAATAGCTTTTTTCTTTTCTTTGTCCTCTTCTACACAATGCTTGGAGTTTTTGATAACTTTTTATGTTTTGTATGTTTTTGTGTGTGAGGTCTGTTCCTATGTGTACCGAGATGTGGAAAGGTGTTTCATGACTGAATGCTCCTCCAGGTCCATGGGGGCCCAAGGACTGCCCAGATGCAGTGCTTGTGTCTGGCTGGGTCCTGAACCTCTCAAAGGTTTGTTATCAGCCCTGCTCAGGGCAGCTGTGTCTTGTGTTTCTGTTTTGGAATCACAGTGACTGTGTGTTCAAAGTGTGAGTTTTGGTGTCACGCCACAGTGAGGTGTGATGGCAGCGGTGAGAGGCAGGACGTGTACAACTCAGAGGCCCAGGAGGGGCTAGAATGGCTTCTTGGCTGGACACTGCTTGGCTTTGGACGCCCAAACTCTGCCTGAGGTTGCAGCCAGCCCAGCAGCCTGAGATAGGTGGTGGTTTGGAGAGGAGGACACCTTTTGTCTGCGCTGCAGTCCTGGTTGACACAGTCCAGTGTCCATCTGGAGCAGTGGGGATGTGGAGATCAGTGTGGCAACACACAGAGGGTGCATTTGCAGTTTTTTAAAGTGACTGGATGGACTGGGCATGGTGGGGTCTGGACTGAGGACTTGGGGCTGTGTGAATGGGTTCAAACGTGAGTGCCAGCAGAGGAGCTAGAAAGGAGTGCAAAGGGAGAAGTGAAGCAGCCCAGAAGACAAAGGGAGTGCAAGCAAGGGTCTGCAGTGCAGTGACAGAACAGAATGCAAAGGATCAACGTGTGTGAGGGTGACAAAGCTGGAGAAAACCATACAGGAAAGTGGCTGTGTCCTGCCAGTTCTCCCTCTTTCAAGCTCGGAGGGAGAGTGGGGAGTGCTCAGAGCCAGCGTCTGTCGGCTTCTTTGGTTGTGAGGCTTTCACTGTCACAGTGGCTGCTGTACTGAATGGAGAGGGCTGGGTCAGGGAGTCCTGCATGTGCCCTGGGCAATCTCAGGGAGATCCCTTGCTGAAGCAGTGCCAGCCTGGGCTGGGGCAGGAGGACTCGCAGCTGCAGGTGGCTGCACCCACCGTGTGAGCGTCTGTGCCCCCTCCTGCACACTCACACTCTCACGTGTTCCAGCACAATCCTGCTTGCTCACGTGTATGTATATCTCCTTCCTTTCATTCTTTCACATGCACTTTGTCCATTTGCTTTTCTGCCCTCCCTGTTGCTACTGTAATCTCTCTCTCTCTCTCCCTTTGTTGCCTGGGCTGCTTTGCTGCCTCATATTTCACCATGGCCCTCTTTATTCCTTTTGATAATAGTAACTTCAGAACCTACATACAAGGCCCCAAGGTCTCTGCTTTGTGCAGATACATGAGGAAAGACCCTTCAAAGCCTGCATGCTGGGTTGAGGAGATTCTCACAGTCTCACTATTTCCAGGAGTGTCAGAGGCAAAGGGCTGGATTGTGAAATAAGGCCTGTGCAAAACCTCACGCTGTGTCCTCTGTCCATCCAGGAATGTCAGAAGTGAAGATGCCGGTCTTGTTTGATGGAGTTTTACACCAAAGCCCTGAACCCCAGTGCCTGATGGAGGAGCTGAATGATTAATCTCCCTTTATCAGTTGTGCTGAGCAGAGTGGTTATTCCCAGGGCTCCCAGTCTGTCCCTTCCTCATTGTGCTGTTGGTTTGGTAGTGACATTAAAGTGAAGCTACTTGCAAATTCTGTTCCAGTCTGCTGTGTTCACGTGCTTCGAGCTTTCAGAAATGTTCTCCCTTTCAACTGCAATTTGCACATTTGGCCTCTGCTGAGAGGTGATGCTTCAATGGGATGCTGAAGTCTGGTGGTTGGAAAGCAGCGTTTCTAGTGATGCACTGAGCTTTGCATATGTGATACCCACTATATTTCCTGTGCTTGAAGGCCCTGTGTGGTTGCTGGATGCTGGTTCACAGTCTGCAAATACAGCACTGGGGGGGTGGTGGAGGAGGAATCAAATCTTTTTCTTCACTCACCAAATGGTCAGAGTTTATTGCAGAGGGAAGGCTGGTACTGTATCTGGCTTGCAGAATCATATCCAGAGACCCACTGACTTGTCATAAGGATGTGTCTCTGCTGTCTTGCTCCATCATGATTCAGACTGAAGATAGCAAAGGGCTCTGAAATCAGGAGACGCATTTAACACTTTTGGTCCCTCTTAAAGTCCTCCAAGGAATGTATATCCTGTGTGTAGTGGTCACTTTCAGCCTTGTTCAGCCACACTCCAGTTTTCTGATGCTTCCACTTCAGCTCTCTCATAGGTGAACTTTCTGCTATTTATGCCCATGTCCCGAATCTCCTTGCTGAAAGCTGGATTTGGGAAAAGAGCAAGCAGTAAACTCGAAAGCCATCACCTGTTCCTGTGGTTTGCTGCTCTTTGCAGCCCTTTGGGTTTATATACAGCAAATGTCTGTTGCAAAGTCTGTCCCTGCAAACAGCAACAGGCTGTTTTGGGATATCTGCTTCCCCCGTGATTCCTCTTTGAGCAACATGACCTGTAGGTAGGGTCATGGCTCAAGAACAGTAGAAGGAGATGGGAGTGGGCTGTAGCAGCAGGACCCTCTGTTCTTGTCTCTGCAGTAGAGAGCAGAGGGGCTGTAACACCTGTGCCAGCCTTTACCTGGCACCATGGACCACTGTGGAACCTTTTTACCAGCACTTACATTGGTCACTTGGTTGGAGCTGGCTGTCAACAGGATCATCTCCTTCTTTCTTTGGGCAAATTGCCTCAGAGAGCCTGAGCACATCTTCTTTGGAGAAACTTGGTCTCTTTTCTGAGCCACAGAACTGGGAGATGTCATTTGTGGATGCAGCAGGGTGGGCAGCTCAGGGTCCTGCACATGAAGATTTTGGGAATTCCTGGGAGCACCATTCATGTGTCAGTGCTGGCAGCAGGCAGCAAAGCCAGGGGTTCTCAGAGCAGGTGGCCAGGGTCCCTCTCGATGAGATGTCTGGTCCTGTCCCAGGCTCACCTCCCTGTGAGAGGGAAGTGGGTGGTAGCTGTTGCTGCCCTTAGGTCTGCCCCTTGTTGCTTGCACCTTCCTGCAGCACTCAGGAGAGCCCCTGATAGCTGAAGGTGGAGGAGGAGACTGATTTCTCCCTGGGCAGGTCATGTTGGAGAAAAATAAACTGGATCTGGCCAGGTGAGATTTTTGAAAGGTACCTGTAAGTTCTGTTGGGGCTGCTCTGTGGTGCTGCTTCTCTCAGGCTCTGTATTGCTTTGGACTCATCCTGAAGCTGATTGGAATGTGGAGACTAGCATCATTCTGCTTACAGGGGACTTGTGAGAGGTGTAATATTGCTGGCAGAGCAGAGAAAATTGGTGTCTGTCCAGTACGAGGCACTTCAGACAGGACAGAAATGGAACAGGACCTCGTCCCCTGTTGTAGCATTTACTGGGGTGTGTTGGAAGACCCAGGATCTTCCCTCGAGGGAAGGAGGAAGGACCAGCCCTGGAAAGAGCAGTGGGACTGGTATATCCCTCTGTAAACTGTCCCATCACTCCTGGTCTGCAAACTCTCCTCCTCTTGCTAGTTAATATTAGTATTCCGTTTGTGGAACGGGCGATGCAATTAACACAAAGGTACAGTCATTCATTCTGACTGGAGGACTCATGGGATCAGATGTACTGGGGATAGGAAGCGGAGGCTTTCTGCTGGGAAAGAATGTCACAGCACAGCGGACACAGAAATGAAAAGCTATTAATAATGATCCCGGAACTTCACTTCCATCAGCTGTTTATTTAAAGGTGCTCCATATTCAAAGCCTCCTGATTTATGTGGGCAATAACACTCACAGTCCTGGGATCACTTTTTTAAGCAAGGCTAATGGGGTGAAACCATCATACTGCGACAGTGGAGATCAAGCTGGGAAAATGATACTGGAGAGAAAAATAAACTATTGCCTAGATAATCCCTGAGCTACACTGGGCTGGGAGCTGGTGTGAGCTCCCTGCTCTTCCAGCATTTATTAAGGCTTTTACTTCCTTTTTTTTTTTCCTTGGTCTTTGTGAACAGAATTTAGCAGGCATGGAAGGATATAAAAATTTGATTCTACCAGAATGGATGTTAAAATGCTTCTTCATTTGCATGCAAGTGACCTGGGGTGTCTCTGTCCCTGAGCTCCCATCCTGACTTGGTTCATTCCCAAAGGACTGGTTCCTCTGGGGAAAGGTCTCTGCTGCGTGTGTTTTGCCTGCACAGTGGTGGCTCAGGATTGCCTGGGGGGACACAATTGGGATGTTCTGGGCTGTGGTACAGAGGGGACAAAGGGATGCTCTGCTCTGGAGGTGTCTGCTTTCCATGTGGATTCTCTTTATTGGGCTGTTTGCCCTTGCAGGGAGAGCTTCTTGGTGGGGCCCAAGTTTGGCCACTGACATGTGAATTGGCACAAACTCATAGTGGTTTTCTTGTTGTGCAGTTAAACCATGACAGAAGGCTGAGCTCAAAGTGCAAGAAGGGCTCATGGCAGGAGAAGCATGAGTGTGGTGCTGGATTCTTGTGGCTGCAAGTGAACCCTTGGTGGACTCTGAACGTGGGGCAGAGTGCAGGAGTGCCAGAGGGTATGGGGTTAGTGGTGTCTGTAGGGCAGTGAGCAGCTTTTGGCAATGGCTGGATGTTTTCCTGGGGAGGTGAAATAGCCCTGAGGCCGCTGAGCTGCGGTTTGAGTTGCTCTGGGCAGCGACTGACTCCTGGGACACGACTGTAAGCACTGTTCATTGTCAGGAGCTGGTAGTGGTGATGTGATTAGTAGAATGAAGCAAATGATTCCAAATAAATAATGCATCAATCATTAATGGTTGAATGCAAAATTTAGCCTGTTGCTCTTGTCTGCAAGTTGCTTACAAGGAGGTCAGTCCTTTATTTTGAAAAAAGGCTGTTATCTGCAGCTCGTGGGCAAACGCTGTGCTCTGAGGATTCCTGGCACATCTCCACTCCCATGTGTAGGTCCTGGCCCAGCAAGAGGCTCTGGTCCCTCCTGGTTGTTCTTTGTGAGGGGGAGATGGGCTTTGCTTTGAATGAGGGTCTGCCAGGGTGACATCCAGAGGTTCCTGTGGGGCTGTGATGCTCTGGTGCTCATTCTCAACAATGCTGCTCACTGCTGACCTGTTTGTGCTCCACGTGCAGCCTCAGGGACCCAGCAAGGGACACAGCAGAGCTCTGATCATCTGGGCACCCCCCTCTCCTTGCTGTGCTCCTCATGGAGATGTTGACTTTCAAACAGACTTGGCCAATATGTACTGCCTGTGTTGGAGACTCAGCTGCCAGGGATTTCTGCCAGCTCTGGTGGGGTGTTCTGCACAGTGCTGCATCTTAGCAAAGCATGTTTGCTTCTTCTTTAGGGGATGAGGCTGTGCAGCATTCTGTTTCAGGTTCCTAAATTCCTGTGGTACCCAGATTCCTTCTTTTATTCCTGGTGCTCAGGAATTCCTGGAGAGCAGGAAGGTTTGGAGCATCTTCTTCCAAACCAGAAAAGCCTGTCTGTAGACAGGACAGCATTGGATTTTAGCAGGTTGTTTCAGAAACAATTTTCTTACCCATTATACTATCTTGTTTCTAATTTTTATTTAATGAGCTCCTCTGAAAAAAAGAAAATCGTTGTAACAGTTTTCTTAAGTGTGAGAGATCAGGCTGAAATTGGCATTAAGGAGACTAATTACACTCATTCTTCCACCTTTCTAACAGCTGTTTATTGCCGCAGGCTTGTCCTGAGGTGCTGAGGAAGCCACTTAGCTTGGGCCAAAGGCACTCAAAGAGGTATCTGCAGTAGAAAGTTGGTACAGGCTTCTAATCTGGGCTGTGCTCAACCAGATGATCTTGTTACACTGCAGAAAAGTACTGTGAAAACTGCAGGTGCAGCCCCCCAGGTCTTGTCCTGGTTTTTTGCTGCCCTCTTCTCTTTGTCTTCCCTCACAACTTCTCAGCTTCATTGTGGAGGATCCTGTGGGGGCCTGGTCTTAGTCTCAAAATGACAGTGTGCTGTCAGGGGAAGGGACTTCTTCGGTCTCATGCGTTCTGTAAAGAGGGGTTGCAGATCTCCTGTCATGAAGACTGAGGGATTTCCAAGGACAAAATTGCTAAGAGGATTAAGATGTATAGGGAAGAAGAGTGAGCAGCAGCAAGAGACCTTCCTGAAAGTGATGTGTGCCTGCCATAGTATTTATTTCACCAGAGGACTGAGTCTGAACGTGACCTTGAACCTTGAGAAGCAAATTGAAGGAGGTTTCTTTGAACCTTTCTGACTCAGTATAATACCCACTTGTTATTCCGTGTAGGAATTTGGGGAGCCTTTCACAAGAGGTAGAGAGTTGCAGACAGAGCTATGAACATCTTCAATTTTCCATTTAATCACACAATATTGAATGATAAATAATTCATGCATCTGCCAAACATTGGCTTAAAAGAACCCAATTCCCTCCACATTTGTCAGAGCGGAAGAATTCCATTTTGTGCTTTTTTATTTTACCTTGTCCTTTAATTCCTATCCCATTGTCTGGGCCATCAGCTTTGATTCCACCTGTCCTGTTTTGGGCTCATGCCTTTCCTTTCTTGTCACTTTTGGTGGTGTTCAGGGCCTGAAGAAGTGGCAGCAGGAGGCAAGGAGGGGATTGACGATGGTCGCTGTGTGTCCCTTGGGCTGTGCCACAGGCGCAGCTCTGGCAGTGGTGAGGGTTCTCTGCCTCACTGTGTGAGAGCACTTCTGGCTCCTCAAGAGGTGCTGGGGCTCTTTTAGGAATGTAACTTGTGACTTCATACAGGCTGTTTGTAAGAGAATGACTTTCAGATACAGCTCTCTATCCAAAATTAAAGACTTGGTCTGAGCTCTGGAGCTCTCTCACCACAGCAGGAGGAGCTCTATCCACCTCAGCAGTTGTGACAGTGATGCTGTGGTGGCTGCTTCCACCTCCTCTCCGAGACTGTTTTTAAAGACAAATTAAAAGTATTGTATTCATGTAGACAAGGCATGAAAATTCCATATTTGGAGAAGAATTGCTGCAGAGCGAGACCGTTATGGTTGAAAAACCTCTTCCCTAGGGCAAATGTTGAGATTTTCTTTGCAATTAAAATTTCTTTGAAACTTAGACTAGAGAAGATTTGGAGGGGGAAAAAAAACCTCCTAAAGTTCGAAAATGCTTCTTTCCAAACAATCACAGATGCTTGTGTGAGAGCTTTAACAAATGCTGTTCCTCACAGTGTGTCTGGTAGCAGAAAGTGACTGAATATAAGAAGTCAAAAGGTTGTGAATGGCTCCTGCTCTGGCACTTGCCTCATTTTTGTATTATAATTTCTCAAGGCAGCATCAAAGGGGACAGTAATTAAACTTAAAGCAACGTAAAAAGAAGGGAGAAAGAGGCATGTTTAGTCATACAGACCTGGGCATTGTGTAGATACACATTCCTCTGCAAAAACTTTTCTCGACTGTGTGCAGGTTTATTGAAGAAAGGCAGATGGAGAAATTCCTTGCTGGGAGAATTGTTCCAAGGAAGCAGAAAGAGGAAATCCAGAGATTTACTTCAAGAATAAGCATGACCAAACTTTTACTACAGATAATGGGTTTTCTGCCCTGTTTTCAAAGCTGAGGCTAGGGTGACATCAGAGAGAGGACTTGATTTTATCACTGTCTGTCTGTCTTCTGTGCTCTATATCAGGGTTGAAGACTTGCTGAAAGGCAGATTGCTACCAAATGTTGCCTTGCATGGTCTGAACCTGCATTTGGGACGTGGTTGTCCAGTAACTGGCTACATGACCCTTTCACTGTGCAATTAAAGACAAAAGTAATTTAAACATTTTAATTCAAAAGCATCTACAGTTTTGAATCCTTTTGCCACCGATCTCCAGCATTTGTACACAGTGTGATGCTATGTGCTATCCAGGTTAGTATCTCTTGCCATCTCTTGCTTGATTGGCAAAATTTGGTGGTATTCTGGAAAGAAAACTGAGTTAGAGCCTGCCTTCTGCAGGACCCATTTCAACAGAGGGTTCAATGGGGGTTCCAGAGCTTGCAGTGGCAAAAACCTGTCTAGCTCCAGATGCTCTCAGTGGCACCAGTATTCTGGTACTTTGTCCAGCTTTGTCTGAACACTGAGACATAAAAGCCACTGATGGGATCTGCTGTGCACTGGGAACTTGCAGTGCACTGGCTGTGATCTGTCTTGATGTGAGTGGGCATCCCACACCTTTTCTCTCAGCAGTGCTGCCACCTCTTACAGAATTAGTGATGTGTGTTCATGTTTTCCAGTCATGGACACTGGTTTGTGGGGGCTGCAGCCAGGTTTTGTTGTTGGTCCCTGGCGTTCTAAAACTGCAGAGTATTCCCTGTGGGGCAGAGGGCTCAATGCCCTGAGCATTCCACTGTCCAGCCCAAGGGGCAATCCTGGGGAGCTTCGTGCATGCTGGACAGGGGCTGTGGGGATGTGGGTGGGGGCTTGGTCAAGGTGCAGTGGTCCAGCCTTGATGTGGTCTGACATGTCTTGTCAAGAGACAGTGTGTGGGATGTTGGAAGCTTGATTGTGATACAGCTGGCTGGCCTGGAGTTGACAGTATTTTATGTCTGGCAAGATTGTCTCATCTCTCGTCTCTGTATTTTGAGGAGAAGTTTATAAAAGGAAAAAAAAAAAAAAAAATCTTTGCCTCATCTTGTCTTACAATATCCAGTAGAGAAAGTGAGCTCCAGAGAGCCTGAGTTCATGTCTTAGCCCTAGGCCTGGAGATTATGAACCATCTTTAAGCTTTGCAGCAGCCTTGCCATGCTTGTATTACTTCCATACAACAGATCTGGGGAGTGTGCTCTAGCCAGCCTGTTCCTTTTCCCAGGAAGGGGAGCATTAAGCGGATTTGAATCCTGTTTAACAGGAGGAGACGTGGTCACAGCCCCTGTGCTGCACTGTAGGCAGTGCTGGAGAAGAATTGCTGTTGGAGTAATTGCAGGCTTTTTCCTGCCCCTCTCCCAGCAAGGGCTGTCTGAGGCTGGGCTGTTGTGCTGCCCACACACTCTCAGATGTGAGGCAGGTGGGCTCCCCGTGGATGCAGGCTGAGCTGGCACTAATTTGACACCCAGAACTGCTCTTGTGCTTGCACGTGGCTTCAGCTGTTCCCTTGAGCTGACAAGTGTGGATGGTGCTGGAGCCAGAGCACACCCTCTGAGCTCTCAGGTAAAGGCACAGTGGGGTCAGAGCTGGGCAGAGAATGGAGGGGGCTGGATGGTGGTGGAGGTTGGCCCCACTCTTTAGAAAGGGTCTCCAGATAGGTTTGCATGTTCTGGGAACAAGCTGGTGTGAAACTTGTGCTCTTTTTGCTTCTCTAATGGTGGGGCATTTATGGCTGTTTGCTGGGGGTCAAGTAGGAGCTTTTGTCCATCTGATTTTCTGTCCTGGGTTGTCTCCAAAGGTGCTGTAGTCCTGCCTGTTAGAAGCAGAGCTGCAAACCATTACCAAAGCTGTGACTGTGCTCTGTGTGCATGTCCAGCCTGCCTCTTACATCTCCCCATGCTCTTCCCTGCAGCCTCCCTGTGAGGCAGCTGTGGCCAGTGCCAAAGCTGGCAGAACAGTGCTGGACCTGTGTGGCTTCCTTGTGACTGGTCAGAGATATCTGCTCCAGACCTTGGGGATGCAGGCACAGCACAGCTCTTCTCATGCCCTTTTTCCCTGTGTGATCTGCCCTTGGGAGAGCACTTTGTAAGGAGCAGCTCTCTGGCAGCATGAGGGTCCACAAGCTCCCAGTTTTCAGCCATGGGGTTGGGATTCTGCATGCAGGTGGTGGCATTGCTACTGCTGTCCCCACCCTGAGGACTGTCCCTGCTGTGCTGCTCCTTCCTTGGCTTTGTTGGGTAGCAGGGCAGGTGCTGCAGGAGGGGTGCTCCCAGTTTGAACTCGTTCTGCAGGCAGCTAACCCAGCAGCAAGAGGACTGTGGGTGTCAGGACTGAGGTATTGTCTCTGGCCAGGGACCCTCTGACTGCAGCCTTCATTTCCTTGTGTCCTCTGGAGCATGGAAGGGCTATGGTAAAGCAGAAGAAAGCCCAAGCTTTAAGGAGCTCCTCTCTTGTGCTTGGTATTCAAGCTGCAATGTGGCTCTGCATTCTAGAGGGTGGCACAAGCAGTGCCTTGCTCTTGCCTTGCTCCTCAGCAGTCTTTGTAGCATCCTCATGGCTGTTCTGAACAGCAGAGCAGTCCTGATGCTTGTGCTGGTAGCTGGTGCCACCCCGCTGGGAGGAGTGGGCAGCCAAAGCAGAACATCCAAGCTCACATTTGCTGAAGCTGCAGACTGGGGTTGAGGAGAGAGGGCTCTCTTTCCCTGCCTTTGCATCTTCTGGTACCTGGTGGCATTTCTGTTTTCTACCAATTATTAGGGCTTGTCTCAGAGGAGCAGTGCTGGTGTGCCAGCCCTTCCAGCAGAGCTGTGTGCATGGGAGCACTGCATGAGCTCCCAGAGATGCTCCCTGGCCTCTGGGTGGGACAGCCCTCCCTGGGCTCCTGAGGCTCTACCGTGTTGGGCAGCAATGCAGGACTGTGGGGTACTGGGCAGTGCTATCCTGGTGTGCTATTGCCTGCCCATGTCTTCCCCCTCCCCCTGCCTACTTTCTCCTGCATCAGCCTGCATTTGTAAAATGAAATAAATATTGACATGGACGGGATGCTATTCAATTTGTCCTGATCACTGGGCTGCGGTGAGTTCTGACAGAGCACAGTGTAAAACATAAGCTCAGGATGTAATTTCTACTGTCAACATGATGTACAGTATAGCTGTGCCAAATGCACACCAACAAACTGCACAAGCTCTTGTGGGGAGGGGAGGGGGGAGTTGTGCTGATAATTGGAATCAAGGATGGCAGAGCAGCAGGAGAGGGGACATCACCCTGGGCCTGGGGCAGTGTGAGGGTATGGTGCTTCACACTCTGCATGGGAGCCTGCTCGGTGTGCTGAGTGCTGGGCACGCTGCCATGTGGGTGCCTGTGTGCTGCTGTGGGCTGGGCTGGCTGCTGCAGCAGCTCCCACTGGTTATTTACAGCCCTGCTGCTCACGTGTGGCAGAGAGAAGGGGCACTTCCAGCTGTTGGTGAAAGGTTTTCAATAAAACAGGGAAATAAATATAGTGCTAGTCATGGTTCCTGTGCATGGGACCTTCTGGGGTGTCTTGATTCCTGCTGCTGCGAGGGCATGAGTAGGACTTGGGGCTCTTGGCTTTGCAGCCTCTAGAAAAGGTCTGTGATGTGACAGCTGGAAAGAAGGTTCTGCACACTGAGGAGAGACATGACCCTGAAGCTGTCACAGAACAAACACAGGCTGAGAATTTGTCACTGGAGAAGGAGGATCTGGTTTGTGGCTGTGAGCTTGGATACAGATGTGTCTCTGGGCCCACATTTTGTGGTGCAGGGAACTGGAGGTCACCACAGGTTCTCTAGTTGGGCTTTGATGTCTGGGATGAGGCAACTTGGGTTACAGCACCTGCATTGCTGCCCACAGGAAGAGCATGCAGACAGCTCAGCTGAGAGTAGCTGAACTTTGGACACATGAGGCAGTCACCAGCAAACTGCATTAGCTCAAATGAGAGATCTGTTAAATAAAAAACAGCACAATAGCTGAGACTATACACAAGGTTGTGTTTCCCACAGCAACGCAGCCCAGCCCATGGGTGCTCAGCAGGACTCTCCTCTCCATGGCAGAATCTGCTCTGTGGAGTGCTCAGATGCAACAGGGCTGAACAAGTTGCCTTGGGAACTGCGGGCCAGCTTGTCTGCCAGCCAGGGAGCAGCTCTGCTCAAGTGGAGCTCGCCCACTGCAGCATCTTCTGCTCTCACTTCCTCTTTCCTGCCTTGTCTTAGTGTTAACTATTATTGTTACTGGTTTATGGATACTGTTTGGGATTGTGCTGCTTCCACTGATGTGCTGTAACTCTGGTCAGGCTGAGGGCCCAGTGTCCGTTTCTGAGCGAGGAGCAGTGCCATTGCTGTGTGCACAGGGCTGTCTGCAGTGTGTGGCTGGGGTAGCTGTGTTGTGGAGTAAATCAGAATGCCACTAAGGTGTGAAATGGTGTGATGAGGGGAATGAAGGTGGCTCCTACTGCTGTCACAGAGCCGGTGCTGGTGCTTTCTGTCAGCTGTGTGCCCCGAGTGCTGCATACTGGAGGCAGTGGCAGTGTGCTGCCTTCATGTGCCAGCTTGGTTGGAGACCCTGGATGTGATGTTAGCCGTGGTGTCAGGACTTGCTCTGCTGGACTGGCTTTCTTGCAGCCTCCCCATGTGTTCAGAAGGCCTTCAGTGTTGCAGAACTGCTCCCTGGCACTGGCATTGCTGCTCAGGCTTCTGGCAGGGCTTTATAAATCAGTGTGGATGGGTCTGCTCATGGATAGCAAGGAGAAGATTCTGGGTGGGCAGAATAGGAGACTTCAGCAGGTGGTGGCTGCTTCTCCCCAAGGCTCTGCTGACATAGTTGTCCTGAGAACACATGCAGATGGATTATTTTTTAAACTCTCCTTCTGGAAGTTGAGTTAACCAGCTACAACTCTTTTGTACTCAGATTTTGGATGCAACCAGAGGTGTTGCCTGCAAAAGTGCTGCAGGGTGTCAGGCAGAGATGCTGGATAGATTGTTCTCCCCACACTTACTGTTTGCCCTTGTTGCTAACCTGAAACTCTTGCTCTGGCACAGCTTGTGCTTCTCAGTTTATTGACATGCCTCACTGTTTGGTAACCTACTCCAAAATAACAAGAGATCTCCTAGGTGTGAGAATTTGGAGAGGTGCTGTTTGTGACAGCGGTGCACTATGTCTTGTATTTATCTTCTGTATACCCAGGAGAGCATGATAAAGCACATTTGCCCTTGTGCTGTTCTTGTGTCTTGCTCTGGAGCCTGCTGTGGGTCAGGCAGCCTCAGCTCCGTTGCTCCAGAGCAGAGACCCCAATTTCTGCATTTGATCTGTGAAGTTGCTTCACCCTCTGTGTGGGAAGAGATGGCTTGGTCTGTCCCCACCTACAGGTCATCTTGCTCCCCTAAGTGTACAGTGTTAAATACTCTGGTGTTTGGTAGGGATCCTCACCAGCAGTGCAGCTGTCCCTGCCCTTTGGGAGCAGGGACAGGAAGCGCTTCTGCATGGGGAGGTCTGGCTGCAAGACACAGTCATGGCATTGCCAGCAACCTCACCTGCCTGGTGTGGAAATATCTTCATAATAAATGGGCTGGCATAGAGAAGGGGTGGGGAGCAATGCTAGTGCTTCTGTACCATGATTGCTAACATAAAAATACACTGGAGACCCTGTCTTCCTTGGAGCATGAAGTGCACAGGGCTGGCACATGTGACAGCTGATGTGCATGTGTGAGTGGAATATAGCATGTGTACGTGGGGAGGAAATGTGTGTGCACACAAAGGAGGCACGAATAGACAAAAGATGGTGTGTATGAAAGATCTTAGCTGTGCATGGGGTGGGATGTGTGTGAGCCCTTTTGGTGAATAGATGTGTGCACACTGTGGGACACACAACTTGTGAGCCATGAGCAGGCAGTGTAGAGTGATGCTTTGTGGTTCTCAGGGAAGTGTTTGTCCAGACAAGTGAATGCAGGCAGGAAAGAGTGCAGCAGACATTCCTTGTTTGGGAAACAGCCCCGTTGGTGGAGTCACACAGGGGAATGGCAAGGGAAAGAGCTGGAGAAATACGTGGGAGCTGTCCCTCCTCTGAACAGCTGGGACTGTTCAGATTCATGCAAGGGTCTATGCAAAGCACAGTTCAATTCCCTTTCTATGGGGAGTAGATGAACATCTAGTCCAGGATCATTTACCTTTCCATTCACCCTTTTTCTGCCTCCTGTACAAAGTATCAGCTGACAGGAGATGAATTCTGCAGACTGGTGCATGTTTCATGAGTAGATCAGGCTGTGGCTGCTATCGCAGAGCTCTGGTGGAAGCTCAGGGTGTTGGTGCAGGGAGAGATGGATGCTGCATCCCCAACTCCTGATCAGACTGCTTCTCCCCATGTGCTCACTGGATGCAATGTACCCTTGGCTAAAGGTCTCACATCTCAGCCCTTCGTGCCTTGAAGGTGCCTTGAAGCTTACACCTGAGCCCTTTTTCAAACTGTTACCTTTAGAGTCAGCCAGGTGGCAAATTCTTGATGAACAGATGCTTTTCTCCTGCCCATGGCTGCAAAGGTGAGATGACAGAAAGGTTCTGCAGGGAGGGCTTGCAGGAGTGCCTGGATAGGCATGGACACCTCCCATGCTCAGGGGCTGGTATTCCTCAGCATGAGCTTTGTCTGCCAGTGCAGAGCTACTGCGGTCTGGTCCTGTGCAGGCACTGGCAGCTGTGCTGTGCCAGGAGTGCTGCTACACATCTCCTAACAGTGTGAGCACCAATGACTCCCTCCAGGCATAGACCTCACTCCTCTCAACAGCCAGGACCATGTGATGAGGGGGTGCCCTTGTCAGCAGGGTCCTTGGTCTCAGAGTCCCTGCTGGAGCAGATGTCTGCAGTGCTGAGAGCTCTGCAGCCCTCCCTGTTGTGTTCCTGGCAGGACCTGTGGGGTTTGGCCCTGCTGTGGAGCACCTGGGGCAGGGCAGGGTGGGAGATACTGACCAAGGCTGCAGGAGCAGCACAGGGGGACATTGAGCCGTGTTTTCACACCAGCTCTGACATCTTGGCTTTTTCCAGGCTCCCGGAGATGCTGCTGACTGCCCTGCACCTCCCTGCGTGAGCCAGCAGAGAATGGAAGAGACCAGAATCATCTGGGCAAAGGACCCTTCACCAGGCACTGGGATGTTGTCCCCCTGAAGATGGGAGTTACAAATGGCCTTGTGAACTGTACGTGTGGCTCAGACACCTGCACCGTCACACCCCTTGCACAGTAGTCCCAGGCTGCCACAGGATAGGCAGACGCTGGCCACAGCAGCTCATCCTGTTAACTCCCCTGTGAAAACATTTGTGGAGGAGCTTTCCTTCTCCTCCTGTGAATGCCAGCAGTGGGTGTCTGTGCCCCGTGTGCCGCCGCGGCGTTCCCTGCCCGCCGGTGGGGTGGGCAGCAGGCTGCGCATCGCCCCCTTCCCCAGCGAGGCCGGCGGCAGCCGAGCACGGAGCCCTGCAGCTCTATCCCCGGGGACAAATGCCAGCTGCCAGACTCTTCTCTGGAGACCCAGGAGCAGCCTGCGAGGCACCAGCACTGACTGCTCCCACGGCAGCAGCGGGCGGTCCGGGACGCCTGTTGTCGCAGATGTGACTCACGCTGGACAGGAGCGCTCCAGCTGCAGGGCACGGCATGCGGCAGGGACAGGGGTGCTCTGCACTGACCCGGCAGCCTCACGCTGCTAGTGTGGACTTGCCTCCTACTCTTCCCTAAAGGATGCTGGCTGCCCATCCAGAAGCTCCTGCTCATGCAGCCTTCTAGGGTGCCATGGCGAAGGGTCTGCAGGGCTTCTTGTGGACCATGCTGCTGCTGTTCTGCGCCATCCAGGAGCTGGGGACCTGGGCCATGCACACGGCGGTGGAGGGCCCTGGCCTCGGGGAGCCCGGGGATCCTGCACTGCTGGCCGGTGGGCGAGTGAAGCGTGGCTGGGTCTGGAATCAGTTCTTTGTGGTGGAGGAGTACACGGGCACCGAGCCGCTGTATGTGGGGAAGGTAAGTGGAGCTGATGTCTCCATGGGGCTGACAGAGTCAGGGGCAGGGTGGACATGCTGGCAGTGCTGAGCAGAGAGAGGGCCCATGTGAAGGTTGTTCACTGGGGCCTGGCTAGAGAAATACTCGGTGGACTGCGATGGCAGGAGCCTGGTCCCTGCTGGGAGTGGTGAGATTCATGTTCTCCCAGAGATGAGAACAGAACACACCAAGATTTACATCTGTGTTCCTACAATCGTATACTGGGTCCTTGTGATGTCTGGGTGTGGGTGCAAGAAGCCCTGTCTGTGGGAGCTGCTGGCAGGTGACAATGCCTTCCTGGGCAGGACTGGGTCTGTAGGTGGGAGCTCACCACACTTCCCTGGCGTGTGACCTCCTGGGAAGGGTGGACATGGACGACCTCTGCTCTCTCCACTCCTGGTGTCCTGAGGCTGAAGGAGCATTTCGCCCTGGGGTTGCTGGGCTTTTTCTGGGAGCTTTGGAGAAGCAGCTGTCCATGTGTCAGGCAGATGTTTGTATATGGATGAAGGCAGTGCTGGTTGTTGGGACCTGTCAGAGGAACACACTACAACCCAGCTAGAGCTGGAGGCATGGGCTCACCCCACAGGAAAGTGCCCAAGAACTGGTACAGCAGGGCTATCTGATGGCCTCAGCAGTCTGGGCATGAGTCTGGAGGAGCTTGAAAATGGGTTTCTTGGCTGGGGGCCAGCAGGGATTTCAGTGGTGATTTGTGTCCGTTTCAGCAGACACTCAAAGCCGCGCTCCTCCGCCGCCCTCGGAGCAGGCACAGCTAATTCATGGCTCCCCTGGGAGCAGCAGAGGCACCAGGCCCTGTCACAGGCCTGGCAATGCCTCGGCTCCAACTGAACCCAAACCTACAGCTCACCCGTTTTACAGCCCCTTTCCACATCACCCACCACATCACCCACCACATCACCCGCCTGGCTCACAACAGCAGCGCTGAGATCACTGCCTGCGGATCCCCAGGGCTGAAAGCCAGCAGGGCCAGGCTTTTCCTGGTCCTGGGAGAGGATGGAGTGTTTGTCTGGGACACTGTCCCCATCAGTGTGCCAGCCCTCTTAGCACAGTCTGTGGGTCCAGAGCCTTCCTGCACTGGGAGGGACCCTGCAGGGTAGCTGGGGCTTGCCCTCTGTGGATGCCTCTCACACACCTACATGTGCTTTCTGAAGGGCCAATACTATTTCCATAAAATCTGGGTTCTCTAGCTAATCCTTCTTCTGAACTGTAATTTCCCCCGAGGCTGCTGTCAGTTTGATGTGGATTTCTTTGGGTTTTTTAAATAGAATTATGGGGTCAGCACTAGTTACAAACTTCTGCATGTGGACAGATCTATTTTAGATAGAGGAGAGGATTAAAGGGAAAAAAGCAGATTTAATTAAGTTGCTAATATTTAAAGAAAATTGATGAACTCGGGCTTTATGAGTTGGAGCAAACAGAGTGCGCCTTTATTACGGGCTAGTTTTTATTTGATTTTCTTTCTTTTCTAGCCCTAGAGTAATTTTTTATTTGTGTATCTGTGCTTTCTGTTTAATTGCTTTTAATAAGGAATGTGCACCTCTGTTCATATTTAATTTTGATTTAATTATTAGTATGTAATTAATGGCTTCGTAAGAATTCTGGTTGTAGTCTTTTAGGACAAGGAAACAATTTTCCTGTTTAACAAATGGGACAGATCAGCCCATTGTCCGCCCTCTGGATGTCCCAGATCTGCAGACACCGCTGTCCTTGCTTGGGGCTGAGCTGCAGGCAGGGCTGGGTGGTCCCTGTGCTCCTGGGGCCCAGCAGGGCTGTGTGACTTCAGTCTCCTGCCATGCCCAGGGGTGGAGGGAGCCCTGAGGCTGCGTGGGAGCGCGGTGCTCCCCAAGCCTGCCTCCTGTAACAGGGAGGAGAGAACATCCCTGGGATGTGGTCCGGGTCTGTGGCATCTCCCCTCGCGTTTCTGTAGTCTGCCATCCGGCCCTCCCCCATTAGTTGTTGTTTAGCCAAGCAGCACAGATTTAGCTCTTTTAATCTTCCCCTGTAAATCAATCTCTGCAGCCCCTTGAGCCCAGGCTCCATTTTTCTTCCTAGCACTCCGGTTTGCAGGGATGCTGGTGAATGCTCCAAGCAGTCAGCAATGAGCAAATATGTGAAGAGGATGTGCTGAGAGCTCAATGTGGCGCTGGATACTTTATCTCTAGTCTAATTATTAATCATGAGCCCGGTGTTCAGCAGAAAAATGCAGGTTTCTGCTACCTGCGCTGCACAGACCTGGTGCTCCTTCTTCGTTCTGAAAAGCTCAGGGTGTAGCAGTGAGAACTGAGGAGAGGGTGATAAAGTAAAGAGGGCAGCAAGCTCTCCACCAGACAGTGGGGAGGGTTGGGACTGGATGGCCAGGCTGGGATGGCCAGGCTGGGGTGACCATCCCCACAGACCCAGGGCAGGATGCTCCAGGTGGCCAGGGCAGGGTGGCCACCCCATAGGCCCATTTGTAACCAAAGCCATCACGGTGGTCCCAGACTCTGCTGTCTGCCCTATTTGTGAGCTGAGCGAAGGTCTCTTTCCAGCAAGCCTTGAGAGATGTGTCACCATGGGCAGTAATTTGTGAATGTTGTGCAAAATGCATTGAATTGCCTAACGTGTGGGTCCCTCACTTGTGAAATAAATATATAAACTGTATCTAACAAGACAAATATAATGAAGGCATCATAAAAAAAGAGGCAGCTCTGGTATAAATTCTTGCTGGTGGAGCTGTATGTCTGAAAGGTGGATTATAGAACTGCAGTTTGGAAGATTGAATGGCCCATAAACATTTTCATATTTCATTAGCCGATTAATGGACGGCTTTTTTCTTTTTTTGGAGGGGGGGACATGACTTTGCTGATTCTAAGCAGAAATTGTAGGAAACAAATGAAAGCAGCTGATGAAACCTTTCCGGGGGCCTGTCCCAGTATGGATTGTCCCAATTAATGCCCGTGCTGCTCTCTGTCAAGATGCATTCTGCCTGTCCAGTTACTGTTAATAGATTTCTCATAAGTGGCTGGATTGTAAAAACCTCATAACTCAGTTTAATGCCACCAATAAAATTATCTCTGGACGTCTGGCCTGGATTCCAGTCAGCTCTTGGTCTGTGGGGAACTGCTGTTTACCCTTTCTTTTCCTAATGCCAAACATTGTCTTAATTAAAAAATGAAGCAGCAGAGATTGCCTGCAAAGGCATCTTCCTCAGGGTCTGTTTTTAGTCCTGAACATGAGCCGGTTTGTCACACTCTTTTGCAAGTTTTATCCAGGTGGGGCTCTGGGCATGATGATGGGATGTTGTGACCCCTGTTACCCTGCAACATAAACCCAGCTCAGGGGTGCAGGGAGTGTGTCAGCTCCTTAGCAGGGACACTTGTCAGCTGCCTGGATCATGGAGGGTGGATGTGGCTGAGGCAAAGCGGGTGGATGAGGATGGACTTTGGGCAATTGGTTGTGTAGAAGGGGAGGGATGCTGATGGTGAGGTACCTGTGCAGCTTGGGAGAGGTGATCCCATGCTGCCAAAGTCCCTTGCCCATAGGGAAGTCTCTTTCTTTGGAGTGCAGCTGAGTTGTTCTTCACTTTTCCATCATCTCATAGCCCCTTATTAGAGGGGTTTGTCCCTTGGTTTGTAGTGGGGGTGGGCACTGGCAGAATCTGTAATCTGCAGAGCTGTAATAGCAGGCCTGAAATTCCAGTTCATTGGGCCTTCTTTCATGCACAAGAGTTGTCTGGTGGTGCTCTGTGTCACCATCCAGTCCAACAAGAGCAGAAGGGCATCACGTGGGGACCATGGGCATATGGTGCAGGTGGCTGGGGTTGGGTACGAGCACAGCCCCAGCCTGCTCCCACCCTCTCCCTCTTCCCTTGGCAGATCCACTCGGACTCAGATGAGGGAGACGGCTCCATCAAGTACACCATCTCCGGGGAGGGCGCAGGGACCATCTTCCTCATCGATGAGATCACAGGTGACATCCACGCCACCGAGCGCCTGGACCGGGAGCAGAAAACCTTCTACACGCTGCGGGCACAGGCCCGGGACCGGCAGACAGACCAGCTGCTGGAGCCCGAGTCAGAGTTCATCATCAAGGTGCAGGACATCAACGACAGCGAGCCACGCTTCCTGGAGGGGCCCTACATCGGCAGCGTGGCGGAGCTGTCCCCCATCGGTAGGTCTGCTGCGGGGGACGCCGTGGGTTGGGAAACCTGCACCTCTCTCCTGTCAAACCTTGAGCCCGATGTACCCCACAAAAACCACTTGCAAATCCCAGGGATTCCAGAGCTAGCGAGCCAAAAGGGAAAAATAAATAAGGTGGCTTAAGAAAAACAAGTGGATAAATCCTCTGAGCTGATTGCCAGCCTTTGGCTGAGCGCTCAGTCTCAGCCCTAAGCCGTGCTCTGGGGATGGGTCGTAGTGGTGCCAGCTGCCTGCTGTGCACTGACTCTGGCTTTGCACAGCCCCCTCCCTCCTAAATGCTGGGAGGTTGGACTAAGCCCTCACAAACCAAGGGGCTCACGTCTGCCTGTGGTCAGATTGGTCTGGGTGCTGCTTCTCCCCCAGCTCAGGCCGTTTTCTGTGTGCTGCTTTGATGCTCTTATGAGCCCTGGGGTTGTCCAGGCATCATCCCTTTGTGTGTCCCCATGCAGAACTGCCACACCCTTCTCAGCTGGATCTGTCCTTCTCTGAGGGGGCAGGCCTTGTTGACTGAGGTTGGGGAATTCACGTCCCTGTGACAGAAATGTGGCTTTCTTGTGTTTGCCTTAACTGCCCATCCCCTTGGCACCAGGCTCCTCTTAAGTGTGTTGGTGATCAGCCTCACTGAAGTTCTTAGGGCCAGGCTGGGATGATGAGGCTGCACAAGTCCATCCCCCTGGGATGATAGAGCAGGACAGTTGGCTTTGTGCCCACCCAAGCTTTGGGAGGGCTGCAGGGAGGTGATGTGTGAGCTGCAGCACTGCTGCCCTCACTTCTGCTGGGTTCCCACGCTGCTGAGCACAGCTGGAGCCCAGGAGAATGACTGGTGCTGCACTGCCCAGAGCCATGCCATTCCCTGTCCACACCATTCCCTGTCCACACTGGGCACTCTGCTACCCCTATAGCAGGCTGTGTGTGTCAACATGTGCTGCAAGCAGGAACTGTAAATCTCTGTTCCCAAAGGCTGTATCCAGGTAGAAGGCAGCTTGTGACAGGCTGACATCAAAGATCAGGCAGGACCCCAGCACTGTCAGCAAGGGCTGAGTCAGCAGCACAGGGGGCAGGAACAGTGCCAGGAGTGCAGAGAGCCCCCAGGGCAGGGGCAGCAGCTGAGCTGCACCAGGGGCTGGAGGGGTGAGCCACCAGCTCCTGCTGTGCTGCTGCAGGAAGGTCTGGCTGCAGAGGCATCCTGGCAGCAGAGCACAGGGTCTGCACCGCCTCAGGACAGAGTTCCAGCTCTCCATGGTTCATGTGCAGCATATTGCAAGGCTGGTGCATGGCCTCCTGCAGGTACAGATGTACAGGAATTGCCCGCACCAGAGGAGCTGCTGCTGCCTGGATTCTGTTGATGTATGGAAAACAAGTTCTTCTGAGGCATCCCAAGCTCTCTTTCCACTTCCAGTTACCTGTGCAAATCCTTCCCTCAGACAGAGAATGACCTCTTGAACTATAGCTGGGTGCTCCTGGAGGTATGAAAGACAGCATGTGGGCACCAAAGCAAGAGGCATCCTGTTCCCAAAGGGAAGAAAGAAATTAAATTAATCTAATTTGCTTGAACAACATTTTAAAAAGCAAGGAATTCTCAACTCTGGGTATTAGACAAGGATCCCAGTTCTTTGAAAATCACTAACAATTATGGAGCTGCCTGATCAGACTGATGTGAACAAGACATATCAAAGGAGACAGTTTCTATGCGAAATTGGAGATCAGAGGGAGAAAGAAACACGGTTTCACAACATGAAAGAAGGCGATTCCTGCAAATTAAAATACTTGGAAGTTAAAAGTAAAGAGAAGTGCTGTGAACGGCGTGGGCTGCATTTCCCAGCTGTGTGCTTAGAGAGGGGAGCTGGAGCCAAGAGCCTGTTCTGCTTTCCGGGCTACCTGCCTGCCACAACCTCGGAGCCTTCTGCAGTCTGGCCATCCTGGGGAGTGTTCGGGCTCCTCCAGAGCAGCCTTGCCCTGGAGACGGCCCAGGGAGGGTCTCACACGTCATCTTCCCATGGTGCTGCTGCCCAGGCCCGGGCAGTGTGAGTGCAGAGCTAGAGGGACCCACATGCTGCTGCTGCAAGTCCCCAGCTCCCTCCCACTTCTCCCTTGGCTTCCCAGTGCTTTGCCCAGGAACAGGCAGCACGAAGAACAAGGTGGACACATCCTGTGAAAGCATGAACAGGCAAGGCTGGCAAGGAGCTTTCTGCTCAACCCTCCGAGGTTCAGCAGCTGGGAGGCAGATGGGGCTGGTCATGGGCCTGGTGTGAGAAGTTCATCTCCAGATGCTGTAGGAAGGGCTGAGGGTTCAGGATATGGGAGGCTGCTGGGCCAGGGAGGTGAAGTTCAGGATATTCTTGTGGGAAGTGGCCTGCCAGGCCCTTTTTGTGTGGGAGTGTTCCTTTTGTGGCATCAAGGCTGGATGCAGCTGTGATGAGGCTTTGTTATGGTTGGTATTGATAGTGATGTTTGCTGACTTGCCTGTGGGTATTTTCATGAGATCAAATGGGGAGTGTGCCTTGCTGCCTTCCTGAGGGTGGAAGGAGGTGATCCCAGCTTGTGCTGGCCAAGCAGGAGTATGAATGCTGAAGAATTTAGGTAGGTTATATTAGTGTATCAAGATCAAAGCCTGGGGACCTGCTGGTGGCCATGCCTGCTCTCAGCACCATTTGGATTCAGTTGTGCTCTGCTGGGGAAGGGGCTGGGATGGGCAGGGCTGCTCTCCAGCTTGGAGCTGTAGGGAGCTGCTCATTCCCTGTCTTTGCTGCTCTGAAGCCTTTGCTCTGCATCCCAGCCTGAAAAGTTAAGGGTGACCCCCTCTTCCTCCTTTTGTGGTCTTGCCTTCCCAGACCTCGGTGGGGTTTGTGCTTGGGTGGTTTTTGTTCTCACTCAAGGCAGCTCTCAGCTGCACTCTCCATTCCCTGCCAAAAGCAGAGTCCCAGCTCCCAGAGGTGGGTGCCTTCCTGGGGCGTGAAGAGGAATAAACCAAATACAGTCAGATCCGCTCTGTGACAGCAGGAGCAGATCAAAGGACATTATTTGCATAATGAAGGAGTACTAATTGGGAGGGAAAGTCATTTGATTTCCTAGTGTCTAAGAGGGAATAACAAATGAGAACTGCACAAACTCTCAGAGTAACTGGGAGTGCTTTGCAGCACAGCTGCCCCTTGCTCTGCGCTGGGGCCAGGGCAGTGTGTTTGGGTAGATATCATACGTGCTGCCCAAGATTGTGAGACTGAGGGTCAACTGAAGGCCTCTTTGTTCCAGGATCTTGTCTTGGCAGTGGTCAGAGTGCATTCTTAGGAAGGAGGAGCAGCACACACAGGACATGTGATGCTCCTCTTAATATTCTCCCAGCCAGGATCTGTTTTCAGCTTGGAAATTTCTTTGGCTGTGGGTGGTTTCTGGGGGTTTAGTCAGCTTTGGTATCTGTCTTCCATGAACTCATCATTGTAAACCTCTGCAAAGGGAAAAGAAAAGGGGTTGCTGTTGTTATCTAATGGATCAAAAGTAGCAGAAGCAGGATGGTCAGGAGGATAAGGCTGGAGACTGGGATTTGTTAAGGGCAAGAGGTGGTGCCTGGAGCTAACACCGGCCTATGAGCCAGGTTGGAGAAGTCATTGTTTTCTACACAGGAATATCCTGCATTTGGAAGAAACACATCCAAAATGGGAGCTCACCCTACAGCTTTAGCTGGCCTCCCTTGGCACAGCAGAACCAGCTGCAAAACCAGCAATTGGCTTTTCTGGAGAAACTTGATCTGGCCTGGGGCATCAGGAGCAGTAGTGCAGCTGCCGTGGGAGGTTTTCTGCCTGGCAGGGAGGGCAGCTGGGGCTGTAGAGGAGTGGAGAGGGCCCTGCTCAGCCCCCTGAGGGAGCTGGGTCAGAGGCAATGCCCTGGAGTGACCCAGGCTGAGGAAGGTGGGGGCTCCTGGAGAGTATTTTCACTGGCTCCCCTGGCCCAGGGCCATGCATATTGAGGAGCAGCCTGTGTGTAGGATGGGGCCTGAGCTGCAAATCCTGTTTACAGCTTCAGTGCTGTCCTGTCACCTCAGGGAGAGGCTGCTGGTCATGAGCTTGCAGGCTGCTCTGTGCCGGCACCTGAGGCTCAGCCTCTATGGATACCCCACTGTGGATCTCTCCAAAACGTCAGAGTTGAATCCAGTACCAAAAGGAGAGACCTGCAGCTGCAGAAGAATGTAGGATGGGACACAGCCAACTGCTTTGGAACTGCAGGAGCTTCACCTTGTTACAGGAGGTGCTAAAATTAGCTGTATTTTGGGCTTCTTTCCTGATCTCCCTGGGGTCTGCTTAACAGCTGTCTGCTGCACTCAGGCATGAGCCCAAATCCAGCACATGGTGCCTTATGTTAAAAAACTCTGTTGGTTGCGCAGGGTGGGTGTTGCAGCCCAGAGCTCACTTGGGGTCCTTGGGGAGCAAGCAGGGCCTGGAGTGAGGAGCATGCCAGGAAAGGCATATGCTCTCATCAGAGCATCACTCCTCCCTTGGTGCATTTCACTCTTATTTCTCTGTGTAGCACCATGTCCAGATTAGAGGCGATTTGGCTGTACAGACAGAAACTTGGGGTCAAGCCCTGACTCCAGCACAAAGCTGGCTGAATGCAGAAGTGATTATTGTGAAGAGAAATTGTTTAATCTCCATGCTGGAAGCAGAGAAAAACACTTTGTTTACCATGCAGCCAGAACACTTGCAGGCAATCTGATTTTTTTCCCCCCCTTGCTAGAAAGTGCTTAAGTCTTTTGTGTGTACCTGGAAGCTTCTGGGACAGCAAGTGGCTGGGAGCTGGGTCTTGTCCTGTCTGTTTGTCCTTAGTGAGATGAGTCCTTCCCCTTTGGCACTGCACTCCAGGTCATGAGACAGGCTCCAAACACTGTCCAGCCCAAGTGTGGACCCCATTCAGGGAACCTGAGCCTCTCCATGGAATGCCCCCCACAGCACCACGTTTACCTGCCTCATGCCAGGGGCTGGGGTGCTTTGTGCAGTGGCTTTCTCTGGCCAGACACCCCAAAAGAAGTTTCTTTGCAATTGTACACCGCCAGGTTACTGGCACTGTCCTTGTGCTTGTCCTGCGAGGACCCCCTTGTGAGAGGGCATGAATCTCCTCTGGGCCTGGCTTTCTACCAAGTCAGAATGTTCACAAGATTGCAAGAAACTCACTTCTGCTCCAGTAATTTTTTAAGCTCCTGTAGTTCATTTTTTTCCCTGAAGTCCTGCCTGAATGTGTCTGAGGTACATCAGCCTCTGCAGGTGTTTGGGGCCAGACAAAAGCTGTAAATTGCATTGTTTATAAAATCCCACCTGCCTCCTGCCCCGTGGCACCCAGGCACCTGGGATGGGAGTGCTGCATGCTGGCATCAGGCCAGGGAATGTGGCTTTGAATGACACAGCACTCCTTGCAGGGTCCCTGATGTTCTGCTAAAGTGCCCGAGTGCTGTCCTGGAGCAGGCCAGATCCACACAAAAAGGGGTCTCAGCATGGCCAGAAAGTGTCCCTGGTCTCTGCCTGAGCTGAAGGTGGCAACTGAGCCCCAGAGCTGGTCTCACCAGTTTCACCACAGAAGGGTGACTTGCTGCCATGAGGAGGGACAGTCAGATTTAGCAAGTGTTGGTTTTTCCTGCTGCTCATGTGCCTCTTTGCCTGCCCAGAGCCTGGCTGTACTTCTGTCCCTGGGGAAGGGACAAGGCCCAGTCACTTGTTTGTGGATTCAGGGCAGGGCTTCTCTGCTCGTGGATCTGTTTGGAGTTTGCCTGTCAACATTTCTTTCAGCTAAACGTGTTTGGAGTGAGTGGCATAGCAAGTGGTCTGGACCTATCAGTCTTCCTCATGCAAGGTCGCTGGGACTGGCCCCAGAGGCTCTGGGGCCTGTGGGAAGGCAGTCATGGGTGCCAGGACAGGCCTGCTCTGGTATTCCAAAGGTGCCCTGAGAGTCCCATCCATCCCATCCAGGGCACTGGGCTGAGCTGCTGTGCCCTGCCAGCCCTGGGGACACTCAGCACGGCAGGGTGGCAGTGGGGGCTGAGCTCTGCGCTCACGGGCAGGGGCCCTGCGGAGACACGGCTCCGGCACCCCACAGCTCCCGGGGCATGGCGGGCACCGCTCGGGGTGCTGCCCCTCGCTGCCCTGCTGACCCTGCTGACAGCACGGAGGGGATGCTGCTGGCAGGGCTGAGCGCTGGCTGCTGTCCCTGGCAGGTCTCCAGGATGGCTCAGGGTGTGGAATGGGGACAGCCCAAGCAGGCCCATGGGGACAGAGGCTGGCAGGCAGCCAGAATCAGCTAGGCTGAGGGAAGTATTGCTCTGGAAGTGAGGGTCTTGCTCCCCCTTTCTTCTGGAAAAGAAGAATCTAATCAGATCAAATCAGGTTTTGTTTGATCTGCTGTGCCAGATCTCACCTTTGCAGAGGGAGAAGAAGAGATGGATTCTGACCTGTTAATTTTTATGTAAAATTGTTGGTTTCCTCTGATCTGTGGAGTGAGCTTATCGGGGGTGGGACCAAGGTCTTATCTTATTTTACATGTCTAATTATCTCTCTGGATACGGGCTCAGGCTTCTTAGTTATGGGAGGCGGGTGATAGAGTACATGATGGATGTTTAGATTTTATTTAGTGTATCTTTTATGGCTAAGGCATGTGCCAGAAAACTAAATAAAAGCTGTACATGCTGTACTTGCTGTGGGCAGTGCTGTGCTTGGAGAGCAGGGACTAATATTGGAGCAGGGTGGGAGCCAGGGAAAGCTTGTCTGCAGGAAGGAGGGGACCAGGTTAAGCTGAAATTGAATACCACTGCTCTTCACATGGAAAGAGAGTGGGAGGGAGGGGCGGGAAAGGGATAAGTGGAGGTTAGGGGAGGATGCTGGAAAGTTGAACTAGTGAATTCCTGATACCCTTTAGGTGACCTTGAGCAGGCTGCAGTGTACCTTCACAGACAAGAAGTCAAGGCACAAAGTGGGGTCAGTGTTCCCTACCTGGCTGATGTTGCTCTTTTGTTAATGAGATGCTGTGAGGGTAGGTGGGGAAGGGCAAAGCCTTCATCACCTCTGGCATTGCAGCCCAAGGGCACTGTGCCCCATCTCTGCCTCTGAGTGAAGGTGTCTTGCTGCAGTGCTCCTCGTGCTCCTTGGTTTCCCTTGCCTTAGAGCAGAAAACTCTGGTCCCAAACATGGGGCTCAGCCCTGGGATCTGGAGGTGGATCTGCTGCCCTGTTGCCCATTTCTTGGGAGTGCCCAAGCAGCTGTGGGCTAGGAGCTCTCAGTGCTGGCACAGGAAGCCTGAGAGCAGCAGCCCACCTCACCTGTCCAAGGCATGTCTTAGAATGGTGACACAAACTGTGCTCTGGGTGGGCACAGGTCCTGCCTCCTCTTCAGACTCTGCAGTTCTGCAGCATTCAGGTAAATACTGGAACACAGGGAGTACAGCTGTGTCTGACAGGGATGGATTAGGAGGTCAGTTATGGATGGAGTGAATGCCTCTTGGGGGAAGCAGCATGAGATGCAGTCTGGTGCAAACGTTTAGTGGCCACCCTGCCTCTAATGATCCCTTGGTTGGGATGACTGCTCAAAGATGGCAGGAACAGCAGGCTGTGGTGTGCTCCTTGGGGCACCTGCTCTGTGTGCAAAGGTGCAGTCCTGACACAGAGTATACAGGGCAAGGCCAGGGAAATAACTGATGGGCTTGGGTACCTGTGGGTGAGTTTTGAATCTCCTCAGCAGGAACAAGTGGTTTCTGGAGCGTGGGATGTCTGTGCGAAGTCAGCAGGCTCTGCCTGTGCTGCAGGTGCAGAGTGGGTGCTGCTGTGGACACCAGGCTCTCAGCTGATTGCTGCCAGGCTGTGCAGAGGGAGTTCTCTCTTGTTCCCAGGGGCAGGTACTGCTTTCTGTGATTCTCAGACTTTGGCACCTCCAGCATCCCTAGCAGGCTTCTCTATTGAAGCTGAGAGAAGGATGCTTGGAGATCCTCGTGTCATTTCCCTTCTCTGGTCCCTTTTTTTGCTTTCTGATCAAAAACTTCCCAAGGGAATGTGCCAGGATGCCCGAGGGAATGTTCAGTGCTGGTGTGGGGGTGATCTGCCTTGGCTCGTACCTGCTTGAAGGAGTTGTGTTATGGCAGGGAGAGGAGGAGGAAATGCAGCAATAGTATTTCTTAAACAGTTGTTTGCAAGGCAGAGAGCCAGTGTTGCCGTGGTGTAAAATCTGGACGTGCCTGGCAGGGATGCACCATAACTTCACTGGAGACAGCAAAGCATAAATAAGTTGACTCAAACTAGCTTGTTGCTGAAGACTGATGAGGGGGATTCTCCTGTTATCAGCAGAGCTGCAGCTCTGAGAAGGCTGCTAGGGAGAATGAAAAGCAACCATGGTAACTGCTCGTTTCCCTCCGTGAACACCCTTTCCAGGAGATCAGAGTGAACTGGACTGGGGGGAACATGTGCATCCCAGCTGCTCACAGCAGCACTGCTCTCTATGCTGCCTCATCTCATGCCTGAGTCCAGGCAGGGCTGGTGCAGGAAATCCCTGGCTTGCCAGCAGGCTCTGGGCTTGTGGTCTCCTGACAAAGGAGGAGGAGGGCACCAGGGACTGAAGCTGCTCATCCCCTTCTGGATGGTTTTAGCTCCATATCTGCCTGCTGTGACATAGGAACAGAGGCTGCTTCTGACTGCCTGGGGCCAGTGCTTGACCTCTGGGCAGGGATGCACCGAGTGTGGTGCTGCACATGAAAGAGGGTAGCCTGTCCTCACAGTGCTTGGTCACACCACCTCCTTTCTCAAGGTGTCTGTAGGTAGGGGTAGGCTTCCCTTCCTTCCTTCCTTCCTCCCTCCCTTCTTTTGTCTCTGTAGATCTCAGCCCCTTTGCTCCTGCCCCCACCCTGCGTCCTGCTTTTGTTAAATTGAACATGATGTCAAATTAAAGCCATCACAGGGACAGTTGGAGTGAAGTACCCAGTTTAATGAGGCAGCCTTGAAAATCAATAACTTAATTGCAGACATTTGATGGACTTTCATCCAATTTATAGTCCTCCTGCCCTGCTACGTGTAGAGCATGAGTACCTGGTGCTATGTCTGGCTCTGGGCAAGTGAAAGCCTTTCCTCTCCTCGGGCTGTAGTCCCTGTGCAGTTCTGCTTGCTGCAGTGTGGATCAGGCCCCAGCTGGGAGGTCCCTCTGTGGTCTGGAGGTGACCATGTCACCGTGTGCTGACAGGAAGGGCAGGTGTGAGTATGACATCCCCAGCTCCTTCCCAGATGGTCCAGTAGAAGGCTACTGGGAGAAAAGCTCCCAGCTGTTCAGACCAGTGATCTCCTGGAGAGCAGGTCCTGACCCAGGATGACCCTGCTTCCACTGTGCAGCACACCAGAGGCATTTGCAGCAGTGTCTGCAATCCTGGCTTTCAGGCTTTTGGTGGGGAGGTGATGCTGCATTTGCACCCAGCTGTTCTCTTTTCCCTCATCACTTGCAAGCAATCAGTGTTGGGCCCTGCACTGAGGTCTGTGTTGCTCTTCTAAACTCCTGACTTTGTTTTCCCCCTTGTCCCTGCTGCAGGCACCTCTGTGATGCAGGTGATGGCCTCCGATGCCGACGACCCCACCTACGGGAGCAGTGCCCGGGTAGTCTACAGTGTGCTGGAGGGGGAGCAGCACTTCACTGTGGACAGCAAAACAGGTGAGCACCCAGCTGGGCTGGGCCAGGAGACCCAACAGTGGCTGTGTGTCCTGGGCACGAGTGTGAGCCAGCAGATCTGTGCCTCCCTGCTGGCCACTGATGCTGGATACTCCTGGCAGGGGTGCTGGAGAGGAAGCTCAGCAGCCTTGTTCAGGCTGCTGCCCAGCTCCATGCCCTGCCTGCAGGCAGGATCTGCAGCTGCCAGCCCAGAGTGCCTGGTCTGCACCTGCTCTGGCCAGAGCTCCTCTCTGCCTGGAGCTGGAATGCCCCACAGGCACATAAAACTTCAGTGTAGAAGGTTTAAATACTACCAAAGGGGCCTTACCAAAGGCTGCATCATTATCACCAGGGCTTTGATTAAAGGTAACACTTTAAATTAAGGATAGGTTTATAAATGTTCTATTAATATTTAATGAAAGAACAGTAGAAGCTGCTCCATTCCTTAATAACTTATAATAGAGCCTGTTGTAAAATGCCTCTGTAATAAATCTGTGGCAGATGATGCTCTGACATACTGGTTAGAGCAGACCATAACCAGGGGATGTTGGGGTATATATTCTCCTTGCCTCCCAGGAGTTTGACTCTCATTACCCTTAATGGGAGCCTCACAAGCTTGCTAAGGAGGGAAGACACTCAAATGCTAATAAGTGATATTTAAGGCACAAAGCATGCAGTAAAGTGCCCATAGTTTAATGAAAATTTGTCAAATGACAAGCAGGCTGAGAAGCTGCAGCTTGTGTTGGGAAACTGGACAGCAAAGTCTTCCCCACCCTACTGCTGAACTGCAGGGGCATGGACTGAGATCAGCCCCTGGGCTGAAGTACCAAGTCTCTGTCAGGCTGATCTGTGTCTGTGCTGATAGATATTTTCTAAGGCTGTTTTTGTGTAAGTCAGAGTTAAATTTGTTTGGAGATGCTGGTGTAAGGAGAGTGTAAAAGAAGGTCTGTGTGCCTGAGCCTCTGCATCTGCAAGAAACCCTGTACATTGTGACAATGCTCTGGTACACATGGGGAAGGTGGTCCCAGCCCTGGCTCTGCCACCAGCCTGGCTGCTGCTGGAGGAACACTCAGATTTGGAGTTTGGGAGCTCCTACACACACCTGACATCAGCACTGTGGCATGTGGTGGGAAATGCCTTTTTCTGGACTGAGGCTGGTTCAGTGGGGAGAGGGCACAAGCAGCAGGTTGGGGCTGTACCCACCCCTTGCTCAGGAGCTGTTGCACCTGGGCTCTCTTCTCTCCCAGATTTGCTTTGTTTTATAATGTGTGTGTAGCAATAATAGGCTAAACACTGAAAATTCAGGTGCACATGAGATCCTGTTAATCTGAGACAGCTTTGTGTGAGTGGAAGTCTGGCTGCTAGAATGGAGAGGGACCACTGGGAGCAAACTGCACAAGCCAGGACGTGCAGAGGCTCAGCTTCCTGCCACATTAATGTTCTGTATTAAGGCATAAACTAAAATGTGCCCTGTGGGACTGTGGTGAAAATTAATGTCACTCTGGGAATCCAAGCTTCTTGATTCCTTGACTTTTTGTATCTTAATTCTCAAGCTGGCTGTTTCCTACACTGGGGGGTTGATTTACTGTTTTACTTGCTTGTGTTTCATAAAGGCAAAATCGCTGACAGTCTGCAGAAGACTTCGGCTCCTCTTGAGCACGTCTGTTTCCAGGATATCTGGCTGCTAATACAGGTGTTGGGGCTGACTCTGGTGGTGTCTGAGCTGCAAATGGCCTGTGGCAGCTGCCTCACCAGCACTGCAGGAACTGCAGGGCTGCAGCTCTGCCCATCAGTCACTCAAGTTGTGGCTTCAGCCTGTCCTCTGTCAGTCCCTCTGTCAGCGCTGGCCCATGTGGATGCAGCAGTGCTGTGGGGGCACATGGTGTCATCATATCCATCCAAGCACACCCCAACCTGCTCCCACTCTTATTTTGTTAGAATAAGTCTTTATGCTGCACAGGGAAATCCAGGTCTGATAGCCTGGGGTGGCCCCGCTTCTGCCCTGAGCATAAGATTTAATTATCCATAGCAGCAGCGTAGCTCTCAGAGCCACCATTGTTATTAATGGCCATAAAAAGAACCATAAAAACCTGGCATGTTACATTTCTTATAATATATGATAATGAAGAACAATTTGATTTCCCTTTTTGGTTTTGACCTCCTTCTCTGCCATTTCTTGCAAGTCCTTGCGTGCATGTGCTGCCTTGCACACCACCTCAGCCCCCAGCTCCTTCCAGTACAGGTTCTTTCTTCTCTCCTTGCCTTGTGCTCTTTTCACACCCTCCTTCATAGCACAGGTGTGGCACGTACAAAAGTGGTTTCCATGCTTGAGTACAGAACATGGACCATGTGCAGCTGACTTTGTCTCCTGTTCTTGGATGTTACCAGCTGTAGTGTTCAGCTGGGATTTCGTATTCAATGGACCTTTCACAGGCAGACCCAAACTGTCTGGATGCTGTGCTGTGCCAAGTCCTGCCACTCAGCAAGCCCTGAATGCCTGCAGCATCTCGGATCTTTTTGGAGGGAGACAAGCATCTAAATGGCTCCACTGGAATACTGGGAGCTGCAGGATGGCATTTTTGCTGTAGGAAGATTCCAGAATTGAATGATGGTGAAGAGAAAGCACAGCTGATACGCATGAGCTTTTCTTTCTTCCATATACACCAGCCACTCTCATGCTCTGAGATTAGTTTCACAGACTGAAACTTGTGTTGTGTACACCAAATCAGGTTCAAGAACTTCACCTGTGTGTGCTGAAGGTCTAGGCTGGCTTTTTTCACGTGAGTGGGGAGCTTTGTATGCGTAAGCTTTTGAGGCAAGGTTTTCTTGCCAACTGTAAGAATATCCCCGTGGCTTGTTGCAAGAGCCTGCAGGCATTAAGCTTTGTAAGCTTTGTGCTGCCTTCCTCACTCAGACAGGGTGCAGCCAATCTTTGCTCCTTGCAGCAGGTGAGCAGCAGTGCCTGTGCTGTGGCTGCCCTGATCTCCTGAGGAGGCTGTGCTCTCGTGGTGACCAGCACACAGCTCTGCCCTGCTGCTTCCAGTGGGAAACAGCCTCTTCTGCTGCTGTGGTGGGTGTTGGCTCTAGGTGAGAGCACTAATCTGACAGCAGAATCCCTCTCGCTGCTGCTGGGCCACGAGCCCAGCTATGCCCAGAGTGTTACACAGGGTGGGAGGTGTAGTGGCAGCTCCTGTTCCAGCTCCAGGAATCTCATCCTCACTAAAATCTTTCAAGCTTATGCTTTTCCAATATGGAGATGTGCACCTGAGTGTGGGCACTCTCAGTGCATTTACATGAGAGGAAAAATCTCTGCATTTCAATCCTCATGCTGTGTTTTCATGCTGCTTTAGATCACCCTGCATTCTCTGTACCACTGCAGATTATTCACCTTTATAGGGGCAAATCTCTCTTTTGGCAGGCAGCTGTGATTGCCTGCTCGTGTCTGTTCCTGTGTCCTTTGCAGTGCCCTTTCTTATCCCTGGGCAGTGTGGCTGGAGACTCACTGCTGTCTGTGATCCCTTGCACACAGTCTTCCTTGGGAGGGAACCTGAAACACCCCACAACCTGATGCCCCTGTTTCCAGCAGTCTTGTTCATCCCTTTTCAGGGATATTGAGTGCTATAGAGCAACCAGAGCATGTAACACCACAGGTTTTGTGATGTTTGATGCTTTCCTTAAAAGCTAGCTTGTCAGTTTGGGGCTGTGCATGGGAACCTGGCTTTTTACGGTGAGGAAGAAGCTCTTCTTCAAAACTGTCACTCTGCTGAATGCAGAGAAAAGGCAGAAGAACTCAGAAGGTATTTGAAATGCAGTCTGGTATTTGTGATGACTTAAACCAGCTCCTGAGTTCTAGAGCCTGTGTCCTGATTTAAAGACTGAGCTGGTAAGAACTTGGAGCTTTTTTATGCCAAGGAGAATGGAGATACCAGCCTGCTGGGATGAAGCTGATGGTTATTTGTGTGCAGTCCTTAGTTGTTTCATCCCTGCCTGCCAGCCTTGCTGTGTTTGGAGACAGACCACAGCCCTGGTCCTGGGGCAGTAAGGCTGGACTGGGAGAGGAGCTGTGTCTGGGAGCCTGCTGCTCACTGAGCTGGGCTGATGAGCTGTTGATCTGTGTGATGTGGTGGTGGGAGGCAGAACACGTTTCTCTGCTGCTCTTGCCAGTTCATTAAAAATGCTCCTTGGTGCCTGGAAACACAGATGTGTCAGAATGTGTGTGTTCCTGTGTGCCCAGGGGCTTGTGCAGGTCTGTTCCCCATCCCTGTCTCTTTTCCACCAGAGCTGTCCACAGGCACAACGAAGTCTAAGGCACAAGAGTCTGCAGAGAAGCCACATTTCTGTAAGGGGATTCCTCTTGTTAGCAAGATTGAGCATTAACAGCTCTTTTCTGAGACTGGTACAGGAACTTCAGCTGATTTGGGACCAAATTGTATGTTTGGTCATCTTGAGGAAATTAGAGTGTATCTACTAAAGTGCCAAGGGAATTAATGTTAAGTGATGAGGGACTCAGCTGCTAAAAGAAGGGACAAAGCTAGGGCGAGTGTGCTCTCTGCACATGTCTCTGGCACGGGCAAGGCTGATTGCAGCCTGGAACAAGCCCTTGTTAGGTGCTCCATGAACCTCCTGACCCTTTGTGCCTCATTCTTCACTCAGAGCACCTTTAGCTTCTGTCTCTCAAATTGTGCTGAGCTGAAGTACAGGATGTGGGGCTGGAGGGTGACTGAAGTGCTGGTTCTTGGGGCCAAGACCTCTTCTGCATGGCCTGACCTCCTCCAGGATGTGTGCTTCCAGCAGGACTCGTGTCTTGGAAGATATACTGGTATTTCTGTGTCCCTGCAGGCAGGTGAGGGCACAGGTGAGGAATCTGCAGTCTGTTTGGCAGGTGCCTTGCTATTCCTGGCCTGAGGCAGAGATGGGTTTGATCTGACTGACCAGGCTGCTGGCAGAAATTAATCTGTTTTATCCAGCTAAATAGGAGAGGGATAGAGGAGACAGACCTGATTTCTTCTCAGACATGCACAGTAAAAAGACCCAAATGGCAGGAAGACAAGGCTTGTCACCATGGTGGTGGCACTTCTATCCCTGGAGATACTAAACACTTGACTCTTTATGGCCCAGGGTAATCTCATCTGCCTTTGAAGATGCCTGCTTTGAGCTCTAGATGGATCAGGAACCTCTTTAGGATAGGTCCCTGATTGTTACTCCATGACTTTCTGGCTTATTGCTCCTCCTACCCTCAGCTGGAAGGTGCCTTGTCCAGACAGTCTCTGAGGATGTGGACATCTGACCCAGCAGAGCAAAGCCCATAATGATGGGAGTCCTGGAAGGCAGCTACCTGCTGAGTGCTTTGTCCTGCTTTTTTATCACCCAAAGGGAGTCTGCCTTTGGAGCAGATTCAGTGGTATTTATGTGATGCTGTTAGTGTCCCCTTGCCTGGTAATTATACTGATTAATCTGGATCATGCTGGAAAGCCACATGTGCCTTGTACCAGAGGGTATGCCACCATGTGTCCACATTATTCAGCTATAACAGATACTGACAAGAGCGGGGGAGACAAGTCTGAGCTCGAGGTTGTTCTTGCTTTGTTAGCAGTGTCTGGGAAAGACAAAGTTTGTCAGTTTTTCCAGCTGGAAAGAAGGTGAATCTTGGGAGATGATAGCAATGACTTTTCTGTGCTCTCTGTACAGCCTTGAGGAAGGTCTGTCTCCATCCCTTGCAGCTTCTTTGCAGAGTCCCTGGGGGTCAGGTTTTGGGAGTAGAGACTATCTTGGCTCTGAAAGATGGGTCCATGTGGGTTTGCAGCTGGTGGATGTTTAAGGCAGTGCCCTTAGTGCCACATGGATGTGGAGCATGTGTGGAGACCCTCATTGGCCATGGCCATTCGAAAATGGTGAGTGGTGCCTCGGCCTGGAAGACAAAAGCAGCCTTACTCTTGGGCTGGTGGCCTGATGTGGCCCATGCATTTTGGGAACAGCGTGCCAGTGACAATCCTGATGGGGCCCCTGGAGGTCTGGTAGTCTGTCTGCAGCAGATCCCCACCTTTGCAGGATGGACTGGACACACAACACCATGAGAGGGAGTTTCTCATCAGTCTCCACCCCTGCCACAGGTAGAGATTTTGTCTGCCTTGTGCTGCTGGAAGAACAGGAGCTGGCTGGGGACATTTGTCCTACTCTGCATGTGCCAAACAGCCTGGACTTGCTCCCTGTTGGGACAAGTGACCTTGGAGGTGTTCTGGGAAGTGCCTGAGCACTTTCCTCCCATCTTGCATGGCGTATTATGAGCTATATCATTACGAGCAGCTCAGTTAAGTCATTACAGCCTTGGTGAATGCATGAGCTTTTTTCCTCTCATCCCAATTCATCACTATTGTGCTGACATGAATCATTTTCATTATAAAATGCTTCAGACCCCGTTAATTAACAGAATTGCTTAAATTTCAATGAGATAGTGCTTGCCCAGAAATAGCAGTTTTGTATTCACAGTGGAGTGGCAGGAGAGGCCTGTCAGCATGAGCTGCTGGGGCTGCTTCCTGAGCCCTGGGTGTTTGTGCGGGGCTGGCCCTGGTGCCCACATGGGAGGGTGCCATCCTTGCTGGGATGGGTGCCCACAGACACGTTCTTGCCTCCCTTTCCTGCATTCCCTCTGCCTCTGGTGGGATTCCTTGCTGAGTGGCTTCCTCTGAGCAGAGCCAGGATGAATGAGGGGGTCAGAGCAGACCCTGGGCCCCATCACAGGGTAATCTCCTGCTCCCTTATCCACGGGGCTGAAGGCAGGAGAGTGCAGGTAATTACAGAACCTGAAGTGACAGATGGACAAGGGAAGCTGGGTGCTAATTGTGCCTATCCATGAGAGCTGGAGAATGGCAACGATCTGAAATGGTGGTTATGTCTTTATAATAAATCCTAACAATGCTAATCATTGGAATAATTGCTAGTTTCTGAGAGGAAGGAATGATAAATGTCTCCTGAACAGTTTTGCCAGCTCCTGCTGCACCTGTAATGTCATGCAAAGGGCGAGGGGGAGGAATTTCATCCTCCCAGCTCCGTGGCATTTCTGACTGCCTTTGGGCCACAGTGCCGGTGGCTCCATGGTGTGAGCCCTTGTCTGGAGGTGCACAGTGCCACACCAGACACGTGAACAGGGAGACTGGAAACCTGCTGGCCTTGGAGTGCAGATGCCTGGTAGCCTTGGGGCTATCCCTGTAGCCATTTCTTGGCTCCTTGCAGCCTGCTGGAACTCAGCTCCGCCTGTGCTGTGCTCTTGGTGACTTGGAGCCTTGATGCTCTACCACTGCTCGATGTGCTGCACGTCCAGCTAATGGATTGTAAGGTGCTCAGACCACTGGGTGATTCTCTGCTTTTTGCTCAGCAAGAAGGGAGCTCCCTGTTCCCCCTGGGTCAGACCCCTCACTGGAGACCCATTCCAGCAGCCTCCTCCAGTACTGTCCTTAGCACTGGGCAGGATTGCTGGTGAAACAAAGCAGAGATGAATTTGCAGTTCACAGCAGGAGGAGGTAAAGCTGATAGTTAAACAGAAAACCCTGGAAGAGAGAGGATTTACAAAAGCATAAACCAATGTCTAAATCTGTGGGAATGTTAAAAAACTGAGCAGGAGGGATTTTAAGCTGATTCCTGTGTGTTATGGGATGCTGCTGGTACAGTGGGACTGGAGTGTGGTGCTAATGACCTTGTATCCATGTAGGCGCTCCTTCCTTCCTGACCCTGGTGCCACGTCAGGGCAGAGTAGTTTCTTTCTTTCTTTCTTTCATCCTCAAAATTTTTCTTCCCTACTTTGTTTCCCTGTAAATTAAACAGTTGTGGGTAACTGGTAATTTCTGCATTTCACAGAGGTTTCAGGCTTTTACTGCTCTTTGTTTCTTGTTTTACAAACCTTGATATTTTAGTCCTGGTCATTTCCCCAATCCCAGATGAATACTGGAGACCTATAAACATTGCTTTTAAGAGACTTACTTTTGTAAGAAGTACTACCATACCATTCATTTTGTTAAGCTCCAGTGCATTCTCTGACACAGAGCATGTGTTTTGTCGTCTCTTGTCTCCTTAACTTAGAAGGACATTTGAAAACGAGGGGTTTTGTGCTGACAGACTTTTAGAAATGTGCTTCCCCCATTCTCCAAATCACACAAGTCCCCCCGAGATGTGCCTGGTAGATGGAGCCTGGGCAGGGGCACCCCTGTTCTGTAAGGGGTGCTGCAGCAAGCCTGACCCCTCTCAGCAGATCAGGAGAAGTGGGCTGTTGCAGATCTGTGCCAGAGGGGTTTTGTGACTCAGCCTGGGTTTTTACAGAGTGGACCTTGAGGCTGGCCCCAGCCAGCCCCTGCATTTGGATGGGGGTGAGGATGAGTCCTCTTCCTGTGACTCCTGCCCCCACCAATCCTCTGAGCAGACCTTTCACCCACCTCACGGTCACCCTCAAAGCACAAACCTCCTCTGTGCCAGGGTTTAACCCAGTGGGAACTGCAAGTAGCCCACAGGAAAAGCAGCAGTTGGGACTCTTTCACGCTTCATGAGGAGACTTGCTAGGAGCAGGTTGGGCCTGTGGCCATTCCTGGGCTTCAGGAGGATTTTTGGGATGTTTCTGGCTGGCTGACAATCCCCAGGGCTTGTTCTTCTCCCCAGTGGCCTTGTCTCCCCTTAGTTGGCTTATGCTGATGTGACCTCTTGCAGAGGGGTTGAGCAGATACTGTTTGTGGCCAGCAGTGAGTTCCTGTGGCAGAGGCAGCCAGCAGAACCAGGGCTGTGCTTGGGGAGAGTGTCCCCAGCAGTCAGGGGAGGTGACAGTCCCTTCTATTGTGCACTGCTGAGATGCAAGTGCCGTATCTGACACCAAATATGATTCTGTGGACATACCAGAGTGAGTCCAGGGAAGGGCCATGAAGGTTGGTGAAATCCTGGAGCAACTGCCCTGTGTGAAGAGGGAGATTCAGCTGATCCTCTTTAGGTCTGGATCTTGTCCAAAGTAATCTCCAGTGTCCCCTTCCAGCCTCACCCTGTCTGTGGCTCTGTGACCTGCCTGTGCTCAGCTGTCCTGCTGGTTTCCAGGTGTGATCCGGACAGCCGTGGCAGACCTGGACCGCGAGACACAGGACCGCTATGAGGTGGTGATCCGTGCAACAGACATGGCAGGACAGCTGGGTGGCCTGTCTGGCTCCACCACGGTCACCATCGTGGTCACTGATGTCAACGACAACCCACCACGCTTCCCTCAGAGTAAGTCCTGCTGGCCGTGGGGGTGGGCGCTGGAGCATGTCCTGGTTCCCTGTGGGTGATGGGATGGAACCTGCATGCTGAGCCAGCCTGGCCACTCCAGCTGCTGGCAGGGTGACAATACCAAAGGACCATGGCAGCTCCTGGCCTGGGTGTGAATGTGTCCCTGCCTGGCAGCACAGTGGGTGCCAGATCCCTGCTCCAGTGCAGGTCCTGGAAGCAGGCATGGCTTGTGTGGTAGGAGAGCAGGGCCAGCCCTTTCCTGAGCCCTTCCAAGCAGCTGGAAGCCAGCGAGGTCCACCATGCTGCTGTCCCCTCTGGGAGCTTGGGCTGGAACTTGGCTACTGGCCTGGCCCCTCCTGGCTGCTGTGTGAGAATGTGAGAGTGCAAGGACAGCGACACTGCTGAGGGACAGCAGCCTTGTCACAGCACAGCTCTGTTTTCCAACCTGCTGCTAATGGCCTGTGGCTGGTGCTGGTGTCTGGTCTGGGACCCTCCCCAGACAAGGTATAGGGTGATCCTGCTGCAAGGAGTGGGCTGTGGTGGATCTGCCATGCACTTCAGCTGAGGCCTGGCCTCTCCAGGCTGGCAGGCCAGGGAAGGGGCTGCAGCTGGAGGAGGCTCAGCTCTTGGGCTGCATCTCCTAGAAATCAGAAATTGCAAAGGAATCTTTGCAAGGAATCAGAGAGCACTGATTGCAGGGCAGTGTCCATGCAGAGAAATCAGCCCTTATTTCACACAGCACCTGGAATGTCAGTGCTCCCCAGTTATCTTCCCTCAGCCCTTGTTTTTGGCTGGTGTATTTACTTCTTTTGTTGGGGCATTCTGGACTGTGGACACAGTGGGGTTTGAGCAACCCTCACAGCCCAAAGGTGCCCCAGGGAAGTTTGTGAAGGCTGGGGCTGGTTCAAAGGCAGAAGAAGTGACCCTGGTACCCATTTCTCCTCCAGAGATGTATCAGTTCAGCATTGTTGAGACGGCCCCCGTGGGCACTGCCATCGGGAGGGTGAAGGCAGAGGACTCTGACGTCGGAGAGAACACGGACATGACATATCAAGTGAAGGATGAGGAGGGGGTGGAGATGTTCAAAGTCACCACGGACAGCAATACCCAAGAGGCTGTCATCACGGTACAGAAGGTGAGAAGTCTTGATTGAGTAGGGAGGGCACAGGTCCCTAGGAGGACCCTTTCCTTTGGGGACTGCTGCTGTTGAATCTGAATTGAAGAAAATGCTCTGAGTGCTGCTCTAGCAGCAGCAGTTGCTTTTTTGTGCCTGCTGATGCAGGGAGAGACCTGACTCTGCTCTGCCTGCATGGCAAAACACAGGGCTGTGTCTGGGAGGAAAGACTGAGAAGGAGCAGCACAGAGTGCCTGCTGGAGTCCCCCAGGGTGGCTTGGGGGTGGCAGTGAAGCAGTGAGCTGTGCAGAGCAGACACCATGCATAGGACTATAAAGAGGAATGCTTACAGCTGTTATTGATAGCACCTGTTAGAGGAGAAAAATGCCCACCTAATTCCTGTACCTGACCAGAAGCACTTTAACTATATCTGCTTTTGGTGGCAAAAACAATCAAGCAAATACTTGGTGCAGGCAGAAAAGAATGATTGTTCTTCAAGGCCACTGTATGCAGCTTGCCTCCCTTGTAGAAATAAGAGTGGGGTGATTAATGATGAAAACTCGCTCATGTGCAGCACACACTGTGCTGTCTTCCCAGTGAATCCTGGCTGCTCACAGCCCAGGCACCCTGTTAGGGGCCCTGAGGGGAGTGGACTGAGGGTTTCTGCTTCCTCCTGCCCCCTTGGTTTGGGTGCTGCTGGCAGAAGGACAAAGCAAAAGCTCCCAGGCTGCTACAAGGGCACTGCTTGAGAGCAGGTGGCTTTAGTGGCTCTAGTGGCTCTAGTGCTGCCCTGGTGTCTCTGGTGAAGGAAGGGGCAGCAGAGGGGCTCCTTGGGCTGGCTGTGGCTTACCCTCTTCCCTTGTCCCAGCCTCTTGACTACGAGTCAAAAAGAGTGCACACTGTCGTGGTGGAGGCCCTCAACAAGTTCGTGGACCCGCGGTTCGTGGACCTGGGCACCTTTCGGGACCAGACCATTGTTCGAGTCTCAGTGCTGGACGTCGATGAGCCCCCCGAGTTCCGGCCCCCCTCCAACCTGATGGAGGTCCAGGAGGATGCACATGTTGGATCTATCGTGGGGGTGGTCACTGCCCTGGACCCGGACACAGCAAACCACCCTGTCCGGTAAAGCAGCCGTCCAAACCTGACGTCATCCCCCTTCCTGCAGTGGGCACGGGGTCATCTGCAAGGGACATGTGGGCTGGGAGGGCTTGTGGCCATGGCAGGGACAGAGGAGGTGGGAGAGTGCAGGTAAAAGTGGCAAGTGCTGCATGTGTGTGAGTGTCTCGTGGGACAGCAGCTGGCAGGTGAGTGGCAGCCTGTGCAAGAGCAAGCACAGTGGTCTCGGTGGCAGATATGTCACTGGCAGGTGATGGCTTTGTGAGTGCAAGGGAGTGTCAGGGAAGGTGCCTAGGTGATGCCTGTGTGTCCTTGCTGCTGACAGCAAGGTATCTGCAGTGGTACCTGACACAGGCTAGACACCGGGAGTGGCAGGAGGACAGTGGTGAAGGGTGATAAATGAGGTGAGGCTTGGGAGGTGCAGAGCCACAGCCTGTCTGTGTGTGCGTGCATGTGTGCATAGGATCAAAGATCAGAGGAGTTTATATTTGGGCAGGGGACATAATCCAGGCAGCAGCTTATCTGCACAGGACATTTCCCATTTCCATTTAATTTGTGGCTAAAGAGATTGTTACCTTGTTAAATTGTTATTACCTAAGGCACAAAGCAGCCTTCTGCCCCTGCCAACTGGCCTGAGTCATGAGCAGTTGGGTTGAAAATCTGGTGTTCAGAAAACATCCTCAATGTGTGGAAAATTTCCTTGAAATGTGTGTTCTGGTGCCAGGTGCCGGCGGGGCTGCAGGCGCCCGTGGAGCCGCTCACTTCCAGGGAGCAGCACGGGCTTTGGCTGAGAGCTCTGCAGGGAGTCAGCCCCACAGCAACAGACTGGGAAGGACAGGGACAGAGATGTGGGGTGGGGGGGACAGGCCAGAGAGGGCCCTGTTACAGCACTTGGTTGCATTCAGTGATGTCCTCCAGTGCCCGTTTGGGGCACCCTGCTCAATGCTGTGCAGCCGTGGGTTTCTGTTTTGTGGTGAGGTGAGGAGATCTCCTGATCCTCATGGAAACAAACACTGTGATGGTTAGAAAGCTCAGAAATGCATTTACACATGGAAAGCTGCCATCTACAGATGCCTGGCAGCTAGCAGAGAGTACTGTGTCACAAAGCTGGATGCTCAGAGTTGACTTGGGGGGGAATGTGAATGAAATCAGCCTTGGTGTGCCAAGAACTGTGTATGTGAGTGCTGCACCGCTTGCACTAGTGGGTGCTGAATGTGTTCTCAACATCTGCTCATGTTGTCCTGTGACTCTCCAGTCCCTCTCCAGTCAGGCTACCTGTCTGATTTCTTTCTTTGTTGCCCCTGAGCACATATCTGCCAGGGAGACAGACAGGAGAGTGGTGTGTCCACGTACCTGTGTGTGTGCACAGGTGCGTGTGCTTTTTCACTTGACTGTTTCCAGCAGTGCTGCAGAACATAGATTTTATTTTCTGATCTGGAATTGTAGAAAAGGGACCTTGGGGACAGAAGGGACAGAACTATTCTTTTTCTTGTTTTTTCTTGCTCTTTGTGCTGCTTCCCTGTGGAGCTTGCTGCACTGTTTGCATACAGACCAAAAAGAAAGCAGTGGAGGGACTCTCTTCATGCTGTACAGAAGGTGATGGAGACGTGGACCAGAGAGAAGCAGATTCAAGTACTGGGCAGGAGAGAGATGGTGGGAGCCCAAACTTCACTTTGGGAGTCTCTCCTACAGTGAGCTCAGTGCTGGCAAGGCAGTGCCTCGTGCTCAGAGACAGGGACTCAGCCAACAGGACTCCCAGGCATCTGCTGCAGCTTGGGAATTGCCATGTGTTTTCCCTTGTCAGGCTTGATGCATTCAAAGACGTGTCCTGCCTCTAGCTATCCCCAGGCAGGTAGCTCATCCTGTGTCCCCCACGCTGCCCTGTGGGACTTGGTCCATCCTTCACTCCCTCTGTGCTCAGTCCCTGCTGTCATGGACAGTGACAGTGCAGCCGGCTGAGCCTTCACAGACATTTTAACGTGTACCAAGTGGACCTGCAGTTCGATATTGGTCGTGCTGATGCAGCACCAATGCAAGAGGAAGGTACAGTTGGATCCCTCCTGCTTCCCTGTCCTCTGGCTAGCCAGGTAATTTAATAAAATTCTTTGCTGCGTAGGCAGCTGTTAACAGCTTCAAAGCAGTGCACAGACATTAATGCCAGCACCCTGCAGCAGCAGGATGTGACACTAACCCGTCAGCAGGAGACGGCAGTAAGTCACCTCTCCTTTCAAGTGTGCTGCTCGGAAGTACAGTCACAAGAAGGCAGCACTTGTACTTCACCTCTGATACATTAGAGAGCACCTGGTCCTGACGGCATGACCAGCATTTGATCCTCATCGCCTTAAAGCTGGTAAGAATCCTTTGAAGTTGCTGCAGTTCAGTGGATCCCTTTAACTTCCTGCTCCTCATCTGCCAGAGGTGGGAGCAGAGGCACGGCTGTGCTGCTGCAGTGGCTGCTCTCCTGGACTCGGGTCTGTGTGCTGGCTCTGCCTGGGCACAGGGGACAGCCACCGCTTCCCGTCATGTCGAGATGCGCTCTCCCCTTGAGGTGGGAAAGAGCAAGGATTGCCAGAGACAGCAGAGCAGAAATCAGCTCTGTCAGGGTTTCCAGGTCCTGCTGACACCGGACTGCCAGTAACAAGGTTTGGGAGATATTTTTAGCCAAATGGGAAGGGAGGTGCCCTTGGCTTTTTGTTTTCAGCCCCAGGCCAGCACGAACAATGCTCTGCAACTCCTGCTGCAATGCCCAAAACAACTGCTAGAGGCACATCCCAGCCTGATGTTCCTCTGCCCTCCTGGTGATCCATGTGTCCCACAGGATGCAGCAACCTGGTCTGAGAATAAATCCTTCCCACAAGCTGGACTGGGTCACAGTGACCTGTTCCAAAGACGTGAGGATTGAAGGGGCGTCCCTGTGGCACCTCCTCACTGCCTCACGCCAGCTGCACATCGGCTGCAGAGCCCCTGACAGCTGCTTGCCTTGGCTGTGAGGAGGCACCTGGAGATCACCCTGTTTCTCAGAGAAGGACACCTTCCCAGTGACACCAGTGCATGAGCAGGGTGCTGTGCTGAGCTCAGCATGGCCAAGCAGCTGTATGAACCCTCTGTGAGGCACAAAACCTTCTGTGGTGCCAGTGTGGGAAATGCCCTCCTAAAGGTCTGGTCCTTTTAATTTTATTCCATCCTTGGTTTTTTTGCCTATCAAAGGCTGGAACTGTTCCTTCTCAGAAAAAAAAAATTAGTTTCAAGTTGGCTTTTTGGCTTTAGCTGTGTGTTTTCTGGGCGTAGTGCAGTTTTTCTCAGCTGAGCCATTGTATGAAGTAATACAGTGATAGACTGTCTGTGTGTATGAGGCTGTTTGTATGGGAGCCTTTTGTTTCTCTCTCTGCAGTGGGAGCCTGTGCTCTGATTGTGTGCATTCCAGGCTTTATCAGCACTGGGAAGATGTTGCTTGGGATTTAAGGTTCTCAGAGATATTCTTGTTTGGCATTCACAAAATCCAGAGACACGTGTTGGACATGGGCATTTTATAGACTCCAACAGCACAGCAAGAACTACAACCTGCTTCAATACAAAAGGGAGAGGAGGAAAAAACAAACACAACAAAAAGCTTTTCATACAGTGTTTGAAAAGCTCCCTATTAACAAAACACATGGCATAAAATGTGCTTCTTGTTGTGTTGGGGGAGAAGTGAAACAAACTGCTTGAGAAATGCATTGATGGGAAAGATGAGCACCAAGAAAGCTGTCAAAATTAAACAGTCACTTGTAACATCCAAACCAACAGGCAGTGCCAGCAGGAAGAGAGGGAAATGGAGTACAAGGTCCGCATCCCAATCAGAGCTGGGGACTGCGGTTCCAGATACGGAGCACCAGCCAGCTGCAGGAGAGATGAGCATAGGTCCTGTCTCTGAGTACCTGGAGGACGAGGGATTAAATGCTGCCTCTTCCCAGGTGAGAAGCACTGTTTGACTTCAGTGGGATGGGTGAATATGAAGCTGGAGCAGAGGTGGAGAGGCTGGTGGTAAAGGTTGTATTGCATAAAATGATGTGAGCACAGCAAAGCGCTGCTCACTCCAGAGTGGGATGAGATGGAAGCTGTTGGAAGGTGAGGTCTGTTGTGGGATCTGCAGCTCTGAGCAGGTTATGGCTGTGGCTTTCAGGGGTGGATGGACATCCCTGTGCCACCCTCCCAGTCTCCAGCTCCCACACCAGCCGAGTGCTCCAGAGCATCCATGGCCTTTGGCACCTGCAGAGAGCTGCAGACCCACCTGGACTGGCCACCTCCACAGTCACAGTGAGTGGCAGCAGGGTCAGCCCTGCCAAGGCAGTGTGCTGAGCTCTGTCTCCTTCCCTGGGGCAGTACTGAGAAGGTGACAGTTGTCTGTAGCAGTTGTGACAAAGGGATCAGAGTTGTGGTTTGATTTGTGCCTGGCCATGGGGTACAGTCAGCATGTCCTTCACAGACCATTCAGAAGGGGCAGAAGACAAGCTCAGCAGCAAAGCAAGGAAAAGCATAAGAACAGGTTCCCAGTGGCATTACACTGAACACTCCCTGCCATCCTCCTGCCCTCTGGCCGGGCAGGCAGCCCTGTCAGATGTGTCCAGGCTTGGGGGTGTCTGCCATCACTAGCTGGGTTTTTCTCTGTAGATTATTTTTTTTGCAGATGTCTCTGTCTATGCAACAGTGACAGAAGTGTGATCAAAACAGGCATGTGCTTATCCAAGAGGCAGGGAAGCTGTGGGGAGGGTGAAGTACCATCTTGAACTTAACAGCATGAAAGAACAGAGTGGAAGGTAGGACATGTTCAAGGTCAGGTAATGTGGGAGAACAATGGAAGCAGTTATGTAGAATTAGTAATGCTACTGGAAAGGTATTGGGTGTTGTCATCCTAGTGTCTATTCCTCTTTCCAACAGAACATTGGACTGATTTGTACAATTCAGAGTGGCCATACCTCTCCTTTTCCTTTGCAGTGAGTGAACAGAGTGGATGAGAGGCTGCAGTACATGCCAAGACAGTGTCACTGTCCCTTTTGGAGCTGGCTGTGTGCCTGTAAAAGCTCTGCTGCCAGCTGGGAGTTGGGGCAGAAAATGCAGGCAGTCCCTAGTAGCTGGTGCTGAGATACATGAGCTTGCACCTGGCTTTCTGTGAGAAATGTCAATCACCTCTAGATGCAAGGGGGGAAGAGGAATTCAGCTACATAAGTACTAGATGGTGGCTGGGTGCAAGTGTATTTAGTGACTTTTTAATGTTTTTATTTGGCTACAAGCGAGTGCTGTTGTATTTACTCTCTCATCTCCCCATCTGTCTGAAAGGGAGAGAGCTAGGGAATGTAATCTGATACTATGTAACATCTTAAACAGTGTAGGAATGCCTTTTTGTGTGCCTCCATCAGAGATGGAGCTGTGTGGATGGACAGGGGCTCTGCCAGAGGCACTCCCATCTGCAGCTGGTCCCATCCCAGGGCAAGGGGCAGAACAGCACAGGGCCATCTATGGTCACCTGTAGATGAAGGTGAGCTGATGTTCCTTGGCTGTGAGCCATGTGGATCATGGGCCCACAGCTGGAAAACTGCTCTGCAGCACATGGAGCACTTCCCCAGTCCTGAACATGCTGCTAGCCTGGACCTGTCCTGCTCTGCTCCTGTCCAATGTGGTCTCTCAGTCCTACCTCACCAGCTTTCCAGTTTGCTTTGTCTCTACATTTATCTTCCTTCTGTGGTTGGACATGTGACTGAAGGCTTTAATTTATTCACAGCCCTCCTTCTGGTAATTTATCCTTTGTACTCTTTGCTGTCTTGTATTATTTAATTCTGTGAAGCACTCTGGGATTCAGTGTGTGTGAAAGATGCTGTACACAATAACATTATGCTGTATTGTTTGTGATTTGCAGGCCTTCTGGATTTCTAATTCTGATTGCAGTGGTGGTTTGTGTTATTTGTGCTATGGCTGTGCTCAAGGGCCTCAGATGGATCAGGCTTCCCTTCCAGCCCTTTTCTTCAGGAGCTCACATCTCATTGTGCCCTGATTTAATGTTGGCTTGCTCCATTCCACGTGTAATGGTTGGAAATGCAGGACACGCCAGTGGGACATGCATGGATTTGTGGTGTCCTGGTGACGGCTCAGGGCTACACTTGGTGTGTGACTCCTTGTGAGCTGTGGGGTTGCCCTTGGGGAGAGGTGGAACCGTGCTCTCTGGAGGTAGCCCAGGGAGTTTGTGGGTTCCACCCTCAGGAGGGGCTGCTCGGGGCAGTGCTGAAGCAGCTGAATGAGCAGAGTGAGAGCCACTTGTGATGGGTCTGCTGAGCAACTGGACACAGCCAGAGCTGGAGGAGCTCATCAGCCTGTTCCTTTTGGGACTGGGAAGCTCGAAATAGGGCAAATCTTGGAGCTGCTGGCATGATGTGCTGTGTTGATGGGGGGGAGCTGGCTGCTGCCCACTGCTCTGCTGGCAGGATTGCTGCACCAGTTGCACGTGTTCAGTCCCTGTGCTTTGTGCCAGCTGTAGCTGCAGTTGAGGTGTCTGCAGATCTGGCTTACAGCCTGCTGTGTGCTGCCCTCTGGGTGTCTCACTTGGGTGGATGCAGGAGCAGGAGAGAGGGCAGTAGGTGAGATGGGTTCCTCGAGCAGGGGTGCCCACCTTCAGTTTGGTTTATGCTTTTCCAGAACCTACAGCACTGAAGCTTCCCAGAGTCACGAGTGAAGTTACAGCCTAAAAATTCTGTATTGCTTTGTCTATCCAGAACATAAGGTTCCCCTCACAGCAGGTTTTTCCCCTTGTCCAAAGTCTGTGCACAGTTCCACTTTATGCACCAAAAGCCACACTGTAATTTTAGTTGAAGGCTCTGAGCTTGCAGCCTGGTAGAAACATGGCATCCCTGTACCATGCTGCAACACAGAACAAGCAGAGCAGTGATACAGGGCCTGTGGTGTTAGATTCCAGTACTCCTGGGGCTGGTGGTAAGGGTGGGCTTGGCACATCCAGCTGCTCATGGTTTCCCCTTTTGCCTGGTCACAGGTACGCCATCGACCGCAGCACGGATGCCGAGAGGATCTTTGACATTGACGCCAAAACAGGGGCTATTGTGACAGGAAAGGTGCTGGACCGGGAGACAGCAGGGTGGCACAACATCACTGTCCTGGCGATGGAAGCAGGTGAGATGGAGGAATGCTGTGTGGAGCAGAGTCTGAGCAGAAGTGGACTGGGGCGGGAGGAGGAATATGAGTGCTGTCATTGCAGGGGTGGCCAAAACACGAGTGTTAATCAACACTGAAGTAAAAAAGAAAAATAAATGCAGCGGCGCTGAGTCTGACATCTCCCTAGACAACCTAAAAATACTCTTCCTGAGTCGAGCATTAATAAGGGAGCATGGTCGAATAGTATATTTGATGAACACTAATCAAATTTGTGTTATCTCTGCACCATCTCTGCCAGTCATCCCTGCACAGCTTGCTGCCTGTGCTCACACCTGCTGAGCAGCACCGGGGGCTCCCGGGGGGCTGTGCTCACATCACCTGCCTCCCCCCATCAGTCACATGCTGTGTGTGGATGTCCTGTCAGCTGGAGCCCTGTGGCACTGTGGGACCATCAGCACTTGATTCTGCCAGAGCTCCCAGTGTTTGGGATTCACAGACTGTACCTGCACCAGGGTTTGTAGCTCTGGATGCCTCCTGTGTGCTTGGGGTGGTGCAGGCTTGGCACAGAGGGAGTGGATGGGAGGTCCTGGGGCTGTAGCAGTGGGAAGGGACTGTGGGAGCAGACTGTCCCAGGCACCGTGCTGGGAAACAGAAAGGTGTTGCCATATTCTTCAAAGTTTTCCATATTTTGGATGTGCAAGTCACCAGGGTAGCCTGGGCCCCGCTGTGCTTTGCCTCTGCCCTGCAGTGGGTACCAGGGAGCTGCTGTGGCTGCAGAGCACCTCCTTATCCCTCCTGACATGTCCCAAGGCCTGTCCGTCTGTGAAGCCTTCCCCAGGCTTCACTCTGAGTGTTTCTTTGCTCATTCTTGAGAGATGAAGCTGCTGTTCATGTTCAAAGCTCCAGCTCAAGGCCTGACTTAGGTCCCAGAGGTCAGATCCTGCCACCCACTCTGGCCAGGCAAGGGGCCCTGGGAGAGGAGGGGTCAGTGAGCCTGGCCAGACCCCCACTGCCCCGAGGGGATATCCCTGTCTCCGTGGTGCATCCCAGTCTCTCTCTGTGCCAATGCTCTGTGCTGGGTGATGGGAGTGACCCCTGCACTCTCTGGCTGTGGCCTGTACTGGGGGCTCCATGGGGAGGCTCTGCAGGGAGGAGGGGATGGTGGCATTGCAGCACAACTCAGCATCCAGAGGAAACGTGAGGTGACAAGAATCAGAAGGACAATATTTACACGCTGTGGCTAGGATTTCAGAACAAGTCAGTAAATGCTGCAGCTCCCCTCTGGCAGGGAAGCCTGTCAGGCTGGATCGCTTCAAAAGCCAGGGAGACTCTTCAGTGCTCTGACTTCTCCCATGGTGAGCTCTGACTCATCCATTTTAGCTGCCCAGACATTCTTCCCAGTGACATTATCCTTAACGTTTTGTAATCATGAAATATTAATGACTGATATTGAATTTAAAGTACAATTTATGTCTGAATCCTCTGGCGGAAAGGGCAGTTGTAAAGGTACAGCCTTCTGAGTGATGGAGGGGTTTGGGAGCGGGGCTGTGCAGCAGCTGTCAGGCTGTGCCTGGCACAGTGGGATCAGCCATGGCAGTGGGAACAGGGAATGCAGGGCAGCTGGGAGCCTCCAGGCCGGCAGCAGCACATCCAGCAGTGCAGTTCCAGTTCCTGGCACACAGCTATCTGGGGCCAGGGGTGCTGGCAGGGCTCTGTGGTGCTCACCATGGGCATGTGGGGTGCAGCTGGATGCCACAAGGCTGGAAATCACCAACTCCATCAGAGGCAAGTGGTTGTACATTCTCTTTCCTCAGTGAGATGTAAACTTGGCAGGAGAAATGGAAAAAACGTGGTGGGAGTCCTGCTGCCCAAGATGGGTGCCTGGTGCACCAGCTCATTGGGGCTGGTGGGAAACTGTACCCACTGTATTCCCATGGTGCCAAGGCCCGCTGGATTCCCATGGCACCAGTCACATGGCCTGGGGTGTGCTGCAGCAAGATGCTGCATTCCTGTGGCCTCCTTGAGCTGCCCTCCTGGTCTGCTGCCGGGGCTGTCCTGGGCAGGGTTTGACCGCTGAGGCTGAAGGACAGCACTTGTTCCCCCGGGCAGCCTGTGGGGCTCCCAACAGGAGCTGTGCCCCCACCCTGGAGAGCCCTGTCTGGCAGCCGCTGCAGCAGAGACCGTGTCCAGGTTATTTCCCACCTGCGGATACCAGAGTGTATTTGCTTCTGAAAGCAGTAAGAAAGCTGCAGAAGATGCCCAGCTGTGCCCATGAGCTGTCTGGGCTTCCCACTGCTGCCATGAGGAGCAAGGGCAGCTCTGTTCCCCCATCCAGGCACCCCAGCAGGAGCTGCCTTGGCCGGCCAGGGAGCAGCAGAGTGTTTGGCCTCGCAGCAAGGCAGCCGGCAGGAAGCATGGGGGCTGTTCAGCTAATCTGGCCTGGGACCAGGCCAAGCGTTTCCACAGATAAATCTTCATCTCCCTCGCAAGCTGTTTACCTTCCTTGGGCTAATATTAGTGATTCTCTTCCTGTTTTCCTCTTTGCTCATGTAAAATGATGAGGCCTTGACTGCTGTGTCCACTGCTGGTAATTGAGATGATAAATCTTCCTGCTGGAGACTGGCTTTAATCAGAGCATTGTGTTTGGATGCAATTTAATGACTCTCATGCTGCTCAGTTTGGTCAGGACTCAGGAGAGGTGAGAGCCATTTATATGTTACTTGGCTTAACTGCTGCTTCCACTTTGCTTCCCCTCAGCTGGGAGCCACGTTTTCAGCTCCAGCCTCTGATATAGCCACCTGTCAGACGAGTCATATCCCTGGCATGCCCCTGCTCTGTCCTTGGCATCAGCATTCTGGTCTGTAGGCAGGACTTGTACCGACAGCTACAAACCCACCCTGTGCCCCAGAGCCGTGGCATCGGGGCTGAGGAGCAGAGTGGCACATCCCAGTCTTCTATTCTGCATTTTGTTCACCCAATTTGGTGAGATAGTGAGGAGTAAATTCCACTCCTGCCTCTTCTGACTTCCTTACTAATGTAAAAATTTGGAATTCAGTATTGTACCAATTTGGTCTTGACACAGAAGAGCAGGTTGGATGCTGTGCCCAGCAGTGTCCCTGAGCTGGTCTGCTCCAGGTGCTGCAGCTGCACATGGCAGCCCATGGTCCCCTGGGCTCTCCTCAGACCTAGGGAAGCTGCTGAGCACTTTTGTGTGTGTGTAGGGAGGAGGGAAAATGGCATTTGCTGGATTTGGAGCTCCACAGGAGAGGTTTGAGTGTAAAAATGTAAAGTGTTTTATTGGGAGATCGTGTGAGGGTCTGGAGGAGTAAGGGCAGGATCCTGGCACAGCAGAAACCACAAGTCCTCTCCTTTCCTGCCACAGCAGGGGTGACCAAGCACTGTCAATCCCTTCCCATCCCTGGGAGCTGCTGCAGAGCTACAGAATTGCTGAGCAGTTGCCCAGAGCTGTTTGGTGTCAGTCCTGTGAGCACTCAGCTGTCTGCAGCTCAGGGAGAGGGCAAGTTGGTGTTTTGCATCTGAATATTTAAGAGGAGAATATTGTACTGTTCAGATTACTTACTTACATGATTAATTAAATAAGGAAATACTCTGGGATGTGGATGAAGATTCCCCTGAAGGATTTGACTCTTGGCCTGATGATTGCCGTGCAGCAGGACTGTGGCCATCTCACGCTGCAGAATCCTGGCACTGCCTGTCCCATCCCTGCCAGTCCTGTCCCAGTGCAGCCTGTTCTGCTACATGGCACCTGGGCAGGGGTGGCACACCCTGAGCCACGCTGGTGGCTGTGTTGAGGCAGGCACAGAGCAGCAGCGTGGAAGCACCGGGCACAGCTCTGTCCCCCACGCACGGCAGCTCCAGTGGCTCTGAAATAATTCCTCCCATGTTGGCAAAGGCAGCTGCCAGTCACCAGCCTGGAGCTCCCATACTGCACGGCTGTGCTTCCAGCATCTCCCTCTTGTTCTGTGTATTTTCCATGTCTCTTTCCTCAGTCTTTTCAGATTAATAGCATTCCAACTCCTGAAGGAAATGCAGAAAAACGGCATGTTTAATTTTAATTTAGGAAAGCGTTTAGGTAGCAGCCTAGTTTTCTCGCTGCTGTCAATCAGGTTTTCTCAAGGCTGACATCAATTAGTTTAAAAATATTGAATGTAATTTTGCCTGACACAACATATTGCAGCCACTGCAAAATATAATTTATTTTAGAAGAAGAAATAATTAAACTAATTTGCATGTCAGTCAGCTGAGCTGGAATACCGAGGAGAGACGCTGAAATGGAAGATGGCTTTTTTCCCTTCCAGTTGCCCTCAGTCAGCACGTGCTGCCCTCGCCTCAATCACGGGCCAGGTGCTCCTCACAGAGCTCTTCGAGGGCAGGTGCCTGCAGCACCCATGCCACGGCCTCATCCACCCTCTGCTTCTCTTCCTGGCACTGGGACCTGCCTGCTGAGCCTTTGCTGCTGTGCTGGGGCATTTTGGGTGCATGCACACAGGTAGAGAAAGCACAGGCCAGAGTTTCTGACCTCGCAGATGTGAATCCTGTGTTAGCTGAGTGCTTTGTGCCTTTCATCACAGATGTGCTCCAACAATCTTAATCACACTTCTGACCATCATAATATCAGTTTATGCCACTGTTACAAAAAACATATCTCAGATGTTTCGGAGATAACTTCTTTCAAATACATCCAACCATTTTTCATTTTTTCCACCTGTAAATCTAGGTACTGGCTCAAAGGAAGGGGAAAGTTGATAAAGCATTAAGAAACCTTCAAATATACATTCTACAGCCAAAATAAAATAATAAGAAAAAAAGCTGATGTGTGCCTCACTGGAAAGGTAGACAAGAGTGCAGCAGTTGCCTTTCTAACCTTGATGTTCCTGGACACGTCAAATTTTGACCCCGTCACTGAGCCAGGAGTAAGCATGAGCCTCAGGCTTCAGCAGTTTTGGAAGGGCAGAAGGAGAGCTTCAATATGACAGGGTGCATTTAGAAAGGTCACTGTGTCAGAGCCATGCCCAGGGATGCAGGATGCACCCCTGGCTCGGGAGGGGATGGCTGCAGGTGCTCAGCTCTGAGCCGAGGAGTGGCCGTGACCCCGCTCCCATGTGCGGCTCCAAGCGCTCCCGGCTCTGCAGCTGGAGCTGGACCAGCATGGCCCTGTGCTTCTGCCCGGCTCAGGCACACACATCCCTCCTCGGGGGCTGGGGAAGATGCTCTCCAAGAGAAGCTGCTTTGCTCAGGATCACCTGGATGTGCAGACCTGGCACGCAGGATCCCAGCAGGTCCTGGGGAGGGTTCGGCAGCGCTGGGTTTGGTTCCTGCTCACAGCTGGCTCCCACACTGTGGAGCACTAAGGGAGGAGCTCCTCCTCTGGGTTACAGTTAAGAAGGGGGAGAGCTGGGATCCTGAATTCTTCCTCCTTTTAGGCTCTATTTCCTTTCCTCTCTTTCTGCTTTTCCTCGTCTTTCTCTCAGCAATCCCAGCCTGCTCCAGAGCTGAGCAGCGGGCATGGTTATCCATCTTCCTGTGGGTTGAGGAGGGGGTGATGAAATGCTGTCATCCTCCTTCTTGCAGGAACTGAACCCTTTTTCTTCCTGCTCATTTGTGGGCATCAAGCACACACCCCGCTGTCTCCCTGGGCTCCCTTCTCACCCCGCTGCCTCCCCCTTTCTTTCTTCCTGCAAGCAATTGCAGTTTATTTCACTGCACCAATATGCCTTTTAAAATAACACATAGTTCTAGGCTTTCAGTCACGACTTCAGCCTCCCTCCCCCAAAAACAACTATCTAATCACCAGAGCAGCTGGTCTGGGTGAGAGGGAGTGATAACATGAGAACCGGGTGAAGGCAGCTCTGGGGAGGGGGCTTAGATTCCTGGCTAATTATGGAGCAGCGCTAAATCTCCTCTCCCCTGGGTCCTCCCCCACCTGATCTGTTGGGGCCAGTATTAATGTTATAGACAAACAGGCAGCAGAACTCCTGCCTGAGCGTGGAGAGAAGCATTAGTTCTGTCACAGGTGCAGCCTCTGGGTAAAACAAAGGAGATGGAGTAAGAGGGAGTTCTCATTTCTGGAGATATATGAGGTGCTTCAGCAAACATCAGGCCCTCCAGAGTGATTTATAATCCTATGGTACGGGCTCAGTGTCCCTCCGGCAGTGTGTGTGCAGCTCAGTGATGCTGCAGTGAGTGGAGGTGTAAATGCTGCCCCACCCCATGGCAGAGTGAACCCCAAGGGAGGGGGGGTCCCCAGGACCACTGCCTGTGTGAGGCTGGGCTGGGAAGTGCCAGGGTGAGAGGGCTGCCCTCAGTTTTACTGTGTGAGCCCCTCATGCCAGCTGGTGGATGGTGCTGTGTTTAAGCTGTACTGGCAACAAAAACCGTGTCAGCACAAGAGGCCTGAGTCCCTGGGCAACAGCCTCATGCCTCAGTGGGGTACATTTGACCCCAGGTCACCTGGGCACAGCAGAGGTGGATGGACACATCTCACCACCAAGCTGTGCCCTCAGTTGATCGCAGCTGTTTCACATCCCAGCTCCATTTGTTCAGCCCTCAGATGTTGCTGCCAGTCTCGAGCACCTATGGATCAGGATCCAGGTCAGAGAGTGATCTCACATTCAAGTTTTCTGTTCCATCTTGGTGCTGTTTTGCTACAGCACAGATCCTCACCACTGGATGGCTGACCCTTATGGCTGGGACTAGCTTTGGCCTGTTCCCATTTTCCAGGGGTAGATCAGGTGGTATTTCAGGAGTCCTTGGCACACAGTCCAGTGGTAAGCATGAACCTCAGGCTTCAGCAGTTTTGCAAGGGCTTCTTTTGCAGGGTGTAATGAGGCTGAAGCATGCTCTAGAGGTGCTGCTGTCCTCTAGGCAGTCTGTGCCACAGGCAGGCAGAGGTGCAGCACTGGCAGCAGCCACAATGGCCTCTGGACAGATGGGGATGAGGGTGTTTGCTCCCTGATAGCAACAGTTGGTCCTTTGTCTTGAAGCTCTGCTTCTCTTTCTGTTTCAGATAACCATTCCCAGGTGTCCAGGGCCTCTCTCCGGATCCGGATCCTGGATGTCAATGACAATCCACCTGAGCTTGCCACCCCCTATGAAGCCTCTGTGTGTGAGGATGCCAAGCCAGGCCAGGTAGCGAGAGTCCCCCAGCCCTGGTCTCAGGCTGCAGGCAGCAATCTGGACCAGTGCCAGCTTTCCCATCTGTCCCCTTCTGCCTGAGAGCCTTCCTGTGCATCCCCTGTCACAGTGGGAGTCTCTGCTGGTCCCACTGAGCCCGTCTGCAGGGCTGAAGGCTCGTCCCTCTCTGGCTGCAGCCAGCACTGCTGCTGGCTGGACCCTGCCTGTGGGACCCTGGGAGAGGCTGTGGAAGCAGCACTGGTGCTCACCTCTGCCTTCTCCCCACAGCTGATCCAGACAATCAGCGTTGTGGACCGGGATGAGCCTCAGAGCGGCCATCGTTTCTACTTCACATTGGCACCTGAAGCCACCAACAACCACCACTTCTCTTTGCTGGATATCCAGGGTAAGTCCTGCTGCACCCAGCATCCTTCACGCTGAGCAGCACCTCTGGCCATGGAGAGGGATGTGGGTTATGGTTCCTCTGTGCCAGCTCTGGGTGCTTTGGGCATGCTGCCGAGCTTCTTGTCAACCTGAAATGGTGGGACTGGTCAGCTAACAGCTTGGATTTCCTCAAGGAGGCTCTGGGAGCTTTATCCCTTGCTGCAAGCAGCTACAAAGCTCCTCTCATGCTGTCTGGTTAAGTCTTTGGTATTTTCAGGGCTCTCAGTGCCTTTCTTGATGGGAAATCTCCAACCTGCCTGCAGGCAAGGAGAGTATATGGATTTATAGATGAGCACACTCCCATTTTGAGCGTTATGATTGATCCCTCTCCAAGGTAAATCCTGGAGCACGGGTTGTCTTGAGGCTGCCATGTGGTGGCCAGCCCTGTGCCCCCAGTGAAGGGGACCAGCTCTGGAGCCCTGGGAGGCAGTGGGGCCACACTGTAGCCAGCCCACAGCCACAATGAGTTCTCTGGGACACAAACTGCAGAGCCTGAGTCCCTGTGGTGTGGTGGCTCTGGGGTGTGCAGTTCCTCTGTTTCCTGGGGCTCATCCTCTCTTTTGGGACACGCAGCCAGGCAGAGCTGTCTGTTCCTCTGGGCAGCTCTGGGGCTCTCTGCATCCCTGAGCTCAGGAGCTCATCCTGGGTGACCTGATGCTGCTGTGAGTGATGGGGTGCTATGCAGGCTCTGCTGGCTGAGCCTGGCTGCTGTTGGATTTTGCAGGCTGCAAAACAGACTGCATTTGTATGGACAGTAACAATCCAGAAAAGTAGTTACCGGGATGCTTCCTATTTTTGTCTGGTGTTTAGGGTGAATTTAGGTGTTGATTGTAGCAGTAGGTACATCAGGGTCCCCTGCAGATACTGGGACCTTCTCCAGCCACATGTGCATGTGCTTTTCACAGGGGCCAGCAGACCACATTGAAATTCTTCTTTGGTTTTGGTTGGGTTTTCTTTTGAAACCGTTTTCTTTCTCTGCTTTTGCAGCTTTATCTGTCAAAAGCCTGGTTTAGTTTGTTCTGAGCTTATCACAGGAGCCCTGTGCTGACGTAAGATCATGCTTGCTCAGTTTGGTTATTAGGGACAGTCAAAATGGAAAAGCTTCAGATGTGGTGGTATCACAGCTGGATATTGCTTTGTGTCCTGAGTAGCACAGCTGTCCCTGACTTGAGTCCCTCTCCCTCTGCTCAAGGGCAGCTGTTCAGAAGACCTTTGCTTCTTATCATGTAAACAGGCTTTAATCCTCAGCAAGATTTTGCCCCACACCCAGCGATTAACTTCCCTCACTTTCTTTGAAGGACCTTATAAAAATGTGCTCAGACACACTGAGCTACACCCGGGTATCCATCCCTGCCCAGACCCTCATGAGGCTCTGAGCTCTGGGCCAGGCTGTCTGCCATGGCCAGGTTGCCATCCCAGAGCCACCACCACTGTTCTGCTCGTCTGGCAGGGCACGTGGCTGGGGGTGTATGGAGCTTAGCAGGGGCTGCTTGGCTCCCTGGCTCTGTGTGGGGGTCCACAGCAGTGGCCTAAGAGCTGGCATTACAGTAGATGCAGGACATGTGTGCCACCATCTCCTCCGGAGCTGCTGCTCTCTTGAGTGGGATGAGGCTCTTGTGGCACAGGGTAATTCTTTGTGCTAAATGATCCCTCGAGCTTTTTGTGTGGTGTAACACTGCATAAAATGAGTAAAAGCTGGCATCACCTCCCGCCTCCTGCTCTTGGGAAAACAAATGTTGTTGCTGCAGGGTTATTCCCAGAGTGTTTGGAGACCCTCCCAATTGCTGAGCAGTACTGTCTTCTACAGCAAGTGGAGGTGGCTGCCTGTGGCAGATGGAGGCACTCCTCATTTCTAAGAGGGTGCCTTGGTGCCATCTCCCTCCCTTTGATTTCTGCCCCCTTCTCCAGTCCATCGACTGCCCTGGGTACACTCACCTTTGCCCCTGCTCTCGTAGCTGTCCTTGCATCCTCCCTTGTGTTCCCCCTTTGCTTCCCTCTCCTGCATTCACCCCTCTTGCACTTGTCTCTACTCCCCCGTATAAATATCAGTGGTGACAAACTGCTACCACCAGCCCATCTGTTTCTTTGTACAAATTTGTAGCCAGTTTTGAAACGTGATTTATAAATATTGCTTTTGCAGCCAAGGAGTGACACTGATGGATGTCAGCACAGATGGATTCTTTAAGCTCTTGCTTAAATCCTCTCTTTTGCTTTGCACCTACTTCACTTGGCTCCTTCGTGCCACCAGAAAGCCACCTTGGGAAGTGACTTCTCAGCAGGGTGGGGACCAGCACTGGCTCAGAGCACTCCTGTTGCAGTCAGGCAGGGCAGGAGCACCTGGAATGGTGGGAGAGCCTGGGGGGCTGTGAGCTGGCAGCAGTATTGGGGCTCCTTCTGGGGTCCTGGCTGTGGCACACAGAGCTGCTGGCTCCAGTGCTTCGGGTTGGAGATGCAAAAACCAAGGGTATCCCTGCAGGTGACCACAGAGCTGAGTTATGGGTGGTTGACAAGAGCTGGGCTTTGGAAACAGCACCATTGCCTATTGGTGTCTCTCTTTCCATGCTTTTGCTCTGTCTGAGGGAGCGCTCACACACTTCCTGATCCATCAGACAAGGAGTAAATGTCACCTGTGGTAACAACAGCACTCATCCAGGAAGAAGATACCCATCATAAGGAGTGACTAAAGGAAGAGATGGAATTAGAGAAGCTGACTGTGTTAAGATCCAACTGGTACCATTCCAAAGACATTCACCATCCTCTGTTTCCTAACTCGCCTTTTGCTGGGTCTTTCTGGCCTGAGAAAATTGATTACAGCAGGATCAAAGGCAATTAAAGCCTGAAATCGTGTTCTCCAAGAAATGCTAATTGTGTTGGAAGGGATGGTAACAAGCATCCAATCCTGGCAACCTGGAAGGAATGCTAGGTAATATGGAGTGACACATGGAGCTACTGACTCCAGGGCTCAAGGGCTCGGCAAGCAGATGTCTGAACTCTCTGCAGGTCTCATTAAGAGCATGTAATGGGTGATAGAAGATCTGAAAATCCTAACAATCAAAAGCAAAATGTTAGGATTTGAGGATTGCCTGAGGATAGAGGAAGCCTCCTCCAGCCCCGCAGGGATGCCCCTCTCAGCACAAGCAGCGCAGATGCTCGTTTGACCGGGCCAGGGTGTGTGTGTAAAAGAGCATCAAACCTCCTCAGGGCTGAGCAAACAGCGGAGCAGCAGTGGTGCTGTGGCCTGGTATCCAGAGAACTCGAGAGAAGGAAGAGGCAGAAGGGAAAAACAGGATGTTTCTTCTACCAGCTGCACCATCTGGGGCTGGAGGAGGTCTGCTCCCTCGGGGCAGCTCTGGCAGCAGTGTGCCCGCAGGCCCAGCCGGGTGCTCCTCCCCAGAGCCCGTGTTCCCAGGCTCTGGTACAGCACAGCAGCTGCTGGAGAAGGGGGAGACTGATGCTCACAGGGCCCTGTGAGTGTGGGAGAGGGAAGGGACATCAAAATCTCTCCTAGCGCTGTTTGAGATTGAGTTATGAGAAGGATTTATTAGTTCAGTCTTTGAGGCTGCCAAGAGCCTCTTTGGAGAGGGAGTCTGGGAGACTTAATTATTTTATTATTCCTAGTGACGTTAAGCTACCACCAGAGTATATTGCATTTCCAAACTTTCCTCTTAGGACAGTATTGATAAGTCCCTGTGTGTTCAGCTCATGTCAGTTCCTGCCTTGTCCGGTGTCCTGCTCCTCAGGTGGACAGAGGGGCCATCTCCTGCCCTGTCACACAAGGTGATGTAGCACAGGATAATGTCACTGCATGATCAGAGAGAGGGTGGCACTAGAAACCTATGAAGAAAATGTCAACTTGTGCAGCAAAAAAGCAGTGATAGTAAAAGGTGTTTGTTGGGGCATCAGAGGACACTCGGCACAGCCGCAGCAGAAGGTGCAGCTTTGTGGGGACTGGGCAGGAAACCAAGTGTGGAGACCCAGACTCGTCTGTTCAGGAAAGCTGTGGATTAACGTCTGCTCACATTCCAGTGCTGCTCCTGAGATGCACTGCTGCTCAGCTCATCACCCCAGAAATGGATTTGGCAGGAAGCTGCTGCGGAGGAAGACACACGAGGGCTGCGGGGCCAGGGCTGCCTGGGCTGTGCCAATGCAAACAAATCTGCAGCAAGACACATCCCAAAGCAGCTGCTGTGGGTCAGCTACACATAAAGAAACAACTGCACCAAGAGAAATGTCGATTGTTTTGTAGGAGGTTGCTTTGGATGCATTTTCCAGGATACACATTCCAAGATCTGGGTGAAATTTTCCCAGATCTGTGATCAAAAGGACTACAATCGTATGGCCAAGCACTGCTTTTTTTGGAGTATCTCAGAGGGGAAGACAGAAGTTTGTGAGTGCAAACACCCGGCAGAGGAGTTCATGGTGGTGGGGAGCAGGGGGTAGTGGGCAGGTGGTGGAGCCATTTCAGTGCTGGAGGCAGGTGATCCCTGCCAGGCTGGGCTCTGGCTGTCGAGCCTTGGTGAGCAGTTTCATTGGTGTACACGTGAAATTTCTGTGGATCTCCCTCCTGGGATGAAGGGTGCCTGTCACCCTGTTCAGGAGATAAAATACAGTTACATGATGTTTAAAATAATGTTTGTAGTTGTGGTTTTTGTCGCTCCCTTGCATCAAGTTTTGGGTCACAGGGCAAACCCTCAGCCCCTTCCTGAGGCAAGATTTCTCTGAGCAGAGCTGTGTGTCATGCTGCTGTTAGATTTAAGTATCAGCTTCTTTATTTTGACTTGGTGGGTGGCAATATTTCTTTTTCAGTGGTGCCAGGTTGCCTAAACTGTCTGGGCTGAGCTGAGGTTGGTGCCTGCCCCTCTGCCACTTGCATGTCTAGCTCCCCTTGGTTTCTAGAGACTGTTTCTAAAAATACAGCACGCCTTGTCGCAGGTCCCTAACAGGAGCTGGAGCTGGCTGTAAACAGAAGGGAGTTGCCAGCCTCCTGCTGCATTTCCAGAGAGGTTTGGTGCTACCCCTGTGTTTACACAGGGCTGAAGAGCAGCTGGGGGAGTTCCCAAGCACTATATTCCATCAGCCCTGTGTGAGGGTTGGGCTGAGCTGCAGTGGAGGGGCAGGGCTGTGTGCTCAGGGATCCTCTGAGCCAGGATCTGACCCCAACCCCAGGCTGGTGACCTGACTGATGTGACAGTGACAGCAAAGGTGGCCTTCCTGGGCTGTGGCCAGAGCCTCGCTCTCTTACAGCGCTTTGGTCTGTCCTTTTTGTCCTGTGGTTTTATCTCCACTCGATCCAGGTGTCTGAGGCTTACTTTTAGCTGGGCTAGCTAGGAGCTAGTCCTGACTTCTTGCTGAGATGGTGCCATTAACATTATTTATGTTAATAATAATAATACACTGCAGCAAGGAGGGGGGACCAGCACCAAATGAGATCTCATTACCTTTGCTCAAACGATTAGCATAACAATATTTTTTTTTCCTAGCTCATCCCTGGTAGGCCACAGGCAGCTCTCAGATGTTGCTGCCACCACACTTGGTTCAGCCTCCTTGCACCCAGGGGCCACTGCTCCCTTGTTCCTCCCGACATCTCTGCCCAGTTGCCATGGTGCTGCTGCCACATGCTGCTCCAGCAGTCTCAGCCACAGTGGCAGGTGTCCCACGGGACAGGAATCTGTGCTCTCCAGTGCCCTGGCTGCCAGACAGAGCCTTTGGGATCTGCTTCCTGGCTGACCAGTAGATCTTCCATCCTGGCTCACCTCCTGTCCCCACTATGCCCTGTGTGCTCTCATGCAGCACCCAATCCATACAGCAATTTCCGTGATGGCAGCAGCCCAAGGGCCAGAGTTACAGTAGATGTCTTTTCCAATGGAGGAGCTGATTCATAGAGAAAGGGGATGGTGTGGCATAAATCAGGTCCAATGAGGAGAGTCTGTAGACAGCAGCACCTTGCCATGAGTGGACCAATCTATGGTTTATTAGATGAAGACTTCAGACAGTCAGCAACAGCTTGTGACACCTGGCTGCAATTGTCACCTGCTGTTCAGCCCCATCCTGCCCATGCTGCTGCTGGCTGGCAGCCTGCAGCACCCCTGAGCAGGCAGTCAATCCCAGTGTCAGTCCCTGTCCCTGCCCTCCCTCCCTGCTCCTGGTCGGCAGCAGCTGCTCCTTGGGTTCATTGCTGGCACCAGGGCCCTGGAGGGTCCCGTGAAGTGGCTCTGTTAATGGGATCTTAATGAGTTGTGCTGTGCCAGCTGAGCCCCTGAAGCAGCAGGGTGGAAGCAGATGGGGAGGAGGATGCCTGACTTGGCTGAGAGGTTTGGAAGAAGCTCTACCTACTCCTTCAGGAGTTACAGAGGATCACAGGGTATCTGGCCCTCTGGCTGAGGCAGGACCATTCACTCATGGCTCTTGGCTTTGGAAGAAGCAGTGTCTGCTCTTGCAGCCTCATTGCCACCTGCAGATCTTTTCTGTTCTTGTGTACATGTCAGCAATTGATTTTTATCCTGATTCTGTGCCACTCTCAGAGGGTCTTTTAGAAGTTTTTCCCCTCTCTCTGTGCCACCTGCATTGTTTGTCAGCTTGGTTCAGAGACTCATGTGCTGCCGTTTCTGTGCCAGGCTCATTCCCAGGTGTGGTGACAAAGGAGAGCCCTGAGGTGCCGCTGGCAAAGGGGAACGTGCTGGAGTGGAGCTGGCCGTGTTCAGGCACTCAGGTTGCAGGGGTCCATGAGCTGAGTCTATGTGATGGAGGAGGGGGAGGCCCCAGGCTCTCTCAGGATGGCTGCTGGAGGTGGTGCAGGAATAGCTCCAGAGCATGGAGGAGCTCCTGGCAGGTCCTGCAGGCTGTGATGTGGGGGTGACTTGGCTGCGGTTTCGCTTGTTCCCTGCAGACAACACGGCAGCGGTGCACACGCAGAGAGTGGGCTTCAATCGCCAGGAGCAGGATGTGTACCTGCTCCCCATCCTGGTGGTGGACAGCGGCCCCCCAGCCCTGAGCAGCACAGGGACTCTGACCATCCGTGTCTGCGGCTGTGACAGCACCGGGGCCATCCAGTCCTGTAACAGCACAGCCTACGTCGTGTCAGCCACGCTGAGCCCCGGCGCCCTCATCGCGCTGCTGGTCTGTGTCCTCATTCTGGTTGGTGAGTGCCTGCCTGTCCCCTGCGTCCTTCCTGTCCTGTCCCAGCTCCACTCCATCAGCATCACGTGAATGTGTGCAGGCAGGAGCTGTGGGCACAGAGCAGGCTTCTCTGCATCTGTCTCCTCCCTGGTAGCTGCAGCATGGGGGGCATGGACCTCAGCCCCTGATGGGGGGACCAGCTCAGGCGTGCTGGGGCTCCACAAGGCAGCCAGAGCAGAGTGTGTGATGCTGCCCAGCAGAACCTGGAGAGCTGCTGGCTCACTCCCTGCCTGGAAAGGCAGGAGCCAAGAGCTGCTTGCCAGCTGTCATGCTGTGCCCACAGCAGGCATCTCGCAGCAGATGGGGTGTGTGCTCCCAGCATGTGGGAAGGTGTGGCAGGTGTGGGGCACACAGGTGTGTCCTTACCTGGAAAGGTCAGTGTTAGAGCGTGTGTGAGTGTGTGGGCAGGATGCAGAGCTGGGCTGTGGTCAAACCAGCGTGCTGCCTAGGTCAGGACCTGTACCCCAGAGTGCTGCTGCCTGCCAGGGGCACACTGGCACAAACTGTGCTGGGCATGGGGAGCATGTGCTTCTGTGCCTGTGGGAAGGGGCTCTGAACAAGGGATGTTGGAGTGCCATCAGGTTTAGCACAGGACAGTTGATGGATGCAGCTGCTGAAAGCCCTCTCTGGCCCCAAAGCTGGCTCCTGGCTGGCTCCAAGGGCTGTCCAGACACCTGTGGGAGCCAGCACGTTGTTTGGTGAGGTCTCCTCTCCTTGGCATGGCTCCACTCCGTGTCTCCTGCAGCATCTCCGTTCAGAAAACCCTTTCCCACAGGGTGCACTTTACACTGGTTTCATTTTCCAACGCAGTGCAAACAAATTTCTGCCTAATTGCCCAAACGAATAAAGTGCACATCGGTGCTTTAAAGGTGATGGGCTGAATGGATGATGATCCAGGACACAGCTGTGGCTCGCTGCTCGGGCTCTGTGCCATCTGCTCCACATTCACCCACCCAACTTTTGCCTGCTACTGTGAATCATGCACCCCGTTTTCCTACTCATCTGCAGAACCCATCCGTTTGTCTGTCCAGCTGTGTGTTTATCCATCGCTGCCTCCTGTCTCGGTGGTCACGCTGCATGGCAAAGGAAGCTCCCAGTCTGCCCTGGAGCTTGGGAAAGCCTCTCTCCAAGCCTGTGCACAGCACGGCTGCTACTTGATGAGCCTGGCTGATGGGAACCGTCTGGCATGCCGGCAGGGCTCCCCGTGCCAGGGGTGCTGTGCCTCCACACCTGCCACCAAGCAGGAGTCATCCTCACCCTGCAGGAGCACGGCATTCCCGAGACTCTGCCCACATCTGACTGTCTCTTCCTTTCTCAGTGCTGGTCCTTCTGATCCTCACGCTGAAGCGACACCACAAAAGCCACCTGACCTCTGAGGATGACGAGGACATGAGGGACAATGTCATCAAATACAACGATGAAGGGGGTGGTGAGCAGGACACAGAGGCCTATGACATGTCAGCCCTGCGCAGCCTCTACGACTTCAGTGAGATCAAAGCTGGTGATGGAGGTGGGGGGCCAGGAGAGGGGGGCCCAGGCAGAAACCCAGCCTCGGAGCTCCATGCCCTCCCACAGTGGGTGCAGAGCCCAGACCTGGACTTCTCTGTGTTCAGAGACTATATCTGCAGGAAGGTGGAGCAGGCAGACGAGGACCTCTCTGTGCCGCCCTATGACTCATTCCAGACCTATGCCTTTGAGGGCTCGGACTCCCCAGTGCCCTCCCTGAGCTCCATCAACACCTGGTCCAGCGGCTCGGAGCAGGACTTCTCCTACCTGGGGGGCTGGGGGCCACGATTCCGGCAGCTGGCAGCGCTGTACGTGGGGCGCAGGGGCGAGGAGGACGGCGAGGAGTCCTAGCTGCCCCTCCAACCCAGTGGGCTCCGGACACCTCCTGGACTGGGGCTCCAGGCCGTGCCACACGGGAATCGTGTGCTCCTGGCCGGACTCCACGGCTGCCGGCCAGAGGCTGCACCGCAGGCACCGGGCCACTGCTCCTCTGCAGCTGCCTTTGGCTCGGGTGGGCTCCACACTCACGTGGGGAGCCTGGGGAGCCCAGAGGAGCCACCGGGCTGTCCTCATCTCCTCAAAGCCAGTCTCCATTAAAGCACTACGCATTGACTTAAGAAGGAGAAAATCTAATTCAAGAGGGTTTGGAGAGGGTTTCTCCCCCACAAATTATAATTTAAATAGATCTGTTCGGTGATCCCTATCCAGGAGAGGAAGAGCAAACCGGGAGCCTTTTGTTGTCTAAATTGTTTTTGTCACTTGAGTCAGAGCATTTAAAGAGCTTTGATTTCTTTAAGAGCTTTCCTTGCTGAGGGAAACAAGCTTTTAACTTCTGTTCAGATTTTTCCCTCCTAAGTTTACGTGCTTTTTGAAGTCTTCCTTCTCGCTGCTCCCCGTGGGCCTCTCGGTAGCTCCTGGCTGCGGGCATGGTGTTGGAGGGAGGATGCCAGGCTGGGATCACATCCTGCACAGAACGGCCGCTCTCCTCAAACCAGGTTTCCCTTCCGTGCTGCAATCACTTCACCCCTGTATTGTGGTCACAGAGGTGCTGGTGATGTGAAGGGGATCCCCAACACTCCCTGCACAGCAGACATTGTCTGTGAAGTCCTGGTGTGCCCCACAGCCCAGTGACAGACAGGGACGTCCCACCTGTCACCAAGGCGCGATGTGCCCTGGGCCACAGAGCAGCTGTGCTGCTGGGGAATTCCATCAGAGCATTCTGGGGGGCCCAGAGCAGCACCCCCAGGTGGGATCTGCCAGCCCCTCACACAGGACCTGGGGTTTGTAGGGCTCCCAGCCAGGCACTGGCTGTCACCAAATGGTGTGAGCTGCACAGGGCAGCAGGCAGGGTGTCAGTGCTCCTTGGCCCACTGTGGCTGGGGGAGAGCTGCATCCCATGGAGGACTTTGCTGCAGGGTGAGGGAGAACCCTGGACCGCTGGCTGGGAAGAATAATTCCTGCTTGCACCTAGCTGACAGCAGAGCATCACCATTAGCAACAGAACAGCCATCCCCAGGAGATGTTTGTGAGGCCAGAACCTGCTGGCACAGCTCTGGGGCCGAGCTGGCTGCAGGTTGGGCAGCACGTCTCTGACACCTCGGGGTACCCAGGCTGTCCCCACCCCAGCACAGTATCACACAGCAAACCAGCATGAGCTCCCAGCGGGACTGCTTTTGCATGCAATTCCTGGGTTTGGGAGGTAGGTGATGAGGATGCCAGTGGGATGTGCCATTGCTCTTCAGGCTGCAGATGATGCTGGAAAAAAGCACTGGGTGCCCAGTGCCTTCCCAGCCTGCCAACTACCACAGGGAAAACTGAACAGCCTGTAGAGTGATGTCCTTGCACAGCACCTCAGGCCATCCTGGCTGGTGCAGCTCTTTATCTGTTCGTGTTGGGAAAAAATCAATTATATCATTGATAGGTAACTGATACAGTCTCCCAAGGCCTGACACATCCTGGGCTGCCAATGACAAACATTGGGTTTGTCCTTTTTAGTTTAACCACAGACACTGTTTTCTCTCCTTGGAGAAGGTTTAACTGTAAATGTACATGCGTGTCCATTTTTTTACTGCGTGTTGCTTCCCGGCTGCTGGCGTTGGTCCTTTGGCTGCAGCACGAGACCCGGCAGCGGAGAGGGACAGGACCTGTCTTTGCCACGGTGCCTGCCCTCAGCTGCTCCTGCCCACTGCCACCACGGCCCCTGTGCAAAGCCCCAGCTTGGCTGATACCGGGACCAGGAGCCCCTGGAGGGACCAGGGTCCCTCTGAGGAGGCGATGGTGCTGTGGCTGGCACCTGTGCCCAGCGTGCTGCTGGTTCACTGTGATGATGCTGGGGAGGCAGCAGGGCCCTCGAGTGCCAGCTCTGGCCACGCTGTCTCAAGCACGTGGCACCCCGCACCTCCCAGCAGGAGAACAGAGAAAGCCCTCTCTTTCCTCAGGAATGTGTTCGTGTTTTCCCTCTGGGCTGCAGAGCTGTGCCCGAGCCCCTCTGGCACTGGCCCTTCCTCTAGCCAAGTGTTGTGCAATAGCAGGGCTCTGTCCTAGGAGATGGGGTCTGACAGGGTACGTGTTTAGCAACCCTCCCAGCGGGTTCTCCCCCATCCCTGACCACCCCTGCCCAGCCCGTGCTCCCTGGCGCGCATGCACGCACGCTTGCGTTTTACTTTCTGTCCCACGTGTAAATACGGGAGGAGCGTGGTACCGAGTGGTCCAGTGCCGATAGATCCCGTGCTGAACGATCCAGTACCGAGGGATCCGGTACCGAGCGATCCGGCCCCGCCGCGCTGCCCGCACCCCCTGCCCGCCCCCGCAGGAGGAGCTGGCAGCTGCCACCATGTCTGATGGAGTCACTTTGGTTTTGTTTCTCTACCCAGATGAAATTAGAAGGTTGATTTCCTCACCCTTGTTATTTTTTCAAGGTCTTTCTGGGACCTGGAAATAAATTATTTCCTTGTCGTCTAGCCTGAGTCTTACGTGCTTTTTTTTGTCTTTTTTTCTTTCCTTACATCACCCTGTCATTGTGGTCCCTTTGGTGGCTTCCACGAGGGGCTGGGTGGCTGACAGGCTGCAGCATGTTCCCACTGGCAGGATGCTGTATCTCTGGCTTCTTCTCATTTCTCATTGAAATGCTCATCAGAAAAAGCTTCTTCAAGAGAAGGGTCAATTTTTTTCTCCTGAACTTGAAGGAAATGAAAATGAACAATGAAAAATAATGCCCTTGGTTTCCTCTATCCTTTCAGGAGAAAGTTGGGTTGTGCTTTGAGCAGCTCAAACTATTCTATGATTCTCTAATTCTTCATGGCTTCAGTGCAGCTGAACATTGTCAACAGTTTTGGAACCTGACCCATTCTCATTTTGGTGATGTTGTGTGTTACAGCAGTGTTCAGTTACTGGCAGCAGCTAAAAAACCCTCCTTCAATATTAAAACTCAGTTTTAATATTGAAATTATGAAAATAAATTACATTCTGGCCTGACCACAGCTAAATCAATTGCTGGTGGTTTCCTTGCTGGCCAGGGGCTGGGGAAGGATCAAGGTGCTCATGGCAAAGAAGGCCTGGGAAACCTCACTGAGGTGGCTGCAAATGCTCCAGCAGCCATCAGTGTGACAAGGACACACCATGGAGGGATGGAGCAGGCACAGAGAGAGGGGACACAGCTGAGCTCGGTGGTGGCCTCAGTGTAGGTCAGCACATAGAACAGGCAGACTTTAAACTGCTCCATAAGGCAACAGTCATTTAAACAGCATCTTGCAGTCCTGGCTCCAAAACAGGATTATTGTTCCCCCAGGTCTTTGAGTGTTTCCTTATCCTTCACCATCCCCCTGCCTCCACTCCATCCTGCTCCCTTGATTATTCACTAAATGTTATGGCAGAAGCATCTGGTGACCTTTGATGACAGCAGTTAGTGGGATGCTGTGGCAGAAGGGGGAAGTCTTGAGGCTGGAGGGTTTTCCAGAGGCACAAGGTGTGCTGTCAGACCTCAGTGTCCACACGGTTTTCCTTCTCACAGTTACACTGAGTCCCTCTACAGCTGCCAGCCTTGAGAAAGACTTCTGCCAGCATCACATTAATTGCCCCCTCACAGCAAGTCTGTCAGTGCTGTGGTCACAGCTGCCTGCTCTGGCAGGTCTGGACACTTGGCCCATTGCTGTTTGCAGAGAGTTGAGCATTGCTGAGTGTTTGTGCCCAGGTTTCCAGCCCAGGTCCTTGGCAACAAGAACTCTCATCCAGCTGCAGCTCTTCAAGTCCTGCTGTCCTACTTCAGGCACCCAAACACTTTAGGACTCTCGAGGCCGGGGCCTGGAGTGTTCTGGGAACTCCACGTTGAGGAGGAGGAGGTGTCTGCAGTCACTGTGCTCATTGCTGTGGAGGTGACAAGTGCCTGGCATTGAGTGTGAGCCTGCGCTGTGCAGGAGGATTTGCTTCTTGTATATTGTGGGGAAATGGAGAGAGCTCAAAGCAACAAATTGCCAGTCAGAACCAGACCCTCCACTACAAAAGAGAAGGATTATTGAGAGCTTTGATTGCAGAAGCATCTGTGAAGATGCTTGAATAGCTCCATGCCTCCTCAACACAGCTCCTTCTGAGGAAATCTTCCTATAGCAGCTTCTCTCTCTCCAGCAGTTGCACAACAGCCTCCTTGCAGAGCAGGGTAAGGGCAGGAGGGGAAGCCAGTCCTGCTCTGCAGATGATGATTCTCGCCACATGGGACGTGACCTGTGACTGTCTACTGGCCGAGTGGCACTTGCCACTGTCACATTCTGAACAGGTCCTACAGGGCTGGTGCTGCTGTGTCCCATCAGCCACAGGCTTCTGCAGCCCCTTTTCATCCCCAGCACAGGGAGACTGCATCAGTCACCTCCAATGCCTGCACTGAGCCATGGCAAGCTCCAGAAGGCAAGGTGTCCAGGTCTCCTCTAGAGAGGTATTTGCAAAAGATGGATGTGATCTGCTGGGATCATTAAGGGGAAGTGAAAAAAGGGCAGTGATACCTTCAACCCCAGGAGGAAAATCTATCTCTGGTAACTGAATGTAGCAAGGCTGTGTCAACCTCTACCTCCCGTTCCCACTGGCAATATCTTGCTCTGGAAGGTGATCCCTTCTCCCCCCATATCCTCTGAGGAAGCTGCTTTATCACCAGAAAGCTGACTCCTTTAACCACCTCCACCACAGCTGATATCCCAGCCCCCTACATCCTTTCATTTACCAAGCCCTTGAGCTCCTTTCAGACTCTCCCTGCTCAGCAAAATCCCTGTTTTGCCCTTCTGCCCTGTGCTTGGTGCTCTGTCTTGTCAGGGCTCTCTTTCTGTGCCACAGAACTCTGGTTTGCGCTCTCTGCTTGCTGTGGCTCTGCTGCCTCCCAGCCCATCCCAGGAGTGTTCCCAGTATCTGGAGATGACCTGGCTTTGTGCTAGGCAGCAACAGTTCTTGCTCCCCTCTCACTGCTGGGAACAGAGCTGTGTTTCCAGACAGCTGTCACAGCTCTGTCATCACAGCCAGAGAAGCTGGAGAGAAACAAAATCATTGAATTTCACTTGGTCCTGGAATTGTGTTCTGTGCAGTCAGTGGGGCTGAGGCCACCCCTCACCTTGCTGAGCAGCCAGGGCAGTGTGGTGGAGAGCTGGTGCTCCTGCTGCCAGTGGGGCTATGTCCTCTTGGGATGCTGGTGCCATGCTGAGCAGCCAGGCTGGCCATCATCTGTCACTCACACATCCCAGCCTGGGCTTTCTCCAGCCTCACAATCCCTTTCCAGATGAGTGTGGATTTAATGACTGTTCTTCAAATTTTTATGGAAGTACCTTGGGCTTTGCAAAGCTGAATCCAGCATGGATGGGCAGAGTCTGAAGTAGCTGGGATACACAGCAAAGCACAGCCAGGGCTCCCCGCGCAGCAATCACACAGCCCTGGCCTTCCCATGGTCCATCCCACCCTTGTGAGGGGTCAAATCTGGCATTTAACAGCGTGACATTGGGCAAGAAAGAAAAGGTAAAAGCAGGAGCCCAGTGCCTTGGTGTTTGCCTCCCCTAGGCTGCAGAGCGAGCCACACCATCCAGCCACCCCTTCTGCTGCTGGGTGTGCCGTGGGCCGTGGCTGGGAGGCCAAGTGCTGGTTCTTAGACATCCCTCATCTGTAGGCAGTGCCAGCGGGTGTTTGTGGCTCGGGGTTGTTAACTGCCCTGTCCAGCTACACTGCAGCTTTATAGACATCCATTTTTCATCTCCTTCACTGCTGTGGAGGAGCTGCTCAGGTGAGCACGAATTGGTCCAGCTTTTCACTGGGGGAACAGCCACCAGCCATTTCTAAGCAGAACAGATCCCCTTAGCTTGTGTTTTAACCACGGTAATTCGTGGAGTTTTAATCCCTCTTCTGCTTTGGGAAGCACGCGTTGCCATCCACCCTGGCAGAGGCAGCCCACGGCAGCCTCCACTGCGGTCAGGAGTCACTCACCTTTAGCCAGGAGCCAGGCAGCTGTTGAAATCCCTTCACACTGCACGCAAATTAGGCATTGAAAACACTCATTACAGGCAACATGACACGCCTTCATTATTCCAGAATAATTGTCTGAAAAGCTCAGCTCGAAGCACAAGCTTCACTTGGTGCAGGAATGTGATAAAAAGAAAACAGGAAGTGCAATCAATGCTTGTAATCCTTTTAAATAAAAAGGTACTTGCTAGTAGCTGCCAACATCTTTAAAAAGCTGTGATTTCCCCGGAGAGAGCCCTTATCAGCTACGACTGCGTGTCATTCTGGCTGTCTGTCAATCCATCAGACTTCAGTGCCACTGACATTAAGAAGCCAGGCGTTAAGATTATCACATTTACCCGTAATGTAGCACAGATTGTGTTGACATTTGGGAAGTATTCCACCACAGGAGCTATTTGACTTCAATGCTTTCTTCCTGAAGAAAAAAAATGCTTTGAAATACTGGAGGGCAGGCGCCTGCTCTGCCTGCATCATGCTGGCAGGAGGAGCAGGAGGGTGCACAAGCGATGTCCCAGGATGTATCCCAGGAATGCTGCTCTCCTGTTCTTTGGCTGCACCTGGCATGGAGCAGGCAGGTCTTTGGGTTGGTCGAGGAGGGTTCTCCTGTGCCCTGCCCTGAGGCAGCTGTGGTACAGTCTCCACAGAGACCCAGAGAGCAGCACCATCTGCTTGCACCCCTCCTTCCTCCTCCTGGCACTCCTCCTCTTGAGAAGGTCTCGGCTCTGTCCACAACGGAGAGGGGGATATTCCAGGCTAGGCCATGGAAACAATAGTAAATGACCTAAAAGGAACTGATTAATCTCTTTAAATAACTGTGAAGCCGTTTTCCAGAAAAAGTTAATCTACTCTAAATGGCTCTGGTGCTTTTCTTGGGCTCCAATCAATACGTGGTCACTTGCTTTTCATGTGTAATTCACAGTAATTGCAAAAGAGCATTTTCAGAAGAAAATTACACTTTGCAAGCAGAAATGCATAAAGACACAAGGGCCAATTGTCTTTGAATCCCAGCACAAGGCATGCTGTCAGACACACTGGTGAGCTGGAGGTGCTTCAGCTTCACAGCTCGGTGTCCTAGGTTCTTCTCTGGGAAGCTGCTGGAGGTGCTGGAGCATGTTGTGTCCAGATGGCTTGATTTGGAGTCTCATCTGCTTGCAGGTCTGGCTGCCAAGGCCCTGGCCTGTGGACCCCTAGCCCACCAGCTGCACAAAGAAGTTGGCTGCAAGATTACAAGGTTGGGCAGAGACACATCCCTCTCCTGTCGCTGCAGACGTTGCTGGGATCCAGAGGCAGCCGTGCTCTTTCCAGGCTGTCCCATCCAGGGCTGCACACAGCCAGCACTGCCCATGCACAGCAGCACCCAGCCATCACCCAGAGCCTCTGGGGCCTGGGATGGGTCCTGTGCACAGAGCTAGTGCAGTTCAGTGCAGATCACATTCCCAGGTCTGTCCTACCCCCTTCATCTCCTGCTCAAGTTTGCGCCAACCAGCGCTTGCTTCATCCGTGCCCAGCCTCGAGCCATGGCTGCCTGATGGTAGGACAGGCATCCCCTTCCAAAGAGTCCATTGCCTTTCCGTCATACACTGTAAAATCAGAGCATAATTTTCCAGAATGTCATTCTAATTCTACTGAGAAAGCTTATTACTTGTGATTTACCCATAAAAAAGCCGGGTGACTTATGCCGGTGTGTCTGTGGGTTTGCCCATCAATCCATCACAGCAGCAGCAGCTCTCCGCAGGGCAGGGGGAGCGGATCCAGGGGCTGAGGTGAGCATGCCACTGTGATTGACACACTGCTTTTGCTGGCCATAAAGCCTCTGACATATTCCTTTTGGCTCGGTGCGGATCCGCACTGCTGAGCTCCAGCACAAATGTCATTAAAACATGTTCTACCCATGGTACCTATAAATAATTGAGACAGCAGGTTTGCACTGTGCTGCAGCTTTCCTCCAGTGAGCTGGCCTGGGGAGATGACCTCTCCTTCTCCCACTCACCCTCTCAGACACAAAGGGGCACCAGACACTCGCCCCACACTAATTTCTCTGAGACATTGGCAGGCCATGCTCCCAGGGCTGGGATCTGGGCTGCTCCCTGCAGGGAGGTGAGTGCAGACCATTGGGCTCCAGACCTTGCTTTTATGGGCCATGAGCAGTGCCTGGCTCCTGCCTGGGGCACTGCCACGTGTGGATGTGTGGGCAGAACCTGGCAGGTGGGTAGAGGAGCCCAGTGATCTCAGTGAGTCAGGAGCAGTTCCCGGTTGTCAGTGCCCACCACTTCCCAATCTGTTGAAGTTTCCAGAGCTGCACAGGGCAGCACCTGCAGGTCTCCCTGTGCCAACACATGGCCCACATAGTTAATGCTATCTGAAAGAGTTTAATGGACTCAGATGCATTTCCAATACTGTCACTAAATGTGTAGGAAATTCACAATCCATGGCTGAGAATGCTGTTTGCTGCCATGGCCTTGGAAGCACAGCCTATCCCTGAACTCAGCTTTCCCCACTCACCTGGCCAAGACTGGTGGGAGCATCCTGTCCCTTGTGAGTCCCACCACGGTGTAGTACCTGCCACCCATTCTGTTCACCAGTCAGACCCCTCCAGCCCTTCTGCAAGTCCTGGCACAAAGGACAAGTGCAGTCCTTGATCGGGGCTCCTGCAGGCCATCAGGTATGAGCTGTGGAATGGCAGATGAGCTTACAGGCAAGGCTTCCTTTTGTGGGACACCCATGTGGAACACCTATGAGGGACATCAGCTCTGTCCCTGTTGAGAAGGGCAAGCTCACACCTTCAGCACCAGCTCCCTACACCTCCCATCACATGGTTCTGTCTCCCTTCATACCCACAAACAGGTTTTTTCTTTCCTTCCTTCTCATGACAGCCACCAGCTCCCCCGTACCAGTGGGAGTCATTAGCAGGCATCACGCTGGCAACGCGCAGTGTAAATATGGAGTGCTGATATCCCACTTTGCCGTGCTGGGAGCAGCAACCCCAGACTGACGCTGTTCCCCTGGCAGCTCCCACCCATCAGTCTGACTCTGGATGTTCTTTAGATCCACAGGCTCCTTCTGGCTCCCTGGGTTCAGGAGAGCACAGTGTGCGAGAGCTGTGTCGTGGCTTCACACGAAGGCTCATCCATCGCCAGCACAGGCACACATGGAGCCACAGCAAGGTGTTCTGGCGATGGAGGAGCCACCTCCTGCCCCAGGGACACACCCTGGGCTGAGCATGGCTGTCCTGCCCCTGCACACACACGTACAGGGTGCTGGGCACGTGCCAAGGCAGGTGCTGTGTGCGTGTGGAGGTGTGCAGCCATGCAGAAGCATGTGTGTGCTGAGGCAGACGCTGTGCTGTGCAGTGTGTGTGCCCTGACAGATCATGGAGGTGTATTAAATAGCAGCTGTCGGGCTCTTCCCGAGCACAGCAGTAACACAGTTGGGACCATTGTGATGTCTTCTTAATTTAAACTCGTGTTGTCTTTCAGCCACGTTCTAATGAGGGCTAATGGGAAGATCAGCTTGCTGTTTGCCAGCGTTGCTGTGTGCATTGCCATGGCCCTGTCACTCCTGCAGCCTGGATGTCCTCACTGGCTGGTGCCTTTCCCTGCCTTGCTGCTCTGATGGGAAGAGGGACTCGGGGTCTGCTCCCTCCGGAGCTCATGTGGCATGTCATAAACCATTCCACCATGCCAACTTCTCTGACCACACAGCAGCAGGACTCATTTGGGGAGCAGAACCTCCAGGTGCTGTCCATGGGCACCCCCCGGGATCTCCAGGGCTCCCTTGTGTCACAGCAGCAGCAGTGCCAAAAGCTCGACTGGCCCCTGTGGCTGGGACACCCACAGTGCTGTCATATCCTCGCACATCTCTGCAGCCTCAGGACAGCCACACGCACCCTGGGGACCCTCCCCTTGCAGAAGGGACAGCCATGGAGTCTGTGTCACCCCTCGTGCTGCCCTGCTGTGACCCAGGGTCTGCACAGGGTACAGCAGTTGCTGGTACCTAGAGGAGTGATGGTTTGGCCACAGCTCAGTAACTTTTTGTCACCTGCCTGCCCATCCTGGCTGGCATGGCTGTGGTGCTGGTGCTTGGGGACAGGGCAGCTGTGCATGGCACATCTCTGCTCCACAGGGCTGGGGCTCATTTTCCCTCTCTCTGTGCCTGTCCCCAGCTCTCCCTGCCCCACAGCCACACGTGCCAGCTGCACAGCAGGACACTGTCCCAGGGCTGCCGGAGGGGCTGCCTGAGGATGCCAGCACCGACCCGACGGAGCGGGAGCGGAGCACAGGGAGCTCCATGGTGGCAGCATCCCTGGAGCTGCTTCTCCCAGCACTAACCCACACATTTATCAGGATTAATGAAGCGTGCAACAAACGGATCGGGGAGGCAAAGAAAGCAGCAGAGACAGAGCCAGCGGCTGGCAGCAGGCAGGAGGGAGATGAGGGGGTGTGTGGAGCAGGGATGCTGGCCAGGGCTGCACAGGAGCAGCACACCTCCCTGGGTACATGCTCCCAGCTTCCCACATGGACACACAGGAGCGCTCACGTTAGCCCATCATTGTGCATACAGGCATGAAGAAAAGAGAGACAGTCTTACCAGAGATCAGCCATCAATATTTGAAAAAAAGCCATTGAATACTAACACAGCCACTTATGCCATATTTGCATACTTGCTTAATAAAAAATTACGGCCATTCAAAGCTCAATCATTAATTACCCAGCATATTTTTGTTTAACTCCCTCCCTTTTTTATTACAGACTAAGCTGTTTTCCTGCTTATTCAGCAAAAATTCCTTACTCTTCCACCAGGACGAGACATGCAATAAATATGTACTTATTAAGTGTGCATTACAACTGCACGAGCTGGGAGAAGTAATAACAGGCCCAACATAAAGCTGAAGTATTTATGCATGTACCTAGGGCCACTTTAGCTATTTATTTTCACAAAGAAATTAAATTAGATAGTTTGATAGCTCTCAGTGTGACTATGGTGGGAATTCACATAGGCCTCAGCCTGTCAGGTGGGGATGGGTTTGAAAGCACAAACCCATGATGAGGAGATGCTGCAGACATCCTGACAAGCCAGATGTGCTGGGCAGGAGTCCCTGCCAGGAGGGTCAGTGCCCAGCCAATCTCCTCTGCCTCCCAGCTGGGAATCCCATGGGAACACCAGGCAGGCAGGATGGACAGCAGGCAGTGAGGATGGACACCAGGCAGGCAGGATGGACAGCAGGCAGGCAGGATGGACAGCAGGCAGTGAGGATGGACACCAGGCAGGCAGGATGGACACCAGGCAGTGAGGATGGACACCAGGCAGTGAGGATGGACACCAGGCAGGCAGGATGGACACCAGGCAGTGAGGATGGACACCAGGCAGTGAGGATGGACACCAGGCAGGCAGGATGGACACCAGGCAGTGAGGATGGACAGCAGGCAGTGAGGATGGACAGCAGGCAGGCAGGATGGACAGCAGGCAGGCAGGATGGACACCAGGCAGTGAGGATGGACAGCAGGCAGGCAGGATGGACACCAGGCAGTGAGGATGGACACCAGGCAGGCAGGATGGACACCAGGCAGTGAGGATGGACAGCAGGCAGTGAGGATGGACACCAGGCAGTGAGGATGGACACCAGGCAGGCAGGATGGACAGCAGGCAGTGAGGATGGACACCAGGCAGGCAGGATGGACAGCAGGCAGTGAGGATGGACACCAGGCAGGCAGGATGGACACCAGGCAGGCAGGATGGACACCAGGCAGGCAGGATGAGGCTGCCCACTACTGGGACCACAAGCGACTCTTTGTGGGAAAAACACAGTGGTACAGTGTCCTTGGAGAAAACTGCTGGGGTGTGAAGAGGGACAAATTTTCTCAGGAAAATTGACTTTTCAAACCCTTCTCACTTGAAAGAATCCCAGCGCCTTTGTGAGTGTTTAACGCCCACTCTCCATAGATGCCTTTGACAAGAGATGTGACACCTGCCCTGGACAGGAGAGGGGATGAGGAAGGCAGTGCCACCCCCCTCTGCGCCCCCCAGCCCTCACCACCCTGCGGGAGGCCCCGCAATTAGTGAGCGAGCTGATTAGCGCTGATTGCGCACACGCCGCCTGCAGCGGGAGCCGGCGGTGCTGCCTGCGGGGCTGCCCCACCGCCACCCCGCACCAGTGCCACCCCAGGGCACAGCCGAGGGCACCGAGCCCGGGGGCTCTGAGCCTGGAGGGGACACCGAGCCTGGAGGGGACACCGAGCCCGGGGGCCGCCTGCCTGTTCACATGGGGCTGGGACCACCTGCAGCACCCCCTGCTCCCCAGGGAGTGGCTTCCCCTTGGGCTTGTCCCCTTGGTGTCTGACATCCCCCTCTGCCTGTCACGCAGGTTCCTGATGTCTCCGAGTTATTAAAGATGGGATTTTTAAATAGCACAGAGGATGTACGAGTTTTGCCGTGTCAGCACGGGGGAGTGACAGGAGCTGCTGGGAACCAGCCCAGCCCCGGCAGTGACAGTGTCCTTTAATTACAATTGATGACCTGGCATCTGCCTTCCCTAGTGCTCATCAGCTCATTGCCTCGCAGCAGGACAATGGGACCCCAGGCCCTACCCAGTCGCCCCCTGAACCCAGGCACAGCCTGCTCTGCTCCTCCAATTGCCCACATTTTATCCAATATAAAGGAAACATTGGCAAGATGCCTTCCCGGGGGGCAGAGGAATCTCGGTGAAGTGCCTGGCGCCTGCCCATCCACGTGTACATGGCACCGTGGTCCTGGTCATCCTGTGGTCTCCAGCAGCTCTTCCAATGAGGGCTTGTAGAGAGACCAGCAGCTGCCAAGCTGGGGTGGTGTTTGCTGGCAGAGGAGTGAGAGGAAAACTGCCTGTGCCCGGGGCATGGCTGGGGTGGAAGCACGCGAGCTGAGCGCCGGGGCTGACCATGGATGTGCCAGCTTGCCAAGAGATGTGTGAGAACCGCCTCTCGCTGGTGGAACAGGAGGGAGCACAGCTCAGCAATTACAGCACAATTAGCTCAAACAGCAGGTTGATTGTAAATTGCAGCTCTGTGCCAGCTACAAGTTCGGAGCGAATGGCTGGCGGGAGCTCTCCGTCAGCCCGGCTGTCTCTGCTCGGGTCTGAGCCAAGCAGGAGGTGTGGGGTCACAGCCCACAGCATCCTCTGTGGGGTCTCCTGGCACCTGGCCCCACAGCCTCCCCCTCGAGCTGCTGCAGACACAGGAGAGCTGGTGAGCAGCCCTGTGGCCTTGCTAGTGCAGTTCCTCTATGGAGAGCTGCCAGGAGGAGCTCTGCAGAGAGGAGCTGTTGGCCCTTCTTGGGGCCACAGGGTATAAGAGCCATGCCGCCTTCCCAGAGCATCTCTTGCTCCAGAAGAGCTCCTGGGCCTCCCCTGCTCCATGCTGGAGCCTGGACTGCCACTGGCTCGGAGCCCAAATGAGCAGTGCCACCCATGTGTCCCCAAAGCAGGTGTGCAGGGTGCAGGAGCCTTGCTGGAAAGTGGGTAGTTGTAACACTCCTCTTGCATCCTGTGTGGGGAGCAGCCACAGGGGAGACCACCTCTCAGAGGGGACCCCCAGACCTGTCCCTGTGGGGCAGCGAGGGTGGCTGAGCATGGGCTCAGCTTGCAGGACAACCACCTACAGCCAAGCAGTGAGTGCAGTTGTGCTGCCACGGGGATGTGTGGCAATGAGCCCATGCACTTCTCTTGGCAATGACTGCCTCAAAGCAGCCTGTTCCCTGCACCATCCATGATGTCCTGCCTGGTGTGCAGGACAGGCACTGTCAAGGAATAGGAGGGGACCCCAGAACGGGCTGTTTCTATGTCCAAGCAGTCATCCACCCTAACCCTTGTGCAGAGTATGAGGCAGCCTGGCTGCTCCAGCTGGCCATGGAGACATGGCAGGACGCCTGTGCAGCCCGAGGGAGGGACAGGCTTCTGGGGGCCCACAGTGGAGCCCCACTCACTCAGCTGTGCTGAGGAAACCTCTGGCACAGGTGCAGGACGACTCAGTGCTGCCTGTGGGGCTTGCAGCAATCCCTGTTCCCCAGGACAACACTCCTCTGAGGGATGGCAGAGGGATGCTCACAGCCAGCTTTGGGGATGGCCATGCCCTCAGCAGGGTGTCCCGTTGGCTCTGTCCCCAGACTGTGCTGGCAGTGGGGTCGGTGTGCACGGGGCTGTGTGCTCGGTGGCAGCAGCAGCAGACGGACACCGAGTGTGTGGCAGGGAGGGGCAGGAGGGGCCCATAGCCCGGCTGTCCTTGTGCGTGGGCTGCCGAGGGGCCTGGGGCAGGCGGGGGGCAGCGCCTGTCAGCCTGCTGAGGCTGATGCCTTCCATCTCTGAGTTACTGGCTCGTGTCAGGGCAGAGCTGGAAATGTCAGGGACTGCTGCAGGGTGACCGTGCAGAGTGGCAGATGGTCAATGATGGATTTGTCACTTCAGATTCAGGCGGTTTTTAAATATTCAGCAGAATCGGAGGTGACAGCTCATGGCAGCAGGCAGAATTTCTGTACGTCTCGGTAAGACCTCCTGGCCCCCTGGGAGGGGGGGCACAGCAGGACAAACCCCAGCACCTCACAGCAGTGGCTGGGGACAGCGCAGGCTGGGAGCGTGGTGTGCATGGCCAGGGCTCCCCGTGCTCCCCATGCCTGGTGACCCAGTGGAGGTGCAAGAAGGAGGCTGCTGCTGTGCTTGTTCTGCTCCAGCTGCTCCCTGCGAGCTGGAGCATGCAGGTAGTGCCTGTGCTGCCTGCAGCCACCCCGCTGTGTCAGCACCGGTGCATTGGGGTGTCTCGAGAGCACTGGGGGCTCCCACCAGCTCCACACCAGAGCTGGCACTCCCCAGCCCTTTGGTGATGCCCGTGGCAGCCCAAGAGGCCCTGCAAAGGGCAGTGTGAAGGAGGTTCCTCAGGCAGGGAGAACAGGGGTCTGGGCAGGCCGGTGGTGCAAGGGGTGTGGGAGGCTCAGCTGAGCATGTGAAGTAGCTGGGTCAGCAAGGAAGAGAGATGGAACTTGGACAGGGAGCAGGGTGCCTGCTGGGCTGCATACAGGTGCTCTGCAGATTGCCAGTGGCAGCAGCACTAAGGCAGGACCAGTGCTGCAGTGCTGTGCAGCAGGTCAGGGCAGACTTGGGAGTGATGCCTTCCACAGCTGCTGCCATCAGCCTGGGTCCCACCAGTGGTTATGAGGAGCAGTCACTTCTTGCTGGTGCTTCCTCCTGAGGCACAAGTCATTGTTCAAAAACTGCCTGGTACCTGCTCAGGGCCCCTGTGGTATGTGGGATGGACATGGCCCTGCAGAGCCAGCACAGGAAATGTCTCCTGCTGCAAGAGGTGCAGAGCCAGGATGGAGTGTGGGGTCCTGGCTGATCCAAGGGACAAGGAGCTTTCCCTCCCTGGGGGTATGTGTGGCTGTGGCCACTGTCAGGAGGAAGGCAGTAAGGTCATTGCAGTAATGAACACTCTGGCACTTGAGGACAGGGGCTGAAGTATTGACTCTGCATCCCCTGTGCCTGCTGCCTCAGAGAGAGCTCTGCTCATGCCAGCTGGATTGGCTTATCCCTGTGCCACAGCTCATCAGGTGCAACCACACACACCAAACTTTGCTAACAGTGCAGGTCTTCCTGTACTTCCACCATGTGTGCAGAGGTGCCTGGCTGGGGGCATGAGCAGAGGGATGGCATGCTCCCCCTGGTGCTCCTGTGCTGCAGACAGGTCTGGGTAACCTCCCTGCCTCCCCCCAGCCCAGAGAGTGGTGCCCTTGCAGTACACATTCGCAGTCCAGGCTGGTCATGCAACCCACAGGGCAGGCAGCACTGAGAGGGCTGTGTCTATCAGGGCTGTCTCCCATGCCCCAGCAAGGCAAAGCTCCTTGGCTTTGGAGTGAACAGGTGAAACTGCAGCCCCTTCTTGCCACTGTCCAGCTCTGCCAGGAGCCTGATAGGCAGTCAATGATTAATGCTGAAGTCAAACCCTTCCACCAGCTCCAGCCTCAGAGTGCTCTGCAGCAGTGCTGCAGCCCCCACCAGGGAACCCCACAGACCACCCTGAATGCTGTGGCTCCTCAGCACTACCCTGCTCCAGAGAGCTGACTCCTCTTCATTCCTGTGCCTGCTGTCAACAGCCTGTTCCTCTCTCCTGCACGGGCTGCATGATCGCAGTGGCTTCCAGCAGGGCCAGTTCTCTGCAGCCCAGCCCAGTGCCAAATTCTTCCTCCATTAGGTGCTTCTCTGATCAGCAAGCAGAAGGCAACTTGCTGGTCAGACCCTCCTGGAAGAGCTGAGCTTGGCTCTGGCTCCAGCCTGCGCTTGGAGCAATTTAATATCAGCAGCAGGAGGGGATGGGGAATTAATTTTGGTTGCTGCCACCCCTTCGGGCCACACCTACGTGTGCTGGGTAGTGCGATGTGCTGGCTCCCCCCTTCCTCTGCTGGAACAGCTGCTTGAATTTCCTTGTCCTGCCTTCATCCCTCCTTGCATTAACTGTTTCTCAGCCATGAGGCACTGAAGGGCTGCAGCTGGCTCTGCCCAACAGGCTTGGCCCTTCTGCTGATGGAGAAGGACAAAGCTCTCAAGGAAAGCACAGGCCATAAATCAAGGGCAGCAGCAGCATCAGGCAGCCCTTGGCTCTGAAGGGGCCGTGCAGGGCTCACGAGCACAGCTCAGGTGCTGGTGGCCACCAGCCCCTCCAGGTGACTGCAGTGGGACTCTCGGGTGGGTGCAGAGTCCAGGCTTTACAGGACAGCCCCACACAGCAGCAGGGTGTCAGGTCACACAGCACAACATGCTGTGTCCCCAGCCCTGAGAGACAGCACAGGATGTGTCCCAGCTCAGGTCTGGGGGAGGTGGGTCTGGGGGACACTGCCTGGGGCTGAGCACTCGCCCTGCAGAGGCTCCAGCTGACTCTGAAGAGGTTAAATCTTTCTAATCGCTCAGTAAGACCTTCTCTAAGAATTTATCTACTTTCTGCCTTCCAAGAACATATGGATAAAATCCCCCTGAGCGGGACTTACATTTATAGCATCTATTACTGAGATCAAGGTTAATCCAGAGTAATCTAATGGGGTGAAAAGGACTTTATATAAATCTGTTTTAATCTACGGGACATGATAGCCTGACAAGGCCATCAGAACACTCCTGCACCACTGCTTGGGGCAGTGAGAGGTGCCAGAGTTGCACAGGGGATGCAGGAGGCAGAGCTGGCTCATCCAGCACCCACCAGTCTGACTGCAATGGGGTCAGGAGACTGGCAGGGCTGGAACACGGCTCACTGGGCCCAGGGCCAGGCCAGCTGTCCTGGTGTGCAGCTGCTGCTGGTGCCTCCAGAGAGACTGAGTGACCCTGTCCCTGTAGGGATGTTGTGCCATGGTACAGGGGAGGCTGTAAATGCTCTGAATTAAGAGCCATCCCTCATAGGTGTAATTGATCCACACTTAAAAAGAGGGGATTCAGCAGGGAGACACAGAAGGTGAGCTTCAGTGGCTGCCAGCGCTGAGGCTGTGTCCTGTGTGCTTGCCCATGCTGGGGACCGGTGGCTCCACCGGGGCTGGTGCCTGCAGCACACGCACAGGGCATTCCAGGTGGGCAGAGAGGAAGGACTGCCCCTGCCAGGCTGTCACACTGTGGTCCCTCCCGCACTGCACTTCTCCCACAGCCGGGTGAGTGCACCCACTCTGAGCTGTCCAGCGCCAAGCACTGCTCCCCCTGCCCCTGTGCTCCCCATCCTGCCAGCACCGGGCTCACTCCAGTGCGAGCTCTGCAGCTGTGCCTCTGCCTGGGGATGTGCTGAGCCCCAGCCAGGCCTGGTGCCGCCCGTGCCTGCTCCTGCCCAGGCAGAGAGACACAGCAGCGAGTCCCACGGACACAGGAGGCCAAATAAGACAGTTCTCCAGAGCACGGCGTGTCGTTTTACATCTGCTCAGATGGAGACTGAGTTATCCAGGTCCCTGAGTCCCAGACCCGCCAGAAGACAGTATCTCAGCTAAACGATGCAAAAATGATTTAATGGAGGGAACTAATCAAGGAATCCAAGAGAGACTGCTCACCAAGGGCTGATGCAAGATTCAATTAAACTGCAGCCTTTGTGGGTTCACCATTTTAATTTTCCACAAATTAGCTTAAAAAAGGTATGGAAATGAAGATATTAGATTTTTTTTTAAGTCAAAAGGAAAAATCCTTTGAGGATTATATTAGCTATTTCGCTTTAACAAACATAATTTCTATACTCATTTTCTTGTTTTAATCTCAGCTGTTGAGATACTCTTTCCATTCCAGCTCCAGTGTCAGTGTGGAAGGCTGTTAACCCTTCCCAGAGCAGGTCCTACAGCCCAGCTGCTGCAGTGCCCCATTCCCATGCCAGCCACGGTGCTGGGGCGAGGGCAGCACGATGGCACTGAACACTCCTTGGTCAGTTGGATTCCAGCAAAAGAAGCAAGTCCAGCCCCAGAGCAGTGATGGAGATGCCTCCCCAGTTCAAGGGCTCTGCTCTGTCCCTGCCTGTGCCAGGTTGGACAAGAGGCTGGCTGTGAGTGATTCCAGTGCAGTCAGGGATGTGGATCTGCCTGGGGCTGCAGCAATGCTAAGCTCCAGACACCCCACATTTTCTGTAACTTCACCTGCTTTTGCCCTCAGGCAGCTGGAGATAAACACGGAGTAACAGTGTTGTGTGTCGGCTGTGATTTGTCTTCTGTAAGAGTTTGTCTTGCACTAAGGATCTCCTGTGAGTAATAACAGCTGCTGTTACGGCCCTGCCTCGGCTGGCACCTGCTGGCCTGGCATGCCTGGCCTTTTCCTGCCCTGTGTGGTGCAGCTCCACAGCCTGGCTGGAAGCTGCTCTCCAGCAGGAATGGTGCCTTGAAAGTGTCAGGGCTAGTGGCTGGTTCACTGAGCTTTGCCTGGCCACACAGCCTGTTCCTCTCCCTGGGTTCCTCTCCCTGGGTTCCTGCTCATCAGTGGAAAACAAGTCCCCATCAGCAGCATCACTTTCTGGTGTGGGGGCTTTGCCAGGACCACAGTGGGTCTGGCTGGGCCACCCTGGCCAGGGCTGGCATGGCCAGGCCATGGTGCCAGGCATGTGCTGAGGAACATCATCCACAGACCCCCTGCTCCCAGGGTGGGATGGGCTGCTTCTTGCCCTCTCCTCCCAGCACCATCTGCACCTCTGGCACAGAGGCTCATCAGGTGCCACATCCACCATCCCACCCTGCTTGCACCTTCCTGTCCTGCACTGTCCCCTCCTGGATCCCGCCTTGCCCCATGGCAGCTCCATCTGGCTCCTGAGTGACCTTCAGCTAGCAGCTCCTGGAAGCACCTCCCTGTCCCCTTCCTCTGTGCCTCGAGCGGAACGGAGCTTCATTTGTCACTGTCTCTTTTCAAAGGTCCAATCTCTTGCGTGGGGTCACCTGGCTGCTCTGCCAGCAGCTCCTCGTGCTGGCACAGCTCTGCTGCAGCCGCCGCAGCTGCCAGTCCGGGATGCGTCATCCCTGTCCCCTTGTCCTTGGGGTCCTGAGTGGTCCCCTCTCTGCCCATGGGTAAAGTGCTCCCAGTCAGAGCCCAACCCACAGGTGTTTGCAGCACGCAGCTGAGGCTCGGGGCATCCCATCCCCTCCTCATGGAGAGGAGCAGCAGAGCCAGGGACACGGGGCCTCTCCTGCACCACCCTCCCAGAGCAGTGCAAGGCTGGCTGGGCACAGGTCTGGCCGTGGCTGGGACCCTCCCCACCCTGCACACACTGAGCCCTGAGTGGAGCTCAATGCAGAATTAATTTGTCATATTGACACTGATCGTTTATTAGGGAGCAGAGTGGAGCCCATTCATTTAAACAGAAAACATTTCATCTTATCTCCTGCCTTTTCATGCCTCAGCTCTCACTCTTTAACCTTGGACAACGAGACATTCATAATTTCCTCACTGGCTCTATGGCTCCTCTAGATAAGAAACTTATTTTTTAATCTTTCTTTCTATTGAATTTTAAACATGTTCCATTACAAAACCTGATGCACATAACAACATGTTTCACCCAGCATTAATGTGGCCATGCTGTGCTGCAGCCTCTGCCCTGAGCTGAGATTATGGCTCTGCCGTTCTCTTGGAACCCAAGATCCAGGGAGCAGCTGTTTTTCCAAATGACTGTAGGGGCTCTGGCAGTGGTGCAGGGGCTGGCAGGGCCCAGGCTCTGGGGACAGTTGACAGCAGGGTGCTGCCTGCAGAAGGTCTGTGGGGCTGGGGCTGCCCACTCCAGGGATTGTAGCCAGTGGGACTGCAGGGGAATATGTGCTACAAGAGGAACATGTTGTCACCACCTGATGGTTTTCAGCAATTCCCACTTGCTCTAACATGGTCTGAGCTTGGGAAAGCATTTCTTGTTTGGGGATGGTTGCTGGAGAGCTGATGCGTGACTGGGAGCTCTTGCAGCCCCACACAAGCCCCACTGCAGCCCCACACAGCAGTGCAGGGTCTGCCCCGGCCCAGGGCCAGGAGAAGCTGCAGAGAGATTTGTCTCATTTCCAGTCCACAAAGCTACTGCCCCGACAACAAATAGCCCCACCAGGGCCCCTACAAGGAGAGGCCATGATTGCTTTCCATGTGCAGAAGAGCCACAGAGATAAGGCTTTCACCTCCAGGCTCTGCTGAAAAATTAGGGATGGGAGGTGGGAGGGAGCAAATTGAGATAAATGAGTGTGTTGCATGGCATCCTGCCTGCAGGATGCTGAAATAAAAAATCAGTAAATAAAAAATCACCAGTCTTTATCTGGTCAGAGTCTGAATGGGCTATGTGATAAGTGTAACGGATGAGCCTGCCATGAGGGCCTCTGAGAGGGACCTGCTGGCCCTGGTGCCACGTGGGAAGGCACCTGCTGGCCCTGGTGCCACGTGGGAAGGCACCTGCTGGCACCGGGGACACAGCAGTGGCACGCACAAAGGGCCAGGGCAGCAGCTCTGCTGTGACACGCTGGGTCCTGTCCCTCTGAGTGCACCATGCTGGCTGCTGCACCAATCCCAGGTGGCTCTGGGAAGGGCTTGGCTCCTTCCTCAGTGTGAAATGCACTTTTCCAAGTCGTCCTTCACAGTGAGAAAAAGGCAGATCAGATGCCGAATTAGCCTGCGAGAGCTGTGTTCCCGTCTCTCTTATCTAACTCACTGTAACAAGCTCTTTGCATTTATTCTACCAAATGTGCTGCAGAATTGCGTTACAGCTCATGGCTGCGAGCCATCTGTGGAGAGAAATCCAGTTATACCTTGTATAATAAGTTCCTGACAATCTTACAGAGGACTCCGGGTCATAAAAGTCTCCCAGTTTTATCGCCAGTAACAGACACGGAGAGAAATTAAGTTGTCTTATCAAATTTAGATAATATATATCCCTCTGGAGTGGAAGGTTTCTGATGGATCTTTTACAGTATTAGACCATTTAGAGGGGTGAGCAGAAATGCACAGTGGGGGTGGGAGAGCAATGGGGTGCTGAACACCCAGGGGCACCCAGGAGCAGGAGTCCCATAGCCGCTGGGCAGAGACCGGCCCTGGGGAGCCCTTGGAAAGCACAAGGGAGGCGAGGGCTGTTTGCAGGCAGGAGCCATGCTGAGAGCTGGGCTCTGCTCCTGCCTGGCTCACCTCGAGCACTCTCATGCAGCTATTAATGAAAGCAATAACCTCCAGCATCCTGATACGCACACTCCTTCCCGCTGCCTCCTGCGCCCGTCACTGCGGGCAGAAGGAGCCACAGGATGTCTGTGGAGTTCCTGGGTCCTGGGATCTGCTGAAATCAGGAGCCAAGCCCTGCAGGAAGGCTGGACATGGGATGTGCCTGTCACGTGTCCGCTGTGGCCAGCGCAGGGATGAGGATTCCTGGTTCTGGAAGGGTCCTGCTGTGGCAGCCTGCACAGTGTTAGCCCTGCCTGGGCTCTCCTTGCAGCAGTTGGCAGGGAAAGGAGTGCTGCTCCATTCAGGCAGTAATTTTAAGCTCCCTGGAGAAGGCTCCCTGCTGATCCCATTGCCCAGGGCTTGGCCTGTCCCTGCCCCTGGCTCAGGTGTCAAAGCTCCTGCAGCCAGGACGCTGAGACAGGGATGGTCGCCACGTGGACTGACCTGTGGCCCCTGGCCAACCTCTCCCTCCTGGGGGACCAGCTGCCCACAGGGATGGTGCTGGTGGCGTGGGAGGGCTGGGATCCTTGGCACACCTGCTCTCTGTTCAATATTTAGTTTCTGCAGAGGCAGAGAGCAGTAGCCATGGCAATGCAGCGGGCAGGCCCAGCAGCACCGGTGTGCCGTTTATTATGAGCTGAACAGTCTTGGGCACTGGGAATCAGACACATGCCTCCCCCGAGAGCCCTGTGCTAATAAAAAAAATGAATCCTCACTTACTGATCTCTGTATTTTTAAAGATCGGTTACTCTATCTTTTCCTTTTTCATTCATTTTTAAAAAATCTATCTTGCCGTTCAGGGCAGAATTATCTGTTTAGCACCGTTGTTACTTTAATCACAATTAGCTTTCCCACTCCATTAATAAGACTCTCAATAGTGCTACATCATGGGAATGTGCCTTCACAGCCATCCTGGCGCTCTGCCGGGTCTGATGCCCAGGGTTTGTTCTCCCTGCAGCCCTGGCAGCCAGTGCTCTCGGTGCCATGCTGTGCACTCATCTCCATCGCCTCCGTGCTCCGAGGGGTGCTGAGCCCCACAGCTGAGCAGGCTCTGGGGCAGGCAGGCACTGGCAGCACTTCCCTGGAAGGCTGAGCTGGAGCTGTTCCCGCTCCTGGCAGCAGGAGCAGAGAGGCTGGGAATTAGGATTTAACCTCAAGAGTGGGTCAAGAGACTACCTCGCCTCCCCACATCTTTTCTCAGAGCATTTGGCGAACAATGCGTGCAGAAGGCTTTTTATTTTTGTGTAGAAACGTGTGTCTAATGAATTATCCACGGATTGGAGCCTAACATGGGTAATTTACACTGAACATTTGCTTGCTCAGAATCATCCATCAATTTTGTACCACATTAAAACCCACATCCCGCCCTGGGAGTGCGTGGCTGGTGCTACACCTCGAGACTCCCTCCCTGCCCATCCCTTGGTGCAGTGTGACCACACTGGTGCCCTCTGCAGAGAGGGGGACTGGTGTGCCTCAGGCTGTGGCCACTTGGTGGGCAATGGGATTTGGAGTCATTGGCACAGCATGGGGACAGACACGGGGTGTGCCCATCCCAAGGCACTGGGGTCAGCCAGAAGTCCTGCTGTGTGCTTCCCCAAAAGCACAAACAGCTTTTCTGCTGGGAGTCGTGTCCCCTCGGCTTACAGTGTGGCGTGAGCTTAAATTTCCTGCCTGGGGCCAGGCACTGGACCCAGGAGGGGATGCTGCCACCAAAAACCATCATGGCCACAACAGAGCACCTGTAACACCAGCAGGGTGTGGGTGGGTGGTGCATGGCCATGCCCAGGGCACAGTGGGCAGCTCACCCCTTGCTCAGGAGTACTGGGCCCCCTCCTCTAACTGGCCTCCCCACCACTGCAGGGATCCCCCCCCCAGGGGAGGCATTACACAAGGGAATTGCTGGCACAGGCATAATTGCTGATATAACTGCTGATTGTGGAGTTTGCAAACAAAAAATAGAGTGGCCAGGGTCAGTCATAATTGGTAAATATTTGTCTATCTAATCAAAAGGCCTTTTAATTAACAATTTTCTTCTTGCAACTGGTTTAATTTTTTTTAAGAACTTCTGCGGGAAGTCAATTAGACCCAACAGATGGTGAAGAACATCCCAGCATCAGCACATCCTGCCATCTGCCACCTCTGGAAATGGCAGCCCCACCAAAGCCCCATGCCCCATGGCAGCCGCCCCTGGGACAGGGCAGCTCTGACACTTTGCCCCCCATGGACCACAGGCAGGTGGGATTCTCTCAGTGAGAGTCATGCACAGCCAGTGCTGGTGCAGATTCTGGGGCAAGGGGAGGGGCTGGAGCTGCCTGAAGCACACACCGGGGCCTCTGGGGCTGCAACTCTACCCCAGGCATTTTGCCTCTTCTTTCCTCTCCCTGGGCAGCTCTTGAGCCCTGACCCAAGCACACAGCAGGCAAAACACGTAGCTCTGCCATGCCACGGGCTGGCTCCTGGTAGCATCAACAGCTGGCACTGTTCAAGGTGGACACAGCTTGCCCTGTTGACAGGCTCTGCCCCAAATCTGGACACCACACAGTGGAGCACGGTGTCCCTGCCTGCTGCTGCCCTTGGGGCTGGCTGGCCCCTGGTCACCAGGTGGACTGTCCCTGCCAGGCTGGGGCAGACCTGCCCAGCCCTTGGCAGAGAAATACCTGCAGTGACACAGGGCACTGCCACATGGGGACACAGGACACCCTGTCACATCCACCCTGCCCTCCCCACTGTCCTCCCTTCCATCTCGGCAGGAAGAGCTCCTCTCTGCAGGTGAGCTGGCAGCACTCGCACCTGCGGCTCTCCACAATCAGGAGATTGCTGTGCACAAGAGGCAGCTGACGCATCTCTTCCTCAATCAGCTGCTCTTCACGCCCAGCTCCGTGCCACTCGCTGTGCCACTCTCTGTGCCACTCGCTGCTGATTGCCCTTTGTCTCCTGCAAGGCCGTGCTCGGTGGCAGCACAGACAGCACGGCCAGGCCGCTCCCATGGCATGGTGTGGTTTTGCCCTCCACTCCCCATGAACCCACAGTTCCCAGCAGAGGAAGATGCTGGGGCTCTCCCAGCTCCAGGGGCTTGAGGGGAGCCCCGGGGATGGGCTCTCTGCAGGGTGCTGGCTTTGGCCCCATGTGGGTGCAGGACCCTGCTGCTCCTGCCCTCAGGAAGGTGGCCAGAGAGCCTGCAGCCAGCTGGGTCTGTCTGGGTCTGTCTGGTGATCAGCCGTGGGGCAAGCGGATGCTCCTGCAGCTGGCAGGGCAGGGAGAGATGTGGGAGAGCAAAGGGCTGGTCTGGGAGCCGGGCAGAGCGCCCGTGCCTCAGGGCTGGGCACAGGGCCAGAGGGGGTACGGCCACCCCGAGCATCACTGCCCGGCCACACCGCTGGAACATAAGCACCACGGAGAAAAGCACCTAAATCTTTCCTGCCGGGCCCTCCAGAGATGTCCCCCTTTATTCACAACTGCTATTTAATTGCCTTTTGTCAATTACAGCGAGATGGATCGGGTTCCTCGGGGAGGCAGCAATTAGTGCGGGGATGAATGCCGAGGCAACCAAGCTCCCTCTGCACGCAGCGGTGGTGATTTGTAAACCTGTCACCCAGACACCGAGCTCCGCTCCCAGCCACAGCGGCCTCAGGGCAGCGGGAGCACCATCACACCTGCCCCGGAGCGACAGCACCTCCATCCCCATCCACCCCAGCCTGTCCCCTGAAAGCGCCCCAGCCGTGCCCCCTTGGAGCGGCTCCAGGGAGGGGTGTCCAGGCCGTGTCCAGGGGGATGTGCCCCACCGATGGAAACGGGGGCGCATACAGAGCAGAGTGAGGATGAGAACATGGTGCCAGGGCCGCTGGGAGCCCTCTGGACAGGCTGGGTGGCAGGAGTCCCTCTGGATGGGGCGCCATCCCTGCCAGAAAGAATTAACACCTACAGTTTCCAGCTGGCTGTGGCCAGCCTCCTAATTAGGTATGGTGACAATGGCAATTAGTCATCCAGGTTCCCCAGTGCAGTTCCTGGGACGTGCAGGGAGCTCTGACCAGGTCACTGCTTTCCACGCTGTGACTGCAGGTGTTCTGTCCATGGCTCAGCCTGCACAGACACACTGCCTGCTGCTGCACAGCCACCACAGCTAACTGTCCTTGAGCTCAGGATGCTCTCATTCATCCCAAATTCATCCCTCCGGATGGATAACCTGGTCAATGATGAGACAACCTAGGCTGGACTTGGCTACATCCAGAGGTTCAGACTGCCAGGGGCTTGTTCTCCCTCAATAGCCATCCCTTCTTGGCACTCACTGATGTCTCTCATCATCCTGGTCCCAGTTCTGCAGGGCTCTGGGGACCAAGGATGTTTGGCCATCAGCCCATTCTGGGGTTGCAGCAGCCACTTCCTGCTCTTCCTGAATTTACCCACCCCCCCTCTCTGCTTCATGGCCTTTGTCTAATTCCCTACGCCCCTTTCCTATTTTTCATCTTGACAGAAGCAGCAGGCTCATGCATCCAGAGACTCCACAGCCCTTTCTTGTAGCTGTAGATTAAATTTCCCAGCTCAGTGTCTGCTGGCCTCTGGCTGAGTCACTGTGCACAGGTGTCCCCTGTCCCCAGGAGCAGCAGGCAGTCCTGGTGGTGCCAGAGCCTGGGGAGAGGGTGCATGCAGGGACACAAGGTGAGTCCTGCCAGCTGAGCTAAACTAAGCACAGCCTCCTGGACCATGGCTGTGGGCAGAGAAAAGGGGTGAATCTTGTGTGGGCCCAGCAGCCAAACTGTGCCAAGCATTCTTCAGCTCCTGCTTCCCTCACTCCACTCTGTCCTTGACCCTGGGGAGGGTGCAGCATGTGGAGGGAGCCCGGCTGCTCTAATTAAACCATGTTTGCAAACTCCCATGGCAAGCATCACTAATTATAATTAGGGAGAGTAGATCTGCCGTTCCTGCCTCTTGGACACGTGAAGCACCCTGCATGCCGACCAGGCTCAGAGGGCACTGAGGGCTGGCACATGGCACTGCTCAGCCTCCCCTGGGCTGGACACATCCCTGGAACAGCCCCCATGGAGCAACAACACCATTGGAGCCCTTGGGCCAGAGTGCCAGGCCAGGGGCAGAGGGCCACGGTGCAGCTGCAGCAACCCCTGCACCCAGGCATGGCGTGACTGCACCCCTCTCCCTCAGCACACACTCTTCATGCTTGAACCACTGGCCTAACGATTTCAGGTTTTTCCCCATTTTCCTGTATTATTATTTGTCGTTGTTCCTGTTGCAGTTCAGTGACCATGAATTATTGAACGTCTGCTTGCTCAGTAACTCTTTACTTCCACCTCGGCACACTGCTGCCGTGCCGCCTGTGTGGGACGGCCGCCAGCTCCTGCCCCCGGCCCCTCCTGCTGCCGTGGGACCCCTCACCACGCTCAGCACATGGCAGGGCCCCACACGCTGCCAGGGCTGCGGGCAAGGGGCCACACAGGCTCTGGGTCCAGCAAAGGCCCTTCCTCTGCTCCACTACAGCAGTGCAAAAGCTCCCAGCCATGGGACCCCTGTCTGGGACATGGGAGGCACTGGGAGGCACTGGGATGCACTGGGATGTACTGGGATGCACTGGGATGCACTGGGACGATTTGCAGTGAGTGCTTTTGGGGCAGCACTCACAGGCAGGAGGGGATTTGCTCAGCACCCATCCCTGCTGTTAAGGACTTTGTTCCCATCCATGGGTGGTTGTTGGTGATCATTGTGCTGCCCTAGTGGTGATGGCAGGACAGGGGTTGGAGCCACGGCTGAGCCATGGTGTTTGCAGGAGTGAGAAGGCTTCTGGTGGGTGACAGTGCCTGTTCAGGTCACCAAGGCACAGGGAGGCCTCAGGCAGAGCCTGCTGATGCTCCAGAGCTGTTCTGGGCAATGGTACAAGCATTGGAGATGAGCAAGGAGGCTCATGTCAGAACCCAACCCAGCCTGGGATGGGAGGACTGGGCTTTCCCAGGATGGCAGAACACCTCCCTCCCCTGTGTCATACTCAGGATGCATTTGCCAGGGACAGAGGGGAGTCCCGAGGTCTACCAGGCCTTGGAAGTGGCCCTGTGGTGGGTGTGAGGACACAGGTAGGGTCTGTGCCAGCAGAAGCCAGTCCTGGCAGTGCTGGGGCAGCCAGGGTGGCTGTGGTAGGAGCTGCTGCCCTTGCAGAGCCATTGCTTTCCCTGAACTGCTTTTGTACTTGGGGCAGAGTTGAGAAATCTCTGCTGGTATTGTGGGATTTCACAGACATGAAGGATAAAGTCTCTGAACTCCCACAGCTGCATTTTCTGAGCACTGCAACACTCCAATACCTCTGAACCGCTATTAAGCACCTGGTGCTGGTTTGTCTTTGCAACTGTGTCCCCTAAATAAATCCCTTCCCCATGCTGAGCCATGCTAATGGCCTATTGTTAAATGGCCAGCCAGCGCACTCTAAGCTGAAGTCATTATTTTTCCCACTCATCGCTGGGAGAAAATCTCTCTCCAGCATCCGTCTTGTAGGATAAGACTGAAACTTGGAAGCTGCAAGCCCCTGTGCAGGGCACATGCCCCTTGACCTGAAGCATTGGATGGTGGCCACTCAAGCCCCTGCAGGGCTCCTCACAAGAAGCAGTGAGGGTTTGCCAATATTCATCTGGATGAGGCACCTCTCTGGTGGGACAGGATGGCACCAGGGCTGGGGAGCAGCGTGGCAGCAGCTCTTCTGTCAGGGTGGGCTGGCAGCATCCACAGGGACCCTTGGCCCCCTCAGACTGTCCTGGAGCCACCAGCACCTCTGGCCTCCCCTGTTGTGAGCCTGGGCAATCACTGCCTGGCTCTGGGCTGACTGGACTGATGGCCAGGCCAGGCAGGGGACCTGGCCCTTGGCACATGTGTGTGCCTGGCACTGCCTCCCACCGTGTGCCACCCCGGCTGCTCCCTGGCACCCGCGCCTGTCTCTGTCTGCCACCATCTCACATGCAAGTGGCTCCCTGGGAGACTTGCTCCATTTTTTTCCTTTAACCTTGAAATGCAATTTCCTCCCCAAAATATCCTTTTTCCTGTAAACAACATCTCTTTAGTGAGATTACAGCAGAAATCCCTGAGCTCCCGGGTCCCGGGCGCTTTATCACCTGGTGAGCCCCATCCGTCACGGCCACGCGTGGGATCTCGGCACCCCGCCCTTGCCGACGGGTGATGGTCTTTTCATCATTTTTACAGATTTATTTTACAATAATTTAATTTCATCCTCAGCCCTGGGAAGACGAATTGGCCCCTGATGTGACTGGGGATTCAGAGCCAGTCTCATAAATTTGCCGCCTCTACACAAAGCTCTATTTGGAGTTCCTGATGCAGCCGTAAGCGAGAGTCTTTAAACAACAGGGGACGGGCTGTAAATCCCATGCGTGGCAGAGGGATGTCGTGGTGCCAGTGATACTCCCCAAGCCTCAGCCTGACTTGCTGGCTCTGGGTGGCCACAGGGACAGCAAAGGTCTCAGGGCTGGGAAAGGGGCAGACAGGGCTTTGCAGGCTGCCCCAGCTTGGCCCATGTGGCACTAGGTGCTGCCAGTGCTGTACTGCCAGGATGCCATCTGGCCACATGGGCACCGCTGCACAGGTGCCCTGGAGTGGTGAGTGCCCAGGACCCATCTCTGTCAGCACGTGCCTCACTTCCCGACTCACTGGAGCCGGTGCTGTGCCGGTGCTGTGCCGGGCACAGGCATCAGGGTGGTGCCGCCAGCTCTGCCACCAAGCTCTGCACATTCCTGCACATCTGTGCTTGACACATCTGGGACTTGCTGTGCTTTTGCTGCGAGAGGCTTGCCAATGTAATTAAACTCGAGTGACTCCCCTGCCCCTAGGCACAGCCCCTCATTTCCCTTTGATTTATTATGTCTTCTTAATTTATTTAAATGAGCCTCGGTGTTTGCACAGGCTCGGAGGGGGCTGGCTGGAGCTCTAATTGCCGGAGCGAAGGGAAGGCGGCTGGAGGGCTCCAGGGGATCTCTGCAGGGGTGTGTGCTGTGGGGTAGGGGGCTGCAGCCAGACCTCCAGCTGAGCCCCAGGCATGGCAAGTGCCTTTGGAGCAAAGCTTCCTGCACATGTGGTGGTGTCTTGGTCCCTGGTGCTGGGCTGTGCCAGTGCTTGGGGATCTGCCTCACTGGGGCTCTGTAGGAAAGGCAGAGCATCTTTAGGAGCTGGCATAGGGGCATCTCCCTGGGGCATTGCAGGGCAGTGTCTGCCCTGGCTCTGAGCTGGCAAAGGCAGGGGATTGAGAAGCCCAGCAGGGAACCTCTGCTCTGCCACGCACTTTAAGTGTACAAGGGCTGGGATGCTGCCAGATCTCACAGCAACTCCTGGCCAGGTGGGAGAAGTGCGTGGGACAGCAGGGGAGCCCGTGGCACAGCTCCAAGAGGTCAGTCTGTGCTTGAGGCCAATGAGAGTTTCTCTCACTCCCTCCATCTATTCCTCCTGCCTCCTCATGGCCCTACTCCCCCAGCTCAGACTGAGCAGACAGGGTGCCTCCTGCCTGCCCACAGCCCGTGCCTGCCCCATGCCTGTGTGGCCTCATGCCCTGCTGGGCCCCACGCTGCTGGCCCTGCTTGTGTTTGCACAGCTGATTGTTCCCCTGCTCGGTGTACTGCCTTGCACTTGTCCCTGTTGAATTTCATCCTATTTTTTCCAGTCCATTTCTCCAATTTGTCAAGATCATTTTGAATTCTAATCCTGTCCTCCAAGATACTTGTAGTCCCTCCCAGCTTCGTGTCATCTGCAAATTTAATAAGCACTTTCTCTATTCCATCATCCAGGTCCTTAATGAAAACATTGAGCACACCAGAACCAGGGCAAGCCCTTCACCATCCAAGCAGCCTGACACATGCTGTGCTCACCATGCTCTGCCCAGATGTGATGGGAAAGGGTACCAGAGCTTTGCCATGTTGGCTGTGCCTCACTGCACCCCAGCTCACATGGGACCTCTCTGCTTTGCTGCCCTGGAGCAGTGCTGGCACCGCGGTGTGCTGCCAGTATCAGGGGCTCTGGGGTGAGGCTGGGAGGGAACAGGGCTCATCTCCAGGATGGCTCCAGCTCGAGCTGCCACTGTCTAGCACAGGGCAAAGGCCTGGGAGCAGCTCCCACTGTGACCCCAGTGGTCAGTGTGGGCACAGGGGCAGCACAGCAGCCCCTGATGGGACCATCCTCCCCCCTCACAGCTGCCCACCTTCTCTTCTACAGGGTAAGGCTCTGCCCAGCCACGTAACTCCCCATTGTGAGGCTGCTCCCTTTGGGCTGGGACTGCTCCTGGGGCTGGATGGCAGGGATCTGGAACCAGCCCCAATCTGGAGCAATCTCGTGTGCCACCTCTGGCTACAGCCATCTCTTTTCTTTAATTGATTGTAGAAAGCAATTTACAAAATACAAACTTCTGCTTGTGCCAAGCCCTGCATGTCCAGGCAAAGCCTAATTTCACAGTAAAATTTCAAGTGCAATGAATGGCTTTTCCCAGCACCAGTCCATGTCCAAGCCAAGAGCTTTGCAGTCTGCATAAGCAGTGCTGAGCAGCCCAGAAATGGCTTTGCACTGCCCTGCAGAGCATGCAGCTCCCTGGGCTGGCTGTTACAATAGCCAGGGCAGCTCTGCCAGCACTCACTTCTGGGCTGGTGCTGCCTGGGTTGGCATGGCTGTGTGGTATCGGCTATTGAGAGACAGGGACATTCAAGTCGAGATCAGAAGTCAATTTTATTGAGTATACAAGGCATTTATATAGGGTTTTACTTGTATGGCACTTATACAGGGTTCTATTTTTGGTAACAATTTCCCATTGGTTATACACTCTTCATGACATCAGTTACCTGGAAATCATTACAAAGTTTCACAACGTATCTCCTGGTCACTTCTACCCCAGGGAGAAGTTATCTGTGACTGACTCTCCCATGATTTGTTTGATTAAGTCTAAGGTCCTAGGCTCCTTTATCAGTTCCCTTGTGCTCTCTATTTTATTCCCCACGGTGTGGGACCACCATGGCTGCAGCCTGGTCTGCAAAGAGCCACAAGCCCCAGCTCTCCATGCAGCCAGCTGGATGATGCAGGGATCCTGCATGGTCCGTGTGGCCATCAGGAAGGGGTCCCAGCAGGGCTGGCCAGAGCTGCAATGATGGGGGCTCAGCTGAGAGATGGTGCTCCTGGGCTCTGGCTCTTTACATGTCAAAGCCATAATTTCATGGTCAGGGTCTAGGAGGTTTGTACACACAGATGCATTAATTCTGCATTTAGTGATACAGGAATAATTGGTGTCACATCAATTAGATCGGTTCTTGGATACTGCAGTGATAAGTGCTGTGCAAAGGCCTCTGGGCTGCAGGATGTGAGGAATTCCAGCAGTGAGCAAGCCTGGTGGGGCTGGCAGCAGCAGGCAGAGTGAGGCTGGTAGGGATGTTGGGTGCTGAGAGAATGGTGGAGTGTCCAGCAATTTTGGCCTTTGCAGAACAACAAGGCCTGGGGCTGCTGTGCTGGGGGCTGCTGCACAGGCTGGGAGTTCAGGCCTGTGCTTGGAGAGGGGCTGGCAACTTGGCAAACCTCTGAGCCTGATGTCCCAGTCCACCAAGGTGATCCACTGCACCAAGCCGCTTGCTAGGCGCCTGGTTCAGCATCATCACCTGTACGAGGCCCTCATCCCTGTGGCTTGGCTTTGCACACAAGGTGGGTTTGCCAGCTCGCTGCTGCCCACCCCACCTCCTGACGAGGCTCAGGTGGGTCTGGAGAAGTGTGGAGTGGAGACCCCCTGTGCTCACACTGCCACAGTACAGATCAGCGCTGTCAGTCCCATCCCCACTGTGAACTAGGCAGAGGTAATTTGCAGATGACAAATATCCCTGACAGTAAATATTTTTCCCACCCTCATCTTTCTACAAGCAGATAAGGTGGCAGCACTGTAGCAATACAGTTGCTGGAGGGAGACAAACTCTTTGGCAGACTTAAAAGTCTATTGTGTCCCCGCAATTATTTATAGATAAAGAGAAGAAAGCCAATAAGCAGAGAATGGAGCTGCACAACTGCATTTGTTATGACGATGATGATGTTATCTCTCCCTCACACCCACACACGCACATCTCCAGTGCATGGAAACTCGCTGCTGGCAACAATCAAATCCCCAACCAGGACAAGGCAGGACAGACTGGAGGCTTTACCCTCTCATCACTGATTTATGCCCAGCCTGTTTTCCCACAGTGAACCCACCACACAACTCCTGTGGCTTGTCTGGAATAGCACCTGCAGGGGCCCAGGGGGTTTCTGTTTCTGGCTGTAGGATGTGGAGACGAGGTGGTGTTTGTCCCCATAAACCAGCCCCTGGCATGCTGGATGCCTTGTGGTGAGGGGGGTCTGGGGCTGCCTGCAGGGAGTCTGGGACTGGCTGGGTGCTCACCAGTTCAAGCAGCAGGACCCCAGAATGTGGGCACTCCCCACTGATGGGAGGGTGCAGGCGGACCCTGTCAGGTTTCCCAGCTCCGCATGGCCAGGACCTCCTCTTCCATCCCAAACTACTACTGAGAACAGAAATGTGGGTGTTTGGAGGGATCTGGGATTAGAAGACTTGGCAGGCATGAGTGATGGAGGTCACTGCCAATAAGTGCATTTCTGCAACCAGTGGAGCAGAGACACCCTGAGAGAGAAACATTGACTGCAGCATGGGAAGAGGTTGGGAAGCACCGCGTTCTCTCTTTTCAGTGAGCACTGCAGGACCCAGTGGAGGAGACTAGGGGCCTGACAGGGCTGGACCCACAGAAGGGAAGAACAAGGAAGTTGAGGGGTCAAGACCTGGAGTGCCACTGAGCCAGGCACCAGGGTCCCTGGGTGACCTGTCACATGTGTGACACTGGGGCCCTTCACCAGCCCATGTCTCCCCATGTGCCAGGGTGCTTCATGGCATTGTTTGGCTCCTGCTGGGGCAGAAGTCCTGCACCTCCCCAGAGCATGCACAGCACTGCTCCTCCCCAGGGAGGAGGCAGGAGGCGTGGGGGCTCCTGCCAAGTGCACTGACAGTGCCCTGTCTCAGTGGGACCCCAATCCTGAGAAAGCCCCAGGCAGGGCAAAGCTCTCCAGCTGGTGAGATATTGCCCAAGACTGCAACTGGGAACCCATAACTGGACTGGAGAGTGGGATGATTTTTCATTGCTTCCTCATAATAAGAGGACAGGAGTAAGTGACTAGTACAGTCCGTTCACTCGGTAAAGATTTATACAATCACTTCATCCGGTAATTGGTATTCTGGGGAGAGAGAGCGAGCTGCAGCTCCAGCATCCGCCTCTATTTGTTTTATCTCTGTCTTTCTCTCTTTCTCTCCCCTTTTCAGAATGAGTAATTCTGTCCCTCACAATCCCATTTAAACAGAGCATTTGCAGAGTGAATAATTAGTTACATTCAATTAGGCCTCACGCGCTCTCCCTTCTCACTTTGGGGGACAGACGCGCTAATGAGACGGTACATGTCTGACACGCGGCAGTGGGCACTGAACATGCTGCATGCCAGCAGGGAAGGGTCAGCCTTGGGGGAAGTGGGGAGATGGCCCCAGAATGTTCAGCCTGCCACCTGGGGAGACAGTCCTTTGGAAACCATCTGGGGCCAAAGACTTAATGTTTGGGGCCAAAAACTTTGCATCTGTGGCCTGAATAACACCTTCTCCTCCAGCAGGAGAGAGATCACATCTGTCCCCAGAACTGGGTGTTCTCTGGGCTGGTGCCAAGGGAATGCTGCCCAGGCTGAAACTCCCACCAGCACTGCTGGGAGTGCCAAGCCCTGAGAGGAGGGAAAGCTGCTGCCATGTTTTTATCTCCCTTATTAAACCTAACATTAGGTTTTAAGAGGAGCCTTAAATAATGTGCCACTGCTTGTACAAGCAAAGTTGCTCCATGCTCCAGCTGCTCCTCTCTGGGATTTATGGCCTTTCTCATGCTGTGTTGCCTGTGTTCAGAGAGTGGGTGGGTCCCAGGCTGAGGATGCTCTCAGTACCTGAAAGTCAGCAGTGGGTCCAAGCACCACCTCAGCCCCACGCCCGTGGTGACTCTGCTGCTACACCGCAGCACCCCACAGTGCTGCCTGCAGTGCGATGGACCCCACCTATGCATTTTACTGCCAGAGCAGTGAGGCGAGGGGCAGGGAGCTGCCTGCTGCAGGCAGCCCTGCCCGCATCTTCTGTCTCCTCTGGCGTGGGACACGGCCTGGGCATGGCTGTGCTGGGGGGGTCAGTGAGGGCAGCCACAGGAGAAGCACATGCAGGGGAGTGGGCCCAGCCAGGGTGTGCTGGAGAGGGCGTGGGGGCACGGTGGGGGTCAGCACAGCTGGCGACAGCTCTTCCTTCCCTCCTCTGGTGAGAGCCTCTGCCTTGGGAGCACCCGCCCACTCCCAAAGCATCATTCCCGGAACATCAGAGCTGGGAGCGCCGGTCCCGGGCTCGTCGGGGTCTCGGGGCTGCTCACGCACAGAGGGCAGGGAATCACCTTTAATCACACGGGCGGAGGGTGACGGAGCGGCCGCTCCCGCACGGACGGGTGGCTGTGCAGGGAGCCGCGGGAGGGGGTCCCGCTCTGGGCAGTTCCGTGGCCAGAGCCCGGCGGAGCCCGGGGCGGTGCCGGTGCCGGTGCCGGTGCCGGTGCCGGTGCCGGTGCCGCCCCCCGCAGCCCGCGCCGGTCCCGCAGCACCATCTCCCGGCCAAAGTACACCGCTGGCTGCGCTCCGGCCCCGCCGCCATCCCCGGCCCGGAACACAGCCGTGGGGCCCCGGTCCTGCCTTTGTTGGTCCCACGGAGCCCGGCAGCACCGGGCGGCACGGAGGGACCGCGGCCGGGCCGGGATGCCCTGTCCGGATACCAGGCGGGCCCTGCTCCAGCACGGACAGCACTTCCACAGCACCCCAGACGGGGGAATGAGCTCTGCCGTGGTGACTTCACACTAGCAGCCCCCTTTCCCAGCCCTGGCTTCTCCAGCACTCAGGGAGACGGCTCTGTGCTGAGGTCTTCTGTCAGCAGTGACACTCTGCTGTGGCCAGGGGCTGCACTGGGCTCTGCAGGGGCTCAGCAGGAGAGCAGCCACGCTGGGCTTCATTGCATCACCTGCACAGGAAGCAGGATGGAGTCTGTTCCATGTCCCCATGCAGGCAGCCAAGCCTTGCTCCACAAGGGCAGCCCAGTGCAGGTGACCAGACCAGGAGTTGTGGTGGTATTCCCGTAGGGCGGTCATGCCATGGTCCACTGCAGCATCACATCATTTGCAGACAGGCCAGATGCCAGATTTCCTCCCCAGCTGGAGAGGGGACAGAGGAGATGGTGCTGTCCCCAGTCTGTGCTCCTGTTGGAGGCAGTGCCCTGCGCCTTCACAGCATCTCCTGCTCCGAGATGCGGCTCTCCTTGCCATCCTCCTGGGCCACAGGCTGGCCCCTGAATAGGGTCTCCTGCACAGGCAAGACATTCTCATCCTGCTCCGTGGGCTGCTGGGTATCTGGGTTCTCTCCGGGCTCCCCAGCCTCTATCTGCACAGGGGCAGGGGTCAGGGGCAGACAGCTACATTCCCCCGCTCTGCATCCGTGTCTTTCCACAGGCTCCTGCTAGATTCCCACACAGGCCAGAGTATTGGTCCCTCCCAAACATTTGCCAGCAGCACGCTCAGGTTGCCCCAGCCCTTGTCCTGCCCCAGCCAGGCAGCCTAGTTCAGCTCCCACCCGTCCTGTATTGCAAAGTCACAGCCCCTACTCTGCTGCTGGCACATCCCCAGCTGTGCCCACGAGGAATCCCAACCCACTGCTGGAGGGGGCTCAAGGTAGACTCACCTCTTTCGGCACACGTCGCCTGGAATCTGGATGGAAAGAGGGACAGAGAAGGCAATGTTCAGTGGGAAGTTCTCCTGCCCTGCGGGGAGCTTCCCAAGGTCAGAGCCAGGGTTGGTGCTGCTGCACCACAGGTCCTGAAGCTCATGTTATGCCTGGGGTCACAGGGTGGGGGTCACAGCAGGAAACAGCATGGATTAATGGGGCACTGGTGCTGTCCTCCATGAGCTGGCCCAGCTCAGGCTGCAGCAGTGCCAACACACCTGCTCCCAACAACAGAGCAGGACTTGGCAAACCCTGTCCTGGTGATGTCCCCAGAGAGGCTTCCCCACTCTCAGCAGAGCTGCTGCTGTCTTCCCTGGCTCAGCCCCCCAACCCTTTATGGCCCCTCCGGCCAAGGTTCTCCCTCCCTTGTCCAAGGCAGCAGCTCACATGCTTTAGCCCCTCTCACCTGTGTGGACCAGGCAGTAGATGCAGACACCCATGAGGCACGTGACAACTGCAGCTGTGATGGGGATCAGCACCGACAGCGAGGAGCGCCTGCTCGACTCTGCAGGAGGACACAGGGTCAGTGAGGCACCCACGGGACACCCACACAGGGATCCCTCATGGACACTGAGAGGCAGGAAGGCATCACACTAGCCATGCACTGTCCCAAAACCACCATGCATGAGGCCAGCTCTTCTGAGTGCTGCAGGAGCTGGAGCCCTGCGGGGCTGTCTGCTTTGCACTGGATCAGCCCTGGGCACCAGGCACCTACCGCAGATCACATCCGAGGAGTTGGTCCCTTTCACCTTCACCACCAGCCCCTTTTCCTCGCAACTGCAGGGAAGAACAAGACCATGTAACCACAGTAGTAACTCAGGGAATAGCTGGGGCTGGGCAGGCACCTGAGCTTCCCCAAAATGCATCCTGCTCTGAGTCTGCCAAGCTCCAGCAAGGTGAGCAGGGTGATCCCCACCAGACACAGCCTGATGGGGACAGCAGGTACAGAGCAGGGTACCAACCCAGGGGCTTGGCCTGGAGTTGCTGAAACTGCTGAGGATGGGAATAAGTTTAAGGACAAGACACAGGAAGAGCAGACCTGCCCGGTCAGAGAAGCCCCCAGGGCTTGAGCACTGTAGCTATGACAGAAAAGCTTAGATAGGCTACAAGTGGCTCTATGGGGAAGTAATTTCTGGGCACAGATAAAAGCAAAGTGAAATCCAATGGCTGGCAGCTGAAGCAAAACTAATTCAGCTTGGAAATAAGGCTCATGTTTCTACCAGGAACTGCAATTAACCCTCAAGCAGCTTTCTAAAGACAGGGATGACCTGCCAGTTCATGGCATCCTCAAAGCCAAACTCCCCATGGGGAGGGCTTGTGCTTTGGCTGATGACTACAGCCACAGAGAACACTGGGAGGGAGAACCTGAACAGGGCATGGGGCATTCCCATAGATCCTGATCCCTTGCTTCCAGCTCAGATGACAGCATGGAGACACCTGAAGGGATGAGCAGTCTGTGCACATACTAAGAGACAGACACAAATGCTGAATGTCTGCTTGACCTCAGTCAATGCTGCCCTAGACCACACTGTGCTCCTAGCCCTGTTCCTCTCACTCTGGCCCTACACCAATTGCTGTGTCCCTCAGAGACCAGCCCAGCTGCCCAGTCCCCAAGGCCACCAAGAAAACTGACAGCAAAGGATGTGCTCACTGGGGCTGGTGGAAGGACATAGTCTGTACTCAGACAATACCTTGTCCAGGGGTGGCACGGCTCGGTTTTAGAAGAGACGTTGGAGAAGGTGCCTTCTGTACAGGGTTCACAGGGGGATGACATCCCATCCATGGCCTTGGCTGAAGAGGAACAGAGATGGTCAGTAGGGTCTGTAGGGGGTAAGGGCCTGAGGGGGAAAGGGGCTGCAGAAGCCAGGTGTGCAGCATGTCCTGTGGAAACAGCACAGCTCTCCCGAAGTCCTGCCAGCGACACTATGTTGGGCGGAACCTCCATTCCCTGAGGTCAGTGCTGACAGGGCATCAGACCTGTTGAATGGGAACAGCTTGTCAGATTTACCTGCCACGAAGCCAAAGCCAAGCTGGCAAGGCTGATTCTCCACGCAGGTCTGGCAGCTGATGTCAGAGCAGTGCATGCCAGCCTGGCACTGGCACACCGTGTTGTGTGTTGCATTTCCTTGCATCTTCACAATGAGGCCAGCATCTGGGCAGAGGGAACACGGACAAGGTGAGACACCAAGGAGGGGAGCCAGTCCCCACCAGTCTCCACAGGCTGGGGTCAGTGGTCACAGGGAGCACTTACTGTCTTCACAGATATCATGAGGAGCACAGTGCTTCTCCTTGGTCCAGCTCGGCTGATAGTGCCCGCTCTCACAGCGGACACAGACAGAGTCTTCTGTTGTACTGCACTCAGAGACCAGCTTTTCCCCTGCAACAGAGCCTGGTGAGGAAGGGGCAAGGGGGCTTTCCCTCTCTCCAGACAGCACCTCTACCAGCAGGAGAGGGGAATGCTGGCAGCTGTGGATGCCAGGACTGCTGCAGCATTCTGCTTGGAAACCAGGGCTCAAGGAGCCAGCTTGCCTGATGACTACAAACTCTGCAGGGGCCAAGTGGGGAGGAAGGACTGTGGGGTCACTCCAGCACTCCAGAGACTGGGATATGACCTGACAGTGACAGCAGGAGCTAGCAAACACCATCACAATTTGCTAGTGCCAGTGGCTGCACTCTCCCCACAAAGCTGCCTTTGCCATGGGATCCTGTAGCTCCAAGGGCACAAACAGTCCCAAGAGAGCTGTGGCACATTTGGTGAGGTCTAAGGGGTCTCCTTGAGCACCCACAAGGTCCCAGTTGCTCTATCACTGAGATGACACAAGGAGGTGAAGCTATCAGCATTGCTGGCAATGAGGTGCGGGGCTCCATCATACCAAGCAAAGTTTGCCCCACTTGGCCAAGCAGTAGGTCCTGACACAGCCCAGTTGAGAGGTCCAGAGGAAAGGGTTTCCATACCTGGCTGACACCGGTTGCAGCATCTGCCCTTGTATATATACTGCTTATCAAAGCACGTTAAGGCATCACCACGCTCCCCGCACTGGAAGAAACAAGACCTGTGAATTCATATCCAACACTCCCACATCACCACGCTTCCACAGACACGTGTGTGCTAATCTGCACCCTGAGGTGAGGCCTTCTTCACACCACTCTTCCCACACATCCACTAACCACAGACCACAGCAGCCACCCATGCTGCCTGATGGCATCAGTGTTGTCTCTGAAGTGGGGTGGCGGTGATTCCGGTAGAGCTGCTCCACATTTCCCCGGATTTCCTACCACAAGGCGATTGCACATCACCCCGTGCCCTTGCCAACAGTACTGCAGTCCCTTACAGAGGGAGCAGCGATCACCAAGCTTTCACGCCCAGAGCACTGCCAGCCCCTTCCCAAGGCTGACACACCGTCCCTGAGGGACAGGAAAGCCCCAGTCAAGTGCATCACCCATGCAAACTTTGCCAAAGCCTGCCCTTGCTCCTCCTGGCAGGGGACTACCAGCACAGGGAAGGGTAAAAAGGAAGCAGGGAATGAGTTCCCGAGCAAGACAGTGTGCAAGAGGGCACCGGAGCACCGTTCCTCTCACAGAGCCAGCCCCTCGCTGCTCATCCCCAGTAGCCCGGTAGCTCCCGGCAGATCCGCCTGGCCACCCTGGGGAGCGGGACGGGGGCTCCGGCAGAGAGCGAGGGAGAAGAGGGCCGGGCCGAGGGTGCCGTGGACGAGCACCCAGCAGGGTCGGGCGCTGCGCACCCCCTGGGCACCTCGAGCAGCCCCGGCTCGGGGACAGCGATGAGGCCGCGGGGCCGTCCCAGCCGTCACACCCGCCCACATGGAACCGAGAAAGGAAAGAAGCGCTGGCAGCCGGTTCCAGAGCCCCGCCCGACTGGGGGTCCCGACCGAGGGTCCCGGGGCTCGCCGCTGCCCGTCCAGGCCCGTAGGGACCCCTGGGCCAGCGCAGAGCGGGGCTGGGCTGCCGGGCCCGCGCCATCGAAGGAAAACGAAAGCGCGTGGATAGAGGACCTGGAGAGGATCCCAGAGAGTCCAGACAGCTCCTCCGCCCAGGCTGGGTCCCGGGACACCGCACCGACGGACCCCACGCGGCAGCGCCGCCGGCTCCCGCTCACAGCCCCGGGGCTCCCCGGAGCGGGGCGGCTGCGCCGGGGGGACCGGCCGGACCGTGCCCCTTCCCGGAAAGCCCGGCGGGACACGGACACAGGGATGGAGGGATTCCCTCCGCCTGTGCCCCTGCCCCGCTCCATGCCCCTATCCCCGCCCCACTCACGTCCAGCAGCGCCGCGCAGAGCAGTCCCAAAAGCCCCAGCCGGTTCATGGCGCTGCGCCCCGACCGCCGCCACCGCCGCCTTGCTAAGAACGCCTCGGTCCGTTCCCGCCCAGGAAGGGGCGTTGGGCCGCCCGCCCCGGGGCTTCCCCGCCGGCCCCGGCTGGGGACAGCTCCCCGCCGCCCCCCGGGCCCCGCGCTGCCCGCCCGGCCTGAGGCGCTGCCACAGCCGGGAACCCCCGGCCCGGAGTCACGGCCACAGGCAGGAGGGGAGGGGAGCGCCTGTGCAGCCCCCCGGCTAGAGCTCCAGCTTTCACTTCTTCTTTCCCACAGCAGCTCAGAGAGGTTTTGTTGTTTTGTCGGGGTTTGTTTGTTTGTTTGTTTGTTTTATTTAGCCTTTCTAGAGCCGCGGAGCTGTAGCACTGGAGGGCCCCCACGGCTGTGGTCAGGGAGAACCCCTCTGGCCGCAACCCCGGAGAGCCCCCAGAGCTGCCAGGAGCCCTGAGCTCTGCGGAGTGTACCGGCAAACACGTCAGGCATGAAAGGGGAAGGGGCAACAGCGCTGTGATCTGGCTCTACCTCCGTTTCAGTTCCCCAGACGAGTTCCCAGCAACCCCAGGGAATTTCCAGGATCCCTGCCCGCTCCGGAGACGTTCCCTGGACTCGTGGCATTGCGGTGGCTGGGCAGCGAACGGCGGCTCCTCAGCGCCCCTCGGTGCCCCGCTCCCTTACGGCAGTGCCACCATGCCCGAGAGGTCACACCGCAGCAGCCGCCTCCCGGTCACGGTCACGACCTCGGCCCCAGCTGGAGGTTGGTGGCCACAACCGGCCGCCGCCGGGTCACGGCTGCTCCCGGGGATAAGGGCGGCGAGAACCGGGAGCCGAGTGCTCTGGATTCCCCGGCGCAATGTCACTTCCCAGAACTGACTCACTCAAGAGCACGAAGGGTCCCTGGGGAATCTCGAGGGCAGAAGGGGAGGCCGCGGCGGAAAGGGGATTTCTGGGCCCGACTCCCGTGGGCCTGGCCTGGGAAATCCCCGCGGCGCCGGGCACTGCCCGAGCAGGGTCTCCCGTGGCCACGGGCTGTGAGCGCCCCTTGCTCCCGGTGCCGGGTGGCAGCGCGGCCCGGTGCTCCCGGTCGGCAGGAGCTGCTTAGGTGCGAGTCCCTACGAGACCCCCGGTCCCGCTACTCGCACAGCGGGACAGAGTACAGGGACAGCTGCGGCTCGGGGCGGGCCGGGGCTGGGGACGCAGCACGGGGACATCGCCCCTTGAACGGGGCAGGGACACTCCGGTCCTGGTCCTGGCCTCGGGTCCGGTCTGATCCCGACTCCGGTCCTGGTCTCGATCTGATCCCGATCGCGGCCCCCGTCTCAGTCCCTGTCCTGATCTGATGATCCCGAACCCGGTACCGATCCTGACGCCTGTCCCGGTCTCGTTCCAAAGCCCTGTCCGGTCCTTGTCTGATCCTGAGCCCTACTCCTGTCCCTGTCACAGTCTGATCCCGATCCCGGTCACGCTCTGATCCTGATCCCCGGTCCCTGTCAGTCTGATCCCGATCCCGGTCCGGGTCACGCTCTGATCCCGATCCCGGTCCTTGTCACAGTCTGATCCCGATCCTGGTCCCTGTCACAGTCTGATCCCGATCCCGTTCACAGTCTGATCCCGATCCCGGTCCGGGTCACGCTCTGATCCCGATCCCGGTCCCTGTCACACTCCGATCCCGCCGCCTCCCCCGCACGAGGTCCGATAGCGCCACCCAGCGGCCGTCTGGCCGACGCGGTACTACAATTCCCGGCATGCCTTGCAGCGCCGTACCGCAGGTCATGCCGGGAGCCGGGGCAAGTGGCCTTCGCCTCGGTAGGCATGGCGGCACGCTGCCGCGCCGTAAAGTGCGGTACATCGCCATAGCGACCGTACTCCCCCCGCCTTCTCTTTGCGACGGCGCCGTGTGGTAGCGGCGGGTGGCGTCTTTGTCCTGGCGGCGGCGGCGGCCTGACGGGGCTCCGGGTCCGGGCCAGGACCGGCGGTAAGTCTGCGGGTCCGCGGCCCGGTACGCGAAGTGCCCTAACGAGAGGCTTACGGCAGCGAGCCCTGCGACAGGCCCTGTCCTCTCGGCTGGGGCTGGGCCGGGTGTGCCTCGCGGCCTGCGGGCGGGCCGCGCCTCCGCCTCGCGTCCGGGCAGCGCGGGATCGCCGAGATTCGCTGGGGCTGCTCCGAACCCGCGGTGTAGCCGGTGCGCGGGCTGAGCGGCGCTGGCAGCGCCCAGGCCCGTGCGGAGGTAAGGGAGGCACGGGTGGGAGCGGCGGCCGCCGGTGAAGCTCCCGGCCGGGCGTCCCTCCCCGCTGCCTCAGGAGCCGCGGCGGGCCCGGGCTGAGCGGGGCCCCGGGGCAAGGGCGGCGCGTTGTGACGGTGGGAGGAAGGCGGAGGCGCTCTCCGGGTTACCGTGTGGGGAGCACCGTGTCTCCCCAGGTGCGGGGGGCCGGGATGGGCGATGCCCCAGCCCCAGCAGGGCCTCCTGGCTTTTGGGAGAGCGCGGGTCTGCTCCGAGGGAAGCTCCTTGCTCCTCGGCACCTCTGCCTTCCGTGCCCGCTGTTTCTCCTTTGTCCCCGAACTTCTTGGAGACTTCTGTCGTGTTTCGCTTGTGGCAAATTAATTTCAATATCCCACTCCAGAAGAGTCTTGCTTTCTGAAGCTGTAGCGCTATGAATAAACAACTCTGATTTGAAATATAAGATTTTTAGAGAGATGTGGCTTCAATTGATTTCCAGAGGATTTGTTGGCTCATGAGGTGCCGTGGGCTATCCTGTCGTAGGACCCATAGTTATTTTGCGCGGGGAATCGGCACCTTTAAACTGTCCCGGTGCCTCTCTGGCTGCATTCACACAAGTCTTAATGTGGGAATTAGGTGTGCACCTGATGTAGTATGCCTAGGGTGGGACAACATTCATTTATTCTGGTCTTGTGATCGCTAAATGGCCCTTAACTATGTAATCTGCCGAGTGCAAAATGGTAAGAGGTAGTGAATTATTTTAGATGAGAGTTCTGGGGTAACTCATCTGATTTACTGATTGTTTTGAAGTGGGAAAATAGCTCTATGTTTTTCTTAATGTGGAAAGCTCTTGCAGCCTCTTCCTCAGACACAACCTGCTATCCCCGCCCCTAAGGAACACAAAAGGGAATTTCTTACAGCTTTTTATACTGAAAGTGAGATGTCCTGCCAGCAGATACAGGCCTGTTTGACACCTGTTTACCACGTGTGGCTGTGTGCTGCATCCTGCTCCAAATGGGAACTTGGGCTAGATGGTGCCTTCCATGTTTTATTGCCACTTACTCATTTTGAGGGAATTTTGAAAGCTTCTCTACCCTCAACTGTTGAGAACTTGAATTGCATTGGTGGAATAGCCAATGCTTCCATGTAAAAAAATGGGATTTGGTACTTTTCCTGGGGAAGATATAACTCTGTGTATGTGTGTGGACAAACTTGGCAGGGGGATTGGGACAAATGCGATAGAGAAGAATAATTTTGTTGGATTTTGGTTTGGGTATTGAGGTTTTTTCCTCACCCTGGTTCTGGCAGTTAATTTTAAAAAGGTTATTAGACAGGGAAGTGATCTCTGCCTCCCATCTCTGCAGGGTTTCCTAAAAAGGGGAAAGGGTGATACAAATGTGAAGTCAATTGATCTTTAAAGGATAAATAAATACATTTTGTGTTTCAAATCTGGAGTAGATGTATTTTTCATGCCAGTTAAGTGTTGCAAAAGTATTCATATAGAGCCGTCTTATATATTTTGACATTTGATTTATTTATTTACAGATGATGTTTAAATTGTATTTACTCTAGGGTACTGTTAGGGAGTATCTTGGTTGTAGACATTGCATGATTAAAAAGAGAAATTTCTGTTGATCATCTTTCTTTTTCCAGGCTTCTTGCATGTTACAAGCAGAAAATCCCATCCTGCATTCCTGTAGGTGAATGCTTAGGAAGTAGAACAATTTTATTAAATAATTGTCAAACTTTTAAGTTCACCTTGAAAGTTTCAGTGTTATTAATTTCTTTAAGCTTTATCCAATGGTAAATTTTAAAGCAGAAAGTCTGAATCCTGGGGATGGTGGTTTTTATTAGCTTTGGCAGTGTTTGTTACGTTACTGGTTTTTTTTTGCTGGGGTGTTTTTTTTTATTTGTTGGGGTGAGTTTGTGCAATGAGTGTTGCTGACTGCTCCAGCTGTGTGCAGGGGTGTGGGCTAAGGGAATGTGCTTTTGCTGCATGAGGGAGGTGAGGAAGGGTGCAGCATTTACCTGGGGGTGGTTAAATTCCCAGCCATGGACCCGCCTGCTGTGGGAGCTGACATCTCCATGGGGACAAGGGTATATGCTGTCTAATAGAGACGCAGATGAGAACCTGTGCTTTCTGGGATTGGAAAACTGAGATTTCACGCCTAGGGAAGTGATCCAGGTGTGGTTACTTACGAGCATTTCAGCAGTATTTCCTGATACCTCATTTCAAGCCCTACTGGAATATTTGTGTGCTGTTATGCAGTGTTGCAATGAGTATTTCCTTTCATTAAAATATTGCATAAATTTCAATACTTCTTGTCAGTGGATTGAAGAACTAGATGTGACAACAATGGGTGTGTTGGAAAGCTTAAAGTTAAGGCATTTTAGTGGAAAAGTAGTTTTATTTGTATCTTAGTTTAGAGTTAAACCATTAAAACCTATCTGCAAAATAATTAGGCTTGCTACATTTCAGTATTACAGAAAAGCTCAATCAGAATGCTGCAGTGAGTGTTTTTCCCTGACCTCTGTGTCCCTCGTATTAAGATTTCTCTGGAGTGAAGTTTGCGTCAAGCAGACCCAGTTGGCTTCTAGTCTGCAAAGCTGTTAAGTTTAATCTTGTTCCAGTTTAATTTTAATGTCATGGATTGAAATTATATGCATGGCCATTTTTTTTTTTTTTGCGAAGAGTTGGATTTGGAACGAAAGCAAAATGGCTCGAGGACGCAAGAGCAATAGCATCAAACAGAGCGACTTCACTAACAGCACCAATCCTCAGGATTTAGAGAGAAGACTTTTTGTCGGCAATTTGCCCACAGACCACATGACTCGTGAAGAAATGGAAGAGATATTTTCAAAATATGGCAAAATCAGGGGTTAGTATATTATCTTATGCCTTTTTGTGGCAGGGATTTCAGTGAGAAATATTGCTTCATGCTTGTCAAATGCTATTTGATGATGATGAGAGGAGTGACCAATGTTGTTCCTAAATAGTGACCTTTTAATGATAATTTTCTCTGCCTGCGTTTTCTCTGGAAAAGTGATTCCTTCAGTACAGCTCAAACGTAATGCAAATATATCAGCTGTGTTTTAGCTTTTAGGGTCACAGTGTGATGTCACAATACTCTTTCATAGCCTCTTAATCAAATCTTGGTCACTTCGTGGGCTGTATTTTGGTCACTGCCTTTTCAGAAGGAACTTGATCAGAGTCTTTGAGCTCTGCATTTTGATCCCTGATGGATTTGATTTTCCCAGGAAGCTTGCATAGTGGTTTCTGGGTAGAGTGCAGCTGGTGGGGTTAGGATGGCCGGGTGTGGGTCAGCACTGTCCGTGGTTGTAACCGGTCTTGCCCTGCTGTTAACTCTTGCAGCCCTCAGCATGTACCATGGCTATGGGTTCGTGCAGTATGACCGTCTAGAAGATGTCCAGGCCGCTCTGGACGGTGAGAAGGGTCGCCTTTATAAAGGGTATAGATTAGGTAAGGAAAACTGCTCCTCGCTCTCCTGACCCCAGCATGCGTTCGGGAGAAAGAGTGCTGTTGTTCTAAAGCCCTCTGGAAAGGTCACAATGTGACATTTGTCTGGCCTTAGTCTCAATCACTTTACTCAGAATGTATTTGCCTCCTGAGTTCCTGGTGTGTGCTTCACCTGCAGTTTGGTTCACCTTGCTGCCTGGGTCTTACCCTGAATTTTTATGTGTTAGTCTTGGGAAAGCTTTGCCAGCCTGTGTAAGAAACCGTGCAACAAGTAAGCCCTGGAAAGGGATCATTGAAATGTCCAGCACAGAATTTAATAACGTTTGTAAACCAAAACTGGGCTTCATCTTGACATGCTCAAAGGAATTGGTCACAGCACTTAGCGGCTGGTTGGCTAAGTAAACTTAGCTGGGATTTTTGCACAAGTGGAGCCAGCCTTTAAGCAGTGCTATAAATACTGGGTGCTTTAAAAAGGATATTTTCATAAAGATGAAGATAATTCTGCTAAATGTGCTGGGAGCAGACTTAAACGGAAATGAATGGTTAGAAATCCACGAGTAATCTTTTAAATGCAAGGGAAAAATTACTTTCAAAGTAAGCCTATGATAATTTGAAGAAAAACAGTTTGACTTAAAAAAGAATGACAGGAGGAATAAATAGTAACCAGTGGGAAGGTGTATGTACAGTAAAAAGAGGAGCCTAAAGATGGAAGTTAAGGCAAATAGACAAGAAGCATAGGATACAAGAAGAAATGATGTCCAGCATTATCCAAGTGTAAAGGCTTAAATAGGAACAACTTTGGCTGTTTTAGGAGCTGAGGGTAATTGACTGGCAATGATAAAATTTCTAACTGAGAAGACCAGTTAATCTTTTTGCTGTCTGTTTTTGAAGAGGCAGGAAGTGTGTTTAATGTAATTTCCATTTCAGTAGCAAAACCAAAAAGGTAAAACTGCAGCTACCAAAGGTAGACTCTCAAAAGAATTAACATCAGTGAGGCTCAGTGAACTGCTGACCTGTGTTAGTGGTGTTTATGCACAAGCCTTGGAAAACTAGGGAGTTTGCAGGGAGCTGGTGGAGTGCTGCAGGTGAGCCAATAGGCAGGGTAAATGGGATGAGCCTGGCATCAGTGCCTTGGAACAAAGGGATTCTTTCACCTGACACTGATGAGAAGGCAACTGATTAATGTCCATCAAAATAAATCCTATCTTAGTTACTCTTAAGGTACTGCAAGCTCTAGGGCTGGAAGCAGCAGTGTTAATGTACAGATCTCTGTAAGGTGTTTGGCTTGATAAGAAATGAGAACAGTTAAAAACAAAAGAGTTAAGTGGATTTCAAGTGAGTCTAGAATGGAATAGATGTAACATAGATGGAATTTCCAAGTGCTTAGAGTGGTGGTCTGGAAAATCAGTCCTGGCCATACAGAACTTTTGTAAGTTACTTGGAGAGAAAAACATGTTTTAAAAAAAGGATGAAATAAAGAAGATTGAGTCACTGATGGTGAAAGGACCTGGACTTCCTATCCTGGATGCAGACAGACCTGAGCTTTAAGTGAAGCTGACAGGGAAGGTCTGCACTCAGCCAGAGTGCTTTGGTCATCCTTGGCTGTGCAAAACACAGGTGTTCAAGTAGGAAGGTTTTGGTACCTGTGGGATTTTGCTGCTGGAAGAGTGCTCAGTTTTGGTATGCCTGGTTCAAAAAGGATAATGCTGAATTGAAAAAACTTTGGAAAAACCTGACAGAGGTTTAGAATTAAAGAACAAGCCCAAGCAAAAACCTCAAGAGAAAGGAGTGATGTGATCTTTGTGTTACAGACAGACTTGGGCATAAGGGTGTTTTAGTGTAGTAGGCACAGGTGTGACAATGCCTTTAATGTGAATAAAGACTTTTCTCTAACAGCACAGTAATTGGCTTCTGGAGTAATTTATTTGATCTGTGGTGGTTTCTGTGCTCTGAAGACTTTTAAATTGGAATTGGATGTTTTGCTAGAAGATAAGTACTAGTTCAGTGCCAGTGCTGCACTTGAGATAGGTGGATTCCAGAAACTCCTGTTACCTGTGGTTGTTCAGAAGGTTACACTGTGTGATTACAGTGGCCCTGTCATCTCAAAATCCTACGGGACAGAAGACTTTTTATTTGAGCTTTTTTCCCCTGAAGTTTTGTCAGTGTTCAAATACTTAACTTGTAAATGCTGTTGGCATTAAATAAAATGTTACTAAATGTGTTTTGCACAAGAGAAGGATCCCTGTCAAAGCTTTTTATTTCTTCTAGTAAAATATTTTTGTGCAGATTTAAATACTATTTTTATTTGGACGAAATGTATGATACTGAGTGTAAAAATCATAATAGGTTTCTTCAATGGCATCTTAAAACAGAAAATAAAAACAATCTTAAACCAAAGAAAGCAGCTAGTGTCTTGCTTAAAGATAACACTTGACTTTAAGGGGAAAAATTATCAACTAAAAAATAAATGCAAGGAGAACAATTACTTCAGTTATGCAGCCTGAGTATTAAATACAATCGTTAATAACAAAATAAGGTAAAAAGTTTTGGGAGAGTTTAACTCCGATGTAGCATTATACAAGTGTTTCCACAAATGCACAGAAGTGTTTTCATATCTTTAATAGTAAAACTAGAGAATAAATGTCCTTCAGATGTAGTTTGGAACAGTAGACCCTGCAGCTGTGTTTGATCCTGGAGAGGTGCTTGGGGTCCAGTCAGTGATGTTACGCTGCAGTTATAGTTAATGTTCAGATTACACTTGCTTCTCTGCCCATCAGAGAGGAAACATGCTGCTTGATTGACATCAAGAACAAAACTTTTATCTGATCCCTTAATTGCAATTTTAATCTTGAAAATAATGAGGGATAGTTTGGGATGTTACAGAAGATACTAAGACTGTACAAAGACAGTATAAAGACATCATGGCATGTTTATATTCTCATGCAAGAGCTTTGAAAGTGGTTAATGCAAATAACTCATCAGAAATGTTAGTTGTTGATAGATTCTGGGGGAGCAGATAGGGCCTAGGTTTGGGTTCCTTTCCTTAAAAGGTTCTCAGTAAAATGTGCAAAGTCGCTTTGCTGTTTGCTCTTGCCCCCCTCCAGTGCATTATTTCATCTCCAGTCAGCTGTCACGGGAGGCTTTGACAACAGTTTGGGTCCTTAACAGTTCTGGGCAACTTCATTTTTGCGGGTTGAGGACAAGATTCTGTTTCTTCAGCTCTCTTACTTCTTTGTGTTTCCCTTCACGGTGTTTTTTGTGGAGATGCTCAGAATGCCAACCAGTTTTCAAATTTCTGATCTGTTGTCTCAGTTTGCATCACATTAACAATGGTGTTTTGCACCATGCTAACTTCATAAGGAGCCTGTGTTCAGGCTCCCGGATCCGTTTCTCAGTGGTGGGGGTCATGCACCTTAACACTGCAGCAGTCCCTTGGAAAGCAGTTACACGTGCCCCTTTGAGAGCCCTTGGATTATTTCCATCAAGGGTATCAGCATGTTCCATTGAACAGGACTGGCTGTGAACTTAAGACTGTGCTGGCCATCATTCCTTTCTCGGTGGTTTTCAGACTCTGCTTTTTCTCCTAGAGTCCATGAGTTGCTTTCTGCTCGCTCATAGACTGCAGAAGAAAGAGGTTCTCTTATGGAAGGAAGAGTCTGGATGTAGGCCTGAACATGCAGGGTTAAAACTTCACCCAAGCTGTCCACCCTATTTTGAAGTCAGAGAAATCCATGAAATTTTCATTATGTTGTACTATATAAACTTAATAAAAAATTGTCAAAGTGACAATGTCTCTCTGCTGAATGGATTTCCTTGCACCATCTGGGTGTTGTTGAGCTTAAGTTGCTTTCGTTTGAATTGTGCTGATGATCTTTTTTTTGTTTCATAGCATTGAACAGATGGGTTGATTATTCTTTACAGATATTAATAAAGCAGTGGAAAGAAGAAATATGAATAAGGCTTCATCAAGGTCCAGTCCGACACGAAGGTAAAGTACCTGGAAGCAGTGAGTTATACTAGGAATTCAGGCCTCCGGGGCACGAGCCCAGTGGCCTGTGCTAAATGTCTGTGTCTCTTCCCTACTGCCACCTCCCCAGTCAAACAGTGATGCTCCAGCAGGAAAGTGTCTGCTCCATCTCAGAGAGAGAGCCCTTATGGCTCTGGCACCTTGGGAGGCACGAGAGAAACCTTGTGTCTGCTGCCATTGCTGCAGCCCAGCATTTGGTTTTGCAGCACAGGCTGTAAGAGACTTGGAAGGAAGAATATGCTTGATGTTTGTTCCTGCCTCCAAGAATGAGAGAAGCTGAGACATATCTAGAGAAATGCCAAGGGGCTGCAGTGTTTCCAGTGCAGAGGATCTTGAGATCTTGCCTCTTCTGATGTTGAAAGCTTCCATTACTGCAATGAGACTGGAAAAGAACACTTGAGCAAAACACAAGACAGAGCAAATGTGTCTTGCACAGTCCCGTCTCCCATGTTGTGTTATCAGAGCCTGGAGCCAGCCCCGCGGTGCAGTCACTGATGTACTCTCCAGCTTCTCCTGGCTTCCCACCCCTCAGTGGGCACAGCACAGTCACCTCCTTCTCCTCCACTGTGTGGGCATCCACAGGCAAGGGGAAAAGTTAAGGATTGTCCTGTCACAGGAAGACTACTTCAGTTTCCTTTCCACAGCTAGGAAAAAAGACATTCTTCAGTGGTGTTTGGTGTACTGTATCCACCCTGTGTGCCTCTGCTGTAAAGCTTTCCATGAAAAGGTGTGGTGCAGGTAATTGAGGTCCCACATCTAGTGTGCTTTACTAGCTTGACCTGTTAAATTACCAGAATTGAGGAAAAAGTGCAACTAGCAAGATATCTGCACCAACAAAAAAAAGCACAGAGAATGAATAGCAGCAATGCTTGGCACCTTCTAGGATTTTTATGCACTACACTTAACCCTGCACAGGGCCAAATGTGCTTGCAGAGACCAGCGAGTGGGCATCAGGCCAAGAAGTGCTGGGATACCTGTGGCAGATGCAGCAAGGCTTGGGCCTGGGGCTGTGCTTGATGCTGGTGGGAGGACCCTGGGAGTATGTGGGCAGCATGCACTGAATGGCACATCTTTGGCCTCAGTGCCACCAGTGCTGCAGCACTGCAGGGGTGATGGGCAGGCATCTGCACCATGAGCGTTGGTCCTTTGACTGCGCTGCAGAGGGACAAGCACAGGCACTGATGCCATGGGCATTGCAACCTATGTCATCCTGCATATGTGCAAGAGCAGGTGCCTGTGCTGCAGTCCTAAGGAGCACCAGACCTGCGTGAGCTGTGGTGCTGTGGGCACCAGGTTGTGAATTGGACTGCAGCCAAAGGCTTTGGTACCACTGACAGGCACTGGATTTCAGCTGGCACTGCATACACCGTGGCCATCCCATGTGGTTAGCACCAAGTCACAAGCAGCACTGTGGGCACAGGTGGCGGTGGGGTCCCAGTCATCAAGTCCTGGGCACAGCTGTGATCTCTGGACCATACTGTGGCCTGAGAGGTGGTGCTGATGCTGCAGGAGCCAGACCATGGTGACTGAGGTGTGGAAGCAGAAAGTGGAAGCTCTGCCTTTGTGCTGCTGTCTCACTTGAGCAGGACAGCCATGCAGGCATAAGAGCCGAGGCCACGTCTCTACTTCTGTCACAGTTGTGCGTTGTTCATGCCGGATCTATTTGTCTCTGCGGATAATGAACGTGGCCTGTTCCGGTCACCCCCACTCCAGCTAGAATAAATGTCATATGCCAAACAATTCCCCTGCATCTGGTTGTTTTGCTAAATGATCTCACAGCTTTGGAAAGATCTGTTGCTCAATATCAATTAGAGCAAGTCAGAAGTTTCCCCTTAGCTTCTGCCATCATTCATTGTAGGTTTTGGGGGAAGGGGGCTATGATGTGTCTCTCACAGGATGTGGTTTCAATGCAGATCACAAACAAAAAGTGGATTTATATGTCCAAGAGGCTGAAGGAGTTTACACCCTGGCTGTCTGCAAATTCAGTATGTCACTTAAAGGAGGAGGCTATGTGTGCTCTTGACATCTCTAATTTGTCCCAAAATCTGGTTTGTATCTGAAATGGAAACAGAGAATGCCAGCACTCTTTATGTGTTCCCATCACAGCTGGGTGTCTGACACCAAAATCCATGTACAGACTCTGCTCTTCCATCTCGTTCCTGTTGTTCTGCCTGACACCAAACTTGGGCTCATCTGACTCGTTCTCTCCAGGTGATCTCTATGTGACTGCACTGCAGTGGATGCAGACTTAGGTTCTGCTTATCTTTCATAAACTAGATTAGGCTGTTTGAGGACTGTAAAAGTCATGTCAAGTTTGGGAAATAAAAAGATTCAAAAAGCTGGGTTTTTTTCCTGATGGTTGTCAGTATTTTGGGGAAAAAACAGTATGAACACGTGAAGCTCCGTAGTTTCTCTGCAAGATTTTTTTAAGGCTTTGTTTTGACTACACTGAAGTTATGGTTTCGCTGGAAAACAGAATACAACCTTGATAAAACTTGACTGCCTTGGGAAAAGTTGAAGACTGGAACATTATTCTCCCTTGCCGCTGAAGACTGCAATACAAAGTCTGAATGAGATGGATCATTCAGATCCAACAGAGAAGCCTTTTGTGGCCACTGAAGATGCAGTACTGGTTGGGTTTAGTACCCTCTTAACCAGGGCATTATAAACATAAGGCTGGCTTTCTACAGAAACTATCCCTCAAATCCAGGACAGTGCCATAGCTGTCTTTGCTTTCTGTCAGCAGTACAAACCCAGCCACAATGTGGAACCTGCAATTTCTTTGCTCACAGACTGCTCCTTTTTAAATCATATTACTTCAGGTGTTCTGCTGTCATTGATGAGTGAATTTAATGGATCCCTTGAACACTCCTGGCTATTGCATATTTGTGGGCATTAGTCTACATCACCTTAAACTCTCTCAAAGAATTTGCCAGACTTGATTGATAGATCATCTATGGCTGATGCTGGAGTTCAGAGGCCTTAAAATGGTGGCTTCTGAAGTGCCTGTTCACTTCATCCACAGATGCTCTACACTTAGTGCTCCATTAAGGAGCTTTCTGGGTTTGGCTGTGCTGAATATTAGAATTAAAAACCTTCTCCAGACTGCTTTAAAAATATGACTTTTGGTCAATTTTTGTTGTGGGATAGGAGGGAGGATTCAGCTGCTGTGAAAGGTCACTTTGGCACCTCAGGTAAGGTCTAGGGGTAACTATACTTGTGTTGGTAGCAGGCTAATGGAATTTCCCTGGTGTTTTCCTCAGAGATCAATATGCCTACGGGGATGGCCGAGATGCCAGGCGCGACCGCTCCCCTCTTCGGGGGAGCCCACGGAGAGACCCCAGAGATGGCAGGGATGGCAGGAACGGGCGAGATGCTAGAGACACTCGAGACATGCGAGCTAGAGACATGCGTGATGCCAGAGACCACAGGGACCCACGGGATCTGCGAGACCCCCGGGATATCAGGGATCCAAGGGACTTGAGGGACCCACGTGATGTTAGAGATCTTCGTGACCCAAGGGAGCCACTGTATGATCGATACAGGGATCCGCGGGATATGAGAAGTGCACGAGATGTGAGGGATCCACGGGATATGAGAGACCCTCGGGACCCTTTGTACAGGTAAACTCTGCGGGATCTTATTTGCCAAAATAACGTTTTTAAGCATTTCTGCCACAATTGTTTGAGTGATGTCAAGTGTTTAAGGAAATCACCCTTGGCTGGGGACAGTTGGGTCCCACTCTGTGTCTTGTGAGGAGCGGATGGGTACCTCAGAAATTAAACTTGGGGGAGGTGTGGGTATGATGCATTGGCCAAAGTCACTGCTTTGAGATGGTGCTGGAGGAAACCCATTGCTGGTTCTGAACGTTGCAGACGAGACGAATCTTACGACCGTTACCTGCGCCTTGAGGACTACTATCGGCGCAAGGACGACTCCTACTATGACCGCTACAAGGAGCCAGAGGGTGAGTACCTGTACCACTTCACAGGGAGGGTGCCACAGTTGTGGCACTCTGAGCAAGTCTGAAGGGTGTCACTCCTGTCCCTGCTCATTTCAGACCGCCTGAAGCGTGAGGAGCGGCGCCGGGAGGAGCTGTACCGTCAGTACTATGAGGAAATCAAGAGACGTTTTGATGCAGAGAGACCCGTGGATTGTTCTGTGATAGTGGTGAATAAACAGACAAAGTAAGAAAACAGTTAGAATCAGTTTTATTATTGCTTGTTAGAAGAGAATGGGTTTAACTTAGTTCTGCCTTGAGGCTCTTTGTCTTACAGGTTGCTCTTGAGAAGTGTGGCTTTAGAGTCCCCAGAAAGCTACAGCTCCCATTTTTCTCCTGGGAATATATGTTGATGAGATGAGGAAATGTATCTTGTGCTTTGCTTGTATTTCCCCCTTGTAATCTATTGCTATACCTTCCCTGGATACTTCTACTCTCCATATAAACCTACCATTTCAGCCAGTTGTAGGGACCTGTGCAAGATGGTTGAAGGGGGGACAGTTTTAGTCACCATTATAGACTTTGCCTCCAAAGACAATAAAATGACCCTCTTTCTTGAGGTGTGGGTGCACACAGCCTGCATTTGTCAGACTTTTTGTGCAGTCAGTATTGCAGGTTTGGTTCTAAGTATATTCGGCTTAAAAAAAACCTTGGCGATTTAAGCTCAGCCTTGTGAGCTGTGTTTTGTGCTTGGATGGGGAAGTCTGTAGGACTGGGTACACAGGAGCAGTGGATCCAGAGATGCTGAGTTGGCAGTGGGTTAGAGCAGAAAGCAGCTAGTAGAAGAGTAGGCCAGTAAGGAATGAGGTGCATGTGAGCAGTTGAGATACTGAACAAAGCAGGAGTAAATGAGTTGTGCAGGTTGGCTCCTCTGCTCTGTACCCCTTGGACCTCTGCTGGCGTAAATTTCTTCCCCTAATGAATTCAGTTGAAACACATTTATGTGTAAACAAATTTGTAGTAGTGTAAATCCCTTTACAAACACTCTGTTTGTCAGCTAAGTTAAGGCTTGATTTGTGATTTATTTTGGTTGCATTGAAATGACTGATTCAAATCAGAATAGGGGCTTTTATGTTGCTATAATGGGATTGCTTTAGTACGGTCCTGGTAAACGTCATGAAGCTGGGCAAGTAATCAGAAAAGCAAATCTGAGATATGGAGAGGGTGCAGTGCCAAGGTTTCTGTTCCTGTATGGGACTGATTTGTTAAACTTCTGGCTTTGCTTTGTGGTAGGGAGTACGCGGAGTCAGTGGGGCGGAAGGTGCGAGACCTGGGCATGGTAGTGGACTTGATCTTCCTCAACACAGAGATGTCACTGACACAAGCCCTGGATGATGTGAGCAGAGGAGGGTCTCCTTTTGCCATTGTCATCACCCAGCAGCATCAAGTTCACCGTTCCTGCACTGTTAACATCATGTTTGGCACCCCACAAGGTACTAAGGTCTCAGTAGGCTGGGAATTGTGTGGTCACTCTGAACCTTTCTTTCAGGCAGAACCACAAAGACAAAGTTCATCCTTGCTGTCACATAAGTAGTTATAAATGACTTGACACTGTGTCATAAATTTGAGTATCATTATTTACAAGCTTCTGTAATACTCTGTTTGTCCCTTGTCAAAAGGAGTGTCTCATCCTTGCCAAGAGGTAATTTCATCTGTGTTCTTGGCTCCTAACACTGCCAGACGTTGCATCTCTGGGCAAGTCATGGACCACAGAGCTGCACTGCTGTGGGAGATCTTTGAGTAATGCCAGCCCAACCTCACTCTACCACTTGTTCTCAGAAAGAGCCTCTTGGGAATGTGGCAAATTAAATGAGAGATTTTAAAATCAAATGTGATTTAATAAGGATTTGGTAAAGGTAGAGATTTGATACTGGGAAGAGTTATGAAAAGATAGAACTAGAAAGTGTTACAAAAAGATAGATCTACAAAGTGTTTGGGAATACAGGCTTCACCTTCTTAGCACCTTTACACTTGTCACATCACCTTCCATCTCAGGGTGTGACTTGTTGCATGAGGGTGAGTGTAGGTACTGAAAATGCCTTGTCAGAATGTGATTGGGGAAACCAGCTATTACTCTGATCATAGGCCTGTTCATGTTATCTGTCAAGACAGGTGACTGGTTTGACCACAGCTGAGCTTTCAAAGGTTATTTCTCCCTTACTGTGTTCCCATGTAAATTTCTGTGAGTTCATCTGGGAGAGGAAACCTCTGAGTGCACAGTCAATGTGTGCTCACAGACTGGAGAAGCCCGATTTCTTTTAACATCAGATGCAGATGTGATAGGAGAGCTCCCTCATTTCCTGCAGACACACAGCTCACACACACTATCACTGGGCTTCCTGCTGCCCTTGGTTTTAATTCTTAACTTCCTTGGTTTTAACACCTGTTAAGCCTTTGGCAGGAAGCCAAAGCTTCTTTTCGTCACTGGATCTGCCGGTGTATCAGACCTGATGGGAACCCCAGTCATTAGCTCATCCACAGCTCATTCCAGAGATTAAATATGCTCACTTCAACCACTCCTGGCCACCTTTGCATGCATGTTTGTTTCAGGGAACTCTTTCACAACTTGTGCAAAGGCTAATGTTAAAATGAACCCAAGTTTCCTCTTAGGAGGAAAAGGCTTGCAGGATTTGATGTTCTGCAGGTGTAAAAAGGACCCTGCCCAGAGCTTTGGGCACTTTTGGGAAGGTAAAGGCTCTCTTGATCTCCCAGTTTAAATCTGTGTTCGGGTGACTGTTCATGTATGTGCTTTGGGAGGTGGAAATAGTGACCTCAAACCCACCATTGGAATTGCCCATTACTTATTTTATCACAGAAGAATTTGATTGCTGCACATGCACGTGAGATGCTAAGGGACTGGCAGTACAGAAACACACATACTTCCATGGCTGTCCACCTCTGGGAAGCATACTGCCTTCAGAGAGCAAGTTTTGGATCTGACCAAGGGTTTAGCAGTAAAATGACTGGGATCTCATCTCGGAGAACCGAGGATTTATGTGAGAGGTAGAGGGAGCTGCTTTCCTTTTAACTGGTGAGAGACAAGAAAGACATTTCTGGGCTGATGGTATGTCTGCTTAGAGCTCTCAGCTGTGAAAGGAAAGGCTGGCCTTGCTGGCTGATAGCCGTGGGCCTTCTGTTGGCTTTGGAAATGTAACTGTTCCCATGTGCCTGGGAAGTTCCCAAGCCTGCACTCACACTCCCTGAGCCGTGCCTGCTGCTGACTGGGCTGAGCTGGCAGGCGGGAAGAACAGCACCTCTGTCAGGGTCACTTTGGGTCACTCAGAGCATTTCTTGCTTTGTGCAGAGCACCGCAACATGCCCCAGGCTGATGCCATGGTACTGGTGGCACGGAATTACGAGCGCTACAAGACGGAGTCCCGGGAGAAGGAGCGGGAGGAGATCGCCCGGCAGGCTGCCAAGATGGCAGATGAAGCTATTCTGCGAGAGCGGGAGCGCCCACCCCCCATGGAGGAGGGTGTCAGAGGAGGTCACCCTCCTGGGATCCAAACCCTCTTGAACCTGCTGGCAGACAATCGCTATGTGACTGCTGAGGAGATAGATAAAGTCATTAATTACCTGAGAGACCGGAAGGAACGGTTGCTGCGGGGCAGCACTGAATCTCTGCAGGGTAAGTTCCATGGCCCCAGACAGTTCATTGTGTGGTTTGTGGTCCTCAGGGCTGGGACAGGAAAAAATTCCTGGGACTGCAGAGGAGTTTGGGAGCATAATATCCTCATGGAGCACCTCATTTTACTGAGATGGACATGTTGTTGCATGCCGTGAGACGATTGAGAGTTTTCACATAGAAGACCTTTTATACTGGATTCTTTTAGGGCAACAGCAGGACTGCCATAACTGGTTGGGCCGCTACACTCAGTTCTCTAGTGTGATTTGGGATCCCAGAGCTGTGCAGCTGTGATCTGAGGGTGGATGTTCACTGATGCCATGTCCTCGGTAGCTGTTTCATTAGTTTTCTTCAGGTGTCCCTTCAAGGGCATTTGTAGAGTTTTAACTATCTTTCCTTTCTTTCCCAGCACCCATGTCAAGGCAACCTTTGGGGGCACCTTCAGGATCATCACTGGGTAGTCAGTCCAACCTTCCAAGTTCTCAGGCTCATCAGGGTTCACAGCCTCTGGTCTCTACTCCTTCTGTCCCAGTGTCCTCTTCTACTCCTCAGCAGGAGCTTCAAGCAAAAATCCTCAGTCTCTTCAACAGTGGGGCGGCAGCGGCGGCAGCAGCTGCTGTGGCAAACAGTGGTCCTGCAGCCTCCACGGGCTCTTCAGGCAGCACTCCCAACCAGAACTTTGCTAACCTGGCTGGTGGGCAGCCCCGGCCAGCACAGATGAATGCTGGAAATTTAAACCAGCCTCAGCAGAGATTGCAGACTCCAAACACGCAGATTCCTGCTCTCCCGGGCCCTTCGAGAAACGCAGGTCCGAGACCTGGAGCTCCTCCACAACCTCAGCCGCTCTATGGTCAGCACCAAACCCGCCTCCCTGCACCTGGCAATGTGCCCGCCCAAAGGCCGGTGTCTTCTGGTATCAACTTTGACAACCCCAGTGTACAGAAAGCCTTGGACACCCTTATCCAGAGTGGTCCTGCACTCTCCCATCTTGTGAGCCAAACCGTGGCCCAGGGGCGAGGGGGGTCTTCAGCCCAGCAACCGATGGGTGCCTACCAGCGACACTATTAGAGCTGAGCTGTTGGGCCCATTCCCCTTCCCTTTGCCATTCCATACTTATAGCTGTTTAAGGAGTCTCCCATCCTTGACCCGGGACAGATGCCCTGGACATGCATGTCCTCTCCACTCTGGCAAGAGCATACCCCCTGCAGCATTGCTGCCAACGGTTGTTGGCGCTGCCCTCCCTCTCCTTGGTCTGGTTAGCAATGTTCGGAGCAGAATGCTCAGTTTTCTCCACAGCACAATGTGCTGTGAACTGTGTTGGATCATTGGTTGTCTTGTCCCATCCCAGAAGCTGCTGCAGTATCAGTCCTGCTGCATTTTCCTTACTCCCAGCACCTGGTGCACCTTCCCACTGAGGTGCAGTCTGGGCTCACTGATTGGTCTTGGTGTAGTTTTGGATCGTTGGTTTTGGTGAATTAGGGGACTGAACAGAGCAGCAAATTGATGGGCCTTGGACACCCACCACTGTGGAATGGGCACTACCCTTCTTTGGATTTCGTTGTTTTTTTGGGGTTTTTTTCCATTGTAATAGCATATAAGCCATTTGGAAAGTCCAGTGATAGTGCTGGCAGCCAAAATCATGAAGCACATGCCTGACCACTGCTCAGTAACCAGGACTGTGCAGTCCATCTGCACATCCATGTCCAGGCAGAGAGGCCGGTGTTCCTCACCTCAACCCATTCAGAGACTGGCAGCTGTGGGCTGAGCACACATCTGCAACGCAAGAACTTCCAGCCAAGGCTGAGATTTCAAATAATCTGTCAATTTTCCTACCTTGAGTAATCAGTGTTAAGACCAACCTGGTAAATCTGGTGTATAAATTTTCTTTTCTTACAGTCTTTGGCACGGTTATTAGTGCACCTTAGCTGCAGCCACACTGATGTGCTGCTGGCTCTCCCTGGGAATACCTCTCACCAGGTATTGGGGGGCAGTGCTGCTCTATCTGACCTCTTCTTGCTGTTGATGGAAGTTCAGTCCATCTGAGGTGGAGAGACAGTGCCAAGTTTTAATACCATAATTTTAAACCTTTTTTCAACACTTTGGTAGCTGCAGCGGACAGTGGAATGGTAAATCAGGCAGTGATTCCTCACTGTATTTTTACTGGGAGCATACTTTGATACCAGAACACAAAACATCACTTAACTGTGTGGTCCTCCCCGTCATGGCCTTCTTGGAGTCTGTGGGCTTCCTGCAGGGAACTGGGAGATACTAAGAAAGCAGTGGATTGAAGCAGAGGATTTTCTTTGTCCCAGGTGATTTGTGTTGTAGCATTTCTTTTATCTCTGTGCTGTTAACAAGAGGACATTACTTTCTAATAAAAGGCCAGAAAAATTAGTTGTTGCATTTTTTGACACTTGAATACTCTCAGAATACATCATTCCACTTACTGTGTTTGCTGTTACTCTCCTCTCCTGGATAAGCTGTGCTGGAAGCTCCACACTGGATGCTGAGAGGAATGTGTATGGACCTCACAGGTCCTGACGCTTGCACAGCACTGGGGTGGCCTCAGGTCAGGAGACGTGGTGTGGCACGGCCGATGTGAGAGGTCCAAAACCTCTGTGGTGACAGGCGGTGGGAGGGACAGGTCCAGCTCAGAGCCAAAAGCCAGCATCAGGTCAAGGCTGCAGGTCCCTGTGCTTTCAGCACTGCTGTCCCATGGCTTCATGCTACCATCAGCCCACGGGATGAGTCTGGACAGCAGTGTGTCTGTGCTGTCTCTACTCCTGTTGGATCCCTTTCTCCACCTCTACAATCCTGCAGCCAGGTAGAGTGCTTTCGGTGGGGTGACCAGAAATCTTTGTGAGGTGAAATGTGGGAACTGCATCCCTTTGGAGAGGAGATCCTCTCCTTGTGCTTTGCTTCCTCTGCAATCTGCACTTTGTCAGGGCTTGCTTCATGTTGTGGAAATGGTGCAGAATAGCTGTGGAGACCTGGAAGCAAGTGAAAAGTCCCCGTGCAAGTAGTGAAGGGTGTAATAAAATCATTTATTGCATTTTGTGCAGACAGGAGTCTAGAAAAATGAATACAGGTAAAGCAGTAAAGCAATAACAGGGAGCATTCAACAGCTGAGGAGCCACTCCTCCATGAACACCTGCACAGAGAACACGGGGTCTGCACCGAGGCGGCCTAATGCACAACACTGAAACACACAGAAATTAAATGCAAGCCTAATAGGGGTTGTTTTTTTTTTGGTTTGCAACCTGTTTTATTTACAAGGTTTTAAACTTAATTGCATTGCTCTGCACACAGATTCTCTAAAACACAAAGCATTCTAGGTCACTACATGTCTATTGAAATATTGCACTCGAATAAAAGTCACTTGAATGGACAGAGAACATCTAGCTACAGTGATTTTTAAAAGAGTATTGAATGAACCGACTTTGTGATAACATTCATAACAAATATATTGCACATGTAGCACAGAAAGTGTTGTAACCAGCAGATCTCAGACCTTTCGGTCTTTCTGCTAGTTTTTAATCCTGCTACACAGAGGAGGGTCTTGACTCTTCTAGTGCAACTCTTGCCCTTGTGCAGTCTCTTGTCCTTCCTCTTGTCCAGCCACAGACCAGCACCTGCCCAGGCTGGATGTTGCCTGTGTCTCCTGTCCCTGCTGCCCTGTGGCTTGCTGCCTGTGTTGCGTGGTGGCCACAGTGACCTGAGCTGCCCTCCACAGTGACCTGAGCTGCCCACTGCCACACTCCCAGGGGCCGGGGCTGCTTGGGCCTCTTGCAGTAGGGACTGGAGCACTTGCCACCAGTGCTGTGTGCTGGCCCAACACTCCCTGCTGGCTGTGGCCACACTCCAGCCCACCCTCCCGTGGGTTGTGCTGCTCTAGCAGCAGCCTGCCTGTAAAACAAACTGGGGGGTCAAGACCTTCCTGTCTGGAACAAAAACCGGACCGTGTCTGCGCATGTGCCAAGGAGGAACTTGCATGTCTACCAGAGGAGGACACTGTCTTCACCACGGTGGAGCGGCAGAAGGGTGCTCCATGGGGAAACTGAACACTCACAGAGGCCAAACGTGCAGGGCTGGGTTTGTAAACTAACATGCAGTGCTGTCTGCTAAAACTGGCCCTCTCCAGCCGACGGCGAGGGGACATGCTGTGGAAACCAGCTCCTGTCTTGCCACAGCCAAACTGCCTGGCAGGGGTGTGGGAGCAGCCCTGACTCTGTCCAGAGCTGTGCCCCTGCTCTTGCTGAAGGATGGGGAAGGGGAATGCCTTTTTTCAGCAGTAGTGATGAAAAGGAATGGCCTTCCTAGTCCCTGGCAGAGCCAAGACCATGGCTTTGCCATCAGGGTGGAAGTGATGCTGAGGGGAACAGGATCCACTGGTGGTGCTGGGGGGATGAAGCAAACCTGTCAGAAATGTGCCCTGGCTGCTCTCACCACTGCTCTGCAAATGTCATTCCTGGCTGCCCTGTACCTGCAGCCAACAGAAGAGCCTGTCATCTGATGCTGTGAGGGTGGGTGCTGTCTGCAGGCTCAGCAGAGGCTGTGCATAACCTGCCTCTCCCTTCTGCCCTGCGCCATGTGCCAGGGCAGGAGGGGACCTTGCTGGCTGCCTCAGGCCCAGCAGCACAGGGGGCAGCAGCCAAGCTGCAATTAGAGGGCAACTGCAAGGAGCGAGTGGCATCTTGTGAAGAGGCAGAGCAGCTGGCAAGTGCTCGAGCCCCAACAACATGGTGCTAACACATGAGCTGTGTGGGCAGGATGCTGTGCCTCCCCCGCTGCTGCTGAAGTGCCTCAGATAATTTTGGGAGGCTAGAAACGGCCCATGAGCTTGTGTGTGGTGGTACAGGGCCAGTTCCAAGGGGCAGAGCAGCTAGACACTGGCAAATGCTGGTTCCCATGGGCTGCCCTTCCCAAAACTAAAGGAACTTTTCACTTGCAGACCCCTACCTGCTCTTCTCACAGCTCCCAGGCCGCTGAGGCAGCAGCAGGACTGGAAAGTGCTACCCTGTGCATCTGCACCACTCGTCAGCCCCGAGCTCCTGTGCCGAAGCCAGCGCCCAACTCGGCCTGACATTCCCCCCGTAAATGCTGAGCTCCTCATGCCTGTGGGAGCGGCTTCCACAGCAGCGTCTGGGACACAGACCTGCAGCCACACAGGCAGCCAAGCTACCCTGGCAGAAAGTCTGGCTGTGACTGGGACTACTCCTGGAGAGAAGGGAGGCACTTCGGGAGTGATGGAAATGTAGGAGCAAGGTATGAGCAGGCACAAATGTGCAGCTGGGGCTTGGTTTTGGTCTAGGAGTGTATCCAAGTAGTATCTCTATAGCAAAAAAAACCCAACATCAAAAAACCCACTGCCTTTTATCCAAGCATCCCCAAATAGCTTTGGCCTGGACCTGGAGTAGAGGAGCTCTGAAAGGGAGCAGGGGCTGGAGTGGCTGGTGCAGGGGGGAGTTTCCTGTTCTCAGGGAGGCAGGAGCCAAGGTTAGCAGGGGGTCGGGTGGGCAGGGAGCTGGGACCCATCAGGGCTGCCTGTGCCAGGCAGGAGGCAGCTGATGCCTGGATGGACACCCGTGGGGATGCTGTAGCAGCACCCGCTCCCCCTGCTGCAGTGTAGAGCGGCACTGGGGAGCATCTGGAGGGGCTGAGGGGGCGAGTGCTTCAGCACAGGGGCTCAGCTCTGGCCAGGGACAAAGTGCTGCCCCAGGGCCCAGGCTGGCACAAAGCCACCAGCGCTGCCGGGAGAGGGCAACTCTTAGCAGGCTGCACTTTGAGTGGAAGCTCAAATCTGCTGTGAAACAAGTTCAGAAAAGTCTGTGACTTCTTTTCCCTGAAAACTCTTAAGAAGCTAAATTGAGAAGAGAATAAACCTGCGACCTGGCCCTTTCCCAGGGGCTGCTGGTGGCCGGGGAAGGCTGCAGCCTCCACCACCACTCCGGAGCGCTCGGTGCGACGGATGGGCTCCCGGTTTGTGCAGGAGCAGCCCAGCTCAGCTCCCTGTCCCTGCGGCCTGGTGCTAGCAGAGCCCTGCATCTCTCAGAATAGATATAGATCTCTATATATAGACTTCATCTGGTTCTATTAACATAAATATGATCACTTTAAAAATACACGTACTGTATTATGTACACTATGTACATGGGGCTGGGGCGGGCGCCAGCGGCACCCTGCTGCCCTCGCACCGCTTCCTGCGTGGTTCCTGGAACCGTTCACATTTGTTAAAAGCGCCTCAGTTTCTCTTCTGTGAGAGATGCTGGGGGTGGGGGGGGGTGGGAGGGGGGGAGGACGGCGGCGGGGGCGACCCTGCAGCTGCTGCCAAAGACAAGAGGTGTTCGCTCTGCCCGGGGGGCTCTGCTGTGGCGGGGCTGCCCTGGCCAGCCGGGTGAGGGGACCCCTACAGCCCCCACCTCACTGTGCCGTCTTGCTGGTCAGATCAGCAAACAGCCTTTGCATATGTTAAAAATACACACAGATCCAGACCGTCCTACAGCCCCCGGCAGCATCTGCGACTGCCGGGGGCCGCGGCCAGGGCTGGGTTAGCAGCGGAGCCCTGTGGAGCAGCAGGGAGGGCGGCGGGGCACAGCGGGAGCCCGGACACTCGTGCGGGTGCTGGGCCCTGAGAGCCCCCAGTTTAGTGCGGCGGGGGAGCAGGGTGGGGGACACCCCTGTGCCAGGCCGGAGCAGGCACTGGTGCCTCGGGGGTCCCCAGCACCCATTCGGCTCCAGCCGCCGGACAGGCCCCGGCTCACGCTGCACACGGCAGCGCCTCGGCTCCAGACACCGCAAGCAGCCGGGGAGCGGCAGGGGAGAGAGAGCCCCGAGTTCCGGCAGGGGGCACAGGGAACACCCCCAACCACCCTAGGGCAGGGCTCCTGCTCTCACGGCCTCGCTGTGCTCCGGTACCTGACCCCACGCAGCCGCCCCCCACCCTCTGCCTCCTCCAAACCATCGTGCTGCATCTCCACAAGCTCAGCCCGCGGTCTCCAGAGAGGCCGGTGCCGAGGCGGCGGCGAGCCGGGGCTGTCCGGGCCGGTGGCGGGCGGTGAGGGGCCGCGTGGGGAGCGGCCCCGGGCGCTGCCGGAGGCGGGCAGAGGAGCGGGGGAGCGCGGTGTGGGGGCCTCTCTCTCGCAGGGAGGCACAGGGCACGGGCACGTCCAGTCTGTGCAGGAGTAGCAGCACGGTGGGGCCAAGGTCCGTCTCGGCACAGCCGCCCTCCTGCCCGGCCAGGGGCTGCAGCGGCAGTGCTGGGGCTGGCGGTGGCGGCAGCGCCGAGCTCTGATGCTCAGTCCGCGGTTCACTGTATATATTTATATATAAACAAGGACAGCAGTGCTGTGGTGTTGCAATGAGAAACAGCTGCTCTGGTGCTGGATGCTCCCGGAAGATCTGGTGCTGCAGTTCGAATGGAGAGATCAGGGGCACGGCCAAAGCCAGGAGAAGGTTCTGCGCACCGGCTGCCATCCGGCCTTCCCTCCTCCCCTCCGGGAGCGCGGTGCAAAGGGGTGGCGGGGCTCTCGGTGTGCAGACAAACCTCTCTCTCTCTCGCCGTCTTTCAGGAGTAGATGGTGATGACCTCCCGGCCTCCACCACGCACCAGGAGCACTCTGTCCAGATGCTCCGTCAGCACCTCCAGGAACTCCATGTCTGCACAGCTGTCAAGGAGGACAAACTTCACACTGGAGCATGGGGACAGCCCTGTGCCATCCCTGCCCAGCCCCAGCTGAGCCTCCAGCACTGATACCTCCTCACCAGAGCCAGGAGCTGGCGGGGTCAGTCCCAAGCCAAGGGGCCAGGGAAGCCCAGCCGTGCTGGTGCTGTGCAGTGGGCACAGTGAGTGAGCCAGCAGAAGGCTGAGCCCCACAGATCCCTGCTCAGGCCCCTGTCAAGTGCCATTGCACCCATGGGTTGTAGGTGCAATGTCATGTGGTCCCACCACCCATCATGTGCAGAAGGGGCAGGCTGGTGCCAATGAGAGCTGCTGGACCCAGTCAGGAGCAGGAGGTTTGGGGGTGGTGCAAGCTCAGGAACGAGACCTGTGCCTCCTGGCACTCGCCTAAAAGACCCACCAGTTTTGGGGAAGGCATGGACCCTGGTGCCCCTGGCATAGATGGGTTTTGACTACTGGTCCCACAGGAAGGATACAGTTCTCATCCCCTTTCCGGTTACGGGGAGGCCCTGGCATGTTCAGCAGGACCAGCTTGGCATCCTGGGACTTCTTCACGATCACCTCATTGAGCTTCACAGCCGTGTGCATCCTCCGCACGTTGGACTGGTTCCTGTGGGTGACAGCACGTGTGGGCACGGGACAGGTACAGTGAGCCTCCAGCCCCACACCAGGCCCAAGGGGCCACAGGGCACAGTGGCCTCCTGCCCTAGAGCAGTCCAGGCTGCACTGCAGCACAAACTCAGCCTGCAGCAAGCTTTGCCAGGCACTGCACTGGTGACTGAGCCTGCACTAGTGGCCATGTTCCACAGGGCCATGCATGGTGTCCATGGACAGTGGCAATCACAGCTGCCTGGGGGCAGGCTTGAGTGGGAGTGAGCAGGAGCAGACGGTGTGAGTGACACCATGGGTGCCTGAGCCCAGGCTCGCAGGGAGCTGCTGGCAGCACAACGGGGCAGTCAATGAGCGTGTGGTGCGGGCAGTGCGCGGAGCACGGGGCTGGCAGCCAGAGCCGCCGCACGCTGCCCGAGTGAACTGTCTGGCACTGCAGCTGTCACAGCTCACTGAGCCACCCTCCTGCACAGGGGCAGCCCTGATGCTGCCCCATGAGCACAACCCAGCTCCCCCCACCCTCCCCGGCACCCAGCCAAACCCAGACTTACAGGTTCTCCCACTCCCTGCCAGAAGCATCATGAGGTCGGAGAGAGAGAGGAAGAGAGAGAGAGAGAGAGAGAGAGAGAGAGAGTGATGAACACCAGGTGTGCACCCCCACTCTCTGCAGCACACCCATCCCTTGCCAGCACAGTTCTACACAGGGACCCCTCCCCACTTGCCCCCAGCCCCTCGGCGAGGGCGCACTCAGAGCACCCAGGCTGCCTGACCACTCCTTGGGGCAAGGATCGAGCTGGTGCTGCTGAGGCCCTGCCTGCACCCGCCTGGCTGGGGCAGGCAGGGACAGCCAGGATCACAGGGCATGGGTGGGACAAGGTAGCAGCATGGGGGGCCATACGGCTTCATGCTGAAGAAGTCCTTGATGCCCTCGGGGCTGACAGGGCTCTTGCTCTTGTTCTTCTCAGCAACGGACTTCTCCTTGGTCCAGGTAAGATGCACCTTCTCAGGGGCTGCCTCTACCTCATCACCAGGGGACTGAGAGCTGCTGGAGAAGGTGGTGGCATTCTTGTCATGGATTAGCTGGACCTGCAGAGGGAAGAGGGGAATGGTGGGAAGGGCCTGGGGCCAGCTACCTGCCTGACCATGTCTTGGTACCACGCCTCACCTCCTCCTCTGGCTTCTCCTCGCCGTCGGCAGCCTGCTCCTCGGGGACGTTCAGGCGCAGGCGCGTGTTCGCCGGGTTTTTGCGCCGGATGGAGCCACGGGACTCATCCGTGATGCTCTGAATCTGTGCGGGAGGGGTCAGCCAAGGGACTGGGGCACAAGAGGGCTTGGCTGGGCGGAGCCTAGCCTGAAGCCCAGTTCTTCATCAGGATGAGAGTGTAGAGCTGCAGGGCAGCTCGGTTCACATCAGAGCCACCACAGGGGTCAGAGCCCACCCAGCCTGTCCTGCAGCCTCACCTCCCGCTCCCGCTCATTCTTGGTAAGGTGCATTTGTTTGAGGATCTGGGAACGCTGCTCCATCACCAGCGTCTTCTCATAGGTGTAGGCAGAGATGTCACTCTCATGCTGTGGGGAGAACAGGAGAAATTTGGGGCAAGGTAAGCTGTACCAACTGCTTCCAGCATGGCTCAGCATGTCCCCCCATGGTGCTGTGTGCTCCATGTCAGGCTCTGTCTGGCCCTCCTATGCACAGCATCTCTGCCTGCAGCACATGTCCCGTCCCAGTACTCACCATCTCCACCACCTCCACCTCTGCGGTGATGCGCAGGTGGTACAGGAATGTGGTCAGGTCCTTCTTCATCTGGATGCTGTTGTCATCCATCTGTGCCACCGTGAAGATGCGCATCTTGCACTTACGCCACACCTGCAAGGGATGGGGGAGGCTTGGGCACGGCTCGACAGGGACGGCCGCAGCCCAAGCCCCAGCCCCGCACTGCAGGGCCCAGCCTACCTTGTGCTGCCGCAGGAGGAAGGGCAGCAGCATCAGCATCCCCCCATCATGGACAATCCACCAGACATCAATGTGGCCCTCTGAGAACCGCTCCTGGTTGCCCGGAAACATGGCAACATTCTTGGCCACCAGCAAGGCCAGGTGCCCAGCTGTGGTCTCTCGCACCAACTCTGGGAGGGGAAGGGCCACGTCAGCCAGGGCAGCTTGCAGCCCCCCAAGTCCGGCAGTGCCCACCCTCCACGGTGCCTACCAATGAAGTTCCTCCAGGTCTGGTGGTCCTCCTTCTGGCGCCAGCTGCGGGGCCAGCCCACCAGCACTGTGTTGTGCTGCAGCCCCCCCAGCCCGCTGGACTGGATGAGGTGGGACATGCCGTCCCGCAGGTTAGAGGAGATCACCACCTGACAAAAGCCCTTCACCTTCTCCGCTTCCATCAGGCGCCGGATGGACTGCAAGGGAGAAGGAAGTCAGAGATTCCAGGGCCTTGGGGACGGGTGTGGATCACAGGCACAGCAGCTGCCAGGCCCAGCAGTGGCCCAACCCAGGCCGGATGAGGTACAGGGTGTAGGGCGTGGGATACAGGGTACAGAATGGGGGGGTGCAGGTACAGGGCTGTGAGGTGTGGGGTGCAGGTCCTCACAGGGTGCCTGGGTCTCTGTGCCCCATGGCAGGCTGGTGGCTCCAGGCCAGGGGGCTGATACCAAACGGTGCACAGAGCTGGCACACAGCTCTGCACCGTGCAGAGCGGAGGGTGTCCTTGTGCCAGGGCTCTGACAGGCAGCAGAGCAGCAATTAGAGTTATTTACTCAGAGAAATTATAACATGTCTGCATGGGAGAGAAACTGTTTGCTTCCGAGGGCTTAATCTCATTAATGTGCCGCCCCGCGGGTGCAGGGGGTGGGGAGTGCTCTCACTCTGGCGGGGAAAGGCTCAACTCCCACCTTGCCTGTCACCAGGGCCACAGAGGCTGTGGTGAGTGCTGAGGCTGTGGAGCCCGCTCAGCCCAGCAGCCCCTGGCTGGGCACTGTGCTGTGCTGTGACGTGCCATGCTGTGCCAAGTCCTGCAGCAGCTGGCCAAGACTGGGACCAGTGCTTGCCTGGTGCCAGCATCTCTGGTGTCTTGGAGGGGAAGAGGGGTCCAGAGGTCCCTGCTGTGAGCACCGGTGAAGCATGGATCCTCAGGCTCTGCCTGATGCCACTCCAAAATTCTCTGGACCATCCCAGGGCCACCAGCCTTGGCCAGGGGGCAGAAACAAGCCTGGGCACCTGGGGACCAGGAGCACCTACTGCTGGCACAGCCTGTCCCAATGCAGGCAGCTCTCACCTCCTCTGCCCTCTGCGCCTGAGGATGGTTGTCCAGGAAGGTCCCTTCCAACACAGAGGCCACGATAGTGAGGCCCTTCCCAGCCTTGAGCTGTGACGTGAAGGACAGGAGCTGCGGGTGCACCACATTCTGCTCCTGGTCCCCGCGGACCAGGACCAGCAGCTGCGGCCTGGAAGGAGGGTCCTGCAGTCAGTGCCCGCAGCCAGCTTGTCCCTTCCCCAGAACCCTCACATCCCCATCTCCCTGCCCAGCCTTACCTCCAGTTTTTGGTGTGCGGGGGCCCTTCCTCCAACCGCAGCAGGGCGTAGCGGGCTGCACTCAGGGACAAGCCCCGGATCCCATCACCCCACTCCTTCTCCGCCCTGCAGGAACCAGCAGCACATAAGGGATGCCCATAGCTCCGGCCACAGAGCACCACGCTGGCACCCTGGAGCATCCTGGGACAAGGAGCCTGGGGAGCTGAGCAGCCACGCTGAGAGGCCATGTGGCCACGGGGCGCTGGCCAGGACCTGTGGCACCACGGCCTCCCTTACCCGCGGTACTCGATGTATTTGTAGATGAGGCCAGCGATCAGCATGGCCACCAGTGCGTAGTACCAGGAGCAGATGAACATCAGTGCCAGGCAGAGGCTCATGCCCAGGAAGGACAGGGTCCTGCAGAGAGCACAGAGCTGTCAGCATGCCCTGGGTTCCCCACACCGGGGTGTCCTGGGGTGTCCTGCCCCATCCTGCCTGGCTCACCAGTGGTAGTAGCGGAAACGGGGCCGCCAGTTGGGCGTCCTCAGCAGTGTTTGCACCGCACATGCCAGGTTGACAAACATGTAGCACATGAGGAAGAACCTGCAGGAGAGAGTAGGGGGCTGAGTGGGTGCACTGTGTGGGACTGAAGTCTCCACATCGCCTGGCCCCGGGGTGGCCAATGCTGGAGCAGGCCCCACTGATGGACAGAGAAGCAGTGCCATGGAGAAACTAATCCTCAATGCTGACCAAGATGGGACCCCTAAGTGCCTGCAGGGCCCCTTCTTCCCAGGCAGGGGCCAGGGCAGCAGGTGCATTCCCCCCCAACAAGGAGCAGAGACCCACACACGCCACCCGCTGCTTGTGAAGGTGCGGGTCGACAGCACGCTGCCTACATGGAGAGGATGGGAGCCACCTCGTCCAGGGAGGCGATCAGGATCCCGATCTCGCAGATGCAGGCTGTGAGCAGCAGGGCCCATGTCGGCTCCCCATTGGCTTTGCCGTGGCCGAAGACCTGGAAGCGGGGGGAGAGGGGCGCGTCAGGCTCTGCGGGGCCCTGTAGCCCTGGGCAAGGGTAGTCAGTGCAGCCTGATGAGACTGGACCCTCCCGTATACCCAGCCCTGGCAGGAGCGCTGTGTGCTGTGAGCTGGCACATGTCCCATGCTGGAACCTCCCAGGGCTGGTTCCTACTGACAGTACAGTCCCATTCCCGGCAGATCCCGTGGCTCTCTCCACACCCAGCCCCTGCATCCCCAGCAGGGACGAGCCCCAGCTCACAGCCTGGCCACAGCCAGCAGAGAGTGGGGCACCCTGCGCTTGGGACGGCCACGCAGGCGGGGGAGAGTGGCCCCTCCTGCGGCTGTGGGGCCCGGGGGGGCCGGGGAGGGGGCCGGGGGCGCGTGTCCGGACGCATTAGAGGGTGCGGGCGGCGCGAACGAGAGCTCGGGCTGGGGCTGGCAAGGAGAAGGAGGGAGGATAAAATTAGCCTGCTCTTCCCTGGGGGGAGCTGTCGGGTTGGATTTGGAGAGATGAGGTTGTGGGAACGCGTCTTCAGAGAGCAGATAAAATATGAAGCGGCACGGCAGCGGGGGGGAGGGAATTTTGACCTTTCCCGACACTCTCCTCCCACCGATACCGCAGCCAGAGCCACCACGGCCGCCCACCGCCCTGCCGGTGCCGGCGGGATGAGGGCAGGGACGTGGGGCTGCCCCCGGCAGGAGGCAGGGTGGGTTCCCACCGCTCTCTCGTGCTGGTGGGATCTGCAGACACTGTGGGCGCTCAGGGTAGGGCAGCACCGGATTCGCAGGCAACCTACCCTGAGGAAGGGTACGATCCCATCCCTGGAGATGGCTTGCAGAAGGCGGGGGGCTCCAGTGAGACTCTGCAATCCAGCCCCACAGGTGGAGAAGAACGAGCCAATGACAATGACCCACGGGGACGGCCACGCCAGGGTGCCAACCACCAGGTTCCCGTTGACAGCCTCGCCAAACCTGCGGGGCATCAGCATCACCTGCGGTTTCGGGGCATGACCGAGCCCCGAAAGCACCAGCACCACAGTGGCACAACCCAGCCCCCCACAACGACACCACTTTGGGGGGATGCGACACAACTGAGCAAGGGCCCACCCCCTCAAGGGGTGAGCAATGGAGCAGAGGGTGCCAGAGGTCCGTCCTCATCCCTGTACCCGTTAGCGTGGCCAAGGACAAGGGCAGGTGTGGGACAGGACTCCTCGTCCCTGTGCCGGGGATGATGCGTGCAGTTGGATCCTGTTTGTGTTGGTGCTGGCGACCCAGAAGTGTCACCTGCCACGTGCGGTGAGCAGGGCTGCCCCAGATAGGCAGGAGCACAGGCAGCCCTGCCTGTTGACAAACAAGTGTCTGCTTGCAGCCGCGGAGCGGGAGGAATGCAGCAAAACATGGATGATGGGGGTTGCAGGCCTCAGTGCCTGTTACAAGCTCCAGCCCCCCTGCCCGGTGACACCCACAAACCCCCCCAGTGCCCCAATATCTGTCCAGTGTATCCTGGTTGCAGCCTTCCCCACACCTCTGTCTGCCCCTGGGGCTGCCCCTGCCCCATCCTGTTCTGGGGGGCTGCCAGACTCTCCCCATGCCCCCATGGCCTTGGGACACTCACTTGTCACGCAGGACGACCCCCTCGATGCATGCTCCAAAGAGAACAACAGAGCTGATATCTGCCGGGTGGTCAAGGAGAGCCAGGAGGATGCAGAGTCCTGCCTGCCCAGCTAGTGGGGTGCTGGGACCCTGTTCCCAGCCCAGTGAAGCACCCAAGATCAACCTGCCCTGCAGAGCCCACCCACCCTCAGCCCCAGAGCCCAGGCTCAGGCAAGCTCTGAAGGATACAGACCGCAGAGGTGGTGGCAATGGCCAGGATGGTGCCCGTGGGGATGGACTTCTGGGCATCCCGCAGGTCTCCAGAGCGGTTGGAGCCAGCCATGATGCCTGGGGAAAGAGGGGATGGTGTCAGGGGGAGTAGAGCTACAGCCCATACCCATCCCAGATGCCCTCATGCCAGGCAACGCGTGAGCCCTGGGCACAGCGGGGCACTGCTCGGTGTGCATCACGATGGGAAGCAGACAGGATGGGCAGTGGAGAAGGCACTGCTGCAGCTTGGGGTACCCAGCCTGCTCTTCTCATCCCCCCCAGCGCTTCCCCCCCTACCCCAAACCGCAGTCTGAGGCCACTCAAGGATTAGGCTCAAAAGCTCTCAAGTGCCTTGTCTCATTAGCCCTTAATTAGCTCAGGCAGGGACGGTGGCTGCCGCAGGGGCAGGGACAGGGTCCAGCCCCGACGCTGCTCTGGGAGGGCAGGAGGTCAGGCAGGGACACGACTGCACAGGCGGGTTCAACACAGCCCGAGGGATGACCCGCGCTCCGGCCGCAGCAGCAGCCGGGGCAGGATCCCGCGGCACCGGGGGACAGGCGGCCTGCGGAACCCGGCACCTGCTGCTGAACGGGCGGCCGGACGGAGGGCAGCGGAGGCTGAGCGGCTGCCGGGGACCCCGCAGCGCCGGACCCTCCAGCGCTCGCTGTCCCCGGGGCAACCCGGGGGCTCCCGCCGGCTTTGGCCCCGGCGGAGCTGCAGGGGAGCCCCGGAGGCTTCGCCCCGCTCGGCTCGGCAGCGGGACTGTGGCGGGGTGGAGGGGCTCCTCTGCCCCCGGAGAGCTAAAAATACCCAAGCGGCGGAACGTCAGCGCGCACCGGGCGGCACCGTCAGATCTGGAGCGCGGGCGGCTGCGTGGGAGGCGATGGCGACCGGCCGCCCCCGCGCCGCCGCTGTCACCGCCGCTGTCACCGCCGCTGTCACCGCCGCTGTCACCGCCGCAGCCGCGCGGGGGTGGCACACGTGGGGCTCCGCGGAGCACGCCCGGCCGCACGTGCCCGCTGTGCCCGGAGCGGGACCCAGGAGGCTCCCACCTGTGACTGAGGGGAAGTAGATGCCGACGAGCAGGGTGAAGTAGGACGTCATGTCGCTGAAGACGTAGGGCTGGTCCATGTCCACTGGGGTGTCGGGGGAGCTCACTGAGGGAAGCCCCCGCTTCTCCACGATCACGCCCTTGGTCAGGTATGAGCTCCAGAGGTTCTCTGCGAGGAGGGAGGAAGCCGGGCAGTGCCGCCGGTATCAGATGGCCACAAGCCCCATACCCAGCACAGCATCCCCGCCCCACAGGGATGGAGCCGGAGGGAGAGGGTCTGGTTCTCCCTCCCCTTCCCCGGCCTCACTGAGCAGCCGGCTCAGCCAGCAGACGGGGCTACGGGACCAGAGGCTGAGGATGGCAGCATAGGTGGGCAACCAGAGCAGGTTCATACTGCTGCTGGCAGCGCCTCCGCAAGATGCCAGAGCAGCTGACCTGAGATTGCAGTAGCAAATAATTAAGAGGGTAATATAATTAATGCTGATCAACACAGGTTTAAGGGAAGTGGATCGTGTCAAAGTAACTTGATAATGTTTTTGATGGGATTATGAGTGCGGGGCTGATGTAACAGGCTTAGTGTCCCTCCGCGTGCTGTTTTGGCCGCAGATTGCAGGGAGAAACTGGAGCAGTGGAGAGCAGCCAGCACCGGGCAGGGTGGGCTGAGGCAACTGCCCTTGGCATGTCACTGCCAGGGGGCTACAGCAAAAGGCAAAGGGGACCAGCCCTCAGCCCCAGGCACTGAGCGCCCTTCATGGCTGCGCACAGGTGACAGATGGGGCTGGCAACCCCCTCGCCTGTCTCATCCTCCCAGAAATGTGTGTTTCTCCCTACAGGGAGACCCCTCACGTATGGCACAGCAAGCTCCAGTCATCTCTGCCAGGGTCAAACTGTGCCACCTGTCTCAAGATGCTGCTGGGCTGGTCACCCATGTCACCAGCCACCCCAGAGTGGGGTCCTGGCTCTATCCTGTTGTCCCCAGTGCAGGAGTGTTTGCTTCCTGTTGCCCTGAGAGAGACCAGCTGGGTGGATGAGGGTCTGCACCCCCTCCCCAGCAGCACCATTGCCAAAAGGAGCAGGTTCCACCCAATACCTTAAAAAAGCCAGGAATCCCTTATCTGACCCAAAAGACCTCAGAGTGGGACACCATCATGAGGCTCCCAAACACCCTGTGACTGCACTCTGCTAATCACGGTCACAGCTGCAGCCCTGAGCACCACGTGCTTAGCCAAGTCTGAGCTCCCATGCCTGTGTCCACGCAGACACCAGGGCAGGATGGCTGGGGCAGCCCCGCAGCCATCAGGGAGGATTAATACTGCTCGTGGCTCTGCTGCTTTCCTGAGTGCCAACAACCACTCCGGCATGGGGGTCTGCAGACACCCTCTGAATGTGGCACAGAGCATCAGCCTCTGCCACCCACTGCTGAGCGTGAGCACCTGGCAGATGTACCAGCATCTCCAGAAAAACAGGTCATAAATGGCTCCTCCCAGCAAATTCATGCATCTTTCTGTGGTCCTGGCCACTCTCCCAGCAGGGCTGTAGCCACAGCAGCTAAGTAGCCCCAAGGGGTGATCACTTCTCTCAAAACCTCAAATCAATACCAGCGCTTCCAAAGGCCAAGAGGAAGCAGAGGGAGGATTTATTCCTCCCCAGCCTTTAGGCATCATTCTCAGCCACCCCACTGGCTGACACAGACTGCGTGCAGGTGGCTGCAGCGCCCTGCTCTGTCACCCGTGCAGGAGTCTGTCCCACTGCCCGCCACAGCATGAGCACAGCTCACTGTGCCTCAGGAGCAGAGGGGCCCCCAGCAGGGATCACCCACGTGCCCTCTCACCTGGACTGTTTGCCCCCACACCTGGCATGGCTGAGGAGCCATGCTTAGGACAGCCTCCCACGGCACACCTCCACCAGTCCTGCTGGCAGAGCTGCCCAGCAGGCACAGCCACTGCCCCACCACAGCTCCCTTGCACTTCCTTCTCCATGCTCCATTCCCATGCCTTCATGCCCATGTTCCCATGCCTCTCTTGGCATGTGCTCACCTTGGATGAGGCCGCTGGCAGCGCCGGGGATGCCCTCGATCTCAGTGACGTTGTTCATGGTGAAGTACTCATCGCAGGTCGCGTTGAGGAAACGGGAGGTGCAGAAAAGCTCCCAGAGCTTGGAGCCAACCGTCTCATTCCCCTCCACCACCATCTTGGTGCAGAGGTCAAAGCCGTGGCGTGAGAGGGTCCTGTTGCCCAGGAGGCAGATCCTGGGGGGACATGGGCTCTCAGCACTCAGCATTTCAATGTCCCAGCCCTGCTGCCTCCCTGCAGGACCCCGTACTCACGGGAAGCTTGGTGGGTCAAAGGCCGATTTGATGACACCAGCATAGATGGCAAGGATGGAGAGGATGACACAGCCCAGGAAGACCAGGGCAAATTTGTTGACGTATTTGACACCCACGAACACGACAGTGGCCATGCAGGTCAGCACACAGGTGCCATACACACGCATGTTGTTGAGCATCGCGGCCGCCTCCCCGCTGGCGTCCTCTGCCTTGAAGATGGCCATGGCCGGGAAGATGTAGGCCTGGGAAAGAGTCATGGCATCACCACCTGGCTAACAGTCTGCAGAGGGGACCCCTTCAGGCCCCCTGCCCTGCCAGGAGCTGAGCCCATGGCACTGCAGAAGTCAAGGACCGGGTACATACCAGCAAGATTTCGATGGTGCCCAGGATATACATGGCACCGGCAAAGGTAGTGCCCAGGTAGAAGCAGAGCCCCACAGCCCCACCAAACTCAGGTCCCAGGGAGCGTGAGATCATGTAGTAGGAGCCACCCGCTGTCAGAGAGAGCAAAAGCGGGTCCCAACCTGACCCCAGTGACACCCTCAGCCCTGCCAGGTATCCCCGAGGGCAGACTGGAGCCAGGATAGCCAGAGGCCCTGCTCCAGCACTGAGAAAGGTGCAGAGCAGCAGGAGTGACCACACTGGCAGAGTCATTCCCCAGGAGCCCAGCACCAGGTGCTATGGCCAATGGCGCAGGTGTTCCCTGGACAGCAGACAGGAGCTGGAGCCCCAGGGACCTGGGCCATATCCTGCTCCATCCTCCCAGAGGAGCCCTTAGAGCCGGGCTGCCAGGATCGATGGTCCCGCTGCGGCAGCAGGATGATAAATAGCTTTAATTACACCCCGTGTTGGGCTGTCAGTGCTGTGCCCAGCCTGGCGCAGCTCACGGCTCCCCAGGGCTCTGCAGGGCTGGCATGTTCCGGGGGAGGCAGCCAGGGCACGCACCAGCCGGACCCCGTGGTGCCTCCCGCGGGGCAGAGCCCACACGCAGCAGTGTCCGGCGATGGGAGAGCCCAGCGCATCCCCCAGCCCGCGGCACCCAGCACGCCCGGCTCCCATCCTCCTGCCGTGCGGCTCCCGGCTCCCCGCGGCCTCGCCAGTCTGGCGGAGGGAGGAGCCGCGGCTGGCGGCTCTCGCTGCCATCTGCACCTCGCGGCTTTGGGGACGGGTGGCGGCTCCAGCGCTGCGCTCCCCGGGCCTGGGGATCCCGCGCGGGCTGCTGGCAGAAGGCTGGGGAGCGGCTGGCGGCCCCGGGGGATGCTCTCTGGGAAAAGCCCCTGCAGGCACCCCACCCGGCAGGGACCGGCTGCCCGCACACGTGGCACACGCGTGGACGCGGGCTTGGCTCTACCTGGCACCACACCGTTGGTGGCGATCGCACTCATGGAAATGGCCGTCAGCATCGTCTGCGGGAAGAAACACAGTGTGCTCAGGAAGAGCTGGGCAGAGGGACAGGGGAGTGCAGGGGCGAGCTGGGGCCATCCTAGGACATGGGGTCCCCTGGGGCCACGCTGAGCTGTGCCACAGGGCAGGGATGCTCAGGGAGGATGAAGGAATAGATGTATGGGTGGGTGGGCAGGCAGGGCTATGGGCTGGGAGCACAGCTGAGAGAGCTGAGGCCTTGGAGGGGCTGGCAGCACTGGGGGGGGCTCAGGCTGCCCAGGACACTGGATAAGGCCAGCCTCTTCCCAGCCTCTGCCCTGGGGTGACTGTCCTGGTGAGGTGTCTCTCTGCATGGTACCAGAGCAGGGGACCCCCATCACATCCCCCTACATGACAGCTATGATCTGGGTCACCATTTGAGCACCATTCCACTGCTGATTCCTTTGGGAAGCTGAAAGCTTCTCCTTGCTCTAAGTGGGGCAGGAGCTAGGGCAGGGGCAGAAGCTGGGGCAGGAGCAGAGCAAGGCATGGTGGGGCTGGTAGCTAGTGCACCTCTCCAAAGTCCAGCCAGTCAGACTGGTGGCCCCCAGGCCATGGGCAAGGCCAGTAGAGGCTTATCTGGCTCCAAAACTCACGCAGGAGCAGCAGAGGAAGACCATGCAGAATGACTCCATGATGCCAGCGATCCCCACCACCCAGGTGAGACGCAGGAAGAGGATGACTCCAAAGATGTTCTGGAGGCAGGGCAGGTAGACACCCATGAAGGTGCCCATCCGTGGGGCCTGTTGAGGCAACAGCAGTTATCAGGGCTCAGGGGCCTGGCTGGCAGAGGAGCAAGAGGTCCCACTCCTCCCACAAAGCAGCCAGGAGCACAGGGTAAAACTGCCCTGGTTGAGGCCAAGGGGTCCCCATTTCCCAGGGCAGTCTATGGCCTGGCACTACACAGGCATGGGCTGGAGAGGGAGGGAAGGTTACCTCTCTCCTAAGTCCTCACCTGCACCGGCTTCTTCTTGCCTCCATCGTTGTTCTCAGCCTCCTCATGCTCCCGGCTGCCCTGTGGCAGGTTGGTGTAATTGGCCAGTCCACTCAGCAGGGATGAGACCATAGGGCTTGTATCCATCTCCTCCTGTGTAGGGCAGATCCCGAGTCGTGAGGACAGTCCCTTGGGACCCCAGCCAACCCCAGAGATCTCACCAGATGCCACCCCACTCTCTGCCCCTTCAGGAACGGCTTTGGCAGTGCAGCAACCTTGGCCTGGGGCTCTGGCATGTCCCAGTGCCCGGGGTGTAGGTTGGGTGCTGTGGAACAGCTTCTTAGCTCAGCTCCCTCCCCCTGCCCCACTGCCTGCATGCCCTACCTCGAAGAGGGCCATGTTCTTGCCATCGTACTCTTTGCCCTTCTCCAGGTCCGTGCTGTTAATGAAGGGGCTGCTCTCCTTGGGATTGCCATCGCCTGCGGAGACACCACTGAGTCAGTCAGGCAGCCCCTGCCCCACTCACACCTGGAGAACACCCACCCCACAGGGTCACGGCTGTGAGGGGTCACAGCTGCCCATGGCTCCTGCAGGAGAGCTGCCAGGGCTGTGGGCACCGTGCCCCAGCCACCAGCATCACCTCCCACACCACACACGGGCAGGGGCTGCCATCCCCAGGAGCCACACGCTGCCCTGCCCGGCCCTGCTGACGTGTGGACCCGCCGGAGCCCATCCACACAGTGAGGCAAGCGGAGCGGATCCGGAGGGAAGCCTCCGGTGGGATGCGCGGCAGCAATAACTCACGGCGCGGGGTGCGTGCGGGTGAGCGCACTCGTGCAGGTGAGCGCACTCGTGCAGGTGAGCGCACTCGTGCAGGTGAGCGCACTCGTGCAGGTGAGCGCACTCGAGAGGGTGAGCGCACTCGTGAGGGTGAGCGCACTCGTGAGGCTGAGCGCTCTCGGGCTGCCTTCCGCGCTGTGTTTGCACGGGTTGCGCGTGGACGGCCTCTCGGCATTAGCGCAGAGGGGATGGTCCCTGCCCAGTGCTTGGGAGTGAGGGGACTGGCCAGGTGTCTGGTCCTCCTCCCAGACACGCACCACAGCAGTGGGGGCCACAGGATGGGAAGGCATCTGGAGGTGACATCACTGAGGACAGGTGATGCTCAGGGCAGTGGAGCCACCCACAGCAGTGCCAGGCCCATTGAACTACCAGGAGAGGGGCCACAGCCACTCTCTGCATTAATGACCTAGTGCAGAAGAAACCTGGAGTTGGCTTAATAGCGATGAAAACAGCTGAGCTGCAGAGCAGCAGAAATAAATCAAGCTGGAAATGGAGCAGCAGTGAGGATGGTACTGCTGGAGCAGCACAGCTCCAAGAGAAGGCCCAGAGCAGAGAGGGATCAGGTCATGAGGGCCAGGAGCTAAAGGACGCAGTCCTGGGCAGAGCAGCTGGGGAAGTACCCATGGCACAGGTAAACCTGGGCAGCCAGGCTAGTCCCCAGCCCTCAGTGGGGGGAGAGAGGCTCCCTGCCACACACCCATCCCACCACCACAGCCCTGCAGCCAGAGCAGTCACACTGCCATTGGCCACCGCACTGCTGGGCAGGCTGCCCGCATGGGCAGGGTCACAGACCATCTCCACACTTTGGGGCTGGGAGAGAACTGCCCCCTCCACCATCCTTCAGCATGGAGCCTATGAGTGCCCCAGGACAGAGGGATGGTGCCCTAGCAGTGTAGTCACCCACTCATGGTGGCAGTCACAAGACAGACCCTGCGACCATTTGTAGCATCCTGGTCCTTTGAAGATCGCCATTCTCCTGCCAGTTGACTCATATTCGGGATCCTGGAAGCCCGTGTGCAGCGGTGATTCACCATCTGCAATTCCCTGGCAGACAGGGTGCTCCTGGCTGACCAGGAGGTGAAGCCTCAAGTGCTACAGGTGACACCGACCTGCGGGCTGGTCCCCAACTCCCACCATCCCTGAGCTCCTCTAACACGGGGCAGCAGGGCAGCAGTGTCCCCAAGGGCACAACCAAACACCAAGGCACAGCCCACAGGCTCCTCCTGTGCAGGAATGGCTATGGCAGTGGCACTGGGACACCCTGGCCCACAGTTTCCTCGAGCTTCACTCCGAGTCCCCTTGGAGACACACCCAGCACCCAGGCTGCACCACTGGCATGTGCCTGCCCTGTATCTCCCACAACAGGTCTCATCATGAACCTCATGCGCTCCTTGCTCTGTGTTTGGTCTAAAGCCCCACTGAACCCTGCTGTCAAACAGCAATGGTGTGGGCTGGCAGCCACCCACTCGCCACAGCTCTTGCCCACGTGCACCAGCTCTGGGGACCACATTGATGTGAAACATCCACCACACTGACAGCCTCCAGGCTGATGCTGCGGCCATCCCCAGTGTGGCAACACAAGGGTGCAAGAGCAGGGGTGGCTGGAGCTCACCTTCCCCTTGGGGCTGGGTGGCAGCGGGGGACACGGGCAGCTTGGCAGGGAGACGTGCTTGAAACGTGGCAAGGCTCTGGGACCCCTCCGGGAGAACGGAGCCCGCGGGGGCCTCGCCTCACCGCCTGGTACCCAGCCGACGACATCACCGTGCAGGTTTCCATGGCAACGGCGAGCCACGGCCGCCTCGGCTCCCGCTCTTATGTAACGGCGCAGGCAGCCGGACGCTGGCCCCACATGGCACCCGCGCCCCGGCCCACCGGAGCCTGATGGATGGCGCGGCCGGACCCCCGGCCCAGCCCACCCCGACCCCACGGGACTGGCCCTGCTCGGCTCCACACGACAGGCACCAGCAGCACCCTGGGGTGCTCACGCTCCAACCCATGGCACCTCAACAGCACCCACAGCTCGCAGCCTCTCCGCCCCCGCCTCTGGCCAGCTCCTCACGCCGGGGCCACGGCCCGTGCTGACATCACCCAGGCTGCTGGGGCTGGCCCGTGGCGCAGGAGCCCCTCGCCTGGCGATGCTGCTGCGAGGATCAGCACCGGCAGAGGCCCCGGGCTGGTGAGCATGAGGATGCAGCACGGCTTGGGGAGACTCTCAGTCTCCCACGTCGCTCCAGCCCCACAGACTGGAAGGAGTTAAGCAGCAGGGCGCAGGGTCCCAGGTGACAAAGCGCTCCAGCTTCTGCTCCTGCTCCTGCCGGAGACCATTTTGCCGCAGCGGGGCTGGTGCAGCCTCTCCCCGGCAGCTGCCTCAGACCCGTGGTCTGAAGTCAGGGGCAGGCAGGGCAGGCAGGGCAATGCACCCGCCCCTCACCTGCCACTGCCGCGGCCAGCCCTGCCCAGCGCCACAACGGGGTGCTGCCTCCCGGCCCTGGGGACACGTGGGACACTATCAGTGTCACCAACGCCACGGGGCAGCCAGGACAGAGCAGCGCAGGGCCGGAGCGCTGGACGGGGCTAGCAGCCCCAAGGCCAGCAGCCGAGCCGGGAGAGACAGTGTGAGCAGAGCAGAGCCGAGCCGAGCCGTGCCAGGCTTCGATCCCGGCGTTCAGCCGCCCCCCTCCCCAGGGATCATTCAACATGAATCGGCCTTTTAATTTGCTGCGGCGGCTGGAAGGGCTGGCGGCGGGATCGCTGGCAGGAACCCGCAGCCCCGCCGTGGGCACCGCGCAGCCCCACTCTCGGCAGGGCTTCCACCAACCTGCCTGCCCGGGGCAGCCCAGAGCAAACACGGCAGCGCCAAAGGACCGTCACAGCATCCTCGAAGCCCCCCAAGGCAGTGCTCAGGCAGAAGCACCAGCCACAATTTGATCTTCTAATGGCTTTTTGCTTAGCCCTAAATTGGGTTGGGAAGCGTCATGTCCCTTATCCCAAATCCTCCCTAATCGCTTTACACGGCGCAGGGCACCGAGCACTGGCTGGGGTAGCCCCAGCAGCCACCCCCCACGGGCTAATTAACCAGAGCTGCTGCCAAGGTTGCTACCCGACCACGGCCGGCCCGTCCCCTCCGCAGCATCCAGAGCACAGCGAGCCCCAGCCAGGGACATCGTGCACTAGGGCTGGGGCACTGCCCGGGAGGTGCAGTGAGAGGGGTGAGAGGGGGCCCCGACCTCACAGCCCTCCGAGCTTCCATCTGTACTCCACACGGGGCTGCTGACAGCTCCGGAATCCCCCGTGCCACCCCCACTCCGCTCCCCTCAGCCCCAGGGGCAGCAGCAGGGCGATGGCTGCTCACGGCACTAGGGATGCCCTGGGGCTGTCCTGGAGGTACACAGGACACCTTGACTTTTGCCACAGGACACCTGGACTCCCGGGGCTCCGCCTGCAGCAAGGGGCACCCCAGGGTGACCCCAGCAGGCCTGCGAGCACATGGGCGAGCACGTGGCCCTGGCTGATGTCCCCAGCTGCTGCCGTTTTGCAGGAGCTGCTGGCCAGGGAGCCACGCTGCTGTTCTGTCACCTCCGGCTATCAAGGGGACTTGGCTGTACACACACTGCCTGGCCTTGGGCTGTTGGCCTGGGGCACCTAAGGCAGATGGGGATGGCCAAGGTATTCTTATGCAGTGGCATCTCTGCGCCCACACGGCTTCCTTCTACCCTGCACAGGAGTGCCTGACAGCTGCCCTGGGGAGGGTGGCCCTTGGAGAGGCCACACAGCCCTTGCAGCCCCACCGAGGCAGAGATCACTGATGATCAGAGCAGCGCTGGCTCGTGCTGGCAGTGTCACAGCAGAGCCAGCTCCAGCTGCAGCGTGGCAGGGGAGCAGGGCTGGGGGTCATGGGTGGGATGGTGGAGTAGGATGCTTCCCCCATCCCAGGGCTGCACTTTCCCCCTCCAGCCAGCAAGCACACCCAGTGGCCTTTTGGGCTGGATTCCTTCACTGCCTGACCCAAATTGGACCAACTGCTACTTCAGACCTATCCTCTTCCTTCCTAAACCCAGGATTATCCTCCCTTTGATCAGCCGGCCCTGCAGCACAGGATTTCCAGCACAGGCGTTTTGCCTGGCTGCATTTAAACAGCTTCCCAGATTCTCCGACAGTCCAAGCCCTTCCTTAGAAATGGCCATGGATACAAATTCCAGCAAAGCTCCTGGTCCTGGATCTGGGCTCCCCAGGCATCGCAGTGCCCCCGGGCTGGGTGTCAGCATGGCACCCTGCAGTGGGGCTGCGGCTGACATCCCAACACTCCAACCAGAGCAGCACAAGGTGCCAGCCCGGACACTGCAGGCAGGGGCCCTGCCTGCTCCCCAATCCCACCATCTCCCCAGAGGGTCTGTGCTGCTCCAGCCCCTGTTGGGTTTCTGGAGCTGGAGCCCTTCCAGCCTTTGTCATGTGGCTCCAGAGCATGACCTGAGTGGGGACACTGCTGACCTTCCTGACAAATAATGCCTAAGTGGTACCCAGGGCTTCAGTGTTTGCGCTGGGCTTGGCAAGTTGCTGGACAGCCAGCACGGGAGCAGCCAGGACATGTGGAGGGGGCCCACTGGCATGCAGCAGCTTTGCCACCCAACGGGTTTTCCACGGTCCCTGCAGACAGACCTCATGATGGGAGTTCAGCTGACCCTTGGCATTGGGGGATAACCCAACCCCCCCATTGCAACCACCCTTGTGTGGGGAGCTCAGCTGAGCCCCTTCTTATGACAATCCCTGCTCCCCCAAGCCCTCCGGGCCCTTGCTTCCTCCAGCCCTTCACCCACTGTCCCAAAGGGCACCATCTCACCACGCTCAGCTCCAGGGACAGTCTGCCTGGTCCATCTGTAGTGGCACTGTGTCCAGCCCTCCTGCAAGACCCCAGCATGGCAGAACTGCCTGCTGCCACGCCGCTGGCACTGCTGCTATGGAAATCAGTGAGTGGGAGAGATCCTGGTGCTGCAGAGGGCAAGGGGAGGGCAAGTGGCCAGGGAAGGGCATGGCCAAGGGCCAGTGCGACAACCCCAGCCCAGCAAGGTGCTCCCAAAAGTCTCCTGCTAGCCCTGACCTTGAGCAGAGCAGCAAATAAGCAAGCAAATAAACAGACTGGGGTCAGGAGAGCAGAGGAATACATAGAACCCCTCTGTGGCTGTGCCCAGAGCCTCAATGTGGGCAGCCGGGACCCCCACAACCACTGACATAGCCAGCCATGTGCTCCCGGCTGGGGCTTTGATAGACCCCACGAAGAAGAGACTTGGCGGGGTCTGGGAGGGTCAAAGGGGCAGTGCAAGTACTCCTGGGCAAACACTGCATTCCCCTGGCTGCAGCCCACCCATGTGCCCTGCAGGAACACCCGCAAGAATGGGGCCTATGCTCCGTGGCTGCCTGGTGATGGACGTGGTCCCGGGAGGAACGGGGACCCTCACACAGCTCAGTAGTGCCGGATGCCGGGAGGGGCAAAGGCCAAAGCGCCAGCAGGGACGGGGCTGCTGCGGGGCCGAGCAGCCCCTCGCCCACGACGGACAGCGGCCCTGCGCCGGGGATGCGCCAGGGCTGCAGCGGGACGGGGCACAGCGCGGCGCGGCACGGACCGGACCGGACCGGCTCGACTCGGCACGACAGGGATCGCTTTGGCTCAGCTGGGCTCGGCCCCGGGACGAACGGCTCCTGCGGCCCCGGAGCAGGGCCCGGGCGGCCACTTCAGCACCGCGGACAGAGGCGGCGGCTCCGGGGGGTGCGGGGGGCGGCAGGGAGTGGGGGGCGGGAGCGGAGAAGGGAGCGGGGGGCGGCTGCCCGGGATGGGGAGGCGGCTGCCGGAGATGGGGGGGCGGCAGAGGAGAGGAATAGGGGGGGAGGGCAGCGGGGGTGAGAGAGGAGATATGGAGAGATGGGGGGCGGTAGCCGGAGATGGGGGGCGGCAGCAGGGAGGGCTGGGGGGGCTGCAGCGCAGATGCGGGAGGCAGGGGTGGGGGGCTCCCGGGAGCGGGGACCCTTGTGGGGGTCCCGGGCAGGCGGGAGCGGGACTGGTGCAGCGGCTGGGGGTGCTGTCCGGGAGGCGGCGGGGCCGGCCCCACAGGGTCGCTCGGAGCACAGCAAGCAGCCCCCGCCCGGGAGGAGGCTCCTCGCTGAGCCCCGCACAGCTCGGCCGCACCGCCGCTTCCCGAGGCTGCCGCAGCGGCGGGAGTGCGGCCGGGGCTGCGCGGAGGCGCCGGGAGCGGGAGCATCCCCGCACCGCTCGCCGCAGCCCCGCGGGGCCGCGGGCGGAGAGTCGCCGTCGCGGCCGGTGCTGGTGCCGGTGCCGGTGCCGGTGCCGGTGCCGGTGCCGGTGCCGGTGCCTCCCGCCTGCCCCGCGGCAAGGCACCCTCAGCCTCCGCTGCCCCCGGCTCCACGCCGCTTCTGCCCCGCGCCGGTGCCAGCCCCCGGCCCGGCGGGGGCGGCCGCCCCGGGCCGTCCCGCTGTCCCGCTCGTCGGTGCCGATGCCGGTGCCTCACCTTGGCTGGCGCCGCCGTCGCCGTCCTCGCAGTCGGTCAGGTTGTTCAGCATGGCGCCGGTGCCGCGGCCGCTCGCTGCCGCCGGAGCTGGAGCTCTCGCTCCGCAGCAGCCGCGTCCCCGCGCCGCCCCCCGCGCCGGTGGGAGGGGGCTGCAGTGCGGAGGCGCCCGGGCTCACGGCTCACGGCTGATGCCGGCGGAGCCCAGCCCGGCCGCCCGCTTCATCACGTATGCGGGAGGCATTGCCCCCGCCGCGGCGGGGAGGGGGGGCTCGGCGGCGGGGGGGGCACAAAGACGAGCGAGCAGAGCGGGGCCGCCTCCCGGCTGCGCCAGGCGTGGGGGGGAACTAGGGCAGCGCTGCGGGCCCGGCTGGCGCGGGCGGGACCGGACGGGACGGCCCCGCAATCGCACCGACCCCGCACCCGCCCCGGCCCCGAACCCCGCCTCCAGCCCCCGCACTCCGCACCGGCCCTCTCACCCGCCCCGCACCCCACACCAGCTCCCGCACCGGACCTCGGAGCAGCCTCGGGACCTGGAACACACTCGGGGTGTACAGCGGGGCAGAACCCGTGTCTGCGGGACAGACGCATCCCCAGAGGAGGCTGAGCCCCGGGATGACGGCAGCCCCTGTCTGCGTGGCCCGTGGCCCGGGACAGACGGCTGCCGGGTGGGCAGCACCAGGTCACGCAGGGGACCCCTCTGCGGGCACCGGGGCTCCGGCCGTGGATGGAGATCCCTGCCTCAGTAGCAGGACTACCCAGGATACCTGGGGGAGGGGGCGGACGTCCAGACCACCCCACAGGAGGGCTGGGGAGATGGTAGAGGTGATTAACCCTCCTCTGGCCAGCTGACCTGCAGCACAGGGAATGCTGCCTGCAGAGGGGAACAGGCTTAATGTAACCTCCCCTGGTGACCAGGGGGCCAGGATCACACCCATAACAACCTTCTTAGACTTGGACAAAGGTTGCAATAGGGCCAAAACTCCCAGGCCCTGTGCTGTCTATGGGGGGCCCAGCTCTTGCAGCTGTCACCCACAGGGCCAGGGATACAGGCCACTCTCGAGCTGGGATTGTAGAGGGACACTGCAGGGCTGCTTGAAGCCCCCTGTTCTCTCATGCACTTAATCCGGGAGGATCCCCCAGCCAGAGCTGGCTGCAGCTCCCGGCATCTCCTCCGGCACAGGCTGAGATCATGACAGCCCGCTGGCCTCCGTTACTTCTTGACGGCTGTAATTAATTGTTTACTTTCTCCTGGTGTGGAGCCAGCTGCTCCGCAGCGAAGATGCTCCCCGGCCTGACCTCGCGGCCAGGAGAGAGGCTCAGACCCCTCACCCCGGCCCGGCAGGCAGCGTTGATCCCTGCCCTACGGCTGCAGCCAGGACCCCGGCACCTGGCATCCCTGGGGAGCTGCAGCAGCACAGCCCCAGCTCCATGGCAAGTGGCACAGGAGGGTGGCAGGGAGGATGGGCAGTTCAGGGTGGGCAGCTGAGGGTGGGCACCCCCCACCCAGGGCTCCGTGTGGCAGTCACCACATGGGGCTGCCCCTGTCCAGCTGCAGCAGCACCAACCCCTCACACCTGCATCCCGCAGCCCTGAGCAGGAGCCAGCGCTGGAGCATGGGGCTGGCCCACTCCCAAGGGTTGGGAATGGAAGGAAGGGGCTGCAGACAGGATGCAGTGGACAAAACTACCATCCCATGTGGGCCTGGGGGGTTAGAGGGCACCCCCAGCCACCCCAAGGAGGCTGTGGATGGGCAGAAGGGCAGCGGGCCAGGGTCCAGCCAGCCACGGTGAGTGCCAAGCACCAGAGGGTGGTTTTTTGCAGGAGGCCACAGTGCGTGGGCTCGGCACAAGAGGGATTTTCCTACTAAAACAGATGCAGGGGAGGGAGCACGTGAAAGACCACTAATCCCCTAATCCCTGGATTATGGCTCCATTTCAGGGGCTGGGATTTGACGGCAGCACAGTGGGCTACGCTATCAAGACTGCATTGGCTTAGCCTGTGCACAGGGTCCCACCAGCATGTGGGGACAAACTGAGGGTGTCTCTGAGACAGAGGAGACTGAGGGGGCTTGATCCCCCAGCAGAGCACTGGCCTTAAGCCTGGTCCAAATGCCCATGACTGGGGTATCTGGTGCAGCGTGTCAAAAGGAGAGCTCTGACACGGTTTGGGCATCATCCATGCCCATGCCTTGCTTGCAGACATGCTGCAGGCAGCACAAGGGCATGGGGAAAGAGGAAGACAGATACTCTTCCCTGACCATTGAGTGGGGGATCAACTGCAAGTGGCTCCTGAGTCCGAGTAGCAGGCAGGATCCTGGCACCAGGCCAGGCAGAGCATCAGTGCCCCACTTAACTGCAAAGGCTGCCCAGGAATGACGATGAAGAGCGACCAAGCCAAGAAGGATCCCTGCAAAGTGTCCTGTACCCCTGCAGAGACTCCTGAGAATGTCCCAGACCCCTCTGCATAGAGCCTGGGTGAGGGGATCCATTCTCACAGACATTCCCAGGGCTGGAAGCCTGGCCACCGGCCACACAGCCCTTGCCTATTATCAGCAGCGGTCAAACCTCCCAGGAGCGAGACACGTGCTGGAGTGACTGGGAAACCTCCTGAGGGCAGGGAGCGGGCAGCCTGGCAGTGTGCCACCCGGGCAGTGAGGGCGGCTGTACTGTGGAGATGCCGGTCAGCACATTGCACTGCCTGCTGTGATCCCTGGGCACTGCCAACAGCCTGTCCATCCGCATTCTGCCAGGATGGGACACCCAGCACTGAGGGCTTGAGGCATGGGGACAAGCAGCTCCCAAAGAAAAGAAGAGCTGGGGCAGGAGAGATCCCAAGATGATGGAGGTGCAGCCAGGCAGAAGGGCAGTGATGCCAGCCAAGTGTTGTAGAGGGAGGTTTTCGTCACAGTGTGCCCTCATCATGCTGTCCTGACAGCTCCACGAACCCAGGGGCAACACATCCTGCAGCACCCTGGCAGGATGGAGCACTCTTGTTCATCACCATCCAGAGAGGTTAGGGCCCTGCCACCAGCATGGAGCAAAAGCCGAGCCCAGAGCTGACACGGGCACCAGCTGGGTCTTGACACCAGCTGCAGCAGCAGGACAGGACATGGAAGGAGGTACAGCATTCTGAGGGGCTGGGAAGGGAGCCACAGGAGCCACTGCAGCTGCCTGAGGCTGAGAGCAGAGGAGCAGCAGTGGGACAGGGCTGGCAGAGGCCATGGGGCAAGGCTGTGAGCTCCTGCGTCATGCGAGCCCAGCACAGCGCGCAGCTGGTGCAGCGTCCCCAGCTGCCCTTGCCCAGATGTCTTGCCAGCAGCAGGGCCGTGGCAGTGGGCGGCTGGGCAGCCTGGCACAGGGATCAGCCGCGGAAGCAGCCTCCTCCCACCAGGCCCCGCTCCTGGCGACACAGCTGAGGAGCCCCCAAGCAGCTCCGTGGCAGTTGCGGTACCCTGGGGATTCCAGGCAGCCACTGCTGAGCCAGGGCCTGAGGGCCCAGTGATGGCCAAGGAGCAGCTGCATGGCCACTTGCCAGCCCCTGTCAGAATCAGCTGATGAGACATTGGAGTGTCGTGTCCCACACAGCACTCCTCACTCAGCCCCACAGCCTGCGCACAGACCTGCACTCTGGCACCCCCCTGAAGCACCTGTGGTGTGTTCAGTGGTATGGAGACTCCTTGGAAAATCTACTACAGGCAGCTGATGGGGCTTCGGCTGCTCCACCCCGCCATATCATCAGCCTCTACCTGCTGCAGACCCTTGGTTCTTCTAATGATACCCCAAGGGCACCCAGTCTGCCACAAACCTGACCTGAGTGTCTGCAAGGAGGCTGGAGGAGACAGGGGGTCTGGGGGAGCCTCCTTAGCAGCCCCACATGTACCCTCTGTGCACGGTGCCCCAAGTGGGGGCCCTCGGCAGGGGCCCTGCATGGGGGTGCAGCCGGGGCTGGTGGGGTCCCCACTCTACCCAAGCCCCCCTCAGGGCCTCACCTCCCGCCTAGGGCCAGCCTCACACATCTGCCTCATGGCTTAAGGCCCACAGCCCCATGACCCCAGGGCCCCAGAGAGGGGCCGAGAGAGCTGCTGGACCCCCTCAGCACCGAGAGTCACGGCAAGGGTGACACCGGGACCGGTTTCCATGGCAACGAGAGAGGCTCCTTAACTGGGTGGTTGCCATGGCTACTGCCGCCGATCCCGACCGCTCGGGACCCAGAGGGCTCCGCGGTGGCGGTGCCCCGGTGCCCTCTCGGGTCAGGACAGCTGCCCCACGGGCAGCGCACCGGGCGCGGGGCCGGCAGCCCCACACGTGCAGCCCCCGGGGGGAGGCCAGCCCCGCGGCGGGTCCCAGGTGGAGCACATGGAGCCGGTCCCGCGGGGTCCGGCCCGCCTTGCGCTGGCGGTGGGACCGGGTCCCCGCGGGCCGGCGGCACCGGCGGGCCCCGGGGGCGGGGCGGGGCGGCGGGGGCGGGGTCGGGAGGGGCACACCCCCACCGGAGCCGTCCCGTCCCGTCACCGCCCCCTGGCGGCGCCGCGCAGCCCTGCCCGCCCCCGCCCGCACGGACCCCGCACGGACCCCGCCGAGACCCCGCGCAGCCCTGCCCGCCCCCGCCCGCACGGCCTCCATTTCCCGGGACAAGCCCTGCATCCCGCCGTACTCCAGCTGTGACCTGCGCCCGGCCCCGAGGCCCCGCGGCGGAGCCTTGTCCGTGCCCTGCCCCTCCCGGCACCGGGCGGTTCCTTCGCCGCCACCGCCCCTGCCCGGGGGCTGAGATCCCTCCTCAGCACCACCCGCCTGGGGCCGCTCCCGGGCAGGGCCTTCCCAAAGGGCGGCCCCGGGAGCCGCAAGGCACCCTGAGCACGGCGCCAGGTCACGGATGAGCAGGGGCCCTCCAGCTGACCCGGAGGTCCCCGCACAGCCCCGGCACTGGCAGCACGGCCGGCTGCAGCCTTCGCTCCCGCACCGCCCCGAGATCCCTGAGATCTCCGTCACTCTGTCCCGCCACGCGTGACACTGACATGTGGCCAGGCAACCACCGAGCGTTCGCCCAGGGCCGAGTCCCTCCTGGGACCATTCCTGCCCAGAGCTCCCGCCTGCCATCCGCAGCCCCTGCCAGTCCTGCAAGCGCCAGCCCCATGCACCCCCTCCCATCCAACCCCATGGTCTCAGCGCTGTGGAGAAATGTGGGATGTGAGGAATCCCTGAATGCTGCCAACCCCTAAGTAGCCGCCCTGCCATGGCTACGACCACCCCACAAGACAAGACAGCTCTAGCAGAACCAACCACTGGCTGTCCTCCGGGAGGGCACAAGGTCACAGCTCAGCCAGAAGGATGTGTCCCTTGTTCCCACCACGGCCACTCAGTATGCCCACCCCAGTTTCCCTCAGCCCCCTCACCAGCAGACTGGCTGCCAAACCGAGGAGTTGTTCCTGGAGGGCACCAGAATTCAGCCACAGCTCCAGCTCATCACAGTCTACTCCACCCCAACATAGCCCACAGGCCAGGCCCAGTTGGCCCAGCTGCCATAGAATGACAAGTGTCCCTGCATCCCCTTGCCACTCGATGCAGCCCTACATCGCCCACAACAGCGTGATCCTAGACAGGGCCCCAAAGGCCAGAGCCCACTGACGGAGGCTCAGCCCAGCCCGGGTGTCGTGGTGTCTGTCCGGCTGCTCGCGCCTCCCACCCGCGCCCTTCGCCGAGGGTGCAAGGTCACAGCTCCGGCAGCACGGTGCTGCTGTCGGCCGGTTTTCTGGGATCGATACGGCTCTGGTGACAGCAAAGCCCCACCACCACGTCCCCTGGGCACCACGAGGTGATGGCTGCCGGCTCCAGCGCCTGTGCCCATGGCAGCCCGGTGGGCACTGCTGCATCCGAGGGCTGGCCACAACTTGCCCTCACCCGGCTGGGCAGCAGCCACTCTCCACCACGGCTCCCTGGGGAGCAGTATGTGACCTCGCACCCACAGCCGACCCACAGCCGCAATCCCGCTCCATCCCGCTGCAGCTCCGGCAGCGGCAGGGCCTCGCTCCGGCAGTCTCCGGTATGGGGACGGAACAGGGGAGCTCCCTGAGGAGCGGAGGTGGTCGCGGAGAAGAGTCTGGGACGAGGGGTCCTGCCCGGGCGGCTGAGCCCCACTCCCTGCTCCGCACCTCCCATCTCCTGGATCCCGCAGCTCCGCGCCATCCCTACTCCGGGGGTCTGCACTGCCTCCGAGGGGCCAGACCGACCGCAGCTCCGCGCCCCCCATGGTGCTCGGACCGCCCGGCCCTCTTCGCGGACCCTTCTCGCGGACCCTCCCCGCGGACGCTGTCCTGTCCTGCCCCACGGATCCTCGTCGCGGACCGTGTCCCGCCTCCGGAGCCTCCCCAGGCCCCCCTTGCCCCCGGCGCTCACCCCCGCCGCCGGTGACTGTGAACCGCCCGCTCATGGCCCCGTCGTCGCCACAAGTGGCTCCGGCCCCGGCGGTCGCTGAGCGCGGCCCCGCCGGGCGCTGACCGGGGTCCTAGTGCCCGCGGCACCGCCCGCCGCGCCGCCCCCGCGGCCGCAGGGCTGGCTCCAGTCCGAGCGGATCGGCTCGGCCCCGCTCCGCTCGGCTCGGTTCGGCCCCGTTCGGGCCGGCTCGACCCGACGGGACGGGACGGGACCACTCCGCCGCGCCCGGTCGGTCCCGCAGCCGCCGCCGAATTGGGGGCGCTGGGACCGTGCCGCAACGGGACGGGAGGGGGCCACTCTCTGCCCCCGCCCTGTCCGGAGTCGCGGCCGCTAATTACATCTAATTACAGCCCCGGAGCTGCGGCTGCCCCACCCTGCCGCGGACCCGGGCACCCTCGGGCACGATCCGAGCCCTGACCCTGCCGCCGCGCAGGGACAGACCGGGGCCGGGGTCTCGGCTGCAGTGGGGAGTCCGGTCACACGCTGTGTGCCGGCCGCACGCGGTGACAACCGCCCGCCACTCATCTCGGAGCAAAGGTGGAGCGCAGGAGAGGGCAGCGGGTGGAGGATTACGCGGAGCCAGGGCTTGGGAGGTCCGGGGAGTCGGGGCGGGGAGTGCCGCGCCTGGCGTAGGGCTGATGGTAGACAGTGTTGAGACCGAGGGACATCCGTCCTGGATGATGCCCCCAGTACACGGTGGTTCTCCAAACCATGGCCCCAATAGCTGATAGAACACTCGAGACCGTCTCCAAAGAATTGTCTTTATTACAAATGGGCAGGCAATTGGCAGAGGGGGTGGTTGGCAGAGTGGGCAGTGGGCAGGAATAGGCAAAACCACATCTCCCACCCTCATGTGTCTCCAGGCACCAGCTCCCAGTGGGGCTCAGCCTGACCTGGCATCGCTGGCTCAGGAAAAAATAAATTTGTCTCGAATCCATGTGCGGTTTGCACCAGACAAACGCCTCTGTGCAGTGGAGCTGGCACTGGCAGGGGTGGCACAATGCCAGCTGTGGCAAGAGTCCTTCTCCCCAGCTGGTGCTCCCCAGGCTGGGCAGCCCCCAGGGGGTGACCCCAGGACCCCCTGTCCCTTTCTTCCAGGAAGATGGTGACCTCATCTGGGGCTACCCACAGCCACAAGGCTCCCAGGGGTCAGCCTATGAGACAGGAGCCCGCAGGCTGGGAGCAGTGGGCAGGGAGCAGCACTGGCAGAGCCGGTGGCTGCTCAGGCCTTCAGTGCTGGGGACACTGCAGGATGTCATACTTGACGTAGCCCACCCGGTCCACCTGGTAGCGCGGTGTCATCCTCCAGTAGAAGCTGCCCCGGCAGAAGTGGTACTTGCCTGGGCAAGGAGGGGGACAGAGGGATCGGAGGGTCAGTAGGAGTTTGGCCATACAAAGACCCATCCCGATGGCTGCCCAAGCAGCTCAGGCACATGGCACCCTACAATGTGCTGGCACCTTGCCAGCTCCACCACAAGGACCCACCAGGGCTGACAGCATGCCCTGTCCCAGCGCCATTCCCCACACACCTGAGCATCCCGAGCCAGGAACTGGAGCAATGCCACGAGAGGCTCAGGTAGCCCCAGGCCTGAAGACACAGCACCCACCCACCAGGTTCCACTCACCTTGGTAGAGGAACACATTGCGTGCATCAAGGGGAACGCCGGTGAAGACATCGTCGGTGGCTCGGGGGTAGCCCTTGTCCACCCTCTGAACCTTCACATCCAGCCTGTAGGACAGCAGAGCCGTGCTCAGGGCTGCTGGGACCCCCCTCCCTTGCCTTGCCAGGGCTCAGGCAGGCACTGCTGCTCTCCAGTCCTGCTCACCTCCAGTAGCTCTCCCCACTGAAGAGCAGCACTTTGCCGCGGCCCCGCTGCAGGGCCCCCGAGAGGCGGCCGGCTTCCTTCCCTATACCCAACTTCTCGATCCCCCGGGGGCCCAGCACACTCTTCCCAGAAAACACCCAGAACTGCCGACCTGCAGTGGGAGATAGTGGGGGTGTCAGACAGCCCTGAGAGCTCCCAGGCTTTGCCAGGCTCCTCCCACGCCCCGTGGGACTGGGCCAGGGGCAGTGGAGGCAGAGCTCACCAGCAAAGAAGAAGACCCTCTTGGTGAGCAAATCCTGGAAAACAGCATCGATGGTGTCTGGGAGGCCAGGCCAGGTATCAGCAACAGAGAAGGCACCCTGGATGCCCGATTTCCAGAAGGACGAGTAGGTCCAGTATTTCCTTGTGGGGAAGATGAGCTCAGTTTGCCACAGCCCATGTCCCCCACATCCCACCTCACCAGGGCAGCCACTCACCCATCCTTGAAGAAGTACAGCTCCCCATTGATCTCTGTGATAGCATCGAAGTTCTTCTCCATGCAGGCATCCCGGCTGGGGTCCACAGGAATGGGTCCTACTGTGGGCTCTGGTGTCTCCTCCTCCTCCTCTTCAGTGGTGGAGGTGCTGCCAGCCTCTGTGGGCATGGGCTGAGACTCCTCTGTGGGCATGGGCTGAGGCTCCTCTGTGGGCATGGGCTGAGGCTCCTCTGTGGGCATGGGCTGAGGTTCCTCTGTGGGCAGGGGCTGGGGCTCTTCAGTGGGAGCAGGTGCAGGTGCAGTGGGCTTAGGGCCAGAGCCACGACCTGAGTGAATACAGGGGAGGGCATGAGGCTGGAATCAGCTTGGTGCTGCAGGACACTCTGCACCCAGCTGCAGTACAGCTGCTCACCATAGAGGTACTGAATGCCCTGGACATCATCAGGGTGTAGCTGGAAGTCCTGGATGTAACTGTACATAGGGTACATCAAGGCCTCACGCACACTTGAGTGATCCAGCCCCAGTGAGTGTCCGAACTCATGGGCAGCCACCAGGAAGATGCTGTAACCTGGGAGAAAGCACTAGCCTAAGTGCCTGGTGGGCCACAACAGGGCAGGACACACCATCCAGAGGCTGTGGTCCCCACAAGAAATGTGACAATGTGGCACGAGTCTGGGAGGCACAAAAGGCAGAGGGGCAAGTACCTCTGTCAGGGCAGAAGCCCCACTTCTTGTCGGTGTCATAGTTGCTGGTGGTGGCACACCAGAGCTTGCCGTCCTGCCGGCCCTGGCTGGTGCAGGCACTGTAGGACTGCCCCAGGAAGGTGAAGGGAAAGACGCACGGGTCCCCCTGGGAGTTGCCACCGATCACCGCCGTGTCTGCAGCAAAGTGTCAGTGAGGCTGTCCCTGGCCCCTGGCTGCACCGGCCAGAACCCAGGACAGCGCAAAGATCCCTCATGTGTCCACCCTGTGTGCCCCCTCCTCCGCATGCCCCCCTCCCTGCTGGCACCTCGGTTGGGGCAGAAGCCATATTTCTTGTCCTGGTCGAAGCTGGAGGTGGTGGCACACCAGCGGTAGCCATCGGAGCGCCCATCCGTGGTACAGGTATCGTAGGAAGTGCCATCAAAGACGAAGGGGAAGACGCAGGGGGCTCCATCACTGTTGCCACCATTGGTGTAGAGGACTGTGTGGTGAGGGAGAGTGAGGAAGGCCCCAGGCACCGTGGGGCTGGGCAGGGGTTATGGTCACCACTACTCACGCTCGCTGGGGCAGAAGCCGTATTTCTTGTCCTGGTCATAGTTGGAGGTGGTGGCACACCAGGGCAGCCCATCCTTGCGCCCCTCCGTGGTGCACCGGGAGTAGGAGCGGCCCTCGAAGATGAAGGGGAAGTGGCATTCAGCTCCATTGGCATTCCCGTGGCGGGTCTTCACCACTGCTCAGAGAGGGGCGGCTCAATGCTGCAGCTGGGGCTGGCACCATCAGACCCCCCCAAACCACCACACCCTGCCCTTACCTAAGCCAGTTCCCAGTGTCCAGAACTCATCGTCATCAAAGTGGGCATCGCCCTGAATGCCCTGGCCTGGGGGAAAGGCGTGGGCCAGGAGTCCGTCCTTGCCATCGAAGGGGTACCCGTCCCCATGCTCTGCAGAGAAAAGCACCCTCAGCTGGACCTGCCAGAGGAGCTCTCACATCCCCAGCATGCACACAGACACCCCTGCACACCTCCTGCATGTGGGGAGCAGGGGGCCTCTGGGCACAGCCCAAGGAGACATGGGATGTGGATCCCACACTCAGGGTACGTCCCCAGGCCCCTCCTCACTCCCTGCCTGCCCAAAGGACATCACCTTGGCTGCCAAACATGATCATGATGTCTGCCTCGCCGCTGTATATCTGGGTGAAGGTGAGAGGGGTCACATCGCTCCACACTTGGAATGCTCGTCTGAAGGCATCATCGATCACAGCACGGTCCAGGTCAGGGGAATAGTTTATCACCCTGCCAGGGAGGAGAGGGTCAGTGCTGACAGCTCCCCTCCTCATGCAGGAGTGACTCTGTTCTAGGAAGGAGCAGACCCCCACCCCCAAAGGTGATAGCAGTCACCACCACCCTTGACCTCCCCTAGGGCTCAGGTGTTCAGGGCATCAGGGAGCAGATGGTGCTGCCGTCCCGGCTTGGCCCTGGCAGCACTGAGACCCAGCTGTACAGGCAGCACCAAGCCCAGACAAGGACTGAGCAGAGGCTGCCATCCTCCTGCTCCCTCAGGCTCTCCATTCTCCTGGGACCATCACCCTGGGGACACAAGGGTTAATCTCCAGAGCAGACTCACCGATAAGTCAGGTCCATGTGGTCCCACTTGAGGTCCCCCTCAAAGGTAAGGAAGGTTCCCACGTCAGGGACACCGCAGCGGGGGGCTCGCATGGCTTCCAGCGTGGCAGCATCCAGCTCTCCTGTCTCCTCTAGGCCCAGCTGCTTCTGCATCTTGAGCAGTGCCTTGCCCAGGGACACGTGCCTGCCACCAATCTTAGCCTCTGCCTCCGTGGTGTAGCCGAACCTCTGCAGGTAGCGCTGTGGAGGAAGGGCAGCCAGAGGGGTGAGTGAGGCAGGAGGGGGCTCCAGCAGCCCCGGGCACCCATCCCAGCTGTGGTGCCTCCCTGAGCTCAAGGACACTGACTGCTCTCAAGCCGTGCCTGCAGCCCCTCTCTGTCAGCGTAGGTGCCCCTTGGGGACCTGAGTGCCAGGAGGGCACCACGGGGCCGTGCTCCCCTCACCTCTGCCAGCTGTAGATCCGGCAGAGTGCTGATCAGGTCCCCCGGGAAGGTGACAACCGCCTGTGGCTTGCCCTGGAGAGGGGCTGCACAGCAGGAGCCAGCCAGGAGCCCGACGACAAGCGGGGCCAGGAGGAGTGCCATGGTTCGGCGGTGACAGGAGGGATGTGGCTGTGCTGGTCCCCGCTGTCTGCTCTGGATGCCGCCGGGCTACCCGCTCCTATTTATGGGGTGGGAGGGCAGTGAGTCACCCTCAGACCCCTCAGCGCCGACTCACGCTCCCTTCTCCCTTCCCACGGTGACGAAATGCACACTCCATCTCTGCCTTAACTGTTTCATCACCTTGTTTACTAAACACGCTGCGTTCCACAGCCACACGAGGACAGGAAGAAGGAGAGTGGCTGGGTAGCTGCACCGGGCCACAGCACAGCACTGAATGACCACCCTGGGGCTGCCCTGCACAGGCACTGCCCTGCTGGCCCCAAGACCATGGTAACTGTGGGGACAGCAGGGCATCACTGGAGGCCAGCCAGGTGCTCAGGACCCTGTAGCTGTGTCATCACACCGGCTGACACTGAGCTTGGCTGGCCAAGGGCTGAGGGTGCTGGACCCAGACCTGCAAGGGCCTGGGTGGGCATGGGAGCAGATAACAGTGGAACCCCCACCTAAGCCCCAGTGCCTGGAAACTACCTGCCTGGGATTTGGGAGCTTGCACCCTCACCAAGACTCTGCATCCTTCCCCACCACCCCAGTGGGTCTGAGTGTTTCCAGCACTGGAGATGCCCATGGCTCCTCACCCCATGACCTCTAAGCCCACATGCCAGCAGTTTAATGGCAGAGCTTCCTGGTACCAGAGGCAGTGCCTGCCCAGGAATGCCCCACCTGGGGCCCTGGGACATTAGGGGTGCCCTATCCTTGCTGCACTGCTCTGCAGGGTGCTGCTGACTCAGGTTCCCACCCAGTACAGCACAGACCTTGCCATGGGATGGTGTTTTCCTGCTTCTCCCAAAGTGCCGATGCTTGTGGGAACGAGAGCAGTGAAGGGGAAAGCAAACAGGGATGAGGAGAGAGGGGAAAACAGATGGCAGGGAACAAGGCGCAGCGTCAGCGGGGGGGAGGGAGGACTGGTGTAGCCCAGCGAGGCTGCCTGACACACAGGTCCCAGAGCAGATCCCCTATCCCAGCTCTCACAAATCCCACGAGCCCAAGGGGTCCTCAGCTGGCTCATCAGGAGGATCTTCCCGTTCACCCCACTGCTGTTACTGCCTGTCCTTCCAGCTCCCAACAGTGCCAGACTGGCTCAGCAGTTGTCCCCTCCCAGTATCCCCCAGCTCTGGCTGAGCCAAGCCAGCAGCTCCTGGCCCAGCCAAAGGACAAGCAGGTTATGCTGGCACCCAGCACAGCTGGGGCCAGTGAGAGGTCAGGGCTGTGCTCCCCATGCCCTTGAAGACGAACCCCTATGCCCAAGGGAGGGCTCATCCCTGGGGCAGCATCACCTGCCAGGTGCCCTGTGCTGGTGGGATGCATCCCAGGGCCACGGCTGGCTGGGCACAGGAAACTCACCGGCAGTGTGGGCTAAGCTGGAAGGAAGCAATAATGAGAAATCAGGGGGTTGCCTCACTCCCCCACCACAGCCCTGCAAGAGCAGCCCCCATTCCCTGGCACAGGAAATTGCTTCACAAGCAGCCACCATCCTGCACCCGGTGTGACAAACACATCCAGACAAGCATTCCCTCATGGTGGGACATAGCCCAGAAACCCTGCAGCCAGGTCACCCTACAGCCCCCTCCCACAGGGTCCAGCCTGCCCCCTTGTCCCTGTGATGGCCCAGCTCTTCACCAGGCAGGAGGCAGTGGCTCTCTGTGCTCCCTGCCTGACTGGGAGCTGAGGTGAGGAGGGCTTTTGCCAAGGGGCCCTGAGCTGGTGGCTCCTGAGGCATTTGGGGAGCAGGCACTGCTCCATGTCCTCCACTTTCCAGCCTGCCAGGACCTCAGCCCACAGCACAGAGCTGTTGTGGGAGCTGGATGCTAAATATCCCCTGGGAGGATGAACCTGCAGGGCAGCCCCAGCAAGGAGAATTCTGACTCCAGCTCTGGGATACAGTCAGAAAGTCAGATCCAGCTCTGGTCTCTCTGTCACTGTGGCAGATCCTTTGGCCTTCCCCATGCTATTCCCATCCCTCATTTCCACTACATGCAGAAGCTGCAGCTTCAACAGCAGCTCCTGGGCACTCTGCCAGGGCACACCATGGCATCCTGTGGCACCCTGAGGGCAGAGCCACGGCCCAGCAGCACGGAGTAGTGCTGGCAGAAATGGGTCTGCAAGGAGAGTGGGGCCTCAGAGCAAGTGATGGCAGAAGGAGATGAGGTCCAATGCCCCACACATTGTGCATCAGCCCCAGCAGGTCCTCGAGCTGGGCAGTGGGAGCTCCAGTGGGGGGTTGCCAGCCACAGCTCTGCCCCCGTCCTGGCCGCTCCCATTGACTCACCGCTCACCAGCTTCCTCCTGGAACCATCCCGGGGGAATTTCTGGTGACTCTCTGGAGGCTCGTCAGGGAGCAGGGCCAGGGCAGCAGGGAAACCCCCATGTTTGGCAGTGCTGGCAGCCTCTCTGCCAGGCAGGGAATTCTGTGGGATGGGCTGGCACCGCTGCCATGAGCCCTGTGCAAGGCAGCCTCAATCAGCTTGTCTATAGGAGCTGGGTCGAGGCACAGGCTCCTCAGAAAGCACATGTGTGGAGGGAGGCTTGGGGCAGCCGCTATGGCTGGAGGGAAGGAGAGGAGGGCAGTGGTGATGGGGCAGTGCCACAGGCAGGAGAGGGCTGTGGATGGCAGAGACCCAGGAGCTGTGCCCAGCCCAGGTTGCCCATGGCCTTTTTTGCTCCCAGAGCCCCTGAAAGGAGTGAGATGGAAAAACCCAGGCAGACATCCTCCAACCCAGACACTGGCCGAGCCACGAGGTTGCCGGTCACCACCGTCGCTGCCAAAAGGGGAAGGAACAGCCACCGCAGCCCCTTCATACACCCTTACTCATGGCCACTCTCATGAAGACCCTCTGTGGGAAACTGGTCCAGAATGTCAAAGGGGACTGGTGCCTGCCTGAACCCCTGCCCAGGTCAGAGTCTGACAGGACACAGAAGCAGCTCTGCAAGGCTGCAGGTCAGCAGGCTGGTTGGGTCAGCAGTGAGGTTTGGGGGACTCAAGCTGGTGGGGAGCTGAGGAGCCAGGGGACACCGAGCTGCCACAGTCACTGCTTCACACCCAGGAACCCCAGGAAGGGGACAGGGGTACACAGGAGCAAAGAACAGGCACAGGCGTGTGGATGGCATCAGGTGCCCTCCCAGCATAAGCAGGAGTGTGGTGGCAAGGGGAAGTGGGGGGAAGAGAGTCAGCATCTTGTGTGGGTGAGACAGCACTGGATTGGGGAGAGCAAATGCCGGTCGCACTGGGAATACGACCTGTGCAGAGGGAAGGGAGCACTTGGACTTGGCAAAAGCCTCAGGGAGAGCCAGTGCCACACAGCCACCACAGCACAGCCAGACACCCTGAACAGTGGGCAGGGCATTATTGCATGCCTCTAGCTGAGCCAGGCAGCCACTGATCCCACTGCCCTGTGTGCCCCAAATCTGTCCCTGTCCCATGGGCTCTGCACCACTCCATGCCCAGGAAGCAGAGCTAACACCCCAGCACTGGCTGCCATAGCCAGCACCAGTCCATGGTATGCAGTGACTGGAGCACAGGGACACTTGGCATGGGAGCAGGACAGGGCACAGGGAGCAGCTCTGCGTCAGAGGTTCAGAGCCCCTGTTCAAGGGTTCCAGACAGAAACAACATTCCTGCACACACTTCCCGTATCTGCTGTCCCGGCACTGGGCCCTGCGTGGGCTGGGGCTGCAGTCTCCAGCTGGGCCCAGGACCCTTCCTGGCAAACCACCCTGCATGCCACCGACCCACAGCTGTCCAGCACCAGCAGTCCCTGGCCCTGCACCCATTCTCTGCCTGCCCCAAACTCTGTGGATACACTTTGCTTGCCCCTTGCCTCACCTGGGGAACTCCCCACCTCTCCGCATCCCCTTCTTGCCAACCCTTCACCCTTGCCTGCCTGGTGTCCTGCCCCCCGCAGCCCCTTACCCCTTAGTCCCAATGCTACCCAGCCCTGCTGCCCCCAGCCCGATGCTGCTGCTCCCACACCTCTTGTCTGGGTGAGGATGACGTGGCTGTCACCGGGAGGCTCACTCCTCCCTGCAGGCACTGAAACCAGCGCTGCTGTGTCACCACCCATCCCAGCTGCAAACCACACATGACGGATCCCCTGCCTGCCACACTGACTCCCGGTATCCAGGTGGGCGGCACAGTCACCTCCTGTGTTGGGCTGGGACATCCCCCTCCGTGCCCACCCTGGGAACTCCCCTTATCTGTTGGGGTCCCACTGGAATGCTGCAGGAATCCCACCCAGAGCTCCATTCACCAGCTGCTGGGGCTGACAGCTGGCACCATGGCACACCTCACACCAACACCACCAGCAGCCTGCTCCAAACATCACAAGGCTCTTGTACTTCAGGACTTCTTTGTAAACTCCATCCTATCCCTTGACCCTCCTCCTGCCTCAGCTTCTGCCTCCAGCTTTGACCAGCCTTTCTTCTCCCAAACTTTCCCACCTGCTGGGAGCAAGACCACAGGGTATTCAGGCAGGTGAGAGGGACACAGGGTCCAGGTCAGCTGGGGAGCATTTGGGAAGGGGTATCCATGGGCAGCCTCGTGGCCATCATCCCCTCAGCATCCCCTCTTGAGCTGGATCAGCTCCATGGAAACATCTCCTGTGCACCAGAGGAGTGAGGCAGGAGCTGGGAGGAGAGAAGGGCAGGACAGAGCTGGGCAGCTGCCAGCTCCAGGGGACACAGCTGCTGCGGTGAACCATCAGCACCATGGCACAGGACGGGTGGGCAGCACTTTGTTCCCAGCAGTGACATGGGCACAGCAGCTGCCTGCTAAAACAGGAAGAGCAGCAGTTGTGACAATGACAGGGAACCTGACTGTGAGCGAGGGGACAATGTGCTGCCAGGAATCCATGGCTTTCAGCAATGGAGCGGCTCGGGAATAAGGAGCGGGGGTTTGTGGAAGGTGGAATATGGGCAAAACTGGTGGTATTTAATTGTAAACTGCGCAAAGCAGAAGGAAGGGCGGTAGATGCAACACGTTTGGATTTCAGTAAAACATTTGACAACTGTTCCAGCGCTTGCTGCCAAATTAACTCAGAGCAGCTCAGTTGTCAACACAGGCATATGGACAAAGCCCAGGCAGCCCAGGAATGGCACATAGCCTGGCTGTCTGCCAGGAGCTGCCCTGGCCACACGACCTGAGACCTTTCAAAACTGGGCATGGTGTGAGCAGAAGGCAGCACATCCTGGGCTGAAGGAACACCAGGATGGACAGAGCTGCCATGCTGCCCTGGCAGAGAAGGGCTGGAGAGCACGCAGGCAAGAGCCAGCAGACCTGTGAGAGCTGCCATGCCCTCATTGGGAGCAGCCCCAGAGCCTGCCTGCTCTGCCCTGGGGTGCTGTGACCTCCTCCAATTGAGGGGCTGGAGCAAGGGAGACTCAGCAGAGCAGCCTTGCAGGACCAGTCGTGGGCAGGGATGCAGGACTGGCAGGGTCAGGAACCCCACAGCAGCACCAGGTACTAACCCCCTGCTCCAGGAGTGCTCATCCAGGCACAGGCCCTGTGCCGGGGATGAGAGCAGGGGACAGACAGAGCCCAGCACAGCCGAGGCCTTTGGGGCCCTGCTACATACACAGTTTTCTGCCCACCTTGTTTATTTTACTTATATTTCAGTAATTTGCTGATTACCATTTTTTAACTAACCAGCAGTGATGAATCAGCAGCACGGGAGAGGTTGGAAACTGGTGGCCTTGGACCGTGGCTCCAAGGTCTCAGGGTCTGGGAAGGAAGCCACAGGATCCCTCCAGAAGGGGAAAAAAAACACTCAGCAGTAGCAGCAGCAGTTCTGGCAGGCACAAGGGAGCCAGCTGTTTGCATCCAGCAGCTCCAAGCACATCCTGGAAAGGCTGTTGATAGCCCCAAAACTTTCAGGAATGGCAGCCGTGGCACTGACCTGGGTGTGGGACAAGACACATGAGAGAAGGAATGCATGGCTCGGTGCCACCATTGCTCCGTCCTGGGATCAGGGCAGGCATTGATGGCACAAGAGGAACAAGGACACACCAGGAGAGCCCCTCCATGCCCAAGGTACAGCCACCAGCAGTACCTCCAGGGCCAGTGAGCTGCCTCCTGCCATGAGGACCGTATCTCACCATCAACTTCCACATGCTCCTCCACTGGGAGTGGCTCCTGCCTGTCCTGGGATTGCCTGCCTGAGCCCAAGGGTGGCATTATGGCTGAGGTCACGGGTTCAGCCACAGCTTTGGTGGCCACAGAACACAGGCATTATCCTATGGCACTCCCACTCACGCCAGCGCTCTGGGAAATGGGGATCCCAGCAGAAACAGCCAACACCGGGGGAAGCTTCTCACCACAGAAGCACCACCCTGGCACAGGGCAGAGGGGCTGAGGCAGTGCCTAGCAGGAAGTTATCCCAGCTCTCATGGCCACCCTGGCATGGAGCAATCCCCCAGGAGTGCCTCAGGAGCCTTCTCCAGGAGCCAGCATTGCTGGGAAGGCACAGAGCAGTGAGGCAATCTGGTGTGAAGAAAAACCATTTCCTGCAGCAAGGGCTGCTTTGCTCAACGTTTTACAAAATGTGCTGATGCAACTGCCCTTCCCAGGTGGGATATAAATACAAGCCTTGATGTGGATTCGTGCCCTGCAGCTACACAAACATCGCAACAATGTTTTCTTTGAAAAGAAAAAAGAAAACAAGGAGGAACAAACAGCACAGATGACAAAATCACTGGCAGTGGAAGTCCGAGGTTCGGGTTGCGGGGAGGGGAAGCTGAGGCTCTGCCTCGGACACCGTGCTCAGCACAACCATCTCCTATTTTGGGACAATGACCAGGGCCATGAGCTCATGGAAGAGCCACTGTGGGAGCTGGACAAGTCCACTCACAGCTCAGCAAACTGCACTGGGAAGGGGACAGCCTGGCATGGCTATGGGGCATCAGCAAGAACAAGTCCCTGGCTGCGGTCACCCATCACTGTGCACCCACCCTGCCTGAATGGCAGCCTGGCTGATGGTAGCTCCTTCCCAGCGCCGAAGAGCATGGAGCTGGGAAACCTCCCTGGGCATGGGACAGCCTGTCAGTGCAGCCCATCAAGCAGCCTGATAAAACCAGCCTCATACTCCGCCCAAGCTTGAGCTTTGTCCTCCAGGCACAAGCGCTGCGTTGTCTTCTCAGCCCGTTCCCAAAAGGCCTTTAACCTGCTGCTCCCCCCACTAAGGTATTTGGACACATACCCAACACGTGTTGCAGCCATTTTTGGATTCTCTTTAAGCCTCTTGCTGAGATTTCCTTGTGTTTTCTTTGGCTCTGAAGTGATTTCAGGCTCGGAGGCACAACAGCAGAGAATTATCAGCAAGAAGCTGTGCCTCTGGAGCTGAGGACGGGAGCCGTGCTCTGCCTGCCCTGGAAATCCCCCGCTCACCCTGCTCGGGGGCACACAGCATTTTTAAAAATAGCAGGTTACCCATCACAGCAAAGCTCTGCTTGGGACAATTCACTGAGACAGAGGACATGGGGCACCTCTGCAGGGTGATAGGGAAGCTTGACGCAACTTTCCATCAGCCGAGCCAGCACCAGGAGGGTTTGTGTGAGCCCCTGAGGCCCCTGGAGCTCAGGCTGTTTTGCCCTGCAGCCATCACTCCTTGGGAAAATCCTTCGCTTGTCTCACACAGCAGCTGACTGAGGGCAAAAAGAGGAAACCTGCTGGTCTGACACAAATCCATCCTGCTTCCTCTACCTGGCAGGCAGCTTTAGCCAAGGGTTCCTCTGACACCACTCCCCCTCCCCAACAGAAACACAGAGCTTCCCCCAACAGGGAGCACAAGGGCATTCCAAACCCAGACAGAGCCGGTCACAGGCAGTCCTAGGCTCTACCGGCGTGAGGTACAGAACTATGGAGAGGGGACATCAGGCACAGGAGCACCTCCCTCCCATCCTCCCCAGCTCCACTTCCCCCACTGAGCTACACAGGGCTGCTTTAAAAAGCAGTAGTAGGAGAAAAAAGCTCAAGCCCTCGGTCTTTCTGGGTTTCTGACACGACAGTGACGGCAGCAGCCGGGCGCATGTGGGGACTCAGGCCTGAGGCTCTGGCAGCAGCGCTGCGGCAGCAGAGCTCAGCCAGCCCGGGGATGGATCTCACCGCTGCTGTCTGCCCATGATGGATGAGGGCATAAACCTTTCAAGGATGCATTTAATTAGCTTGAAAAAGAGCCGGAAGGTGCACACACAGCAGCTGGCGGTGCAGCTCCTCTACTGCCTCTGCCGGGCACACGGTGTCTCCGGGAACTCTCACCTGGGGCAGGACACATGGGACACACGGAGCCCCAAGGAAGAGCCCGGGGCTGTGGGGGCTGGATCCAGGCACCGCCTGCCTCGCACCGGAGCAGAGGCACAGAGGCACCAGCCAAATGCTGCAGAGTACTGATCCAGCCCAGCACCCATCGGCTCGGATTTCTGGCAGGCTACGTCCATGCTCACAGACTGCGCCAGATGAGACACTGTCTGTCCTCCAGCAGCTGGCACCATGTCAGCACCGGCTCCGGACTGGCCATCCTGGCCAGTGACACGATGGAACTGCCCACCCTGACCCGCACTGCGGGCTGGCCTTGTCTGAGTGGCCCCGAACCAGCTGGGATGCAGAGCCCTGACCCCCTTACCCCTTGTGTTTCTTCCACAGGGACCCAGAGCCAGGGTCAGCCCACCATGGCCCAGCCCCAACAGAGCTCAGGCACAATACAGCTGCCTTTCCTCCAGAAAAAAAAACCAGGATAAAGCCGTTCTCTTTAGAGCACTGCAACATGAGAAAATATCAGTGGGAACAAGGAGCCACCTGAGCGTTTGTTAAAGCCATCATCATGGAGCAGAGGCCAAGTCCAGGCCGCTCACAGCTGCGCTCCACTGGAGGATCTGGAACAGCAGCGCGATCAGCAGTGCTGCAGGGAGCTGGGACAGCAGCAAAGTCCGAGCACATCCCTGCAGGGAATGCTGTGGCATCGGGAGGTGGCAGGAATGCCCCACCACTGGCAGTGCTCTGGGAGCCCACAGTGAGGCCAGAGCAGCCCCCCAGACTGTGCGCCCCAAGCGTGGGTGCAGCCCGACTTCACCCCAGATCAGGTGCCCGTCACCATCTGCTCTGGAGGAAACCGTCCCGGAGGGCGGAATTTGGTGAGCGAGAGCCCATCGGAATGTGTCTGCTGTTCAGACGCAGAGCTGCCATCGAAAGAGGCAAGATTGGCACCAAGGAACAAACGGACAGGAGGTGCCATTCCCCGCCAGAGACCGAGGGGGAAAGGGCCCAGCAGCCTGAGGCTGGGCCGCCGCCGGGGCTGAACGCGACAAGGCCCCGGGACTCGCAGGGAAGGGCGCGGCGGAGGTCCCGCGGCTCGGCCAGGATCGGACGGCCTCAGCCCAAAAGGCCCGCCGGTCTCAGCGCCCACCTCGGGCTATGGAACGGGAGCTGGAGCGCCAGGGCTGCACGGCTCACCCGAGGTAAGGACCTCGGCTGGGGGAACACGCTACCGGGCCGGGCCGGGCGGGAAACGGAGGGAGGGGAGAGAACGGTGTGACCGCACCGACCGCCCACACTCCGCTCCCGGCCCAGTCCGGCCGCCACTTCCGCCTTCCCGCCACGTGACCAGCGCAACCCGGCGCGACGCCGACGCTCAGGGCCCGGGCGCCGCTTCCTGACGCCATGACGCAGGTCCCACCACCGCCGACCCTTCCGCAGGAAAAGTAGTCCCCGGCGGGGCGCCGAGGCCTCTCCCCTCCCGCGGGGGGCGGGCGGCGCCGGGAGGCGCCTGAGGTGGCGGCCGGGACGAGGAGTGCATCTCCACTGCAGCGAGCGCTGCAGGCGGGGCACGGGCTGGGCGGCAGTAAGTAGTCCCAGCGCGGGTCCAGCGCCGCCATATCACTGCGCGGCAAGAGGGCGGGGGGGCATGGCGGCCGCCGTGGTGCCGGCTCCGGCGGGGACACGACTGGGCCGCGGCGAACTGGGTGAGGGCACGGGTTGGTGGGCGGGCGGCGGCGGCGGCGGGACCCCCTCGCCCCGGCGTGGCGGCGGCTCCCCCGCCCCGGCGGCACCGGGGCCGCCCCGCCGTGTGCGCGCGCGCGGAGGCGGCGGGGGGGACCCCGCGGCAAGATGGCGGCCGAACGCCGGGCGTGGCCGCGGGGCATGACGGGACCGGGGGCGCCAGGCGTGAGGCTGATCGGGACCGCCGGGAATGGGCCCATGGCGGCTCCGGGGCTCCGGGGCCCCGGGCCCGCCCAGCTCCGCGGTGGACCGGGACAGCGGGAAGTGGGTGGCGGTCCTGACGGCGGCGGTCCTCTCGCAGGTCGAGCGTAGCGGGTCCCGGCAGGGCGGGCATGGAGGAAAATGCGGTGGAGAGCAGCAGCGACGCGACCCTGCAGGCGGCCCGGGAAGAGCCCACCGAGAGCGGGCTGGGCGTCGGGAGCTCGGAGGCCGTGTCAGCGGACAGCAGCGATGCCGCCGCCGGGCCTGGGCTCCTCTCCCGGACCGATGACTCCTGCGTGGGGCAGAGCTCCGACAGCAGCGGCGTCTCCTTGGTAGGTGCTGGTGGGAAGGATGGGGTGGCAGGGAGGGCAGCCGTGGTTCTGGTTCCTAGGGGTTTCTGTAGACATTTCTGACAGACTGAGTTTTGCGGCATTGTCATACCTCTGGTCCAGCATCTGCTTGTCAGTCTGAGGAGCAGAACTCCCCTTAGTATCAAAAGCAGCCCTGGGGGTCCAGGTTTTTGTCAGTACCAAAGGATTTGCTCTGATGCCTTTCCTGGAAGTTTTGCAGTGATACATCGGGTCATTTGCATAAGCTGGCTGCTCCAAGGGCTTGGGCTGGCGAAGGTGTCTTACCTGAGCTCTTCTGGACTCTTTATCTGCCAGGAAGAGGTCTCAGAGAGCAGCTCCAGCACAGACACCATTCCAAGGATTTACCTGCCAGACTCATCCTCTATTGCCCAATCCACCTTGGTCTCCAGTGTCTCCACTGTGAGCCAATCCATCATGGTGTCAGAGTCCCCACAAGTCTTGGTCCACTCCAGTGTCGTCACCGATGGAGCCACAGTTGTGTCAGACTCCACTGCATCCACTTCCTCAGATCTGGGTTCAGCCATTGACAAAATCATCGAGTCCACAATTGGACCTGACATCATCCAGAGTGAGTGTGTGCTCCCATGTGGAGATGGCTTGGTGGGCTGGGGAGGGCGCTGCCACTGCACCAGACCTCAGGAGGTGGGGGGTATGTGGATATGGAATTGTTAAGGCTGGAAGAAGCCTCTGAGATCATTGAGTCTAAGTGGTCAGCAGGGTTTTTTCTTCTTGCCTTGCTGCTGTGTCTGGAGGGTTTGGTGAGGGGCTCATGTTGCTGGATGGCATTCCTTCTGTTCAGCAGCTCTTTCAGCCCAGAGCAGGCTCCATCCCCAGAGCCAGACCCTCCTCACACCTGGCTTCTGTCTGAACTGGAAGAGCCCCAGTGACTCTACAGCCCCTGGATCTGGCAGTCACCACTCTGCTCTCCTCTCCTCTCCCTGCCAGGCTGCATCGCTGTGACCAGCGCAGAGGATGGAAGGGCAGAGACCACACAGTACCTCATTCTGCAAGGCCCTGATGATGGTGAGGGAGCTCCTTGGGCTGTCCGTGGTGGCCAGCTCTGCCTCTGAGCCTTATGCCACTGGAGTGTGGCCTGGAGTGGGTGTTGCAGCTGTATCAGCCACAGTGCTTGTGTACCACTGTCCTTTTGTGAGCCTGTTCCTGAGATTCAGTCCTGTGCTCCCTCTACGGGTGCAGCCTTGGATGCAGGTGAGGGTTTACCCCTTGGCTGAGTGGGTTTTGGTTTCAGGTGCCCCCATGGTGTCCCAGATGGCCACTTCTGCTCTAGCCAGCAGCTTGACGATAGAAGCTGTTGCTGATGGACCTACCTCCACGTACCTTGACCAGCCTGGCTCTTCAGAGCCTTCAGGGCAGTTGGAAGTGCTGGAGCTGCCTACACAGCCAGACCGAGCCCAAAAAACAGATGGTGGAGATGAGCTGGACCAGCCAGACTTGGAGACCCTGGAAGAGATGATGGAAGTGGTGGTGGTGCAGCAGTTCAAGTGCAAGATGTGTCAGTACAAGAGTGTCTCTAAGAAAACATTGATCAACCACATGAAAGAGCGTCACTTCCAGCCAGGTGTGTTCCAAAGGCTGAGGGACACTGCAGACAGGCTCTGCTCTCTGCTGGGAAGAAGTGAGAGAGGAGCTGGAGCATAAGGGCCTTTTCTGGCACAGTCTGGTAAAGATCTTTCACCCTGTTCTCTGTGGCAGTGGGTTCAGCTCTGGCTCTGAAGAAAGGACGACCACGGAAGGTGGGAGCTGTTCCGAAGACTGAGGATGAGGAGGCCCCTGAAGAAGAAGATGATGATATTATGGATGCTGGTGCTATTGATGATCCTGAAGGTAGGACTTGCCCTCCCTACATCTTATGTAGCTTAGTGTTTTTCTCAGTTCCTGATGTTTTGGGGCACTTGCTTGCAGAGGACAGTGACTACAACCCAGCTGAGGATGAGCCCCGGGGGCGACTGCCCAAGTATGGCCGCATTGTCCCCACGTCCAGTGAGGAGAGGCCACGTCGACGCCCAGGGAGACCCCGCAAGCTGCATCGTCTGGAGAATATATCTCAGGATATGCCAGAAGGTGAAGGAGGCAGGAGGCAACAACCCTGTTCAGGGGTGGAACAGGGAGTGGTGCACAAGCTCCTGGAGCCGCAGCAAGAATGTAATGGAACTGTGCTGTGTCCTATGAAACAGGAGGGGAGGTGGAGCCCTTGGTGACGTCCCAAAGCACACCGAGCCAGGAACTGCAGAACTTGGAAGCAGCCAGTTCCTCTGGTATGGAGAATGGGACTGGCGAGAGCCTGGCAGAGCCCGGTATCAGCCAGTCTGACTCCGAGAACAAGGACCCTTCCTCCAAGGACCCCACCTCCATCGGTGCTGAGGATGCAGATGTCATCCCCCGGCGGCGCGGGCGGCCCTCCCGCCGCTTCCTGGGCAAGAAATACCGCAAGTACATGGGGCGCAGGTGAGGGTGTGCTGGGCCCTCTGGCCTGTGCCCAGGGCCAGTCCAGCCCATTTGTCACCGCAACTCTGAGCCCTGTTCCTGTTTCTACAGGTACTACTACAAGTCCCCCAAGCCCCTGATGCGGCCCTACCTGTGTCGGATCTGTGGCTCGCGGTTCCTCACACATGATGACCTGCGCTTCCATGTCAACTCACACGAGGCCAATGACCCGCAGCTCTTCAAGTGTCTTCAGTGCAGCTACCGCTCCCGGCGCTGGTCCTCTCTCAAGGTGAGCTTCATCTTCCCTGCCTCAAATCCACAGACTGCCTGGCAGCCCCAGATCTCATGGCCCTGGTCTGCCTCTTACAGGAGCACATGTTCAACCATGTGGGCAGCAAGCCCTACAAGTGTGAGGAGTGCAATTACACCAGTGTGTACAAGAAGGATGTCATCCGGCACTCCACAGTGCACAGCCGGGACAGGTGAGGGCAGCACAATCCTGGGAACTGAATAGCACTGACAGTGTTCTTCTTGTCATGGAGGATTCCATGGCTGCCCCATCCCCTGACCCTTTCAAAAATGGAGAGTTTTGGTGTCTGGGTATAAGGCAGCTTGGCCTTGGGGTGTGGCTGACACAAGCGGCTTTTCTTACTTGTTTTCAGGAAGAAGAGAGCTGATCCGGTGAGTCTGAATACTCTGTTGACTTGAATCTCAATGCTGTTATATGGGAAGAAGCACATCTGGGTCTTCCACAAGATCTCAATGCCTTGTTGAGTGCATTGTTTCTGGATCTCTTGAGGAAAGCCAACTCACATTCTCCAGTGGGGAGAGGGTAAAGAAACTGGTGAGTTCATCCAGGTGATCTCATCTTTATGCTCTCCATCCAGCCACCAAAGCTGAACTCCTTCCCATGCCCTGTCTGCAACCGTGTCTACCCAATGCAGAAGAGGCTTACGCAGCACATGAAGACACACAGTACAGAGAAACCACACATGTGTGACAAGGTGAGGGGGGTACAGCAGGTGGGGAGGGGCTGACAGCAGGTGAGACAGGGCAGGAGGTGAACACTGCTTCACTTTGTTTCACCACAGTGCGGGAAGTCCTTTAAGAAGCGTTACACCTTCAAGATGCACCTGCTGACGCACATCCAGGCCATTGCCAACCGCAGGTAGGAGCCTGGCATGCCTGGGCAGAGCCTGTGTCCCGCTCCCCCTCAGCAGGTGTGACAGGTGGCTTTGTCCTGGCAGGTTCAAGTGTGAGTTCTGTGACTATGTCTGCGAGGACAAGAAGGTCCTGCTGAACCACCAGCTGTCACATATGAACGATAAGCCCTACAAGTGCAGCGTCTGCAAGTATTCCACCTTCCGGGAGGACTTCCTGGTCTCGCACATGGCAGTCAAGCACACAGGTGAGAGGAGCTGTTTGATCGATGTCCTGCACCCTCCCTTCTCCCAGAGACACTCAGAGTCTGTCTGCCCTCCCTGCCACCCCTTGGGGACCTCCTGCATGACTCCCCCTCCGGGTCCCTGCAGGAGGGAAGCCGTTCGCTTGTGAGTTCTGTCACTTCACCACCAAGCACAAGAAGAACCTGCGCCTGCACGTGCAATGCCGCCACGCTGACTCCTTCGAGGAGTGGGCACAGAGGCACCCCGAGGAGCCGCCCTGCCGCCGCCGCCCCTTCTTCACCCTGCAGCAGATAGAGGAGCTGAAGCAGCAGCACAGCCAGGTGCAGGCACCAGCTGAGCCAGAGGCCAGCCCACCGGTGAGTGCCATGCCTGGCCCCAGCTCCTCCCAGTGCTCACTGCCCACTGTGCTGTCAGCTCTCTCTCTCTCATGCAGGCACCTCTTGGCCCCATCACCTGCCACACCGTTCAGACTGTCGCAGGTGCAGAGCCCTCTGTTCTCTCGCAAGGTTCCTTGGAAGGGGCCACCATCATCTATGAACAAGGTACGTGAGCACTCAGTAAGGGGGTTGGATGGGAAAGGAGGTAGGTGAACTCCTGCCTGACCCTTCCTCATCCCCCAGATGTGGCTGGATCAGCAGAGCTGGCCACGCAGACGGCCCTGGATCTCCTGCTGAACATGAGCGCCCAGCGGGAGCTGGCCACTGGCTCACTGCAGGTGGGCAGAGTCAAGGGGAGCCGGGCCTGCTGGGGGCCGGCGCAGGGAGGGTTCTGAGCCCTGTTCTGCTGCAGGGGTGTCTTGCACAGCCTTGCCTCTTTGGCTGAACTGCTGTATTGTGCAGGTGGCGGTGGTGAAGCCAGATGACCCAGAAGAGACACCAGGCCCCTGTGAGCTGCAGGCACAGGAGGAGGACACAAAGGTGGACTCTAAGGAACAGCAGCAAAAGTTGGTGATGCTGCACATGGCAGAGCCTGGGCAGACACTCGTGCAGGAGGCTTATCGGGAAGCAAGCCTGAGTGGCTCGGAGCTGCAGCAGATCACCATCCCCTTCAGTGGAGCAGCAGAGTACAGCATCATTGCACCCATCAGCGAGGAGATCCAGGCTCCTGGCACGCTGTACAGGTCAGCTGTTTGGAAAGAGTGGGGAGAGGGAGGCACTTCTGGCCTCCAGTAAGGAGGTTTTAGTGGTGAGGAGCAGGCAGATCCTCCCTGACCCTGTGCTCTCCAGCAGTGAGGAGGAGAGTCCTATGGAGACGTCCCACACAGTTGTGGTGAGCGGAACTGTGATGGCAGAGGAGGCGCTGAAGGACCATAGCAATCATTACATCATGTCATCCAGTGTTCCAGGGAGCCAGTTCCAGACCATGGAGGTAAGGATCTGAGCCTTCTCCCCATCCCGAGCAGCAGTGTGAGCAGATGTGACTGGTGTTTCTCTCGCAGCCCCACAGCGGGGATGCTGCCTTTTCCTCACCTGCGGAGGGCCAGGAGGCACAGCCCGCCGGCATCAAGTGGCCCCTGGTGCAGTGTGTCACCAGGCAACTCCAGAAGGACTCATCTTTATCCCCAGCATCCGAGGGGCAGGAAGTCTCATCTACAAAGATCAAGTGGCCTGCAATCCAAGGCATGACCAAGAAGTTCGCATGCAAGGTTTCCACAGGCAAGAAGCTCTCATGCAAGATTTCCACGGCCAAAAAGTTTTCATGCAAGATTTGCACAGCCATGTTCACAGGGAGAGCGGAGATGGAGAGTCACAAGAGAGCCCACATTGGGCCCAGCACCTTCAAGTGTCCTGACTGTCCCTTCACTGCCACACTCTGGCCAGAGGTCCGGGTAAGTTTCCTGGTGCAGAACAGCCCTGGGATCAAGGGGTTTGGAGAAACCAGGGGGGTTTCTGATGCAGCACTTGTCCTCCTGCCCCAGAGCCACATGGTTCAACATGCCAACCTCCGGCCACACAAGTGCCCCCACTGCAGCTTTGCCTCCAAGAACAAGAAGGACCTGCGCAGGCACATGCTGACCCACACCAATGAGAAGCCCTTTGCCTGCCAGGTCTGTGGTCAGAGGTGAGTGATGGTTCTGGGCTGATCCTGCTTTGGGAGATCCCACAGAGTTCCACAAGGCTCTCTTAGCAGAGCTGTCTGCCTGCAAACCTTCCCCAGATCAGCCCATTAGAGGAGGCAGTGCCCTTGGGAATGGTTCCTGTTGCAGGTGGACCAAACTTTGTGTCCAAGGAACCTCTGCACAGGAGGGTTCAGTCCCTGGGCACTGATGGGAACATGCTGGGAGAGGGGACAAGCCATGTTGTAGGATGTGCTTATGGGGCCTGTGGCCTGCAGAGAGCACAGGATCCTGTGCTGCCTGTGGCACAGTCCACCTCACTCTGTCTCTCCATAGGTTCAATCGTAATGGACACCTCAAGTTCCACACGCAGCGTTTGCACAGCTCAGAGGGCAAAAGGCCAGGGCCAGCTGCCCAGCAGACCATCATCCTGAACAGTGACGAGGACACCCTGGCCACCCTACACAGTAAGACATGTCCCTGGGACCAGGGAACATGTGGATGTCCTACATCTGGAGCACCATGTGGGATTCACCCAGCTTGTGGGTCCCGTGGGGCTAAAGGGCCAGGAGAATAATCCTGCAGTTGGGATTGCTGGTGGAGACAGAGATAAAGGGGCTGGGCACAGGCAACTGTGCAAAATGAGGGGGCCTGTGTTCTCTCCAGGCTGGTCCTGGTAGATAGTGCATGTGGGAGCAGCTCACACTGGAAGCAGAGTTCAGGGTCTGACCTGGAGGGTGTTTTCTGCCCATAGTTATTTAGCTCTCACCTTGTGTGAGCAGAGCCCAGAGACTGCCCTGTGCTTTTCACTGGGGCAGATATCAGGCAGTGGCCAGTGGGGAGCAAGGCCATTATCAGCCCTGGCAGTGTCCCCAGCAGCATCCCCACCAGCTCTTCCTGTGTTACAGCAGCTCTGCAGGCTGGCCAGGCTGTGCTGGCTCCTGAGCGGCTGCAGCAGGCTCTGGGGCAGGAGCACATCCTTGTTGCACAGGAGCAGAGCGTCACCAGCCAGGTGAGCTGAGTCTCTTTGCCTCAACCTCCAGTCCTGTGTGGCCACTCCTCACAGTGGGGGCCTCCTGGGGGGCTGGGGTCAGGCTCAGCCCCATGACCACATGGGCACTTCCTGACGTTGCAGGAGGAGGCAGCCTACATCCAGGAGATCACGACTGCTGACGGACAGACAGTACAGCACTTAGTGACTGCTGACAACCAGGTGAGGGAACATGGCCCAGGGATGGGAGACTGCCCAGTGGGAAGAGCTGGCAGCAGTGGGGAGAGCAGAGGAAGAGCTGAAGGCACTGGGGTGGTGCAAACAGGCACAGGAAGGAGACCAGATCCCAGCTGTTATAAGGGGGGTGGGTAGTGGTGACCTATTTCTGGATCTGAATTCTCTTGTTTGCAGGTTCAGTACATTATTGCCCAGGAAGGCGTCCCACACTTGCTTCCTCAAGAGTATGTTGTTGTCCCAGAGGGACATCACATCCAGGTGAGCTTCAGACTGTCTGCTCCCTTCGTGTGCTAGGTGGGGCTCATGGCATATCCTGTGTAATGCTGGGCCTCCTCCTGCTCCCTCTTGCTTACCCTGGGTCACAGCATTGCTGGGGGCCTGGGCACGCACAGACCCTGCTGCAGCCTCACTGATTGTCCTCAGGTACAGGATGGTCAGATCACCCACATCCAGTACGAGCAGGGTGGCCAGTTCCTCCCGGAGTCACAGGTAAGGAGCCAGGCATAGTGGCAGGAGCTGGAGGGTGGGTCTGAGCCTGCAGTTGGAGAGGGATATGTGAAATAGAGGGAGCTCATGGGCTGGTGCCTGAGTGCAGCAACCATGGCTGGAGGGGCTCCAAGAGGAACCTTCCCCTCAGGGATTCCCTATTTTCTCCTCTGTAGATCCAGTACATGCCCGTGTCACCTGAGCAGCAGCTCGTCACCCAGGCACAGCTGGAAGCAGCAGCACACTCAGCTGTCTCAGGTAGTAGCAGGGCCCTTTGTCGGAAGGGGCAGTCCTCCCAGGGTTTGGGGGTGCCAGTCCTGTTGCTGGAGTTGGCAGCAAGTCCTGCAGCAGCCCTTGGTGGGAGGGCTGGGAATATCGGGTTTGATCATTGTTCTGCTGCTAGCCATGGTGTCAAAGGGCAGATATTTGCTGGTCCCAGCCTGTCAGTTCTGGAACGGGGTTAGCCGGAGCTTGGCTCCGTGCTGGAGCCTCACATGGGCAGGGTCGCCTTAGGTCCCTTCCCTGGGGACAGGCGAGGAATAGGGAGGGGAGCCCTAAGTAGCCACCAGCTCCCCCTGCCCTCAGTCAGGGGCAGCACTGACCCACCTCCCCTGCAGCAGTGGCGGATGCGGCGATGGCCCAGGCACAGGGTGTTTTCACCACCGAGGCAGCAGCGGAGCAGATGCAGCAGCTGCAGCCGGGGATCCACTACGATGTCATCACGCTGTCGGACTAGCACCGAGCAGGGCCGTACCGTGCCGGGCAGGCGGCCGCACCGGCAGCAGCCGCCCCAGCCAGCAGTTGCCTTATTGTGCCAGGGCTGCGAAGGACACCCCTGAGCCACGGTGCCACAGACACAGCCAGGGACACGCTGCTGCTCGGCCCTGTGGCGTGGGAGTCCTGCACCTCCCCCCAGAGACTGCTCAGCAGCCACGGGGGCAGCCCTCGTGTGGACGGTCTCTGCCTGTTGCACTTGATGGTCTGAAATCCCTTTTCCTGAACGGTCTGCATGGGCAGCCATGGATCAGTGCCTGCCCAGAACATGAGGATCCTGGGGAAGCCGTAGGGCTGGGCACAACTGTGTGCTGCAGTGCCAGAGGCGAGGTGTGTGCAGCCACAGCCACTGCTCCCCACAGCCATGGGGCCAGTGGTCCTAGTGTGCCAGCAGCCAGCCCTCCTGTGTTAGCTCCAGCCTGCGGGCAGGCAGCAGCAGGGCTCTGGACTGGAGGAACCCAAGGAGAAGGAGGCAGAATATGCTCTTTCTTCTGAAGAGGGATGGACTCTCATGTTAGTCCATTGGTGATTTTTGGAGGGGTTTGGCTGTGACATTCTCAAGCTTTGACTATGCTTATGAATAAAAAGGGATGGAGATCCGTGTGTGTGTGTGCCTGGGGGTGCAGGGGACGGGGATGTGACAGCCCAGCCTCAGCGTGGCTGCGGGGCTGAGGCACACAGGTCTGGGAGCCGAGCGCCGGGCTGGGCCACTCACTGCTGGCAGATGCCCTGGGCTATCAACTGCCTCCCGCCCGAGTGACCTTGACTCCTGGGAAGTGAGCCGGGCAGCTGGGACAGCGGTGGGCTTGGGGCTGGAGTCATGAAATTAATCGAGTGGTAAACAGCCTAAATCCCGTGTAACTCTGTCCCGAGCCACACAGCACCCTCCTGAGCGGCTTGTCTGGGCCTATTTACATGCGATTATAACAGCTAATCGCAGAGTTTTAGTTCTCTGCTCCTGCATTAAACTGATTATCCATCGAGGGGAAAAAGGCCGGGAACCACCGTGGCTCGGTGAGAGCCTCTGTGAAGCCTGAGCCCCGCGGGGGTGGGGTGATCTCTTCTGGTCTCTCCCTGCCCTCCTGCAGGGTACGGCGATGGCACCGGGGCCGCTGTGGCAGCGGGGAGGTGAGGTGTGGGTGGCTCCACACCTCCCCTGAGGTGGCTGCGGCTGATGAGTGGTTCCCAGCTGTGGTTCTGTCCCGCTGCCCTCACACCAGCCTTGCCTGTGCCGGTGCGTGGCTGTGCCTGCCCGGCTGTGGCTCGGTCGGTGTCCAGCTGTGTCTGCCCGCTGTGCCTGTGGCTGGCTCTGGCCCTCCCTCTCCAGCTGTGCTGTGCAGGGTCAGGGTGCTGCGCGCAATCCACAGGCGCTTTCCTAGATTACAGCCCCATTATCTAATCAAGCAGATCCACGGCACTGATTAGGGCTGGACGAGTCCCGTGGGGACAAGGTTATGGGGCCACTGCAGGGCCATGGCCGGGGCTGGTCCCAGGCAGCAGCACCAGTGTCCTTGCTGGCTTGAGGCTTGCATGCCTGTGGCTGCCCAGAGCACAAGGTCAGCCCACTGTGGGATGGATGGGAGCAGAGCTCGGGGTGCTGCATGTTGGGAGCTCCAGGTGTTGCTTGGGCTGTGGCCATGGGATTGTGCGGAGGCTTGGGACCTCTGGGTGCTGGCACTTCAGCCCTGGGACCTTCTGCTGTCACCAGGGCCTGCAGGGATCCAGGGATGTGGCCGGGCTCATTAGCACCGGTGACCTTCGCCTTCCTGTCCTGGCCAGCGCTAAGCGGGTTTGTTACATATTTAATATCCTGAGAGCGTTATTAGTCGGTATTTAATGACGGATACAACCTGTGGGATAATCCCAGTCTTAGTGGGGAGGCGTGGTGGCAGGAGCAGGTGGCTCAGGGGGTCGTGGGCTCTTGAGGCCCCTCACACAGCTGCCCACCAGTGCCCTGCTGTGCCAACCACAGGAACCCCCCAGTGCCTTGCAGGGGTCCCCACTGTCCGTGGGGCTGTGGGGCACTTCCCCTTCACCACTCTGCTGCAGGGAATCCAGTGGTAGACATGGCAATGCTGGGGCTTGGATGAGGACCTGGCAAAGCTGGAGCAGGACGGGGCAGCATAGGTTGCTGTCCTCCCACCATGCCATAATTCTTCCACCATCCCCTGGCCCTCCAACCCACCCTTCCACAGCATAGGGGGCTCTGCCACCCACAGCCCCAAATCAGGGCTGGGGTCATGGATGGGACACAGCTCAGCACTGCAGTAAAGCCCCAACTGGGCTGTGTGCTTGTGACTGTGAGTGTCCGGGGGGCTCACGGTGGGCCCCAGTGCACCAGCCCTGGGTGCCACTGTACCCCGTTCCCGGGAGTTGTGTAGGCTGTGCAGAGTTGGGGGCCTGGGAGGGAGCAGGGCTCTGGCTGGTGGCAGGCAGGCGGGGAGGTCCCTGCAAGTCCCTGCCCAACAGTAGCAGGGAAAGGGGGGGTATCAGGTGCCCCAGATCCTGCTGCTGCTCTCGTGGGTGCTAATACCACCTAATCAGCTGTCAGTCACTGCAGACCCCAGCAGCTATAAAACACCCAGGAGCAGCTCCCCAGCTCCTCTCCTGCAGTATGGCAGCACCTCGGGGCGAGAGGAGCACAGGACAAGAGCTGGGGGGCTGCGGGGGGCCTTGGGGGAACCTGCGGGGGCCACCCCAAGCCCTACTGCCCTGCCCCTACCCCTACTCCTGCCCCTGTCCCGTTTTGGCCGGGTACAGCCTCCTGCCACCCCCTCTCAGCCTCGTCACACCCCTGGTAAGTGCCGCGCTGCAGCTCCGGGGGAGGAGGGATGTGGGGCTTTCCCAGGACCGGGATGGGACTGTGTTGGGTGGCTGGAATCGGGGCTGGGGACCTGCTGTCCCGAGGTTCCTACCCCTCCCTGGCATTCCCCTGCCCCCACACACACACCCTCCTGCACTTGGCACTTTGGGTTCACATGGAGAGGAAAACGATGGGCAGGATACAGCTCGGCCCTCTCCCACACACAAAGGGCCGAGCCCTGACATCCACAGCTCCTTCTCCTCTGGCCATCATGCCCCCCTGTCCCACCCTGACACCCCTCTGCCCCCCCAGGTCTCAGCACCCTATGAAGTGCCGCTGGGGCTGCCCGCAGAGCCGGGGCGGGTGAAGGCAGCGGCAACGCGAGAGAGCACCGGGGCACTGAAGGCTTGGCTGGCACGACACCCCAGGAACCCCTATCCCAGCAAGGGGGAGAAGGTGATGCTGGCTGTGGTCAGCCGGATGAGCCTCACCCAGGTCTCCACCTGGTTCGCCAATGCCCGCCGACGCCTCAAGAAGGAGAACAAGGCGAGCTGGGCCACACGCAGCGCCTCAGACAGCGAGGACAGCGAGGGCGAGGGGGTCCCATCGGGTGCCGTCCCCATTCCCAGTTCCAGCCCCGTGCAGGATGGGTGTGAGGGCAGCCCCAAGATGAGGACAGGTCCTGGGCAGGGCAAGCAGGCCCAGAAACCCAAGATTTGGAGTGTGGCAGAGATGCTGGAATCTCCCTCCAGCAAGAACAGGTGTTCCCCGGGGGTGCCAGTGGTGCTGGAGCAGGTATAGGGCTGGGACAGGCATCTCCTGTCCCCAAGGGCATGGCAGGAGAGACACCCATGGGACCCAGCAGCTGCCTGGCCAAGGAGAGTGGGAGATGTGGGTGGGGAGGGACACAACACAGTAATAAATATGATTCTGTCTTGGGTCTCCTGGAGTTTTCTGTGTGCTGTGGGGATGCTGGCAGGGATGCAGGAGTGCCAGTGCTGCAGTGAGCAGCCCCTGTGGAGCAGGGCAGGTCTAAGGCAGAGATCAAAAATAGACTTTGCTCTTCTTGATAAGGGTAATAAAATGGTTAGCAGTATTAAATTAATCCTTACAAAACAAAACCCAAGGAGGTTAAATAGAGACTGAAGGTTCTGCAAAAAAAACCCACAATGACTAGAGAATAGCTGCGAAGACATCTTTACACAAAGAAACTCCTCCACTCCTCCCCTCTCTGGGACACAGAGTCAGCAAACACGAGACACGCATGAGAAAGGAACACAGATGTGATGGGAGCAGCCCCACGAGGAGCGTGGGCGCCACAGACAGAACTATTTACACTATGGACACGGAGCCATGCTGGGGCCAGTCCGGCCGCAGGAGCCCCCGGGCTCTGCCCGTCCCTCTCCTGCCGGGGCCCCTCCGGCCGCGGCGCTCAGCGCCCAGCACTCGCTCTTCCTCAGTTGGTGTCAGTGTCCTGGCTCCTGCTCTTTGCTGTGGAGGAGGAGGACAAGGAGCTGAGGGTCTGGCCCAAATGCTTGTAGGCTGCAACGAGCTCCTGCAGCCACTCCAGCCAGTGTGAGCACCCACATGGAAAATACAGTGCTGTTCTGCATGGGAAGGCACCAGGCACTGAGCTTCTCCCCATGGTCCAGGCAGAGCATGCTGTGGGTCAGAGGACACGAATACCTCAAGGGACAATGCCCCAAAGGAACCCAAATCCTGCCTGGCTCAGGCACAGGGGTCGGCTGTGCAGGGTCAGGAGTGGGGGAACCCAAAGACCTCCAGGCACAGGCACTGGCAGAGGCTGTAGACAATGCAGAGAAGGAGGGTGGAGGGCACAAGGCTGACCAGGATGATGCCCAGGCTGTGGTGCTCGATGAGCAGGAGGTAGATGCCGAAGGGCAGGGAGCTGAAGTAGAGGAGGCAGAGGACGCCCAGAATGAAGCGGGGGATGGCTTGCCACCCCCAGGAGCGCCACTTCTGCCCAGGGCCGTGGCAGGGCAGTGCACCCAGGCTGGTGGGGCGGTACAGCCGCACCACCTCCAGCCTGCCCAGGCTCTCTGGTGGAGCTACATCCTCTGGCACCTCCAGGATGGTGACAACCAGGCAGTCGGGGCTGGATGTGGGTTCCAGCACACTGGGACAAAGGAGTACCTCAGGAGATCGGGGTGGACCCCGTTTCTTGGCCCGTTCACGGCCTGTCAGCAGTGCCAGTGCCTCACCGTCATCCTGCAGCTGCTGCACGTCCCCGCCCGGCACCGGGCTGTGCTGGCGGCAGAAGGGGCAACGGAGCTGAGGGGTTGAAGTGTCTCCCGGGGGAACAATCCTGCGCAGGCAGCGGGCACAGAGGCGATGGCCACAGCGGAGCAGCTTGGGCCTGCGGGCACGGGCATCGAAGCGGCTGTAGCAGATCTGGCACTCCAGCTCGGGGGACGAGGGTGCCACCGGCAGGGTGGCGGTTTGGCTCTCTGGCTGGGCCATGTTCCTGGTGGGCTGCTGAGGGCTGCCTGGGCTGCGGGGAGGGGGCACAGCTGTCAGCCAGGGCTCAGGGCAGGCCCCGGACCCGCTGCCTCCCACGCCTGGGGTCCCGGCTCTGCTGCATCCCATGGTCATTGTCCCGGTCAGACCCCGCGGCTCGGTGGGAGAGCGGGGCAGTGAGAACGGAACGGTGGCGACAGCCCCCTCCCCGGCCCCGACTCCAACCCCCGCCTGGTGCCACCGGCGCTGGGACTCGCCGTCATCCCGGCCCCTGCTTTGCTGGGGAAAAAATTGCTCCCAGAGGCCGGCACCAGCGGAAGGGCAGCTCCCGGACGCATCTTTGGCCCTCACGGTGCGTGCGGGTTCCCCGGGGCCGGGACGGTACCGAACACCGGTTCCGCAGGCGGCGGGGACCCCGCTCCCCGCTCCCGAGCCGAGCAGCTCTCGGTCCGTACTCCCCGCCCCCGCTCCCGGCCCGCACCGCAGCCTCTCCCGTACCTGCGGCTCCCGGCGGGGACACAGCGGCGGGTCGGTCCCCGCCGCCGGTGGGCTCGGTGGCACCGGTGGGCTCCGCGGCGGTGGGCGAGGGCCCGGCAGCCCCATGGGGGGAGGCGCGGGGCGCTGCCCGCCGCGCTGCGGGGGCGAGCGCGGCGCAGGGGCCGCCGGCAGCGCCGCGGCGTTGGCCCGGTAACGGGGAGCGCGGAACGGAGGGGGAGCTCGGACGGGCCGTGCTGGAGCTCTGCGGAGCTCCCTCTCGCAGAACCGGGCCCCGCCGGCTACTGAGGGGTAGGCGCAGGGGTCGATGCAGTGGGCGGTGCGGGTGTTGGTGCGGGATCGGTGCGGCTCCCGGTACTCCAGGGCTCCCCGCTCACGGTCAGCCCTGAGGATGCTCCTTCCCGGCGTGGGGCCTGCGGTAGCGGCGCTTGCGGTTCAGCAGCCCCGGGGAGTCGAGTCGGGAGCAGTCGGAGGACACGGCCCTTGGCAGGTTCAGGCTGGGCACAGCCAAGCCCCCTGCACATCCCACACTGCCGGGTGTGTCTCCCAAGCCCAAACCCACCCCCACCTGCTGTCCTTACAGGGGCATTTTCAGCAACCCCTGGGGGGCAGAAACACTCAGGGACCCCTTTGTTCCCTCCAGACAAGAGAGTGGCAGCCCTGCCCACCACAGGGACACAGGTAGTGAGGGTCTTTTACTTCAAATGGTCCAGGTTTAGTACAGCCTGACAGAGCTTTGATGTGAGGGCTCCAGCTCCTGGCGTGCCTCAGTCCCCAGTCCTGCCCACACCACCCACTGCTCCCAACTCTCCCACAGCTGCCCCTCACACCACAGCCCCTCACACAGCTTGACCTAGTCCTGGTTATCTGTCCTTGAAATGCCCCCAGTGTCAACCTGATATACCTCGCTGACCATCTCTTGCTTTGTTAGGCAGAAAGGAGAAGGCATAAAGGAGACTCTGGAAGCAGCCCACGGCACCAGGCTTCTGGCCACTGATGTCACCCACACATCCCCTGCGAGACCACAGCCGCTGGATACTCAACCAGGTAACTGTCCCTCACCTGAGGGAGCAGGGCAAGGGCTCAGTGTGCACTGACTGGCCGAGGGGTGGGTTAGGGACACTCCCAGCATCAGCACATCTCTGCTCACCTGTGCCTCAGGAGTGGTCTTGCCTTAAAAACAATGATTAAAGGGGAAAAAAGGCTTCACAAACTGCCACTTTCACAGCTGACGTTCTCAACTGCCCTGACCTAAAGAACATCAATGATCTCCTTGCCACCATCAAAAGCATGTCTGGAGAGCTGTGAAGCCTCTGAGGGTGGGCAGCATCTGGGGCTGGGCAATTCCTGCCCACCTCAGGGTGGCACTGTCACTGCTGTGGCACTGACACTGGTCCAGCACCAGCAGCGCTGTGGCACCCCACAGGAGAGATTGGCTGTGCTCCCTGCCCCAATGAGGGGCACTTCCCTGCACCTCACCAATGGGAGAGCACCAAAATCTTACTGGAGCAGTGTGGTGGTCAGGCTGCTTCAGCTGTTCACACTGGTCACTAAGAAACAAATCTCAGCAGGAGGGCAAGGCTGCGTGGAACAGGGCAGATACCAGATAATTCTGAAAAACCAAACTCCAACATTTTTCTGCCTTCCACCCAGGCAGGGGCAAGCACACACCCCAGACACCAAAGAAGGCAAGTCATGGACACAAGCAGAGCTGTATGCTGGTTTTAATGTTCCTAAGAACTAGGAAACAGAAATCAAAAATAGACTTTGCTCTTCTTGATAAAAGTAATAAAATGGTTAGCGGTGTTAAATTAATCCTTACAAAACAAAACCCAAGGAGGTTAAATAAAGCCCGTAGGCTCCGCATAAAAACCACAATGACTACAAAACAGCTGCAAAGACATCTTTACACACCAAAGAAACTCTTCTCCTCTGCTCCTCCCCTCTCCAGGACACAATGTCAGCGAACACGGGACTCACACATGAGAAAGAAACACAGATGTGATGGGAGCAGCCCCACGAGGAGCGTGGGCGCCACAGACAGAACTATTTACACTATGGACACGGAGCCATGCTGGGGCCAGTCCGGCCGCAGGAGCCCCCGGGCTCTGCCCGTCCCTCTCCTGCCGGGGCCCCTCCGGCCGTGGCGCTCAGCGCCCAGCACTCGCGCTTGCCATCCATCCCTCCATCTGTTCTGCTGTCCTTCTCTTCTGCCCACGCACGCGTTCCAGCTCTGGCTGTCCCTTCCCTCGGCACTCCGGCGTCGCGGAGCTGCCAGCTCCTCCTGCCGCACCACGCTGGGCTCCCTCGCCCCTGGTGAGGACTGCGGCTGAGCCTCCTCTCCCACTGGCTGCCGGGCACTCCCGGCTCCTGGGGGCTGGCGTGCAGTTCGCAGAGGAGAGCGGGTGCTGTGGAGCTGCTGCACAGGAGTCCTGGGCCGGTGCTGCGCAGCCAGCAGTCTCTGCTGCCCCGGCCAGCCTCGCCCGGGGCCGCCGGCACCTCTCCTGCTGCCTTGCACCTCTGCCTTAGTTAGGATTAGTCTCTCGGCTGCTGCTCTGCTCTCGGCCCAGCTCCCGCTCTTTGTCCGCTGTGGAGGAGGAGGAGGACGACGAGGAGGAAGATGAGGAGCTGAGGGTCCGGCCCGAATGCTTGTAGGCTGCAACGAGCTCCTGCAGCCGCTCTGGCGTGGGCTCCCACTTGGCAAAGCCGGCGCTGTTCTGCAGGAAGAGGACGGCTGTGTTGTGCACAGCCTTGTAGTACATCTCCTCCCTGCAAGGGAAGAGCACAGGCATCAGCACCTCCCCTGGCCCCCGCCCAAAGCCCTCGGCTCCTGAGCTTTCAGAGGGAAGAAGCACTCATGCTGCAGAGCCCCAGTGCTCCCTACCAGAACAAGTATGTGCTGGAACCTTGCTGTCCCTGCAGAGGGGACTCAGCATGAGGCATCAGTCCTAAGCAGATAAGAACTTCAGTGTTCAGGCACCTGTTGCTTTAAACAAGTTGTTGCTCAAACTTGTTGCCTCAGCAGCAGAGTGGAAGCCAGCCTGCCCCACTGGGGACCAAGCCCCCACTGCCCCTTGCCTCTGCTCCCCCAGGGACATCCAGCTGCTGCTGCACAGGCAGCTAACCAGGCCTGAGGGCTGGCAGAGGCATGGATCAGTGCCACAGGTGTGACCTGTTCCAGCTGGACTCGTGCCCAAGGCATACACCTCTCACAAGCTAAAGTTAGCAGTCATTAAACAGAAGCTGAATTCACCATGCTGTCTGCCCATCCTAAACACCCAGAGTGATGATGCGCCGCGCTTGTCCTTGCCTGCTCCCTGCTTCCCACTGATTTCAGCTTGGGAGAGGATATTTCTGTCACACAGCTTCAGAGCTGTGTTCCCAGAAGGATCTGAGAACAAAGCCTACTTTTTGCAGACGTGCTGGGACCCGCTGCGGTACTCGTGATCGAAGGCCGGCAGGATGAGCTGGTGTCGCTTGAACTTGCTCTGCTCCATGCGCGTCAGGGCTGGCGTGGGGGGGTCCCGCCACTCAGGGATGAAGACAATGAAGGAGAGTGGCTCACTGGAGCTCTCCAGCAGTTTCTAGTGCAAGAAGGAACAATTTCAGCCCTGACTGAGCAATGACGTGTTTAATGAATCCAATAGAAACTAAATGCTTCTGCTTCAAGAGCAGTGCCCAGCTGTCACTGTGCTCTGTCCCTGCCCTCAGGGCGCAAGAGTGGTGGGCAGCAGAGGATGGACAGCACAGCTCCATCACAAACAACCCCACTAGTGAGCAGACATACCTCAAAGTGAGAGACCATGGCATCCATCAGCTCCTCACAGAATGGAGGATTTGCCTCAAAAGAGCCACTTATAGGGAAGAAATCCAGGCACGGGCTGGAGAAAGAGGCAGAGATCTCCATCAGGTCACCCTGAGTCATCTCACAGGCACGCACCCACACCCACACAGAGCAAGGGAACGTAATACTCACCCCCTGGATCCAAAATACCCGTCTGTGTCCAAGAAGGCAGAACAGTACTGTTTAAAATAGCAATTCAGGGGCGAGGCAAAGCATTCAAAACTCACTCCAAAGAGCTTGTGGAGGGCTTCAAAGATGTGCACGGGAAGTGCCCCTTGCAGACCAGTCCCTTCATACAGCCCCACACCGAACATCATCTGAGGAGAGCAAACCCTGGTGAGCCGTGCCTGCACTCGCTGTTCCTGCTGCTCCCTTCTGACCACGGACCCAGGGCCACATGTCCATGCACCCACTCCTCTAGGTATGCAGGGCCCCCTCGTCCTTTCTCAAATTCGTGTAGGTCCCTGCATGTACCCAACAATACTCTTTTAATAATCTTGCTCTTTTAATAATGCTCTTTTAAAAATCTTTAGAGACTTTATCCAACTCTGACCCCACATAACCAGCAGTTTTCTCTTGTACCCAAGTCACCCTTCAGCTGCTCCTCAGAATCAAGAGCTACTGAAGGTTTCCTTCACAAAAATCTTTACCCACACCAAGGCCTTGTGTCAAGACCACAACTGCTCCCCAGTCCACAGTCCTACCTCAGCACAGTATGAGCAGACTGTGGACCCAGTTTAAACCTTGTGTTGCTCCAGGCTCCCAAAGCTGTGACCCCTTCCCAGAGCAAAGTTCCCAGTGCTGCCAAGGCTTTCTGATGTACAGCTGTGGTGAGACCGTACCTGATATCGACGGAGAAGGCACCAAACCCTGGGCAGGAACTTTTCAAAGCCCGAGTCGTCGATGCAGCTGTACCGATAGAGAAGCCACTGGAAGAGAAAGCCCAGCCACTGAAGACACCAGGAACAGCCAAGCTACAGTGATACACACACATTGTGACAGGAAGAGGGAGGCTGAGGAGCAGGTGGGCTCTGCAGGGAGTTGTCAGCACATCTGCTGTCACTGCGTGAGCCACCAGCTTGTCACTAACATGAAATGAATGAACTACCACAGCAGCACGTGTCTCTCAGCAAGGGCTGCCTCGGTTTGAGTACAATGTTCTGGCAGCACAACACTTCTTCAGAGCACACACCCAACACCTGGGAAATACTCCCAGCAGAGCCTGACCCCAGCTAAGGTGAGAGCAGCTGTCCTCATGGCCATGGCAGTGTCTGACAGCCCTGCAGGGACAGTTGGCCAGCCTCTGCCCAGCCCTGCCCCGAGGGGCAGCAGTCGGCACCCAGCCCTTACCAGCTTGCTGAAGTAGTTGCGGCTCACTTTGACCATCTCCCCCTTGTACCGCACACACGCCACGTTGTTCTCCATGTGCATCTCCACGCTGGGGAGCGGTGGGGAGGGGATGGCCAGTCTCACAGGGTAGCAGTACACCAGCCTGTCCTGGACCTCAGGAGCTTCTACCTCAGCTATGCAGAATGAACAGAAAGGCAGCCTGTGAGAAGCCAAGGGTATTCAGGACCAATTTTCAGTCCACCGCAGAAGACACAGCAAACCAACCAGGGCTGAAGAGTAGGGTGGTCCTCCCAGAAAACCACCATGGTGGTCCCTCACAGTTTTCATAGGCAGCTACCTAGGTTCAAAGCTAATTCCCAAAATTAATTCCATCTTCCACTGCTAGAGCACAGGGAGGACCCACTTGAATGCACTTCTCCCTATCTAACCCCACAGAACTGCAGAAAGCACACAGACACCCCAGCATCCTGAGGCGTGTTCCAAGAACACAAAACACTCTTTTTGTTGCTACTGTTTCTTATTTCAGTTTGCCCCAAACTCATCCAAAGTACAATAAAAATTCCCAGGCTGCCAAAGGCAGGAGGCAAAGGAATCTCCCTGCACCTTGTGGTTATCCATTGCCTCAGCTTCAGGGAGAGCTCACAGATCAGCTGGAAAGAATCTGTGACTTAGTGGGGCTGGAAGACAAGCATCAAAAAGAATGGCAAAAGGCAGACATTGGGACCTTAAGGGAGGCTGAAGAGTGCCAGGACCCAAAAGGGAAAAGGACTACACTGGTACTGAAAGGAACAGACCCCATGGAGGAAGGAAAAGCTGACTAGAGGCAGATGTACAGATGTGAATGGAACAAAGAACAGATAAAAGATCAAGGAACACAAACTCTGCCAAGAAAGGGTGCACAGTGACAAGTTGGAAGGAAGAGGGGTGTAGAAAGGTGCTCAGAACATAAGAAATGTGGCAAATGAGAATAAAGGGAGAACACTCAGCATTACCAAGGGGGTGTAAGCTATCCCCAGGAATTCATGAAGCAGCAGAGCAAAAAAGCATGGTCCAGTGAAATGAATGAATCCCTGCACAGTGTGACCTGCTCCTAACAAGCTACTTCATCCTGGCAGAGCACATATTTATAGTATCTGAGATAACAGCTGGTCACAGCACCTGACGGAAGACAGTCTGTTACTGCACAGACATTGTTACTGAAAGCTGAGGCCTATGCTGGACTGGCTGTTTCTTACTTTGAAACACAGAGTTTTTGATTTTTGGAGACAGAGCTGCCCTCCTGGCTGGTAACAAACACTCTCTGAACAGGGACAGGCCAAACCACGGGGCCTTTAACTGCAGTGCTGTAGCTCTACAGCTCTTCAAAGCTGGCTGCGTACCAGAGATATTGTTCTCTTTGAGTATGGCAAGATGCTTCTCCCGGATGCGCTTGACGTATTCCAGGGATATGTAGTAAATTTTACTGCAGATGCCTTCAACAGAGTCCTTGGCTGCAGCAGACACATGGGGCCCACACTGTTTGCGTAAGTGCTCCAGGCGGTCCTGTGGAAAGAGAGAACCAGAGTCTCTCACATGGCCACCACTGGCCCTTCCAGGGTTTTTCAGTGTCCAGGCTGCTCTCCCATGGCACACAGTCAGGGGAGGCAATAGCAGCCATCTTCAGAAGGACCTGCACCTGTCCCCACATGCCCCCTCCCCAGCTCCCTGTGCCCAGCCACACATCACTGGTACACTGACCATGTAGTCCTCCTTGGAGGCAGAATGGTCCCGTCGCAGCCAGCTGAAGGTGTCCTCCACATTCCACTTCACCACCTTCCTGCTGTCTGGGGAAGCACTCCTGCAAAAACAGAGGCAAAATTTAGCTCATGGCTGCACAAGAAGATATTCCACCCCCCTCCAAAGTTTTCTATCAGTGGGGAATGTGGACAATGACACTTCCTCAAGGCCCACACCATCACCCTCCCTCCAGCTGTCTGGAAACACCTTCCAGGCGTTTGCATGATTGCAGACTGCCATGCTCTCTCCAAAACTTGGCTGCTGTCCTCTCTGCAACAGGAGAGGCCCACAAAGCCTTTATTTGTCATGGCAGTGGTCCATCTTGATATTGCCTCTAATTTTCAAGTACTGCTAGGGGCTTATGACTCTGAGAAAACTACCCTGTTTATAAGCTTTTCCTTTACCCCACAAGATTCTCCCCCACTATCCTCCTCAGTTCTGTTTCCTGTGGCAGAACTGGTCAGAAAAACACTGCCTTGTGTAAAAATGCTACTCTAAGCTTGTTGCTCTGCAACAGCAGTGAGTGCCCAAGCACTCTTGATTTTATCTCAGGGATAACAGAAGACATTCCACACCCAGTACTTCATTGTCTCCACACACATTCAGCTCCCAGTATTACATTTTACAGTAACATCACTATCAAAAAATGGCTCCAACACTACTGTTTTCCTTCTGTATGTTCCTAACCTTGCTTTTCCTCAATAACATTATGACCAGTGCTGGATAAGGCAGGATGAGAAGCCCCTACAGTCCTTTTGTCTTTTCTGAACGTGACAGCACTGCGAGAAGAGCTCCCACCTGGATTCAATCAGTCGTTTTGCAGCCTCAGCATACTTGAAGAGCAGCCTCTTGGCTTCCTCCCGGAACTTAATTCTGGATAACCTGAGGTAAGTTAAATTCATATGCATGAGTCTCACAAAGGCATGGAAGCCAGGTTTAGTTCCCCAGCTTTCCTTCACCAGCATCCAACCACTTCATTAGCCAAAGGCACTGCAGCAGAACTGTGGCAGGTGAATCACCAGATCAGACCCACCCAGAACCATCCCAACAAAGCGCTCTGTCTGTGAAGAGTACCTGATGGGAATGTCATTCATGATCTCTCTGAACATGGAAGGAGACACTACTGGCTCGCAGTCACTTGGTAAAAGAGGATCTGTCCCTTTATCAACCACTTTCCTCTCCAACATCCAGCGATTAAATGACTCCCTTGGGGGGTCAATCCCTGGAGACACACAGAAGAATCAATAATATAATCAATAATCAATACAATACAGAAATGCCCAGTATATAATAAGGATCATCACACAAAGTTCTACCTAATCAATTAACCAACAATGTCACAGAGTCTAACCATCACAAAAAGAGAACACAGGGACTAGACAAGCATAAAACAAAAGGCAGATCACCACAGCACTGCAGAACTGAGAAGGAAATCAAAGGAACCCAACAGAAATTCACCTTCTCGCTGCTGGCAGAGCTCACGGTAATGCTGCCGCAGCTTGAGAATGAGCTGGGACCGGAGCAGCTCCACCTCAGGGTGTGGAGAAAGCACTTCTGATGGTGCCCTCTGCTTAATCACAGCATTTGTCTGAATATCCAGATCCCAGTATACTCTGTGGCAAAAGAAAAATGTCATCAGGATAACCAAATCACAGGCTAATTATCAAATACTACTTTTAAAGATGCTTCCTTGGGTTGTTTCTCCAGCCAGGAAACCACACTATCAAGACACCTGGAAATGATTTATCCCTCAGGTTTCCTGTGTCTCAAATGCTTTACTGAAAAAGGAACAGAAGACAAATAGAGACAACTCACTCAGTTGGTCGTAGAAGAGCTGCCTGCTGTTTGTCTTCAGGTGAAACACACCATGCCTTCAAAACAGAGGTTCCTGGAATACTGGGAGAGCTGGGGACTGGCTGAGTAGCTGTGTTCCCTGGGACATCCGCCTGTGTGTGTGAAAGATCAATTACTGCACCAGAGACAGGTAAAGGAGAAGCAGCTCAGTGAACCAAACAGTCCCACACCAGAACATTACACAGGAGACCCCTGTGAGCGCTCCAGCCCCTTTGGTTTCAGGCTGCACACGTTTGTTTCAGAGCACCACGCTCACCTTGGGCTTCTTCACACTGTTGCCACTTGCTGGAACCTCCTCTGAGAACCTCCTCTTCCTCTGCTTGCTCTCCACAGATGCATCTGCCACCCCACCTTCCAGTGGCATTGGAGCCGCGTTCAGTCCCAGAGGGTCTGACTATGAGAGTCCAAACACCAACAGCACACGTCAAGCTCACCCACTGCCACTGCAGCATCCCATTGCACTGCTCCCAGCTCCCACGTGGATGGAAATAAGGACACCACTAGTCACACCTGCACAAAGCTAGGATTCTCTTCTAGATGTCTATATGCTTTTTTAAAATACTTTAATGAAAAAAAACTCATCACAAATCCCCCACGCTGACTGTTCTTTGAGCATTGCACGACTCCTGGAGCAGCATCACCTGACAGGCACCTGACAGAGGAATACTTCCCCAGAATCATGCCAGACAATGGACCAAGCAAGGAGTTCTGAAGGTGCAGAAGACCTTCCCACACCTGTAATCTAAGGTCCACAGACCATGAACACCCCAGTCATGGCACAGCCCCCTGAGGTGAGTGAGCACTTACTATGACATCGTGCTGTCCCAGCACAGGCATTTCCCAAAGAGACTGGTTTGTGAAGCGGTTGAAGTAGTACGGGCGATTCTCCCGCTTGCTCCAGCACTTCTCCCAGCCAGCCTGCACCAGCTCATCTGAGAGGACAGTGAGAGTCAGGAGAGGAGCATCCTGCATGACAGACCTGCCCTGCAGGTGCCCAGCACTGTCACAGCACACTCTGAAACACACATCATTCCCAGTCTCCCTGTGCTTCAGCCCCCTCCCCACTCCCAGGGCCCTGCACAACTCCTGAAGGCAGAGTTGGTACCTGGCAGGTCCTGTACCAGGCGCATGGGTTTGGGGGAGCTGGGCTGGTTCTGGTTGGAGGTGCCAGGTGAGTGACTCATGAGAGATGCTTCCTCCGCAGGGCTTCTGTGATTCTCATTGGCCATTTCTCAGCAACCACACTAGAAAAAACAGAGTAGTATCTAGTGTTACAGCAGGAAAGGTCCCAGATCTGCTTGGCACACTCAGGTGCAGCAATACAAGTTAATTCTGATAATAAAACAGGGACTCAACTGGTACACACAAACAGCACCTCAGCCCTGAAAAACACCTGTTATCCTGGACACAACTAGCTATGAGGAATGCTCAGCGTTAAATTAGGTTAGCCAGGGTGTTCTTCAGGCCAGCATTCAAAATATTCCCTTTTCAGCTAGATCTCTTCAAAGACTGAAGCATCAGATTGTAAAAAATAACATATGCTCCTCTGTGATTATGTGCCACCTTGTGCCACACCAATACCACCGGCCAGGTCTGATCTGTTATCCTCAGAGACAGTTTAATCAACTCACACACACATAACTACACATTATTTTAACAAAAGGCTTTAATTAAAAAAAAAAATCTGCTATATAAAAAGTAGCCCTGGAGGTTCACTAACAACTTCTGTGGTGCAGAAAACCACAGGCTGGGAGACAGGAGCTCCTAAATTATTACCCTCTGCATGTCCCAGGCCAACACGTCCTAGTCCTAGTCCCAGGCCCACAAGCAGGGCCTCAGCCAGCTGTTTTGGCCCTTGCTGCTCTTCATCTGCATAACAAGAGTTATGCAAAAGAAGGTCTGTTGGAACAATAAAGCTCCTCTTAATCATAATTTAATGTTGCCAGCTGGAGAGAAACAGCCAGGCTTTTCCGCTCTTAGTCACCACTCTTCCCCTGGGGAAGTTTCTGAAACAGCGCTGCAGATTGCTCTTCTCTGGCAGCCCGAAACACATTGGCAATGAACTGGGGGGAAACAAGGCATTTTACATAATTCCCAGCTACCTCAGACACTTAACTCTATTCAGGCTTTAAAGACACCCGACAGCACACACCAGCAGTCAGGGCAGCAGCAGCACAATACTGTGCACAGTGTGCTCCTCACCTGAGCAGCACAGGACCTGGCAGGAAGAGCCATGTACAGGAGCTCTCCAATAAAAACCTCTGTATTTTTTTATTTTTTTTTTTACTAAGTCACTTGGATTTGAAGCCTTTGCTGCCCTTCTCTGGGCATAAAGGCCAGTGGCTATTTCAGCAGAACAGAATGGCGGGAGCAAACAGCAGTCAAGAGTGAGTGGGCAGTAACTCAGCTGCCCACAGCATTCACTGAGATCAGCATTGAGGAGCTCAACACCTTCAGTCCCTCGGAAGATGTTTCCATCCTTCCAAGCAGGGTACACAAGGGAAGGTGTGGGACACTGTGGAGTTTGGGTCTCTGCTCCAGAGCAAGCAGGTAACAAACACACCGTGCCTGCTGAAGTGTGTAGGACACAACTGGGGACCTTTAATGGCCTCAGCAGTAAGCATTGTGCAATCTCACACTCCTTCCTGAACTCCAACCCCACCATGTCCTTGCAGTCACTTCACAAAAGTGCCAAGGTGAGCTGGGCCAGTGGCAGCAGCTCAGGCTTGTGTCAGCCCATGGGTACAGGGACCCCAGAGACCGTGGGCCTGGGGAGCATGGGGAACTTGTGAAGGATGTTTAGTCCCTCCTCCTCAAACTAAAGCTACACTTGCACACGCAGCTGCTGCTGTGTCCTGCATGTTACACAGAGCACAGGCTGCAGTGAACTGGTGTGTACTGGGGGGACCAGAGCTTCCAAAGTGATGAATGTCAGAATTCACAGACAGCGCTGGGCACAGAGCCCTGGCCAGCTTGGATGGCACATGCCAGCTCCAGTGACCTGCCAGTGTTTTTCACCACCCATTGCTCAAAAGAGCTGTCAAATAGGGTCACTGGCTCTGCCTTCTCCCATTTATGGATAAACTGGAATGGTAGAAGTAGCCAAGAAGCTTTATCACTTGATCAGTGTTAACAAGTACTAAATCCAAGTACCCTTAAGGTCTGGGAAAAGGAAACAGCCAAACTAACAGGAATCCTGGCAGAAGCCACTCTACTTTTATGTAACTACACTGGGACTTAGACAGTGACAGGGATCCAGAGGAAGCATTTTATGGTGATTACGGTATGTTTTTATACACCATGGCAATGCATACAGTGCTTCACAAACACGGTACAACGCTGTCCCTGCCCAGAGAGCTTACAACCTAGAGCAGCAGCACAACCAGAGACCACAGCGAGTGGTAAGGAGACACAAAATAAAGAAGTACAGCAAACAGGACCGGTATTTGTTTCCATTTCACCGAGGTAGAATTTTGTACAAGACAACAGCAAATGCAGACAAAGGAGATCAGCGACAGCCCCCCGGGACAACTCCGCGACTCTCCCCCATCCCAGAACCACGGCTGCTCCAGAAGGCTGAGAGCCAGGTCACCGCCTCCCCATCGGTACCCATTCCTTCCCCGAGCGCCCGCCGGCAGGCCCGGAGCTGAGCAGCGCAGCGCTCCCGGGGCAGCACGGGCACTGGGGACCGGGGCACCGTGTCTGCGCGGGGAAGCGGACGGGAACCTCCTGGGGCTGCCCTGCCGGCGGCGAAGACGGCACGGAGCTCCTCGGCGCGACGGGCCGGGGCCGGCGGGCGGCCACGAGCGCCCAGCGAGTGCGGAGAGGAGGCGGCGACGGCGACAACTCTGCAGTCTGGCCGGGAGCGGTCCGGGGGCGCGGCCTAAGCGGGGCGGCGGCCGGCCGGGCGGGTACTTACGGTGGCGGGCTGCCTGGCAGGACGCGTGGCCGTCGCTCCGTGCTCGCCGCTGGCGCGCCGGGGCCGCATCCTCATAGCGGGGCGTCCCGCGCCTGGCCCGCGGGGGCGGCTGCGGAGACAGGAGCCCGTTACGGCGCCGCGGGGAGGGGCCGCGGGACGCGCAGGCGCGGCGGGGGCGCGGCGGCGGGAGCGCGGCGGCAGTGGCGGCCGCGCTCTAAGATGGCGGCCGCGGGCCTGCGCCGCCTCCTCTCCGCCGCCGCTGCCCGCCCCCGCCGCCTCCTCCTGCACGGCGGGCCGCGGCCACGCGGTTGCGCCGCTTACCTGGGCGTGAGGCCAGGGGCTGCAGGCACCGGGCACCGCTGCGTCCGCCACCGCCGCCGCCCCACCTCCGCCTTGCCCGCCCCGCCGCCGCCATCTTGCGCCGGGGCCGCGGGTGTGGAGCGCATGCGCGAAGCAGAGCCCGCGCTTGGGGGAATTACATGGCGCGTGCGCAAAGGCTGCGCGGTCACCCCGCCCGCCCGGAGCCATCTTTGTGGCGGGCACCGCCCCGCGGTGGGTGCGGCGCGGTCGCGGTCCCGCCCGCGCTGTCCCGGAGCCGCTTAGTGCGGACCGGGCCCGCCCTCTCACTCGCCGCGGGCGGTTCCCGGCACTGGCAGGGTGCGGCCGCAGCGGTCGCAACCAAAGGGGCTTTGAAGAGCGGCGGCGCCGGGGTGGGGCGGCGGCCGGGGCGGGGGGGCTGCATTGATGTGCGGGCGCGGGGCTTCCGCCGCCCGCTGGGCACAGCGGTTGTTCCTGCTGCGCTCCAGCCCGGGCCGGGCCTGGCAGCCACTGCCTGTCGTGGCGGTCCCTCGGGCGCACCGCTGATACGTCCGTCCCCACACAATTAGCGTGGCCATTCCCTGGCCCGCGGATCCCGGCGCCAGGCAGTGAGGGACGCGGTGCAGCGCAGGGCACAGCCGGGTGATCGCTGGGGTCGCTCCCGCGGCCCGTGGCTGCTGCTGCTGGACGTGGAAGGAGAACACGGCTGTTACTGGGGGTCCCTGTGGGCCACAGGACCCCCTCGCAGCCTTCGTGTTCTGTCGCATCCATCTAGCAGAGCACCCGTCCTGCCTCGGCCCCACCTCCCCGGGCAGCCGATGGCTGGTGCTTGCCCACGTCCCCTGGTGAAGATGGGCTGGGGAAACCGCGGGGCCTCTCCTGCCCTCTTCTTCTGGGATATCCCCGCTGCCCAGCTTTACAAGGGGTTTCCCATCGCCCGGCGTCCTGCCCTCTGCTCCGGGATCACCGGGTCAGTTTAATGAGTTAACGCTGGCGCAGCAGTTCTGGAGGGATAAGTGCTGTGTAAGCACTGAGTCTCCCGTTTTGGGCTTCCAGCAGCCCGGCTCTGCTGCCCAGAGCACCGATAACCGCCCGGGGCACAAGGGGCCGGCTCAGACCGACCCCTGGGGGCAGAGGGGACTCTGCGAAGGGACAGTGAAACTCCAGCCTTGGAGCGAGGCAGCTCAAGTGGCCGAGGGGGTGGTGAGGGCAGGGGCAGACTCTCGGCATGGCTCGGCCAGGAAGGATTTTCGGGAAGGAGCCCCGGGCTGAGGAGCTGCCCATCTTTCCCGTGACGGGAGCAGGACGGTGGCATGGGTCCGGCAGTGCCCATCTCAGTGCTGTGACCCTGGCAGCCAAGGTGCCGCTAACACACGGGGCAAGGCCATCCAAAGGCCCGTCCTGCAGAACCACTGCTGCCTGCCTTGGGGTCGGGGCAGAGCCTGTGGAGGCAGTCCTGAGGGTCCACAACCTCGGCAGCTTCTCTGCTCAGGTTCACGTTACAGATGGGCATAAACCAGCCCTAAGCAGCACCCCCGGCCTGGGGCTGCGGGGTTTGCACTGAAGCTGGGATAGCCCAGCACTGGCAGAAGCTTCATAACGCAGATTGGGGGTCCCCCGCACCCCAGGCCCTCCCGGACGCCGTTTGCACATGTGCCCCTCGCACGGCGGTGCCGGAGAGATCCACGGCCGTGGCTGCGTGTGCAGGACGCGGGGAGCGGTGTTTTCGGGGGAAGGAGGGCTTCGTGTCCATCCTGGAGCTGGGGTGGCCAGGAGAGCCGCTGTCTGTGCCGGTGCTGGCAGCCAGCCGGGCTCGGCGGGACACAGACCTGCATCCTCCCCGTCCGTCCGTCCGTCCCGCTGTCTCCTCCCAGCTGTGAGCCCGCAAGGAGTGGCAGCTGGGGGCTATATAAAGGCAGGGAAACCTCAGCCAGCTCAAAAGAAAGTCTTGGATCTTGTGTTCTCCCTTCCTCCTGCCTTCACGTGATTCAGCTTTCCCCACGCCGGGAGCCGAGGACAAGCCTCGCTGTAAGTAGCCGAGCCGAGCCGGCATTGTGTAGGGGAACCCCCCAGCCTCTGGGCACCACGGTGGCTCCGGGCCCCGGGGAGGGGGTCCCACATCCTCTCCCTTCAGAGAAATGGGGGAAGCTATTGGGGGGCCCCGTCCCATCCCACAGCCTCGCATGGAGCTCCGCCTGTTGCTGCGGGATGGACAGGTTCCAGCTCCCATCTCAAACCAGCCTGGGGGCTGGCGGCACATCTCGGGGGGTGCTGTGAGGGTTGTGGGACGGCCCCACGGGCGAGGTTTCGCTCCTCTGCGAAGTGCTGGGGCTCCCCGCTGCAGCAGCACACATGGGGCTGGCGCCTGTCCCTGCGGTTTGGGGAGTGGGCTGTGTTCAGGGCGGGGGGAGCGCTGCAGTGCGTGTTCACAGATGTGGGACCCTCGGGCTCCACAGGACCAGTGCTGGGGCTAGTGCATAGAAACCTGCGGTGGGGACCGTGCCCCTCATGGGCTGCTGGTCCAGAGGTTTCGGGCAAAGGCGACCTGGGCAGCACTGGGGGGTTTCAGGGAGAACAGTGGAGCGGTGGGGTGTTCCTTGGAGCTATCCCCTGCCGCAGGCAGGCTGGGTAGTAGCTGCTTCCCTTCCAGTGGGTCCCCCAGGCCTGTCCGTGCTGATACCCGTGCATGTCCTCAGGCCAGTCTGTAAGTACCCGCTGCTCTCTGCCTCCAGGTACGAGATGGCTGCCGGCAGCTGCCTCCTTCTCCTCCTGCTGCCCTCGTTGGTCATAGCCTTGCACAGCTCTCCGGGCTGTAAGATCCGGATTACTTCCAAGGGACTGGACCTGGGTAAGGGGCCAGCCAGGATCTCTCAGCCTGGGAAAGAGGGACGTTAGGCACCCTCCTGGGGTCTGTGCTTGTGCAGGGTTCTGCCTGCACTGCTCCACCATGGGGCAGCCAGAGAGGAGTGGGGGCTGTCAGGGGCCATGCTGCCGGCAGGGCACGTCCCAGCCCAGCCTCGTTCTTCCCTGCAGTGAAGCAGGAGGGGCTGCGCTTTGTGGAACAGGAGCTGCAGAACATCACAGTGTCAGACCTGCATGGAAATGAGGGACAGTTCCAGTACAACATCAGCCAGTGAGTGCTGCCTGCTGCCCGCAGCTTCTCAAGTCCATCTGTCCATCTAACCACCCTGTTTCCTCCCTGCAGAGTCAAGGTGACAGACCTGCAGCTGGCCTTTGCGGACCTGAACTTTCAGCCCCAGCAGCACCTTGTCTTCAACATCAACAATGCTTCCATCAGCCTACGCTTCCGCAGGCAGCTGCTCTACTGGTTCTTGTGAGCTGCCTCCCTTCCTGCTGCTCTGGGTGCTAGCCCACCCCACAGCTGTGTTGGGTGCCACAGATGCCTTGCTGTCCTGCAGCTGGCAGGAGCTGTGTGCTCCTCTCATCTGCTTTACTGATTTCCAGCTACGACATTGGGTCCATCAATGCGTCTGCGGATGGTGTCCACATCTACACAGTGCTGCAGTTGGCCAAGGATGAGGCTGGGCGCCTCAAGATCTCCAATATGACCTGCAATGCCTCCATAGCCAGAATGCATGCTGGCTTTTCTGGCACTCTCAGGTACATCTGACCCCTCTGCCTGTCTCCTTGACCCCCTTCCCACACCCTCAGTGCTTCCTCAGCCCAGCTGTGAGCTGAAATAGGCACAGAGCCACAGGGAGAACAGGCAGTGCCGAACAACTCTTGTGTCCTCCAGGAAGGTCTATGAGTTCTTGAGCACCTTCATCGTCACAGGGATGCGCTTCCTCCTCAGCCAGCAGGTACAGCTGAATGTAGAGGAGAGGGGCTGTGGGCTGTTAGGGCTCTGCCCTTTGTGTGTGGGAGAGGGCAGAGTTTTATCCTGCCTGTCTGCTGGGCCTTGTCCTGCCTCTGCAGCTCCTCATCAAGTCCCAGGAGTGATTCCCATCAGCCTGGCTCCTTGCCTTGCAGATCTGCCCATCCCTGGAGCATGCCAGCATGGTGCTGCTGAACTCTTTGCTGGACACAGTGCCAGGTGTGTGTTGCCCTGGGAAAGGGACTGGGTCCCATTCACTGTGGGGCAGACAGGGCTGGGCATCAGGCTGCTAGGCAGCTCCAGGCTAAGTCACACCAGCATATCTTCCCTGGCAGTGAGGAACTATGTGGATGAGCACGTTGGGATTGACTACTCCCTCCTACGGGATCCATCCATCTCCACTGACACCCTTGACCTCGACTTCAAGGTGAACACTGGGTCCTGCCTTGCTGGTCCTTCCCCATCCCTGTGGGAAAGGCTGTGCCAGCAGGCAGGTTTGGCTTTATGGAGCAGGTGAGGTGGGCTGCCCTGTGGCTGTGGGAACCTCTCCTGCTCTTGGTCTAGGGCATGTTCTTCCCTCGGGTGAGAGAGGACCAGGAGCTGGAGAACCACGCGGTGGAGCCGGTGATTAAGGAGACTGAACGCATGGTTTATGTTGCCTTCTCTGAATATTTCTTCGACTCAGCCATGCACTCGTACTTCCAGGCAGGAGTGCTGACCATAGAGCTCCAGGGGGAGAAGGTAAGGAGCACCTGACACTCAGAGGGGTGGGCTGTGTCACAGAGCAAAGGAGTGCCATCCAGGGAGCAGCTTTGCTGGGACCTGCAGGAGCAGCTTGCTTCTCCTCCAATGGTTTGTGCTCCCCACAGGTGCCCAAGGACCTGGAGGTTTTGCTGAGAGCCACATTCTTTGGAACAATCTTCATGCTGGTAAGGAGCCCCTGGACAGGGTGGAAGGCAAGGCAGAGCACAGCCCTGCCTTGCTCCCAGCTTCCAGCTCATCTGCCTTCCCCAGAGCCCTTCTGTGGATGCTCCGCTGCGGCTCGTGCTGCAGGTCTCTGCTCCTCCCCGCTGCATCATCAAACCCTCAGGGACCTCAGTCTCTGTCTCTGCTTTCCTGAACATCTCACTGGTGCCCCCGGACCGTCCTCCTGTCCAGCTCTCCAGCATGGCCATGGTAAGGAGGGAGCTGGGGTTCCTTGTGCAGTCACCCCAGTGTATATGGGAGCAGTGTCCCCCATCCTGTGTTGTAAGGTAGATGTCACCAAGCAGAGGGACACTGGACCTGTGGGATGAGCTGGCCTGTTTGTCCTCTGCCTGCTGTGAGTCAGCTCTCTCCCTCCCCAGGAAACCAAGCTGAGTGCCAAGGTATTTCTACAAGGGAAGGCATTGCGTGTGCAGCTGGACCTAAGACGGTATGGCTGGGGTCCCACAGGGGCATGGGGAGAGTCCCCTCCAGACCCTGCTCACAGCTGCTTCCTTCTGTCCAGGTTTCGCATCTATTCCAAGCAGTCAGCGCTGGAGTCACTTGCGGTGAGAGCATGGTGATGGCCTGGGAACCCTTACACCCAGCCACAGCGTAGGGTGGGCTGGGGAGAGGCTGTCCATGCAGGATCCCCACCTACAGCCCTCCTTAACCTGGCTGGTAGCTCTGCCACTACACTGACCCGAGCTCTTTTCCTGCAGCTGTTCTCACTGCAGGCCCCACTGAAGACCCTGCTGCAACTGACCATCATGCCCATCATTAACGGTAGGCATCATTGCTCCCACTCAACTGGTAGCGTAAGCAGGGGCTCAGCCTCATCCCATCTCCCTCTCTGCAGAGAGGACAAAGAAGGGGGTGCAGATCCCACTGCCTGAAGGCATGGACTTCACCAGGGAGGTGGTCACCAATCATGCGGTATGTGGTGGGATGGGACAGCCTGTGCCTCCATGTCCTGCTGGGAAGGGAATTGTCATCTCCAGCCTTGCACTGACCCTCTTCCCTCTGCAGGGATTCCTCACAGTGGGAGCTGATCTCCACTTCTCCAAGGGGCTTCGGGAGGTGATTGAGAAATACCGCCCAGTGCCAACTGCTTCTGCCTACTCCAGCTCCCAGCCCACAGAGCCCAGCCTGGACCCCAGCTCACTCTAGCCCTCCTCCCTGGACCAAGGGCAGATCCTGGGCTGGACCCATAGACTGTAGGTAGGAAGCAGCTTCCCTGGTACCACCAGCACATTGTCAGGGCTTCCAGGCCCTGGTGGGGCGCAGCAAGGTGGAGAGGGTGCTCTGGGAACCCCTGCTGCACCCCTGCTCATTACACTAATAAACCACCTGACTCCAACCACATAGCCTTGTTGCTTGGAGGACATTGTCCATGCTGGGGTACATGGTGAGGAGATGGAAAGGAGGCAGCTAATGCTGCCCAGCTTAGGTCCTTGGGAGCAGACACAGCTTAGTGCAATGCCAGAGGGCTCAGAGTGACTGTGCTGCTACCACTTAGGTGGGTCCTTTGTTTCCAGGAGGAAGGGACCCCTGCAGACAGGGCATAGCTCACAGCCCAGGGCTCCCTGGCACAGAGCATTGGCACTCACCGGTGCTCCTCAGAGAGCAGAGGAAAGCGAAGCAGGAGCTGGCACAAAGGTGCGAGAAGGAGCAGAACCACCTTGGTCAGAGTTTATTGCAAGTTCCTGAAGCACTGCGTGCCCTAGCAGTGGGATTGTTGTGGTAGTGGTGGTAAGTCTCCTTCAGTGGGAGCAGAGGTGGTGGGAGCCAAGGTAGAGGTGAACAGGACCCAGGTGCCCCCTGCTGCCGCTCCTCGGCCTGCCCAGGCCGTGTGCATGTGGGTCTGAGAGGAAGTGCTGGGGACTGCTCTCTGCCTGGGAGGGAAGCAGCTGCTGCTGCAGACAGGGAGGAGGCAAGACAGGAAGCCACAAGGGGGGAAGTGGCTGCAGCAGGTGCACAATGCCTCTCCTGCAAGGACAAGAGTCCTTGAGCCCATGCCCCCCACCCATAGCAGGCAGCCCTGTCCAGCCAGGGGGGAAGGCTGCAGGCATGACACATCCATGGTGTAGCCGAGCAGCAATGAGGACAGGCTCTGCAAGGTGCCAGCGACGAGGGCAGGTGGGGTGGTGAGAGCAGCTGGAGCACCAGGCACTATCTCTGCAGCTCTTAGTAAGGCTGGTTCTTAATGAAGCGGCAGAACATGGTGAAGGCAGCAAGCGGCCGGTCAGTGGGCACCATGTGGCCAGCTCCCTGTAGGAAAGGGGCAGTGGTTGTCAGTGTGGCTGGGGTGCTGCCACAGCCCAGCTGACACCACCCTACCCTGACTGGAGCCTTGGTGTCCAGCACACCCAGCCACAGCCCCATCCCTGGCCCCCAGCCCTACCTTGACAGTGAGGAAAGCAATGTTGGTGAATTCCTTCACAAAGCCACCGATCTGGTTCTCACCGTTTTCAGTGTAGAGCCAGGGCCGACGAGCCACCTGCACCTGGGAGTAGCAGCAGAGTCTTCAGCACCTGTGGCTGGCCCTGGCCATGCTCCTGCCACATCCAGGTACAGCAAATAGCCCAGAGCCAGTGACTGGCATGGCCTGGGCCCTGCCCATTTACCTTCTGGCACAGGGAATCCACAAACCACTCATCCCCAAGAAAGTTGCAAGCCATGTCTACGTCCCCATTGTACACCAGGATCCGGTATTTCTGTGTAGCAGACAAGAGGGTGAGCTGTTGGCAGGGCAGCAGCCCCAGCCAGGTAGGATGAGCTGGCAGAAACACTCCCAGTCTGTGGGCTCCCCTGCACACACCGTGGTTCCAAGCAGCTTGAGGTACTGCTCATTCATCTGCATGTACAGGCGCTTGTAGCTGCGGTTCACGTCAAAGCTGTGAAGGAAACATTGGCATCATGTCTGCTCATTCTCAGAGTCGTCCCTCCCTGTCCACAGCTTGCTCACCTGCACACCTGCCACTCTGGGGCCTCAGGGGAGATGTGCAGAGCCTTCCGCACCTCGGGGGAGTTCAGATACATGCTAGGGGCTGTGGAGTTGGTACAGGGTGGGTCCATCCGGACCTTCTTTCGGGCTACTGGCATCCGGAACAAGTTCTGGGAGAGTTGTGAGAGTCACTGTCACAGCAGCACCTGCCCCATGGAACAGCTGCTTTCTGCCCCTCTTGCCCACAACAGCACAACCGGCTGAACAGAGGCTGCTCACAGCCCAGCAGCACGAGCACCGCTGCTCACCTGCCGCCAGGAGAACCTCAGGGGCATCCGGATGAAGGAGTTTCCCAGGTCATGTGTGATGAGATAATCACCCTCGTACCTGTAGCCAGAGTGAGTATGAGGACAGACTGAAAACCCTGGAGAACAAAGGCTAAGGGCTCTCCTGGGGGCAGTCCTCAGCAGCAGCCACACACCATGCATTTGTCCCAGAGGGGCACTCTGCCCAGCCCACCATGTCCCTCTGTGCCAGTGCAACCAAAGCGAGCTGGTGCCTATAGAACCGTCTTCCCTGGGGCCACTCTTACCTCATGCTCCCTGGGACACCGCCATCGCATGGGGCATAGAGGTTGTAAATATTGAGGCCAGACTCTTCTACAATCTGAATCATCTCCCCCATCTGCAAGGAGCCGTAAGAAGGGTTTGTGACTTAGCAGGATCCTTGTGGAACTGTGGCCCCACTGAGAGCCAGGCACATGTTGTTCAGCACATGTATAGGCTCTGGTTCCCTCACCTTGAGTGTGCAGTTCAGGTTGGAGTTGTCATGGAAGTTGCATTTCCCCTGGGAGCAGCAGAACTCCTGAAGGTCTTTCCACAGCCTGCAGGCAGAGACCAGGACTACTTGGGCCAGGTGGCAACACTGACCTGACAGCTGCTCTGCAGCTCTCTGCCCAGTGGCCACAAAGCACACAGCTTAGTCCCGTGCCCTCTTTACCCCACAAACAAATGCACCCATGGGAGCTGCCTGGGACAAGGAGCCACAGCCCAGCTGCTGGCCCAGGGCAGGCTAGGTGCTGCCCTTGTCTCAGTACCACCCACCCAGACAGCCCCAGCCTCAGCTGTGCACCCATCCTGCTTGCACAGGGATGGCACAACCAACATTCCCTCTGCTCTTACTCAGTCCCCAGCAGCCCGTGGTAATAGGCAAAGTAAACCAGGGAGTTGTCATTGATCTCATAAGATGAGAGGCCGTTTCCCACAGCGATTCCCTGCGAGGCAAGAAGAAAACAACCCTGTTGTGTTCCAGCTCCCCGCGGGGCGGTCACAGCACAGCAGCCACAGGCAGGAAGCAGATGTGGAACTGTTTACTCTGCAGAGGGAACAGGGAGGGTTGGGGGTGCCTGAGGACGCTGCCCCGGCAGCAGGGACAGACACGTCCACCAGCAGTTGCTGCCAGAACCCCAGGAAGAGATGAAAGGCTGCAGGGCCAGGCGTGCCCTACATCCTGGCTGGTCCCACCCTGGCTGTGCCAAGCCCTCTGCTCCCCAGCTAGGCAGAGCCAAGCTGCCCACCTTCAGGTTGAGGCTGGGGTCCTGCATCACCCACTCTGCCAGTGTGGGAATGTAGACCCCTCCATAGCTCTCCCCTGTGAGGAACAGATCATTCTTGGAGTACTCGGGGAAGAGCCGGAGGAAGTCCTTCAGTGCCAGGTAGTTGTTGTGAGCAACCTGCAGGGAGAAGGTGGCATGGTCGCGTGGTGAGGCTGTACTCTATGCCCAGGAGAGGGCAGGCAGGGGAGCAGGGCTCTCCCTACACCCCAGTCACTCGCCTCTGTGTCATTTGTGGCATACTTCTTGTCATCAGAATATGAGAAGCCGACACCAGCAGGAGACTCCACATAGAGGATGTTGGCAATCTGCGAGGACAGCAGAGGAGCCAGCAATCAGGGGAGACCATCTGGCTCAGTGGGGCCAAGGGCTGCTGGCCCCACCCATGGTAGCACCCACAGGAGTATGGCCCGCCCTAGAGCTGTGCTGGGGTGGCCACATTCCTGTGCTGCTCAACAGCAGACTCGAGAGGAGGGTGTGTTGGGTGGGAGGGGAGCGGCGGAAGGGTCGGCTCCACGGAGAGGGCAGGAGGAACTCGCTCAGGGCCACCCCATCTTGAAGCCACGAAGGGAAGCAGTGCCTGTACCTTGTTCCATGCGTACTCATTGTACTTCAGTGTGACCCCATCGGGCTGGATCTGAGGAAGAAGGTGGTGACTTTGGGCAAAGCAGGGCAGGACACAGCGGGATGGCTCGTGCCACGCAGCCGGTCATCCCCTAAGTCCTTGAGCCACGGGATAGCAGTGACTACTAACCAGGAAGGGGCCATGCTCCTTCAGGAAGCCCTCCATGGAGCTGCAGCCAGGGCCCCCGTTCAGCCACAGCACCAGGGGGCTGCTCTGGGGATTGCTCTGGGCCTCCACGAACCTGCGGACGTACAGCTGTGAGTGCCCGCTGCCAGCCGGTGCCCCCCCATCGCCAGGCGCAGTCCCACGTACCAGTAGTGCAGGTATTTGCCCGGCCCGGCGCAGAGGTAGCCCGAGAAGTGGCGGAAGGAGGGCTGCTTTGACAGCCCGGGCAGGTACGTCACCTCATGGTCCGGGGGGGCGGCCCGGCACAACCCCAGCAGCAACAGCGACGACAGCAACACTGGCCCCATCTGCGGCGGGCGGAAGGGACGGTCAGGGCGCCGCCGGCCAGGAACGGCCGCGGCAGCGCTCCGCGAGCGCCCCGGCCCGGCTGCCCCGGCCCGGCCCCCCACTCGGGGCTGCTCCCAGCCCGGCACAATCGGCTCCCCTGGCGCGGCTCCCGGTCCCTCCAGCCCATCCCCCCGGTCCCGTCCCGGTGCCCCCCGGTCCCGCTGACCGCGGCCGCTCCCGGCGCGGCGCTCGCAGGCGGCGGTCACGGCGGGCACATGACACGCGCCCATATGACCTGCGGCGCTCACGTGAGCGGGGCGGGGCCCGGCGGCGCCCAATCAGCGCCCCGGGGGCGGCCGGTCCCGCCCCGGCCCCGCCCGCGCACGTGGGAGCGGCCCGGGACCGGGACCGGGCCCGGGACCGTGCGGGGGGCACCGATGGAGCCCCCGCACCCCAGCGGGGCAGCCGGCGGGCACTGCCGGGCACCACCGGTTACAGCTGGGTGTCGGGCACTGCTGGGTATAGCCGGTATGGCTGGGTACCACCGGCCACTACCTCCGGCCGGTGGGGAACACCAGCTGGTGCCACCCAGCACCGCTGGGTAAAGCCGGGCATCACCGTGTGATGACCACTGGCCACTGCTGGCTATAGCTGGAATCACTGTGCACCTCTGGACACTGCTGAACAGCATGGGCACAGCCAGGCACTCCGGCCCAGGTGGCATCACTGGGCAGTCCATTGTGAAATGTCTGTGGGTCTGGTTTGGGCCTGGTTGTACCCAGCAGCCACTTCCCCCCCACAACCTCCCCCATGGCACTAGGACCCCCCTTGAGCTCTCTGCTTGTCCCTCCCAGCCGGGCTGTCACCACCTCACAGCAGCTGTGACAGGGACAGTTAAAAATAGCTCTGGCCGCAATGGCTGCCCGGTGCCGGCTTGCTGCACGCTTCCACCACATCCACGGCACCAACATCCGCCTGGATGCCTCACACACGCACGCCACACGGGTGGAGAGCTTCGCCAACGGGCTTTGCTTCAGCCAGGAGCCTCTGGCACCTGGGCAGATATTCCTGGTGGAGATTGAGGAGAAGGAGCTGGGCTGGTGCGGGCACTTGCGTGTGGGACTGACAGCCCATGATCCCCAGAGCCTGGAGGTAGTACCTGAGTACTCGCTGCCGGACCTGGTCAACATGGGAGACACCTGGGTGTTCGCCATCACCCGGAATCACAACCGTGTGGTGGTGGAGGGGGAGGAGGTGCAGGCACGGGGGCGGCCCTGGGAGCCCTTCCTGCTGATCCAGCGGGTGCGGATCCCCCGTGACACGCTGGTGGGGCGCAGCCGGCCCAGCCGCTACAGCCACATCCTGGATGACCTGTACAAGATGAATGTGCTGCCCGCGACCGCCCGGCGCAGCCGCATCGGGGTGCTGTACGCCCCGCAGCCCGATGGCACCGCCGACATGCACATCATCATCAACGGCGAGGACATGGGGCCGAGTGCCAGGGGCCTGCCCACCACCCGCCCGCTCTACGCCGTCATTGACGTCTTTGCCTCCACCAAGAGTGTCCGAGTCATCCCAGTGGATTATGGCTGTAGGTACCTGTGCCCCTCCCTGTGGCACATGCTGCGTGGGCCGGGAGTGGGGATGCTCTGGTGGGGTCATCCCATAGTCGCCAACAGTAGGAAGGTGCCACTGGGCAGAGGGACACAGGAGGTGAGAGGGCACAGGAAAGCCTCTGGTCCTTGTGGAGCACAGGCAAGATCCACAATACCGCTGCTGGGCAGTGTCTGATGAAAGCTCTGCCACAGGCACTGTGCTGGAGCCAGGGGAGAGACCCTCAGCAGCAGCAGCAGCAGTCAGGCGGAGCCCCCCTGGCCATCCTTCCCAGAGTGATGGGGTTGGGTGTTTAGGGCCGTCCCAGAGCTGTGAGGCCTCACTGTGCCCAGCCTTGCCTACCGCACGTGGCAGGCAGAGTCAACCAAGATCCTGCTCTGGCATCAAAACATCTGCCTACATACATCAAGGCTCAGCACACTGTGCCCACGCACCTGCCGCGTGCCCCAGACACGGTGTTCCATGGGCAGACACCCTGTGATGCCTGGGCATTATCCCGCGTCCCTTGGTTTGCTGGGAGGGACCAGGCTAATGAGTGCTAATTAGAACCATACTGGAAAAATGAGGACATGGATCAGGTGAGACAGAGCCAGAAGAAGAGCTACAGTCAGAGTACTGGCTGCCCCCAGCACTGGGAGACACTGCTTCATATACTGGTGTCATATACTGGTGTCAAGAGCAGCTGCTTCTGTCCCAAGGCTAGAAGCTGGTATTCTCCCTGGTGAAACACCTGAGGGGAGTGCTGCCTGCAGCAGACAGTACCCACACTGCTGAGCTACTCATGGCTCCAGGAAGTGGTATCACAGGAGCAGGAACCAGACAGATTCTGTGCAGGTGCCCAAGGAGATGGTTCTCATGGTGGTCTGCCCCAAAGGCATGGCAGGTGCTGTCTCTGCAGGCAGTAGAGCCCCAGCCTGTAGACACTCACCCAGCAGCCTAGTGCTGGGGCCAGTGCAGGCAGACCAAGGGAGTGTGATGGAAAAGGAGTGCAGCAGAGAGGTGCTTGACAGCTGCCAGAGAAAGAAATGCAAACCAGGCACATTCACACACAGCTTGGGCACATAACTGTCTCTCAACCTTTCTCCTAATAACTTTGCTGCCTGGGGCCCTTTAGCTTCCAGCCCTGCTGGAGCAGCCTGGCACCAGCCCCCGCACAGCCAGTTCAAACCCACGGCAGGATGATGCCACAGAACTCACCCTTGAACCACAGTGCCTCTGAGCTCTTCCAGCTCCTCCACCCCTCTGTGCTCAGCCTCACTGCTGACTTGCCTAGCTCAGGTACTCTCTGTTCTCTTCCAGTTCCTTCCCTGCAGACGCTGTGCCGGCTGGTTATCCAGAAACACATCGTGCACCGCCTGGCCATTGATGGCCTGGACTTGCCCCCACTACTCAAGAGCTTCTGCCAACATGAGTGAGGTATTGAGGGTGCTGCTGGGCTGCCCCCCATCAACAGCCCCGCAGCGATGGCTACCCAGCAGGCTCTGTGCCCCTCCCTGCCCACTCACCCAAGTATGTGCCATTGAAGGGCTGATGTGAGAGCAGGGCAAAGTGGGGTTGGGATTTTCTCCAAATTGACGTTGTGGCATGCCCAGAGCACGGGCAGGAGGATTTATGTGGGTCAGAGAGAGCAATAAAGTGCTTCCAGACAAGACTCTGTCAAAGGAGGCTTGGGGAGCTGGGACCCCCCCACCCTGTGCTTCAGCAACCCCTCGTGGGAGCAGTTCCCCCACCAGTGAGGAAGGGAGCACAGGCCACAGCCCTGTGGGGTTCAGGACGTGTCCTCGGCCCCAGAAATACACTGGGACTGTCTGGGAGGATCAGAGCAAGTACTGGGGTGGGTGAAACGTGGGAGGGCACAGCACTGCACTCACGTGGAGGTAAATTACAGCTGGATGCTCATCCTGGCTGGGCAGTTTCACTCTTGGGAAAGATGTTTACCCAGAGAACGATGAGTTATTTCCTGTGTGTTCAGCTTGGAGGGGGACGGGTCAGATGCTGGAGCACCCAGGCAGCAGTGCTGGCAGCAGCCTTTGCTTGGGCACGTGTCTGTGGTCACAGAGCCAGTCACAGTGACCTGGTGCAGGGCGCAGCCATCCTGACTTGGAGCTCCATGCCCTCAGCTCCGTGCCCTCAGCCAGACCCCTCAACTCCTGGCAGGTGGGATTGGCAGCTGGCATCCTGCAGTGCCAGGCCGGAGGGGAGGCAGGGTGGCAGCTGTGCAGAGGAACAGGCTGGAGGAGAGAGGTCTCCTAAAATGAGAGGGGTGCCCACAGGAGCCAAAAAGATAGCGAAGGGGTGGGCAAAGCCTTCCAGGCTTCCTCCACAGCACAACCAAAGGGGAAACAAGCATCTCTAAGCTTACACAAAGGTGTTTTAAAGAAACATGATGCTATATTTAGTCGGAGACTCGATAGTATCAGATCATGTTACAAAACTCTTGCTCAAAGGAAATCCCCAGCCCGCAACTATGGCCAACTTCATCAACATCAAAGTGTTAATGAAGGAATTGCTAAATGGGGAAAACATGGACAGTGACCAAACCACAGAAATGGAGCAAGCTTTCTGACATTCTCTGCTATGTCTCAACAACAGGCTGGGAGCTGCTGGGGCTGGAGCTCATCTGGCTGCGATGGGGCTGGGGAACTCACCCACTCCAGAGCAGCACCCACAGTCCAGGGCGTTTACTCTCCAGGCTGTTTTCCCTCCCCCAGCCTTGCACGAAGCCTTTGCTCTCACCTCCCTGCAGTGTTGTCTGCCCGGCAGTGACCCCCGCACACGAGGGCGGGTTCCTCTTGAGGAATTGAGAGCAGCTGCTGCAACCAGACAAACAACAGCCCTGCTTTATAATGGGTTGCAGCACAGTGGGATTGCAGGGATTCAGGAGCTGCCACCTCGGGCACCACGGTGGGACAAGACCACCGACAATTGAGGAGCACTGCCTAAAGCCCTGCCTGATTCCCCATTCCCTGTTCTCTGGGAAGGGAGGGGTGGCTGCAGCTGGCACAGGGACAGACTCAGCTCCCAAACAACACAAGGGTGATTTATTGGCTCTGTTGCACAACCTCACAGCTGGATGCTGCAAGGACCTGCGGGTGCTGGCCACAGATGAAATAGTTTTGTCACATGTTTTTGTACCTAGATCCTACAAATCTATGGGGCCTTATGGGATTAATTTGAGAAACCACAAAGAGCTGGCTGATGTCATCACAAAGACTCTCGATGATTTTGAACAGTTTTGGTTATCTGGAGAGGTCCCAAATGACGGGAAGCTGGGAAATGATGTCCCGATTTCAAAGAAGGGCAAGAAGGAAAACCCTGGAAACTACAGGCCTGTCAGTCTCACTTCAGTGCCCAGTAAAATCATGGAAAAGATCATTCTGGCAGGTATTGAAAAACACCTGGAGGAGAACATAGTCACCAGCTGCAGCCAGCACATCCTCATGAGGGGAAAGTTCTACTTATTGAACATGATTTTCTTCTTCAGCAGGGTAACCCACCTAATTGATCAAGGAAAGCCAGTAGATTTAATGTTTTTGGGCTTCAGCAAAGCTTTTGATACTGTCTGTCCCAGTATTCTTTCGGACAAAGTGTCCAGCTTGCAGCTGAATAATCCTGTTACACAATGGGTGAGCAACTGGCTCACAGGTTGGGCACAGAGTTATAGTGAATGGGGTGACATCAGGCTGGTGTCCAGTCACTGGAGGGGTTCCACAGGGCTCCATCATTGACCCAATTCTCTTCAACATCTTCATTAACGACTTGGACTCAGGACTTGAAGGAATTCTAAGTAATATAATAATGTTTAGTGCTGATGACACTAAACTGGGAGGAGCTGTCAACTCCACTGAGGGCAGAGAGGCCCCGCTGAGAGACTTCAACAAATTGGAGAGATGGGCAATCACCATCCATGTGAAGTTTAACAAGAGCAAGTGACAGATTCTGCACCTTGTACAGGGCAACCCTGGTTGTATATATAGACAGGGGAACAAGCAGCTGAAGACCAGCAACTGTGGAAAGGGACCTGGGAGTCCTGGTTGATGGCAAGTTGAATATGAGTCAGCAGTGTCCTGGCAGCTGGGAGGGCCAGTCATGTCCTGGGGTGTATCAGGCACAGCACCACCAGCAAGGGAGGGGATTGTCCTGCCCTGCTCTGGTGCAGCCTCACCTCAAGTCCTGGGGGCAGTTTTGGCACCACAATATAAAAATGACATTGAGCTATTAGTGTTCAAAAGATGCCACAAGGATGGTGATGGGACTGGAGGCAAAGTTTATGAGGAATAGTTGAGGTAACTTGGTCTGTTCAGCCTGGAGAAGAGGAAACTGAGGGAAGACCTCATTGTGGTCTTCAACATCTTTATGAGAGGAAGCAGAAGGGCAGGTACTGATCACTGTCATGACCAGTGACAGAACTCGAGGAAATGGTATAAAGTTGAGTCAGGAGAGATTGAGATAGGATATCAGAAAGAGGTTTTTCACCTAAAGGGTGGCTGAGCACTGGAACAGGCTCCCATGGGCAGTGGCCATGGCATCAAGCCTGTTCAGGTATTATCTGGACTCAGGAAGTATCTCTCAGGCACATGGTGGGATTTTTGTGGTGTCCTGCACAGGACTGGGCGTTGGACACGATCCCAATGGGTCCCTTCCAACTCAGCAGATTCTATGATACCAGCACCTCCCACATCACACCACCCAGAGCTGGCTCCTGGCCACAGATGCTAGCCAGGTCAGTGACTGTTACACTGCCTGTGGGATCAGGAGCTCCCAATCCAGTTCCTCTGCTGCCCTGTGCAAGAAGTGACACACACTCAGCAGATCAAGGACCCAAACTGCCCCTTCCACACCGAGGAAATGGCAGGCTGGGGGGGAATGAAGGTGCAAGACAGTGGAAGCACCCAGCTCAGCTCCCACTCAGTGCTGGAGCTTGACTTCAATGGGGGGCCTGATCCAGCTGTAAGCCAGCTCCCAGAGTCCTGTGCTCAAAGTCCTCACTACCGTGGTGGGGAGCTGGCTGATCTCTGCTGTAAGGAAGGACACCACCAGGCATTTATCCAAAGACTTGTTCCAGGAGCTCTTTAGGACCTGCAAGAGGCCATCAACACTGTCTAACCCGGCCTGATGGGCATCACATCCCCTCTCCCATGGTCTACTGAGCATCTCCCTCTGCAAGAGCTTCCTGTTTGAATTCAGCACAGCCAAGGTGTGCCAGCAGGGCAGTTGGAAGGCATGGTTGAAGTGGCAAGTGTAGCTACTTGGGCCTTCCTGGAAGATGCCCACAGGGTGAGCATCCTCCAGGATATGTAAACTGAGCATGTCCTACCTGGTGCCAGTCAACTGCCTGGACTTCCAAACCACTGCCAGCTCACTCAGACACAGCCTGGCAGCAGTCTCTGTGTAAATGCCGCTCAAAGACTGCCTGATGCCGTCTTCAGTCCTTTGGGTAATCTAATCCTCACTGTTACCCTCTGAGGTTTCTGTGGTCTCCAGTTTTAACACAAGATACAGTATCTAACAGGGACTGAGCTTGCTGGCTCACTCTGGAGAAGAGCATGAGATGTTTCAGGCTGACACTGAAGGGCTTCAGAGAGCTGGTGGACTCCAGGGAACAATCACACAACTCTCAATAGCTGCAAGAGAAGCTGACACAGGCTGCTGCTTCTGCTGAGCTGCTGCCATAGCAGGAGAAGCCTGGCCAGAACTCTGGGATGTGTTACCCTGACACACCAGAGGGGCAAGAGGTGAGTCTGAAATAGGCAGACTTTGGGGAGCTGCCTGAGCAGCACAGTGATCAGGATGGGGAGCAGAGAGCATCATGGCATCAGGTGGGATCTTAGAAACACACTCTTTGTAGTGCTGAGCCAAGGTGGTGATGCAGCTCTCCAGAGAGAGCCCAGCACTGAAAATCTGACCTAACCTTTGGATGACAATCTCCAGCTCCATTAAGATGTCGCTGCTCTCTCCCCTCAGCTGCCTTCTGTCCGTGGCCCAGATCCCATCCTCGAGTAGCCAGTGAAGGTGGAGCTGAGGCAGCAAGTCCAGCCTGATGAGGTCTCTCAGGACGATGAGCAGCTCCTGCTGGCGGCTCTCTGTGCCTGCACCCATAGCTTTCCTGGCGGCGATCACAACCAACCACTCGGTGCGGTGCTCCAGGCACAGCTGCTGCAGCCACTTGCAGAGGGGGAACACGGAGAGCTGCAACGCGGCCGCCGGGAGGGCGCGGGCCAGCTCCGGGCTGTCGCTCCCGGCGGGGACATCGCGGCACGCTGCGGTCCCTGCCGCGCTCCGCCGCCGCCTCCCCCGCCCGTGCCCGTGCCCGCGCGGTGTGGCCTCGCACGGCACTGCCCGCCACGGCTGGACCGGAGCGCTCGGGCGCCGCCCGCAGCGCCCGCTCTGCATCGCACCCGGCCCGGGACGCCGGGAGTGCCCCTCGGTGCGGCCGCTACCCAGAGAGACGTGAGGACACCGGCTCCTGCCTGGCTGCCTCACCCTCCTTCAGCTGCTCCCCATTACTCTGCAGCAGCTCGAGGCTCAGCGACTGGACTCTGATGTCCCTCTCTTCAGCAACAAGTACACCGCTCTCCGCCCTCGCTCCTTGCTCTCCACGAGGAAGGTGTCGAGGACTTGTCCTCCCTTGCCCGGCGCCCGGTGTAGGAAAAGACTGAGCAACTGCTTGAAGAAGCACTTCATCACATTGGTGTGGAAGCTGATACCCATGTGTTTGTGTCTTTATCCCTAAACTGCACGGCTCTGCAGCTCTGGAGGAGCAGGCTAGAACATGACAAGAAAAGTTTCAAGGAAGGAGGTTAAATTGTATTTTAAGAAGGTAAGTTATATTTTAAAAGGGCAAAGGGAGCAGTTGCGTAAGTAGTGAGTGACCTTGCAGCCTTTGTGCACACAAGCAGATCCACCAGCTAGGATGGAAACAGGGTCACTACAGCCGCTTGGAGAAGCGAAGGCCGGGGAATCAAGTGCTCCCTGAGGGAAACCTGGTATCACCTTCCCACTGCAGTGAGGTAAGGACAGCTGGAGAATGCTGCAGATGCCGACGCTTGCGAGTCTTGAGCTGAAAAAGGCAGGAGCTGTACAGTGAACACAGCGCGTCAGAGGCACAGCTGGCAGTGCCCCGGTACCGGGGCATCACACTACCGGGATCAGCCCGGTGATCAAAGCCAGGTACGGGACAGGGCCTGTGCCCCGGGGCTGGGCCCAAGCGGTGTCCTCACGGGGCCTGGCGGTGCTACACCAGGGGACCCGGCCCTACCACAGGGGCTGCCGCGAGCTGCAGCCGGACGCGGCGGGCGGGCCTTACCTGACGTCCTGGCGGACAGCGGTGCCGTGCTGCCGGTTAGTGGCTGCGCACCGCGACGCAGCTCTGCAGGCCGTAGAGGCAGCCCTTGTAGGCGAGGAAGCGCGCGCATGGCGAGGGATGGGCACGGGGGGACGCCCGGACACTCTCCGCCCGGCCGTCAGCTCCGCTGCCCCAGGACCGGCCCAAGCCCACCCCGCCATCTCCGTTAAACCAGCCGGGCACCGCCCTCGCCTTGATATTGACCAATCAGAGCCGTCTTCTTCCGATTGACAGGAGGCAAACCAACCAGCCCAGAGCATCTTCAGAAGACAAGGGTGACTGACAGCTCTACCGTCCAATCACATGGCGGTCTTCGCCCCGCGGATGGGCGGTGCTTCCTGGTCCGCCGTGCGGGTCGGGTCGCGGTGCCGGTCCGAGCTCGCGGAGGTGATGGCGGCTCCAGGCGGCGCCGGTGAGGCTGGAGCGGGGCGGGGATCCGGGCCGCCGCCGCCCGGGGACCTGCGCAGCGTACTGATCACCAGTGTGCTGAATCTGGAGCGGCTGGAGGTCGACCTCTTCAGGTGCGCGTGGATGCCGGGGCAGCGGGACCGGGCCGCTTCCTCCTCCGCCGCCACCCTCACCGCGGCCGCCTTCTCCCCGCAGGGGCCGGCACCACTGGGTACCCGCCACGCAGCACCTCTTCGGCGGGCAGATCGTGGGGCAGGCGCTGGTGGCGGCAGCCCATGCCGTGAGCCGCGACGAGCAGGTGCACTCTCTGCACTGCTACTTCGTGCGGACAGGTGCGCCCGGGGAACCGGGGAACCGGGCGGCGGGGACGGGGTGCAGGGCTTCGGGAGAGGCCCGGCAGTGTCTCAGACGAGAGGGAAGTTCGCAGGAGTGAGGAGGCGCCGTCATCCCGGTCCCAGCAAAATAGGGAGGGTGTGAGTGGCGCTGCGGGGCAGGTTTCGGCTGTGCGTGGTGTGCCGTGGCCCAGCCGGCAGAACGTCCCTTTCCTGTCCCAGGGGACCCCAAGGTGCCGGTGCTGTACGAGGTGGAGCGGACCCGTACAGGGAAGAGTTTCTCTGTTCGTTCCGTAAAGGCCATCCAGCACGGACAGCCGATCTTCACCTGCCAGGCCTCCTTCCAGCTCTCCCAGGGAAGCCCAGTGCAGCACCAGTTCACCATGCCGACCGTGCCACCCCCCGAGGAGCTTCTGACACAGGAGGAGCTCATCCAGAAGTTCCTGCAGTGAGTAGTGGGGTGGAAGGGACACGCTGGGGACGCTCCTTGCTGCCTGGGGCATAGGGAGATGTGGGAGAGGACTGTGAGGAATTCTCCAGTATACCTGGGAGGGAAACAGAGGAGCAGGACATGACAGGAGCTGTGCTGCTCTAGTCTCTGTGTGCCCCTGGGTCCCTGAGCTGGAGCTGCTGCCAGTAGGATGTGATCCAACCTGCCTATCTGGTGTTAACCTTGCTTCTTTGTTCCGGGCTGCAGGAATCCTAATGTGGCTGAGAGATACAGGAAGCATCTCACCAAGATCCAAGCTCAGGATGTGCCGATTGACATTAAACCTGTGAACCCACCAGATATATTCAGCTCAGAGCCACAAGAGCCGAAGCAGCTCTTCTGGGTGCGAGCACGAGGCTACATAGGTGGGTCCCGCTGGGTCCAGGTGCCTCCCAATCCAAGGGCATAAGCACCAGCTCACACTGTGGAGCACTGTTGCAACAGAGTGGGCTGGTAGGGCTGTGATTAGGGGGCTGCCTGCGCCCCAGCCTGGGCACTTCAAGGCTGTAATACAGGTGTGGGTGCAGAGGTGATGCCGTGACCCACGCCGGGGCATGGCATGGCAAAGAGAATAAGTCTGGAAGAATCTCAGCTGTGCTTGGCAGCTGCCTCCAGGGCAGCGGAGCCCTGGGGCTCTGCCTTGTGCTGCGCTGCCCCAGGCGTGTCCCACGGGCCCCCGCCCGTGGACGGGCAGCACTGGTTGCTCTGCAGGGGAGACTGACATGAAGGTGCATTGCTGTGTGGCCGCCTACATCTCTGACTACGCCTTCCTGGGCACGGCCCTGCTCCCGCATCGGCAGTACCACGTCAAGTTCATGGTGTCCCTTGACCATTCCATGTGGTTCCATGCGCCCTTCAGAGCTGACCACTGGATGCTGTACGAGTGTGAGAGCCCCTGGGCTGGTAAGTCCTTAGTGCGTTTTTGGGAGACCTTCATGGCCAAGGCCAGCCCTGCCTGTCCTGGGGACACTGGGCTGCAGTCTGACAGTTGCTCTCTGCAGGTAGGTGCCGCGGCTTGGTGCAGGGACGGCTGTGGCGCAGGGATGGGGTCCTGGCTGTCACCTGTGCACAGGAAGGTGTCATCAGGGTGGAACAGACACCAAACCAGAGCAAGCTCTAGCTGAGGAGACCCTATAGCTGGGGCTCAGGCATGCCTAGGGAGGGACCCTGAGATCAAGAAAGGACCTCGAAAGGAACAGGAAGGAGACCAGGTGGGACCAAGGACTGCAGGAGGTCCTGGTGCCAGAGGTGTTTTCGACAGACTGTGACCAACAAAGCATCACTGCAACCAGCTGCTAGCTGCACAGCATGTAACTGCACACTGCCATCAGCTATCCTTCACCCACCTTAAAATAAAGCTGTTGGGTGAAGAGCTGGACTCTGTCCCTGGAGTTTGTCCCCTTGCATCTGTGACTGTGCTTACTCGAGGACAGGCAGTGCCAGGAGCACAGTGCCAGGATCAGCTCTGCCCCCGTGGCAGGCTGGGCCACAGGAGGGGAAGGTGCTACTTCGGCACACGTTGCTTCCTCTTCTCACTTCTGTACTGCTTGTGCCCTGGCTCCTCAGTTGCTGCTTCTGCTTGTCCTTGGGCTCCTTCCCAGGACTGGGCTTGGGCTTGGGCCTGGCTGGGTGCCGGGAAAAGAAGATGAGGCAACTCCCACCTCTGTGTGGAAGCTTGAGCCTCCCACTGATGGTGCCCTAGGGTAGTGGGGCTGAACAGACACAGCAGGCGCCTTGCTCTTCTTCCTGCCAAGACTTTATTTAATAAAGTCCTTTCTATTGTGTAAGTTTCATGGGAAGTTCCCGGCAAGAGCCCTGGACCCTGCCAGAAGCTTTCCCGTTCCCTTGCAAGGTGCCAGTACGTCCCAGCTAAAGTCTCAGCCACTCCGGGATCCCCAGGAGAGGGGGAGCAGCTTCTGGCAGCACCCATGTGGGTGGTGGACCCCCCTGAGTCCCCAGCCCAGCAAGACAGACTAACCACAGAGAAAGTGCATTCAGGAGGCAGCTCCAGGCATGGGCTGTGCTGCCCGTGGGACTGCAGTGCTGCTCCTCTGCCCCATTGCCACCCACAGCATTGCCCTTACTGTTCCCAGCTGCCACAGGCATGAGCCCCCCACAGCCCTTGCCCTCTCACCCATATGGGCACAGGTGGCTTATTCCAGAGGCTCCTTGATCAGGCATTCCTTCAGGGAAGGTTGCTGCTGCAGGGGCAACCCAGCTTCCCGCAGGTCCTGCAGCCGGGCCTCCGAGCGCCGCTTGTCCTTGCCCACCTTCCAGGCCAGGTGGACGTGGGCCTGCAGGAAGGGTCCCAGGAGTGGGTGGCTGCCCTGGGCCTCCAGCAGCTGCAGCGCCTGCTCACAGTAGCCGTGGGCCTCACTGAGCTGGTCCAGCTCCTGGTGGCAGACGGCCAGTCCAGCCAGTGTCAGCAGGAAGCGGCCGGAGCTGCAGACCCCCAGCCGGTCCTGCAGCCGGTAGGCATTGGCCCAGGTGGCCAGGGCCTCGCGGTACATGCCGGTGCAGGTCAGGCGCTGTGCGGCCTGCAGGTCCGGTAGGAAGAAGAACTCGAGGAACTCAGGAGAGCGGCGGATCTCGTCGATGGAGTGCAGATGGGACAAGAACTGTTCGAAGGCTCGGCTCCGCTTGGCAATGGTCTCAGCAGTGAAGTTCCGGCGCAGTCTCTTCCTAGGGAAGGCAACGCCGGCCATGTCGCAGCTGAAGCGGCAGCGCAGGCGGCGGTTCAGCTGCTCGAAGTCTGAGTAGCGCCGGGCGATGGTGGCAGGGGCCTTGTCAAACTGGCCAGAGCGGATCAGGTAGATGGTGTAGAGCTGCGGGGGAGGCACGTGTCAGGCAGTGCTATGGGCACGTTTCTACCGGCACAGCGGGGTGTGCGGCCACAACGGGCTGGGGGAGTTTGCCCAGACAGAAGGGAGTGGACTGGGCTGCTGCAGCCGCAGCACCCATCAGCAATAGTTACCTGAGGCTCATCTGAGCCGCCAGCACCATCCGAGCAGCACGGGGAAAGAGAAAAAAATAAGCGCCAGCCCCGTGGGATCCCTGCCCCGGGGAGAGCAGGACTCGTACGCACCCCGTGCCCGCCCAGCCGCGCCGGGCTCACTCACCACGTACTTGGAAGAGCGCTCGCTGACCACGCTGGCGCTGGTGACCTCGAAGAGCAGCCGCTGCGGTACCACGCTGCCCCGCGACCTCCGCCACAGCTCCTGCAGCTGCCGGGTCAGCAGGCTGCTGCCGGGACGCTCCGCCGCAGAGACCCACTCTGTGGGAGAGGGGTGGTCAGTGCCCTCCGTGGGGACAGGGCTCTGACATCTGTCGGGCTGCCGGACGCCACCAGCGCACGAGTGTCCCTGAAGTCCCCCCAGCTCACCACCCCGGCACCTGCCTCCGTCCTCCGTGCCTGCTGCCGTCCCCGGCGCCTGCGGCGGCTCCTCCAGCTCCTCGCTAGCTCCGTCCCCCTCCTCCTCTTCCTCCTCGTCTTCGTGGCTGGTGAAACTCAGGGTGCCGCTGAGGCGCGTCGACAGCCCCTCGGTGTCGTCCTCCAGCTCCGAGCTCTCCGGGCAATCCTCGGCCTCGCCGCCGCCGCCCGCCGGCTCCTCCCGGCCGCCCTCGCCCGCCAGCGCGTGCCGCAGCCGGTGCAGGATGCGGGCGGCCATCGCTGCCGGGGGGTCCGGGCCGGCACCGCGGCACGGCGGGGCCGGGGGCTGCCCACCGCGGCACGGCCCCGCGCGGGGACAGCCCGGCCCCGGGACACCCTCCCGGTGCTGCCCCCGCCCCGGTCCGTTCGCGCTGCACCGGCCCGGGCCGAGCTGAGCCGGGTGGTGCCGAGCGATGGCCGCTCCGCCACGGCTCGTCCCGGGATCCTCTCTGCGCGGCTCCGCCTCCGCCGGGAACCCGGATCGGAGCGGCGGAGCCGGCACCGCCCGGCACGGCCGGGATCGGGATCGGAGCCTGCGGCACAGTCCGGCACCATCGGGATCGACTCTCCCGGCACTGCCCGGCACGGCCGAGATCGGGATCGGTCCCTGCAGCACCGTCCGGGACTCTCGGGTCAGGGCTCAGCCCGGCGCCGCACGCAGCCCCTGTCTATGAACCGACCCCTCCTTTCCCGGTCTCGGTTCCTCTGTCCCCTGTGCGGGATGTCCTGGTCGGGCCGAGCCCCAGGTATCTGCCCTGGGGCCGCAGGAGCTCCACACTCCCGTGCTCGGCGCTGTGGTGTCCCAGGGTCTTGATACCCCAATACCCTGGCACCGTTGTGCCCTGACAGGTTCCCCAACACACCTGTATCCTGGTACCCCAGACACAGGCTCCCGATCCCACTGGGATGTCCCCCAGACCACCCTGGCATCCTGCCACCCTGGCCTCAGTCAGCCTCACCATGCACCCCATAGCCAGGCTGTGCTTTCGGCACTTGCCCAGCCATTTTTAGTGCCTGCCTGCTCACTCCTCACCACTTCCTTGGGAATGTCTATAAATATCGAGGAACCAGCCCAGCTGCTGCCATCGCTCTGTCCATCGTTTGCTCACTGCGCCGTGTTCCAGCACCCTGCACCCCACCCGGGCTCAGATGGGACCCCGAGCTTCCCTGGGCAGGGTGGGATGCACTAGGGGCTGGACTTGCTCCCAGCTCCCACCTGGTGAATGAGGGTCCTGGCAAAACCAGGAGCCAGCAAAGTCCTGGGTGTCCCTGGCACTGGGACCTTGTGGGACAGGGATCTGTCACCCTGACTTTACTGCAGCCCTGAGGCTGAGCACCACAGGGCATGGGCCACTTGGCCAGTGTGTCCCCAGAGCCACCAGTCCCAGCCGGTCCTGGCAGCAGTGGCTGGCATGGGCTGTGAGTGTGAGGATTGAGCCTTCAAGGAGGCACCGGGCATAATTCCCACTCCTCAGAAGCACGAAAAGATGGAGCCATTTCCGGAACCTGATGCCAACAGTGCTGGGGACCCCAAACCATGGGGCTCATGGTCCAAATCTCTACAGGGACTTCATGCCCTAGGCTCCACTGGGGACCCCTTCCTTATCTGGGGCAGGGGGCTTCAACACTGCTCTGCCTGGGCCCCCTGGAGCAGAAAATGGGGGTGCAAGTGGGGGGGATACTGCACTGGGGAAAACCAACTTCGTATTGGGAGCTTTACCCAGGAAAGGCTGCGTTTTCAGGGGCCAGTGGGTGATAGCCCGTGCCCCTTGTGCAGGGGGGACCTTGTCCCCCTTACCCGGGTGATGCTGATGGCTCCAGGGCTATTTTTAACCCCCTCATTGCTGAGCTGCCTTGGATGGGGGTGTTGGGGGTGGGCAGAGCTGCGCTCCTGCCACAGCTTCGGTCTCCCTCCTGAAGGGCTTGAATTTCCATCCCAGCCTCATCCCCACGTTAATCCCAGCTCTTGGCCAATAAAGCTTTGGCTAAATTAGGTAAAGGCACCAGTTGCCAATGAGAAGGGCTGGGTGCTGCCAGAGCGCTGATAGGCTGAGGGGGCCAGGGGGCAGTAGCTGGAGACACATCCCACAGAGGAGACAGTACAAATTGGGGTGCCAGGGGCACCACGAAGCTTCTGGGAGTTCCTGCTGCAGGACCTGGTGGTTCTCTGGGGGTGGGAAGCACCATAAATTCCCAAGATGGTAAGCGCTCCTGTGTGCTGTGTGCTGTGTGTTACGTGCTGTGTGCCAGGACAAGACCTGACTGGGCAGGAGGCACCAGGGGCATTTGAGCTGTGGAGGTGCTTCTGCAGAGGGCAGTAGGGATATGGTCCCCAATGCTGGGCTGACCATGGTGGTGAGGGCAGGGAAGGATTGGGGTGATGCAGAGTCCCTGCAGGACAGATCTGAGGGTGACCGTGTGGCTGCTGAGGGAGTGCAGATGCCTGGGGACACCATCTCAGCCCTGTTTGGAGCTCAGGGCTGCACAGAGGCAGTGGTGGCAGGGGGTGGCTGAAAGCCGAGTGCTGGGTCATGCGACACAGTATCGCTGCTGGCTCCAGGGCCGGCCTGCGCCTCCAGGAGAAACTTGATCAGGGTTGACAGGTGCCACGGCTGTAGCCCCAGCGATCCCTACAAGGGGAGCTGAGGAGATCCCAAAAATAACACTGCATGCCCAGGATGCCAAGGCTGTACAAAGGGACCATGACCCCAGCACAATGGAGCCCCCCAGATAGTGGGAGACTCGAGCTGATGGCTCCCTGAAGCCCACATTGTTCATGGATGCCTGGAAGGGATCAGAACTGTAGGGGTTGCTGGTGTCTGTGGCTCATGCCAGCATAGGATCATCCTGCAGCAGGGGAGAGGCTCTTCCCACAGCCAGGCCTGTTGGGCCATGCTGTGTGAGGGGTCTGTGGCCTGATATGGGTGGTGCAGTGACCCCTGTCCCTTGCCTTGCAGACGGACCAGCAGGCAGAAGCCCGTGCCTTCCTCAGCGAGGAGATGATTGCGGGTGAGTGTGGGGATGGCAGTGACAGGGGTCAGACATGGCCATGGTGCAAGGCCTGGCTCTGTCCCATTGTGTGGAGACCTGACCTGTCTCTCTACAGAGTTCAAAGCCGCCTTCGACATGTTTGATGCTGATGGCGGTGGAGACATCAGCACCAAGGAGCTGGGGACGGTGATGAGAATGCTGGGCCAGAACCCCACCAAAGAGGAGTTGGATGCCATCATTGAGGAGGTGGACGAGGATGGTGAGCAGCCCTTGGTGGTTGGTGGAGGGGTACTGGACCCTGGGCAGGCAGCCTGACCCATGCTTGGCTTCTTCCCCACAGGCAGCGGCACCATCGACTTCGAGGAGTTCTTGGTCATGATGGTGCGCCAGATGAAAGAGGATGCCAAAGGCAAGTCTGAGGAGGAGCTGGCCAACTGCTTCCGCATTTTTGACCGGTGAGTGTAGGGGCAAAGTGACCCATCCTGTCTGTGGGGGCAAGTAAGGTCCCATCCCTCCCTCACCCTTCTGCAGGAATGCGGATGGGTTCATTGATATTGAGGAGCTGGGTGAGATCCTGAGAGCCACTGGGGAGCCTGTCACTGATGACGACATAGAGGACATGATGAAGGACTCAGACAAGAACAATGACGGTCGCATCGACTTTGATGGTGAGCGATGGCCCCAGCCAAGCACCAATGTTGTGCACCCAGGCAGGGCCATGGGCTGAGGCTGCTGCTTTCTTGCAGAGTTCCTGAAGATGATGGAGGGTGTGCAGTAAGGGACCAGACATTCCTAGGGCCAGCTGCTGCACCCAGCCCTGCTCCCCTGCTGTCCAGGGAACAGCAGCTCCACAGCATCTGGCCCTCAGCGCTGGCTGGGACCTTGCTCCGTGCCAGGATCCCGGTCTCATCTCACCATCGGCGGCTGAGCTTTTCCTCACATCTGTCACCTGTGGCTTTGATTCAAGCCTCAATTAAAGAGGAAAGGCTTGAGCTGCTGGTGTAGGATTTCACTGGGGGTGCATGGGGAGGGGGTAGTGTCAGTGTGCCCCTGCTCTGCTCCCCAGGGAGGGAACGTGGGCGAGCTCACGCCACAGGGCGGTGCTGCAGGGGCAGCCCAGAGTTGTGGTTCCCACGGGCTCTTGAGCAGGCGCCAGTGCTGAGCTCAGAGTTTCCATGCAGGGCAGCTCGTTCACACGCCAGAGGGCGAGAGAGCATGGCCCTGGCCCCGAGGGTCTTCCAGAGCAGGGCTGTGGGACCACAGGGGTCCTAGAGAGCCACTACTACCTGCCCCACACTGGGACCCACATCTCCCACCCAGAGGACCTGGCTAGAAGGTGGAAGGGCAGGAGCAGCGCTCTCCTCACAGGGGAAGGGTGACACTTGTCTCTGCATGTCTCTCTGAAGAGGCTGTGCCAGCCTGCTGGACATCACAGTTCCCCGGGGACCAGCTGGGGTGGAGCACAGCAAGAGGGATGAGGCGGGGTACAGTTCCCAGCCAGGGAGGGGAGGGTGGGACCACCGGAGCCAGACACAGCTCAGAGCTGGTCACATACCCGCAGCGCTGTGGCACAGAGCGGCCGAGTCCCCTGGAGAGCCAGCGACCACCGTGGGCATCCTGCCCCTGCCCTGTATTCACGGGGTGTAATGGCACCAGGCAGAAGGGATGCGTGCCGGGGGCGGGGGGCAGTGGGAACGTGTGCCACAGCCCAGGCTGCCCTCTGCAAGGCCACGGCCGGACACCGGCAGCTGGTGCTGCAGCTCGGGGGGAGCAGTGACAGCCCCCAGCTGCGTGAGGAGCGACGCAGGAGGAGCGCAGAGGCCTGTGAGCTCAGCATGGGTAAGGAGGAAACTGCTGTACCGGGCAGCACCCACACTGGGGCCAAGGAGGGGCTGCAGAGCTGCCCCTGCTCAGCATGCGTATCCCACAGGGCTGCGGCGGGTGCTGCTAGAGGGGCTGCGACAGGCCCCAGTGAGCCCCCCGGAGCAGCAGGAGCTGGAGCGGCTGTGGGTGCTCTTCCTCTCTGCCCTGGAGCTCTTCCTGCAGGACCTGTACAGAGCCCAGCACCTCTGCCAGCTCTTCTCTGTGAAAGGGGGTGGTATTGCCCCACTGCACACTGGGCTGGGGGGCTGGGGGCTGCCCAGCCGGCGAGGAGGGGGTCCCACACAGCCCCCACCCACCCAGTGCTTAGAGGAGGAGATCGAGCAGGTGAGGGCCACGCTGGCAGAGATGGAGAGCGGAGCCAACATTCCACCATGGACAGTGGAAGCCACGGAGACCACACCGCCAGCAGAGACAAGCAGCACCACAGAGAGAGCAGCCTGGGGAGGGCCCTGTGCTGGGCACTGCTGTGGGGTGCTGTGAGCTAGGGGGCCTAGGAGATAGCAGCAGAGGTGGCATCCCTGTCACAGAGCAGGGGACAGAGGCCCTATGTGTACCTACAGTCCTCAACCCCTGCCTTTGCAGGTGATGGTGGGGGCTGCTACAACCCTGCAGAAGGAATGGGACCACTCCAGGCCTCCAAATATTGATAAAGCTCATGTTACCCCACAGAGATCAGTGTCCCTTCCACCCTCCCTGCCCACATTCGCATAGGGGCCTCTGAACACTCAGGGTGAATAGAATCCCTTACAGAAGTTATAAATGTGCATTTATTTATACATTAACCGTGGCTCGGACTGCAACATTAATTTAAAAACAGCCTATGATACAGAACACAGGGGACAGCTGGGAGGGAGGGGGTATATTGGGGGGTGGTGACGGTCAGGTCTCCTGGCTCTTGGTCTGCTTGTTGTACGTCTCCCGCACATACTTCTTGTAGGCTGAGGAGAGAGAGAGAGGAACGTGATGTCAAGGGTCCTGAGGCAGCAGCCAGGGCAGCTGTGGGGCCAGACAGGCACTGGGGGCTGTGCTACTGCCTGTCCCACTGGGGAGGGGGCAGGAGGGATCTGCTTCAGCCACTCACCGACTTGGTTCTTCCAGAGTTCAGCGGCATGTGTGTTCAGAGGGCTCTCGATGTTTGGCTCTGGAAACAGTGGCTGGGTTAGCTGGTGTAGGGTGACCTGGACACCCTTGAGCCCTGATCTGGGTTGGAGATCCCCACCACCACCACCACCATCACCCCTTCCCCCAACACTCCACTGGAGCAGCAGTTTGCCCACTAGACCCACCTGCCAGCAGGCTCTGTATGGAGAGCAGGATGGTGCGGACATCATACAGTGCCGACCATTTTTCCTTGAGGATGTCGAGGCAGATATTGCCCTGGGTGTCGACGTTGGGGTGGTAGCAGGGGGTCAGGAACCGCACGGTGGGTGCTGTGTAGGGATACCCGCTGGGGAACTCCAGCGACAACTTGTACCGCAGCTCCTCATAGGCCTGGGGGTGGGAGTCGAGGGGGACAGGAGTCAGGAGGGGCTGTAGCCCCAGAGGTGGTGGAAAGCGTTAAGGAAAAAGAGTTACAGGGGCAGTGGAGGGCGGGGACCACCCTCAGCTGAAGGCAGGAAGGTGGAGCAGGGTATGGCCCCCCCCCTCGACCGGGGGATCTCGCCTCTCACCGTCCCGGCGGCGCCGTCGATGGTCCCGATCCACTTGAAGAGATTGTCGGACTCGGGGAAGGCAGAAATGCCTTTGTCACCGGACATCTGCGGGGGCAGCGCGTCAGGGCGGCCCAGGACACCCCGAGATACCCCACCCTAGTTCAGCCCCAGGTGCCTTTGGGACCCCCAACCCCGGGCTTGGTCCCAGGATCCCCAAACCCCGAATCGACCCCGGGGCCCCACTCACCATCAGTGCCATCAGTTCCTGCTGCAGCCTGCGGGGAAATCACACGTTACTGGCCGGTTCCCCGGGGCAGCCCCCGCCCGCAGCCCCGGCCCCGCTCACCTCTTCCCCACCGCGCCGCGGGCCGCCGTGGCCCCGGTCTCGGCCGCTTTGCGGGCTGCTGCGCTGGACACGGCGGCGGGGTCGGCGTTCTGTGAGGCCATAGCGGCTCCCGGACCGGCACACCGGGCTCCGGCCGCAGCTGCCGGCGGGTCACGGGCTGGACGCGGCTCCCGCTCCCGGGCGGCGCCGCACCGGGTTCCGCTGGATCCTTCCGCAGTCCCGCTCGGAGCAGGACTCGGGCCCCTCTGAGGCTCTACCGGTGCCGAGCGGCGGTCAGGGCTCCCCTAGCGGGGCTCCCCAGTGCCGAACGGCGGTGCTTCGGGCTCTCCCGTGAGGCGGCGGCGGCGGCCTAATCCCAATCCCCGTTCCAGACGCTTTCCGGTTCAGGAGCGGCTCGGTTCCGACCCCTTCTTCGGTGCAGGAGCGGCTCGGTCGCGACCCCTCTCCGGTGCAGGAGCGGCTCGATCGCAGTCCCGATCCCGGACACTCTCCGGTACGCTGGCCCCGCGCCCCGTTTGAATATTTCCGCGTGCGGCCCCTCCACCAATCAGCGCGCAGCCCCGTTCGAGCCGGCCAATCACCGCCCGCCGAGGATGCAGCTCCCACGGTAACGGCCAGCGGCTGCTGACTGCCCGCCCGCGCTGACGAACAGCGCTGTGATTGGTCAGCGCCCCGCGAGGGGCGGAACCGCGGGTCCCACAGGCCCTTAAATGGCCCCACAGCCCCGGCCCGGTCCCCAGGAGGCGGCGAGGTGGGAGCGAAGCGGCTTTATTGGGGGGTATCAGGGTTCGGGGGGCTCCTCGGGGGGCGGCACGTCCGCCCCGCGCCGAAGCGTCTCCATGTGTTTCTGCATCTTCTCAGTCATCCAGGCTGGTGGGATGAAGGGCTTCAGCTCTTCCAGTCGCAGATCAACAGAGTCCCTGGTGAGGAAGGAAAGTGACATGGAGGGACTCCAGCACTCACTACTGACCCCAAATCTGCCAGGTCCCCCGGCACCCATCACTACCAAGCCCAGATCCACCAAACCTACCACTGATCTTAATCAGCACTGAGCCCAAACCTACCATGTACCTCCAAGTTCAAACCTTAATCGCCTGCCATGGCCCTTGGGCACCAAACCCCAACCATAACTGAGCCCCACAACCGTCATGGAGAGAGCCCCTCCCACACAGGACACCCCTGCAGTGCAGCAGTGAGGGGGGACGTGCTGAAGGCCCCCAGGAAAGCAGCCCCAGGCACAGCAGCACCTTCAGAGTGTCTGCTTTAGTCCTCACCTGTAATCCTCACTGGCAGCCAAATCCCGAATGTCCTCTTCGATGAGGAGGTAGGCCTGTGGCACAAGGTGGGGAACACCTCAGGATTCCTGTGTGGGGCAGCCAGGGCAGGGCCACTTCCCCCAGCGACCGCTGTCCCTGTGGGAGCCAGCTGTGCCTCCTGGCCCACGCCCCAGTCCTGTGGGCAGGGGATGGACCTTGGCAGCGCTGTGTCCCGGCGCCCTGCCTATCCTCCTGCCACTGCCACCTGGCCCGTGGCTCCTCCGCCCGTGCTGGCCCTGTGGCGGGCCCTGTGGCCGGCCGTACTCACCATCTTGCCCCCAATGGCCCTCATGTGCTGCTGCTCTGTCAGCCAGTGCTTATCCTGCGGGTCGGCCGCGTACTACAACAAAGCAGCAAGGACCGAGCTGAGAATGGGTGACAGACCCTCCCCTAAAAGCCCGCTCCTGTGGGACGCTGCACCCCGCTCTGCTCTGCCCCCCGTTCCGCCTGCCCTGCTCCAGCCTCAGCCCTGGCTCTGGCAAATCCACCGCCTCGGCGGCATGCGACAACATTGGCTCGTGTTCTGTGTGCTAGCCAGACCTTGGGAATGTGCTCCAAGATAACAAACAAGGGCATGGGGGTGGAAGTAAACAAGGGAGCTGAAGCACACGCTCCCAATTCCCATGGGAAACCATCTGGCTGTGGCACCTGACCTTAAAGAGGTGGGGATGCTTGATGTAGAGTCGCCCTCTTGTTCCTCCCATCCCGAGAGCTCTGCAATAGGAACATGAGGGGTGTTAGGGTTGTGGGGAGGGCAGCTGCGGTGGCACAGGGACACCCTTCTCCTCCCCAAGCCCTTCCTACTGCTTTTGAGGCAGAGAAGCGAAGTGACGGGAGGAGTGTCACGGACTCCTGCCTGGGGACACCACCCTCCATCGACAGGGCCGTTCCTTACTTGTTTGCTCGAGATCCCAGCACAAAGGTTGTGGTTTCAGTCAGTCGGGATGGATCCCACTACAGAGCAATTGGAAAAGGGGCAACATTAGAAATAAAGTTGCTGCTGGCCATGCTCCACAAGCCTTGGTTCTCTGACAACCTTGGAACCTTGGAGCTGCCTCCAGACTGGGAGGAAGGGAGCTGGCCACAGACCTCCAGCCTTCCGCAGGGGAGGGACGTTACATTCTGTCTGGGCTGATCTAAGCAGTTTCCCTCATGGGAAACACTTGTGGGATTCTCCAGGCTACTCCTGGTCCCCTCAGGTCTCCTTCAGCGGCACCACACCGCAGGGCTACAGGCTATGGTGCCTGGGGAGACCAGCAAAGGCCTCCGGGCACTTCGCTTCCTCTTCTTGCTCCACCCCTGCCCAGGGCCCCATCAGGCCAGAGCACAACCTCTGCTCCTGCAGCTGCAGGGCTCTGCTAGGGGGAGCAAAGGGGAGGAGAGAGGGAGCCCAGCAGTGTCGGACAGCTAATACCTTTGGTCCATCCCTTTTCACAGGCTCAGAGACTTTGAGCTTCCACCTGAGGGGAAAGAAAACACAGTAAGAATGCGTCCCAGTGGGATCAGCTCAGTCACCGTCAGCAGCAGGGACTGAGCCCAAGCCCTTCCAGATCCACCCTTTTTCACACCCTCCACTCTCCCATAGTACCCAGCTTTGGACCCTCAGCTTTGCTGCCCATTCTCCTCTCCTGGCTGCCCAGATCCCACCACCCCCCATGTCACATCACTCACTCTGGATAGTCCATCTGGACCTTTTCACACCTTTGGGCCTGTTTAAAACCACTTATTTGAATGTCTTTGCCTCCTGAGGGGAACACCTCAACCTAACCCTGCTTCTGTCCAGACCCAGAACTCCCATCACCCCTCTGTAGGAGAAGAGTCTGTGAGGTTTCTGTGCTCCCCACAGGCAGTCTCATTCCCCCTGCCCTCCCAAAACAGGAGCTCTAGCTCAGCGTTTGTACTCACGCTGCCATGCCTGAGACTCCACGGTCATTTGACAGGCTCTGTCCTGGAGGCCGCCCCTTCCTCTGCATGGAAGAAACCCTTCTGTGACTCAGCTGTGCTGGCTGAGGGAACCCTCTCAGCAACTCTCCCTCTCACAGGGAAGCTGCTTTAGTCACAAGCAAAACCACTGCCTGGCACCAGAGTGAGCACCTCCAATGCCTCAAAAACCTGCCTGTGCACCTCCATGCACTCACACTGTGGGAATGGCCAGGTTTCTCAAAACATAAAATCTCTTGTGGGGAAAACCACCCTACCTTTTTTGGAATGGGGCTCCCTCGACGGCTCAGCTCCTCATCCATCTGTCGGGCACGCTGGAAGGGGAAGGGCAGTATGATGAGCAAGGCTCTTCTCCCTACCTGGCCAGGTGAACACTGACCCCAGCCCACCTCTGTGAGCAGCACCCACACCTGGGATTCTCCCTGCCCTGTATTCCCTTCAAGCCAAACATCCCCCACTCTGCCTCTGCACTACTGCACTGGCAGCCAAGAAGAACCAGACAACGAAGTGATCCCAACTCTTCTTCTCCCAGCTCTCACAAGTCATTCAAACCTCTGTGTACAATTACCTTTGGCACTGCCTGTTCATGGGGCAACCTGGGAACCACCTTTTTGCCATCAGAGAACAACAGTTTCGCCTGCAGGAAGACAAAGAAGGTTCCATAGATTCTGGGCTCAGAGAAGGCCCCATAAGCAACCTCCACAAATCAACATATCTACCTAAAAGCCCTGCAACAGCTTTGCTTTTGGAGTGCTACTAGGCCATGCTTCCACAGACAGCCAGATGCAAAAGCACAATCTGAGCATGATAAATTCTGACAAACTGGCCTCCCCTGCCAGGACCCTCTGACGGGTGCTGGGGGAAGTTTCTGTGTGACTTCAGCAGTGTGCCATGTTCCTACAGCAGCAGTGAGGTAAAGCAGCATAAGCTGTCCAACCCTGACTGCTCTGTTCTTCCCGGTCAGAATGAATCCCAACACAGCAGTCACACAAGGGCTGCCTATGTCCCCTCATGGTGACAGCACAGGTTTTAAGAGGGACACATTCTAGCCAGGCAGCTTTGCTTGGCTGGACACCCAAGAAACACCTCACCAGCACCCACCTGCTCCAGGCAGCTCCTACACGTCTCCTGGATGAGCTGCTCTGGGTCCACCTCCTCCCCAACGTTATCACGCACGTTGATTGCTGCTGTCTGGAAAAACTGGAGGGGAAAAGGCAGGAGAGGGTGACAGCCTGCGCGTGTTGGCTCAGCTCCCACACACAGGCACGATGGTCTCGGTGGCAGCCGAGCTGTCCCCATGCCCCTGCCGCTGCCCACCTGTCCCCAGCGCTCACCTTCATGTACTTGTTGAAGATGCCCCGGATCTCCTCGTTGATGCTGGGCTGCAGCACAGCGCGCAGCAGGTCCATGGACACGCTCGGGTCCGTGAAGCTGCGGGTGGAGCACTCAGGAGGAGGGAGCAGAACCCCCTGGCCCGGCCCGGTCTAACCCGATCCTCCCTCTGTCCGGCTCCCATCCCGGTCCCGCTGTTCCACCCTCGCCCTCCATCCACCACGTGCCCTGGCCGCTCATCCCGGTCCCGCCGTACCTGGTGGTCATCTGGGAGCGCCGTCCGCGCCGCTGCACCTGCCGGTGCTTGATCATGATGTTCCAGGGGCTCTGCGGGACACACGCGTCAGCCGCGGCCCCGCCGCCGCCCGCCCGGCCCGGCCCGGCCCGGCCCGGCCCCGTCCTCACCGTGCTGACCAGCTGCTCCTCGGCATCACCCGGGCCCTCCTCGCCCGGCGGCCCCGGCTGCTGCTCCGCATCGCGGGCGGCGCCCATGGCCCCGCTCCCGGCTGCGCTGCGAGTGACCGGATGCGCGGGGATCCCGCGCCTGCATCATCGGGCCCCGACGGATGTGACGCGGTACCGGGGCCACGGGCCGGGCCGAGCCCGCGGCGGCAGCGGGGCGGGCGAGGCCCGGGGGACAGCCGGTGTGTGCTGGCCGAGCTCCGGGGCTCACACCGGGCCCGCCCGGCCCGTGCCGGCGGAGCGCTGGCCGCAGCCCCCCGGCTGTCCCCGCCGCCCCACACGGGGGGCTGAGCAGTCCCGGAGGGCGAGGCAGGGCATCCCGAGTCCCAGAGTGTGAGACTCGGCCTGTCCCACCCGGGGGTGGAGGCCTGCGGCTGGAGCTGGACACGCGTGGCCTCTGGCCCTGAGAGCCGAGTCCCTGCAGCTGGAGTGAGCTCCAGTCTTTCCATGATCCGTGTGCTCCTTGTATAATTCCTCTTTCCGGAATCTCATTGCTTCTCTGAGCAAACACCTCAAAACAGCATTTCCTCATCTTGTCTAATATGTGCAGAATAGTCAAAACAACATTTCTGTCGTTTTCTAGATAATCTCACCCCATGTTGTGGTCAAAGAGAAGCTTTTCTGTTGAATCAGCTGGATAACAATTTGCATTGAAAAACCATTTACTATTTTGCTGGTAGCATTCTTCCTCATTCCAAGATGATTCAGTGGGAGAAACCAAGCAAAGGGGACTTGCTGGAGCGCAGGGTGGGTCTCGCTGTGCAGAGCAGGGGTGTAGGATGTGCTCCAGCAGCCATCTCCAAGCACTGTCCCTGTCGTGTGTGCCCGTGGGGCAGCCCTGAGCCGTGCTGAGGGGGAAAGTGGGATCTCCTTCCCACCAGCTTTGCCAGATGCTCCATCTTGTTTCGTTTGTGTTCAAGGGATGAGTGCATGTGGCACTTAGAGCCATGATCTAAATGACAAGGTGGTGATCAGTCAAAGGTTGTATTCGATGATCTCAGAGGTCTTTTCCAACCTAAATTATTCTGTGGCTCTGTGACCAATGCTGTGGGTGCTGTGTTGGTGCCTCTAGAGGGTGTTGTGCTGGTGTCTCAGCATCTGTCACTGCAGCCTGTGGCCATGGAAGAAGCTCCTGCCTTTGTCCCCTTCCTGCTGCTTTGGCTGGGGCTGCACCAGCCCGGGGTAAGCTTTGGGCTGTTAGACAAACCCAGTGGCGGATGTGGCACCAACCAAGTCACCATCAACACCAACATAACTTCATTATCACCGGCACTGGGCTGCTTGTGCACTTATTTTGGTTGCCCTAAGTTGTCATCAACAAAAACCGGTCATTGCCCAGAGGAGAGGAAGAATAACTGTGGCTGTAGGAACCCCCAGGGAAAGGTGAGGAGACTGATACTGTTAATCTATGAGACCAGCTTGTGCTCTGTACCCACCCTGTGACCCTCAGTATCCTCAGGCGTTTATTTCATCAGAGCAATTTGCTTGTCAGACATTCTCTTCCATTAGTTCCCTAAATGTTATCCAGGATTATGATCTGCTAAAACAGAAATGTGCCAGAATCACGGTGTTCCCAAAAAGGAGGAACCACCAGGCAAGCACGGGGACAGCAGCAGTGCTGAGCTCTGCATCGTGGCACTCCTGAGGTTGGAAGGAGCCCTGCAATCTCTCAGGTTGTTCCAGATGGTTTTCCAGGTGCGTGGAAGGGAGTCGTCACTGCTGACACGGGCTGGCCAGCACTGCCTGCTCCGGGGTGTCCGGCTCGGTGGTGATTAACAGCCACAGAAAGGCGCGATAAGCACCAGGTTCCGCCAGGCAGCTGCGAGGTGTGGAGCACCAGATCTCCGGTGGACACGGGTGGTTCGTGGAGGAATTGCATCCACCTTGAGTCACAGCAGGAGGAGAAGGATAAACCTGTACTAAAAGCATTTTTCTTGCCATGAGCCCTCTTCCCACACTGATTTGTGGAGATTTGTGCAGAGCTGTGCTCCTTTCGTTGCACTGTTCCTGCATCGTCGTGATGTGATGTTGCTGGAAACCTCTTTGAGCATGACTTTGATTTTCCAGTGCTCCTGTCAAGTGCCAGCTTAGAATTGTAGTAACAATGTCAATCTCAAACCAATTAATTTCACTCACCCCACAGCTGCAAATTTAAAGTTTTTCTATTATACAGAAACTCCAGCCCATTTGTGCTTGGTGCTGATGTGTCCTGGGCAGACCAGTCCTTAAGTTCCCCTATCCTATTGATTGCACATTGGTTTGTGCGTAATTCAGAAAGAAATAATTAAACAGAGAAGGAAAAATTTGGAAAATTAGATTCCAACTCGTATTCCTGGGTGACTGGAGAGTAACTTGGTGTAAATGGGTTAGCACTCACAGAATTAATTAATTAATTAAGCTTTGTCTGCTGTCTCAAACATATTTAATATGCCTTTACCTTGAGATCACATGCAGAGGAAAGGGAAGTTAACGTGGCAGTGCATCTGATTTTTATTTCCTCTGACTGTGGGTCTCTGGTGAAGGCCAGCAGTTTGGCTGGCAGTTTGCAGACAGGCTCCTGTGCTCTCCTCACCTCGGGTGAACCCTCGTGCTTGAAGTCCCAAGACCTTTTCCTCCACAAAGGCCCACTGTAGTTCAGCACTGTTTCATTGGAGCAGATGTTCACTTGGACAGTAACTAATTTGGTGTTTGTGCATGCAGTAACCCTGCACTCCCATTGCAAATTCATGTGGTTATTGAATGCTTGTGTGTAAATTAATAGGGCTCTCATGTATGGACACTAAATCCTGCAACTCATGCTCAGGAGTTCCCAAAAGCTGTGTGGAGGCTACATTGATTGAGTCTGGTTGGTCTGGGGGAAAGGCACACTGGGCTCTGACTTTGCCCACAGTGTGCTGAGCTGCTTGGGCTGTCTTGTGATAAGGGAGGGGTCCTGGGGGGGCTACAAAGCAGGAGGACCATGGGGCTGGGGAACAGCCTTGCTCAGGAGACTTTGAGCTCATTTGTGTGCCTAAACCTGGCAGCTGACAGTAGGAACACTGAAGGAGCTGGAGCACTCTGCTTGGGAGTGGGATGGTTCAGAGACAGATGATCAAATGAAGCTTTGAATATTTGACCTACAAAAATCTGCAACGAGTCTTACGTGTGAAACAGTAGCTGTGAATGAAGGGCATTTTGCATGTGCAAGGAGGGAGCTCCTGGTGCTGCTGCCAGGTGCTCTTGCCCTGTTCCTGTTCCATCCGGGATGGCAGGGCCAGGACAAGCTCCTGCCTGCAGCAGAGCCCAGCACTGGGGCAGAGCCCGGCACTGGGGTCACTGCTGTTGATAGAGGTCAGTGTAGGGATTCCTGTTGAGAGCAGCAGTGAAGAATCTGCCTCTGTGCAGTCCTGGTTTCCCCTTCCATCCTCCAGTCCTTGTGCTGTCCTCCTTGGAATGCTGCCAAGCCTGGATCCTGCTCCTTGGCTGTGGGTGGAGGTGGAGTGGCTCTTCGGTAAACAGAATTAGAGGCAAATGTGGGAGGTTCCTGAAGTCACCTGTGAGCTGCCTCCTCCCATACCTGGACCCGGGCTGCCTGCAAGGCGCTTTAAATTGCCACTTGGCACAGCCCTGGACGCAGACTTCATCGCCATGCCACGAAGCATCCTCCTGCTGGGGCTCCTCGCCCTGTGGGTGCAGCTGCAGGCAGCACCCATTGCAGGCAAGTGTGGGTGGGTGGGAAGAATATTTAAGAATATTTTTTTCCTTATTTTCCTAGAACCACAGGTGTTTTGCAGCTGCTGGCAGGTGGCAAGTTGCTGCCTTGTGAGGGCCAGGGAAGCTGCGGTGGGAGTGGGGTGGGATGAGCCTGCCAGAGCCAGCAGGGCCCCTCAGGCACCAGCCCCACCATGATCCTACCATGAGCTGGGAGGTACCAGCATGGCCTTGTGCTGTGTCACCTCAGCCTGGAGGGCAGCAGGGCTCAGGCAGAGCCCTGAAAACCCACCAGGAAAAGCTGCAGAGGAGAAGACAGCACAGCATCGTGGTAAACTGGGCTGCTGGGTGGATGGGAGGGCAGCATGCTGGGGCTGATGTTGCTGCTTTCTGCTCTCCTACAGAGTTCCATGGAGTAGCTCCAGCTGGGTGGCCGCCACCAGGGCAGCTGGGAAGTGCCCTGAGCCTTGAGCCTGGGAAAGAGCCCAGGATGGTGCCTGATAATGGTGATGGTGACAATGACAATAACAGCTCGAATAGCAGTGAAACTGGTGACTCCAATAGCAGTGAAACTGGTGATGATGGCAACAATGCCAATGACTATGATGGTGATGATGGTGATAAAAATCAGCTTTGTGATTGCAATGATCATGGTGACAACAACGGTGATGATGGTGTCAATGGTGACAATTCCAATAGCAATGAAGATGGTGATGATGGTGATAAAAATGACCTTTTTGATAGCAAGGACAATGACAATGATAATGGTGGCAATGACAGTGATGATGGCAATGATGATGGTGATGATCTCATCAATGATGAAAATTCCAATAGCAATGAAGATGGTGATGATGGGATCAGTGATGAAAATTCCAACAGCAATGATGATGGTGATGATCTCATCAATGATGAAAATTCCAACAGCAATGAAGATGGTGAAGATGACATCAACAGTGACAGTTCCAATAGCAGTGAAGATGGTGACTCCAATGACAATGAATATGATTACTCCAGTAACAATGAAAATTATGCTGATTATGGGGGGTGGGGATTTTAGATTGTAACAGCTGGGATTTTCAGAGATTTTTGTGTTTTTTTTTTGTGGCACCCAGCTCAGGCTACCAGATTTGATGATTGTTCTGTGCCAATAAATGTATCTAGTGAACATGAGAGTTTAGTGTCGAAGATTTCTTTAACAGCCTGGCAACCCAAAAGGGATACTTGGTTACTTTCCTGTTTTCTTCTAAGCACCAGATACCCAAATTTGCAGCAATGGGTAGTTTCACCCGGGAGCTCTGAAGTAAGGAAAGACTTAGTAGTGAGTGGGAAATCTCAAAAGGAGGTTCAAATCCTGCCTTCTACAAGTTTGAGTTTTGTGGGTTTTGGGAAAGATGAGCAATGTACCTGGCATAAAGAAAGGAATGCTTTTAGCTGAGGTGCTGCAGAATTGGGAGATGATAGTTGACACTACTAAATGAGCTCTAAAGCTCACAGTGATATTATGCCAGGAGGAATGGCCATCAATTTCTTGATGTGCTGGGACAAAATCTGCAGAAGTGTGGCCCACACAGGGGGATTCAAAGAGACTGTTTTGATTTGCCTTCAACATAGACTACAGGACTGATACACAGGGCAGATGGACTATTGATATGGAACAACTGAGCCTGAGAAAAGCAGCATCTCAGGATTGAGGATGGTACATGATATCCTGAGGTAAATTCTAGCCCAGACCCTGCTTTTCTCTGTGTGCCCACTAAAAAAGATTTTCCACTGTCTGTTCCTGTTGCTTTGCTTTCCATGCTCACTTCTACTTCACCTGCAACTGCCCCAAACCAATCTGAACAAATTATTTGAGTACTGTAATTAATGGGCAGACAACAGTTGTTTTAATTTATATCCATTGATCCTGGATTACAGGAGATTCAGTGTTGTGGACTACTAACATTCCAAGGCTGAGGGAAGATGCAGAGCAATGTGCTCAATCAAATTTGTGCTCCACATGATGAAAACTGGCATGATTGGAAAGCTGTGGAAGAATAGCTAAAAGTGGCCAGGGACTGTATAAAAGATGAAAAGAGCAAAGGAATTTTTTGTAATATATTAGACACTTGCATAGAAGCTGCCTGTTAGGATAGGAAAAACCATAGCAGAGAGAAACAAGATCTAAGAGAGAAACAGAAGGTTGGAAAGAAGCTGTATTGTTGTCTTTGAAAATTGAGAAACTGCATAAACAGGAAGAAAAGCTACAGAAAAAAAAGGAAAAAAAATAAAAGAAGAAAAGATTCAAGTTTATGTGAACTCCCTGTCCCCCAACATTGTATAGATTAAAAACTGTTATCCCCTGAAGAATGAGACTGGAAACATTTGGGGTAGCCCTGACCATAGTGAACCTAGAGAAGATGATTGTTTCCTTCAAATCCCCCTGAATATGAAACCAGACTCATTATAGAAACAGAAGAAACCAGTGGACCTTGGGATAGAGTGGGAAATTGTACTCCAAACCGGCCTCATTTGATTTGATTTAGATGACTGATCTGCGAGAGCACTATGGCTGTAAGCCAGGCCAGACTGAAATCTGGCAAGTGAAATCCTATTAATGCAGACATAATAATGGTCCAGACATTCTGATGCTATTTGACCTCATGAAAAATTAATGCAATTTTTAGCAGACACGGGAGCACGAGATTCAATTTTAACACAACAGAATGCTGTGTTAAACCTGGTCAGCAAAGAGTTAAAGTTACTGGAGTAAACAGAGCAAGTGCCAAATGCCAAACCACCCAGGTTAATTCATGGCCCCTGGGCAAGAAGCTGTGTTGGCATCAAATGTATGTCAACCACTTCTTTGCAGTTAGAGATCATAATGAAAACTTTTGGGTTTTGATGTTCTGAAAGGCCAAACCTGGTGTCTGCTGTTCAGCAGGGTAAGGTCCTTAGGCTCAAATGCCAACCCCTGAAATCAGGAGGCTGCAGTGTGTGCTCTGTGCAGCACCTGCACTCCCTGATTTGACAGTCACTAATGTTCCACAATACTCAAAATGGGATTTCTGTAGCCACACACCCATGGATGGCAGCACTGGATATGAAAGATGTGCCCTTTGTAGCCCCCTTATTAGAGAAGAAAACAGAAATTGGCATTTCCCTTTCCATAAAGGGACAATATACCTTTAACAAACTGGGGTGTAAACATTCACTGAATGTTTATGTTATTGAATGTTTATGGTAATTCCCCTGGCAAGAAACCAAATTAAGGGAAAGAAACCCCAGAATGTGAGGGAAGACTGTGACTAGAGAAAAGCTAGAGGCTGTAGCAAAGCTGGAGACTGGTGGAAAGCTGGTATCTGGGGAGAGATCTGTGCTGGGGGAGAAGCCAGAGAAGCCTGAGGAGGGAAAGAATCCTGGGTCTCACCATGGTGACAGGGAGGCAGATGATGGCAATGATGATGATGGCAACACTGATGATGGCTGTGGTGCTCATGACTGTTGAAAATCTTCTGTTATTTGAAAGTATCTGAATGCTTGTTTGGTATCAGGAAATGGACATATTAGGTGCAATCTGAATTTTATCCTAACCATATTGGGTGTGTTGTGTAGGTGAAAGACAGAGTAATGAAACCCAGGGCTGACAATCTGAACATTAATGCTAGAATAGACAGAGCTGTAGCTTAAATGTTACTTAAAAATAAATAGCTGGAGTGGACAGCCCATAGATCACGGTGTGTGAACTGTAACAACCATACTGTAACATGGACCAGAGAACTGAGTGAAACCCCCACCAAACCTGACCTCAGAGGGCATGAAAATGACCACGTGGCAATCACTTGGTAACAAAACAGCGAGGCAATGAAGAGTGAGAAGACCCCAGAGCCTAAGAATACTCTTGATCTGGACGGTCACATGAGAGATGGGGAGTTTATACTATGAGGGTAAAATTGCCCAGAGATTTCTTTGTTTGGGGTCCTCCTTTTGAGGTTACAGCTCAAGCTACCAGATTTCATGACTGATCTCTGCCAGCAAATCTATCTGATAGAGATAAGAGAGCCTGGAGTCAAAAATTTCTTTAACACCAATGATGATATAAGATGATGATGATGGTTACAGTGATGGTGCTGGTGACAGTGATTACACTTGTTGACTGATGCCACAAGTTATATGAGGAGCAGGTGAAGTGAGGAGAGCCCACTGTGTGGGTGCAGGGGCCTCTTCCTCTGCCTCACTCTACAGGGCTGGTCCTGGGCACCAGCAGTGTTTTGGGCAGGACCTTCTCTTTCCTAATAAACCCCACACTGGCCACTGGCTGTGACAAGCTGTCCTTGGCCAGTGTCTGGCACAGCCAGGTCATTTGTGGCTGCCCCAACTCTGTCCCTGCACAGGGGCCCTCTGGTGCTGCTCCTGCTCAGGGTGGGCTCAGCAAGGCCCTCTGCACAGCAACGTGCTTCTGTTCCCTGAGGGAGACCCCCAGAGACAGCCCCAGGCATGCACCCACCCAGGATCCACAGGGCATCTCTGGACCAGAGGAAACCTCCCCATAGGGTCTGTGGCCCCAGCTCCCTGGGGCTCCCCAAGCATCCTCCAAAAGCTTGACCAGGATCCATGAGGACAGGGACCCCATCCCCCCACAGTCACTGAAGGTCTCTCAGAAGCTGGTGGGGGCCCACCAGGAGACAGATGCAGCAGGAGCCAGACATTGTTCATCACAGACTGAGTTTACTGGGAGGTGGGGGGCACAGAGACCCCTATGGTAAGCACAGAGCTGAGGTGGGATCAGGAGGCTGGGTGATTATCCAGCAGCTGATGGAGCCCTCCATGGCTGTCTGTCCAGCTGTCCAGCTGTTGTCTGGCTGTCTGGTGAGGGGTGGCTGCACAAACTGTGTCCTTGGTCCAGGTCCATGTGGGGGCTAGGTGAATTCTGGGAAAGACAGGAATCCACGCTCAGGCCCTCACTCTGTAGCATGACTGGGCACATCTGTCCGCCCCACAGTGGGACCCTGGGGGTGAGGGTTCCAGAGACCCCAGACAGCTCTCCCAGGGAGCTGTGGGGGGTTGGTGGTCATTTCTGCAGCATGCAGAGATGTAGGGGACACGGCACAGGTGGGATGCTGCACTCCCAGCCATGGTCACAGTGGTCTCCATGCTCATGGCCTCATATCCTCCCGCAGCACTGTTCCACTGGCTCCCACATCCACCCGTGCCCACCTGTGCCCACCCGTGCCCACCCACACTCACCTGGGGAGACCAGCCGGGCCCAGAGGCAGCAGAGCCCCAGGAGCAGGAGCAGCGACAGCAGCCTCATGGCATGGATGGGCAGCGTGGGGGCTGCCTCTCCGGGCACAGGCAGGGGTTTAAATCCTCCTGGGGCAGAAGGTTGGTGCCCATGACCTGGCCCTTGCCCCAGCACCTGACACGCTCCATCCGAGCGTGAACCCTCCCGTCCAGTCCCTCCCGCAGGCAGCTGGACAAGCCTCGGGGGAGGCAGGAAGGTGCTGCTGCTTGGTGCTGGGCTCCGTGCAGCCGCAAGACAAGAGCAGCCAGCGCAACTTCCAGGAGACAGGTACGGGGCAGGCAGCAGCAAAGGGCCGGGGGACCCCGCTTGGGGCTGGCCTGGTGAGACAGCGGAGGAGGCTCCCCGGGCCGGGCGCTGTGGAGCAGCCCGTGGTGCCCTGGCAGCTCTCCGGGCATTGTTCTGCCTCTGGGAACAATCGCTGGTTCCCGAGGGACGTCCTGTGACCGGACACGGTCCACAGCTCCACGCTGCCACCGGCCCCTCAGCCCTGCATCTCTTGGCCGGCCTCTGCCCGGCTGGGCCAACACCTGGAGAGCGGGAGAGGTTCAGGGCCAGGGGGTCCTGCTGCTGGGCACGGGTGGGAGCTCTGCCTGGGCGCCGGGACTGCAGGGCTGGAGCAGTGAGTGCCGTGCCCTTGCCGGAGGCAGAGTGGGTGCTCAGATTCCCGTCACACGGTGCTCAAGCTCCCCTGCCCCTTCCTTCCCTGGGATTGCCACTGGACGCTGCAGAGCGTGGCAAGGACGGCACCGGAGCTGCCGGGGCTTTCCCTGACAGCCCCTTCCGGGAGTGCCTGTCCCGGGGAGAGGCAGGAGGGGTCACGCACGTGTGTGTGCACACTTGGGAGAGGGTGTGGACACGTGTGTGTGCAGCCCGCAGCCGCTGCGCTCTGCCCTCGGCAGCGCTCCTGCCTGCCCTGGCCCGGCCGGGAGCATCACCCGGCGGCGCAGCGCCGCCTCTCTCTGTCCTGCTGGTGCCGCGTTCCTGGGAGGTGCCGCATTCCTGGGTGTTCCCTGGTACCCCAGTCACTGCTTTCCCAGAGAGGAGGTCTGGCTGGTGGCTCTGCCCTGACGGCTACACCCAGTGCTCACCCTGCGGGTCCCTGCTGTTGGGGGTACGACTCAGGTCCTCCCCCGCGAGTGGTTCGCTGTCATGTGAAACCTCAACATCTACCTGGGAGAATTCCCCCACCATCTCTGGACCATCCCTGCATCCAGCGCGGTGTTGTCCCAGCCTGGCCATGGTGTTGCTGCCGGCGCACGGACAGGCAGACGCCATCAGTCCGGCCAGTGACCGCCCAGCCGCTGCGATTCCCCGGGGAGACAGCAGGATAAATTCAGCCCCGGTGGATTTTGGCGCTGTGGCTGTGGCTTTCCCACTGCCCACCCTGCCCCTGCGCCCCCCACCGCCTCCGGCACGACCCTCCCGATTTGCTCCCACCCCTGCTCAGGACCGGCCACGTCACCGTGTCCCGTGCCGGGGACACCGCCAGGACCTCATCCTGGGGCTGGCGACGAGAGGCAGGAAAAGCTGCGGTGGGGCAGGGGCGGGGGGCGAGGGTGGCACTGCCCTCCAAACCTCACCCCGATCAGACTTTCCTGGCCCCTCCCCACGGAGCTTTCCTCGCCCTCCGCTTCCCCCTTGGGACAGTAATTACGGCAGTAATTAGAAAGACAATTATTCTTGCTGAATGGGAACATCTTAATCTGTTTCTCCCTCCTCTGGCAGGTTTCACCCCACGTCCACCCACGGGTACCGGCGGGTTCCTCCCTGGAAGCTGAGCCGGCTGCGAGCCGTGTCCCAGCCCCAGGGGCCGCCCAGGCACGGTGCAGCCGCTGGACCCCCACCTGCTGCCAGGAGCAGGGGCTGCCGCAGGGCACAGGACACGGCTCCGCACCGGCGTCCCGCGGGAGGGGGTGGGTGAAAGGCCCCAAACCGAGAGAGGGTGGTGAAGGAGGCGGCAAAGGGTCAGAGGATGGGAATGGATGGGAGCATCACATCCAGCAGGACCTGCCTTCCACAGCCACAGTGGTAGGCAGCGAGGTGGTACCCACAGGCTCAGCCCTGTGTGGGCCCATCGTGCCCGGGATGCTCTCTGTCAGACACGGGAGAAAGCGATGAAGGGATACAGCTCTGGCACAGCCTTTCCCCACCACTTGCACCACAGGGATCATAGAGAGAGCGCTGCTGCAGCGTGCTGTGCCTCAGCCCTTCTCTGGCTGATGGCTGTGCCAGAGCTGGTGGCTTTCCATGCCCTGTCTTGGCACTGTCATGATCCCCAGCAATGGAGAGGCCAGTGTCAACCTCCCCATTTCTGTCTCCAACACAGGCTTGTCCCCAGGAGACTGCGGCAGTCACTGGTGCTGTCCCCAGCCCAGCCTGGGCATACTGCTGCCACCCAGCTGGGCTCCCCAAGGGCTGTGCCGGGACAGCTGTCCCGTCCTACCGGTCCCCCCAGCTCGAGGGCTGTGGCCAGGATGCCACCAGGGAGACCAGGCCCTGCCTGGGTGTGGCTTGTTACCTGCATGGCAGGAATTAGCTGGGTTTAGGCACCAGCCCTGCTCCCTCCGCCCCGCCTGCGCACCTTAAATCCCAGCCCACCACACCCAGGGCCAGACCCAGCCATCCAGGGCACCATGGAGCTGCCATCTGTCTGTCTTCTCCTCCTTGCTGCCCTGCTCCCTCTTGCCAAGCGGTCCAGCCCAGCCCCACACACAACTGGACGAGAGGAGCTGGGGATGGGTGAGTGTGGCTGGGTCATGGCCTGGGAATAAGGATGCTCTGGGTGCCTCTGTTGCCCAGTGTTTCCCACTGGCCCATGTGCTGCCTACGAGTGTGGGACTGTGGGAGCCTGGGGTCTGACCCCGGGGTACTGGGGGGCTGCTGTGTGCCTCTTACCAGCATCCTGGCCACTGTGTCCTGCAGCAAAGCCTGGGTATTGCTACCACATCCCAGAGGTTGAGGACCTGCTGGACAAGGACTGTGGCTCCTGCCGCAGGGGTGCCTCCTGTTCGCGCTGCACCAGCGATGCCGACTGCCGTGGAGTCACCAAGTGCTGTCCCAGCAAGTGTGGCTACACATGCCAGGAGCCAGTGCTGGGTGAGGACTCAGTGCCGTGGTGGTGGGGCTCTGGAGTGGCAGCGTGGCTTTCGCAGGGGTGGGTGACAAGAGGGGTGTTGGCTGACATGAGGTAGCAAACTGGGAATGGGGGTCCCTGGGGTGCTTCTGAGCTCTTGATGGGTCTTGCAGACCCTGGGGGTCACCACACTGTGCTGTGGGGAAGCTACTGGTGTTGTGGGGCTGGAGGCAGGTGGGTGCAGAGCTGTGTGCTGGCACAAAGGTATGGCAGTAAAAAGGAACCAGAACTGTGCAGAGCTGTCTGAGGACCTGAGAGTGCTGAGCGTGGTGGTGTCCCCCCGCCATCCTGGCTCAGCTTGTCCCCTTTGGATCATGCAGACTTCTGCTACCTGCCCTCAGTCTGTGGGAACTGCAAGGCGCTCTTCCGCCGCTTCTTCTTCAATGCCTCCAGCCAGCAGTGTGAGGAGTTCATCTACGGCGGCTGCGGCGGCAACAGGAACAACTTTGAGACCAAGGGCGAGTGTTTCCAGGCCTGTTCCCACATCAGTAACTAGCAATGTGCCGTGGGCCACAGATGGAAGCTGCTCCTGGCCCCTCTCCTGATGCCCCAGCTCTCAGTTCCAGGTGCCTGGTAGTGCTGGCCTGGGAAGTGGTGGCATCTGCCCTGCCCTGCCTGGGGGAAGCTGCTGCTGGTGGCCATACCCCCGACCCTACAGGGAGACCATGAGGCTGGTGGCAATGAGGGCTGTGGGCCAGGGTGGCCATGCTGGGGGCTGTGGCTTGGCTGGGATGCTCACTGGCCTAAGGACAGGGACATGTGCCCATGGATGCCCCCTCCTATGAGTGGTGCCTGACCGGAGGAGCCTGTCCCTCCCCTTGGACTGTGACAATACAAGGACGGGTCCCTGGATGAGCACGTCTGGGTCTGGTCCTTCCTGCCTGTGCTGGCAGGAGCAGACAGTGCCCATCCCTCTGGGCACTCCTCCCTCATGGGGACTGGGCGCTGGGTGCCTCCAGCAGCATGGCATGGCAGGGCTCACCCAGCCACCACCCTGCAGCTCCCATTGCCACCGGTGGGCTCCCAGCCCAACCCTGCCTTCAAGCTGCCGACATGACCTGACCAGGAGCTGAAGCCACTGAATGGAGGAGGAGCAGCTCCTGCCTCGATGGACGCCCGGGGTGGTGCCTGTCCCAGTCTGCACTGCTTCACTGGCCCTGTGGCACCAACTCTGGCTGAACCTCCTGGCCCTGGAGGCCTCGGGTGATTTCAAGGCCACTCCAGGACCACGTGGGGCAGTCAAGCACACGCTTTATTGCTGGAAGTGGTGGGGAGGGGACAGGCCAGGTGGGGCTCGTGACTGTCCCATGTCCCCTAATGAAGGCATCTTCCTGCTGCAGAGGAGCTGCTCTCCCATCACGCAGCATCTGAAAAGGAGGATGTGCTTTTAGGGAACAACGAGACTGCAGGAGTGAGGGACCAGTGGCCATGACTGCAGCCGTGCTGGCCGGCTCCATGAGAGCTCCATCCCACTCTGCATCACTTCAGATCCCCTCACCCTGCAAATGCATCTGCTGGGAGCAAAGCAATGGGGCAGCAGTGGGAACTGGCCTCACAGAGATGCTGGGAGCACGCCGAGGGCTGTTCCCCTCATACAGGTCAGCTGGCACCCTGCATGACCTGGTGTTAGCCCTGGTGCTTGCCCCCTTACGGTGCCCACAGGCCTCCTTACCACCAGGCACCCGCATGCAGACGTGGCCCCAGGGACACTCCTCATCGAGGCTGCACAGGTCCAGGCAGCCCCCACTGCCCCCAGGCATGGGGCAGGCTCCCCCTCTGCCTGCAGGGCAGAGCACCCTGCCATGGACCACCTGGCTGAGACACCCCACGTCTCCTGGGACAACACTGGGTGTCCTGTGCCTCACCTCCAGGAGTGTCCACGCAGACACGGCCGCAGGAGGTGCGGGTGCACCTCTGTCCCCAGGGACACTGTGAGTCGGCCTCGCACTCCTCCGAGCATCGCTCAGCACTGGGCCAGGGCACAGCCACAGTGTCATGCTCTGTGGGCAGGGGAGGATGGTCACCTGTGACTAAACTGAGGCTGTGTGTGCTCACCACTTGCACAGAAAGAGGGGGAGGCATGGAAAGAAGGATGGGGTAGATGATATCTGTGGAGGGTGTGAGAACCCCAGCTGCCTTGGCAGACCCAGCTCAGGGCTCCAGTGTGGTCATGGTGAGGGGTCCCCATTGGGGATGAAGGGCCAGGATGCCCCGGGGTGGGTACCAAGGGAACCTGGGCTCTGTCCCTGCTGGGCTGGGTGGGTGTGAGGGGCTGACCTCGCAGAGAGGCTGGTGTGCAGACGTGGCCACAGCCATTACTGCAGCACTTTTGGCCCCAGGGACACTCCTCATCGAAGTTGCACAGGTCCAAGCAGGTGCCGCCCTCCCTGGGGATGGGGCACACTCCCACTCTGCCTGCAAGGTAATCACCCAGCTGCGGGACATCTGGCCTGGGGCACCTCACCATGGAGCACTCCAGGGCAGCCACACACGGCTCCCGGAGGGCCTGGCTGGTTCTCACCTCCAGGGATGTCCATGCAGATGTGGCCACAGCTGATGCTGGTGCACCGCTGTCCCCGGGGACACTGTGAATCAGTCTGGCACTCCTCCACACACTGACCATCAGCTTTGTCCCCGCTGGCTGCAGGGGCACCAAATTGCTGTCACCTGGCTGCCCTTGGGGGGCAGGGGCCAGCTCCCCCCAAACAGGCTGTGCCCTCTACCTCTGGGCACGGCCACGCACTCCCAGCCACAGCCGGTGTCACAGCACTTCTCCTGTCGCCGGCAGACGCTGTCATCCAGGCACTGGCTCCCTCGCCGGCGCCGCGTGTCCCAGCACGGCTCGGCCCGGGGGCACTCTCCGGGGTGCTCTGCCACAGGAGGGGAGCCGGGGGAGGGCGGAGGTCCCAGCCCTGCTCTCACACCCCTCCCCTGTGCTGGTGGCCGTGCTGCTCACCTCGGGCAGGGCGGGTGCAGCGCATGGCGCAGCCAGAGAAGCAGCACTTCTCCTGCCGGGAGCAGTCCCTGTCGTGGCTGCAGGAATCCATCTCCGTGCACGGTTCCGATGAGTGGTGTGGCCTCACCTTTGGGCACTCACCGGGTTTGTCTGCGAAGGGCGGGAAGAGCCAGCAGGAGGGACTACCCTGTATTGCAGGCACCTCCTTTCCTGCAGCCTCGGGGTGCCCGGGGGTCTGAGTGCCCGCCCTGTGGCAGCGCCGTCACACGCCCAGGAGCTTGGACAGCATTCCCGGGAGGATCACTGCTCTAGCGACCACCTCCTCACCTGGTTCGGGGGCTGAGCACACGTAGCCACATCTGCTGCTGCCGCAGCACTTCTCAGCCCCCGGACACTGCCAGTCCTCGGTGCAGGTGATGCCACACGGGGCCAGCGGAGCCTCCTCGGCCAGCGGGCAGATGCCTGGTTTCTCTGGGGACAGGAGGCAGCGGGGCTGGGAGTGCAAGCAGCAACAGCGGGTCTTCCCCACCCAGTCTCAAAGTCCCTGGAGCTGGGGGACACCCCTGCCCGTTTCTGGCACCTCGGGATGGGGGCAGGCAGACATAATCGCAGCCACGGAGGCAGCATTTCTCCTTGCGGGGACAGTCGCCATCGTGCCGGCACCAGGCTCTGCAGTCGTAACTGGGGAACAGCCCGGCACGGGCTGGGCAGAATCTGTCCTTCCCTGCAGGCACGGTGTGGGGTGGCTGCGGTGCCGCTGCTTGGAGACACAGCCGTGGGGACCGGGGCACCTGGGGCTGTCGAACCTTTGGGGTGGCTCCCAGCCCTCTCACCTTGGCTCTTTGCCCCACAGTGCCTGGCGCACAGCTGGTGGCAGCACACATGGAATGGGGGACAGTCCTGGTCCTTGAGGCATCCCCACTTGTGCTGCAGTGGCCTTTGAGTGACTGGGGCAGGGCTGGTGTCCTCTGCACCGTGGAGCAGGATGAGAGCATGAGGGTGGTCACACTGTCCCCTTCCCTCCCCGCTCCAGTGCCCACCTGGGGGCTGTGCGCCACCGGGATGTTGGGCTGAAGAGGCCCAACACTGTGTCCCCACGCCAGACCCGGCAGAGCCCACCCTGGCAAGCATGGGGTGAGGGGTCCCGTTTGTGCCACAGCTCTGTGCCAGGGTGGCTGCTACCTCAGACATCATTCCCGGTGTCTGAGCCATGTCCCCGCCCTCAGTGTCCATCGTGTCCCACCCTGTCTCACCGGCCGGCGCTCCCGGCAGGCACTGCTGGCCACAGCTGCTGTTGCAGCATTTCTGCGCGTCGGGGCAGTCGCCGTCATCTCGGCACCGCTCCCGGAATGGTCCCGGCTGCACCGTGGGGCCCTGGCTGGGCTTGGGCTGGTCTGGCAGGGCAGAAGGGGTGTGACGATTCAGCATCCCCCACTGGCCGCTCTACCTGCCCCGGGGTCCCCGGTTCCTGCCGTGACCCGCACGTTCCTGGTGCCTGCGGCCACCTCCCGGCGTTGGGTTTTCCCGGCAGCTGTCAGGAGCTGCCGGTGCAGGGAAAGCTGCGTGTGCTGCCCCAGGGGCCAGGGCATCAGGGAGACAACTGTGGGACACAGGGTCCCTGGGGTGAGCCAGGGCTCCCAGCCGTCCCCCCGAGTCCTTACCCTGCGCCGGCTCCAAGCAGGCAGAGCCGCAGCGCAGCGGGCAGCACTTCTGCGCTCCCAGGCAGTCCTTGTCCTCCAGGCAGGGGAAGGAGCAGGCGGCAATGAGCCTCTCCGGGGCTGCTGCCGGGCAGGCACCGGGCTTCTCTGCAGCGCCGAGGGGCCGAGAGGTGAGGCTGCACTGCAGTGTCCTAGGGCAGCACCAAGAAACCTGCCCCTGCCAGGCCTCTCTGCCTCGCCCTGGCTGCACCCATTCCTGTGTCCCATCCCATCCACATATCCCAGCGGCGGCCAGGAGGCTGCTAGCAGGGAGCTGCTCCGTAGCAATGGGGATTGCACAGGGAATGGGACAGGGAGAAGGGTGCCAGCTGCCCCGGGACAGAGGTGGTGTCAGCGGCTGTAGCGCGGTGCTGTACCTTCTGCCGGGGGGATGCAGCGGAGCCGGCACTCCCAGTGGCAGCACTTGAGCCCAGCGGGACAGCTGGAGTCATTGGCACAGAGTGGGGAGTCCAGGCGCAAGCAGCGCATGAAGTCCCGTGGACACCTCCCCGGTTTCTGCAGGTCCCCTGCGTTGGGATGGCAATGTCAGGACAGTGCCAGAGCCCCTTATCCTCCATCCCTGGGGAAGCGGGATGTGGGTCTCTCTGCAGGGGCCGAGGAATCGGAGCAGGGACTGCAGCCCAGGCGCTGGAGACTTCTCTGCATCATGGCCAGGGCTGCTGGACACATCAAGAACTGCATGGCACAGCAGAGCGTGGCACAGCACAGCATGGCACGTCATGGTGCGGTGTGGCACGGTCCTGTGTGTGCCCTCACAAGTGACACAAGGAGTGTCACTGGCCCTGTCAGGGTGAAGCCAGCACCAGCTGGAGATCAGGACCTATTCCTGAGCATCCTGCTGCTGCAGGCATCCTCACTGCAAGCAACACACTCCTCACTGCAGCTGTCTCCTCCTGTTCCTTCTCCTTCTCCTCCTCCTCTTGGCACCCTGTGCTCCTCTTGGCCATGCTGGAAACCTGGGACAGCCCTGCCTCTGGTACAGGCGAGCTCCAGCTGGTGCCTGTGCCCGGCTCCTGCTGCCAGCTGGGGCTGCGGGGGGAGCCGCCTCTGCCAGCCGCCCGCCCGGGCCGGGTGTTTGGGCTGCAAACAGACGCCGCCGGAGTTTCACTGCAAACAGCAGCTGCTCGGTTCAAACAAAGAGGCACCGGCTGTGGTCCCGGTGTGGGCAGAGCCACGCCGCAGCTGGGCACCACCGCCCCAGGCATTGTCCCACGGCGGGGGCTGGCAGCAGGGTCTGTGCCCAGGACACAGCACAGACCCTGCTGCTCGTGCCTGTGGGGTGCAGGGGGTGCCCCCGGGGCTGCGGGCATGCACAGGTGTCCCTGCACCCCGGGGTGGGGACAGGGTCCCCCAGGCAGCAGGGCTGCGGTGCAGGTGCTGCAGCTAGCTGGGACACGGTCCCTGTCAGCAAATGCTGGGCAGGGACAGAGGGGACACGGCAGGGACACGGGGGCCGGGATGCAGGGAGCTGCTCTCAGGCTGCCTGTGCCGGGCAGCTGCCGGGGTTGACTCCTGGTACTCACCGCCCTTCTCTGGTGTTACGCTCGGCTCTGCCCTGAGGATGAGGAGGCCCAGGAGGAGGAAAACTCCTGGGCTCATGGTGCTGCCAGGGGTGTTGTTTAAAGTCTGTGGCAACGGTGCCTGAAGTGGCAGGGCAGCTGAAGTTGAGCTGCCTGCTGTGGCAGCTGGTTGTGCTATGGGCAGGAGGGGCAGGAGGAGGGGCAGTTCCCAGAACCTGCCGGCGCCCCGCCAGCCATCCTGCTTATCTCTGGCCAAGCTCTGCTTTGGGGTCAGAATGACCTGTGGGGCTGGGAAGGCCAGATGGGGTCAGGCACTGACCCCCATGTTGCACCACCCCATCCTTGCTGGAGCTGGCTGCCAGTCCCTCTCTGGGTTTCCTTCCAGCCGCACTCACCCCTCTACTCCTTGGAGTGGGGGCTGTGGATAGACCCCATGGCTCCTGGCATGGCAGTGGGAGCAGCACAAGGGGTTCTAACAATGCTACTGCCATGGTGCTGCTCCTCAGCCAAGTGTAGCTTCTATGCATGGGACTGCTTGGGGTCCAGCATCATAAGTAAGCACATGAGTGATTCCCCCAGTCCCCTTCCTTGTCTGGGTGCTCCATCTGTCCTGACTTGTGACTGCTTTTCCCCCAAGATTTTCACACTCTGGGATGCAAATGAGCCCTTCCTTGGCACAAGGAATCTGAGGGAACTGGTTTTCCAGTCCATGACTGCTGAGGGGACATCATGCAGCCCCCAGGCCAGCAGGATGGTTACCATGGAATGATGATGGCTGGAAGTCACCTGCATGGAACTGGGACCCTCTCCCTGCCCTGGGGCAGCACCTGCCTGCAGGGATGGCTGCCTGCACCTCCCTGCCTGCACGCAGCCCAGGCTGCCAGCGCCTCTGGGAACCAGAGCACAGAACAGGGATACTGATCCAGAGCAGAAGTGGCTGTGGGATGGTTTATTCTGTCTCAGTGCTGTGGAGCAGCTGGGGCCATTGTGGATGCAGGGTTTTGCCTCATGCAGGAATCTTGGCCATGGTGTAACTCAGGCAGCGTGCAGCCCTTAATGGCATGGCTGGGGATGCCAGGAACCCTGACCAGAAGCATCAGTCAGTGCTGGTGCCATTCTGCCAGTACAGAGGGTCCAGCACATGGAGAGGTGTGGGGTGCAGCAGCATCTCTGCTCAGCCCACAATGGCAGTGGGGTGGGGGATGACTGAAATGGCAGCTCCTGGTGCAGCCCTTCCTGGCCATGGCTATGCTGTACCTGGAAGAGGCATGGGAGGTGGTCAGTGAGGATGCCTCAGTGTTCCTTCTCTGAGGGACTGGGGGCTCTGTGGTGCTCCCACCCCCCTCTGTCCCCTCCAGGCTGGACCCAGGAGGCAGCAGGCTGGAGGGGACATGCTGCACAGTGGGTGGATGCAGACCCGGCTGCAGCCCTGCAGGCAGCACTTCTGCCCAAGGGGACAGTCCTTGTCCTGCAAGCACAGGAGGAGGCACTTGGCTGCCCCATCACCCTCTGCTGCAGGGGGACAGAGACCTGGCCACGCTGGTACATGGGGAGAGAGAAAGGGGTGAGGGGCTCAGGACACCCTTCTGGGGTGGGGGAGCTGCCCTGCCTGCAGGGGTGAGCTCCTCACTGAGCTCCTGCCCCACTGGACAGCAGCTCAGTCAGTCCCCAGAGGTGACAGGTAGGGAGGGGGCACAGGGGTCTTGGCCCCACAGGGTGCTGATGGTTTACCCTTGATGGGTGGTTTGCAGATGTGGCCACAGCCGGTGGTGCAGCACTTGTTGTCCCCAGTGCAGTCACTGTCGGTGTCACACAGCTCCAGGCAGGGCCCCAAGGAGCCCCGCAGCACCACGGGGCACAGGCCAGGCTTCACTGCGTCACGGTGGTTCCCTGGTGACAGTGAGGGGTGCAGCTGTGCTGGGATTCTGTCCCCAGTCCTGCTCCTGGCATAGCCTCGATCTCCATCCTGTCCCTGTTCTGCGCCTCCGTCTTCCTTCCCAGAGCACCATGATGACCTCACAGCCTCACACCCATACCAGTCTCACCCAGTGGGACCAGTCACAGCCCAATATGGGATACCAGCTGGTAGCTGGAGTGGTGAAAGACAGCCCTTGCTCTGGTTGCAGCAGCACAGTCAGAGGGGGGTGCAGGAGGGAGGGTCAGGAGGGGGTTCAGCCTTTCACGCACTCGGAGCCATCTCCCACCCATCACGGAGGAGCTGGGCATGGGGATCCCTTCCCACAGCACCCTGAGGGCCAGCTCTTGGCAAGGGGCTCCTGAGGGCTGGGGCTGTGGCCAGAGCAGGCGTGTGGCACCGGGAGCCACAGCCCGCAGCACACACTCCCTGGGGCCTGGATGGATGCCACCAGCTGCACACTTGGCCGGGCACAGCCGCTGTGGCTTGTCCAGCAGTACGGCCGGGCACACGCTGGGCTCTGCCAGCAGGGAGCTGGGCTAGCGCCAGTGTGGGCTGGATGTGGGGATCAGAGAGGTCTAGCAGGGCTGTACCTGTGTCTGGAGGGGTGCAGGCCAACCCACAGCCAGAGAAGCAGCACTTGTGATCCCCAGGGCAGTCCCGGTCATCGGTGCAGTGGTTTGGGCAGGCAGCAGCTCTCTGGGCACGCTTCCGAGGGCAGAACCCAGGTTTGGCTGGAGGGAAGACTCAGGGTTTGGCATGCAGCCAGCCTGGCCCCACTGCCCACAACTCCCCTACAGTGTGGTGGGGGCTGCAGACCCCTGGGGCTGCTCCAGGGCATCCTTAGCCTGGCATGGGGATCTCCAGGATACCTCACCTGGCTCAGCAAGCATGCAGCGGGTGCAGCAGCCGCGGGTGCAGCACTTCTCCCCCGAGTGGCATGTGGTGTCGTTGTGACATCTTGTCCCACAGCTTGGCCCAATGGCACTGCCAGCACGGGGGCAGTAGCCTGGGCTCTCTGCAGGGGGAGATGCTCCATGCAGCCGTGTCCCAGGGAGCAGGACTTGCTGCAGGGGCACTAACACAGGCACCAGCCCACATCCCACCCATTGCCTGATCCTTGTGCTGGCATCCCTTGGGGTGAGCAGCAGTACCTGTCACGGGCAGGAGGCAGGTCCAGACCTTCCCGATCTGGCAGCACTTCTCAGCACCAGGGCAGCCATGGTCAGAGAGGCAGAAGAGTTTGGGGCGCCAAGGGGCTCCGCTCGCCCCCGCCGGACACTCACCCATTTTGGGGGGAGCAGGCAGGGCAGTGGGGCTCCAGTGTCCCTGCAGGGCCCGGTGTGGGGATGCAGTGAAGGTGAGGGCAGTGCCCTGGTCCCATGGGCTGTGCTGCTGGGCCAGGGTGAGCAGTTCCAGCAGCACCAGAAGAAGGGTGCGGTGGCCCAGCATTGCGCTGCGATCAATGTGCTTCTGGGCTATGGGCTGGGATTTAAACCCTGCTGGAGCGGGGGCTGGCCAAGCCAAGCTGCTCCTTCTCATGGCAGCACAGTTTCAGGACTGTGGGAGTGCTGAGCATGAACAATTCAGCTTGGGGGAGACTCCCGGGGCAGTCCTGGGCTTGTGGCCCATGGCTGACACATCCACAGCTCCTTTCCAGGTCACTGGTGACCTGTGAGCAGCTGGGCCAAGGGCTGAGCAGCACTCCCAGAGCCACACCACTGCGAGCATGGATGGGACAGAGGAGCAGTGTCCTATCCCAGTCTTCAGTGCCCACTGGATCCCTCCTGGCACACATGGAGCAGAGAGAACTGCTGTGGAGCTGTGGTGCTGGCGCAGCCTGCACCTGCACCGCAGAGAGAGGGGGAACCAGCACCAGGCACTGGGCAGTGCTGGGCAAGGTGGGGGGCTCACTCAGTCCCAGGGATGGCTCTGCTCTGTCCCCTGCTAAGGGCAGGGGCTCTGGGTGCCAGCCCCTCTCAGGCAGGAGGGACATGCTCTGATCCCAAGGGCTGGGAGCAGGAGCAGGCAGGTACAGGAGGGCCCCTGGAGACCTGTGGAGAGCAGGAAGTGCCAGGGGAAAACAGGACAGGAGCAAGAACCCAGCTTTGAGCAGGTGGGGAGGGATGTGGCAGGGACATGGGACTGGGGCATGTCAGTTGCACTGCTGAAAGCCCCTTCAGGCTTCTGCTGTGGGCAAGGTGCCATGGCCAGGCTGGGAGGGCAGAGGGTAAGGAGGAGTTTGGGTGATGCTCGTGTACGGGCATGCACTGCAGCCTGTTTGTCCCCTGGCCATTGCGGAGCAGGGAGCAGGGAGCACATCTGCTCTGATGGGACATGGACACAGCTGCACCTCAACAGCTCTGCTCTGAACACGTGCTCTGAACACCTCCCAAGGTGGAGAAGCCAGAGTACAGAGACAGCTGGGGCCATGGACCCATGAGACAGTCCCAGGCAGGGCACAGGCTGGGGACCCTTGGAGGTATGACAGTCAGTCGATGCTGCTGCTTGTGTGAAGCCCTTCCAGGCATCCCTGGCATGGGATGGAAAGGCAGCCATGGCTCGTGATGGAGAGGTGGCCACAGCATGGAACAGAGAGGTGGCCATGGTGTGGGATGGAGAGGCAGCCACAGCATGACAGGGAGAAGCTGCTTTATTGGTGCAGAGTGCAGGGGGCTCACCCCGAGCAGAGAACCCCAGGGACAAAACTGAGGCTGAAGGCTCCAAGACAGGGGGTGATGGTGCAGGGCCAGGGCATCAGGATGGGCATCGGGCAGCAGCTTCCCCGTGGCTGGGCTGGCAGGAGGCGGCTGCACCTGCAAAGGAGCAGAGGCTGTGAGCAGGATGGGTGCACAGGTGCCATGATGCAGTGCTGTGGGATCCCTGGGGCTGGAATGCACCCAACTGACCTCAGTGGATGGGTGTCACACAGGAGACCTTGCCGCAGCCATTCCTGCAACACTTCTGGATCCCGGAGCAGTTGGCGTCGGTCTTGCACTGGTTGGTGCAGACGCCCAGCATGGGGATGCCCGGGTTGACGGGTGGGCAGGTGCCAGGCTTCTCTGAAAGGCAAAGGAACATGGCTGAGACCTGCTGGGCCTGGCATGCTGGGCAGGGCCCACCCTGCAGCTCCCAAAGCTGCGGGCATGGCCCTGGCCCCTATCTGCCATGGAGGAGGGACCACCATGGAACCCGGCATTTCCCCCATCCCATAGCTCTGCTTGGTGGCACTCCCTGCCAGCTGGACATGATGGGGACACATCAGGGAGGCCACGTGGCACAGTGGTCCCCAACAATTCCTATGCCCAGTGTTCCTGCTCCAGGCTGGCACAGGACGTACAGCTACAACATGCAGACATGATGGAGGCCATGGCCCTTCTGTCCTCTGCAATGCCATGGATGACCCTGGCTGTTCGTTCATGGCATGGGGGCACACGTGCCCCCCAAACAGCCTTTGCCCGGCAGTGTGGGGCCCCTGCCCCGCTGTCCCACTGCCTGCCACTGGCATTGAGCTCTGGCTCTGCACCATGCTGCCCTCCACTGTGGTACAAACAAGCCAGCGCTGTCCCACAGGCAGCCATGGAGGCACTGGAGCCTCCAGGTCACATCCATCTGTCTGCAGCTGTGGATTCCAACTCCTGCACCCATCTCCTTGAGTTGCTGTCCAGAAGGAGTGTGAGTGTGCTCAACACAGAACAGTGCCCATATCCTGGGCTGGCAGCTGCCCACAAGGCTGAGCAGGCAACAGTGGGGAGCGGCGCAGACCTCACCCTCCACCCAAGCCCCAGCATCATTCGGAGGTGTCCACTTATCCCCTGCATCACTGAGAGGAGGAAGGTGTGAGCATGGCCCATGCTGAGCACACCCCGAGCCTGCTGGGCTGCTTCCACGCAGCCCCCAGTCCCCGTGCTGCAGCTGAACACACATCGGGCGCCCAGGCCTGCGGCCACCGCTGCACCGGAGCACCAGTACTGCCGGCTGGGACGGGCTGCTGGCTCTTGGCAGTGGCACCGACTCTGGGCAGCACGGCCAGGAGCAGGAGGGAGTGTTACCGTCAGGCTTCTGGCAGGCCTTGCCGCAGGCTGCCGGGCAGCACTTGAGGGTGCTCTCGCAGTCGCCATCGGACTGGCACCCGACCGTGCAGTTCACCGCATCCATCGCCGGGCTCGGGCACACGCCGGCTTTCGCTGCAAGGCAAAGGTGGGGCCGTGGGCGGCCGGCGCCGGGCAGGGCGAGGGCTGCGTCCCTTCCCGAGATGCTGCCCCGGCCCCAGGGCTGGGTCCAGGGATGCTGCCGAGCACAACCGCAGCGGGCACAGGCTGCTGCTCGCCCCGGCCCCCACGCCGGCTGCCCTGGGGCTGGGAGGGAGGGATGCTGGCCGCTCGCCGGGCGTGCCGTGACGAGCCGTGCTGGGCCATGCGCTCATACTCACTGGTGTCATTCTGGGCGGATGCTGCCGGCAGCTCTGCCCAGAGAGCCAGGAACCCCGCCAAGATGAGGACGCTGCGGGCCGTGGGCATGGTGCAGGAACCGGCTGCGCTGTGGCCGCCCGGCCGGCCTTTAAGCTCCTCTCCAGGTGGGGCCGGCGGGCTCGGCCTTCCGGGTGGCTCCCAAGGGCCGGGCAGGGCCAGGCTCCCCCTTCGCGCTTGCACAACCCGAGTATCAGGTATCTGCTGCTGCTGGCTGCCGACCAGGGAGGGGGAGCCTCGAGGAGCCTGGGCGGCCATGCTGAGAACTCGCCCGGCAGGAACAGCAGCCAGCCACCCCCAGGGCCGCGCTCGGAGCCCACCGGGGCCCTGCGTGGCCATCGGCCGCGGGCATGAAGCGGGACCGCTCGCAGGGAGTGAGGCGGGCACCAGGGCACCGGCGATGGGGCATGACCCGTCCCTGCTCACACTCGCCCTGCGCTGCCCTGGCCGCAGACACGAGCTCGAATGGAGCCCCTGGCCTGGGTCGCTGATGCCACGAGGAGCCAGCAATGCAGACAGGGCTGTGGCTCTGCTGCTGCTCACCCAGCTCCTGCTCCTGTTCTCCAGCTCTTGCTCCTCAAGGATCCTCCAGGCTGCCTGTGCCTTGGGCAGGCGCCTGCCCCAGGGCTGCCCTGCACCTCCCCGCAGCCACGGGAGCTCCTGCCTGGCTGCAGCCCTGTCCCACGGACCCTGCCGTCCTCACAGCCTCCCACAGCACCGGGGATGTGGATGGAGCATCTGACAGCACCATTGGTGCAAGTGGCTATCAGGGAGTGGGTCATTGGCATGCACTCCCGGTGCTCAGGGCATGCTGTGTGACCCCAGTCCCTTCGGCCTGTCCAGGAAACCCTTCCCATGGCACGTCTGGCGGGTCAGGTCACTTCACTGCCCCTGGCAATGTCAAGCTGGGGATGGTTTGAACGGGCCCAGCTTGTCCACCTGGCATGGCTGCCCTTCTCACATCACCATTTCCCACTCTGCCAGTGCCCATCTCCTCCACAGCCTCCTGCAGGAGGATGAAACCTGCCCTGTTCCTGGTGATGTGCCCTTGCTGCTGGCAGAGGCAGCCCCAGCTCCGGGCATCTTGCAAACTTGCCCAAGGCCCAAGGGTGCATGGGGCTAGGACATGATCCCTGCCTGAGTCACGAGCTGGCGTCTGCTCTGCCGGGGTCCGTCTCCAGGTAATTTAACCCCACAGTCAACAATGTGGCAGGATGGCTTGGCAGTAAATCAGTAACTGTTTGCCTTTGCCTGTGGTCCCCTCCCTGCCGGGTGTTTATGCAGGAACAGGAGCCGGTGCTCAGCCGCCTGCCCCACTGCCGCACCTCGTGTCACCACTGTCGGCAGTGGGAGTGACACATGGGCAGAGGCCTGGGGTGGCAGGGAGGTCATCAAGACAGCAGTTTTCCCTGCACCCTCCAGGATGGGGGCCTGATGAGGAACTGCTGGGACCTGGCCACGCTCAGGCTGGCAGGGATGCGCTCACAGGGGGCCCAGGGCCAATACTGGGATGCCAGGAATGAAAACAATCATCTTGCAGCCCAGCGGCTCCTGCAGTAGCGCCAGAGAATAGTGCTGTGTCAGCCAGGGTGGGATGGGGGTGGTAACAGCTGGGAGGTGAGCACACTGCCCACCAGGATGGAGAGGACGGACCTGCACCATCCCTACCTGTGCTGCACAGGGATAGAGCCCACCTGAACCCAGCAGCAGCTTCTCTAGAGCAGCAGCACTGCTGCCAGTCCCACACTGCTCACCCAGGGTCACAGGTGTCCCACTGTGACTTGGCTGTGGCCCTGTGCTGGTGCTGTCTTTGAGCATCGTTGTCCTGGTCTGATCCTGTGACAACTCTGCCCCAGAATGGGGTGACCCCAGCGTGGGGTGACCTGGCAGTGAGCAGCCAGCACCGGGAGGCTGCGAGGGTGGATGCCAGCAGCCAGGACACACAAGATCAGCTGGATGACTGCAGATGGGAGCCCAGAAATGGAAGGCTCATGGGAGGAGACAAGGGGAAAACCACAGGGGAAGCTGAGAGCTGTCAGGAACAGTGTGGGCACCAGTGGTTTTGCCCACAGCTGTGCCTCAGCTCCAAGGTGCCCAGCTGGCTGCTGAGGGGACAATCCAGTTGAAGCTGCCCCCAGCCAGCTGGAGCACCTGGAGAGGGACTGAGCAAGCTGGCAGCAGTGCCAGCAGCTCCAGCCCACGCAGTTGGCATCACCTTCTGGGAGACAGGAATGCTTTGGCACCAGTCCCATTCGGGATATTGGTGTCCCCACCCTGGCTCTGCCAGGTGCTTCTTCAGCAGAGGCTGAGGATGGCTGTGGGGAGTACAGGGGTCTGCCAGCTGTCCCCATGGCCAGGGAGTGTCCTGGATGAGCATATGGGAACAGCAGCCCCAAGCCAGACCTCAAAGGCTCGTCTCTGCTCCATCCATTGGGAGCTGTTCCCACCACCACTGAGCCTGGTCACAGTGGCTGCACCCAAGCCTTGTGGGTGACCGTGGCTCCTCCATGGCAGCAGGGAAGGCGCTGGAGTCACGTCTCCTGACTGCTGAGGGAATGTGGTCAATGATTAAAAGGGGCACACAGAGGTGCCCCCAAGCAGTGATCCAGACTCCCGCTGCTGGCACAGAGCAGGGATAGCAAGTACAGGGATACAGAAGGACACCCTATCCTCTGGAGATGCTGCACTCCTCAATCAGCACAGCCCACACCATGGGCAGGGACTGGTTCATGGCCCCTCAGGTCCAGTTCTGCACCTGCTGAGGGCTCCTGCCACACTGCCACAATCCTGCCACCGCCGAGCCCCCGCTGCCCACACTGCCCCTGCAGCACAGACCTGTGGCACAGAGCTTCAGTGGTGCATGGAAGCTCCGGAGCTTGGGATGTGCCTGGCTCTGTGCTGTGGGATTGCTCCTACCTGCTCGTTCCATGTGGGAGCCCAGCCCCAATCAGCCCCACAGCACTCTAAGGGCTAGCAGAAGGCATCCACCCCAAGCCCCCCAGCACTCACCATTGTCCCTAGCAGTCGCAGGGGCTGCCTGCAGCTGGGCACACAGGGCCAGGATGCCCAGGAACAAAATGATGGTGGTCTTCATGTTGGTGAATGCCACAGGTATGGATGGAGAGCACGGGTTGGCGGGGTTTATATCTGTGTGGGGCTGGGGAGGGGCCATGCACACAATCTTCGTGTGCCAAAACACTCACTGCTGCTGCGTGTCACAGTTGTGCCCGAGGCAGTGACGGCCTGAGAAATGATTTACCTGGCCTTGTCCAGCCCTGGCAACCCGGCTGCAGCAGGGGGAAGGACCCTCAGCACCCTCATGGGGAAAGGGAAATGAGGCTATGGGCTGGGGTCACCCTACAGCCATGGGGAGCCCAGAACTACCTAGCTGTGACAAGTGATTAGATGAATTTGTGGGATAGGAACCCAGAGGGGGTTGCTCAGGAGGATGTTCCCCTGGGGGCTGCTGTCCTGGCAGTGTGTCACTGGAGTGACACAGAGCTGTGGGTCTGCTGGGCTATGCCCATCCCAGTGACCCAGTGCCTGCCTGTCCCGGTCCTGGCCTGGTGCCTGCATCACGCCACGTCTGCCGGTGGAGCCTCAGGGGACAACCGGCTGGGTCCCCGCGGGCAAGCATGGCCTCAGGGGGAGCAGAACCCGTGGGAAGCCTCCATGAGACACAAGGCTGGGTGCACCTGTTGCTGAGCACCATTCCTGCGTGGGGACAGGCTGGTGGCTCAGTGCCGACACGTCGCTGGCTGCAGACATGTCCCAGCAGATGGGTGCTGTGGCGGGGTCAGCACTGGGGCTGCCTCTCACCTCTCCATGCTCCCAGACTGGTGAGAGGTGACCCTGGGATGCCCAAGGTTAAATGTGTGGAGGGGTCACAGAGAGCCCAGACTGAGCATGTGAAGGGTGACCATGCCAAGGGTGAGGTGTGCTCCCTGCTCTTGGGGACCCCACGGTGCTGCCACTGCCGTGTCTGAGACCTTGCCAAGCAGGACCTCTGCTTCCTGCATCCCTTTCCATGCAGACAGGGGCATGGTCAAGGAACTGCAGCCCTGCCAGGGGGCTGTTCTGTGGCTCCTCTCATTGTTGAACATGCAGGCACAGCGAATGGCAAAGGGCACCAGCAGGTGCTGCCAGCAAGTTGGGCAGAAGCCGCCTGGCTTAGCGGGCAGAGCAGGGGACTGGCAGGGCTGCAGGAAAGCACAGCCAGGGCTGCCGTGGATGGAGAGGGACAAAACCAGGCTTTTTGAGGGGCTGGTGGAAGAGACTTGTTCTGTGTTGGAGCTGGACCCTGGCCTCAGCTGGGGTTCCAATGTGGGGGATGGACACCAGGGACATGCCCTGCCTGGGAAGTTGGGACAAGGCCACCCTGCCAGGATGCAGGCATCTTTGCTGAGGCCAATGTGACCTCTGTGGCCTCATCCAGGGTTTTACAGCTCAACGATCGTACTTTCCCACTTGGAAATTCCTGTGTGCGTCATCCCTGTTCTGAGCAGCCGAATGCATTTGTTGTGCCAGAACTCTGTGTCTAAAGCAAAAGGAATCACGAGCAGGAACCAGGGGCTTTGAGAGCAGCCTGGTCACATGTCCCTTTGAGTGACACCTTTGCCCCGATGTGGCATGTGCCACAGTGCAGTGGTGGCGATGCAGGGGCCTCTCCCGAGCAACCCTGGTTTTTTTTGGCTGGCGCTGGCCCTGGGCTCTGCGGGGACCTTGCACTCTTCCTGCCCCAGCTGCTGTGTGCCCGGTGGGTGTCACGGCATGGAGCGGCATCAGCGATAGCCCACGGCAGTGCGAGCCTGGCGTGTCCTCCGCCACTGGGCTGTGGGGAATGGACCCCCTGGTCTGGGCAGCCCCTTCCCCACCTGCACCCACTTCCCTCCCGCAGCCCCTCCCGGCCGGTGCCGGTGCCTCTGGCGGCTCTCCCCGTCTCCTCCCGCCGTGTGTGGCGGCTCGGGGGCCGGGCCCGTCCTGCTCCCGGTGCCGATCCCTGGCGGCGGCCGGCAGAGGAGGCTGTTGCTCCGCCGGAGCGGACCGGGAGCCGGCCCGGGCTCTGCCAGCGCTGCCCCATCCCCGTCCCCGGGGGTGAGCCAGCATCAGGAGAATGTGGAGCTGCTGGAGTGGGTCCAGAGGAGGCCACGGAGATGCTCTGGAGCCAGGCTGGGGGTGTTCAGCCTGGAGAAGAGAAGGCACCGTGGAGATCTTACAGCACCTTCCAGTGCCTAAAAAGGCCCCAGGAGAGCTGGAGAGGGACTTTGGACCAGGGCATGGAGTGACAGAACAAGGGGGAATGACTTCCCACTGGCAGAGGACAGGTTTAGATTAGAGATTAGGAAGGAATTTTTCCCTGTGAGGGCAGTAAGGAACTGGAACAGGCTGTCCAGAGAAGCTGTGGCTGCTTCATCCCTGGAAGTGTTCAAGGCCAAATTGGGTGGGGGTTGCAGCAATCTGGTCCAGTGGAAGGTGCCCCATGTGCTCTAGGACTGCTTGGCCCCAAGCTGGCACCGTGGCTGCTGCTGGGTGCTGACATGGAAGTTCCTGTATGTGGGAGGCAGGGGGCTGGCACCTCATCCCCAGCACGCTGTTGCTAGAGCTGGAGGAGCTGAGGGAGGTCAGGCAGGACCACAGCTGTCCCCTAGCTCAGGGTGAGGAGGGTGCCCAGCACAGGCAGGGTACTGCCTGCTACAGCCCCACTCAGCCCCACCTTGAGCTGTCCCTCACAATCTGGGGGTTAAACAGCACTGCCTGCCTGAACACCCGCAGGGATTGCTGCTCAATAGCAGCTCTAATAGCCCCTATCCATAATGCAGTGAAGCCAAGACAAGATGCAAGGGTCTAGGCTGGGCTGGTGCTGGCTGCTCACGGCTCTGTGCCACGCATGGCGCCTGGCTGGTGGCACGGCCACGCGTGGCGCCTGGCTGGCTGCGCGGGAAGGCGGCCTCCCAAAATGGGGATTTTATTACAGCCATACATCACAGCGGCGGCCTGATGCGGGCAGACGGCAGTGATTTTTCTTCATGGTTTACAGACAAATGAGGGGAAGGAAAATTGATGTGAACTTTGCTATAGCGAGAGGTCGGGCACGGGCAGGGAGCTGGTTATGGATGAGCCAGGGACTGCTGGGGCTGCCTGTCCCTGGGGCCCCTCCTGGCCCCCTGCTCCAGGCTGGATGGATGGGGGCACTGGCAGCAAAAGGACTGGGAGCATCGTATCCAGCATGGAGACTGTGCTGCTGCTTCAGAGGGTTGGAAGAACAGGGGCTCCCATCCCTGTGGAGGGATGCCCGGAGCGATGCTCTGCTGCTTAGGTGGACCAAGTGAGTAGAATTATTAATTCCAGCATGGTTTGGCCATGCAGTGACAGGTAGGCTGCTGTCACTGGCTACTGGCGAGACCTTGGCTGCTCTTACCACAATTAAAGTTGCCTCCAAACATTACAGTCCTGCCCAGTGTAAGATAACAGCTAATACCCTCCAATAGCAGTTATCAGCTTCTCCATATGGTCCATAAATATTAATACAATTCTAATTAGTTCCTTTAAATACATTGCCTAAATAAAATGTTTCCAGGGCAATAAATCAGGAGCAGGTTGTCTGCTCACCCTGCTCACACCCATTGCACAGGGACTGATAAACCCCACGGTTTATCATTAACCCCTCACCTTAGATCAGGGAGAAGAGGATTCCAGATGCAGTTTGTGAGCTGGGAACGCCCTGTAACCCTCATCAATAATTCGCTGATGTATTTCTTCAGGTGCACCTGGTTTGTATTCTCAGTGATTTGCTCAATACCAGGACTGCCCATGTCTCACCCTGGCAGACAGTGGCTCTGGATTGATGGCTCTGTGCTGGTGTGCTCCTCTGGAAGATCTGTTCCAGCTGCAGCAGTGCCACAGGTCCCCCTGGCACAAGGCAGTCCCTGACCTGTGAGGCAGGAGGGTGCCTGGGGGGCTGCTGTTCTGTGCAGACCCTGGCCTTCACCCTCACCTCTGAGTCTTCCTTCTGCTGGGAGGTGGCAGCAGTGACCATCCTGCTCAGAGCTCTCCTGTGAGCTGGAGGAGATGGGATCCCTTCAAAGGGGCTGTGTGGGGGGTGAGTGTGTGCACAGGGTGACATTGCTCACAGGGGTGCAAGGGACACAGAGTGCCAGCTGGGGCACAGCACTGTGTTTGAGGGAAGCATGGCATCCATCCTTCCAGCTCTCTGGCTTTGGCAGTACCGGAAAAGAACAAATACCAAGCTCATTTGCTTGAGAAGGAATTAATATGGTGTGAAGCCTGTAGTAGATGATTTAGGAAGTGAATTTAAAATCTCAACACAAATAGATTTTTTTATAAGGTCAGAGGAAAGATTAAATGCTACAGACAAGCACAGCACTTGCCATTTCCAGCATCACTTTCACCATAAATATTTTGGGCTGGTGCTGTCCCTGCGCTGTCCACGTGGGTCTGAGGCTGCTCACCATGGCAGTGTTGGGTGAGCAGGGATGTCCCCACGGAGGGCAGGATGCCTCACCATCCCCTTCCTTACCAGGTTGCTGCCAGCACATGGAAGCAGCCAGTGATGCTCCATGGTGAGAAGAAGGAGAGGTGTGTGTTAGTACTGGAGAAACCAGCTTTAACTGCTCCAGCTTGGGCAGGATCTCTTCCCAGACCCCTCCAGTATTCCTCAGTGGTGCAGGGGGAATCCAAACTGTGGTGCTCACTGTGTGCCCACTGCCAGTTCCTGGCTCCTCCTCCCAGTGCCTGGCAGCGACCAGGATTGATGGCAAGAGATTTGAAAGGCTCCAAATGTGGAGGTTATAGCACTGAGCCACCCCCATCCATCACTGGCCATTCATTACCAAGTAACACCCTGCACTCTGGGCTGATTTCACACCTTATCTGAACCCAGCAGCTGTGCCCTAAATCCTGAGTGCCGAGACTGTCTGGAGGAATTCGGCTGCCTGTGCTTAAAATTAGTGTTAGCATCTATCATTTCCCTACACCAAATGGCTTTTGTGTCGGCAGTTGGCAGCGCTCATCCGTCACCGGGGCTCCAGGCTGCCCAAAACCATGCCCTCTCTGTCACTGTCACAGGACCCCTTGTTGGCAAAATGTCACCCAAAGGGCAAGTGCAGCAGCTTGGCCTCTCCTCTCAGCTGGCCTGATGGCACTGCCAGCAGTGAGAGTGCCCTGGCAGGCACCAGCTCTGCTCTCCCCAGCCCCACTGCAGCCAGGCATCTGGCACGGGCACAGCCTGACACGTGTCCTCTGGCAGGGTGGCTCGCTGCCTCAGGTGCCACGATGCCAGCACAGCCACGGGGCCGGGCACCTGTGGCTGCAGTGCCCGCAGCCATTCCCGGTGAGGTGAGTCTCTCCTGCCAGGCTGGTGCTGCCGGAGCTGTCGGCGTGATGAAAAGCCTCCCGCAGCAATGCAGATAACATACAAGCACAGGTCAGGCGAGGCCCCTGTAGCCCATCCATCAGGCGCAGCAGCTACAGGCGCTCCTGGTGCCACCATCTGATGCACGTTATCCGGCACAAATGTGTTTCTTCCCCCAAGGTTAAACGGATGAGTGAGGTTCAGGCGCTGACAGCTCCGCCTGCCCCGCGCCAGCGATAAATGAGCTGCAAGAACCAGAGGGAAAAAAAAAGGTTTGTTTTCTGTCAAATGCTCCTTTTGATGGTGCCGGCACGAGGATGGTGGCAGTGCTGAGATGAGCACGAGGATGGGACCTGCTCCCGGTATGGCCTCAGGGCAGCCAGCGGTGGCACTGTCACAGCTGTGTTGGGTGACGGGCAAGAGCAAGGGCTTGGTGAGCTGCTGGAGTACCGAGTGATGCTGGCAGCAGGCACTTGATGTGGCCCCAGCGTGCTGCCGAGCCATGCTGGGACTGGCAGGGATCGGATGGGATGGTGGCAGGCCTAATCCTTCCCAGGGTGCCTGCCTGCCCTGGGCACTGCCACTGGAGTCCCCACCATTTGCAGTGTCTCTGCCAGGCTGCTGCTGCCCTGCTCAATGTCACACTTGGAGCCTGTCAACGTGAAAAAAGGTTTGCAGGCGATAAGCGATGGGGCTGCGGCCGCGCTGTGCCGCCCGCGCGTGATTTACTGCGGCGTCGCTAACGGAGCGCAGATTTTTCTTAATCTAAATTGAAAACTACTCAAGTAGAAAAATAATTTCATTGCTTCATCCTGAAGGGGCGGGGGGAGAGGGAGGGGAAGAGCTGTGCCAGGGCAGGCAGGGCCACAGCCGCCTGCACCCCCTGCGCCACCATTCCCCATGGCCTTGGGCAGCTCCTGTGCTGGGGACATGTGGCAGCTGCTCCAGCTCGGGCAGAAAAACCAGGTTGTGTGTGGTGGGGGCAGTTGCCAGGACTTAGGTCTGGGGTGACAGGGCACACCCAGTCCTGGCTGGGATGCAGCCCCCCAGTGCAGGTTGATGCTGGCACAGGTGGGGATGTGCAGCCTCACAGATAGATTGGTAATTTGGAGCACGAGTGAATTCTGGGAGCATTTGCTGAGCTGGATAATAACGTGCCCAGTGAGCTGCATCCCATGCATGCTGCCAAATTAAAGAATTTTTTTTCTCCTTTAATTTAAAAGTCACCGTTGGGAAATTTCCACTGGCCGCAGCAGTGATTTCCCCTAGGCTGCCTTTCTGGAGAAATCTTTAATTTTGATTGTCACACTTTGTGGAGTTTATCTCAGGGAAGTAGAGCCATAAATAAGGTGCTACTTCAGCAGCCAGGCTCCAGCTGCACCAGGACAGTGAGTGGCACTGGTGCAGGTGGGGAGCAGAGAGAGCCTGACCACAGACACCCTCTCCCCTTGCACCTTCCTCTTCCCTCCCTCCTCCAGCCCCATCTACCCTTGGCTCCATGCCTGGCTTCTCACAGCCTGATTTCACAGGTCAGCAACCTTTAATTACCCAGGCCTGTCCCCACCCCTCCCACAAAATGATTCCTAGGTTCATGAAAATCTCATTAACCATAATACCACAGCTGGGTTCCCATGCTGGCACTGGACACTTCCAGCTCCTGCAGTGCTGCGGGTTCAGCCAGGGCTATGCCCTGGCATCCAGCACCATGGGACCCCAGGTCCAGGCATGCAGGGATCCTGGTCAGGAGCTGTGCCAGGCTCTCACGGTGGGAAAGTGGCACTGGAGAGGGAGGGTACAGGCTGTGTTTAGCTCCATGGTTACACCTTCACAGCCCCAGCTCAGCTGGTCACGGTGCTGTGGGGCTGGAATGGTGTCACGGTCAGACCGGGCAGGTGGCAGCTTCCAGGGCTTCCCCAGCACCTGCTCTGTGCCTCCAGCTCTGGGGGTCCAGCACACGGCCCTGACAAGGGGCCTATCCTCTCCCTCCTGGGGCTTGGGGAGGGTATCCCCCAGCAGCTTTCAAGCAATTAAAAAGCGGGAAGGGATTCAGGCAGCTCCCTTTGGCGCGGAGCCAGAGCAGCAGTGCCGGGCGAGCTCAGGAAAGGTTACACCATTTGCATTTTACCCTTCAGTAATTCCAACACTTACGGGTGCAATTAAGTGGCAGCCTGGTGTTATGAAGCTATCAGGGCGGAGAGCTCTGAATCCCAACGATCTCCGTGTGCGTGCCTGTCCCAGACTGTTCCATCTGTCTGCGGTGACACCGCGGCGATGCCGGCGGGTCGCAGGGATGCGCTTTGATTCCATCAGGTGCCCGTTGTTCCCTTGCTGGTGGCTCAGCCCTGTCCAGGCACTTGGTTTGATACTCGTGGAGGGTGAGCTCAGACGCCACAGAGGGAAGTGAGTGTTGGGATGGTGGGGCAGGTCCAGGCTTGTGCCATACTCGTCACCACAATCAAGCATCTGGTCTGATGGTGCCCTCCAAAGAACAGCCCCTGGCCTGCTTTGTTATATGTGTGACCCCCTGATGCTGTAGAGCTGGATGGACCTAGATGTCTGTCCCAGTGCCAGTGGCACATCTCTCCTGCGAAACCTGGGTCTCCTCAATGTTTGGTGGCTCCTACCCTCTGTGGGAGGACAGGGGCTCTGTGGCCATTCTCCTTTCCTGCTTCAGGGGGACAGCAGGTTGGGAAAACCGCTGCCTTCCACTTTAAGCATCATCCCAGCTTAATTCGATGGTTTTGAGTCCCGGCTCATGATTTCTGCAGCAATTTGGGCTGAGATTTCTCTCTTTCCCTCCATTATCCACTCTGATTAACTCAGCTGGCCCTGTCAGCTCCCATTCCGGTGTGGGGAGCCCTGTGAGAGCCTGTTAAAATGCATGAGCCTGTGGCAGCCGCTGCACTGCCCAGCGAGGCTGAACCGAGGGAAGGGGCTGCAGGCAGCAGGGCTGTGGTGGGAAGCTGGGGTCTGTGGGGGTCCAGGGCCAGGGTGCAGGTGCTGTGGGGATGCCAGTGTCCCCCTCTGTCAGCACAGGGGTGTCCTGGCAAGAGCTGAGGTGGGGGGGGACCCTGTGGGATGCAAGACTCAGGCTGTTGGGTGGCTGAATCTTCCCCCATGCAAAGGCTAATTTCCCATTCCAGCTCTGACTTGTTCCCTTTTTCTCATTTTAATAAAGACGAAAGCATCCAGAAACGCGGCTGCACCCGCCAAAGAGCGAGATCTGACATAATTAAAAAGTGGCTTCAATCAGGCTGTTTTCCTAATGGTTTGTCATATCAGCCCGCACGGCCCTGCACCCCCTGTGCTCCCAACCCCCTGAGGCATCATTTACATTTCTTAATAACCCCTCATTAATATTCATGACGTGGGGAGGGTAATAACGGCTGAGTGCACACCACTAATTCAATTTCAGCGAGCCTCAGTGTGTTTAGTTAATCACCGGGGGACCTGGGTTACTCAGTACAATTATTTATTCGGAATTAGATCTCGAGGCATCTGGGTTGAAACCTGAACTCGGAATAAAATTAAACCAGGATTCTCCTCCTCTCCTCCTCCTCCTCCCACCTCCGCTCCCATCCATGGTTCTGAGCATCCCCTGCAGCCCTGCTTTGTTGGGATAAGGAAATGGTGTTTCTATGCTGGGACCCTTGCAGTGGCTGGGGCTTCTCCTCATCTATGGCTGCTGCTGGGTCCTGGCTCCTCTTTCCTGTGCCCACTCAGGGAAAAGTGTCAGGAAAGGCCTGGGGACATTGTCAGCCCCGAGGGTGGCACCGCATCCCCTGTGGAAGGTGGGTGCCTGGGAACAGGAAGCCAGGATTTCTGAAGTCCTTGTTCTCCCGACCAAGCCAAGTCCCAGGCTTTGCTCCTGCCTATCCAGAGCCTTCAGCCCCTTACCCAGCTTTGCTGCACGTTCCACCTGGGAGAGGCTGGTGCCAGCCCCATGCAGCACCCACCATCCAGGGCAGCTGCTCGTCTCCATCCTTCATTTATTTCCTTGTGAGCTTTTTTCATACCCTGATTTTGCTCCTGGTTTCACTTTTTAATTCAATATTTCGTCCCTGTGCTCCAACTCTCCTTATTGGATAAAATTTCTGTTATTGAATCCTGCCCTGTAGGACTGGATGAGAATTGGGTTTCCCAGACAGCAATGCGGTGCCTCGGTTCCTCAAATTCATGCTTTTGTTTTTTTGAGTGTTCCCCCTGGCCTTTGAGTCCTGTCAGGGAGGTGAATTGAACATTTTCTATCCCTTTGTTTAACAAAAAGCTCGAGGCGAAGGTGCTGGCCTCACTCGCTGAGCTCAGGTTGGGGCTCTTGCCATCACTGAAGATTTTTGCCTTCCCCCAGCTCCTCCCAGAGCTGCTCCACTCAGCGGGAATGAGGTGGAGGAGAAACCTCGTGGCAGGAACAGATCATCATATTCTGTGTGTCCGTGGATGGTCAGTTCTTGTCCCCACAGCTCTCCGTGTGTGTGCTACACCTGCTTGTTTGGTTATCCCTGGATGGGGGTCAAGCTTCCCAGTAGCTGCATCCTGTTCCCAGCATGTGCCAGTACCCCTCGAGGGTCTCCAGATGTGGTGGTTTCACAGCTGGGGAATTATGTGAACACTCAATACCCCAAAGCCAGATAAGATAATAATTATCTTCTATTTATCTCATCTTTAACATGCAGATTTGTTGAGTTAATTTTGCCATGACCGATCTCCTATATTTTCTTGAAACAATGGGGGATGTGAGGGACTCCTTCAAAAACATTATATATTTTTTTAATTTTCTGAGATTTCTCAAACCAGACTCCTGCTGAGATGACTGCGTAATAGCTGCAATCATTATGAAACATTATTTTAGCTCAAAAACTGTTTTTTAAAGCATAGTTGAAATAAATTCAGTAGGATTTTGGCCGAGTTGCCTCTCTCCTAATTACTCTTATTTGTTAAACTGAGAAATGCCTCAGCCTGTCTGGGGTTCTGCATCTTGTGGAGTTACAGAGCGATTTGTCACGACCTCAGCAAACAGGAGCCCGGTTATTGGGCTGTTCTCAAGGTGACAGCGGTTAATGACGCCGGGTATAAATAGAAATGTGTTGTCAATAAACGCGCCCGCATTCCCGAGCGCGGCTCAGCCCGGGGAGCGTTTTCAGAAGGTTATGGGAAATGTGTCACGAGAAAACGCCGCTTCTCGCTGTCCCCGGGGGTGGCTGCAGGGGGGCTCTGCTGGGTGTCGCTTCCCCCGCGGGTGACAGCAGCGCCCGGCTCCCAGGGCACAGCGGGGACGGGACCCCTCTCCCCCTTTCGCCCGTGGAACCGGCTGCTCGGGCCAAGGAGGGTTCTCCCCTCACCGGGGGTGCGGCGGGGTCTCGTCCTCTCCCTGCCCTGTGGCACCGGGGGACAGGCCCCCCGAGCTGCTGGGTGGCCCCGTCGGGCCTCGCACCGCGGCGGGGGGGTCACCCCGCCCCGCTCCCGTTCGCGACAGCCCCGCGCTGCTTTACGATAGCGTGGCGCTTCTCGCCTTTCCCTTTCCGGCACGGCACCCCCTCGCCTCGCTTTCCGGCAGTGTGGCATCTCGCCACCCGTCCTCCGCTGCCTGCCTTACGGCAGGTGTCGCGCGACCCCGCTGGTTTGCGACAGGTTCCCGGTGGCGGGGCCCGGTGGGTGCGATGGACGTGGGGGAGCTGCTCAGCTACCAGGTGAACTCGGGAGGTTGGGCCGTGCTGGGGGTGTCGCGGTCTCCTGCGCTCCGGCCACCGGCGCGGAGGTCCTCTCGTCCGTGGCCCCGCAGCGGCGGCAGCGAAGCTGCTTCAGCTCCGGTGCGGCCGCGGGCCTGGGGCGGCCGCCGTGCGGGGCCTGCCCGGCCGCACTCGGTGCGCTCGCTCGGGGTCTGGTTAAAAAGTCGCTGAATTTTGGGGGTCTCTCCCTCTCTTCGGAACAGCGGTGCCCGGTGGGACCCGGTTACCGGGGGTTTTGCCGGTGTCGTTTCGGGCACAGATGGGCAGATTTGTGCCCGCCTGTGCCTGGAGCGAGGACTGAGCTCGTTCCATAGCTGTTCGAGCATGTCTTTTTCTCCCTGCTTTATGACAAAACCCATTTAATTTCATGTTTAACAAAATATTTTTAAAAAGTTTTCCTTACAAGAAAACTCCTTACTTCCTTTGCCCTGCGGTCACTGAATGCTCGTTGTGTACAGGTATCGAGTGCGTTGATTTATTGTCCCAGGAGCAGATTTCAGGTGTTCCCTGTGAAACAGGGAATACGGGTGTGAACTGCAATGACATTTTGATATCTTGGCTGCGATAGTATTGGGCTTTACTTCAGTTCCCACCCGGCATGCAGCCATGGGGCTTCCCTGGGGTGAGGAATACACCCTGAGACATTTTCAGGCGTGTGAGTGTGGCCAGGTCTGCTCCTGAGCTGAGAGCACAGAATTCCTTGGGGAGCTCAGTGCCATCCTGCTGTGCCTCATTCTGTGGGGCACAGAGGTGAAGGGAGTGTCTTGCTGTTCACCCCATGTTTGTGCTTTGAGAATCTGTTGTTTGGAGATGCTCAGGGAAAAAGGGAAAGTTGCTGTGGCTTTGAAAAGTTTCCCAAGTGTCTGGGGCATGGCTGTGGGAGGAGTCTGTCTTCGAGAGCTCCACTAGATTCCTCCTTGCTCTGTCTCAAACATCCTTCCACATCCTGCTGCATTCAACAGCAGAGCCTTGCTGGTCTGAGATCTACTCCACTTCTGTATTTCTCTATCTTTTTAAAATGTAATTTTTCAACATCAAATTAGAATTTTCATTTCTTACATTCCTTTGGTTCTTTTGCCTTCACCCCATCTGGGGGTTAGCAATGTCATCTCTTACATGTCTGGGATACAGGTTAAGGCACAGAGAGGTTAACCTGAATGAACTTTGACATTTTTTTAACCAAGTTCCAGTTTGGGGTTTTGTTAGTTGGTTTTTCTCTTCCTCTCAAAATGTCAACACCCCAGGATTCCCTCCACTCTGGAGGGAAGTGTCCATCCACTTTGCTTTGTTCACTTGGATTTTGTACAGCTTTCCCTTGGATGAGCTTTCAACACGGCAAAGGGGTGACTGCTTATGACAGCGGGGACTGTGTTCTGTTGAGGTAAAGAAACGCTGCTTAGCTGCAGGGTATTGAAATTTTAATTTAATTTCTTGCTGCTGAAATTATTCTTAGCTGCAGGGAAAAGCATTCTGCAGCTTTCAGCCAACTGCTGAAATAGTTCCTGAAGGATTTGTCCTGGCTCTTGCTCTCCTGGGCTCTCACCTGAATGCAGGTGGTTCTTGTGTCACTAGCTGAGGTGATGCTTTAGTGAGCATTGGAAGTCAGTGGTGCTGAATTCAGACCTCCAGAACTGGGTACAATGGTGAGTACAGGTGAAAAAAGTGGAGGAGCAGAAGGCAGGTAAATAGCTCTGGTACTGAGAAAATGAGTTTCCCTTTTGTGAGGGCATTTTTGGCTGAGAGGTGGGGAAAAATAGTCAGAAATAGCAGATTTCACTGCCTCCCATCCTGTGGGTCAAGCTCTGCCTTTGGGGAGGATGGCCTGAAGAAGATAGCCAGGGGAGAGTGACTTGGCAGCTCACCCAGCAGTTCCTGGCCCACTCCAGCCCTGGATTTCGAAGCTTCCATGCTCTGGGCTGAGCTTGGGCTGGTTCAAGGTCTCCTTGGTTGTCCTTGTTGCAGGGATGGTACTGGCTGTCAGGTAGGTGGTGTGGTGCCTTAGCTCTCTGATTTTAATCTCTTGCTGCAAATGAGTTGGTCTTCTCAACCTCCCTCAGCACAACCCAAAATAATTGCTTTCCTCTTACACTGTTTTGAATTTTCTCCTCTAAATGTGTAATCTGTGCCCTTGCTTCAGCAAGAAGATGTTCTCCCTCGGAGCCAAACTTGGCGTGGAAGACTGCAGGCACCATGCCACCAATTCAGCACCAAGTGTCTGCCAGAACAGGAAAAGAAACCTCTTGCAACAAAAAATACAATTAAACAGCACCTGGCCATTTATACAAAGCTCAGGAATCCATAAACTTTACGTGTTGCTGCAAAACAGTTGCAGATGGTCTAAAGTGATGATTAAATATTGCTGCTGTTTGCCCAGATCCTCCGTGTTTGGTCTCTGATTACAGAGGGTAATTAAGAGGACAAAGCCAACTCTGGGGCTATTCAGAGTCCTCTTTCAGTTGTCTTGGGATGGAATAAGGGAGATTATTTGAATTCTCATTAAAGGCAGATTTCATCACCGTGAGTGGTCATTACAAACTGCTAATTTTTTGATGGAATGTCAGTAAAATCAAACAGCAGAAGAAGCAATAACTAACGGGGTGAGATCTGACTTCACTGCGCTGGGCGATCTTCCCGTTGTCTGTCAGGGTTGAGTGTGTTGTGTATGGGGATGGATCTCTGTGTGTCCATGGGGGCACAGCATCATTTCTGCTGCTGGGACAGATAATGTGCTGTGAGTTTGCAAAGTAATGGATGCATCTGACGGTAGGGGCAGCTCAGCTGAGCTGGTTGTTGACTACTTACAACATTATTACCCTAGGAGCTCCGAGCCGATGTTGGCTCAGCTGTCTGCCTCATCCCTTGGCTGTGCTCCTGGGAGTACAGCCCCACGCTGTCAGAGCTGTCTTGGTGTTCTCACAGGGTGGCAAGTGAATCTCTAGTTTACTTCCCAATGCATTTGGGAATGTCTCTGACCACCAAACCAGAGGGTGTCAAGCAAGATCCCCGTCCTGCACCTCCCTGATGTGCTCCTTGGCTGGTTCACAAGGGATGGCACAGGGGTTCATTCCTTCTGGAATTAATAATCCATATCCATGTGGGTACAGTGTGCACCTGCCATTGCATTTGCCTCAGTTTGTGTGATTTTGGAGCTTTTGGGTCTCTGAGATTTCTGATTTTCCTGGGGTATCAGTTCCAGTTTTTAGTGCTCAGATCCTGCACCATTTAGAAGTGCTGTGTTCACGCCTCAGGAAGAAAAATCATGGAAAAGTGAGATTGATAGTAGCCTGGTTTATCACAAACATTGGAAATAAAATTAGGAAGTCATTGAAGATTCCTCTGGAGATCAGGATCCCAAACTGACATCTGCTGTGCTGCTTTCTGAGTGGCTCTTTGGAGCAGGCTGGGAGGTGGGCACAGAAGAAGCTGCATCATTTATGAAGATTTATTTCAGATTTCATTATCAAAAAAATTCTGATCCTCACAGTAACGAGGTTACTTACAAAATAGATACGTCAGTAATATGAAACTCCTGAGTATTTCTTGAGTAATATGAAACTACTGAGATCCCTCTAAACCTTCCTTATGTTTAGCGAAGGCTGAAGCAATCAGGATTCTGAGAAATGTGTGTTCTGATTTTGTGGGGTACTTAACCCTGATATTAATGTGCAATCAGTACTTGGAAGAAGCCCAGGGGTGCTGGCAGATTATTGTGCTTTGATTTAGGACATTGTTTCCCTGTCCCTCGTGGCACACATGTGGGTGCTGCTCCTGCTGCCCACGCTGAGGGCAGGCTTGGCTTTACCTGTGTTAGGTGTGTCTGGGGAAAATACCCAAAGGCTGGGCCCCACGAAGTGTCAGCTCAGGGTATGTCAGCTAACAGACACAACCAGTACAGGAGGACTGCAAGAGAAAGGGAAAGATAATTCTCCCCTTCCCAATTACCAGCTTCTGTTTACTTTATCATATTTTATAAACAGTAGCTTTTTTTAAACCCTTTTGTATTCATTGGTTTTTGTGTGGTGCTATCAGTGTTAGATTTAAATGAGAATGCCTACTGAATAAATTACTGTGAATGCCCTGCATTCAACAGGAACAGAATTAGGCTTAGCTAACAAAACAATTGAAAAATGCTTTTCTTGTGCATTTTCTAATGAATTCCAACTTCTTGCCAGATTCACCTTAGCACAACTAAGTGAAAAAACCCACATTTTGTTTATCAAATGATTAACTTTCTCTTTGCTACCAGAAAGGCAGAATTTGTGCAGATGTCTGTGAAGCTGTGGAATTGGTTAAATAAATGTGTTTGGACACAATCTGTGTGTTTGCTGAGTGAAATGCACCAGGCTCGGTGCAGCAACCTATGGGCTTAATTCTTGCTGGTTGGTAACAGTCCTTTGCAAAACACAAATGCAAACCCAAGATGAAAATCAATGAACAGAAACTAATGCCTGCCTTAAATCAGTTGTTCATGACTGTGCATCTCTTGTGGAATGAGCAGGACCCAGGTGTTCCACTCGGGCCGTGGTTTGCTGGCTTTAATAAGTGCTGGTTGGGAACGGCAGTGTTCTTAGCAAGGTTTTGCATATCATCAATAAGGAGAGGCAAAGCCTTAATGCCTGCTTAATAGCGTTTGCCCGGAATTCAATTACTGCCTATTGCCAGGCTGCTGGCAGCGTTAATGATCGCACGCGGGGCACTTCCATGATTTATCATAATGATTCTGGTATGTGTTAGAGACGCCTCTCCCAGCAATGCATAAATGCAAAAAAAGGGTAAAATAATTGAGATGGAAGCAAGGGTGTAAATTCTGATCTTGAGGATTGTGTACTCAGAGGAAATGGGGAGAGGTTAATGATGGAGTTTTAATTTAGGTTTTGTTCTGGGATGTAGTCCCTTCCCATGGCACATTACTTTGCATCTGAGAGACCCCCAGCTTCCTTAGCCTCTAATTGCACCTCAGGGTTGCCAGGGGCTTTGGTCCTTTTTAATGTTTAGAAATAAGAGTGAGGAATGAGATTCCAATTCCAAATTAGGAACATCCATAGCAAATCTTGTTGAGATTTTGATGTAAATTTTGGGATTTATGTCACTAATTGCTGTTTCTGTGTTTGTGACATTAATCTGTCAGAGATGGTTTAGGATGAGTAGGGTATTACCAAGGAGTGAATGGAAGGACATAGGAAGGGCAGTGCTCTTTGTGACATCAAGGACATTGAGAGAGGAGTATGGATTTACTGAAGATTTTCCTTGGATGATGTAATTTAGAACAGCACCTTTTCCTTATTCTTTTTATGGGGTTGCTGGTTGCACAGGGAGTGTTTGAATTATTAGTTGTTGTCAACGACACATTTGTTTCCGAACGGATCTATGTTAAATTATATTTTAATGTACCTAGAAGATAAGTAATAGGAATCTGCTTAAAAAAAAAAACCCAATCCACAAAACCCTCCAAGCAAATAAATTTTTCATTTCACAGAATCTCTGGGTATGCTTCCACGTCATGGCTATTGAATTATGAGCTGAGTAACTGCTTTAAAGGTGCATGGAGGCACTTTAGAAGGGTTTTAAGTCAGGAATGTACCATCCGTAATGGAAATGGCAGGGAAGATATAGGGAGAAAGGAGACAGATAACAGAGCTTGAACAGGTCTGCCTGGGAGCGAACAGATACAGCTCTGATTTGTGCTAATGTGTTGTCTGGGAAACTTGATTCTGCATCTTCCCTAAAGTGGTGACAAGGTGGTAACCCTGAAAACAAGGTGATCCTAGCCAGTCTGCTGTCTCGCCTGCTTCTTAACTATAATTAATTCCTCATGTGCTTTTTGGGGCTGAGTGGGGGGGACTTTTATTTCTTTACATCTCCTGAAATCAGCATTTTCTCCAGAGCATCTTGTCATTGGTACTAGGCTGTGCCACTGGTGCAGCTTGTGGCAGAACTGGAACCACAGCTGGATTCCCTTATGAGCCTGCAAGGTTTATTAACCTCTGCAACCCAAAAGTTCCTAACCTGGCAGGGAGCTGGAAATTCCCGTCTTGATGCTCACACTAGTGCCAGACCTGGTGGGAGGATGGCACTGTCACTTACTTCCTCTGCACCTTTCTTTAGATCAAGCAGGAGAAGGATCCCAGTCTCAGGTAAAAGCAGGACCTGTGTTCATCTAAGCCTGATGTGACTTTTGCCATTTTAGACAAAGGGTCCCACAGAGCAGATGAGTAGGGGCTGCCTGCCAGGTGGTGTTTTATAAATTAAGATGGATGCATGTTAGACCTAATGAGGTTACAAAATCACCTACCAGGTGACTTGAGCAGTAATGTAAAGTAAAAGTATTTTTGTTATTAGTTCATTATTCTTGATACATACACTCCTTTTAAATAGCAAAGAATTAACTTTGTTTTGCTATAGTTATAGAGCATGGAGTACTCTTGTTTCAGCTTGGTCGTCCTTCAAAAATGTGAGAGACCAAATTTAATGTCCTTGTAGTTTTTGAGGGCAAAGTTTTTTCTTCTGTTGCAAATGCTTTTATCCCTTTCTGCCTGAATGCAAACATGGGATTAGGATTAATGGACTTCTTATCCTTGGCAAATTACCTTTAATTTTGACAATCAACTAGAAATAGTGGAATGAAATAGTAGGTTGTTCCAAGCAAACCATGATGGTTTGGGCTCTGTTTAATCCAGTGTCAAGCCCCTGCAGAGCTGCAGCAAGCTGCAATCCTCCTTGTCCTGCCTACACTGAGTTGGGCTGATTCTGCTTTTACTTGTCAGCAAACTTCAGACAGAAAGATGGGGGTGAAATGAGATGAACACAGGAATTCAATATAATCTTGTATACATTGCAGGTAAAAAATTATCTTTCCCTGCTGTCTGCTGAGCATATCAGTCTGCTGGCTGTGAAATGTGGGGTTGTCTCAGCTGAGTCAGCAGGTTGGGGTTCCTTGATGGGCAGCTGTGCCCCACTGAGCAGGGCTGTTCAGCCACTCCTTGTCTGTGCACTCCTTGTCCTTGCTGTCTATGAAGATATTTCCCCATGAATTGTGTTCATAGATCAAAGAAGGTAGGATGTTGACACAGCTCTTGGCAGAGGCATTCATCTACTCATGTGATGTTCCACTTCACTAAATTAATTTCCTTTCCAGTTTTCAGAGTTGTTAAGTGTCGTGTAAGCAAATCTTTTAAACAACTTGTAAGAATTTCTTTGGTATGGCTTGTAATATTGGTATTCTGGTTTGCAAGGGTCACAAAACACTTGTATTCATTCACCTTTTATTTCTCTGACTTCAGCCTAACAGAGGGACAAAAAGACCCCGCGATGAAGAGGAAGAGGAAATCAAAGCACGTCGGAAACAAGCCAGTGCCCGGGAGCATGGTCGCCATAGGGAAGAGGAGTCTGCTGCCCTGGAGGAAACTGATGATGAGAAGAAGAAACTCCTTCAGATAATTGAGAGGGATGGAGAAGAGGAAGATGAGGAAGTAAGTCCTCTGGGAAAGGAGAGGCAGTGGAAATAACCAAACACCAAACCCCTTCTCTGTGATTTCCATTTCTTACCATGTAGGTGGTGAGACTTAATGTGATCTTCCTGTGCTTGTACAGCTTCAGTTTGTGGGTTTGCTTTCCTGCCCTGCGGGGTGTTCATTAATTTCATATTTCTCAAATTTGTCAGCTGAAGATTCAAATCGGGGGCAAAAGCGAGAGGGCTTTCAAGTCTAACCTCTGTTTGGTCTGAGAATACCCAAATCACCTTCTAAAGTATATTTTTAGGAAACAGTTTCTGTGTTCTAACCAATTTCCTGACGATTGTTCTCATCAGTACCCCCAACCATGCAGCTTCTCCCCCTCTTTGTAGCTGTGCAGCAGCAGCAGCAGCAAATAAACAAACATTCTTCTGTACAAGAAAGGTCTTGGGTCAGAGGAGGGGGGTGGCAGCTGTCAAGGGTAAATGATTTCAAGCCTTGGAGACAGAAATCCAATGCTGCATTGGCCTTTCTGCCAAGGGCCAGGGAAAAGATCACTTTATAAATGTGACACATGGATTGGTATAAATCTAGAAGATACTTCCTTCCTGCTGCCCATGTCCTGTTTGATAAAAAAACCAAGTGATGTTCACCACTACAGAATCATGTAGCTTTGTAAAATATCATTGTCCTTTGTATACAGCATTGCCAACATCCGTCTTTGAGAATCTCCCTCGTGTTTTTGATGTTGAGCTATTGCCATGACAGTTGTGGCTGATAGCAGAGGAAGATAATGCAGGATTTCTGTAGCATTTCAGCTCCAGGGAGGATGGATCGAAAGAAGAATTCTCCTGACTGGCTAGAGTCTTACGGATTCCTGCAGTGTGCCAGTCCCTCATCTTTGTCAAGTGGAGTCCTCCCAGCCAGACTTTTTAAAAGCTGAAAGTCCAGTCTTTCTTTAGAACTCAAATATCTTGTTTATTACTTTGGACTGCAGTTAATATAAGTGCCATTAAAATGTGCTTTGTCCCAGTAAATTTGATGGGAAGAAGCTAATCTGTAGGACACTGCAATACTGAATGCAAATTCAATACAAGATATAAAGCAGATCCTAATGGAGATATTGTGGTGATATGTGTTAGAGGAAGCAAAGAATCAAAGGGAACACAGAGCAAAGCGGTGTCAGCATGTGTGGGTTGAAATCCCACTGCAAGAAGAATGTGCTTTGGGCACTGTAGTATTGATTGGCTGAATGGGGTGGTGACATGAGTGGGATGGCAATGAGACAGGATGGGCAAAGGAACGAAGGAAATCCAATAATAACTGAAGGCTGGGGCTGGTGTTGTTACTGTAATGGAGTTTGCTGAAGAAATGGAGGTTTTCTCTCTCATACCAGATTGCTTCTTAGAGTCACTGACCAAAGAATCTGCAACACCAGCAGTACCTCTTGACTTAATACTGAGCAGGGGATGGGGACAAAACTTGGCTTAAGATGAGAGGGTGTCTGTTTTTTGTTTTGAGAGCTTCTCCTAAATAGTGGTTGTAAAACAGTCAAACAGAGGAGAGGGAAGAGGTTACACAGAGAAATCTATATCATCAATTTTTTAATAAAAGAAGTGCATTAAAATCATAAACTAAGGAAAATGTTTGTAGGTGTTAGGGAGGCAGCTGAGGTTGCATTGCTGCTGTACAGTAAATATACAACTCCAGCTGAGAAACACCTTCAGAGCATTTACAAAATAAAGAGAAAATACTAGACTAGAATATTGATTTATTTCTTTCTTTAGGAAAGGTTTTAAGATAGCAGTGAAAGCTTATCCAAGTGAGGAAAATGCGGAAGAACATAAATTCAGGGCAGTTAAATGTAGACTTACAAAAAGCAATAGCACAAGGGACTTCTGCAGAGAAGCTCTCTGTGGGTAGAGGCTGTGAGTGCAGGGTTGCTCTATGTCAGAAGGAAAAAAGCATCAATATGTACTGTTGGTGCTATATAATATATATAATAACAGTTATATGTTATAACAGGTGTAAAAGAGCAGCTCGAGGTCTGAGCTGGAGTGGGTAGTGATGGTGTGTGAGGTGTTTGGCAGCTCTCTGCAGTGAGATTCCAGAGCTGGCTGGAATTCCGAGGGCCCTGGGCCTGGCTGCAGTCCCACCACATTGCTGATATTTCTCCAGCCATCCAAAGCTCACTTTCCTGCCTTTTCTGATTTGGTCAGGAGGAACCTTTGGATGAAAGTTCAGTGAAGAAGATGATTCTTACCTTTGAGAAGAGATCCTACAAAAACCAGGAGCTGAGGATCAAGTTTCCTGATAATCCAGAGAAGTAAGACTATGCTTAACATTTTCCTTTGATTTTAGGTGTAAGCCTAAATCAATTGCTGGAATATAGAGATGTTTTCAGTTACATAAGGCTTATGTAACACCAGTTATTGCCTTGTAGTTCTTCTAAATATTATTTGAAACTGACTTTGTTAATTAAAAATGGCTTTGTTGAGACTCTGGTGGGGCCAGTATATGGCTGGCAGCACACAAACCGTCATAAGCAATAATTAAAGGTTTCATCTCATCATTTGTTGTGAGGGTATGTGCTTGCATACCAGCCAGAGGTCTTTGTGGGGAGGAAATAATTTTGTGTTACTCAGTGCTGTGGTGAGCAGAATGGCTGGATGGGTGCAGAAAGCCAGATGTGGTGTTCATGCTCTAGAAGCCTCTTCCTCCCTTCAAGGTGTTCTGTTATTCACATTAAAGGGATTTCTTCCTACACTTCAATACCATTATTTTTTGTCTAATTTGCTATCCTTTCCCTTACCCAGGTAATTTTTATGGACCTCATTCAACCCACATACTAATATTTGCTAGCTAGGGAAGGTGCAGCACTCTGTAGAATTTATTTTATAAGCAGGTTTTTTCATGTGTGGCTGCAGCATCTTGATTTTAATTTTTTCTTGAAATTCTAGAACTGAATTACAGAATTGGAACAAATCTGCTTATTTACTCTCTGTAAGTTATACAGTAAAAATGTTTATGGTGCTGCAGGATTAAACTTCAAGGGGCAGGTGTAGTACAGGGAGAATAGAAATGCCGATGCCATGTGCACCTGAGGTGACAAGTCCTACCTGGTGTCTCCTGGAAGGTAGTGGTCTCTTCTTGCCTTTTTATTACCCTTTTTTGTCTTGCCTCAGGTTTATGGAGTCGGAACTGGATTTAAATGACATCATTCAGGAAATGCACGTGATCGCGACAATGCCCGGCCTGTATCACCTGCTGGTGGAGCTGAATGCTGTGCAGTCTCTGCTTGGGCTGCTGGGACATGACAATACAGATATCCTTCAGTTGTTAAAGCAGCTCTCATGGGAGAGGCTTTCTACTGACTTTTCTGTAATCTCTCATATCCTCTTTCCCAGGCTCCTGTAGACATTTTTCTCCTCTTCCCACCACACTGAATTTATGTGTTGTTTTTTTTGTTTTTTCCCAAGGAAAGCCCTCTTTGTTCAAGTAATATTGATTCTGAATTTTTTTCAGTGTTGTTATTTTCCTTTCTTGTTTTATAACCCTTTCATCTAGTTTTGTGTGGCAGTGTTAGAGTGTGAGCAGATGAGCAGCAGAGGAGAAGTGAAGGCCTTGGGCTTAGCCATGATAATCTCAGACTGTGCAAACTTTGTTTTACCCCTTCTTGCTGAGCTGAGCTGTCAGTCTGTCAGCTGTTGGTCATGGATTAGCTCACCACATGCTTCACTTTGGTTTGTAAATGTGCCCTCTTCATGTGCCCATACCTTTAGTTTAGTGCGCACAGAGCTCAAGGCTATGGGTGGCTCCTCTGGTTAAGTACATATCCAGAGACAATTCCATTTCCATTCTCAGTGGGGTCCAGTGTCACTGACCCTGATCCTTCTGTACACCTGGTTCTTGTACCTCTGAACCTCTGAGGGCATCTGGGAAAGAGTTTCCCATTTGGTAATGTTGATCAAAAACAGTGCCATTTTTTGAGTATCCTGGTGCCTTGATGCTTAGCTATCAGCTGGGAACTGGCACTATGCCCAGCTCCCCACTGTGCAGCCTGTAAAAGCAGACCTCAGCCCACTTTGCTTGTAAAATATTCTACAGCAGATTAATTTGAAAATTTGTTACATGACTTAGGAGATTGGTGTGTCTGTGTCCTGAAAATATCAGTGAGTGGAGAGAGCAGTGAAGCCCCATGGAAAGGGCACTGGGTGTCGACTTGGGACTCAGGCAGTCCTTTTTCCATTTTTATTGATCCATGGCCTTAGGAAGGTAATTTATTCTTTGCTTCTTTATGTATAAAACAGGAGATAACACTTACCAGCTTTCCTGAGGTGTTTTGGAATATACAATGTGAAAAGGCCTGTTAGTGCTGCATGTTGTAGTCTGATGCACAGATCTTGGTTTTCTTTTTTAGCACTTTTCTTTATAGCACCTTCTATTGAGAATTCATAATTCATTCTTTCTAAATGGGTGCAGTGATCAGAAGCTAAAACCAAAACATAAATATTTTATTGCATGCCAATTCATATTAGAGAGCACTGCTTATGTGTTTGGGTTTTTTGACTTGCATCGGGTAGAACCTTGATGTGGTGAATGCTGTTCCCTGCAAAACAGTAAAGCCCACAGCTTCCCTTATCCAAGATCTGTGAGGAAATGGCTCTCAAATAGCTGTTAACAATTTATGTTGTACAGGGAGAAGCTCCTCCCATGCAAATCCAATTTCGTGGTTACTGTAGTTTAATTATTTATTTTATACCAGACACCACAGACTTGTTTGTACTGTGCTCTTTTATACTGAATTTCTCATTCATAGGGAAAAAAGGAACAGTGGGAATATTGACTGGGATAGCAGAGCTATTTTCCAGACAAAGTGTGCCAGGGTACAGCTTGCTTTGTCCTGTCAGCCATGGAAAGCTTTGTGCTGGGGTCACTGCTGCTGTCAAAGACTTGTCAGAGTTTCCACAGTGAACTCTTTTTATTTGGCTTGCAACTTGCCTGTCACTGAGTTTACAGGTAGGAATTTGGCCTGAGAACTGCAGTTTTGGGAAAAGTATATTTCTTGTTATAAAACTGCTGAAGTGTTTTGAGCTCCATTGGAAGCAGAGACTGCTGCTGCTCACATACAGGGTAGAAGCACTATTAAAGTGAAGCATCTAGACATAAAACTGAATTGATACAGCTCAGGTTTTCTAATGATATTTTGTTAAAACAAATGGGAAAATATTTTTTAAAATGAGTTCTTCAAGGAGAGAACTAAACAAATGGCTCTTCAGATGTGATTTAAATGTGGTGTCTTGAGGGACTAATGCAAGGAGACAAAAGCAGTGTCCAGGGGGAACAAATAATCTGCTGAATGATTCATACAGTTTTACACAAAACATGTGAATGAAAGATGATCACCAACAAGATTTTATTAATGAAAGACATGAACGCTTCAAGCGAGGCTTTGCTTTACCGTCTCCTAAATTTTATAGGACAGCTGATACTCTCACTGCAAGCCTCAGCAGAAGCTTCTCAGACAGGAATGCTCTGCATGATGAACTCTGCTGAGTTCTTTGCTGTGCACTCTCAAAAGAACCTGGTTCAGTTATCTTTTGTAGCACCCAGGAGACAGCAGAAATCTTCAACTGATTCCTCCCTGAGCTTTCTCAGCCATAAGCTGATGAAATGCCATTCCCTCAATTTGTCTTTGTCCATTATGTATTAACCCCCAGACCACCTTAGTGGTCCTCTGCCTTCCCAAGCCCACTATGTCAAGGTCTCTCTTTTATTGTAAGTTGCCCTGTGAGTGCCAAAGAGAAGACAAGAATTCCTTCTGTTGACTTGCTGGTTTTGCTCTTGCTGGTGCAGTGCAGTGTGTGATTTGCCTTTGTCACTGCAGTGGCACTCTGCTGAGGTGACACTTGGCTGAAGTGACACCCTGGTGACTTGTCTGCAGCTTGTCCAGCAGAAGGTCCAGGCTTTCTCTTGCAGAGCTCACCTCTCCAGCCAGCCCCAGCACACGGCTGAACTTTGCTAGGAAAAGACAGATGAAAATACTTTTCCTGTTGCTGCTTGTGTGTCTGAGCAAGTGCACAAATAGGAGACCTGGGAGCTGGTTTGTCAGCCTGGGCACTTGAGAGAGATCCATCACAGAGTGGTTATTTAGGACATGCAGAAAACCACGTCTCTTGCTCTGCCCCTGGGACGAAGGCAGGATTGATCAGTGTGTCTGAGAGAATAGGGAAGTGGGTCTAATGAGCTGGAATACGTCTTGTCGTACAAGGGAGCTGTGCAGCAGGCAGGGGAGCTGTGTGTTATGCAGCCCAGAGTTAATGAGTGAAAATTGGGCTGGCAGAAGCTCTGCTGTTCCTGTGAGGGCTGTGGTTTGAGGAGTGTGCTGCCCTAATTGGGCTGGGCAGAGGGGGGTGATGCTCCTGCTGCCGGCGGTGCCCTCGTTAGGGGGGTGTGTGTATCGGGTTAGCAGGGCTATCACTGAGAGCAGAATACCCAAATCACATTATTATAACTCATTTCTCTTTGCTTGTGTTTAGTCTTGACAATGCAAAACGGTGCCTCATTAGACCAACTCCAGCATGTTTGATTTGAAAAAAATAAGTAACTACCATGAAGAAACAGTAAAATTGCCTGATACAGCAAGCACAGAATCACATTTTTTTTTATCATTCCTAATTGTTCAGATTCCCTAATTTTAGTGCTTGTGGGGCAGGTCTGCTGCAGTAGTCTGTGTGCTCTTGTGTCTGGTATCCTGTGCCCTGCTGCTGTGATTGTAATGCATTGTATCACCTCGCTGGTAATGTATTGCTAGTTGCTTTGGTGTCCTGTCATGAACACACTGGCCTAAGAGCCATCTGCTATTGATACTAAATGTGTTTGCCTCCCTGTTAGTTATCCTTAACACCCAGCACATGTTTCCATAGCTGTGGTTGACTTGCTGCAAGAGCTGACTGATATTGATACTCTCCATGAGAGTGAAGAAGGAGCTGAAGTCCTCATTGATGCTCTTGTAAGTAGGAAACCCCAGATTATTTCAGTGCCTCAACATCTGCCTCAGCCCAGCAATAAGCACTGACCCACACTGCCTTCTGCAGTTCTGGGTGTCTTTGCTGCCAACATCATGATGGAGATAGCCAGCAGAAGCCAGTTCTGAACCTGAGACCACAATGGCTGTTTTTGATGAAATGCTAGAGTTTGGGGAGTGGGTGGTTGCACCATTTGCACGTTGTTGCACCATTTCTTTTTTGGAAGGAACACTGTCATATTGCAAAATTTGTGTGGGCTGGGAGATTTTTTGGTGCAGGGAGGGAGAATGAAGTAATAATATTTATGACTTGGACAGTGTCCCATTGAAAACAGGAGCTTTGTTTGCATTTCCCTTCTCTTTTGTGGAAAAGGGTGACCTGGGCTCACTCATGGAGAACTAAAGTTTGTGGCAGGAACTGTTATCCAAAGGACAGTGATGCCTCTGTGATGTTTCAGTCTCACCTCTTGCACAGGAGACTGGTTGTCTTCTACCCAGTAACTCTTGTTTCAGGCCCAAAAATCTGGGCTTGAACTGGGGCATCTGTTGGTGTGATTTTTTCTTAACAAGAAGTAAAAACTTGAAAGTTTTCATGTAGAAGAGCAAATGAACTTTAAAGGGTGGAGGAGGGTCCAGAGGTTAAGGGTCCCTTTTGGCACAGAGAGTGAACCAACCCAGAAAGTTACCTAGTTGGGTAGGATATGCATTTGTTGGTATTAAGTGTTTTCTGCACTGTGAACCCTCTGAGTGCCTCTTGGCCTCTATGGGGGTGAAGTTTCCCTTTTCCTGGTGTTTGTGCTGGATGCCTCCTGCTCTCTGGCTGAAGAATGGGGATACCAAACTCTCCAGAGAGGTGATGGCCAGCCAAACATGAGTTTTACAGGTCTGTCCTACCTTGGAGCTGGTGAATTGGCTGCCTTTGAGGTTTACTGTGGCTGTGCCTGGTTCTGTAACTATTATGTTGAATTTGGAAGACAGGGAATTACAAGTTTTCTTTTGTTTGCTTTGTTTGGCTGCTCTGTTTTCTCCTACAATCCTTCTTGTCCAGTCACTATAATGTTACCATCCAAAGGTTAATGACAGTGCCCAGAGCCCAGTTCATCCAGCTGGCCTCTGGGCTGTTGTTAATTACTCTGCCTTGGTGGGGAGATTGCTTGGTGAATGAAATGGGAGAGAGGAGCTGCTAGAGAAGATGTTTTCTATAAAATATGTGGAGAGGTAGTAAATCAAGTGAAGTTCTTTCTCTGTTTTCATTGTCACCAGCTCACTGATAATAGCCTTGTTTAGAGGTTTCATTGTCCTGCTTGAAAGAAGCAGGTCACGACTATCTTGGGAGAAATGTTTAGATATCTGCTTTTTAGATTACTTTTTTTTTAAAGAAAGTAGGTAAAAGGTTGTACAGTATCTGAAGATCGTTGCATTGTTTTCTGCAGCAGCCCGTGTATGTGTTTTTTCCACATATTTACTGGGCCCAAAACTGGTTAAGAGTGTTTGAATTGGTAATATTTTGTTTAGCTGTTCCAAGCTCATGTCCACAATGGAAAGTTTGCCAGAATCAAGCTGGACTCTTTCCAATTCCAGTTTTAAAGGCATATTTCAGGTGTGAGCTCCGTGATTCAGGGAGTCCCCCCTGCCTGTCTGGTTTTCCTTAACTCACTGAAGTCAACTTGGTACAGTCATCCTGAGAGGATTTAACTGCAGGACTTCAGATGGTGATGGTTCAACTCTTGGGTTTGGATCTGTGGGTGTGAGCATTGTTCTGTCAGCTTTTTGTATTAGGTGCAAGGTCCAGCAGCAATGTGGGCAGGCAGCAGTGACCAGCTGGGAGCAGAGCCTTTCACAGAGATGACAGTTCTCCTGTCTGCAGTGGTTTGTGAGCTTCATGCTTCAGAATTCTGTGGGATTATAAATCTGGTTGGTTCAGGAAATAAGAGTGTGACAAGGTGCATGTTTATCTCCTGATGCTTTTCTGTTTAATCTGAAACACAAAACTTGTTTCATTAATTAGGAAAAACATAGTAACAGATTTACGATGATTCCTTTGCTTTCTCTGAGATTTTACAGCAGGGTTGTTCGTGTCTTCTGATCATGTCTGGCAGGGTGTTTCCTTCATCTTCTTTTCAGTCTTGTTTCTTATCTTTTTATCTTTCCCATGACCCTGGGGATTTAGGTGGAGGGTCAGGTTGTGGCCTTGTTGGTCCAGAATTTAGAGCGCCTGGATGAAAGTGTGAAAGAGGAGGCTGATGGTGTCCACAACACCCTGGGTAAGTGGCTGCTGCACAACCCCTTGCTCCTTTCTGTGGTTTGGACCAAGGGGTGTGAGTTATCCCTTCCTTTCCTTCCTCCTCCTTTTCCCTTGGAATGCCAGCACTGCAGTACAGGATCTGGTATAGCTTTTATTCAAGCACAGCTTGGAATCACTCGTCCTTGGAACCAGAGTTTGTCCTTTGTCCCTGCATGAAAGGTGCCACTTCCCAATCCAGTTGTGTTTGGAGGTGCAGATACATGGATCACTGCACTACACCAGAGGCAATCACAGAACTGTTTAGGTTGGTAAAGCTCTCTAAGATCACTGAATCCAGTTATTAACCCAGCACTGCCAAGGCCACCACTGAACTGTGTCCCAAAGTGCCACATCTACACAGCTTTTAAAAACCTCCAGGAAGGGACTCCACTGTCCACGTATTTATTATGAACATATCTGTGAGCTATACTTTGTTTCTGTCTTGACAATATATTTAACTTTCAGGTAGTGAAACATTTGCAGTTCCTGGAAGGACATAACTGCCCCTGCTCCCTGATCTTTGCACAGCACAGAACCATAGCAGGGTGGTGCCACTGCTGGCAGTCAGACCATCACCCACTCCTTGCAGTCCTTCAGGATTGTAATTTCCTAGGACTGTAAGAATGAGAGAGACTGGAAACATGAAATTTGTAATTTTTGGTGGGGAAAACCATCTGTTTTCTGTGTCTTTCTTCCCAGGAATAGTGGAGAACATGGCAGAGTTCCGGCCGGAGATGTGCACAGAGGCTGCACAGCAGGGCCTCATGCAGTGGCTGCTGAAGAGGCTGAAGGTGAGCTGGTTTCTCACTTTCCTTCTACAGACCAGCTAGCACAAAAACTAGGTTAAGAAAAGCCAGTTGTGCTTGTGTATGTTGTAACAGCTCAGTTAAGGACAAAAAGTTATAGTTCAGAGTCTATGTCCTCAGCAGTTTTAGTTTAAAGAGACACACTTTGGTCTTGTCTTTAGAAATGGAAACAATCAATAGAAATTGTCTCTTTTATCTTTTCATATGATTCATATATGTTGGATTTCCATGTATGAGATCTGTAGGATTATAAAGGCTGACCAGTGAGAGGGGACACTAATATTAACCATTTAATGGCCTTTGCTTTCCATGTTTCTAACACTTTTTTGAGTTTTAACTGATGTCTGTGTTTAAATGCTGCTGGGGGCAGCTTTTGCTTTGAACTCAACTAATTGCTTTTTAAATTAAAAGCTGCTTTTCATATGCTGCATCCTTTGACAGTGAGTTACAGACTTTAACTGTGTCTTGTGTGAAAAGACCCCTAAACATTCACTGGAAAATACTGTAGAAAAAGAATGGATAGTTCAGCCCTCTCACAGAAATAGTGAAGGAAATACAGCAAAGAAATTCTGGCTGTTCTCTAACCTGTCAGGCATTAGTACTTCCCTACTTAAATGATTAGAAAGCCTCTGAAATTCCAGAAATTCTCCATCAGCTGTGTAAGTGCAGGTACCCCTCTGTGCATTTCACATCCTTGTTAGCAGAAGTTATCTGTAATTTCTCACTACAGGTAGTAACATAATTATGTCTTTTACTTAAAAAGAAAAAGTGAAGTTAATTTTAGTCTTGGCAGGTAGGTACTGCTGCCTGCCTTGGAATTGCTATGGCAGCTGAAAGGCTGAGAAATTTGGGAAAGCAAAATAATCCTGAGTAGGATTCCCCTGCTTGGTGCCATAGGATATGAATGCTCAACGGCATTCCAAGCTTGTGCAGGGTGTCTGTTGTGTTCCCTGTCTGTATTATGCCTGGATTTGGGATGTGGGATCAGGCAGGGCTTTTTCTTACCTGTACAGGGTTATGGGAAGCTAATGAACCCCTCTCCAGGTGTGTTGGCTCTTAGCAGCACATGGTCTTGAATCTCTAGCCCTGAGAGATGTGTTTGTGACTAACCCAGGATCTCAGCAGCTGTGTAGAGATACCATGGAATGTCTGTGGGATAAGTTTAAGATCAGGGTTCTGTCTGGGCAGTGATGAGGACATCTGGCACACAGCACAGGACATGAATTTCTGTTTCCTGACAACATTTCAGGTCTTATAATTGTATTGTGACTGTCAGAGCTGCCTCAGAAAGCTCAGGTGGAGAGCTCATAGCTCCTTTCTGCAAACACAAGCAGGGTTTGATGATGTGTGCAGTCTTGGGAGATCAGGATTTGCAGGGCAGCAGTTGGTCACCCCATGGCAGAAGCTGGCAGGGCTGTACAGCACTGAGCACCTTCCCCTCTCCTGCATGGTCTGCCTGGAGGTGTCACCTGGCTGCTGTAAATACTGTCCTCTGCAGAGTTCATTTGGAATGAAAAGCTTCATTAAAAGTCAATACTTGTTGGTGTTTGGGGTCCTCCTGCTTTCCATGTTTCTGTGTGTTGCATGGTGCTTGCACACCGTGCTCTGTTCCCTGGCAGCACGGTGGGAGATTGGAGATGCTGCAGGGGGTTGTGTGTTTGGGGTGACAAATGTTATATTTTAAGCCTAGGACTTCTGCTTTTTTCCTTCTTGAACAGTGGAGTATAAATAGCTGGTAACTGATGATTTTTAAACTTGTTTTATTTTATGAATCTCAGTAAAACAGGTTGCATTATTATCTGATTGGTTAATGTTCAGTCTGTTTCTGTAGATGAAGCAGCTTTGGCAGCATGCAAGAACATTGGATCCAATTCAGAATCCACTCTAGGGATTTTTTTGGGGATTCAAATTCAGCATTTTTGTTTCATTATGACTTCTTTAGCATATTTGAGGATGGAAGGAATATCTGAAATGGAAGTTATGTGATTGTGCAGGCAAAACCCATCTCATTTTCTTTTGACTGTGACACTCTGATCCTCTCAGGAAACTCTGGCAGTTACTATATAATGTTATTGTGATGTATGTTCTGAAATTCTGGTTTTGCTGACAGGCACGGACTTCCAGAACAGAGATAAGTGCCATGCACGCACATAACATTGTGGAAAATATATCATAGGAAAGAGATTCTGTGTGGCAAACAACTGGAAACTGTGCTTGGGGGTTTTGAGCCAACTTGGCCAAACCTACTGATGTAGGGCCATGTGAAGGATCACAGTGGAGCTTCTGCATGTGTGCATGAGCCCACATGTACCTCCCATCATTCCTGAATCAGAATTGTTACTGTTCTGTCACTGAGGAAAACTGCAGAATTACTGTTCTGTTTTATTTTAAAAGCTGCTCATACATTTGGTGATTTGATTAATATGTTCTTCAAATCAGTGAGATGCTGAGGGCCGTGCCCTGATGGGTCTCTTTTTCCTTCCCCCACAGGCTAAGATGCCTTTTGATGCCAACAAGCTGTACTGCAGTGAGGTGCTGGCAATTCTGCTCCAGAATAATGATGGTGAGCCATACCTGCCATATCTCTGTCAGTGAGGGCAGAATCCAGGCTTCTCTCAGATCACAGCAGCCCTTTTCTGCCTCCAGCTCCCCTTTGCTGGCTTAACTCTCCTCCATGTGCTCCCTCGCCTCCACCCTCTCTTTCTCTGCAGCTTTTGTGCTCTGTCAAGCTGTATTGATTTTGTTTGCTGATGTATCAGTGTTAGATGGCTGTAAAATCTGACAGTTAGCTTCATTTTTCTCTCTCTTTTCCCCCTTCCCCCCACCTCCGTCTAGACAACAGAGAATTGCTTGGGGAGCTGGATGGGATCGATGTGCTGCTTCAGCAGTTATCTGTGAGTAATTCCCACATGCCTCCTCTTCCCTCGGGAGACTGCTGGGCTGGGTGGGAGGAGTGGAAAATATCTGGGGTGCAGGTGCTGCCCTAGCAGTGCTTCATATTGGGTGAGGCATAGTCCTCAAATACCTTCCATGTCATCCATGGTCAGTGAGATGAATCCCTTTGGTAAAGATGTTAATGCTGACGTACACGGAAGTTAAATTATTACATTATAATTTCATGGCAAGTTGGTGGTGGGCAGGGTTTGGAATTGGTCCATCTTCAGCATGCTCCACTCCAAGCACAGGGCTGCCTGTGTTTGAGCTGGCTGAAGGTAGTGTGTTCATAGCTCACCTATATTTCTTCAGGCAGTGTTGCCTGCAGCACCCTCAGGTATGAATTGTGTAGGAATCTCTGGTAATCAGCTTATCCACATACTTAATTTGCCCTTCCCCTTGCAGGCCCTGTGTATTATCCTTTAAATCCTGCACCAGGCTGCTGCACATTTGTGGGTGCACAGTCAGGGCAGCAAACTGCAGCACTACAGAGGATGCAGCAGTGACCTGTGTGGTCACTTGCTGACACCTGTCAGGTGCTGGAGCTTTTGGGTGCAAACTCTTCACATGTGTTCTGCAATAGCACAGCCCGACATTTGGGGATAATTTTGCTTTCTTTGTCATTCAGGTGTTTAAGCGTCACAATCCAAGTACAGCAGAGGAACAGGAAATGATGGAGAACCTGTTTGACTCCCTTTGCTCCTGCCTAATGCTCAGCTCCAACCGTGATCGCTTCCTGAAGGGTGAGGGTCTGCAGCTGATGAACCTGATGCTCAGGTACCTCATTAGCATTGTGATTTCCTTCCTGCTTTTGATGTGCCAACACATGTTCTGGCTAGATATTTGTGGCTGTATTTTAAAACTTCAGTGTTAGTATATTTGTATGTCTTCTCTTTCTTCAGCAGGTAAGTAAGTTGGACTTTCACAGACATGGAATCTCCACTCTTTGTCTTTAATTTTATTTCCTGAGTACTGAGGTTGCCACAGTGGCTGCTGGAAAGTGGCAGATCTTTCATCTGGGTGTCTGCCACAGAGAATGCTGTAGGTCAGGTAAACCCTCTAAGGATTTAAATGACCTCCATGAGGGCAGGAGAGGACCTTTGGATGTCTCTAGGGAAAACATTTTTCCTTTTGTACCCCAGTTCGGTCTCCACTGTGCTGTGTAGCCTCTGAGCTGCTGAATTTTTGTGGATGCTGATAAAAAAATTACTTTTGTGAATGGGGCATAAGTTTGCATTTCTTGTGCTGTGTTTTGTCACACCCTGAACCTCTGGGGTTTCTCTGCTCTCTCTTCACTTTGCCTTGCTGCCTGGCACTGAGTTGTGTCTGCTGGGCTGTCTGGCTCCCCAGAGCTGCGGGAGGGCACAGCGGGCTCTGTCTGGCTGTCCCCAGAGTGCCAGGCTGTGTGCTGGCGGGTTAGCAAGCACCAGCCAGGAATGCTGAGCTCCTGCAGCTCAGGGCTGGGGAATGTGCAGCAGCAGGGAACCGAATAAATAACCCAACGTGGATTATTCAAATAGGAACACTGGGTTTTCTTGAGGCTAATTAAGGAAAAGCTCCAAAACTAAGAACGGGAGGGAGGCCTCCCTCTGCCTGGAGTCCTAAGCTGCTAAACCAGCCTTGCAGAACTAATTAGTTGGAGTTCTTGTGCCATGTGGGTGGGATTCAGTGTTTGGATTTTTAAGAGCTTTTTACCCATTTTTTGACTCTACTGTTTAGCACTCTCTGCACCAGGATCCCAGCTGGAAAATTATGACAAGAGGAAAATTTATCTTTGGCTGCATTTTGCCCCCCACAGTAGTTGCAAAGGGGTTGGGAGGGACAGAGTGTGATGGATCTGTCAGCAGCAACTCTGTCTGGTGGACAGAGCTTCCAAGGCCTCAATCTGTGGATTCTGCAGTTTGAGTGGAATTGGTAAAGTGACAGTGGAAAAAATCTAACAATTCACAGAATTTGTTCTAGAAGCTTCTGTCACTACTGTCCACAGGCATGTACCGACAGCTGATTATTTTATATTTTTTTAAACTCTTGTAATCCACTTCTAGTGCTTAGAAGCTCTCACAGGTGCTCAGTTTTTCTTGGACAGAGCAGGTGAGGTGACCACAATCTGTTGTTGTAAATAGGTGGTGAATGTGGATAGTTGTGATCTGGAGCTGTTCATCTGTATCTTCTTGATACCTTCATGATAAACAGCAGAGAGCAGACATGCCATTCAGTTGTGATTGACCACCTTGCCCACAAACAAGGCAGAGTATTTTTCTCTCTTGTTGGTGTCCTCTGAAGGCCAGGGGCAGAGATTTGTTATTTTTTGGTTTTACTTTGGAGGTGGTTAATCACTGTACCACAGCCTGTGCAGATGAAAGAACAAATAGGCAAAGTTGAAAGTGTATTGACATGATGTGAGATAGATAAGCTGTGTGAGAATAAAGATATCAGGCTTGAATCTCCATTACTGTCGTAGGGAACACAGCATTCTGTGTCTGGTGCTGCCCGATCCATCCAGCCAAGTCGTTCCGTTATTGATGGTTGTGCACACAGACCTGCAGAGAGCTGCAGCAGCTTTCGATGAGTATTTAATGTGCTCATGATATTCCTACAGATAGTCATGAGAACAGGATGGTTTCTGTTGTGCTGAGCATTAAAATGTGTGGCCAACAGCAAAAGGCAATGTTGTATCATGTGAACTTCTCCAGGTTTATGGGGGGTGAGTGGTGATGCCTGAGAATGAGCCCAATGTGGCTGATGTGCCTTATGTGCATGTCCATGGCCAGACGGGTCCTTGACTCGTGCTGTGATCTGGGACTTGCAGTTGGCCCTGAAGAATTGTGGCTTCACCAAGCAGGTACATGGGAGGTGAGCAGAGGGTCTGGGAGAAGAGCAGGTCGAGAGGGATGAAGCTGGTGACAGCAGGAGTGAAGGAGGGAGTTTGGAAGCAAAATGAGAGCAGGGCTCTATATAATTATTTAACTTACATCTCTGCGCCAAGGGAGGCTTGTTTATTTTATGTCACATGTTTATCAAAACCAAGGTAGTAGCCACCAGCAGAAAGTCAAGAAATGTCCCTTAGAATTAAACTGAATTTTCTTTTCAGGTCAGGAAGTACTTCTTAGTGCTCAGTCCCTCAGTCTTGCCTTAGTAACCTAACTGCAGTTTAGCCAAAAGAGAGGAGAACAGGCTTGTCCTGACAGCTCCCTGGTGCACCCTGACAGGCAGCTTACTGCTTTGGCTGTAGAGCTGTGTTGGGTTTGTGCTGCTCCCGGGGGATGTGTCAGGGAGATTCTCTGTTGCTCAGGGAAAATGATGTGTGGCTTTCCCAGCTATGAACTGAGGAGCATGTGTATGCACAGAGACAAACACAGCCCAGGGAGCTCACAGGGACCTGCGTCACTTGGGCCACAAAATGTTCTGTCCTTGCAGCTATGCTGTGACTTTCCTTGACCCTCAATAAAAGCTTTTGTCTCCTGTACAGCAAAACAAAACAACTCTATATAGCTCCCTGAAGCTTTTCTGAAGCTATTTCAGGATATATTTTTTTATGATTATTAAAATATTTTTATGTTTTCTTGTCCTGCTGTTCCTAATGACCCCTGGAAACATAAGCTGTCTCTTTACTAAATCTTCTGGTTAATTAAACGGAACCATTTTATGCACACTTTCCCAGGAAATCTACTGTTCTGCTTTTACTGGTATTTTGGAAAGTTAAAGGCTATGTTCTGCTAATGTGGAAAGTACAGATAATGTCAGCACCTCTTTTTTTCTTTAATAATAGATGTATCAAAAGAGTTGTCTCAGATGTACAGGTGTTAAAAGGAGGAAAACAATGGTCAGTGAATAAAGTTGTAATTCAGAGTTTCCATGAACACTGAGGCCCCTCCACGTTTGGTGATTCTCACGTTTGCTTGTCTGTGAATTAGTGTTCAGCTAAAAGTTCCCTCAATAAGCACAGATGAGACTAAGATAAACTGCTTGCCCTCTGGCAGAATAAATATTTCAAATAAAATCAACTCCAGACAGTCCAGGCAAGCAGCTATTGATCTCTAAAAGCCTGAACTTAAACCCAATGAATATTCCAGAGCTCAGCCCTGCACAGCCTTCCTAAATGCTGATCAATATGCAATTACTTCCCCTGAAAACATTTCTGGTGTCATCTGGCCTAAGGAGTACTTTATTTTTAGCTCTCTGTAGTGGTGATTTGGGGGTGCCAAACCACCCTCCTGCACAACCCTTGGCTGGTGGGGGGAATTCAGAGTCCAGCTCCACATGCTGTCCTCCCACCACAGGGTCAGAGGTGCCTCTGGCTGCACTGGGCAGGGTCACTTTCTTTCAGGCTGGGATGTTCATATATGGATATTTTAATTTGCCTGTTGTTAGGGGCTCATGAGGTTGGGTCTCTGCAGGGAAGTTTTCCACAACTTTCTGGAGGCTTTCAGGAGCCCCTGCCTGAGGGACATGGGGTCCTGGTGGCTCAGTCTGCAGCTGGGTAGGATCAGAGGAGATTGGCCTGTGCTTGGGGTGAAAGGTGGCGAGGCTTGTGACTGTCCTGTCCTGGAGGGAATGTCCTTCTAGGCTGGCCTTTGGGGACACTGGTGGCTTATGTTCTCCAAGCTCATGTTAGCTTCTACTGATGTTCTCTTGGTCTGGGCTGTATTATTGACCAGTTTTTCGGTTCAGTTTTCCCCTGGATGGATTATAAATTGCTCTGGTTTGGTTTGTGATGTAGAGGACAGCTGGTGATCATTTTCAGGGTGTCCCTGTGTTATTGGTGTGGGTTACCACCATCAGCACCCTGAACTGGCATTAAAGCAGAACAGCCCAGAGTCTGTCTGCCTCCTTCCATTGTGGTTCCTGGTGATGAAGTATCATTATAACTGACCCAGCTATGCTCACCAAATTTACTCCTTTGTTAAATTAAACTATTATTAGATTAAAATCCTGATCTTTGTGGTGTGATAGGATTTGTTTTCTGTATCCAACCCAGCCCCCCCTTCTGTTTTGTGCCAGTGTTTGTAAAGGAGTGGAAAAATATCTTCTTCAGTAGCCAAGAAATAAGAAAATAAAACCGTGACAATAAAATACATAAAATGAAATAAAAATAGGAAATAAAAAGAAATAAAAGACATTAAAAAAGAAATAACCAAGACAGTTTTGAAAAGAGTTACTGTTGATACAGTGTTTTCCTAGAAGAAAAATCTTGCTTTGAGCTTGTACTCAGACTCTTTATCTTGTTCTTGTTGTGTTCCTTTCCCTCGTGTCTTTAAAGTAGGGTGCTCCAAAGCTCCTCATGTACAATTTAATTTTCCTCTTTTCACAGAGAGAAGAAGATTTCCCGCAGCAGTGCCCTGAAGGTGCTGGACCACGCCATGATCGGACCAGAGGGCACAGACAACTGTCACAAGTTTGTGGACATCCTTGGGCTGAGAACCATCTTCCCTCTCTTCATGAAATCACCCAAAAAGATAAAGAAAGTTGGAACAACTGAAAAGGAACACGAAGGTAGGTGTGCTTCCAGATCCTTCTTGTTGCCATGGAGGAGCTGAATGGACAGCCAGTGTCTGAAAAGTACCTGCAGGGAGGAGGGAAGGGCACAGCTCCCATCTTCTCAGGGCTCCCTCTGCAGCTTTCAGGTCTGGGTGTCCAGCCTGCTGCTCCCTGTCACAGCTGGCTGTTGAGGGCACACTTGTCCTACTTGTTTTGGTATCAGCAGCTCCTGGCGATTCCATTTCATGTGCTGTTAATAAGTTATTTTACTCCTGTAGAGTCTGTTGTTTGAAGCTCTTACTCTGATGCAAAACTCTTTTGAAAAGAGTAATGAGGCAACTACAAATGTCACCTCAAAAGCAGTGTTTTCATGGCTCTGAGCACTGAAGTGTGACTGGATGAACATCAGGCATTGCAGAAATAAACTGCATTGCTTTTGAAGTTGTTTTTTTTTTTCCTTTTTATATTTTTAAACTCTCTACCCTGGAAAACTGCTTTAACAGAGACCTGCTCTGCAATAAAACTACAATTACTGTGGAACCTTACACTGAGCTGAGTGGTCAGTCCCTCTTGCTCCTGGTAACAGTGCCTTCCCCATTTTGTTGTTCATGGACTATGCCTTGGAAGAAACTTTAAATACTGCCAGTGATGCTTACGGTTTTGTGCCAGTTCATTGCTCAGCTCAGTTCTACAGAGGGTGAATATTGTCAAAAGCTGAAGAGGTGTGAGTGGGACTCACATATGCCTAGGATCCATCCTGAGCTCCTGCAGCAGCCAAGGGAAAGTGGAAAGAAATAGCAAAAACAAAGGAGCCCAAAACCCAAATCTCCTGCTTTGGGACTGTCCTGGCAGCTCAGGTGGGACTCAGGTGTTCTCCCAAGGCCAGGAGGGAGGTGCTGCCCCTGCAGAGCTCTCTGGGTTCTGGCTTGAGGCACTGGCTGGGACTGAGCAGCTCCTTTCTGTGGCAGAGCTGCTGAGCTGGGGACAGCTGTTTGTCCTCTCTCCTGGGGACATGGAATGGGCAGTGGCATGGCTGGGCATATGTGTGGCAGTGGCTGCTTTCCTGGCACAGGTGGAGAGCAGGGGCTCACCTGTCACCCAACCCCAGAGCAATTCACACACCTGCTGGCAGCTCTGGTCACTTTGTTTGCCTTGTGCTGCTTGTCTTGGGTAGATAATGGTGAGGGGGAAATGCTGTTGTGTGGTCTGGGGGTTCTTCAGTGGACTTGTAGAGATAGGTTTGGTTTCTGTAGGTTATGTAATTAAATTGCAGGTTTATGTAATGAAATACGCAGTTATGCTTCGATGGATTTAGGGGATGTTTTGAAGTTTTCATTTGCAGTGTGAACATGAGGTTTGCTTAATTCTTCTTACTGAAAGAAAGCTTCAGCTTTCTGGGTAGAGATCTGAGTCTGTGGCTCATGCCATTGACTTAATTTTTCAGTTTTAGAAAGTGAGCTAATCTCTGTCTCATCTGCTTCTTCTGGAGACTGCAGTTGATACCTGTGTGCAGTCCTGGCTGCTGTGAGGATTAGTCTGGAAAGCCGTGACAGGGTCAGTTCCTGACTATTTCTGTGATAGCATGAAAAGCCAATCTGGCCTCAGGAAAATGAAGTGATCCATGCAAACAGGCTTTGTATCACACCTCCGTCTCATTATCATGCTGAAGAAATGGCGAACATTAAGATGACTCCAGAAATCAGTTCTATTAAAATAAACTCTCCCTAAAAGGCTGTGGTAGTAAGTCCAATTTTCTTTGTTTTGCATCACTGGGCAGGTGAGTTACTGAATTTCTAATGACAGGAGGTAATAGAGATGTTCAACAGGGTCCCCTGGAGCCTATCACGGCATTGTCCTGACACGGTGTAAGCAGCACAGAGTGTGCTTTTACTCTGCTGAATGGTGCCCCAACCATGCAGTAGTTGCCCCTGGGGGGGAACATGGCACAGGCTCCTGGGTGCCTCTGGCTTTTAGGGAAATGGTGCAGGTGTGGCATGATGGAACTGGTTCCCTCTGTGCTGTTCTGGTCCTAAGAACAGGCTGCTTTTTGCTTATCTGTTTGTCTGTTGATCAAAAAGAACACTCCTGTTCAGTCTGCATATTTTCTCATAAAAACTTTATCCTGTGTTCAATCTGTTTTAAAAAAATTAATTAGAACAGTCTTGTATTAGGAGAGCTTTTATGTGTATGCCAAATGGAGGAAGAGATTCCTTGAAAGGATTCTTTGGAGTGGCTTTGCAGCAGTGGCATCAGTGTTTATTTAAAGCAGCTCTGAGGGGCTGGGCTGTGCTTGCCCTCTCTGCGCTGATGCTGGGATGGTGTCGGGCTGGGCATCCCAGGCTGTGCTGTGAAACAGAAAATCCTCAGTGGGCTCTGGAACCTGGAGCCTAATTACAGCTGCCTTAAGGCAGCTAAAATTCTGTGGGTGAGGTACCAAACAGCTCTGCTGAAGGGTTTGTCCAGCCTGTCCCTCTGTCCCTTGGTGTGCAGTGGCTGAAGGGCTACCAGGCTGGCAGTCCTGGCACCCACTGGTACACTTTAGGTACCTCACCTCTCACAGGACATCCAATGCTCAATCTCTAAAGCACCAAATTTTCTGTGTATACCTGATGGTTGTAGGAAAATATTCCCTTGTCTTTGTTTTATAGCAGTGATGCTATTTACATAAGAGATAGTCTATAAAACCATGTTTGTTTTATTGTCTCTAAGGCAGTGTTCTGAATGTGACAAAATAATAAATACCCTGGTGAAAAAAAATCTCAATGTGACTTGCTGAGCTTTTATTTATTGCAGAAATTTATAATCCAAATTAAATTTGATAAAAGTAACTTCTCTGTAATGTATTTCTTCATTTCTAAATGCTAGCATAAAGGTGTCAGTGCTGGTTAGCTACATTTTAAACACTGTCAGTGTTTAAAAATTATTTTACTCTAGGGAGCCTGTGAACAATTTAAATCCAAACTGCACGTATTTATGCTTTATGTACACTATGTAATTAGGAAAAAAAAGAAAGGGAAAATTTCTTAACCATCTTTATGGATGATCTGAGCCTGAAGATTGGGCCTGTGGTGTCTAACTGAGTGCACATTATCTACACTTGAATTTTGCCTGTGTTTGTACAGATCATTATATTAAGATATTAGATTTGGGAGAAAAAACTCGTTGGAAGCAATTTCCCTTTTTCTGAGGCAGTGAAGCAACTCAAACCAGAAATATTTTGCAGCTGAAGACAGAAATGGAGTTTTCCTGTGTCTGTGGGGTTGCAGTACTCACATGTGAGTGCCCAGCTGGGTTGGACAGCCACAAAGAGAACCAGCCTGGCTGTGTAGGAGGTGCTGTGTTGTGCATGTGTGTTGTGAGCTGGTTGAAGCAGTGTCCCTTTAGTGTCTGTGATTGCAGGGAATGGACAGAAATCTGTCTCTGGGTGGTTCTTGGCATAAAGAGAGGGTAAGATTTTAAAGAACACTTCAGTGTTGTTACTTTTGAAATGTGGGGGTTGCCATATGAGCATCTGCATTCCCAAAACCTTTTTGTTGCAGAGCTGAGTGTCAGGGTGTCCCCCTGCCCATGAGGGTGCAGCAGCTCTCAGCACAGTCAAGTCACAGCATTGGATGCTGGCTTGAAATTCTTGAACAGTCTCAGAGAGCTAAAAATGGAGAAAAAACAAATTCCTCCTGAATTAGAGAGTCTGTAGTGAAGCAATCATAGCTGGCTCGACAGGCTGTATATCCTCCTGCTCTTTCTCAGGATGGTTATTTGCAGCCGAGTTTTGCTCACTTGGAGAGCATAATGAACTATAAAAGGATGTTTGTCCAATTCATCTTCATTTAAAAGCCTTCTCTTGTCTTAGATGTCAGTTTTAGTTAGGAATGCTTAATTTGATAACCTGAGAATTAGTTCAGCCAGTTTCCAAAGGAGAATTCCTATTGCTGAGGTGTTTTGCTTGTTTGCCCTCTATCAATAACAAAGCCTCTTTTGGAGATCCTCAGCTACACCCTCCCTTTAAAAACAACAAAACTCATTTCTTAGTAAATATATTCTTACTCCTTTGTGACATGCACTAAAGGCAGCAGAGCCCTTGGAATGAATGTTTGCTGCAGAGCCAGGTTCCCTGGGCATGGGGAATTGAAAAGGCAGCAGCAGAAACATGGCCTGATGAGGAGTTATGGGTGTTAACTGAGCACCCTCTGCCAGCCAGCAGAAAGTGTTTTTCTTTTGGTGGTCTTGAGGAGTGAGCACCCAGGGAAGGCATCAGTCTGTTTAAGCAGAACTTTATTATGCCAATTTGTTATTTCACCATCACCCTCCGACAGGAACCTGTGATTTGAGTGAGCCATGATGCTGAGAACAGAGTTAAATTTATCTCAATTAAAGTGAGCGTGCTCCGCTGCAAGAACATCAGAAAAATAAACTTTCTCAGTCAATAGAAAGAATTTTGTTTTACGTTCAGCTTGATGGCTGGATCCAGCTCACCAGGGCTGTTGTGTGTGGAGCTTTTCCAATCCTCCCAGGCCCCCCTTCACCCATCCATAAAATTGGTGTTTCTTGCTTCTTCTCAGTATTTTAAGATAAGATTTTTCTTAGCAAAGTGCAGTGATACTCGGGTGGGTTACTCTTCTGAAATGTAGATTATTAATGTGAAAACAGGCTATCTGATGCTACACCACTGGAATAGCATGTTCCAGTGCCACCTGTAATACTGGGATGGGCCAGTGGCTTCATCCAGGTTTCACAGAAGCTAGAAACCCTGAAGCCATAGAGTTGTGTGCCTAGGAGGGATAAAAGTATCTCAAAAAGCTGGCTTGCTTTTTTTTCTAGTATTTTCCTGCTTCTAATTAGAAGCTACAATTTATCTTAATCGTTCTTTACAGGACAGAAAGCTCTGAAATGTGTTCTGCTGGGTTCACCAGATCATCCTGCTTAGCCTCCAATGGGCTGATGTCCCTGGCATCCAGAACTGCCCGCTGTCCCCTTCCTGCAGGATGATGCTTGCCTCCTCTTCCTCACTGCTGAGCTTCCTCCCCTGCCAGGCAGATGTCCATTCTAATGAGATGAAAAAAAGAAAAAAAAAAAAAAAAAAAGCAGGGGGTGGGGATAATAAAGGCAGAGGAGTGTAATGTTACAGCTTGATTTGACAGGACCTCCTGCTGTTGCAGCTGCCAGTGCCAGCCATGGAATAGATTAATCTGTATTCCAACACGCCGAGCTGAAGTCAAGATCGATCTAATTAGGGTGTTTTAAACACTGCTTGCATGCTGAAGTCTCTGTGCCTGTCTGGAGAGGGAAAGGCTCCCAAGAGCTTGAGGTGATGCTGCAGGAAGCACATGGAATATGACCTCCTAAAGCCAGGGATGTGTCTGGGATGATGCCCTGCAGGATTGGGATCGTAGGGAGCAGCAGGGCTTGCAGGTGAGCCAGCCATGGGGCAGCAGCAGTGCTACTGGCTGATGAGAGAGAAGCCTCCCATCTTCCCACATTCAGGAATTTAGGGGATTTTGGGATGTTTGCATGAAAAAAAGTTGTTATTGATGCATAGTAGCTGCCAGCTGGTACCTGTTATTTTTGTGAAGGCACCTTTGTGGTGTTTCAGCATGGCTCAGTTTGGTGTTTCCTTCTCAAAGGAATCACATTTAGTCATTCTTTGAAATAGGGCTTGTCTGCAACCTCTGCCTCTGGCCTTGTCTGTGCCCTCCCTGGAAGTGATGCATTTTGTGCAGGTGATGTGGACCTTGGCTGAGTGTTACATTCCTAGGGAGAAGCTCCCAGAATATTCTGTAGCAAGGAGAGTGCCTGTGGCTTCACCCTGGGGCACTGCACAGCTTGTGGCCTCTGTCTGCAATGAGATCAAAGCCAGGCACCTGCAGGTTCTGCATTCTGGGGACTCAGAACAGCATCAGCTACTCACCATTTCCCAAAGGAGATACAACCCTGAGCAAATACTGTGATTACAGCTTTATAAATGTTGCACGTGTGAGATGGAGATGGGGTCAGTATGGTGAGATGGTGAGACCCCATCCGTGGGAACCTGCACCCCAGGGTTCGTGTTTCTCCCTTCCCATGGCTGTGCAAACACTTTAATCCACCGAATCATGAACTCAGCCTCTCATTCCATCAAGCTTTGTCCTCATCTTGGCCAGTGTCCTTGCCCATGGATGTTGGTATTTATTGGGTCAGGACTTGCACTATGAGGCATAACCTTGATTTTGGGGTGAAGCATAAAATACACTAGTATGTTATTTTTCAGGAAGCTGATAAAAAGCCATTTTAGATCAGAAATATTTCTCTAAAATATTTCTTTGAACATTTTGACCAGGCAACTAAATATTTCCTGGATTTTCTGCAGTGATATGTTGAAAGAATAACCTTGTTCTCAAAACCTCTGTGTCAGCTCCTTTAGACTTGTCAGTAGTTTTAAAGATTCCATTGATAAAATGGATAAATATCTGCATACAACCACCAAAGCAAAAATGATGGTTAAAATGCATTTCCTAGTAAAGGAATATTGGAAAAAAGCAATGAAAATAGATCATTGGTGAGAATACTGCTCCTAAAATGCTGCATCAACACTTCCAAAAAAAGAAGCTTGGGGAAAAAAAATAGTGTGACATACAGAATGCTGACTTCTTCCTAAACCACCAGAGCATATGTTGGCATATATGGGGGAAAAAAAAAAAATTTTCATTTTGTTGAATTTCTTTCTCCTTAAGAAAATGGTCTCATGCAAGAACTTGAAGGCTTTTATGATGCTTTTAATGTCAACACTTAATTTGGTGTAGCTTTTTGTGGAGTAACAGTTTCTGTGCACTGACACCCCTGGAGCCATCCTTCACCCCCGTTAGCCTGTCGGAATGACGGAGCAGCCACACGGTGCGGCCACCCGATAAACCTGTTATCTGCCTGCTCCTCCTGCCGGCAGCGCTCCCAATCTCCTTGGAACATGAAAAATTGACACCACCTCAGGCAGAAATCTGTTTCGAAAAGGAAGCTCCATTTATAAGCAGCTAATGAAATGGGGGGTGTGCGTGCGCCTGTGCAGCCTCTCCTCGTGCTGCCCTTGTGGAGGATGCAGATAACCGGCGCAGCGGGGAGCGCAGGCACCCCGGCCAGGCAGTCTGTGTGCCTTCACCTGCCAGGGCCCAGGCAGTTTGGGAGCAGGAGCTCCCAGCAAACATGGTGGTGTAACCCATTCTTTGTGCTGGGCTGATCGATCAGGGCTGCTCGTGGCTCTGGGCTGGGCAGCGCTGGGGAAGTGCAGGGTGTGACAGCAATGAGATGGTGATCCCTCTCCTCTGCATGCTGTTTCCTCCTCTGAAAATGTCAAGTCTTGATGCCCCATTGCTGCCCACCACCGTGGGTGAGGAAGTGTTTATGGCCATTAATTTTCATCAGTCTTAATCAGCGGGATTATGGTGAGGACATCTTGGAGAAGCTAGGGTGGCTAAACCACCAGCTCTGTGTTTAATGCAGTCATGCAGGTGGGAAGTAGTACTGACTCGTTTGGAAAGGGAGATTCAAGCCCTTCTCCTTTGCTTTGCACTGCTGTGCTTGGGCTCAAGGCAAGTGGCTCAGTCACCTCTCAGAGTGGTGGGACATTGACACAGGTGTCTCCTGTGTGCTTGCAGCCTTGACTTTTTACTTGTCTGCTTGATTTGTGCTGAAAAATATGAGCCCCAAGTGCAATTGAGAAGATTGTAAACATGTTTATTTGGTTGTTTCTGGTTTGTTGTGGTCCATTTATATTCATTGATGGGATTTTCTGTAAATGAAAGTGGTTGGATTGAGAATTTTTCCACTAGCTCATACCACTTCAGTCTCTGCAGAAGTGCACTTTTCTCTTTCTTCCAGCTCTCTTGTTTTAGTAGCTGTCCCTGCTTGGGTGACCTGAGGGTTTGGGTGATAGTTCTGGCTTTGTCCAGGGCTCCTTTAGGCCTAAAAGAAGAGAAAGCCAGAGTGGAACTTGTACTCTGTGTAAGGTGCTTTAGGTCCCTGAGGCAGAGGAGGAGGAGGCCTCACTGGCTGGGCTGGAATGAGGAGCTATCTGTGCTCTCTGCAAACATGGCTTGTGGCTCTTACTGCTGCTGTCTCCTCTCACCATGATGGGAGGGAGCCAGGGTTCTGCTTATCAACAGCTACACGCTGGAGTGTTAATAGTAAATTTAATGGCATGTTACTGAGGGCAATAAGCTCCTCTTCCTGATCTCAGCATGCAATTTTCATTTTGTATTTCTAGAACATGTCTGTTCCATCCTGGCCTCCCTTCTGCGAAACCTGAGAGGGCAGCAGAGGACACGGTTACTGAATAAATTCACAGAGAATGACAGTGAGAAGGTGAGTGCTGAGTGTGTGTCTCAGTCTCTGGGCTGCCAGGTTGGGAGGGTTCTTGCTCAGGGTGCCTGGTGCGCTCGCTGAGTTACGAAAAGCCATCCTTGTACCTGCCTGCAGAGACTTCTGCTGTCACAGACCTTTGTTCTCTCATTCACATCATATCTACAAACTGCAAAACTGGACATTTAGTGCATGGCCTCTACATCCCCTGTGCTCTTGTTTTTTGGTGCTCTTGCACCAAAGCAAAGGTAGTAGCAATTCTGTCCTGGGTTGTGTCTCGGCTGTAGAAGACAATCTGCAGTATTACACTGTGCTCTGAGATCAGCGTGGAAAGGCACCAGTGTGTCTGGTGAAGCTCTTTTGCAGAGAGTTTAGGAGTTGCTGTGGTACACATTTAACATTCCCCTCTTCTAGAATGTTTCACTTTAGTGGTGTTTGCTCTGGGAAATTCTTCCCAAAATATTTACATGGTGGTGGATAGATCAAAGCTTTGCTGAAAAGAAATAGCTTTTGCAAACCAGGGATCCCAAGGGATTTTTTAATTCTGCCACTGGGAAAAATACTGGTTCCTTAGTATTCCTCATTAGTGTGTTTTAAAGGTGTTTTTCATAACCTGTTCTACCAATTGTAGATAATTACTAGATAGGATTTCAGCTGCCCTAACACAATTCAGAGGAGAGTGGGAGAGCTGGAACATCCAGCACGGATAGACAAGTCCACTGGGGAAACCAGGAGCCTGGAGGACCACAGCACAGAGAGTGAGCTGGGGACACGTGTCTGTTTGTTGCCATTTGTCTGGCACTGATGGGACCGTGTTCCCATGCAGGATGACATCCAAATGCCTGCAGCCCCAGTGTGCTCATCCAGCCAGCACTTGTACCCTCCTTCTGTAACACCTTCCTTCCCGGGAGGGACAGAGCTGCCTGTTGCTTTGTGAAGGCTGAAGCTGAGAGGAAAACAAAATTGCATGAAGGATTAAAGATGATTGCATTATTCTTTTTTCTTGCTTACGTCTCTCTTCTGCCTTTGCAGGTTGATAGGCTGATGGAACTGTATTTTAAGTATCTGGATGCAATGCAGGCAGCTGATAAGAAGATTGATGGGGAGAAACACGTATGTATTGCTTGAGTTTTGCCAGGTCATGTCTGTAACACCTCTGCACAGCCATATCATCTGCACAGGACTTCTGGCCCTGCCAGTCACTATTCTCAGGTGTGCCCTCATACCTGTGCTGTTACCTCTTAATTCCTATTGCCTCACTTTCCGAGTTCCAGGTAACCTCAGATAAAGTGGGCCAAGAATTTCTCTACAAATGCTTCTGGCTGTATCTTAGAGCGGATTTTACCAGAAGTACCTAAGTCTGTGCTTCAATTTGCCTTCACTTTTACCTGGCTGCAGTCCTGCTTGGTTTGGCAGATGGAGAGCAGGTGAAATGCAGAGAGACAATTACATGATAATGTGCGAGGCCTCCCACCCTGGTCTGCAGAGTTGTGATCAGCGGCGAGGAAGTGTCTGTGTTGATGAGTTGGCTGAGGTGCAGCCAAGGGCTGTGTGCTCCCTGCACACCAGCAGCGAATGTTTGAGTGACACGAGCCTTGGTACAGCACAGCACTTTCTTGGAACTGAAACTGGAACAGACCTTTTGAAAGGGAACGAGCGGCTGGAGTCAGGAAGCAGCTTGCAGAGCTGTTAGCAAGCTTGGCCAGCTTCCCACAAGATTATCTGTATCAGTGCTGGGGAGGGTGTGAGATTGATTAGCGCCGATGGAAAGCGATGGCTGCAGCTGCCGTCCCGCACGCCGCGCGCTCCGCGTGCCACGGGCAGCAGCCCCCCACCAGCCCCGACAAACAGCTGCCTGCCCGCTGCCAAGGCTGCTTCTCTGGGCACTGCCAAGCATTCCGAGGGCATTGGAGCACTGCTGCTGCTCAAAGAGGCACGGGAGTGAGTGATGAATGGAGCTGCTTTTCCTGCCAGTACTCAGGCTCCATATGGACAGCGGCAGCGTCACCACTGAGCGGTGGCCTGGAGGAAAACAGCATTTACCCTTTCCTGCTTTCCTTCCGTGCTCCGTCCTTCCTCCTCAAAACAGGGCAAAAAATTATTTATTCTCTACGTTTTGGTGTTGCTGTGGGGGTTTTAGAACTCAAAATCCAGAATGGATTTTTTCAGTTGAAGCCTTGTAGTCTGTTGGAGCTGCCTGCACAGAGCCCTAAAATACCACATGCAGAGCAAGGGTATGTGCCCTTTATCCAGGAACACTCTGGAGCAGCCTGCAAACATTAACATCTGTAGCAAACAGCCAGCACAAAGCAGGAATGGAGGAAATTTGAGTGTGAAGAAGCTTTTGTGGAAGCTTTTCAATTAATAATATTAACCCATTCGTGTCTACTAAATGCCCAAAGGAAGTAAAACTAAGGAACGTCAGATTCTCCTCCTGTACCCAAAATAAATGAACCTAAATTCTTTACTGTCTATTATAACTAATAATAGGATTTGGCAGAAACATGTATAAAATATATTGGAGTTCATTCCTAGCTTGGAACACTTCTGGAGAATTTTCATTTGCTTTATTTTGTAGCATCATCAGATGGTCAGTGGGACATGGTGTCCTGAGATCTGAAGTGGCTCAAGCATTTTTCCCACACAGAAATAGGCAAAAGCCATCATTCTGTCTGTCACATCACAGCACTGTCTGGCTGTGACAGGATTTATGGGGCACTTTAATGTTTCTTGTTATGGCACATGAATCACTGAGGTGGATTGTATGAACACTTTAGAAACTGTGCTCCATCACAGAGGGGAGCTTTTGACCTTCCCCTTGCAGTAGAGGACATAGTACCCCAAAAATCTGGTATACAGATCCGCACCTTTCTCCCTGCCCCATGGAAAAATGGTATTTGGTGAGATTTCACAGGTTCAGGCTACACTGACGAGAGTGAGATCCAAGTTTGATGGACAGAGTATCCTGGTGTAAGTCTTGCATTACAAGGAGTGGAAAGCTGCTTACACAAGGAATGACTGAGTGCTTTATCTTTAGTAGTGCAGCTGGCATAAGAAGCTCCTGCTCTTGCAGTTCTCTTTCTTTGTATTTCTTTTAGCTTGGCTTATTGTAGTGATCTGGTTTATAGCCCTGCTTTTCAGCCCATGGCAGTGATGGTGATGGAATGGTTGGGGTGGAAGGGAGGGGAGGGATTTCTGAATCTGGCTGTTCTGAGGAGGGACAGGTGTAATAATCTGCACCCTGATCTGGACTGTGAAACAGGATGCAGTCATTGAGCTCCTTCTCAGTGTTACCCCTTATTTGCTTCAGTGGAATCTGTTCGGAAAGGTTCAGAGGTGATAACTTGGTGATTATCCTAATTGCCATGGGAAACCCAGGAGCAAAGTCCATGAGAGCATTGTCTCCAACACCTGGTGCCTATCTTAGCACTTTTCTCAGAGTTTTTAGTTAATGAAAATATCTTGTTCTCCTCTCAATTTCTTTAATTATTTCTGTAGGAAATGGTGCAACATCCTGTGGCCTTTACCTCTCTATAAAATGAGCTATAATTATGGGTGGCAGCAATAGCCTTGATGATCTCTAAAGATGGTAGGAAATGACAAGAGATAGTTTAATATTTTTATAGTTCCAAAGAAAATTATGCTCATCAGGTTTATTCAATAAAATATTCTCACCAGACACTTTGTGCTATAATGACTTACAAATTACATGCTAATTGTGCTACAGCAGAGCCACTCCATCCTTGAAAGGAAGAGGTGGAACTCCTAGGGATGAGTGTGGTATCCACAGGTGGGGATAACAGGTGGGGATTTGTGTCAGCCCTTTCAGTTTGGTATAGAAAGACTGGATTGCTTGGAGCTGTGCTTAGGGCAGGATGTGATGGCTGTGAGTGTGACTCTTAGCCTGTGGTCTGAAGGCCCGTCCTGAGCATATCTTGCATCCCTCAGCTCTTGCCAGTGATAGACAGAAAGTAGTAAGGGGAGAGACTCCATCCTTAGAGTGAGAGACATGTAGTGGTGGTTGTTTTGGTGCACAACTATTTGGAACATGCTCATTTCTGTCCACCTGGATTGGCCTCACTGTTCTGAGTGGTGAGGATGGAAAACCAGGATCTTGGAGGTGTTCTTTGTTCTTGATCAGTACCCATTCCTTTTGCTCTGCCCGTTTGTGCAGTGTGTGCTGGAAGGTGAGGAGGGAGGAGGATGCAGAAATCTCCAGTGCCCATATGGAACAATGTGATCTTTGGTACAGCACTGGCACATCCCTTGCATCTCTAGGCTTGGAGTCTCTACTTGACACCTCGAGGCCTGTCAGTCCTGCCTCATTAGTGTGAGAGAAGCTCATTTTAGCTTCACAGAAGCCCATCTTATTGCTGTCTTCTCCCATCAGCAAGGGGCATCTCAGTACATATTGCTGGCAGATTAGAAATGGCACCTGAGCGCTCATTTGGAGGTTAGCGACTGACAGCTTTGAAAAAGAGACCAAGTGGGAAAGGGGCTGCTTGGTACTGAACTGAAGCCAGATTAGCACTGAAAGGGTTGCTGTGGTTAAAAAAAAACAAACAAAAAGAGGACTGTGAGAAGGCACCTTAAAACTGTACTTGTCTTCTAATTCATATCTGCTTAATTTACTGGCACAAAATAATCTTCTCTGCGAGAGGGGCTGTTAGAGCCGCCGCCACTGTGTAATCAAGACCGCGGCTGCCTGGATCCAGCTCCTGTGATCGCCGTGCTCGGATCAGAATACAGAGCAGACCCAGCCTTTGTTTCTTGCTCTGGAGATTCAGAGTCCTGGCCTGTGGCTGTTTTTCTGCTCAGGAATTTAGCACTGTTGAGCAGAGCAGCCAATGAGCCTGTGTGCAGTGTGGAGTGTTAGCAGTGGTTCAGGAGTGAGTGTGTTGTCTTTCTTGAGTGTTTTTTTTTTTGATAATTGTCTCACTGTTCAGCTCTCTCACTAGCCAGACTCATCATTGTTTAGCTTTAGAGACCAGATTTGAGCCATTTGGCATGGATTTAGGGTGAGGGAAGTTACTCTCTGCACAAAATTGGATTTTTCTATTTACTGGCAAGAGCTCACATGCAGGCTTTGCCCAGTCATGCCTGTGCCCATGATTTTTGAGAACCTGGAGTAAATGACAGTCATGCATGTGTTGGAGTCTTCAGGATGTGATGCTGAAGTATCACATCTGAGTGTAGCCAAAGCAGCTGATTTGACAACACAAACTTGTTCTTTTACTGGCAGACTGGATTTCTAGGAGGAAAGGAATATTTCACTACCTAAGCTTCCCTCTCCCTTTCAAGGGGAAGTGAGAATCAACTGTCTAAGCCACTCCATCAAATTTCTATCCAGGGAGCATCCACTGCTCCCCTCCAGGGAGAGTTGCACAGGACTCATTTTCCTTCTTACACCTAAAACCCTCAACTCACCATTAGGTACGAGGGCTTGGCTTGACAGAACAGCAAAATTTGGCAGCCTCAGCCGGCTTTGGTGGTGGTGACCTTGTGTGCATGCATGCCTGGAGCACGTGTGCCCGAGGAGGCGCATCCTGTGGAGCATTGCAGGTCCGGAGCGCTCGCAGGCGATGGCTCTAATGAGGAAATATTGCTCCTCCGGCGTGCGCCCACCTGCCAGACGGCTGCGGAATAAATCACAGAGCTGCAGCGAGCTCGCGGGGCTGACGAGCTGCTTCCTTTGTTTAAGGACAAAACCAGAAGACAAACCCCAAAAGGCAGAAGGTGACACGTGACACGGCTGCTTGGGCCTGTCAGCCCTCCCCACGAGGATGGAGCACAGGCATGTCCTCGGGCCAGCTCAGAGGAGGCTGTTCTGAGCTCGCTGCCAGGTGGCTCTTGGCAGTGTTTTGAAGAAGACGTGCTCTCTGGACATGGGAGATGGAATGGAATGGAATGGAATGGAATGGAATGGAATGGCCTCTTTCACTCTTCCTCTGGCCTCCCTCTGGGCAGGTCTCTGTGAGTGAAACTCGTATATGCAGAGGAAGAATGGATGGTGGGTTGTCATTCGCATGGGAGTCAATGCTCTTTGATGAAAAAAGCCCAGTCCTGGGTCTGCCCTGGCAGCACCTCTTAGAAACACAGCTGGAAGAGCCTGGCTGGTCATGGGAAAGTTGTCCTTGTGCAGGATTTTTAGATGTGTTTTCTCATCTATTGGTCAATAATGAAGCTAGAAGCCCTCTAGGTATTAGAGTGTGCTGGAGTCGTGTTTTGCACTGCCGAACAGCACCCTCAGATGGCCAGTAAAAGAGTAGGTTTTGTTCCATTCTGACAAAGGACTTGTAAATCACAGATACATGGGTCTTTCCACAGCCACACACCCTCATCTCTCAATGTAGAAATGTGATTTGTGTGTTTAAATTAAAATTTTAACTTGCAGATGGACACACTTCACAACCAGCAAAGGCAAAACTTCTTCCAAATTGAATGAAATGTTTTGTGAATTTAAATGAATTATTAAAATACTTCTTCGGCGAGAAATACATGGCTGATAATGTTTGGGGGAACAAAACAGTTCTTAAGAAACCACAAATTCCACCAGAATTTTGCCACTCCTAATGGGAAGTGCTGTGAGAGGATCCTCACACCTTTCCTTTGTGTGGCTTTACAGGACATGGTGCGTCGAGGAGAGATCATAGATGATGACATGGAAGACGAGTTCTACCTCCGTCGTCTGGATGCTGGGCTCTTTGTGCTGCAGCTCATCTGTTACATCATGGCAGAGATCTGTAATGCCAATGTTCCCCAGGTAAAGCTGTGTACAAGGTTGGCAGATCATCTGTGTTGGCATTCCCGGTGCAGACAGGGCTCTAAATCCTTGCAAATGCTGTGTTGAGTAATTGTTTCTCTAATTCCCTTTTAGGGAGGAAACCTACTGTTTATTGCACATACAGCTTCATCAAGCTGTACCAGATAGGAGGGCATTAGTGGGGTCAGAAGCCAATTGTTGTCACTAAATTTGTATAATCTGTGTGAGCGAGGTCAGGGTTTGAAATGGAAAGGCCATGTTGATGCTATTGCTGAGGGAGTAGGGGAAAGGGACCAGCTCTCAGGAGGTCTCACAAAAGCACAGATACAGCTTTTCTTGATCTGTGCAAAATGCTGCATCTCTGCTTCCTCTGAATTGGGGGTTTGTGAATGCATTCTGTGGCTTCTTATTTCTGTGCCACGTGCCTTCCTGGGTGCTCCTGAGAAGATGCTGTGGGCTGCCAAGGCTGAGTTGGTTTTTGTGGTGCTCAGGCTGTGCATGGACTTGTGTTGAAGATCTCTTTCTTCTCTGTCCTACTCCCCATCAGATTCGTCAAAGAGTTCACCAGATCCTGAACATGAGAGGCAGCTCCATTAAAATTGTTCGACACATCCTGAAGGGTGAGTAGAGATATCTTGTGCAAGTGTCTCATCGCTACTGGGGACAGCTTGGTCATCGCTTTGCAGGATGAGCCTTCACATGTAATTCTCCTTGGCTTCCTGAGCATCTCCAGGCAGCAGCTGAGCAGTGTTCCGAGATGCTGGCAGGGCTGGAATCACCCTGATTAGTGGCGTGCTTTGCTTTGCCTCTGAGTTAGGACACTCGCTGTAGCTGCTGTCAGAGAACAGCACGTCACTCCACGCTTCCATCAGCTCCAGCCTGGCTGGAATTCACTGCTGACATTAACGTGAGAGTAAATATTTAAGGGAAGTGTGCATGCCTGCTAGAGGGAAGAATAGTGGAGTCTCATCTTTCATTAACATGGCCTTGCACTTTACCATCTGCACCATATTAGTACCCATGGTGTATTTGTCTTGTTCTTAGTGTCAGATTAATATGGATTATAGCATTAAAGTATCCTCCATAGCTTTAAAATGTAGCTGTTGTGATTTGCAATCCCAGTTTTAAAGTACTGCTTGTTATTTTTAATGCTCATGGTGAATTAGAGCAGTGCCTATTTGAGCTGTGGCCCTCCTCAGCAGCAGCAGCCAGTGGAACTGGGGGTGAGGAGGGCAGGACTGAGCCTCTTCCCATGGCCCCTTGGAGCTGAGAGGCTTAATGGGAGCAGCAGGGAACCAGAGCTGCCTGGAGAAGTTGCTTCCTTATGGAATGTATCTGCTCCAAAGGGGCTGTGTTGTTTTTCAGTGTGGGGTAACCCACAGTGTGGGGTGGTAAGTGGAGTCTTAATTTTCTTCTGGAGGGAAAGGAAGTTTAGCAGCACTGGGCTTGTGTTTCAATGTTTCTGCTTTCTTTGGGAACAACAATGTTCTCCTGGGTTTTCCTTGTCCCCACTTCAACAATGGCAGGTACACACAGCTTATTTCCTGCAGAACCTGTCGGTTTTCTCCTTTCTCATACGCAAGAAAAAAAGGAATTAGAAAGCTGGCTGGTATGACAAAATTAAGAGTGATTTTCTGACAGTGTGAGATTGCCTGCAGCTATAGGCAATCTCTTTGGCCCTTGTCCTTGGCCACGAAGTGCAAGCTAATGCCTGCTGGTGAGAAGGGGGGCTGCATAGGATGTCTTTTCTGATTTTAATTATGATACTTGAAAATTCCTGCCTCTAAACTGCCCCTTTCCAGTGTGGAGTATGGCACACGTCCATGATCAGATTCTCACATTTGCCCTGGGCCGTGTGTCCCTGAGGGAGTTGTCTGCACACCTCGCTGGATTTGCACACCTCACAGTCACGGCTCTGGCTTGTTGATTTACATACCAAGCTGAATCAGAGGGCAGCTGCATTACAATTTCATCTGATTCTTTTTTTCCCAGACAGTGACTTGCATTGTGAAACTTTCTCCATGGCTGTGTCGGGTGTTGCAAGCTCAGGGTCGTGCTGGGTTGGGTGCTTTCAGCAGCACCACGTTCCCTGCCTGAAGGGACACATTGGCATGTTAATAATGCAGGGATGGGTACAGAGTTTGGGCTCTGACTGCAGCTCTCCCCAGCTCTTATACCTGCCAGTTTTAGAGACTTTTAGAGACAATAGTCAAAACCTCAGTGATAAATTTCTTAGTGGGTGCTTGTGAAGTCCTGCAGTGGGACCCAAGAGGCAGGAGCAGCACTGGGCTCTGAAATTTGAGGTAGTTACACACCCGTGTCCACATGTATAGTGAGCACAGATTCACCAGCCTGTAACAGCAGCACCACCTGGGACATGCACCTGCCTCTCTGAAGAAGTCAGTTCCCTGGACACAGATTCCAGGAAAGTAAAGGAGCTGGAACAGGGATTTGGGTGTGGACCCTGCAGTGTGATGCTGGGGCCAGCAAGGGGTTTCCAAAACTTCACTGGAGTCAACTGCACATGACTCTATTACAAGTGACTGAGAGATCAGGAGCTTGAGCCTTGGCTGGAAGGTTTCCAGGCTACTTCCCAACTTGCTCTCAGGACAGATGAGGACTGGTTTATTTTTACATTTTGTTCAGTGTTTTGCTCTTGTTCAGTTTTTATTTTCTATTTTTGCATACTAATTAGGTGCTCAGTTTTTAGTTTGATTTTTATGGCCTACATATTCTCCATGTTTCTCTGGCAACCTGACAGCTGATGGATCCCTTGGGGTGGCTCAGAATTACTTACGATGCAAGCAAGGAAGCGAGACTGTTTTCTTATGGTAGAGCTTTCAAGGGGGAGGAGTGGGCAGGGAATAACGGGAGGCTCATTAATGCATTTCTGCAGGCTGACCAGTCCTCCCACACTTCCTTTTTCTGGAAGATCAAGCATTTCTTGCAACAGGACAGGTAGTTTATGCTTTGGAAGAAAACAACTGAGTGGTGTGTGCCTTGGCTAGGGAGATGTTTTTGGGGATGGAGGCTGGATTTGGGGTAGCAGCAGTGTCTGTATCTTGGGGAGGTGCCTGGTCTCCATCTGTCATTGGCAATGGAGTGAGGCACAGGCCTCTTTGAAATGATACTTGGCTCTGGAACGGCAAATCTCGCTGTTCCTTGCTGATCCAGAGGGTGTAGCCATTGATCCTGGCTCCCTTGGAAGCTCTGTCAGAGCTGCTCCTGCTGGGGCCCCTGCCCTCACACCTGGTGTCAGGTGAGTGGGCATACTGGGAGCTGGGCATGTGGAATGGCTGCTGCACATTCCAGCCCAAACCCATTAGCACAGGTAAACACAAAGGAAGGGTCAATGTGCTCTGAGGATGGAGCTCAGTCTGGCTCATGGTGCCTCCATCTGTGCAGGCTCCAGAGCTTCCAATATCCATTACAAGCCTCAGTATTTCCCAATTGATTTTTACTGTTCTGTAACCATTGTATTTTGTCTAATGAAGCAGAAACCAATCTTGGGCTCTTTCCCTTTGTGTAGCTACAGCAGTGTGTAAGCTCTGGTTAACTGTTGGCAGGGGCAGCTTACATTTGGGGTTTTTTTTAGCAATCTCAGTGAAGTGGTGGAATTTTAAATAAAAAAGTAAATACATAAAATCTTGGTTGGAGATTTACTTTGTTAAGCCTGGTTCTGGGGGTTTTATCTCGTGTCTTCAAGCTGCTAATGCTTCAAATGAGCATTAACATCTGTCATAACCCAGTAAACATTCTGCCTTGGAGTCACTGAGGTTTTAGTCTTACAAAGCCTAGATGTTTAGAAGGAGAAATGCTGAGCTTTTGGACAAGATAAGAAGAATTTGTGTCTTGTTTTTGTTTGGGTGATCTCCTGGTACAAAGGAAGGGCAGTGTCATTAGTGGCACTCAGCAGCTCCCTGCTAGTCCAAGGAGTCTGGCCATCCTTACAGCTGGGGGCAGAGCAGCTGTGCCAGGCTTGAGGACTGTGGCTGTCCCTCACCTGGGCTTGGAGAGGCCACTGCAGGTGGGAAGTGTTGCCCTTGGGCTGCAATAAACTCCAGCAGCATCCAGTGCAGCTGTTCCCCTGCTGGAGCGTGGAAGGGGCTGCTGGGGACAGAGCTGGCTCCTGCACCAGCTCCGGGGGCATGCTGCTGACAGAAGGCTCTGGTACTGCCTGAGGGGACAGGGATCCTGAGCTAAGTGCCAGCCTTGGCTGGGAAGGTGATCCCATCCCATCCCTGTGCACTGGGACCATCTCCTGCCTGAGGTTTGGATCCCCAGTGCAGCCCTCAGCCAAAGCACACGCAGCGCAGCAGGGCTGGGCTGTCCCACAGCAATCAGTCCATACACAGGGAGCTACAAGGAATCCGTCCTTGTAGGAGCTTTCTGCTGCTTTTAAGAGCTGTGGAGAGCAGCTCCTCTGTCCAGGGAAGGTGCCCTGAGTTGGGCCCTTTGCTGGGACAGTGGGCAGCTCAGGTTCACCTGCAGCAAACCTCAGCTGTTACCACCTGCTCACGTTACAGCTACTGGAGCGGTTTATAAATATTAAAAATATTTTTCCCAGGGGCTTGGCAAAGAACTCTACTGCTTTTACACAGAGAGAGAGAGAGAGCCAGCATGTACACACAGGAGGGAAGACTCCCACATCAGCTAACTTCTGGCTGTCCTCACTGCTTTCAGTGCTCCTGTAACAAAGGCTTTGATGGAGCTCAGAGCAAGTAGCTGTGCTAAACGTATAAATATTAAAGCAAACTTTCTACAGCAACTTACCATTCAGTGCTGAATACAAGCTGTTCTGTTTGTTTGGAAGAAGGAAAAGAATGCAAGCAGGCGGAGGCAGGGAAGCGCTGTCTTAACCATCAGGCTGCTCCTGATTTCCTCAGATTTGTTCAGCTCCTTGCTTCCACAGCTCAGAACCTGCTTTTCATTTTTTCTTTTTAAAACGTCTTTGAAAATGCAGGTTCTGGTTGCAGGAAGGAGGGAGCTTGGTAGGGGATGAGAGCTGCCAGCTCCAAATGAATATCAGGAAGGAGAACTACAGGGGGAATGTTTAGTTCTGTAGTGTTTGGCCGTGTGCATGGATGGGCAACACCACGCTCAGGGTCTGGTGTCCTCTTCCTGATGACAAGGAGTTTGGTTTGTAGTTAAATCTGAGCTGGTGGCTTTTCTTCTGTGTGTCTAAAAGCAGATGGAGATGGAGGAATCTGGGTCTCTTTGGCAAAAATCCTCATTCAGGATGCTTGGACAGCAGGCAGGTTAAACCCAGGACTGGGAATGATTAACAGCTGTCACAGAGCCTACCTGACCTTCCCTGATGACACTGAGTGTCCAAAGGGACCTAGGAAGCCACTGATTTGCAGTGATTTATGGCACTGTTTGCATTTCTTGGGCGTAGTGCCATGATTCCCATGCCAGGGAATGGGTGCTCCTGGGTGCTGGTGTCTGCTTGGGCCAGAGCAGGGAGTTCTCTGCCTCTGTCTGCCACAAAAGCTTTAATGAGTGTCAGCAGATGTTTGTTATGCAAAGCTTTAACCCTGGAGATGGGCAGGAAAACCATCAACGCTCCTTGCATTAATTCCCATTAGGCTGTTTGCAGTGGCTGTGGCTGTAGATTCGCTGTGGTGTCTGCAGGAGCTGTTGCCCTTGTTTGTTCCTGTTGCACTCAAAGCCGGTGTCCCTCTTCTCTCTCTCCCTGCAGAGTACGCGGAGAACATCGGGGACGGCAAGAACCAGGAGTTCCGGGAGAGCGAGCAGAAGCGGATCCTGGATCTGCTGGAGAATTTCTGAGGACCTGGGAGACACCTCTGTGTCTGCCCACAAGCACGTGGCACCAGTTCTCCCTCCTCCTGCCCCTCCTCCAGCCTCTATTGCACGATGAAAGTGATGTTTCTATGAAACTGCTTCTAAATGGGATTTGGGAGATATTAAAGATAGTTTGCTTTTTTTTTAGTTCCTGGTTTGTTATTTGAGCAGTGTTCTGTGAGTGGGGCTGCAGCTGCATACCCAGCACAAAGCCAGCGTGAGGTTCCCATCTTTTTTATCTTTTTCCCCCTAAATCAAGCTTCCAAGGATCAGTGTGAAATAATACAAATGTATCCGTGGCAGGGAGGGCAGAGAGGAAGCCTGGATGGCTTGAGAGACTGTTTGCAGGTTCTTCCAGCCCGATCCATTAATGAAAATGTACAACCCTTGTTCTGATGGGAGCCAGGGAAGCTGAGGTGGTGGTGTGTGTCCAGTTCATCCCTTCTTCAGTGGTAGAAGAGGTCCAGGAATTGGCCCCATCAGCCATTCCTGTTAAATATTCCCAAAGGTGAGTGGGAATTGAGAGTAGGTTCTGGCACAGGCTGGTCACTGTTCCCTCCTGAAGCGGGAAAAGAAGGAATGAGTCTGTTGGGGTTTTACCCAGAGCTAAGAGTGAGGGGAGGTAAGTAAGTGACGTGCCCAAATTCCTCACAGTCAGCTTTGGGTCTTGGCTGTGCTTGTTCAGCAGAAAAGCAGTGTTGTAGTTCCTGGACAGGAAAGCTCTTGGAGCAGCAGCAAGTCCCCAAGAGCAGAGGGGTGGCCCTGTGTGCCCTGGGGAAAGGGGCCACAGCTCATTCTCATCACCCTCTGCACTGTGGTGTGCTTTTGGGTGGCATTGTGCCAGACTCCGGTGCTTCCCTGAGCCAGGACGTCCAGCTGGGATAAGAAGTAGCAGAGGATATTTTCCTGCATCCTCTTTTCTGCTGCTGAAGTTAATGACTGTCATCACAAGCCATCGTGGATCCCGCAAGCTGGGCCGTGCCTAATTTAGAGAGATTTGCATGCTGGCAGCATTCATTTTTTATCTCCAAGAAAAATGCATTGTCAGGGAAGCTTAAAGGCTTCCTTCAATCCTGACTGCACAGGCACTGCTGGCCTGGTGCTATTGAACGCTGGTGTTCAGGGGATCAGCATGGAAGTCATGGCTTCAGCAGCCACATAAAACTGCAAAAATACATTTATTTTTGTGCAGAACTTGTCAAATTCCTCATTTCTTTCTTCTGTTTTCAACCTGCTTCCTTAAAGATGTTTTATTTCCTTTAGCTTTCAGGTGTGTTTAGGTTTTTACTTGATTCCCTTTCCATACCCAGTAGAGTTGTGGTCAGAGCTGGTTTCTGGTTTCCCCTGGAAGGTGAATGGGTGTCCCCTCACACTGTGCTTGTGTTGGAGGAGCTGAGGAGAAAGAGAAGGATCTCAGAGAGTATGAGGCAGAGCAGAAAGAGAACTTAATGAATGTGGAACAGCTTCAGGTGAGAAGAGAGGCTATGTATCTGGGGGAGAAAAGAGCAGGGAAGGTTTTGAGAAAACTTAATAAACTGCCTAAGGGCAAGGTAAGTTTATAAATCTGAGTGTACATTTTAAACCTGATCTTGCTGTTTGCCACACCTGTGTGTATACATGTGATCATTTCCATGCACAGCTGGTGAGCTGCTGTGGGTGTGCAGTGCATGATCCCTGCTCTGAGTTGGCTCCTCTCAGATGAGGAAAACCTCCCAAGCATCTGCTGGGAGCAAAATGTCGATCACTGCCACAGTGGATTGTGCCAGTGAACTCACCTGGGAAGCACAGCAAGGGACAGGGGCTGGAGAAACCTAAAGTGTGGTGGTGTGTGGGTTCCCTGGGGAGCAGGAAATGGTCCTGGCACTGCTCCAGCCGCCAACAGTCAGTGCTGGCCTGCATCAGGAGAAGGAACAGGCACAGTCTGTGATGGGGCCTGAGCCTCAGCAACATCCTGTGAGGTTGTGTTCCCTCTGCATGGCTGGGGACGTGGTGCCACCTCTGCACTGTCCCTCTCAGGCCATGGTGCTGCACCTGGGGAGCAGGAATGCCTTGCCATGAGGATTTTTGTCTTCCTTGCCACGAGGATTTTTGTCTTCCCCAGCTGAAAGAAGAATCTGTGGGATTAAGGAATGGCAGCGTGCCCATCCCACCCAGCCCAGCCACTGTCCCTGTGATGGATGAGGGTGCTCCAGATGTTGCTGAGGAATTTGCGCAGAGATGGTTCCTGCAAGTCAGGCTTTTACAAGGTGGATGATGAATTATTCTCTTCTAATTTCCAAGCTCTTTCAGAGGGAGGAACCCCACTGCTTCAAAGGAGCCCAGTCAATTTTGATCCTGGTAATCACAGCAGACCCTACCCACTCTGGCCCCACACCTCACTGCTGGGAAACACTGGATCCTCTGCCTTGGTCCTTGGGATAGGCTGGGGGCCCACATAGGCACACTGTTATTAATTAAGGTAATTATTCAGCTTAATGTGCTGCTCCTGGCCAGCTCATTTGTGCTGTCATATTGAGCAGCACAGAAAAGCCTTGGAGGTGTGAGGATGGGCACCCCGAGCCTTGGCAGTTGTGGAGAATGACGTTATTGTAATTGAGGGAGGATTAAAAGGTGGAGCTACTAGCAGATTTCCTTGAGGAAGTTCCATAGGCTGCAGACAGGGAGATCTGTGCCCTGGTTTAACCCTGCTGGTTCTGTGGCCTTGGAACAGCAGCATCACTGTTGCCTTTGGAGCTAAATGTGGGTTTTGGGAGAAGGTGCAGGAGTGTCACAACCCACAAGCAGCACACATGGGACTCTGAGCTGCTGGGACTGATGGCAGGGACTGGGTGGCTAGAGCCTGGTGGCCTTGGCTCCTCTGAGGAGCTGAGCTCATGCTGAGCCACACTCCCGTGCCTGCTCTGCTCTCAGAGTACTGGGCCAGCCTCGGCACAGGACAGCAGAACATGCAGGGACAGAGGCCCCTCTCCATTGTACCCCCCCAGGCCGTTCTTTCTTGTCTCTGACTGTAAACAGATTTGACTAAAGAGGTAAATGAGAAGGTAATTAGAGGGAACATGATGGATGAGGCACTCTGGTGATGGGAAGCAGGAAGCTTGCCCTCCAGGAGAAAGAAGCTGGTCTTCAGCAGGGCACCCGCAGTGCCTCCCGCTGCCCTCTGCAGCAGGATCCTGGGATGCAGAGGTGGGAGCTCTGACCCCTGGGGATGCCCAAGGCTGCCCCAGGCTGAGAGAGGGCAATGGGGCAGGCAGGGATGAGCCTGTCACCCAGACACCTGAACTTTGCCAGGACACTGATCCAGGTTCGGTACCAGGTGCACGAGGCTGCCGAGCATCAGCCCAGGATTTAAAAGCAGGAAAGCAGCAAAGGATGCGGGACATGCTGTCCTCAGTCTGTGGGGTCATCAGATTCCTCTGCTCCATGGAGGTGCTTGCCCCAGTGGGGTTTGGTTGGGCTGAGGCCAAGCTGGCCTTGGCTGGGGCTGGGGAAATCCTGGGGCAAGTCCTGGGGAAATCCTGGGGCAAGTCCTGGGGAAGCAGGTGTGGGAAGGGGGAGGGATGACACCATCCATGCAGTGGGGTGGGAGCCCCAGTGCTGGCAGTATCAGGGAGGGTGGGAGCACTGGTTTCCTCCTGCCTCAGCAGAAGCTGATGGCACTTCCCCCTGGCCACAGGAGACAGGCACTGACTGTCCTCACTGTGTGTCCAAATCCATCTTCAGCTCTGCTCCCGGCTGAGCCTCCCTAAACGGGGAGAAATGAGTGTAAATCATGGCTGAGGAACATCTCCTGATATCCCAGTGGAGGGACTGAGGCTGTGCTAAATACAGCGAGTCTGTCAGCACTGGGACCAAACCATCAGCTGCGAAATAAGTCACTTACACTATTGATTTTGTAAATTTTTTTTTTCTTTTAAGGCCTTGCTCTCAGGGAAAGCTTTTCTCCTGGGGCAGGAAATTATTTGGAGGGGGAAGGGCTGGTTGGTTTGTGGTATTTTTGTTTGTTTTTTTACATTTAATTTTTTTGGTGTTTAATGGTTTGGAAAGAGGTAACTGTTCCACAATGACAGACACCTGTGATGGTGCTCCTCTCCATCGGGAACCTGGCAGTGGGTTCTGCAGAGGAAGGAGTTAATGGCCTGGAAACTTGAGTTCTCTGAAGAAATAATTCTTTTCAAGTAATTTTCTTCTGAATTTTATGCTTTGGAGACTTCCCTGTGCAGGGGCTGCTCTGGGCAGAGGCCTTTGAGTCCCAAAGCCCCCACGTGCTCGGGCAGGGTGGTGGGGTGGTTCCTGCTGCCTTTCCCACATTGTGCTGGGGCTCCCAGGGTGAGGGGCCATGGACACAGGGCTGTGAACATTCCAAAACAGGCAGGGGGACAAAGACACCTCATGTCCCTGCCCAGAAATGTTCCCACTGCTCTCCCAGCCAGGTCACACCGCTGGGAAGGGCAGTGCCAGCAGTGACACAGGGAGCCCGTGGTGGTGCTGGTGTCTTGAGCAGGGTTCCCCCTACCCAAAACCCCTCTCCTGCTCGGTCTGTTATTTTTGATGCTGTTGTGGCTGTCGTGGTGTGGGTGGCTGGGTTGTGTTTGCTCACCTGAGCTCCCACTCGCCGCCTCCCTGGCTGCTCCCTGCACCGGGGGATCCCGACAGGCGCTGCCTCCGTGGCTGGCTGCTCCCAGGATGATTTGTGGAGGAGCAGGCTCTAATGTTGCCTGGCGGGAGCATTGTTTTCCTGCAGCGCACGCAGACCTTTGCAAATAATCTAATAATGCAGGAATGTCAAACTTCAGCTGTGGAAGGAAATCCTTTTATACAGGAATTGTCAAGTCTCTAAACAAGTATCAGAAATGAGCTCAGTATCAATGTGGAGGGTGTTTATTCTGCCCGTCAGAGAGATGAACAACCCAATTCACTCTCCCAGGCAGACACAAATTTGAGTGTTGGCTCCTGGACCTCAGGAGAGCTCAGTGCTCAGCCTTGGGGTGCCCCTGCACGAACCCTTAAAGAGATGAACTCCAAAATAATGCATGAGGCAGACCCCAGTGCTTCAGCAGCTCTGGAGTTTGGGGTTTGAGGGTTTTTGTTTTTTCCTTCCAGTTGCTGGGCAGCTTTTGCTGTCAAAAAGGAACATGGAGTGTTGGCATTGGAATGAGCATGAGCAGCATTCGGGAGCCAGCAGGAAGGACCAATGCTCTTGCTTTCATTCTGGGTGTCCTTGGGCAAGTCCAGGTCAGAGCTGTGTCCCTGGGGATGTTCTTCGTGCCCCTCAGGGTCTGGGGGTTCCTTTGAGGTTGATGCCCCATGAAGTGCTGTGGATCTGTCTGACCCCACCATCCCCTTCCAACCTCATCCAGCTCTTCTGAGTTCCACTGCACCCTCCAGCTTTTCAGGTTGCCTTTTCCTGGTGGACAGGTGTCCCAGGGAATTCACATGCAAACCCCACGGGTGCACGAGCTGTGACCATGGTGGATGTGGTGCCCCTGGGATCCCTGTGGTTTCACTGCATGGAAGTGCCCGCTGGTTTCCTCCATGTGGTGAGTGCTCCCCCAGCAGAACTGAGCAGTGGGCAGAACCTGGCACTGGCAGAGATAAGGAGTGTTTCATCCTCGATAGCGAGTCCCTGGGCCAGCTCTGCTGACAGAGAAGCCCTGTGAGGGAGGTGCCGGCTGTTGAGAGCAATAACGAGTGAGCAGATAAGGGACCTCGTTAGGCAGTGGGTGCCAGCTCTGCTCCGGGAGCTGCTGGCTCTGCTCCTGCCTCTGTGTGTGAGTGACCTCCCCCCAGATCCCTGTCAGACACACAGGGGGTTCTCTGGGGCCGCATGGCTGCACCCACGGGCAGCACCTGCCCGAGGCCTCGCCACTGATGGATTAAAATTGAGGAGAACCAAACCTTCCCAGCACGCTTAAGATGTGGGCACTGGCACTTCCCTGTCTGCTGGGCCCTGCATGGCCCCAGTACCTGTTTCTCATACACTGTGATGGCAGAAAATCTGCTGGAAATGGGACTTATTTCAGGCTCTGCCTCTGGAGGTGTTCCTGGCTCCGGGAGGAATTTATGCTCTTTGCTTCCTCCTGGCATGATTTAAATATCTCTGATGGTGCACAGGCGGGCTTCAGCCCTTGAGGTGCAGCTGCATGGCCTCAGCCTCCAGTGGGGGATGTGCTGCCCTGTGTTGGGGTGCAGGAGCTGGGCTGGAGCTGGGGATCCCTGCCTGTGCCTGGAATGTGCAGTCACCGCTGGCTGACATCTCCAGCTCCTGCTCTGGCTGTACACCTGTGAGTGGGTCCTTCACAAAGTGGGGTGCCAAGTCTGGGGGAGCACAGTTTGTAGCTGCCACTTCAGTGCAGGTTTGTTTTTATTCCCTTGCTGGCCAATGGCAGAGGATGGACCCTGGGCCACAGCAGCGACAAGACTGGGCCAGCTGCCCAAAATGTGGGGCACGTGAGTGCTTGGCCTTTACTTCTTCTCCTGTTGCACCTGAGCCTGTGCATGAACCCCATCTTTCAGTACATGAACCGTGTCTTTAAGTGCAAGAACCCCCTATTTTGGGAGTTCATGAGCCCCATCCTTTGGCACATGAATCCCCCTGTTTCAGTGCGTAGGTTTTACCTCCACACGTGCCTCTGGGAGATCTGATGCTTTTGCTTTGTCAGGATCCAGCCCAGAGCTGCTCCTGACACTGCTGTGTTTGCTCAGCAGCTCCAGGCAGCTCTACCTCAGGACACCCAAAGTCCTTTGCCACTGCTGCTGTTGCCATCCCAGAGTGGGACCCTCTGATCCCAACCAGGGATCTAAATGCAGCCAGGCATGGCTGTGACGCCGGTTTGTCTGTCCCTGCTGCTCCCTCCTCCCTCAGCTTTTAGCTCCAGAGGGAGTAATGAACTTGGGCAGAGATCAATGCTCTGCTCTGAGCCAGGCTTTATTCTGACATCCAGCTAATGCTGCAGCAGGTACAACTTTTTTTTCAAAATTATTGATTAGTAACGCAGGTACGAGGCAGCACAGCTCCTGGCCAGGGACCTGCCTTGCTGGAGGGGAATGGGATGAATACCCCCACTCCTTCTGGAGCCCTGCCAAGAGAAGGCTCAGGAAATACACTCAGTATTTTCAAATCCAATTTAAAGAATCTCTTTGCAGCCAGCATCTGTCACCTCATGGCAGAAAACACCTGAAATAATCTGATTTTTTCTGTTTATCTAGAGAGCAAATAATATCCTTTTGTTTGCTGTGTTGCATACAGATACTGTGGTATGAGTGACGCCTGCTCTGTGCCTCCCCTGGTGCTGAGGCCAGTGTTTAGGACAGGGATACGGCATCACCGGGCCCCTTGGTGGATTTTAGGCTTTTCACAAGAGGTGTATGAATGGCACAGGTGCTGGTGCTGTGGTTGTGACCTGCTGTGACACTCAGCTCTGGAAGTGTTGGTGCTGTCGGTGGGTTTGGCCTCAGGGTTTCTGCACCCAAAAGGACATCAGGCTCCTACGGGTTCTGTGAACTCCTGCTCGTGGCAGGAGCAGGGTCCCGCTCCGGCTCTCTCTGGTGCCACCGGCCACGCTCCAGCCGGGCTCCGAGGTGCGTGTGAGCTCGCAACCCACTCCAGCTGCAGGTTTTCATTTCGAGACAAATCTTGCACAGCCTGGGACAGCGATCAGGATACACGTGGGGACGCGTGTCCTTGCTCTTCCTGTAACGTTTCAAAAACCCCTCGAACTGCCCCAGATGGGCCCTGGCACTCGCGGTGAAGCCGGAGCACCGGGCACTGCCCCTCCGGCACTGCATCTGCCGACTGGGCTGTGCTGAGATGAACTGGATCGCACTGGGCTGAGCGGTGCCGGGCCGGGCCGGGCGGAGCCGCGCTCTGCACCGGGCTCTGTCCTGGGTGCTGAAGCCTCTCCCGGCGAGACCGGCGGTGCCCGGGGTCCCGGCCCGGGGGGAGCGGAGCCGGGGCCGCCAGGGAGAAACCTCTCCCTGTGTGGGACCTGTGGGTGCCGCGGGGCTCCGGCCGTGCGGGTGGTCCCGGCACTGCGGTGCGGAGGGTCCCGGCGAGGCGAGCCCCGGGGGTGCCGGGGGTTCCCGGCGGTGCGGGGCAGTACCGGGGGGCCCGGTGGGGCGGTATCGGGGGGTCCCGGCGGCAGCACGGGGGGGTCCCGGTGATGTCGGGGGTCCCGGCGGGCAGCACGGGGGGGTCCCGGTGATGTCGGGGGTCCCGGCGGGCAGCACGGGGGGGTCCCGGTGGTGTCGGGGGTCCCGGGGGGGCGCGGCGGGTCCGGCCCCGCCCCGCGCAGTTTAAGAATGAACCGTGGGAAAAAAACTTGGGGGTGCGCGCGGGCCGGGATCCCTCCGCCGGGCGGGGGAGGCTCCGGGCGAGCCGCGGCACCGCCTCGGCGCGCGGCGCCCTCCGCGCGAGGGAAGAGCTCCGCAGCGCGGCGGCGCCGGGACCGCGGCGCAGCCCCGGGGACAGGGCTCGGCCCGGCGGCGCCGCCGCCCCCGGGACGGACGCGCCCGCGGCAAGATGGGCGCCCTGGCCCTGGCCCTGGGGATTTTCCACTACCTGGGGCTCTACCTACAGCTCGGCGCCGCCTCCCGGCACCCCCCGTGGGACGCCCCGGCGGCGGGCAGCGGTGAGGCGGCGGCTCGGGCTCGGGAAGGGGGCGACTGAGCGACGAGAGCTCCTGGGGCTCGGCGCCTCGTGGGGCTGGCGGCGGGTCGGGGCGGCTCTTGCCCGGGCAGCGGGACGAGTGCGGGGGGTCGGGGGTCCCGGTCGGGCTCCGCCACCGGAGCCGTCCGTCGCATCGGCGGCTCGAGGAGCGGGGGGCAGCCGGGCGAGCTGGGGTTGGGCTCCGCCGCTCCCGTCTCCGGAACCCGGGAGGCGGCCTCTGCTTTGGCCGCTGGGCTGCCGAGTCTTGGGGCTCTGCACGTCCCGGTGCCTGCAGCCACCCGCACCCCGTCTCCGTGTGTCTCACGGTGTCGCCGCCGCCACCCGCACCCCGCGTCCGTGAGCCTCCCGGTGCGCTTCCCGGTGCCGCCGCCCGCCCCGCCGTGCGGTGCCCCACGCCCCGGCAGCGGGGCTCCCCCGCCGCCTCCCGCTCCTCCGCTCCCTCCGGTGCGCGGTGGCTCGGCGGGTCGGTGCTGCCGAGCCCGATGGGATCCAGCGGGGTTGGGGAAGTGGAACCTCTTCCCGCATCCTGCACCCGCCGGCGAGGAACCCGGCGTGGGGACAGCTGCCTCGTGGGTACCGAGAAGGTGACAGGGGACCAAGCCTCGGAGGAGGCTCTGAGAACCCCCTCGTTCCCTGCGGAGCGGGCACGTTCAGTCTTAGCCCGAGGAGTGGCCACGGGGACACGCTGGCTGCCCGGGTCCCGGCTCTTCCCCCCGCCCAGCTCCGGGGCCTCCCGTGTGCGGAGGGACCCACTGTGCCCCGAGGAGCCTCCAGGCACACGATGCCTCGGGCCGGGCCAGAGTGAATGGTGTGAGGAGCCCCGCAGTTTGTGGTGTCCCGCAGCAGTGCGTGGGCTGGCAGGTACCTGCCTGCCCAGGGAGGGGACGATCAGCCTCTGCATTGGGGGTTCACAGCGCGAGAGTTTCCAGACCTGCCAGGCTGGCACGCCGGACGGAAAGGTGGGTGAAGAGCCTCCATTAGCCACCGCTGCTCCCCTCAGAAATTCAGCAATAGGCAAATAAATAGGGAAATGGTCGCTGCGAGGGAACAGGGAGCCAAGGAGATGAAATATTCTGGGAGGGCGAGTGCACTTTGGAGCCACATTACAGCTTGGTACTCGAGCAGTTCTGCAGCAACTCACTTAATCACAACAGAAACCTTTATTAACGATACTGAAAAGCAGTGAATAAGTGGGTCATGTATAATAAGCCATTTGTGTTCAGTAGGTGAATACCAATTTGATAAAAGCTGTATGTGCTGAAAACCTGTATAAATCGCTGTTTAGCAGATCGGAGACTGATCATTTCATTACTGGCTGGTGCAGCTTTCCCTCCACACCACGAGAGTCCAGCAGGTTGGAGACGTGGAGAGGGAGAGGGGCTGTGGCCAGCGGGATGGGTTCGGCTGTTTGGGGGGCACGGGCAGGTCCTGCCGGGCTCTGCCCGCATCAGGCGGCGCCCAGAGCTCGCTGCCATCCCTGCCCGGTGCTGGCGGCCTGGAGGAGCCACCAGAGCCACCGCGAGGCTCTGGCACAGCCCCGGAGTGCCTTCACTCTTCCTTTTAACTTGTCCACGCCGGATGCAGTGAGGGAATTGATGGGAGCAGCGTGTGCTCCGCAGGCATCGGCGAGCGGCCATGGGCACCCCTGGGGTGGCTCCCCCATCCTGCCACCCCACAGTGGGCAGCGAGGTTCTGCTCGCAGGGCAACCACGGCTGTGGGGAGGGAAAACTCATAAAGAAAGTCCTTTACCTGCCCCCACAACAAAAGCTCTTCTTTTGGTAAGGATGGAGCCAGGGTGGGCTCCAACTGCCCTGTGAGAGCATCTGAGCCGCAGGATTCTTCCCACCATCCCTTCCCTACCCACAGTGCTGCCTCTCCCCCTTCTCTCCTCTCCTCAGGCTGGTGCCTTCAATTATTCATGCCCCCCATTGCAGCCTGTGCTCGCTGGGCTGCTGCCATCGGCTTTCTCATGCGCTGCCTGGGAAGCTCCAGCCGCCTTCCCAGGCTCTGGAGCGGGGCAGGGGAGCCGTGCCGTGAGGAGGAGCTGCCCGTTTCTTGCCGGCACCGTGTGCAGGCGATATCGCCTCGCCTCAGCAGAGCCGCGGCTGGGGGCTGGAGAGAGCGGTGCCCCGGCTCCCCAGGGCGCTGCCCTGCTCCGTTCCCGCACACCCCAGTGATTATTCTATCAATTACTTTCATAAACACTTTGCATTCTGCCGGATTTTTTCACACTTCCTGGTGGGAATTCTCCATGCGATGTGTTTTTCCTGCTGCTGTTCGTGCAGTCATTCAACGCAATTACATCTGACACCTCTCCTCATCAAACGTCTGGGCTTTCTCTTCCCTTGAAGCGGCTGACAGACGACGGGCCAGACACTGGGAATTATTGCGTTAGGACAGTGACAGCTAATTTTAATCATAACGTTCCCTGTGAGCGAGGCAGGAATCAAGCAACAGCCGGCACGGCCGCGCACGGTCTGGGAGCTGTGGGCAGCACGGCAGGGCTGGACTGAGGACCTGGAGTGGGCCAGGCTGGAGGCTCTGCTCTGCTGCCTCCTTCATCAGGAGCAGCCCCGGGGGCCACATGGATGCCCAGGTGGGCAGCTGCTGAGCCCTCTCCCCTTCACGGCTCCTCTGGGATTTTGGTTCATGGTGTGAGTGGGGCTTGTGCACCTCGGGACAGACTGGCCCTATCCTCCACAGCTCTGGCTCTCCCCGAGCTCCTCTGTTCCCCAGCTGTTTCCCCTCCTGCACGGCTCCCTCCCTGAGGCCCCATCTGCGGTGGGTGCCCGGCTGAGCAGGGGGTGCTGGCCGGGCTCTGCTGTGATGGGTGCATTGCTGATTCTGTCGTGTGTGAAGCTGGCTTGGGATGAGCTCAGCGCTGATGGGGTGGGCAGAGCCGGGCAGGGGGTGCCGTGTCCATGAGCACCAGGCACTGCCAGCTCTGCGGGATGGTACCAGCGCCTGTGTGGTGAGGGCAGCTTTCGGCAGCAGCTGCCAGTGCTGGTGGCTCATGTTTTGGGTGCTGGGTGTGAGACCACTCCTGCTGAATGATTTTGGCTGAGAATCCTCCCCTGGCTGCTGGGAACCATCCCCGGGCAGAGAGCAGCACCAGAGAGAGTGGTGGCTGCGGGCTGGCTGCACACGCTGCTGGAGCCCCACTGGGAGCTGTCAAAAAAAGGCCATTTTAGGGCTTTGCTACTTATACTATCAAATAACAGCTCTTCCTTGAGCCCCTTGGGAGGGAATTGTCTGAGAACTGCGAGTCCCCAGGAACCAGATGGGAGCAGCAAGTCCCCTTGTGTGGCAAAGCTTTTTGTATCCGGGGCCAGACTGGAGAGACTCACCACTGACTTCTCTCTTGCTGAGGAGGTTAAATATTAGGGGAGTGGGAAGCACTGGGGGCAGGAGCTGGGGCAGCCCAGCGCAATGGGGCACTGTTGGACATACCTGCAGTTTTCAAGGTTAATTCCAGCTCTCTGGTGAGGTGAGTGCTGGCCTGATCACAGTCACCGAGTTAGGCGGGGTTTTTTTTTTTTTGTTTTTAATTCACATGCTGCAAATTTGAGCTCCTTCTGCTGCTCATATGACTGTAAAGAGGGGCAGAGCAACGGAGCTGCCATCCCCAGCGTGTGGTGAGAGCCTGCCGGCCCCAGGCATTGGACATTCGCTCCAGCCTGCCGCGTCTCGTGGGAAGGGAATGTCTGCAGGGCTGGAGGAGAGCAGCGCTCGCCCGGCTGCTCTGCCCGCTCGGCCGCCGGGGCCGGAGCCGCCTGCCCTCTCTCAGCAGTGACGCGGCCGTCACGCCGTGTTTATGCAGCGGTTTGCACCGCGATGTGTTTTCAGCGCCCCGGGGTCAGCATCCCTGCTCGCAGGCTTGTCAGGAGGAGACGCATCCACAGCTGGTAGCGGCGGTGGGAGCGGGAGGGAGGCTGCAGCCCGACCTGTGCAGCAGCCTCTGGCGGAGCCGGTGTCCCCGTGGTGGGGACAGCGGGGGTCACACAGGCACTGGGATAGTGCCCAGGCCGCTCCCGGATCCATCCGGAGGGTGCCTCCTGTGCCTCCCGATCCCGCGGGACGGCTCTTGCTCAGGCAGGCTGTGTCAAGGGCTGGGGGTCAGGAGGGTCCATCCGTGTCCCGGGATGTGCCTCAGGTGCCTTTGCTGCCGGCAGGACATGGTGTCCCTGAAGCCGGGGCTGTCGCTGTCCCTCAGCCGTGGGTTCCTGGGGAGGGGACGGTGCCGGAGGGGTCATGGATGTCTGGGGAGGGGACGGTGCCGGAGGGGCTGTGGCTGCCTGGGGAGAGTGTCAGTGGTTCTGGATTCTGTTGGACACATTTGCTTTTCCTGCAGAGGTGCAGCACAAACCCAGCAGGTCAGAGCTGGCCCCCCACCAGGGACGCAGGCCAGGGGCTGGATGGACACTCCAGTGGGCAGGAGCAGCAGCAGAGAGATGTTTCAGCTCCCCCAGCCCCTGTCCCGGCCCGGCGTGGGACAGAGCCAGCCCCAGCCCCACCTCCTGCTTGGTGCTTGTCACCCCACCAGCCCGGCTGGAGCTCCGGTGAGGGTCTTCAGCTGTGCTGGGCAGAGAAAGAGGCTTCTGACTCCCGGCTTAGGGGAAAAAATCCTTCCCAGAGCAGCAGCTTGGGCTGACCGGGCGATTAACAGGCGTTTGCAAATGTCCAATGCACATTTCACTGTCCTCCGGTACCTCTTTACACAACAATTAGCCTGAGCCGGTGCCCATGGCGCTGCTCCGGTGCTGTCCTTGTGGGGCTGTGCTGGGGACCAGGGAGGCTGGCACAGCTCTGGCAGAGTCCTGGAGAGGCTCCTGGGGGCTGCAGGGCTTTCTGTGCCGGTGGGGCCTATGGATGGCAGGAGGACAGAGCAGGGATCCGTGGGTCATTTCCAGGGACTCAGGGCAATCAATGCACGACCTGCTCTTGCCCCAGCACAGCCCCCGCTGCCGCAGCCCCCTCCCCTGCAGAGTGTGACCAAGGTGAGGGATGGTGCTCACCGCAGGGAGGGACCCCGTCTGTTTCTGGTTTATGAGAGCACCAAGCCGTCCCAGCAGGCAGTTTCAATTCTGTTTATCTGTGTTTCCCCATTGAGTTCATTTTATTTCCCCTGATTTTTATTTCCTGGAAGATTTATTGATCCTGGTGTTCTCAGTTTATGACAGGTAGCAGGCCATAAAGCACACGGAGCAGCGGCCCCCGACGGCCCCCTCCCTCTGGCTGTGGGGATGTGGCTCCAGTGTCAGGGGCTGGGGTGGGCAGGGGACAGGGATGCTGGAGGGACAGGACACTGACCAGAGCTGGTCAGTGCTCACAGGAGCAGTGTCCAGGCAGCTTGGCCAACCCGGTGTAGGGTCCATGCCCAGCCAGGGGGTGCCTGGGGGGACCCTGGTCCCCATTTGTGTCCCTGTGAGGGGCAGGGCTGGGGGACAGTGAGTCATCTCTGTCCAGGCAGGGCCGAGGGCTGCAGCATCCACCAGGGAAGGCACATGGTGCTGCTGGAGGACACATCTGAAAGACATGTGTCCCCAGCAAAGACCCTAAGTATCCATCTGCAGCATCTTTGCTCCTCTGGATGTGCTTGTAGGTGGCTAAGCTCTGGGGTTAATTAATACATACGCTTCCCAATTAAAATCAGAAAGAAAGAAGGCGCTTGATTCAATCCAGCCTTTTCTCAGCTTATCTGCCAAATTCCCTTCTGTGGGAGTGGATTTTAATTGTGTTCACAGGAATTTGGACCTGGCTGGAGCCCTCAGGCCATCACCCTGCCCCTGCACTGCTGGAGCTGTGGTGTCTGGGGGGCTGGTACAGGTTCTGTTGGGATACACTGTCTTTGGCCATTGCTCCTGCCATCAGGAATTCTGTGGGGCAAGAGCCTGATCCTGGCTGCAGCCAGGGAATGGGTGGTGAGTGCTGGATAATGACTGGACACAACAGCCTCAGCACCACTGTAGCTTGGAGGGCAAGGGAACCCTTTGTCCTGTGCCAAGAAGACACCCTGCTCTCCCACAGCCCTCAGTCACCAGAGCTGTTCCCTTGCCTGGGGTTCCTTCCACCCCTGGCACAGAATCCATGTGGCTGCTGGTGCTGGGTTCTGCATGAACAGGATGTGGGAACAGCACTGGGAACCCCACCAGGACACCCCTCCTCGGTAAACCCCGGTGTTGGGTATTTTCCTCTGTTCCCTGCTGAGATGGATTAAAGGAAAGCAATAAGTGGATGGGATTTCCATGCGTCCAGAGGGACAGGGAGATATTAGAGGTATTAACTTTTTGTCTGGCCTGATAATAATTGGTTTTCAGAGGGATCAGGGCTGGAGAGAGTGTTTCTCCCGACAGGCTGTGTGTCCCGGAGGGCTCCGGTGGCTCCGATGGGACCTGCACTGTGGCTGTGAGCTGGCAGTGCTGGCAGCACGAGGTGGTGAGTGAGGACAGGAGGCGCAGGGCAGCCTGGCAGTGCCTGGGGTGTGCAGGGGGCTGGCAGCCCTGTTCCGGTGCTGTGCCATGGAGAAGGTGCTGCACCGACCGCGGCAGCAGCGCTTGCCCGTGCCCTGCACACTGGGGCTGTCTGTAGGGAGGAACAACAGGCTCTCCAGAGGAGATGAAAAGAATTCTAATTACATCTCCGAACAATATTTGTTTTGAGTGAGGAAAGTAAACCATATGGCATGTGGGAGCCTGTTTGGGGCTGCATTAAACGAGGATTTGTTTTTCAGTTATGTCCCGATCTGAGTGAGATGCCATCATGCTCTATTTATTTCCTTCACCTCAGAGGTGTGGCAGGTCCTGCACTCGTTCTGGGGCAGGAGTCTGAGGGATGCTGTGGGAACAGGGGGCCACAGGCTCCTGCTCCTCCCTTTCCCTGCAAAGTGCTGGGGGGGTGGGGGGCACAGCTCTGCTGAGGGTGGGGAGGGGACACTGACATGGGAAAGGAGAAGTTGGGGATGGCAGGGACCTGTCTGCTCTGCTGTGGAGGCTGGGTCTTTTCAGCCAGGAAAGGATCCAGGCACTCCTGGTGACTCTGCCTGTGTGGCTGGAGGCATTGTCCTTCACTGGGACAGCTCTGTGTCCCGCGGGCACCCACAGCCCTCGCTCTGTCTCCAGCAGCTCTCTTCACCGAGACCCCTCATGACATGACGGCGCAGGCGGGTGAGGATGTGGAGATGGCGTGTTCCTTCCGCGGCAGCGGCTCCCCCTCCTACTCCCTTGAGATCCAGTGGTGGTACGTCCGCAACCACAAGGACTGGACGGACAAACAGACGTGGGCTTCCAGTCAGGTAATGCCCCTCATCCTCCTCCACAGCAGCAGGGAAAGGCAGAGCCCTTCAGGCAGAGCCCTGCACTTTCCGTGGGGAAGGGATTTGTTTGCAGCCACTGTTGGGTTTTGGTGGGGGACCCCAACCCACAGCAGCATCTCTGGTGCTGACTGGACCTGCAGGGCAGGGTTTCACCCTCTACTCTGACAGACAGCAGCCTGAGGGTCCTGTGGTGCAATTAATAGGCTGCATGGGCTGCTCAATGTCCAGCTGCACTGAGGATGCTGCGGGGCCAGTGGGGCTGGGCTGTCCTGGTTGTCCTTCCCAGCCAAGGGGCTGCCTGGCCCATTGCCAGGACTCATCTGAGTCTTTGAGCTGAGGCTTTGTTTTTGTGCTTGTGCCTTTGCCTATCTCATCACCAGCTCATCCCTCCCGGCCCTGCACCCTCCATCCCTCCCTTGTCCCCTGTTTCCCTGTGTATTGGTCCAGCAAACAGCCTCTCTTCATTTCTCTCTCTGTTCGCACAGAGATAAGGGCCAAAGAATGGGAAACAGCTTTGGGGATTTTAATGAGCCTTTATTGTAGTGTCTTTGGCAGGGCTGCTGCTGGTGTTGCCATAAATTGAGAAGCCTCAGGGCAGTGCTGCCAGGATGGGGGGAAGCACTGCCAGGGGTCGAGGGTGGACAGGGTCAAGGGTGTTGGAGGCACTGGGAATGCACAGCCAGTGGCTGCTGGAGGGGAAGATTGGTGGCAACGGGGCAGGTTGGTGGCAGTGATGGGGACAGGGTTCCAGGGACAGGGGTCACAGCTGCAGCAGTGATACCACAGGGATCCATCCCCATTCCTGGACTGTGGGGAGCACCTGGAGCAGTGGGACCTGTGGGTGAGCACCCCATGCTCCTTGGCTGCTGTGCTGCTGCTGGTTCTTCTCAACCTGGGTGCCCAGTGTGGCTTCATCTGCCCTGGGTGCCTGGCTTTGCTGGGGCTGGGCAGTCTCTTCTCTCTTGCCCCTTTTCCCTCTTCCTTCTTGCTTGGGGCAGCCATCCTGGCAGTGGGAAGGGGCTGGTGGGCTGAGCTGACCATTTCTCTTCCCTCTCTGGTCTCCCCCTACCCTGCTTTGTCCACAGCTGAAATCATCACCACCAGAGGAGCCCGGGAAAGAGGCGACAAAAATCAGCGTGAGTTTGGGTGATGGGTCTTTAGGGGGGCTGCACTTGGGGGCTCACCAGGACATTCTGCTGGTCCCAGTCCCGGGCTGGGAACACCAGGGGGAGAACTGGGTCTGCCTTGGCTCAGTCCTGAGGGTGACCGGGGTGAGGGGTGGCTGCCCTGCTCTCCCTGGCATCAAGAGGCACAGCCTGGACCCTGAGCCTTGTCTGGCATCTGGGTGACACATTAATGCCAGGGATAAAATAATCCAATTGACTCGGTGGATTAGCATCCCAAAGCCATTTAGGCTCATGTGAGCAGAATGAGGAGCCACTAATAAGTTAAATAAAACACTCTTGGCTTTCTGCTGCCAGGTGTGTGCCCCCCTGGCTCTCCCTACCCTGGGGAGCTCTGCATTTGGGGGTGTCACAGTCAGAGAGCAGTGCTGGAAAGCTTCCCACTGTCACCTGGTAGCCCCTCCTGGCACTTCCATTTTTCCTTCACTGAGTGAGCAAGGGGGGATGGGGTTGGTCAGGCACCTGCAGCTTCTCAGATGGGTGTCCCCCACACCCAGGATCAGCCTACCCTTCCCAAGGGAGAGCACCACCTTTCAGTACCCATCTGCAGGATCAGTGCATGATTCTCTTGATGCTAACAAATCCCTCTCCAGGGGTCATGTCCCCTTTGATGAATTGGCACCCACAATCCATATCCAAACCTAAGCAGGTTCCTCCAGGATCTGTTCCTCACCAGGGTGCTGTGGCTCCGTGCCCCACAGTCAGCAAAGTTCCAGGACTGCTGCTGGAGCAGCCAGAGCCTGGGCTCTGCCAGACCCTGTCTGCTGAGCTTGGGGGCTGCTGCTCCCCACATTCCACCCAAGCCCTGCTCCAGGGGCAAGAGGAGCTACAGTGGGTGCATGGAGCCATCCTGGGGCCAGCACTCCCTCTCAGCTCAACCAGTGCATGTTTCAGCATAATTAGGCAGTTAATTGCACGCTGGGATGGAATTGATGGGTGTGCGAGTGTAACCAGGATTTATTTTGAATCATTCGAGGTCGCTGCTGCCTCCTCCAGATCCAGCCAGCAGGGAGAGGCTGGAGCTTCAAACCTCTTTTGTTTGTTGTTATTTCAAATGTCCTTGATAATTAAGTGTTTATGGAATAGAGGAGGTAAACGAGCATGGGCGGTTCTGATGGAGCTTGAGGTACAGCCACAACAGCAGGTGACTGGGAACAAACAGCAGAGTCAAACAGTGAGGGGGGTGTAAATCCCAAGGAGGAGCCGCTGTTCCAGGCACCCCTTGGCCGTGTGCTATCCACCAAACACACCTGGTGCTGGAGGTGCTTTGCAAGGATGAAGGGAAGCGAAACATGATGGGTCTGGGTTTATTTTTTCCCCCTTTGAATCCAGCGGCACATCAGAGGGCTGAGCTGGGGCTGGGCACAGCAAATCTGCTCATCCTGACCGTGCCAGGGCTCTGCCCCATTCCTGTGGGCAGTGAGAGCTGTCACTGCCCTGTCTGTGCTGGTGGAGTCACAGGAGTTATGGCTGGTCATAAAATCTTCCCTCCTGAGGCTCAGTGACCTGCTGGGTAGCAGCTCCATGGCCACTGGTGGCACCAGCAAATTGGGGTTTTATTTTATTAGTTCTAAATTTCCCAGCCATTAATTTCAGTGACTTCTGGCTCTCCCAATGAAGAAGTTTTTTTTGCAGCTCTTTTCCCATGACAGTCTCATGGGCACACTTGCACGAGGGTCTGGCAGCTCCTGCCCCTGCCTTGTCCTGTCCCCTCAAGACCCACACTTCCAGCAATGCAGGATTGGGGCTCACAGCTGCACATGGCCACTGAGAAGCCCTGAGACGCTGTTTGGGGTGGCCCTGGCTGTGACCTGTGGCACCAGCTGCCTCTCAGCATTGCACGGTGTGCAGCAGCCTGTGTGTGCTCATGTGTCTGTACATGCTCTGTGTACACCTGTGGCCAGGTGTCTTCATGTTCCAGCACTGGATGCCCCCACAGTGAGGGGCTGAGGGGACATTGAGGGGCTGTTGTCCCCATGCTGCATCCTGTGCTGTTTGGGGTGGGTTTTGCCCCTCTCCAGCCGCGTTTCCAAACATCATAAAATCCTCAGCTAACAAATGCAGCGGCGAGTAGAAAAACGGCCTTTGCCATCCAGTGTGATTATAGGGAACAGAGCCAGGGGCCTCGGGGTGGGTTATAAATCTGATTTATTGACCCAGCCCAGAGCAGCTGCGGCTCTGGCTAGTGAGTAAGTCTTAAATTTCATTGGGTGATAAATGCTGAGAGCGAATCAATTTGGTAGAAAAGCTAATTAGCCAGCGTGGTTCCGCATCGATCTCTGAGCCCTGCGTGGCCGGGTGTGAGCCAGGGCTTCCATCATCCTGTGGGCCCAGGCTGGGGCTGGATCCCCCCACAACAACTTCACCAACCTTTAGCGTGTCCTCCCAGCACAAGGCTGGGGTGCGGTGGCACACGGTGGGAGGTGGCAGTGGTGACACGCTGGGGGTGTCTGGGGGGCAGTGGGAGCCCTGACCGCCCGTCTGCCCCGGTGCAGGTGGTGAAGGTGGTCGGCAGCAACATCTCCCACAAGCTGCGGCTGTCGCGAGTGAAGCTGGAGGACGAGGGGACGTACGAGTGCCGGGTGATCGACTCCAGCGACGGCAAGGCACGGCACCACAAGGTGAAGGCCTACCTGCGGGTGGAGGCGGCGGGGGGCCCGGGGCACCCCCAGGACACCGAGCTGCGGGAGGCCCCGCTGGCAGAGCTCGCCTCGCCGGGCTCAGCCCACGCACACCACCACCACCACCACCACAAAGCCGGGAAGGAGCTGAAGAAGCGCTCGGCAGACACCTCCTGTGTGCTGTAGGTGGGCGGTGTGGGGGGACGCAGGAGCCCCCCCAGGCCCGGACTCAGCGGAGCCATCCAGGGTCCCGCACCCCCTGCCAGAGACTGGCCCCAGCACCCCGTCCTGTCCAGCTCCCCTCAGCACCTCCCTCTCTCCCCAGCCGCGGGGCACAGCGGGGCCGGGGCTCGGCCTGCTGCGGGAGCCGGACCTGTCAGTGCCACGGGGGCATCGCTGGGGCTGTGCCCGGGGCCAGGCCGTGTGCCCACCCGAGGTGGTCGCCATCTCCCCGGCCTAGTGCGGGTGGGCGCCCGCTGCCCGCTGCCACCGTGGTGCCGCGGGCTGTGCTGTGTCCCGGCTCTGCCCAGGGGGGACCCTCCTGCCCACGGGACCCTCCCTGCCCTCCCCTTGTGCTTCGCAGACCCAGCCGCCCGCTCCCGTAGGTTGCCCCGTTTAGTTGCTCGGTTCCAGCCCCACAGTGCGTGTCTAAGTTCCAGCCTCCATCCCACAGCCCGTGTGTATCCCCCCCGCCCCTGCCTGCCCCGCAGCCCCCAGCACGTCAAGGCCTGAGCTCAGCAGAGGAAGGACGGCACGGCACATTCCTGGCACCCTCCCGGCACGCTCTGGCATCGCTCAGCCAGGCAGCTGCCCGTGCTCAGTGTGTGCCTTGGAAGGTGTGCCATCGGAGCTGGCCCCTTGCACCCATCACTCCTCCTCCCCTATAATTTCACAGAGGATGGGGCTCTCAGCCGCCAGCCCCGTCCACCCTGGCCCCATCCCGCTGCCCGTGGCTCTCGGCCCCCTCTCAGTGAAGCATCCCTCCCTCCCAGGCCACAGCACCACACTGCCCCGGGCAGGGTCTGTCCCACGGGCTCTTGTGTCAGTGCAAACAGCACAGCCCGTCCCTGCTGCCCCCACGGTGACCACGGCCACTGGGACAGAGCTATGGGGAGGGAGAGGGGGGTCCCGGGGCACTGCTCCCCCACTGCCCCCCAGCCTGCCACCATCAGACCTGCTGCAGCTAATAAAGCTCTTTAAAGGAAGCCTCTGTGGATCTGTTGTTCTGTCTGTGGCACGGCAAGGGGGCATGGTTTTGGGAAAAAAGGGGCAGAGCTGGGGCTGCTGCACTGGTGCCACTGGGGATGGGGATGAGCCTGGGCATCAACATCATCACCTGCAGCTGAGCTGAGGGCTCAGAGCTTTAAAATGCTGCAGCTTGGGGAGCCCCTGCCCAGCCTGGGAGCCTTGAGGGCTGCCAGGTGAAATCCTGACACTCACCTGAGCATCCAGACCAGATTTCCAGCCTGGTGGGAGGTGAGGGTCCCCAAAGCAGGGTGCTGGCTGCCCCTGGGGCCTGGCTCTGCCTCTCCAGTGGGAGAACAACTCGGAGCACTGGCAATGCCCAGCCTAGCCCAGCTGCCTGGAGTCCTGCAGCTACTTTGCAGTTAGCTTGTTACTTCCTGGACCTCCATCATGCTCACCCCTTGCTGTGCTGATGAGAAGGAGAAAGAGCTGGTGGCTTTCTGTCACCAGACATGTCAGCCTGGGGTAGGAGCAGGCAGAGATGGCTGGTGTCTCTGGAGCCACGATCACCTCTGCCACCTGGAGAGCTGAGCTCTTGGGGAGCAAAGGACACAGGAGAAAAACATTCAGGAGCTACAGGGCAAGGAGACACTGCTGGTGCAAAATTCCACTTTGCCAAAAGTAGCAATGGTGGCTGTGCCGTAGGGATCCCTGGCAGAGCTGTGGGGCTGGGGCTATGCTAAAATTCTCCCAGCCAGGGAATGGGATTACTGGGGGAAGAAGAGAGATTGGGATGCATTGGTCACCAGTGCAGCAAAACACAGGACACAGCAGAGGAAAAGGAAGACCCAGGGACACGCTAAGGGCGGGCAGGAGGCTGCAAATCACCTCAAACAGGGAGTAAACAAATTGCTGTGCAGCATAGTGATTTGTAAAACCTGGAAGTGAGCTTTAACAATAACAGATTTTATTGGAAAAGATTAATTTTTCTGTTTATAGGAAATTTTGGGAGCAGGAATTGAGGAGAGGTCCCTGCTGTACCCGTGTGCATGGCTCAGCAGTGCTTGGTGCCAGGGTCTGTGCATGGGACTGTGCCCCCAGCCCTGGGTGTGGCAGTCCCCCAGGGTCCTGGCCAGGTTTGTGCATGGAGGAGACAGCTGGACATGGCTTTCTTGGCTCTCTGATCCCAGAGAGGGTGGCTGGAGGGGGGCAGTTGGGGGTCTCCACCCCAGTGTTGGGGGCTGCTTGGTGGATGAGCATTCTGGTGGGGAAAGCCCATGGCTTGTGAAGGGGCTGAGCTTAATATGCAAGTCACTGCTGGGGAGGAACCTGCCTCATGAAAATGCCATTTCCATGCAGTCCCTCTCCCAGCTATTATCCTGCCTCAGACAAAAGCAATTTACTCAGCCTCCAATAAAGCAGGGGCGATAACGAAGCTGAGAGGAGCTGACTGTGACAGGCAGGACAGCCTCTCTGCCACCAGCACCTACCTGCTGGCTGGGGCTGAGGCTGTGGGGAGAATCTCTAGACTGCACACTAAATCACAGGCTCTGGGTGAGGGTGTCAGCTGTGCCAGAGCCCTGGCTGGGTGATGTGGTTGGCTCCTGGGCACTGATGGGACAATGTTGCCCTACAATCACATGCCTGTCCTGCAGGATGGCAAGCCTTGGCATGGGCAGGCTGGGTCCTTGGAGTCCCCACCATAGCACAGCTGAGCAGAGCGAGGCTGGATGCAGCATCTGCACCTAATGGATGAGTTTTGTCAAGTGCTACAACAACCCAGAAAACTGCACCAGCCCCAAGGGCGCTTGGAAACCAAAGACAGTATTTCACCTCCCTGCCTGCCCTGTCAGAGCGGCTCTGAAGGCTCCTTTGTATAGAACCCAACCAGCGTTAAGCATTGAACAGATATTAAAAAAGAGTAAAGCTGACCTGCAGCCCTGTCCTACTGGATAAAAAGCCACTGACTTGTGTTTTCCCTGGAGAAGCAAACAGGAGGAAAGCCTGAATTAAATCAGGGAGAGAAGGGGAAGTAACTTCAGCTGAGGGATGTGGCAGCAGAGACAGTGCCCTTGGGCCCACCAGCAGAGACTTGTTTTGGATGTTCACCCAGGATCCCAACAGTGATGCACAAAGCCTGTTCCATGTAACAATCTATTTATTACTTTGGTTTTTGTATTTCTGAGCTTGCTTCCAAATTTAGTCAAGATCTGCCCTTTTGCTTCACTTGCATAGATCTTCCCCGAGTGTCAGGAGGCAGCCTGCTGCCAGGAGCTGCTCTGGGGAAGCTGAGGGATCTGGGAGCAGCTGAGCAAAGCAGTGCCTCTGGACAATCTCTGCAGCAAGAGCCTGGGGATGTGGGAGCTGGAGACCAGGGGAGAAGCCTCTTGGCAGAGAGAGTGAGCTGACCCCAAAGTTGAGTCATCCTCTGCCCACTGTACCACCTTGCACCTCCTTTGACAAACCATGGCACTGCTGGGGTGCTCACAGGCCCTGGCACCGCCTGACCAGACAGATACAGAGGCTGTTCTGGGGCACAGGCAGGTCCTTCATCTTGGGGTGATGATTAGAAATAGCCTGAGAACTGTGATCTGGGCATGGGAGATGCTGTAAATCACTCCCAGGTATAAATCAAGGCTGGCTGATTCTCTACAGAACCTCACAGAGAGCGAGATAGAGAACAGAGCACGTTTGGCCGCCTCCATCTGGTCTCAGCAAACTGCAGCTGTGAGGAGCAGCCCTGGTGCTTCTGAGAGGACGCATTGTTCTTGCCAGTAACATAGGTGAGGAATTTATCGGAAATGCACTTCAACTTCTGAGATTAACTGCTTTTAAAGTGAACAGGTTTATAGTGCACCCAAACAAGATTCTCCTCCTGGGAAGGGTAAAGGACAGAAAAAGCTTTTGCTTTGAGTTGTCAGTCACTATCCAGCTGAGAATGGGAGGTATCATCACAGCTGTGAAGAGATCAGAGGTGTGGGGGGTGCTAAAAGGGCACCCCCCTAAGGATCAAGGATTAGGAAGTTCTGGAAGATGACTCACTCTTCATATTGAAGAATTTGGAATAGATGTGCCATTTTCTTTGCATACGGTTCTGGTGAGGCACAAGTCAGGAGGAGTCAGGGTCATGTACCCACCTCATCTTCAAACAATGCTTCAAGAAATAAACCTTCTGCCACAGGGAGGATGTCTCATGCAGTGCCTCAGACTGGGCAGCCCTTCCTTTGCCCCTGAACCATTTGGGTTCACAGTGAGGGTGTTATCTCAGGTGAGCCCTATCCTGGTGGTTCCTCTTTCCCATCCCAGCTGCTGCGTAGGTCTGTCAGGAAGGAGATGCCTCCTGTGTGCTGGTCTTGGGACCTGTGGCCTCCTGCTGCTGCAGTCTCTGGAGCAGAAGCAGCACGTTGTCCGTGAGCTCGTTCCGTGGCCGCCCCATCCCGCTGAGCTTCACCGGCTGCAGGCTGGCATGGGGGGGCTCGAACCCCTCGGGGCAGCACACCTCACTCAGGAGCAGCCAGGTGCTGTCAGGGTCCACGTGCATCAAGTGCAGGAAAACACTTTGGAAAACAGTAGGAAGGGGGGAAAGAAGAGTAAGGACAAGGCCTTTTGGTTGGCACCCAGCAGGGTTACTAAGAGCTGAGGAAAGCTCTGGTGCTGTTGGCAACTTCTGGCAGCTGCGCAAATTTGCCTCTTTACAGAGGGCAGTGCAGTGGCCCTGTGCCTAAGAAAGCAGCTCTGTGTCTCACAGCTACTGGCACATGGGAGGAAAATATTTATGATACCACACAGTCACTTACAGGTATCAAACAAGCAGCTGGTGCAGAACTGACCCGGGCTTGGTGCTGGCACTGTGTGAGCTGATGCTAGCACAAGCATAAACCTGCCTGATCCACATGCTGGGGATGTGTCTGTGGGTGACTGCATGCACTGTGCATATCTGGGATCTTTCAGATCCTGCACAGATCTTGGGAGAAGTTGCCTGTGCTGTTCACCACCCTCTCTGGTTTTTGGGGAGTGAGGGAGTTAACCCATCTGGGCTTCTCTGCCTTTTCAGAGGTGGCAAACCCAAGAGGAGTTTGTCCCCCATTTGGGTTCAGCTGCCTAGGCTGGGTCCCAAGGGAAGCTCAATGCTGTATTTGAGGGCTTTTTGCTCAAGTGAGATCTCCCACCATCCCAAGTCCTTATTAGCTGCCTCCAAATTTTTGTCATTCTGCACAGCACCTTTCACAAAGCAGGATTTTAAACCAAAATCAAACACAACCCTTATTAACACAGAATGAAGGAAAAGAGGAACCACAACTTCCTCTGCAGATTTACTGCTGTGCTGACAGTTTTCACTTTGCATTTCCATACCTCAGTAAGATGGGATTTGCCTTTCCAGCATGCCCTTCACACAGGGCTCCAGCTGTGAGCTGCTGGGACACAGCTGCTGCTGAAGAGGAGGAAGCTCAAGGAGTGAAAGAGCAAATGCTGATTTGTGTGACCTACACTTACCCACCCCCTCCTGCCAGTTTTCCCTGCAGCAACCTTTGGGCTTAGCTAGGTCTGTGTCAGGGTTTAAGGCACAGAAGGTGTACTGGATTTAACTGGTATTAAACTCCGGCTGTGCCATGAACAAAATTAGACTGGAATTTGCAAGGCCTCTTCCTGAATGGTGCTGAGTGCTCTGTGAGCACCAAAGGCACTCAGCACTCACCACACCTATGGTTCAGTTTTCCAAGATCCTAGTAAAGCTGTGTGTCTTCAGGTCTCTAGTTTTCAGTGAAATCACGGAGCTATGAGGAGAACAGCTGCCAGGTCAGATAATGGGAAGAGAAATCAAGTAGGTCTGTCTCTGCTCCCCCAAGAAGCACAGGACTGAGCTCCCTCTCTAAAAGCAAAGATCACTTGCTACAAAAGCCACACAAAATCCAGATCTGATCGCTGTCCAAATTTCTCCTGGAAGAGCTTTCATCCCTAAAGTGAGGTTGCTTCCAATGTAAAGCAGGGAGAAATCCCTTTGAGAAGCTCTCCTCTGAAAGGGAGTGCAGTGCCACGGGTAACGTGAAAGAGCACAGGAATGAGATGAAGGTAGGAGAGAGCTCCCTCTCCTCTTCACAATAACCCTGTGGATGTGACTCCTTACTCATGCACAGCCAAAGTTGTTGTTTTTGCCTCTCTGCCTGACCCTCAGTGCAGGTCTCTCAACAGCAAGAAGGGAGATGCCACCACTGAAGCTGTTGGCAGTGTCCCCTCCCAAAGGTGCTGGCAGTGCCTATCTGCCTGCTCCAGAGAAACCGGTGGGAATGTGCTCTATGGTGATAGCTGGGCTTGGCAACAACTGCCTCAGCAACACAGCCTTTTTTCTGTGGATTGGCCAGATGCAGGTGAGCTCACAGGACTCCTCATTCCTATGGCTTTGTTCCTGCAGCTCTGCTGACTGGAAGGGGAGGACTGGCCCACTCAGTGCCAACCCAAGTGAGGGGCAGGCAGGGCCAGGGTACGGAGCTGTCACTGCTGCCATCCTGGCTCCAGCTCTCCAGCCACTGCCCTGCCCTCAGCTTGGCTGTGACAGCGGGAGCACATGGCTCTGTGTGCCAGCAAACACCAGCTCCCAGTTTTCAATGGGCTGCTGCTGGTGGGCAGCTGCAGAGATAATCCTTGCTCCTTATGGCTGGGATGGGAGCAGGCAAGGACAAGGAATTGCTGTGAAGGGAACGTGGAAATTGGGAATATTGTGCAGCAGGCTGCTGATCCCCAGCACACACACAGCTGTAGCTCTTACATTCACAGCACAGACACTCTGCTCTCCAACCTCTTCCCAATCAGTTGCTCCAGGGAGAGCGACCCTCAGAGATTATTCAGACCCTGGAGAACTCACTGCCTCTGGTGCCCATAATGGCTCGAGGCTGTGATTATCCCTGATAGCCTGGAGTGCTCTGCAGCTTAAAGAACAACTTGACTTTTACATTTTCAAACTAACTCTGGGGTAGTTTCTAAGCAACCTGTTTCCATAGCAAAGAATCCTGGGGTTAATCCAAGTTTGTTTTCTGTTGTTGCCTTTTCCTTTTTTTTTTTTTTTTCTTAAATATCACTTTATTGAATTTTGCCTTGAGCAGGTGGCTGTTCTGGCATGCTTCAATCCAGCCTGGGAGTGACAGCTGACAATGAATATCCAACAAACCACACAAGCAAACCAGAAGAGGTAAGCTGCATAATCAACCTTGGTAACAAAAAGGGTCCCAAAATAGATCATATTTGTCCCAAGTGTGTTAAACTTGTTCTACTAGCACAGAGCAATCTGGCTATTGTGTTGCCTTGTCTTTTCCTAAGCTCCAAGCAAAGCCATGGCACAGTGAGCAGACTGGCAGAAGGACAAGGCTTCCTGGCTTTCCATCCCTGCTGAATGTTAAACTGGACACAGCCCACCACAGGCTTTGGAAAGATGGGGAAATTATTTTGGATCTCACAGAAAAAAAAAAATAAAAAAATCCTTCCTATCCAGACTGCTGACTGAAAGGTCATGGGCTGCAAACATTTAGTAGGAATTAAGTGTAAATTTCAAAACAGTCACTTGAAACTGAAAGAATGGAAAACTGCTTGTCAGTTTTGACAGGAGCCAGTGACAATTTCCTAATCTCTTTTCCTTCAAGGTTATTTCCCTGAAGTGAAAAGCTTGTCAGGGATGATGCAACTTCATAAATTGGCAAGAAGCTCAGATTTACATATTGTGACTTTCAGTTTCCACCATCTCCCCTGGCCTTATTCCCAGTGGTGGGGCCCCACACACCCCCACCTTGCCCAAATCTTTCTCGGCACTTCCTCACCCTTGCACAGGCTCATCCTCAATGATGGCAAAGACTTTTCCAGTGCTCCTTGGTATTCCCAAACTCTTCTTCAGTAGACTCACCCTTTGGTGATGTTGCATTTGTTTTTTGTTTGGTTTTTTTAAAAAGCTTGGATAATACTCTCCCAGAATACTCCCAGCAGTCATCTTCTAGTAAAGCCTATTGCTATTGTCCCATTTTCTCTTCCTCAGATGTGCTGGAGTTCTTTTTTTCTCAGCATCTATTTTTGCCTGTTGAGTATTGCATGGAGCTGCAGTTACAAAAATTGCTACTCCCACTGCTTCATCTAATAAAGCTACAGGGTCCCATAAATGGGATTAAGCGGACTCCTTGGGGCATGATAACATCCCTGGATGATAGCCAAACTCCCCTTTTCCTTTTTTGTGTGGCTCAAACACCTTGGCCAAAAACTCCTGCTCAGCCCTTTGCATGACTACAGAATCCTCATGTAGTCAGTGTATGATTTTTGGAGCTACAACTGGTTTTGGAAGTTCTGACCTTGCTCTTGACAGGTCACAACCCATCAGTTGAATAAGAATCCTAAGAACTGAGCAAAGGCCAGTTAGTATAAATCACCATGGCAAGCTGATTCCAAACATCCTTTTACCTCATATGATTTCTGCAGTGATAAAGCTGAGTTATGTGACGTATGCTGGCGCTCAGGCTGGGGCTAAGATTAGTTCTGGTCTATCTGTTTTTAGAAGCATTTAAAATGCAGAATTTCTCATGTATCAGGCTGATAACACTGTCCTTGCTTAGATGGAAAGGGCCTTATGTGTGACAGCCTGTGTCAGTTTGCAGGATTGCTTTCATGCACATGGAGAGCAAGAAGAGCCAGAACTTACAGGAATGTGGTGGCTCAACAGCTGGAGAATAGAAATGGAAGGGATGTAAGAGTGATATTGTAAACTCTGGTACATCCAGGTTCCAAGACCAGGGATTGTACAGGAATAACTGAAAAAATTAAACCCAAAAGAAACCTCCAAATGCTTCCATGTCTGTAGTGTCAGGCCAGGCACAATGCATACCTCAGTGCATACATGTGTCTGGTTGATGGAGTTAAACAGGAGACAGGGCTTCTAT